>NC_133512.1:42790000-44040000 GCF_049354715.1 Callithrix jacchus
TCTCTTGGTACATGTAAAATGAAGGTAACAAGACTTATTGTGAACCTAACAATTAGTGTTATGTAAAAATAACAACATTTAAAAAATGTGTATAAGTATATGGAATCAGTATGGCGTTAGCCATAGCAAAATTGTTCCATAAATTTTTTAATGCATAGTTCCTGGGGAAAGTCAATTCCTTAGTTTTATTAAATGATGTATGTCATAAATCACATAAATTACCGTTGGGTATTTAGCATATTTGGATACATTTTCAAAATTCTTTATTTCAGAAGAACCAATTGAAGGACATAACTGCTACTTTTTGGCAAAATGTAGCAGAAATAATATTTCTATACCCAATAAAGTTTTCAGAGATAAATTCCAATATTAATGTAATTATCCACACTTAAGTTCATATATTATGATTATATGTTACCAAGGAAAATTTATCTATTAGGTAATTCAGAGTATAGTTTTGTATTTAATTTTAAATATTTGAAGTTCCATGATAACTCGTCATATGTGTGCAGAAGAATGGCAACTTTTAAAAGAATCGTCATAAATCTTAAAGTAAAATTTAAATATAATTTTGTTGGACTGCTTAATATGTGTTCTATTTGTTTTAAAAGAAAATAGTCCTAATAAAATAAATCTCTACCTTTACTCTTAAATGCCATTTCATTTAAGCTGAGGAACCAATAAATATACATACTTACCAAGTTTGGAGAACCTAGCCTACATTTAAAATCATTGTAATTGTGGACCCTACAAGAACTAAGGAGCTTACCTTTTCACATAATCAACCTCTTTATAAGGTGTTACTTGATATTGAAATCTTTCATGAAATATTGGCATTGATATAATTTTTCTTCAGGAAAACTCAAGTATATTGTGAGTGTAGGATAAATACTATATAGTCTAGTTTTAAATAATGTCATATGGAAATTTTATAATAAATTTTAAAATTTTTACCATTCTTCTTGATATCATTAGGTAAAAAGGCATCTTTTCAATGTTGAATTTTATGGATGTGAACACTGAAGTAGCTATTACGGGAAATGCTAGGGATTTTTTTTCCTGTTGTCATTACATTTTCAAAATTTCTCTATAACCTCGAACATAAAATTTAGTATTCTATCTTATTCCAAGTAGTATAATAAATGAAAATTTAAAAATCTTTATATAAAAATTAGTTCATATTTAGAAATCCAGAGAAAATTAAAGTCGTATTTAATTCTGGAATTCACCAAGACCTCCTTTTTAGTCCTTCATTTTTTCCTTCTGAATATTTTCCTTATATTGTGTTTTCTGTAAGAAAACCGGACCTCATAATTTTTGCTGATGTTAAATGTTTTCTGTCTTCAGTTAAAAAGACCTTTCTTGGTAGCTCTGTTTTCATTGCATGCCTTCGGAATGACTTCCTCCTTTTCTAACCTTTCCTAAATTTTTCTTCCCAGGTTTCTGGCTCCACAGTTCCAGAGGCTTACTGACTGGGGCAGGTTGTAGAGAAAGTTCTGGACATGTTGTTAACATCTGACACAGTGAGTGAGAAAAAATCCAGCACAGTCACTGGACAGGTTTAAGAAGAAGTGGCAGCTCCTGGAGATGAAAGGTTTGTGTGGGCTTATTTCTAGTTACCTGCAACACACTGGTTAAATTCAAATCCATTCATTTAGTAATTGCTTAGCTTGCTCTAAACCATTGTAATGCAAACCAAAAGGACCATTGTGGATGTTTTGTGCTGATGTCTGCAGATCATGTGTAATTTTAGTCTGTCTTGTCTGACATTTTCCACAATGCTTTTGGTTGACAGCATTATATTATGTAAATATTTCTGGTTAGGTTTATTGAGGTGGTTGCCTAAATCTCACTTTAAATAAAGCCTTTAATGCTTTCACCTAGAATCCATAGAGAACCTACATGAGTTGGGGAAGTTTGGGGTTGCTCTTTGTACTTTAGCTTTTAATATTAGAGCACATATTGAAACCATAAACACAATGAAAATACAAAAAATATTCCGACGATATTGGAAGACTACAACTCCTCCACCTCTTTTTATTCTTAAAGAGCCAAGGGCATGGGGAGTGGCAGGAAGAAATATTTTTAAGATCTAAGCCCTGGACGCCATCCTGCGAGTGCTTAAAACCCCTAGAAACGTGCAACCTGAACAACACCCCCTTTCGAAGTCTAAAACAATATTAGATTACCAAAATATCGGTAAAGAAAATCTTACCGTCAAAGGCTTGCAGCAGGTTTCAGCTCAGACCCAGACTGAAAAGCTGAGCAGCTGGTGAACAAAAGTTTTAGTTTTTTTTTTTTTTTTAAACGAAGTCTGCAAAACTAATTTCCCTCAAAATAGAGCTCAATTTCCGTTAAAGAAAGCAGCGCTTACAAATCTCAGAATTCCTGATCAACCCCCACTCCACCCCACCTCTAAGCAATAGAAAACAATTCGATCTTTCACACGAATGTTATTGCGAAGCCACCATTCTGCAGCGTGACTTAAAAGAAAAGATAGGCTTAAACAGGGGGACTGGAAGAGGAGAGGAAAGGTTCTGCTTTGGGGACACCTCTCAAAGATTAATCAATACTTTTTCCTAATTCAAACCAGATGTCTAGCCCAGTTTGCTGTACCCATTAATCCCATTAACAACTTCAAAGACCTGGTCACCATCCTCTGGACACCTGAGACAATGAAAATAACAGGGCGACACTGCTGGTGGTGCAGTCGGGGCTCCGGGTGGAATAGGTGACTACAGATATTCTCCTGATCCGACACGTCCCAGATCCGACGTGACTGTTCCTCCTGCTCATTAAAGCCCATTCACTTGTGTATAAACGACTGTGCCCCAGCGGATCTTGTCGCTCACCAAGCAAGTGGCAGTATCAAAGCCCTGCCCTCGCTCTCCCATGCTTACTGGAGGCAAGTTATCGAGTTTATTTTCAGGGATGCAAAGATGTAATCAAGCGCCCAAGCTTAGTGAATTCTTAGAGCTATCGAAATTTAAGATTTCTCAGTAAATGGAGCAGTGGTGTTAAGAGACACGATTAGTGGATTTATTTTTGAGCAGAAGAGTGGATTTCTAGAGGGAACTGAAGAGACCTGGGCTAGCTCCGGAGGGGAGAGGCTAGAAATGTGCATGCAAATCTACACATCTCATGTGACTGGGACAAAATCGCTTGGAAATAATTCTTGACCCAGGAAAATTTCTTCTTGGTGGACGAGTGGCTAGGAAATTGAGCGAGACCAGGAAAGCGGGGGGGAGGGAGACTCCACCGGGCATCGCACGTGAGGATGCCAGAGAGCAGGCATCTGCAATTCGCGCTTACCTCCCACCCACCCCACCAGGTCTTCCTTAGGTCTTCCTCTCAGGTCTTTCCGCACTGTGAACCACACTTTCCAGGCCATGGTGCACGTCCCCGAAACCTCAGACCTGGCGTCCCAGCCTCTTAACCACCACCCACAGAAACTAACTGCGAAAACCTAGGCGCGCGGCGGCGCCCTGGGCACGGGAAGATGCGAAGTTTGAAAAACTTCCAGAGTGCGCCAGGCTAGCTCTGATCTTTTCCTTTAACCCTATCACTTCTTTCGTGTTCCTCAAAGGCTAGGCGTATCCCTAGCTTTTCTGCAGGTGACAGTTCCCAAATGACACTGACAAGTTACGTTTTCCCAAGAGAAAAATTAGTAGGTGGGAAACAGGGTGCTGGGTTGGCGCTGGTGCGCGCCGCGCCCTGGCCTCCAGAGTCTGGAGGGCAGAGCCGCTGCCCTCCCGGGCGGGATTTAGACGCTGGCGCGCCGCTTGTAGTCCTGGTAGCTGGCAGGGCTAGGCGGGCGTGGACGCTCTGCGTCTGTCCAGCCGGCGATAGGAAGTGGAACTGGGAGCGCGTGGCGCAGACTGAGCGGGAGTTTTGGAGGGAGTTTGCATGTGGTCAACTCTGGGCTCCTAAGCCAGCCCCCAGCTCACGTTACAGTCTATTTATAACCTCTCAGAGCCATTTCCCCCTGAAGGCAGTTCACTGGGACCACCTTCTTTTGGCTTCAACCTCTCCCACTCTTGACATCTGAGTAGCTCAGGGAAGCTCTTCCAGGTCCGACTGTTCATATGTAAAGGAGACTGGCCGTTAGGGCTCAGGACCGGGATTATCCGAGCTCTGCAGAAGTGCACGGCTATTGCTTTGAGAGGGGTAAAAAACATCACACGGTTTCCAGTGAAAAGTGACAGAGGGTGGTGGCCTTTAGAACCGCCGTGAAGTCTTCTGCCTGGAACCCGAAACTTGCATGCTATGGAACACCCGCTCTTTGGCTGCCTGCGCAGCCCTCACGCCACGGCACAAGGCTTGCACCCGTTCTCCCAATCCTCTCTAGCCCTGCATGGAAGATCTGACCATATGTCTTACCCCGAGCTCTCTACTTCTTCCTCATCTTGCATAATCGCGGGATACCCCAACGAAGAGGGCATGTTTGCCAGCCAGCATCACAGGGGGCACCACCACCACCATCATCACCACCATCACCACCATCAGCAGCAGCAGCACCAGGCTCTGCAAACCAATTGGCACCTCCCGCAGATGTCCTCCCCACCGACTGCGGCTCGGCACAGCCTCTGCCTCCAGCCCGACTCCGGAGGACCCCCAGAGTTGGGGAGCAGCCCGCCTGTCCTGTGTTCCAACTCTTCCAGCTTGGGCTCCAGCACCCCGACCGGGGCCTCGTGCGCGCCAGGGGACTACGGTCGCCAGGCACTGTCACCTGCGGAGGCGGAGAAACGAAGCGGTGGCAAGAGGAAAAGCGACAGCTCAGGTAAGAGAGCGCCAGGCACCCTCGAGAGTGCGCGCCGGCCTGGAAAGGGGGCGGGGAGATGCCAGGGAAGAGTCTGGCCCTGGAGGGTGGCGGCGGGGAAGAGGGGAATGTGTTAAATTCGGCGGTGAAGCTTTGGTCCTGTTATTTGGGGGCACGTGTTTATCCGAGAGCAACACAGCTAGCAGCTCTAAGCTCTCCAAGGTCCTAAACTAGTTTACCAGAAGGTTGATAAAAAAGGACAAGTGGCTGTGAAATCGATTGCGAAGCGTGACCTTCCATCCCAGCGCGGGGGAGGGAGGGGCGTGTGCCCAGGGATGCCGCGTCCGTTGGGCAGGCGTGCGTGCGTGCGGGTGCTGCTTCTTGACTTTTCTCTTGCAAGTTCCCGACTCTGAGTGGCTTGACTTTTCCCATCGTAAACTGGATTTCCAAATTATTGCACAATATTTGGAACTTGCAATGGAACTTGGCAGAGCACATGAGAAAAAAAAAAAAGTTTTAGTTTTTTTTTTTTAAACATTCTTGTTTGAGAGTTCTTTAAATAGCACCCTATTTCAAATGGTAAAAATTTCCCCTTCTTAGGGAAGAAGATATTATCTAGGAATTCAGATTTTAAGGAATGTGTCAGAGAATTGTAAATAAATACATGCTCACGCTGGAAGAAAGACGAACCTTAATATAGTACATGTTCATGTTGTGTAAGTTAATTACAGAATCTAAATTTCAAGAGTGGAAAATAAATCCCTCTACCAAGTTGGTTTTAGCTGCGGCAAATACTGGGTAGCGAACAGCAACTTGGGTAGTGTCAGTTAGCTACGTGCCTGAAGGTCGTATGCAAGGGTGCGCAGGAAGCGCTGATTTCAGTGAGGATAATTTGAGCAGCCACGCAAAAGGGGAATCTTCCTGACCTCTGGTGCTTGAAGGCACAACTTGCAGAGTAAATTGTAGCAATCCAGAGAAACTCAAAGTTTTCCAGACAACTTTTCAAAGCTCTGACCTACTTCTATTATCATAAAATTGTTAAAAGATACTTTAAAATTGAGAGACTTGTGAGTTTTCTTTCGTGGCTATGGTGCACCCTGGCTTCCATCTTTTTGGAAGGTATTATTTGTTTAATATAATATTTGTATATTTTTCTTCCTCTGCGGAACTGGGTTAATAATAGTCCTAGAAGGTAATCCCATATATTGGTTTGAAGGATTGGAATGTTTATGCTTTTTAAAGCTTTAGGTGAGATGTCACATAAATGAAAATGATTGACCGCATGTTTAATATTCCTCTCCCCTTCGCAGCAATATCAATCGTTCTTCAGCGTTAGTATGGGATAGATTCTTCTGTCAGAAGAATAAAATAACTTTTATTTTCCAAGGATAGGGGATGAACTTTTAATGTTCAATCACAAATTAGTTTTTATAAGAAAGTTAGCAGTGGTGTCACTGATATTTACTGTATTTTCCTAACTATAAGTGAAACTCCCTTTAGATAGTGGAAGGTTAATCGTTGTAAGAAGGTTTCAATTTTTATTAGAAAAACCGTCGATTTTAGAATGCAGTGACAATTTTATAAACTGAACATTCGATATCAGTGTAACTTTTGAAAGAGATCCCAGTTCAGGCTGATGAGAGTACTCTTGCAATTCCCATAAGCCCTTACTGTTCATTTTATTTTTCTGCAATGAGAAACCTACATGATAGCCTTATGCTTCCGGAACTGAGCCACTGCCCTTAAGTTTCTTAGGGCAAACAATTTTCATGCAAGCACATGTTATTTTGTTTGGGGGAAACCAAGAAAATGGAATTCAATAACTGATTTCCTTAATTTATTTTAATAAAACTTTTTTTTTTAAAAAGGAATAATTTAATAACATTTGTCTCTTCCCCCAACTGTGTGGGAAATAGCCATTTAACAAAATTAAGTTCATTTCTACATGTTGAAGCTGATAATGAGGGTAATGGAAAAACAAACAAATATAAGTGTTTGTGTCAGCTGAATAAATTATGAATAAATTAAAACTTGAGTGGAAAGTACAAATAGTCACCACCAAGGATAAAAATGCTGGGCACTTAGAATGAGCTTTTCTTTCCTTCGGTATTGTGAAGATATATTGACTAAAAGGAAATATCACAGTAGTTTCTGTTTAAATCTATGTGGTACTTATTGAAAATAAAATTTTATTTGTTAATTTCAGCTTGAGGTAATTAATATTTGTCAGATATTCAGATAGATTTAAATTAAATATATATTTCTCTTTAATGATTGCATTAGGTTTTCTATAAATAAAGTTGAAAATAATTATGATCCTGGTATGCTATTATAGCACATTTTAGTATTTCAGTATTTCTAAAAAATAAAATTGAAGTGAGTTCTGAACTGAAATTTAAAATTGTGTTAGATAAAAATCTCATCCTATATAGTGAGACCATTTGCATGTTGTTAGGTAGTTTATAATTACTTTGTATTAATGGTTGAGAGAAAATTTAGTACATAAATCCAAGGTAAAGTCAGGACCAAAATTCTGTATCCCTGCATCTAATAGCTAGACTGTATGTGTCTGTGTCAATTACCGTGTTAAATTCTAACAGGATTTTAAGCACCAGAAAATATTGAAAAGCACCTTTAATATTTATAAGCCTTACAATTTTATTCATAGTAATGATTTAAGACTGTAATATGTAAGCTTCTCTGGCATATATTTTTATGCATTTACCCTTCACAAATGTACATGGACACACACATATACAAACTCTAGAAGCTTCATGTTTTGGAAGCAAATTTTTATGGACTTTAGGCTTCCTTTACAGTTTATTGACAATTGAAAATAACCAAATTTAATAGAAAAGCACGCCGTTATATTTTATATGTGTTAAACATTTTTGTAACTTTGAACCTGCTACACTTTCCATCATTATTAGCAAAGCCAACATCTGCCACGTCTTCAAAGGGACTCTTAAAAATCAAAACTTTACAACTGTGCTGAAAAAAATCACTACAAAGCAGGTGATTCTGAAAAATGTCTATAAATAGTGTGAATTACTTGGCTTCAATTACATTTGATTGCTCTTTGAGCAACCTAGTAGTAGGCATAAACTGCCCACTTTTAGTTAAAATAACTAAAGTTGATTCATTAATCTAAACTTTGTTTTTGTGCATGCATTATACACTGCACATATCTAGATATTTTCTATTCAAATTAATTTATGAATACATATTTTATAAAAAATAAAAAGCATATCAAAAAATAAAAAGTATATCAAAAAAGTCTACCTATTTGGGGAGGTAGACTTTACTAGGTTTTGAATCATATTAGATTCTTGTAAAATGACAAATATTTATAGCTACTATATCATAAAGCCTTTGCTGACAAATTATATCTGTCTATATGCTTGGCTATGCAGAATGACAAGCAAATATTACATTTAATAAGCTGGAAGTTAAACTCAGAGTAATATCTTACTCAACTTAATTCAGAATTATATTGTAGTATTTCCAAGATATTTCAATTATTGTGTTTTCTGAAAGGAATAAAGTAATGTTATTATTCATTTCTGTGTTACTGGATTGTGGCTTTTCAGCATTTGCTTTAGAGTTTAAAAAAAGTATACTAGACCTTGAAGATTATAGGGAAGTATTGAACAAATCAAATGGAGTAAAAAAAACACCACTTTCATTCTTTTTCTTGGAGTGGTAGATTAATTTTAGGTATGAACATTTAAAAATGGTAATCTTTTTGTCCATTTAAAAATGGACATAAAAAATTCTAAGTATCATCATGGACCTACATGAGTGTTCTAAAATGATTACACTCAAGTTAAAAGCAACAATTCCTTAGGAATTAACATGTTTTATTGTTGAATGTTAGCAATGAATGGAAGGAAGAATGCAAATAAAAGTAGGAATAGTTTCCACTTCTGTGTAAATTTCTTTATTTATTGTTAATTTTAAAAGGAAAAGCATACATGCAAGACATGATATTGTGCAAACTTTTACTGGGCTTGGAATTCCAGCACTTAGTATTTAAAATTTGAATATTTGTTTATTGTAATTATCAATGGAAACCATTACATTGACCTCTTATAAGCTGATTTTTACTAATAAACTGAAAAAACAGTACTTCAATTATTAACCCATTTTCCCACTGTGTTTGAAAACATAAATCATTGATTATAACCCTGGAATTTATAAGTTATAATATTTATAATAAGATCTAAACATTCTAAGAACTTAATTTTAAGCAAAATTGAAATAGCAGAAAGTATCAATCCTTTCTCTTAGATTCTGGAATATTTGGGAGGTGAATTCTGTATATAACGGAATAATTACATTTATTTTTGCACTTAAGAAAGGTAAATCTATAGATGAATCAATAGCTGAATTATGCAAAACATTACCACCTATAAGCCCATTACTTAGCCTGATAATGCTGCCTTGCTTGTGAAATTTTATTCATTTAGTATTTTTATAATGGCAGCTTAACACACAAAACCAAACGTGAAGACTTTTTAGATTTTCATCTCAAATGAGAAAAACCAACATAATACATCAGTATATTTTAGTGTACTATAGTGTATATACACTAAAATATACTGAGTGTACTTTAAAATATATTTAGTGTACTTTAGTAATTATAGTTACTTCAGTAATTTATTTCTAAATTTTCAGAGCATATCTCTTTTTCAAGCACTGCTATGAGGGTTGGAAATGTCTATGAGTGATAAATACTAAGGATGATGCAGAAATATTAGACAATAAATTACAAGTAGGAATTTCTTAAATACTATTTGTTGAATTAATAGTTGTGGATGATTTCTCTCTCTCAAATTTTCTTTATTTTTGTCACTTTTTAAAAATAAATAAAACATTTTGTGTGTGGGAAGATATATAAGCACATGAAGTGAGACAGCAGTACTCCCTTTGAGTGTAATCAGAAACATTTTCCCCCTTGATTGTACCTGTAAAATGAGAAGGCTTAATTCTTAACTGGTCAGTTATGTTGTATTTGTTGGCTTATAGTGTTGGTGAATGATTTGAATGCTTAAAATCAAAAGCAAAAAAATAAAATAAAATAAAATAAAGCAAAAACTAAGGCCGAAGTCCGCAGATTAAAAACTGAACTAGATGTGATATATTTCCTATTTAGCATATTTAAGAAACAAGACACATTTTATAATCATGATTCGTTTCTACATATTATGTGCTTTAGATGTTAATATGGTTTACTGACATACATTTTTTGTAAAGATTGTAAATATAATGGAGCACTAACATTTTGCCTGCTTTCCTTATGGTGCCCTTATGACGATTTATTTTATTAGCATGTTGAACTGAACCCCAAATAGAGAAGGAATAATAGTATAAGGTAAAGTTTGTTACAAAACTCTCTGCAATACTCCTAAATCATAGTCATCCATGAGATTCAAAATCCCATTGGAGAAAACCTTGAAGAATATTTCATTTGTTTTAATGTAGTAAACTCAAAATGGTCAAGGTCATATAGGACTCAGCCTTCAATTTGCGTTAGAGGCAGAATTAATCTAAATCTGATGTCCTTTTACCTAACAGTTCTTCCTATTTTTTTACATTATTAAACTATTGGACTTTTTTCCTCTAAGAATGTGTACTAGATAGTATTTTATGATACAAAATAATCAATATTGTATCTATTGATCCATTTGTGTACATCTCAGAAGTTGTTTTTATGTTTCAGCATAAGTAGTTTCATTCAACACCTTTTGACATTATTTCTTACCATATTAATAGTAAGTTACATGGTAAGTGTATGATCGAATGGGTTATTAATTTTCATGTGTGATGTGTGGGTCATTAATATTCCTCTATAGTTGAGATTTTTGATATATAATAAAGTATCTCATTATTCCTGAAGCTTTCATTTATAATATTATATTGTCTACAAGCAATACAATATTTCTAAATTTGTACATGTTACTTGCTGTAAATTGGGTACTATATTTTTTAATATTGGTTTCCATAGTGTTATGAAAATAATTTACATGTTTTTGGTTTCTTACATTGGCATATACACAAGAATGATCAGGTAGAATCTGTATTAAATCTACACATTTTTGGAAAGGGTTTGTAGGAAGGAGAGAAAAAGCCTTTCAAAAATAATCCCTTGTTTTATCAATAGAATTAAGAAGTAATAAACTGGATCTTAACTTGTATGATAATATTGCTATCTTATTTTTAAACTTTGCCATTTAGTTAAATGTTTAATAATTCTAAAATATTTGTGTACCTTGATGACAATTCCTTTGTCCTTAAAATGTGTACCTTTATTAAAAATATAACTATAACATATTTGTAGGTAATAACTCACAGTGGTAAAATCATCAGGGTATTGATTATAGCTTTCAATTCAAAAGCTGTTATTCAAAATTTCATAGAATCAATTCAATTTGAATGTTTCAAATAGATTTTTAAGTATTCTGCTGTTTGTGCTCATAAGTTTTCTTTCTAAGATGTTATAGGTATGTTTCTTAAAGCTTGTATAGGCTTCATTGATCAAAATTATGATTATAAGCTGCTTATTTTTCATAGTTTTTTATTTTTATTGTAGTCTAGTAGAGAGGATAATGGCAAGGAAAGGATAAAAGGGAGGGTGCTGAATTAACTAGGACATGGAAGCTATATTTAAAGCACACCTTAAAAGAAAAAAATTATTTTATATATGTATATATGTAGATATATGTATATACACACATACGCATATATATATGCATATATTACTAGAACTCAAAATTTAATTCCCTGATAATAGTAAATCTGAATTAGAGAAGCCTTATTAAATGCCATATGATTATAAATGTTCCACATACAAAATTAAATATTAAGCTTGAAGCATATATGGTTGTGTGAAGAGTCCAGCAGGCTTAAGCTGGCAATCAATGATAGTCATAAAAGTCAAACATGCCAAGTCCCTGCAGTTTTTATTTTCTTTTGTTTCTTTTTTTTCTTTAGCTTATTATTCTTCACATACTTCAAGAGATTCCCATAATGCTACAAGAAAAAAATAAGTTTGCAGTTATCTTAACGTGACTGTGGGCAAGAAAATGACTAAGATGAAGTCATCTGTCAGGCTGTGCAAAACTTACAGGAGGGTCCAGCTTCGGTTGGCAGATGCCAGTAGAATTTTAAAGGCCTGGAATTTTACTCTTTGAAAATATAGGCCTCAATTTTTGCCAGAAATGACACCCAAATGAAAACTTATTTTTGCAATGTGATAGTTATTTGCAAATGCAGTGGTGAAATATATTCGGAGTCTGTTGAGGTAGCTTGTCCATTGTCTGGACTGCACAGTAAACATTTGGGTGATTATTCTTAGCTACCCAAAAAACTAGCAAACTAAACTGAGGTATATTCTTATTAATAGAAAAAAATTAAATGGCCACGACTCTTATCAAATTAACCATGCATGCAAAGCAAATTTCACAAATCATTGATTTACGTTGGTAGGTAACACATGCAGTTTAGGAAAATAAATATGTGTCATCAAAAACATAATGGGGACTAGCTTTGATTTTGTGGGACAACAGGAATTTCGCAAATAACTTTCACATTTAAAGAACGATCTAAATAGTGCTTTAGCATTCACTGTGTAGTTTGGAATCAAGTGATGTCTTTTATTTAATATTTTTCAAAGGTAAAATGAAGTCTTAGTATGTTTATTGCCTTTAACAATTAAAATTTTCTCACCTGTCGGCTCTGTTTACATGGGAATTTCTTTTTCTTATTTGAAGTATAAATGGGTCTGGATTCGTTAAATTAGACAGAATAGATGTAAATGATTGAGACAGATTGAAATGACAGGAAAGTCAGAGTTTAGGTATTTCTATTTAGAGGCTTGCTGCCGTCCATATTTCTAGGATTACCATCTTGTGAATGCCCACACTCAAAATTCAGAGAATTATAAATAATTTTACCTCCAGAACTATTCTTTGTTCCTGGAAGTAGAGCTTTATAATTTATTTTTTCTGGGATACCCAGATGTTTAGGAAAATATAAAGAAGTGGCAACACTTTTGCATATTTAGCCATTAGTTGATAAATTATAAATGATTTATCCTATTTCTTAGTTATCATATTAGACAAGGAAATAGATGTCACACTCAAAGGTATAATGGAAGAGAGTTTGATGATGGCAATTTGATGATGGGTAGAATGTAGGGAAACCACAGGAAATGATGAATCACTCAGGGTCTGTCCACAGTTGGAAAATATTAGCTCCCCTAACCTGAGGGGGCTAACACAGGGAGCTCTTCCCGGAATCCAATGAGCGCAACAGGACAGAAACCTGGAAAAGCTGGGACCTCAGATGGAGGACTGCAGCTCATGTCAAATATCATCCAGTAACCTGTCTTCATATCCTCCAGTCTCCTTTTGTTGCTTTTATTGACCAAACACTATCCGAAGCCAGAACCCCGGGGGGGCTAGGTGGATGAAATCCTAAGAGTCACCTAAAGAAGAAATGAGGCGAGTATATCTGAGAGAGAGAGCACAATGGTTAGGGCTAAACCCCCACTCTGTCTCTTACTAGTGTCACCCCTTGGCCACAAATTTAACTTTTCTGCTCTATCGTTTCCAAAAATAAAATTGAGTTAATATTCACAAAGCAATTAGAACAATGTCTGGCTTGGTTAATGTTAGTTATAATTTTTATCATCTACCAGTGAAGGTGCAATTATGTCATCATACGCACCATCTGAAAACAATTTGTTTTATGCCACCCGTTTGCATTTTATTACAAATACTGCTATAGGAAATATAGCTTGCCTAAATGATTACTAAAGATTTAAAATAACCATTGTCCTTAGAATTGTAAATGGCATGAAAGTTCCCTGAATTCTAGCCTAGTTATGTAAGAGGCTCAAGTTTCCTTTCCCTCAGCCTCTTTTGCTTAGGGCTCTCCTAACTGCCTCTTCTCTTTGTCTCCTGCTACTTCGCTATTGAAAAGACATTTTCAGCAAGAGTGCATATTGAACAAAATAAAGAATAAAATTAGGACTTTTTCTTTTTCAAGACTGAGTCTCGCTCTGTTGCCCAGGCTGGAGTGCAGTTGTGCATTCTGGCTCACTGCAACTTCCACCATGTGGGTTCAAGCGATTCTCCTGTCTCAGCCTCCCAAGTAGCTGGGACTACAGGCACACGCCACCACATCCAGCTAATTTTTGTATTTTTAGTAGAGACACGGTTTCACCATGTTGGCCAGGCTGGTCTCAAGCTCCTGACCTCATGCAGTACCCCCGCCTCGGGCTCCCAAAGTTCTGCGATTGCAGGTGTGAGCCACCGCGCCCAGCCAGGACTTATTTTTTAAAAACAGTGTACGGGGAGCGGGGCACTTAGTCAAGAGGAAACACAGCTTAAATGAAAGGAATTCAAATATGACAATGAAATTTTGGGTTTCTGTTTTAGCTGTTAACTAGGAGGGTGGAAATGACATTTTCCTTCTATCTTAGAAACTTTCTTGCAGAGAGAATTTTCTTATTGTAGCTCTGTTATTTTTAGCGGTTCCAGTTGGAGACAGTTAAAAATGGCAGATGTACAAATATTACTAAAAGCTGAAAATATATATGTCCCACACAAAATGTATAAAAATTATTTTATTTTGGTGATACTTCTTTTTACAAAGCAAATATTTTAATTATTTGTTTGTTCACATTTGCATATTTATACTTTATTGAGAAACACCACTTAGATTGAGGTAACGGGGAACAGCAAAATTCCCTGGAATTGCAAGTCCTGGGTGGCTGACTGCGTTGACTCTATTTAGTTTAGTTACCTCTCCTACATCCACAATGCAGTGTGCAGAATTCCGAAATGTACGTCAGAGAAATTTTAAATGATTATATATGCTAGACTTCTACAGTGCCTTTGAATAAATAATAGAATCAAACATTATATTAAAGTTCCAAATGTAGAGTTAACTCTTTACGCATTCTCAGATCCACAGCAATCTGATCCCTAAAATGAGAGAAGTGTAAAGGAATGGAGACTGCTTCTCTGCTAGATGACAGAAGAACTGGGAGGGAGTAGGGAGGAGAGTACAGGGAGAAGTACAAAATATTAAATGTTTGATAATACACAGCAGGGACAACAAGGGTCCAACGGTCTCAACTGGTGCCTTGACTCCTGGATTTTAGAGGAGGCTTGATTTGTCAAAGTTTTCTTAATGAATTGTAATCTGTGTTATTTAAACAGATCATTCAAATCAAAATAATCAAGACACTAGAAGAGACTCAAGGCACTACCCAGTTCAATGAATGTATTACCTAGATGAGGGACTGTGCCCAGAGAAGTTAAGTAATGTCTGTCCATTTAGCCAAGTAGTGGCAGCTGAACTTCCATATCCTGACTTCAGCCTAGTGCCCTTAAAAGGAAAATCTCATAAAATATTTTGAAGCCTTAAGTTTTTAGTCTTCCCAATAAAAATAAATTTCAGCATCATTTAAAATGTTGGCTACTGCTTTTGAGTGAACCAAATGGAATTTGACAAAGTGCTTTGCTTGGGTGTGAATTACCTCTCCCAGAATCTGATTTCATGATTACCTCAGTCATTTTTCAGACTTGTTTTATGAATGTAAACAGTTATCAACTTTCTTAGCTTCTAGTTTTTAATTTTTATTGATGTAGCTCTTGTGGTCAATTACCAAAGTACCCGGACATATTTGACACCTCAATATACCATTGCATTTTAAAGTTTAATATCTGGCAATGTGCAGATGGGCTTGCTATAAATAGTAGATATTTATGTAAACAGAATTAGATTTTATGTAGCCATTTGTGAATTGAAGAATCTGTTTTCTGTTTAAAAATTTAACATTTAATCCAAGTAAATTGTGTTAAATTGAGCATTATCTATACTGTATTTGCCTTTTTTGTGTTCAGATAAAGTAATAAAAAACATTGCTACAAGTAGATACCAGGTAACCTTCCCTTATCTCAAGTCCTTAACTTTATCCTCATTTTTAGAAAACTAATGATTTTAAAAAATTGAATAGTCTTTTTGCACAGAATATTTTGCTGAAAAATATTAGTGATTAGTCATTTTTCTTATGCTAACCAGACATGCTTTCCTTGTTTCTCCTCCTCTCCTGTTCACACCCATCCTCCCCACAATCTGTAAATACCAGACCCATCTGTTCCTCTCTAATACAATGAACTGTGTAATCTCTGTAACACTTTAACATTGACCTCTTTTGTCTATCTCAGATCCTTAGCTCTTACTGGACTCTCAAAACACAGAATTAAATATCAGAAATACAGTGAATTATTCCATAACTTTTTTCCTTTTATTTTCTGCAGACAACTCCATTTCCAAACACACACACACACACACACACACACACACACACACACACTTCTTTTACCTAATTTTAATTTACATTAAAAATGCTTTCACATTTATAGTCTCAATTGATTTCTTCTTTTCTGTTAGACTTATATTTAAGACTTTGTTTCACTACTTCATCTTACCAGAGTGTGGTTCAAATCCGTTCTATTCCAATTCTTCTACATTGTTTCCCTATCTACTGTCAAGTCTCTTGCGTTTAATTTAGTTCTTTGCCCAGGACTCCTGAATTAAGTATTCTCTGAGCATCTTTGTCTCTTGTCATTCTTCTCTAATTAAATGCTGTAGAATAATACAACATGTAGTAGTATTTTGACTCTATCATTTCTCTTCATAGAATTTTACGTTAACCTGAAATTATTCTACACATAAAATACAAATATTTAATTATTGGCTTTGAAACACATGACACACAGAGTGGCTAATGTCAATCAATAATATGTTTTTAGATATTATTGTACTGATTTTTGTATGAAACTAAAGTTTAACATTATACCTATCTATAGACAGAATGTATTATTATATCTATCTATCATCTACCTATCTCTCTATCTGTCTATATACACATACACATACATGCGTGTGTGTGTGTATTTAGAGCAGTGCTTTCCTGGAAAAGTGATGTTTTCACTTAGCATTTGGAACATGATGCTAAATGTTAAGAATTTAAGGCAATGTTCTGATAGTTTCTAATGTGAATATCTAAATGTTTACAGTTTAGCTACATTTAAGTTTTCTACAGAGTTTTCCACATCTCTCTGTAAGTCAAGAATCTCCAGTGACATGCTGTTTTACTTACTATCTAATTTCCCCAGAAAAGAATTTAGACTATATTTTCATGGGTTTCTGTCTACAATCTCTCATCCTAATTATTACAGTCTTTATTGACAGTTAGGGCCATTTTTGTTGATGTTGGTTTTGCTTTTGTTTTGACCAATCTTTTATTTTTAATCTAGACTTGTTTATGCATATTCTTCATCTAAAATAATCTTCATTTTGAGATAATTGTAAATTCACCTTCAGTTGTAAGAAGTAATACAGCAAGAGCCCTTATTCAGATTTCACTGGTTTTATATGCACTTCTGTGTGTGTATTTAGTTCTATGCTACCTGCCAGATTTATTTTTTATTTTTATCCCATAGCCTATAATATATTTTCCAATCAATAAGAATCATTCTCATTACAATGTGGATGGTTACACCTTTCGAGATCAATACCACCCTATACTAATCCTTACATTTCCCTTGCCATGTAATAGCTATAAAGTGCAGAACACACTTACATTTTCCCTTATGGTTATCTTTGTTTTCCATAGTTCACATATCTCTGTTTTTTTATTTGGATCAGAAATATGCACTCCCTGAGGAAAAATTAGTGTTTTCTTTTTTTTAAGTGTATTTTCCAGCATAGGCTTAGGTGCACAGTTCTTGGTAAATCCTGTTTCTGGCCTAGAAAATGTTTCCCTCACAATGAATGAATTCTCTTTGTTAGGGGTGTTTTGAAGGTCTTGGTTCCAGGCTTTTAGGACTAGGGCAAATTTCCAAGATGTGTGGGCAATCCATAGGAGAGCTGAATGACTATCCAGGTTAAGTTTAATTATCTATGTTTGTGTCTAACTGATATTTATGGATGCTTTCTGAAGTGAAATACCTTTTATTATATGTGATAGATTTACAATTATTAATCAGGACAAAAATATGCATTTTTAAAAGTTTATCACAAACTAGCAAAAGTCTGTATTTTAAAAGGTAAGATGTCTATATTTTTAAGAATTTGGTAACTGTCAAGCCCAATTTTCTAACAAATGAGAATGCCTCATTACATTATTCTTAGGTAAGACATAAGATTCTATAAACATTCTGTACAGTTATGCTAGAGTTTGTTGAGCTTTTGAGCATTACATACAGTCAAGAAACATAGTATTTAATATGCCAGTCTAATGGAGCCAAAACATTAAATAAAACATGGAATTACTGGACAATTGAGAAACATTAGGAATATCAGGCAATCTGCATTATAGTATTGGATAGTGGTGCAAATAGTTGGTGATTTGAGAATGAAAAATAGATTAATTTCAAATTTTTCAAATTAACCACTTTTTTTTTTTTTTTTTTAACAGAGTCTTGTTCTGTTGCCCAGGTTGGAGTGCAGCGGTGAGATCTTGGCTCATTGCAACCTCCACCTCCTGGGTTCAAGTGATTCTTCTGCCTCAGCCACCCATGCAGCTGGGACCATAGGCATGCACCACCATGCCTGGCTAATTTTTGTATCATTAGCAAAGACGGGTTTTACCATATTGGCCAGGCTGATCTCAGACTCCTGACCTCAAGTGATCAGCACTTCTTGGCCTCTCAAAGCTCTGGGATTACAGGTGTGAGCCATCAGGCCCAGCCCAAATTGACCACTTTTTTAAGAAACGAATGAAAAAAATCTCCTTTATGAGGACCTTGCTACAATGATACTGATTTAAACTGTAATAGCTGTGTCATATCACTCTACTTTGAGTGTGACTGATTAATCATATTCATCAATGCTGTTTGTTTGGAGAATGTGGTTACGAGACACTGACAAGTAACCACACTGTGGCCTGGCTTGTAAAGAAGGAGCAATGATAGTGAGGGGTGCACAAGCTAATAAAGACATTTCAGCTGTGGTTCTGAGCTTAGTCACATAAACTGTCTGACAAAAGGGAAGTGGGCAATAAGTCTACTTGTGCAATTGAGTTAGCATTTTTTCTGTAAGGAAGTAAAACTCAATCTATATTGCAATACATTTTGATAGGTTTTAAAACATCTGTTAAATCTGATTTGTTATGTTACCCATTACTCTGATAGTGATTCCACTTTAGCAATTTCTTTAGTTCATGAGAACAGATAACTGTCAGACTCTCCATGCTTCTTTAATTTGTCATAAAATTATTCTGCCTAGTAATCCTCTCTCTCTCTCTCTCTCTCTTTTTCCTGTGACGGAGTCTCACTCTGTTACCTAGGCTGGAGTGCAGTGGTGTGATCTCGGCTCACTGCAACCTCCGCCTCCTGGGTTCATGCGATTCCTCTTCCTCAGCCTTCAGGGTAGCTGGGACTAGAGATGCATGCTACCACATCCAGCTAATTTTTATATTTTTAGTAGAGACTGGGTTTCACCGTATTGGCCAGGCTGGTCTTGAACTCTGGACCTTGTGATCCACCTGCCTCAGTATCCCAAAGTGCTGGGATTACAGACGTTAGTCACTGTACCTGGCCCTGACTAGTAATTCTCAACGCTGATGTTACATTGGAATGATATAAGCATTTAGAAAAAATACTGGTACCCCATAGAATATGATTAAGTTCATCTAGAATGGAGCTGGCATTTAAAAATTTTATATTGGAAAATTATAGCATTTAAAAATAGGATAGTATAATGTACTTCTGTGTGTCCATTATGTTCAATATTTATCAATCCATGGCAAATCTCATTTATTTGTACCATTCCACTACTGCCTCATATTGATCCAATTACTTTGAAAACATCTTGGATATCCTATTATTTTATCTGGACATCGGTATTTTTAAAAAGGTTCCAGGTGTTTGCAATGTATAGACAAAGTTAAGAACTACTAGTTTAGAGTAGTCTTGTCTCTCAGTTGAAAAGTTCGGAGAGTCAAGGACCCTGTAGTCTAAATATGCTATGTAGTATGGTATGTAAAGCCACATGCTGCTATCTAAATTTAAATTTTAACTAAATAAAATTAAACATTCAATTATTTGGCTCCACTAAGCATATTCCAATTACTCAATAGCTATTTGTGGTTACTAGCTAATATATTGGGCAGTACAAATATAGAACATTTTCATCTATTAGTAACTCCAATTGGACAGTCATTCTAAACAACAAGACAAACTTTCTTACCCTTCAGTTACTGAGAAAGGTATCAAGGATGGGGTTCCTTTCCCATCTCAATGAACGAAGAAATTGTGAGAGTCAAATACCACAAGAAGCCAATTACAATGAAAAGTTAAAGCATATCTAAAGGTGAAATGTAAAGAACACTATTTTACCAAATGTCTTTATGTATAAATTCTTGCTTCTAGAAACCAAATATTGATGAACATAAAATGTATTCATTGTTTTGAAGAGGCCAAAGTGCATCCTAAAATAATTATTCATTAAACATAATGCATATGCCTAAGATATAGGAACTTACCAAAATAAAAGCAAAATCAGAAATATGAAATCATTGAATTGTGGATACCCAATTAAAATGAAGTAAGGCATAACAATGGAAGTGAATGTAAAAAAAAAAGTAGAATTTTGGAAGTGGGACGGCAAACAATAAAAGCATATTCAAGAATGTAAGGTCAACTAGGGAGATTCTTCCAGGCCTCTTGAGGATGGGGAGGAGACATTTTTCTGGGAAAGGATGGGGAACATGCCAGTAACGAGGCTAGATTTTCCAGGGGGAAAGTATGAAAACTTAATCGAATCAGACAGTGGCAACTAATGACCTAGAATCATTAACCTTAAAAGCCTCTCAAAAGATGTAGTTTTTAGTAATCCCTGGTCTGAATTCCAGAATTGCAAGTCAGGTAGCTGAGAAACAGGAGAAGCTACTAGAGGAGTTTTTAACTTTTTAGCAGGAAAATGGGAATAAAGAATTCATCTTGGCATTAGAAAAGAGCAAATGCAAGTAAGAGTGACGTATAGTTAGTCTCTTGTCTATACTGTGAAACATCTGGGCCTGTTTGGCTGTGGCCATACATTACACAATTCAGCTGCCACGACTGCAGAGTTTTGACTATGTGGGAAGCAGGAGGACTATTCACCAGTGAATTCATTTTTAATAAAGATTAATTGGGAATTAATTGAGGGTCAAACTGCCAGTGATTTGTGGTAGAAAAGGTAATATTAACACGACACATTAGGGAACGATATTATGGGACATATTCATATTAGAATTGTTGAGTTGAGAGTGTGCATTAAAGTATGAAAATGTAAAAAAAAATCATAAGGACGACATTCAGGATATCTTAGTAACACGGTAAACAAAAGTACATACTGTAGCATGGAGCCAAATATCAATAAGTGCCCAGGCGCCCCCCCCTTATTCATAAGGGGTTTTGGAACAGAAATAAATCCAGACTAAATATAATTTGTAGTAAAGTTTCATTGGCAGTATAGAAGAAAAGTAGAGAAAACCTTTCAGTAGTTTTCATTGAGTGACATTTATGAGTTTACTTTTATATTGAAACTTTACTCATATGATATTGGTGTCGTTGGTGTGTAACTGTGTGGATGCAGTAATGTGTAGTATTAATGCCAATTGTTTTTTACTTCAGATTAATCTGACTTTTTGCAAATTAAGAAAAGGTGCTATTGTTTTCTTCCATGGACATAGTAAGGAGAGGTAAGAGGTGATTTTTAAATGGAAACCACTTAGAGGAAATAGTTTACATATGTATAGCACTCCTATACATTAGAGACACTAATTAAACTTATGTTAATTAAATGCAGTAAAGTACAGTTGACCTTTGAACAGTATGGGAATTAGGGGTGCAGACCCCCATGGGCAGTTAACAATCCATGTATAACTTCTGAGTCCTCAAAAACTTAACTGCTACTAGCCCAGTAGTCTATTGCCCAGCAGCCTTATCAATAACATAAACAGTAGATTAATACACATTTTTTATGCTATATGTGTTATATGCTGTATTCTTACAACAAAGTAACCCGGAGAAAAGAAAATGTTATTTAAAAAAATCATAAGGAAGAGAAAATATGTTTACCATTCATTAAGTGGAAGTGGATCATCATCAAGGGCTTCAGTTTTTGTCACCTTCAGGTTAAGCAGGCTGAGCAGAAGGAGCAAGAGAAGGGATAGGTCTTCTGTCTCAGGGAGCAGAGGTGTAAGTGGACCCACATAGTTTTACTCCTTGTTGTTCAAAGGTCAACTGTAGTTAAATGCATGTCATTACACAGTAAAAATAGTTGGTTTCCACATTGCTTGACTCTACCTTGAAATCTTGGGATGTGAGAAAAACAAATTAAACCAATAAGAAATTTAAATATGTTATTCAAAGGAGATGGAATAAAGTCAGTCTGTTATTTAATGGAGTCCTGAAGAGGTGCTGAACTAGGGAGGGACTGCTTAACACGAGAGTCACAAACAGTATGTAATTAAGGGATTTTCTTCATGAAGTAGCTGTACTATTCTAAGATCAGATATAAATACTTTCTCACATGTTCTATACACTTCTAATACCTTTTTAAAACTTTCTCCTTTTATATTTTCTAATGAAAACATACTTCACTTAAAATCACCTATTAACCTTAGGAAGCACATTTGTATTTTAGCCCAGGATGAATTATTTAAAAGCGGGTAGCTCAGAAAAGAATGATTTTCATAAATGGTTATTTGTTTCAAATTGCAGCCTACCCCCAACACAAACACCGGTGCAATAAGTGTTTCAGTAGCATCATAATTAATAAACTTGTACATAATTCCCTAAGTTCTAGGGACTTGGCCTATGCTTTGCATACACTAAGATGAAAGGAACACCTGGAGGTTTCTGGAAGGGTCCACAGCACAATAGGGAAGCCAAAGATGGAAACAAATTGTGACAACGTGTAATATAGGGTTTAATAACGTAGCAAACATGATGCAGATATCCAGAGAAATATCCAGGGAGGTTCCAGGAAAAGGGTGGTGGCTGCCTCAACTCCTCTCACATCTTATTTCCTACTTCTGAAAAGTGATGAGTACATGAAAATCTAGTAGAAGGTGGCCAGGACCAAAATCATTTTGAAGAAAAATATAAGGAACCTTGTCAACTGATGAGGATATTTAATTCAGTGTAGCTTTTGGGTTCCTGGAATCCTGCCCAAAATCTATTCCTAAAATATTCTTGTTCATATCCTCAGATTTTAGCATTTGAATATTTCTTTGTCTCATGTACCCAAGATTTGTGAAGCAGTAATTGATCCAAGGTTACTAAACTTTCTATTTCAAAAATACAATTCTTAGGACATATAAGATAAAGTCACAATGAAAGGGAGGAAATTTTCATAGCTGATTAAATATATATAAAGTGTTTATTATTTTTGGCATGAAATCAATGCCATTTTGATAAGGTAAGGGAGGATTCAGCTTATGAAAGTCATTGAGAATTACATTTACTGGCATGACTGTGATTGTATAAGCTCTCCCATGTTTCAAGGGCTGACTTTAGGTGAAAATTATGAAACAAGTGATGTAACTTTTAGCCCTTTCTGAGTTTCTCTCCATTGGTCTTGGCATTTCTTCCTTTCTTTCCATCTTTATCTTGAAGGCTGTCAATACTTTCATGCAGGCCGCATTTGAACACATTTGCAGAATTGAAAGGAGTTCTAGAATCCATCACAACCACCCTTTCAATCTTAAAGGTGACAAAAATTGAGGCTCAGAAAGTGGCACCACTAAGACGATATATGCAGAGCTGGGACTAATAGCATCCAATTGAGATCTTCTATAATCTGCTGTTTGAACATTTAATTTCATTTATTTATTATTGTGTCAAGTCGATGAAATTTCACCTTTGAGGATTATTCAGCTGATCACTTTTAGCAATAAGGATAAAGATAGCATATGAATCTACTTTCCTAATCTAGCAACATTATCATTACATTACTTCTGTCCACTTGATCTAAATGAATACTGTACATTAGTTTGCCAGTATTTTAAAAATTGAATCTAAAAGGGATATAATTCTTACTGTTAAGAGCTCAGTGTCTGACCCGCATGACATTTACTACATGATAAAATTGGTCATTTTTGGGGAAGAATAATTTGGACCATTCTGGAGTTGATATTTATTCTTTGAATTTATTTTGAAAATTCTACTTAGCATTAACATATTTCATTAGTGACTATACTGCTGTTGTATTTGAAATACTTCAGAATCTGGAGTTTCAGGGTTTCCTGTATTCCCTTTGTAAATAACAGACATCTTACTTGAATTCCTGAATTAATCTCTTTTTTGCTTTTAGTATTCCTTCAAGTATTTTCCAAAAGATAATCAGTGTTACCGATTCATTAAGGTACTTTTTTCCTCTTAGTTTAAGGTAACCTTAGTTTTCTTTGCTCATTTTATTATCCCTAGATTATTCTGGAATGTATCTAGAGGAAGTCATACAGAACACAGATTTGATGATACTGAATCACATGGCTCTGATTTGCCAAAATGTGTGACATTGTCTTGACCACTTAGAATGTGGTTAGAAATACCTCTGAACTGTAAGAGAAGTAGAGGCTTTGTGTGTGTGTGTGTGTGTGTGATGTCCACTTAATAATAAATCTGTCATCACTGACTGGTTTTCATTTCCTCTGAAATAAACAAATTACTACTAAGTCCTTTGAAAAAGGAGACTGCCAGGAAACACAAAAGTCACTTTTGCTTCATCCTCTAAGATAAAGTATTTAATAAGTGGAAAGGAGATGCAACAGAAAAAGTGGTGGTGTCTTCACACCTGCTAGAAGGCCCAGCAGATATCCGCAGACCACAAATTCAAACAAATCTCAAACCTTGACATTTAGCAAAAGTGCAGGGACTAAGCCATGAAAGAAATCTATACAGCCTTTTGAAACTTCTTAATTAGAAAGATTGGTTTGTGGGAGCATAGGACATTTGAAGAGAAAATGTTACAAATTATAGCTGGAGGGCTGTGTCCCCGATCCAAGAATTGGCCCTGAAGTATTTTTATCTTTAAATTACTTAATATTCTACTTTACATCAAATGGCAGTTGATCCCTATGTAAGAACTTCTACTAGAAAAGTGGGGTCTTGCTTAAGGAGTAACATCAAGCATCTATTGCTAAGAGTTTTCGTTGTTTGTTTGCTGGCATATTTGCTTATGTATGTATGTATGTATGTATTCATTTTTGAGATGCAGTTTTGCTCTTGTTTGTACAGGCTGGAGTGCAATGGTGCAGTCTCAGCTCACTGCAACCGGTGCCTCCCAAGTTCAAGTGATTCTCCTGCCTCAGTCTCCTGAGTAGCTGGGATTGCAGGCATGTGCCACCATGCCTGGCTAATTTTTTGTATTTTTAGTAGAGATAGTGTTTCTCGATGTTGGTCAGGCTGGTCTCGAACTCCCGACCTCAGGTGATCCACCTACCTCAGCCTCCCAAAGTGCTGGCATTACAGGTGTCAGCCACCGTACCCAGTTTGCTGGCATATTTGATGTTGGAAAATTTCAGAGATATGATTCATTGTTATTTACCTCAATCAAAACAAATGAGTACCTCCAAAGTAATTGCATGTATATTCTCACCAGCAATTTAATAGAGAAATCCAAGGTCAGGTAAGAGGTAAGACAAAGAGAGAAGCCAAATATACAACAACTAGAGAGGTCAAAAAGCAAATAAAACACAAACAAAAGAAACAGACATTAAGTGGAAGACCGAAAATGTATCAAATTATGCTTTTAAAAGCATAATGCAATGCTTTTAAATTTAATTTTGTTTCCCTATATTTTTAATCCCGTAATTTTCTATTAATGAATTTATTTGTCTCAATGGCAGAGAAAATACCTCTTAACCTACCTTTACATATATTGGCTCTTTAAGTATAGTCAACTGTAGTTTATATTTGCTTTAACAATCATGATGCTAAAATAAAAACAAAACAAAACTTGATCTGAACTAAAATTTTTATTTGAACTCAAAATTTTCTTTCTCTCAAGATTTGATAAATTTCTTAACTCAGTTATCTGCCTAGCTATCTATGTCTGTCTTTCTGTCTGTCTTTCTATCTACACATTTTAAACAGAATGTATTGAAAAGAACAAAAGCCTAATTAGGAGATCAAATCACATGTTACTTTGTCTCTTCCAGCAACTTAGTAATTGAAATGATGCTGTCACTATGAGATATGATTTGCTTCTACTGCCTGCTTTATACTCATTCATCTTTCTCCTCAGATGCCTGCAACTATGCCATTATTTATAATAGTCCCAGCCTTGAGAAAGCGTGCACATTGTTTTTGCCTTTCAAAAAATAAGTTTAGAACGATGTCACTCATATATATTAAAGATTATTATAGAAATTTATCTTGCTTGACATTAACACAGTTGACTACAAGATGAGTCCTTATCGTCTTTTTTGAAAATTGAATCTCCTTACTCGTTAATTTTCAATGATAAATTTATAATTATACTGATTTTCAGATTCTTGATGTTGTTTAAACAAAATATTATATGTGGCTGTGAAAGAGTGTCATGCCTGTGTGTTCTGTGTGCCCTCAGTCACTGGGAACTTCAGTAGGAAAGCTGATAATCTATCTGTAGAATAGATTTACAGACTGGTTATTTATAGATGTGGGAATGGCCACTATGTCAGTATAGTTAATGCCATTTACATCCATGAATTATTGGATAAAATGGAATGGAAGTCTTTTAATTGAGGGGCTTCTGTTCCCAGAGTATTGATAATAACTTAGACTTTGACCTCCAGAACAAAGTGCACTGTCTGCTAGATTATTGTTTTCTAACCATGGGAATCATTGATTGGTTTCATGAACTGTGCTTTTAAATTTTCATATGGCCTGCATTCAGCCATAAAGCTTTTGGAGTGGTTTCATTTTTTTAAATCAATCTCAGTATGAAATACAAATAAATAGACAAAAATACTCTCAGTCATTGCACAGTGTGGATTTTAAAGAGGATGTGGAAAAATTTTGAATCTGGGGGCCTGCTCCATTGTTCAAAGCCAAAAATATCAAAATTTGGCTTGTAACACTATGGAAACTAAAAAGTCTGCGTATTCCTATAGGGGATTAATGCATTACTCAACCTTGAAACATTTTATTGCCTGGCAACTACAAAACATGTTTAATCTTCCCAGTCCTTCTGTCTTTTTTTTTTTGAGATGGAGTTTTGCTTTTGTTACCCAGGCTGGAGGGCAATGGCGTGATCTCGGCTCACCGCAACCTCCGCCTCGTGGGTTCAGGCAATTCTCCTGCCTCAGCCTCCTGAGTAGCTGGGATTACAGGCACGCACCACCATGCCCAGCTAATTTTTTGTATCTTTAGTAGAGATGGGGTTTCACCATCTTGACCAGGATGGTCTCGATCTCTTGACCTTGTGATCCACCCTCCTCGGCCTCCCAAAGTGCTAGGATTACAGGCTTGAGCCACTGTGCCCAGCCTAGTCCTTCTGTCTTTATTACTTTAGTTTGAATATAGTATCTTTCAAAAGTTCTGTTCTGCTGACGGTTCAAGTCTCATTAGACTATTGTACAGCTGATATCCATGCTATTGAAGCAGTTAGTATACATACTTTTAAAATTAACTACAAGTAGAATTGTCTCAAGCTTTTCTTCCTTCTTTACTTAATTGCTTTTAGTTCAAGAAAATGGAGAACTGAAAACCCCTATAACTGATACACATCCCTAAAGAAAAAATTATATATAACATTAATATTACATTCTTCTTTGAAGACCTCAAAGTTTCTAAATTTAGAATTCTCTAAATAAGTCTTTGATGGATTTCACTTTTCCTTTTCAAAAGTTAACTGAAATGTAAATAGCAGAAGACTAATTGTTTGTTGGAGATTTTCTTAGTCAACAACAGAAAAGAGAATAAACCAAGTTGGGTCGTGGGGAATGGAAGAACACTGATCTTTTCTTGCTTCAAATGAAAATGAAATTGTTAAGCTTGCAAAGTTCTGTCTAAACACAAAACAAGTTTATTTTATTTTACTCTGTTTAACTTGACTCTTTCCACTGCACAATGCAATTTTATAGTATGTGGTTGTGCAACTATGGAGGTAGTAGCATCTTTGCTTCCCACCCCAGCCAGTCATTGTCTGTTACTGAATAATTTGTCAATGCTTAAGCAGGTAGAGTGGTACTAATAATGCCAAAACCACAGGCTTAGGTTTTGAATGAACGTTAGCTTCTCTCAGAGAATGACTTTCTTTCGTGGCTATAGAGCACTGCCCTAATCATTACCAGCCATATAATAAATGCATTCTGTGTGACACAGAGAACTTTGTGTGTTTGCCTTACCATAAATGGAAAACCCATCAAGAATGCCACTTTGAAATGGCTGTTCGTATTTTTTTAGGATGATTGATTCATCTCCCCACTCCTTCAGTCATTCAATCACTTATAAAGTGCATATTGAGTCTCTCCCATTGGTAAAATGATGGACTTCTGAAAACACATGTGGTTGATTTTAAAAGCAAAACTTACATTCCAAAAGTTCAGGCCCCATGTGTCGGTGGCCATTTGATCAAGTCTGTTTGGCAAATATGTTAATATATTAATCAATCATAAAGAAAATGGAGACACTTGGAATATTCCTCTCTCAGACCATAATTAGCTTAACTCTAAGAAAAATTAGAGATGTGAATGAATGCAGTTCTCAGTTTGTGAAGTAGCTTAGCTATACGTCATGGCAAATTTGATAAGGAAAAAAGCCACTTATCAACAGAAAAGCTATTTATGGATTTTTATCAAATTTACATTCTAAGCAACTGTGTAATATTTCCCTAAACCCAGTTTAGAAATGCAATTATTCACCTTCCCTCTTCAGGGTATCCTAATGCTTCCTTCAGGACCTTGGCTCACTGGAACCTCTGCCTCCCAAGTTCAAGTAATTCTCCCGCCTCAGCCTTGCAAGTAGCTGGGATTACAGTCACTTGCCATCATGCCCAGCTAATTTTTGTATATTTTTGTAGACATGGTGTTTCACCATGTTGCATAGGCTGGTCTCAAATTCCTAACCTTAGGTGATCCACCAGCCTCCGCCTCCAAAAGTGCTGGGATTACAGGTGTGAGCCACTGCACCTGGTTCCTTTCTCATTTTTAGTGCAATTGTGACCATGGATTTAACCATCATTCTTTAAGTACTGTATGACAGCCACAACGTTGGACCTTAATGTGGGATCAGTGGTTTTCAAATCAGGTTCTAGGGTACATGTGCAGAGCATGCAGGATTGTTGCATAGATACATACATGGCAATGTGGTTTGCTGCCTCCATTTCCCCATCACCTATATCTGGCATTTCTCCCTATGTTATCCCTCCCCAACTCCCTACCCACTGTTGTCCCTCCTCTATTTCCCCTGCAACAGACCCCAGTGTGTGATGGTCTCCTCGCTGTGTCCATGTGTTCTCATTTTTCAATACCTGCCTATGAGTAAGAACATGCAGTGTTCGATTTTCTGTTCTGGTGTCAGTTTGCTGAGAATGATGGTTTCCAGATTCATCCATGTCCCTGCAAAGGACATGAACTCATCATTTTATATGGCTGCATAGTATTCCATGGTGTATATGTGCCACATTTTCCTTGTCCAGTCTATCACCAATGGGCATTTGGGTTGGTTCCAGGTCTTTGCTATTGTAAACAGTGCTGCAATGAACATATGTGTGCATGTGTCTTATAATAGAATGATTTATGATCCTTTGGATATATGCCCAGTAATGGGATTGCTGGGTCAGATGGAATTTCTATTTCTAGGTCCTTGAGTAAGCACCACACTGTCTTCCACAATGGTTGGACTAATTTACACTCCCACCAGCAGTGTAAACTTTTCCTATTTCTCCACATCCTCTCCAGCATCTGTTGTCTCCAGATTTTTTAATGATTGCCATTCTAACTGGCATGAGATGGTATATCAGCGTGGTTTTGATTTGCACTTCTCTAATGACCAGTGATCATGAGCATTTATTCATATGTTTGTGGGCCTCATATATGTCTTCTTTTGAAACGTGTCTGCATACTTTGACAAATAGCAGACTCAGATATAAAATTTTCATTTTATATGCACACATCAGACTGCAAAAGCATTTCCTATTTTACTACTCCTAATTCCTATATTTACAAGTAAATATATGGAAACTGCTTGCAAAAAAGATGCAACATCATAGTTTCTACACCTTTCATATTTTAAAACAGCATTGCCTAGTTTATAAATAAGTTTATATATTGAAGTAAATTTTTGGACTTCTGCTGCATCTCCACCAAAAAAAAAAAAAAATCCAGGCGTGGTGACATGTACCTGTAAGTCCTAGCTACCTGGAAAGCTCAGGTAAGAGGATTGCTTGAGCCCAGGAGATCAAGGCTGTAATGAGCCAAGATCATACCACTGCACTCCAGCCTGGGTAACAGAGTAACACTGTCTTAAAAAAGAAAAGTACTGGATCATTGGATATTATATGTAAAACAAACATAAGGAGTTTCTTAAAGGCAGAAAGAGGAGGCAGAATAGCTAGTGTCTTAGTCAATGCAGGTTACTATAACAAAATATTATAGACTGGGTTTCTTAAACAATATAATACTTATTTCTCACCATTCTAGAGTCTGGGAAGTCCAAGGTCGGGGTGGCATATTTGCAGATGGTTGTCTTCTCACTACGTCCTCACATGCAGAGAGAGATAATTTCTCTTGCATCTTTTTTGTTTTTCATAAGGGCAAGAATCCTGTTCCTTAGGGCTCCAATCTTGTGACCTCCCAAAAGCCCCATCTCAAAATATCATCACATTGGGGATTAGAAATTTCAACATATGAACTGGGGGAAGATACAAACTTTTGGTCCATAATAGCTAGGTACTTAGAGATCATGAGCTCCCTTTTTGCTTTTTTGCCTCATTAGTGCTAGACCAGAATTGCAGAAGCCAGAAATCCAATGCACCAATACACACAGACAAAAAAGTTCCAACAAAAGTTTGCTGTTTTTAGGCAGAGATCCAGGAAAGGAGTAGTCTCATAAAGCATAACAATTTAAGACAACAACCTCTCTACTCCAGTCAAACACAATAGATAAAAAACCTGTGGCTTCTGCATCCACACTAGTGAAGGCTGAGTGAATAGCCTTGACTTCCTCCCTTACCAGGCTTTAATGAGAACTCCAATCTTCCTCCAACCTCTCCACCAGGCTAAATCAGAGAAACCTGAATAAAGACCCAGAGCCAACTGGTAGTAATGAGTTATCCTCCACCCCACAGGGATGGTTTCAGAGCAGGCCTCGGAGAACCCACACAGTATTAATTAATGAGGAACCATGCAGTGTAGATGAGGATGACTCCACCCGCCCTGCCTCCATGGTATTAGTAAAAAGCTAGTCTTATCCTTGCCAGCTAAGGTGGTGTTATCAGAGGCCTAGTGGGGAGCTAGAAATCTTACCTCCAGTTGGCAGTAATCAAGAACATTCCCCACTTTTGATGTAAACTGAGGCTTAGTGGGGAACTTACATTTCTACTCTCAGGTAGCAGTAAGGAGCCTGCTCCACCTGCCTCACCCCTCATTCCCTGACTATCACAGCAGTGTCAAAAGAAGCCTGCTGAAACAGAAGGTTTAAATGAGATCCAGAGTACCATACATAATTCTGAAACTATCCAGGTTTCAGTGAAAAAAAATCACTCATCATACCCTTACCGACAACCAGGTAAATATAAAGTTGAATAAAAATGACCATCATTGTACCTTAAAATTGAAATTATAGAGAAGTTAAATGTCTTAATTAGCTGAAAAATTTTTAAATCAGTTAATCATAAAATCTTTTCAATGATTAAGTACAAGCATGCATGGAACAAATGAAAAAAAGAACATCTCAGCAAAGAAGAAAATTCAACAATGCTCAAGAAGACATAAAGGAGAACCAAGTGGAAATTTTAGAACTAAAAATATACCAACCAAAATAAAATTTCACTGGATGAGCTTAATAGCAGGATGGAGAGGACAAAGGGAAGAACTGGTGAACATGAAGTTAGAACTATAGAAATTAATCCAATAAGAATGATAAAAAAATAAAAAAAAAGAATTTTAGCTTATGGATCTGTGAGACTGTGACCAAAAGCCATCTAATATTTGTGTAATTGGAATTCCTGAGGAAGAGGAAAAAGAGGGTGAAACTGACAGAGTAATTATTGAAATAATGGCTGAAAATTTTCCAAATTTGGCAAAAGACATAAACCTGCAAAAACAAGCAACTGAGAATACACAAACAGGATAAACACAAATAAATTTATGCTAAAGATGTCACAGTCAAACTTCTGAAAACTAAAGACAAAATAAAATTAAGTCTAAAGCAGTGAAAGAGAAACTACACCTTAGCAATGGATGACATTTTTTGAATGATAGTAGACTTCACCTTAAAAACCATGGAGGTCTGAAAGAAGTAGTACAATATTTTTCAAGTGCAGAAAGAAAAGAACAGACAACTTAGAATTTGGTACCCAGAAAAAATATTCTCAGGAATGGCAGGGAGATCATGACATTCTCAAGTGAAGTAAGACTAAGAGAATTTTCTTAGTAGGATTACCCCAAAAGAATGACTAAAGAAAATTTTTTGAAGAAAAAAAGAAATGATGAAGGAAGTAATCTTGGAATATCAAAAGGAAGAAAGAATAACGGCAAGGGTAAAATTATAGATAAATGCAATACATTGTCCTTTTTTGAGTTTTCTAAGTTATTGTTATATAAAGCAAAAAGTATAATGTTGTCTTATGTGGTTTTAAAATGAATATGAAGGATATATTTAAGACAATGGTTTTAATAAATAGGGGAGGTTAAAGAGGAATAAAAGGAGGTCAGATTTCTACACTCAAACTGATGAAATGAAGACACCAGTAGACTGTGATTATTCACATCCAGCACAACCTCAAAGACATATGTTGAAAAACATAATACAAATCAAAACTGTCTTCTAAATAAATGTTCAGTAACCAAGAGAATGGCAGAAAAAAAAGAAAAACATGAAAAACAGGAGGAAACAATGAAAAAACAAAAAGGGCAGACTTAAGCTCTAGCATACAATAATTATATTAAGTGTTAATGGTCTAAAAACACAGCAATTAAAACTCAGAGATTGATACGGTGGATTAAAAAAGCAGGAATTGACCATTTGTTGTCTACAAGAAACTCACTTTAAATACAATGATAAATGTAGGTTGAGAGGAAAGAAAAATTAAAAAAAGATTTACCAGGTAAACTCCAATGAAAAGATAGAGTGGCTATATTAATATCAGATAAAATAGATTTTAGAGAAAAAAATCACCAGAGAGACATTAAAAATGATAAAAGTCAATTCACTGAGAATATGTAGCTATTCTAAATGTATATTCATCAAAAAGCAGAGCTTCAAAATACATAAAAATTCTAAAACTTATAAGAGAAATGGACAAATCCATTATTATAGTTGGAGATTTTAATATCCCTCTCTCAATCATTGATAAAACAGCTAGACAGAAAACTAGCAAAAATATAAAAAAAAAACTTAACAACACCATAAACCAACGAAACCTAATGGACATTTGTAGAATATTCTATCCTGAAACAGTAGAATACACATTATTTTTAGAGCTCACTAAACATATATCAAGGTACACCATAACCCAGACTATGAAACAAATCTTAACAAAATTTAAAAGAATTAGAATCTTACAAAATGTGTTTTCTAACCAACTTGAAATCAAACTAGAAATTAATAACAAAAAATTTCTAAACACAGAAATTAAACACACTTCTAAATATTATGGGTCAAAGAAGAAATCTTGATGGAAATAAAAAATACATTGATCTGCATGAGAATGAAAATACAACATTGTTAATTTTGTGGAATCTAGTTAAAGCTGTCCTAAGAAGGAAATTTATAGCAGTAAATGAACATTAGGAAAGAGGAAACATTTCAAAAAAATTGTCTAATCTCCCACCTTACCATCTAGAAAAAGAAGAGCAAGATAAACTCAAAGCAAGCAATAGGAAGGAATTAGAAATGATAAGAAAGAAATCAATGATGGTGAAAATATAAAAATAATAAACAAAATAAGTAAAATAAAAAGCCTGTTCTTTGAAATGATTTGTAAAACTGATAATCCTCTAGCAAGACAGATAATGAAAATCAGAAACCACAAAATGCCAACATTAGCTATTATATAAGAGGTATTGCTACAGATCCTGCAGACAGCAAAAGGACAAAAACAAAATACCATGATTAATTCCACTCATGTAAATTTGACGATGTAGAATAAATTGACTGATTTCTTTAAAAGCACTAACTAGTACAACTCACCCAATATGAAAAAAAATTTAATTTGAATAGTTCCAAATTTATTTAGGAAATTGAACTTATGATTTTAAAATGTCAAAAAAAATCTGTAGGCCCATATGACCTAATTTAAGAATTCTACCAAACTGAATTAAGAATTAACATAATTCAAAAGTATCTTCCAGAAAATAGCAGAGGAGAGAGTACTTTCCAATTTACTTAATGAAGATAATATTATCTGGATATCAAAAGCAGACAGTATAACAGAAGAAAACCACATGAATATAGATGTAAAATTATATTGGTGGTGGAAAATTATTTGACAAATTTCAAGATGCATTCACCATAAAACCTCTCAGAAAACTAGAAATGGAAGCAAACTTCCTTAACTTGATAAAAATGAATTTACTGGCAATGTACAACTAACATACTAATGCTAAAAGTCTGAATGCTTTACCCTTAAGATCAGGAATGTCCTGTCAACCCACTCTTATTCAACTTAAGACTGAAACGTATAGCCAGTTCAGTAAGGCCAGAAAAGGAAATAAAATGCATACAGATCAGAAAGGAAGAAAAAACGTCTGTCCTTATCTGCAGATGATACCTGTATTTTCAAGGCAAAACTGTGGAAATTACCAAAAAATACCCTAAAATTGTAGAACTAATATGTGAGTATAGCGAAGTTGTGGAATGCAAGATAAACATACAAAAATTACATAATTCTATTCCTATTTACTGGCAATTAACACATGCACTCCAAAATTGAAAGACAATTCAATCTTCAATAGCTAAAAAAGAAAAATCTTAGGTATAAATATAACAAAACACTCACAGGATCTGCATGTAGAAAACTACAAAATGCTGAAGGAAACAAAAGAAGATCTGAGTAAACGGAGAGACATGTTGTGTTTACAGACTGGAAAACTTAACATGGTAAAGATGTCAATTTTCCCCAATTTGCTTTGAGTTTAACATCACTCCTATCAAATTCCCAACAAGAATTTTTGTAGACATGAGATTTTTTTAAATGTATATGAAAAGCAAAGACACTAGAATAGCTAAATAATTTTGAACAGGAAGAATGAAGTGATAAGAAGTAGTGGATTATTTTTCAATGTATTACATACCTACATTAATCAAAGCTGTGTAGTATTGGTGGAGATAGAGAAACATAGATTAAGGAAAAAAAATAGAAAATCAAGAAACAGATACAAGACCAATATGTCCAATGGATTTTTGACAAAGGTGCAAAAACAGTGGAGAAAACATACTCTTCAACAAATGGTGATAAGGCAGTTGGACAACGATAGGTAAACAAGAATCTTGATCTAAACCTCAGACCTTACACAAAAATTAACTCAAAATGAATCATAGATGTAAATACAAACATTCACCTATGATACTTGTAATAAAACATGAGAAAATCTTTTGAATCCATAAAGCTTAGTAAAGAGTTGTTAGACTTGACATCAAAAACATGATCCATAAAAGGAAAAATTGATAAAGCAGACTTCATCAAATTTACAAATTTTTGCTCTGTAAAACATTCTGTTAACAGGATGAAAAGACCAGCTGTAGAATGGGGGAACATGTTAACAAACTACAAATCTGATAAAGGACTAATATCAAAAATACATAAAGAACTCTGAAGTCTCAATAATAAAAAAATCAAATATGAAAGTGGACCAAGGATAGAAAGAATTTTTATCAAACAGGATATGAAGATGGCAAATAAATACATGACAAGTGTTCAACTTTATTAGGTATTTGGAAAGAGCAAATTAAAACCACACTGAGATGTCACTACATAGCTATCATACCGGCTAAAATTTAAAAATAGTGATACTAACACATGATGGCAAGCATGTGGAAAAACCAGATCATCCAGACACCACTGCTAGTGGGAACACAAAATGGCCTAGCTATTCTGGAAAAGAGTTTGACAGTTTCTTAAGAAAAGAAAACACGCAACTACTATATGACTCACCAGTTGCACTTTTGGGTATTTATTTCAGAGAGATGAAAATGTGTTTATACAAATATCTGTGCATGAATAGCCACAGAAATTTTAAACATAATAAACAAAAACTGGAAACAGTACAAATGCCCTTCAATAGGCAAATGGTGAAACAAATGGTGGTACATCCATACCATAAAATACCACTCAGCAATTAAAGAGGAAGGAAATGTGTATATATTTACAGCAACTTGGATGAATCTTCAAAGAATTATGGTGAGTGAAAAACGTCACTCCCCAAAGACTAACAATGTATTATTCCATATAAATAGTATTCTTGAGAGGACAAAACTTATAGACATGGAGAACTTCCAGAAATAGAGATTGCATGTGAATCAACAACTATCTCAAAATAAAAAGATGAACCTAATTAAAAAGATAATGGCTTAGTTTTTTAGAATATCTTTATTTATATTATATGCTTATTTATTTATATTTTTACTTCTTATATGGGCCATGATATGCTTTGTACTCTTTGTAGATTTTTTTTTCCAATGTGACAATTTTAGTGCTGCTTTCAAAATGGAAAATACTTCTGGCTGAAAATAGAAAATCTGCTTACATGACTGATGTTTAGAGAAGATATTGCAACATATATTACATGCTTTTATGCCATTTACATTTTGTTAAACATATTATAGATTACTTAGAGTATTCAGAATGCACGAGCAATTACATAAACGTTTTCTGTTTTATAACAGGGTTCTAAAGAGGCCTCCTAAAATATCCTATAAATCAGTCACAACTAATTCACCTAACAGTTCTTTTGATCAGTAAAAACATGTAACTGAGTTTGAAAACTAATTTTCAGAAGAGTCCAACGAAAATGAATTAATTGCTGAGAAGCCTATAGGTTCAAAGCAATTGACTCTTATCCCTATTATCTTAAAAGTCTCTTTCTTTTAAAGATGGTATTTGTAAGCTCTTCGGATCCTTTGTTGGTAGAGCTGAGACTGGGAAGAAGATGAGTTAATCATTGAATGGGTTCTAGATTATTCCTTATTCCCAGGATATGCTTGTTAATATTCAGTTATCTTGAATATTCAGTTAATATTCAGTCATGTTGGGGGAGTGAAATTCTGAGTAATATGTGAGTCTGTTAATGATGTGGTTACCTGTGTAATTGAAGACCCTGAGATTTTTAAAATCATGTATGGCTTTGAAGTTTTTCAGTAGGGAAAGTAGAAGCCATTACATGTTGTTCATGTCTTTTCTCCTATTTTTCCTTTTTTTCATTAGAGTCTTTCTTAGTATGGATTCAAAATAGAACATGGACAAGGAGATCTTGAGCACTGATTAAGAGCACAGAGTCTAGTGGAAGATTTCTCAGAATTAAATCCCACTGGCTGTGTGATCTGGCATGTGCTTCTGGACCTCTTGTGCCTCATTTTCCTTATTCTTGAAATGAAGCATTGTGTAAATAAATGTAGGTGCTTAGGATACTGCCTGGTGCATAGTAAGCACTCTAGAGGTTAGGTGGTATTATGTCAATATCAAGAACACTGTATAAATGATATTATATTCTAAACTAATTTCTCTTATTTTAAATCAGACATTTTATTACTATTTTTTGACCATTAAGATTATGCCAGAGTTAACTGATTATTTTTTGTTCAATACCTACAATGTAACAATCATTTATATATAATTATCTGTCTTTAATTATTCTGGGCAGGAGAAATTCTCAGAATAGCCAAGGAGCATGAAGATTTTCATAGCAGTATTGAGGGAAAGTATATAATATTTCATCTATACATACCGAAGTTAGACATTCAAACCAATTTTATTCCCTGCTCCTTCTCAATTTAAAAAATTACCAATGGCATCCTATTAACAAGAGAGAATACTCAGTATGAAAATCGAGGACTCTCACAGGCTGCCCCTGGCCTCATCTCCCCTTTTTGCTCCACATCCTTATTTCTAGCACTTTCAGGAGGTGTTCCCAGTATGTTCCACATGCCCTATCTCAGTCCTTTGTTCACTTGTCTAAATGCAATCTTCCCTAATTTCTTTTAGGCAAACTCCTCCCCACTTCCAAGTCCTGACTCATATTTACCTTCTCTGGGAGCCCTTCTTAATAAAAGGCAGGCAGATTGAGTGCCTCTGTTCTCTTTTCTTCTGTTCTCTTCTTAAACCACTATGGAAATCCCTCCATGCTAATAGCACTTCTTTCATTGCACTGAATTTTTTAAAATTGTTTTTATAATTCAAAATTTTCAAAGTATGGAAAAGTGCAAAAAAAAAATGAGGTCAAATTTCTTTTTTCTCTCTTCTTTCAATGCTATGATCCTTAAGGGAAGGAATGATTTCTCACTTATCTTTGTGTCCCCTCAGTGCCCTGCACAGTTACTGGCAGGGAAGCATTCAGTAAACATTTACAAATAATATATTCATAATATATATTCACAATAGATGGAATTAGTCTGAAATATGTAACGAGATCAGCATCATTTGCACTTATAAAATATACAGTGGTAAAATAGAAACAATTTTCAAAGGAACAGTAAAACAAATTGAAAGGTATCTAGACAGTAGGTTTAAAAAGTGTGAATTGTACTAAGAGATTATTGCAGTAATCTTAGCACAAGATGCTGAATCTGGCTCAGGTGTTGCTTGCCATCTCAATGGCAAATTACACAGAGCATTGCAACTAAGTTATTGGGTATGGAGAAAAGTGGAAAACATTAAAACTGTTTAATGATTTTGAGTCCACAATTGGGAGAACGGTGGTACAACTTACAAAGAGGTTGGCAAAGAAAGCAAGTGTAGCTTTTGTGAAGAAGAGTTTAACTAAACCAGTTGACTTGTAAGGGATGGCCAAACATCCAAGTGGAATTTCCTAGTAGGCAGTTAAAAGAGCTGAACTGGTGAGAACTCTCTTGAGATTGACCTCTATTTATTAGTGATCCTTAAAACCTTTCATCTATAGGCCTGGGCCTATCTGGTCACTAACTTTGAGAGTTTGGAACAAATGGCTTTGCAAAAATTTAATTATAGTTCTAGCACTCTGCTTAGTTTCCGTAGTGTTGGCTTAATAGGGAGAGCTGCTGCCTTGCTTATCCAAAAATACTAGACTCTCTTCTGGATGAGACCCCTCTCCTAAGTTCCTGATGTCTTACTAGAAGCATAGTATCCTGATCTATTACTCAGCCCCATGATACCATTGCCCAGACACCTGTACTTTTGCAGTACCCCATACTTGCTGCTGTCACAGAAGTTTTTCTGCTCAGAAATGTTCCACTTCATTCCTCAGCCTGTTATTCATTCAAGGCATTGACATGGCCTGAACTATGTCTCTGAAATGAGCTTTACCATCTCTCCCGTCTATATTCCAGAGTCTCACTGTTTCTCGTACCCACTAGTCAGTCCCTAACCTTAAGTTTTTGTTCTTATTCTTCTTGTCATCTAGAAAGCTCATTTCAGCTATTGTAGAAGCTCTGTCCTTTCTTGAAGAACTATCATAAATGTAATCTGTTTGTGAAACTTCATAATTCTTCAATTTACATGATTTTTCCATCTTTCATTATCCATAGATGCTTGTATCTCTTTTTGAGTACTAAGTATGTTCTTTGATGTTTTTAGCTGTTTTTGAAATTAGTTTTATCTCTGTTTCTGATGTCTCTACCCACCCCTACTGCACACTATTTTTATAAACTCCTTAATGAAGTTAAATAATAGATTACTTACAATTTGTTTCCTAGTGATTAAAACAATATCTTGCATTGTAAGTATTCAATAAATACTGCATTTGTTGAGTGGAATCCATGTGGTAGTTAACACCTTAAAAACTGTGAACTGTTTAAGATGTAGAAATTATTTATAGAAAAGATCAGCATATGCATGGTTTAGAGAATTTTCCATGTTGAGCGGAAAGAGTAGTGGAAACAGAAATGAGGACTGCTAGAGATGGTGACTTGCTTTGTTACTCAGGGAGTTGTGGGAGGGCCTCCCAGAATTCAGGTCAACTGTGTCTCAGCAAGTGAACAATTTAATTTCATGTAAATCAGCTATTATTAATCATTTATAGAGTGAGGCATTTCTGCTCCTGTTTTATGGTTGTGCTGGCAAGTGGGTGCCAAAGGAAGAGGGAATTCCCTGGGTAACTAAACTCCAACCTCAAACCTCTTTACTTCCTCTGGGTGATAAATTATGTTACAAGGTTCTAAACAAAGAACCCTTGATTCAGATTCTGAAGCGCTACGTTATTGATGCTGCAGCACTTTCGCTGCATCCTAGTTCTGTTAAATTTTTCTCAAAGCTGGTTTCTATTTCTGGCAGTAACTCTTCAGTTCTGGAACCTTAGTCCCAGCCAAAATAAACTATTGTCTCAGGTCTGTATTTTTCCTGAAGCACCATGGCATTTTTATGGAATGTGGAGACAGTTTTATGTAAGACTTTAATGGTAACAATAAAGGACCCAGATCTCTTTCTCCGGCCTGCTATCCTTTCCTCTATATCCCAGCCGTGATTATACAGTTTCCAAAAAAGAGCCATCTTAAACCCTCCAAATACAATTTCTCTTTTATATACTTTGGGATGTATTTTACACTTTCTTTTTATTCCTTCATCCACACTGGCATAAAATTATATTTTATGTATAGTTGGTTACAATTTTAAGAAAAAAGGCAGTCTCCTATATTATGAATATAGGGTTCAAATTGCTTTATATTCATTTAAATAATGCTAATTCAGTTTTACTTATTTAAGTAGCTGTGTTTTATCTGTAAATATTTATTCATGCTGTTCATAATAATTCAGAGAAGCAAATATTACATTAAAAATCTTAAAAACTTAAAAATATAAAACAGGTAAAGTTTATCTACTTTTGATTTTTTAAAATTATAAGTTAAAAATACACGTCATTGAGGATGTATTTGTATGCTATACTAATATCTGTAGCCTGATAGTATCTTAATAGTCAGCATTTTGAAAGCCAGATTCCCCAGCTTCAAAGAGTGAGTAAAAGAAATGCTTCTGACACTATTATGTTTCTATTATTTGAATTTGTCTTACATGCCCTTCAAAACATGGTTTGTAAACTGAGTCGTTTAAAAATAAAGGAGAGTTCTGAAGTCATTTCTTTATTAGAAGATGAGCTAATGCATACATGATAATCCTAGAAACATTTCTTAAGGCCAATTTAATTTTAAAAGTCCTGCTGTTTTATTAAGTGATTATCTTTTAAAATGAGAAACTGTATTTTAGCAAATTCAAGAAAATTGAAATCATAAAACTTATCATGATTTGTTTTTGCTGTTGGCTATTACCAACAATTATAAAGTTTCGGCCATCTAGCATTGCCACTAGTATGCAGTGACTGTTCACAGTGGCTTTAGTTTCATGTTCCATAAAATTGAGCTTCCTGTCTTTACATTTTAGAACCTAGATCATTATCCTTGAGAATGTCTATGCTAATGCATAAGGTTGCTAAGGAAAGGAAATAGTGTAATATGAGAAGACAAAGAAATTGAACCATCAAAGTAGACTCTTGCATAACAAGCAGAATCTTAATGCTTGTTGAGCTTAGCTAGAGAATTTACTAAAATGTAGCTTTGAGCCACATGTCTGGAAATGTCTTACCATTTAATGCAGAAAGCATGAGAACCTCTCTGAGATACTGCTATGGTGGGTTCGTGAGGCAAACTTGGATTATTGGTAAAAATAAGCAATTGTGATGTTCTTCCCACACTCATTTTATGTGTGTCTAAGTATCATAAATTTCTGGGTATTGGATGATTACTTTTTTCTCAACAGAAACTTAAATATTTTTAAGGCATGATATCTATCAAAACAACTGTACTTAGCTAATGAAAACTTTCTTCCTGTAGAATTACTGAAATACCTAAATTAAGGAATATTTCTAATATATTAGTCTTAGGAGCATCAAACAAAGTATAAGCTTTAGCTATAATTTAACATAATAAATGTATATTTGCTATATTTATTGTTTGGGTGGGGGGGAAGGGTTGTCCAGATATATAAATGTGCTGAATGTATAGATAATAATGTATATAAATTGCCTTTAATGAAAGAAATGCATTTTGACATAAGCACTTCAACATAACCAATATAGTGTTTTGAAGATAATAGAATACTAATAAATAGAAAAGATTAATTGAAATCAACTGTCATCTTAGAGAAGAGTAAATGCTGATTCATTAATTTATATATCAGTCTTTCATATTCTGATCATTAGTTCAATGTGATTTTTTTAAGTGACAAACATTGGTGCTATTTTCAAATTTCTGATTAAATGTATCTATGAATTATGTAGATTTCTCCTCCCATTTTATAAACCTTCTTATGTTTCTTGAAGTACTTTCTTGTGTTTCTTGAAGTACATTGCTTCATAGATAAATATGATAAAGCTCTGCTTGTAAAATAATAAAGATTTAAAATATAATCAAACAAGTAATATTTTCACTAACCCAGAGTTTTAGCCTCATGGATTTTAATGACTATACTTTGTCAAACTCAAATTTTGAACTTTATATGTTACAAAGAGGATGTCCTTCAGTTGAGAAATCATATATTCCAGAGCAGAAAGAAGTAGATGTGTAGCTATGTGAGAGATGATAATGGGATAATAGAAAGCCAATGTCACTTCATCTGAGGTTTGGGAAGGAAAACATACAATTATATTGTGAAGATATATTTTCAAAGTGCTATAGAAAGCTTTCAAAGATGAAATTTATGTTTATGGGGCAGTTTATGAAACATTTTCACGCATATTAACCCATTTGTTCATTTACAAGAATCTGTAAGTCAGGGAGTAAACTAAGAGTAGAGGTGTTAAAACTATCAATCAGAAACTAGAACTGAGGTTTTTTTTTTATGCCAAGTTTGTTGCTATTCTTATTTTCATAGCTATCACCACAAAATGTAGGGTTTTAGTGCAGAGTAATGAGCATTTATTGTACTAACATAGATATTAAATCACCTAAACATCCTTCTTAATTTTGAAGAGTAGGTATCCAATTATGAAAGATTCCCTTTGATCCTGTACTTGAAGAGAATATATAAAACAGAAACACTTTTCCTTTAGTACTGCCATGAGGACATACACACATGCACACACAAATGCTTATGACACAAAAATATTAATATACCTCCTCAGAATACAGGATTTATATATATTTCTGTGGTAATTTCCCTTATTTTTACTATTTGTAAGCCAACTCTTTCTAGTGGTCAGGCACTCTGTATATTTTACTTACATTGTCTAGTACTTAAAATAGCATGACAGTCAAGAGACCACTTGAGAAATACTTCTTTCTTTGTTGATAGTCCCCAGATAATTCAAGTACTCAATTACTACCAAGGATGTTTTTTACCAGCCAGTTCTTTACCTTTCTGTTTGTTTTAAGTCGTAAATTCCTTAAGTAATTTTAGTATAGAAATATTTTCAAGTAAAAATAATTTGAATATCCATCTTAAAAGGAAAATATTATTGCAGTCATTGGGAATTTGGTGTTTCTTTTCACTGGTGTGAAACCATGTCTATACTTTTACATTCTAATGTTTGGATATCAAAAGATATTTTGTTTCTCCTTGATATCTTTTTTCAGTGCTTTAGATTTGTCATGACTATTATTTCATTTGAAGAACACTGCTTTCTCTGTGTGGCACATAATTAAAAACAAATCTTTTGCACTTATGTATGGCTAACTCCTAGCATTTCCCTTGCTCACAGTGACATTTGCATAGCCTCTGTTATTTACCTATTTTGGTGAATTGACTGTCAGATGAACAGTACAAGAAAGGTTATTAATGAATCAGAAAAATATTGTCAGTTTTATAGATGAACTTTTAGATATAGCTTTTAATACTGCTGTCTGATCATTGAGAGAACTTTCAAGTTAGCAAATCATACATCCTGAGCCTAATCTTTCTTCATTAGGTTATCATTAAGGAGATTGGCATCTATCATTTTATGACAACTTCTGAATACCAGGATTTAGTTTGTGAAATAGTAATGGTTATTACTGCAGTGGATGTTCTGGGGCTGGTGAGTAGGGGCTGTAAGAATCTGGCTGTTAACTTTTCAGGAAGTTTGTGACCCTGTTGACATCACCTTAGTTTACTGGTTGGAATCCCCTTTGATGGGTGTGTTTACTTCATGGAAAGTGGCAAATTGTACAAAACGAGCATTTCTTCCTCCTTCCAGCACACAGTTGGGTATAATTTATTATAAATTACTCCAGTAAGAGATTCATGTATTGCATAAGTAATTGACAATTTTAAAAAAATCTAGATATTCTTTTCGAGGCCAGGCTTGCATTCTCATCCTTCCTTGTTCTGCAACTATACAAAGCATGTCCAGAGCACCTCCCTCAAATCCTGGAGCAAGGAGGTGAGCTGCAGAAAGTGACATCACAGGAAAGACTGTGTTGCAGATCTGTCCAAGGTGCAGAAGCAGATTCACCTTCTCTTGGAGAACTTTCCTGGGTCCAAATGCTTCTCCATCCTCCTCTGTTTCAGGCCTAGAAGGATTTTGACCTTTTAGATTCCTTGTGACACACTTTGAACAAATATTTTTAAAGAAAACACTGAAATTCTATAGTAAGGGGCAAAAGAAGGAATGCTGGAGCACCATATTCAGCCATGGACCTCTGAGATCCTAGCTATAGGAACAGGAATTTCCACAACCCCTACAGACCCTTGGATTGGCAGAGGGAGCCTAATGGAGAACATATAGATGCATTGCTTGAACCTGCACAGAAGGCTTTACTATGCTGGGCAGCTGCAGTGAAAATGTGATTCTGAGTGCTCATTTCTCATGGCCCTCATCCTGCACTGAATAGCTGCTGCTTCTGCTGTCTGCCCGGCTAGGAGAAAACAAGGCACAGGCACTTTCATGCACCCAAGACTGGTCGACTGTCATTGTCAGGGCACCAAGATGCATCTTAAACACATATCTCCTTGCCTGCCAACCACCCCTGCAACCAAGACTGCCTGCTTGGCTGTTCCTGAGGTGGGTCCACAGCATTGCCCTGTTTTGTTGGTGGCCTGGGAGTAGCTCACCAACCTCATCACAGTTGATGCTTGACCCCGAGGGCCAGAGGACAAAATTGCTGGTCTGCTCCCAGTTCCCCAGGACTCAAGCACACTGCATAGGGGCATGAAAATGGGATTGATGGTTTGATCTTCAGTACAGGAGGAGCCCCCACTGTTAGAAAACAGAGAAGAGGCTGGGCACGGTGGCTCAAGCCTGTAATCTCAGCACTTTGGGAGGCCGAGGCGGGTGGATCACAAGGTCAAGAGATCGAGACCATCCTGGTCAACATGGTGAAACCCTGTCTCTACTAAAAATACAAAAAATTAGCTGGGCATGGTGGCGCGTGCCTGTAATCCCATCTACTCAGGAGGCTGAGGCAGGAGAATTGCCTGAACCCAGGAGGCGGAGTTTGCGGTGAGCCAAGATTGAGCCATTGCACTCCAGCCTGGGTAACAAGAGTGAAACTCCATCTCAAAAAAAAAAAAAAAAAAGAAAAGAAAAAAGAAAACAGAGAAGAGTGTGGCAGCACAGGGGCTGGGCACCCCTCCCTTCATGAGACTGGAATGTGAAGGATGTGTGGCCTGATAGATGCAGTTTTTCCCTCAGCGAGTCTCACAGTCCAGAATGCCTAAAATGGCTCAGTGATCTGAGAACAATCAACTTGGAGTGAGCTCAGTCCTGTTGCTGGGCTGGATGTGGGAGGGAGACTCCTCTGAGCATGCTCCACATCTGTCTGCCGGGCTGAAAACTCCAGGTCACCCCTGTTCCCCTATGCGAGCTCTGTGGCACAGTCCCTCCCTGAAGGGTTGGCCCAGTGGCCTGAGAGCTGTCCCTAGACCCTGACCAAGGTCCATGCTTATATCTGCCTTGGAGAGCCTGGTGGCTGTGTTGCCTGACCCAGCCCCACCCAGCTTGGCCACCTCCAGATACCTTGGTAGCAGAGTGTAGAACATACTCCCAGTGCCCTCTTCAACAGAGACATACCAGTACTTCCTTTGATCAACAAAGGCCAAGCAAAAATCCCATTACCAACAGTGCAACAGCCTCTGAGCTGCAAGCATCACCTAGTGGGGAGGTCAAACTGCATGTCCCATCACAACTTTTGGCATCATTGTAAGGCACTCAACTGATTTTACTTGCAAGAGCTACCTATTAGCCTGTAGCATAAACCGCACAACTCAATATAATTGCTGACAGAACTGCATAGTACTGAGGAACAAGATAAGGTGGCTCTCTAGGCCACCAATATCTTATCCTTGTAGCAGACAGTGAGTCTGACCACAAGCACAGCACATCACTACTACAACATACAAATAATTAACACTCGAGCAAACCACTAAACTAATGTTCTCTCTAGCCAAGGAATTCATATAGAGCCTTGGCCCCCTAAAAGCACAAAGAATAGCTGCTGCACTGAATAGCTGCTTTTGCACTTATGTATGGTGACTCAACCCAACATATGCAAGAGTTACACCCTCAAGTGGGGGAAACCTCCACTCAGATGAAAGTAAATTCAAAAATAAGAAGTAATAGTTCTGCAGATGAGAAGGAACCAGCATAAAGAATTCTAGCACCATGAAGAAACAGAATGCTGTCACACTCCCAAAGAACCGGGTTAGCTCTTTAGCAATGGATCCTAACCAAAATGAAAACTTTGAAATGAGAGATAAGTAATTCAAAACACAGATTGTAAGCAAGATCAATGAGATCCAAAAGAAAGTTGTAAATCATCACAAGGAAAACAGAAAATCAATTTAGGAGGCAAAAGGCAAGATAGATATATTAAATAAAATGAAACAGAACCTTCAGAAATGAAAAATGCTCTGGAGGAACTTCAAAACACTGTGGCAGACTTAACAGTAAAGTGGACCAAACAAAAAAAAAATAAAATTCAGAGCATGAAGACTGTACTTTTGAATAAACTCAGTCAGACAAAGAATAAAGGAAAAAATAATTTTAAAAAATGAACAAAGACTTTTAGAAATACGGAATTTTGTGAAGCAAACAAACTTATGACTTTAAGGCTTTCCAGACAGAGAAGACAAAAAAGTAACCACCTTGGAAAACATGTGTAAAGGGATAATTCAAGAAAATTTCCCTAGTATCTACTCAGGTAAACATCCAGAAATGAGAAATTCAGGGAATACCCACAATATACCATACAAGATGAACATCAACAAGATGTATATTCATCAGGCTATCCACGGTCAAAATGAAGGAAAAATCTTAAAGGCAACTAAAGAAAGGGGTTGAATCACCTATAAAGGAGAAGAATTTCCTTTCTAACTCATTCTACCAGGATAATCTTTATAATAAAATGTGGCAAGTCCACAGCAACAGCAACAACAATAAAAATTAAATCATAAGCCAATATCCCTGATGAAAATAGATGCAAAACTTCTCAACAAAATCCTGGGAAGCCAAATCTGGAAATATATCAAAAAACATAATTCATCATGATTAAGTAAGTTAATTCCAGGGAAGCAAGGATAGTTCAACATACACAAATCAATAAATATGATTCACTATGTAAACAGAATTAAAACAATAACCATGTGATAATCTCAGAAAAAGTGTCTGTTAAAATCCAGCATCCATCATGATAAAAACCCTTAATAAAAGAGGCATTGAAGGAACACACTTCAAAATAATAAGAGCCATATGTGACAAACTGGCAACTAACATTATACCGAATGGGGAAAATTTGAAAACATTCCCCTTAAGATCTGGAAGAAGACAAAGATGCCCACTCTCACCATTACTATTCAGCATGGTACTAAAAGTCCTAGTTGGGCAAGAGAAAGAAACAAAAGGCATTAAAATTAGAAACAAGGAAGTCAAATTACTTCTGTTCAGGTGTCATGATCTTATATCTGGAAAACTCTATTCCTTCAAAAGACCCCCAGACTGGATAAATGACTTCAATAAAGTTTCGGGATTCAAAATTAATGCATCAACTTCAATTGCATTTTATACAACAGTGCTCAAGCTCAGAACCAAATCAAGAACTCAGTCCCATTCACAGGTAGCTAGAAAAAACAAAAAACAAACAAAATAAACCCACAAAATCCCAAAATAACATCGACAACAACAAACCTAGAAATACTTAACTAAGGAAGTGAAATAATTCTACAAGGAGAACTACAAAACACTGATGATAGAATCATAGATAATACAAAAAGGTGGGAAAACATCCCATGGATAGGAAGAATCAATATCATTAAAATGACTATATTGTCCAAAGCAATCTACAGATTAAACACAATTCCTATTAAATTACTAATGTCATTTTTCACAGAATTAGAAAAACAATTCTAAAATCCACATGGCACCAAAAAAGACAGCTCAAACAGACAAAACAATCATAAGCAAAACAAAAAAAAAAATACAAAACCAAACAAAACTGGAGATATTACATTACCTAACTTCAAGCTGTACTAGAAGGCATTAGTAACCAAAATGGTTTGGTACTGGTACAGTAGACACATAGATCAGTGGAACAGAATAGAGAGATGAGAAATAAAGCCAGACTCCTAAAACTAGCTGATCTTCAACAAAGTCAACAAAAATAAACAGTGGGGAGGGGCACCCTTTTTAATAAATAGTTCTGGGAAAACTGGCTAGCTACATGCAGAAGAATGAAACTGGAAGCTTGTATCTTACTATATAGAAAAATTAACTCAAGATGGATCAAAGATCTAAACATGAGACCCAAAAGTATAAGAAACCAAGAGGAAAATCTAGGAACAACTCTTTTATAAGTTGGCCTTAAATTAAGACCTCAAAAGAAAAATGTAGTGAAAACCAAAGCAGACAAATGGGACTTATAAAAAGTAAAGAGCTTCTGCACAGCAAACAGCACAATCAATTGAGTAATCAGAAAACCACAAAAGTGGAAGAAAATATTCAAATCTATACATCCAACAAAAGACTAATATCCAGAATATATTTTTAAAAACTTAAACAAATCAACAAGAAAATGACAGATAACCTTACTATAAAGTAGAAAAAGGACATGAACAAATAGTTCTCAAAAGAAGATATACAAGTGGCTAATAAACATGAAAATGGGCTCAACATCACGAATCATCAGTGAAATGAAAATAAAAACCCTTATGAGATATGATTTCATACCAGTCAGAATGGCTATTATTAAAAAGTCAAAAAAATAAGAGATGGCGAGGATGTAGAGAAAAGTGACCACTTTTACACGGTTGGTGGGAAGGTAAATCAGCTCAAACCCTATGAAAAACAGTATGGAGATTTCTCAGTTATCAAAAGAACTATAATATCACACAGCAATTACACTACTGGGTGTCTACACAAGGGAAAATAAATAATTGTATCAAAAAGTCATCTGTTCTTCACTCTATTCACAACATCTTAGCTCTATTCACAATTTTTGGAATCAACCTAAATGTCCACCAACAGTTGATTGCATGAATAAAATATGATATATATACACCCTGGAATATTACAGGGCCATACAAATTAAATCCTGTCCTTTGCAGCAATAGAGATGAAGTTGGAGGCCATTATCTCAAGTGAAATAACTCAGAAAAAAACTGAAACACCACATGTTTTCACTTATAAGTGGAAGCTAAGCAATAGGTACACATGGACACAAAGATGGAAATAGTAGACACTGGGAATTCTAAAAGGGGAGAGGGAGAGGGCGAAGAGGGTAAAAAATACTATGATGTTCACTGTTTAGGTGGTGGGTTCACTAGAACCCCAAACTTACCCGGTAGGCAATATACCTATGTAACAGACCTGCATATTTACCTCTCTGAACCTAAAAAATAACAAAGATCTAGAAATGCTATATGTATGTACAAAAGTGCATGAATTTCACTAAATTAATGTGACCAATGGCGACTAAATAAAACAAAGTATTTTAATTATTGTAACTGTAAATATATATGCTTCCCACACATACAAATGTGCATATTCTTTATTTTGACTTACTTGGAAAATGAAAGATAATGCCATTTCATTGCACTCAGAAAAAGTAATTTATGCTTTAAATTTGCCTCCACTTTTTAGCAGCAAATCTGTAAAATATGAAAGAAATAAATGCATACAGACTTTCATAACCTATTAACTTTTTAAAAGTAAACATATCCTACTCTTGCTGATTGCCTAAAGAAATTATGAAGATTGTGGATCTTTTAAAATACACACGGGTAGAAAGAGGTAGGAAATAAAATCACCTTCTAAGTTCAGTATCACTAAAAATGAAATAAAGATGTATTTCGCTAAGTGTTAGGTGTTAAATGAAAGTTAAATGATTCAAACAAAATTTGAAAATTAATAAATGTGACTTAGAAAAGGCCAAAAAATATGACAGTACCATCTTACTCATGGTACATTTTAAGTTTAACTTTACTAATGGTAGGTTTGTATTACTGAATTGATACTGTGTCTCAGATATACACACTTTAATAAATTCCCTAATTCTCCTCTTTTCAACAATCTTTTGGATTCCTAGATGGGGAATCTAAATTTCAAAAGACTTACCAGGCTCAGACGACCACACAGTAAGTAGCAACAATGGATGTCCAACTCAAGTCTGCTGGCTTCAAAGCCCCTGATCTATTCCCTAGCCTTTTTTTCTTCTAAATATTAGAGTTGTAAACAAAAGTGTATAAGTTATACAGGTATAATTATAACTACAATTCTGTTAATCCGTGAAAAACATAAAAACTACATAATACTAAGATTTTTCTGCTTATTGAAAAGTAGTGCAAGATTAGCAGATAGTATGTTTTAAGTGTGTGTGTGCATGTGTATGTGTGTGTGTGTACTGGAAAATTGTATTTTAGGAGTAAGCATGTACTCTTTGTGGCTGGCAGCATAGGTGTTAGGTAAAACAAAAATGTTTATGCTTCAAGTCCCTTTCTCTCCATCATGTAATGGAATACTGAATGCTATCTAATATCTAACTGCAATAAACTTATGAATTATTCCAAAAATTATAAGCTGTAACCTATGACATTTGAAAAAAATATTGTGACTTTTGATAGAGTGCCCGAATTTGTTATAAAATTACAACCCAAGGATTGCCTGTAAGACTTAGATGAAAGCTTCACATTCAGATAAACTTAAATGCTGTACATTTATGTGCTGTCTTGGTAGAGATCAGCAATAGGTGTAGAAATTTTTTTACATTTAATCTTAGTCTCAAAAATATCATGAATGAATGGATAATTCTGTGGTCTGAATGTGTTCCCTAAAATTCATGTGCTGAAAACTTGATCCCCAGGGAAACAGTGTTGTCAGGTGAGGCCTTTTGGGAGGTGTTTAGGTCATGAGGATTTCACCCCCCATGAATGGATTAATGCCACAGTGAAAAGGGCTTGTATGGATGGGATCAAGCTCTTTTGCCCTTCTGCCTTATGCCATTAAGGATGTAGCAAGAAAGCCCTAACCAGATGTTGCTGCCTTGATCTGGCACTGCTTCTCAGCCTCTAGGATTGTCAGAAATAAATTTCTGTTTTTTTAATAAATTACCTACTCAGGTATTCTGTTATAGCGGCACAAAATGGACTAAGGCAGATAATAATTGCATTGAAGTTCTTAAATTTCTATATTGCATGCATAATTGAATTTAAGATTTTTCAAAGAAATGATTTAGAGGCTCTCTAATTGGGAGAAATCTTTGCAAAAACAATCACAATTTGATTATAAAGCAGATTCATCAACCTGAGATTGTTTTCCTTTTTGCCAGTCAGTACCTCTGCAAACATGAAATAAATCACAAAGCATATAACTTCGCTAGTACAGTCATAAGGAAACTGATGCCTAGGCTAGAACCCTATGTTGTTCACCAATTTTTAATTAGGTTTATTTCCTTACCTTTATGCATTATTTATTACTGTTTATAATTTATTATACTTTCAAAATAAAGCAAATTAATTTATAAATTCTTGGTCATTAATTTTCCAATATGATTATTTCAGAAAAAAATCTAAGTGATTTTCTTTTCAAATCCTTTATATGAAGAAACTCGTAATTAGAAAATATTTCTAAGTAAACAAATAAGAGCACAATATTTAAGAGAATTGGCTTGTGTTTTCAGAAAATACTTCTTATCTTGGGTTTTCTAAAAATCCACTTAAAAGTATTAAACTTTTACACCCTAACAACTAGGTAGAATGTGACTTCTCTCTTCCTAAATGTACGTACCTGTTTGCCAGGACCCTGAAGGATGAGAAACACACACACTCTCGCACAAACACAAGCACACCATCTGGCTCCACTTTGTTGGACACGCCAGGTTTGGTTATGTTTTGTTGAATTTCCCAGTAAAACTTTCAGAGGAAATAAAATTTCATACACTGATACCACTAAGCCTTGTAAAGTGTCACCCTCTCCCAGGTTCCTTGGAAAATCATAATTAAACCTATAGCTTCATTTGTACATTAGCCAAAAATAATACATAGCTACTTTTAGGCACCCAATCATATTTTCAATGTAGAGTAGAACTCTGCTCCTCACTGTGTAAATTTCTAACTTCTTAGATTTTTAGATTGAGGTCCATTTTAAAAACAAAATTTTCCTACACTTTAAAAAACTAATTCTGATACATGATTTTATCGAATGCATAATTTTCAATTGCTAAAGCCTTAGACCACCGTCCTCTCCTAATAACGGTAGAGGTTATAATTGATTATTGAGTACCCACAGTATGTAGGCATTGTTCTATGTGATTTGCTTCATTTAACCCTCTTCACTTAAATTCTGTGTTAAAGATGAGCACAGTGAAGGCAATAGGAGTTGAATAAGCAGATAAGTAGGAGATACCATGCTCTTAATATCTGTGTATTTGGAATCTTTGGTAATCAAGATTCTGTTTAAGTATTTTAACTCACATAACCATATTTAGTATCACAATTAAATGGTAGTGGTCCTCAAATCCTTGTTGTGAAAAGGCCATGCAGTAGATAAATGATATTTTAGGAGTTCACAAAATGTATTCCTGTTGGTTTCTATAGCTGAATGACACAGGCCTAGTAACGCTGTGTAACTATATGTGACCATTGATGAGCCCTTTAGCTACTTTGAGCCACACCTTTCTTATGTAGAGAGCAGGTGGAAATTGATGGTTTTTAAGAATCTCCTCGGCCGAGCGCGGTGGCTCATGCCTGTAATCCCAGCACTTTGGGAGGCTGAGGCGGGTGGATCATGAGGTCAACAGATCGAGACCATCCTGGTCAACATGGTGAAACCCCGTCTCTACTAAAAATACAAAAAATTAGCTGGGCATGGTGGCGCGCGCCTGTAAGCCCAGCCACTCGGGACACTGAGGCAGGAGAATTGCCTGATCCCAGGAGGCGGAGGTTGCGGTGAGCCAAGATCGCGCCATTGCACTCCAGCCTGGGTAACAAGAGTGAAACTCTGTCTCAAAAAAAAAAAAAAAAAAAAAAGAATCTCCTCAATTTCTAAAATGTGTGCCTACAAAGTCAATATCTATTAATTCAGTCAGTATTTATTAAATTATATATGTAATCAAATAGTTGATTTATTATTAGCTCTTATGTGCTTTGATGCATTGTAGAAACATATTTCCCTCTGAAATTGATTGAAGCGATCACACTTCTAAGGGATGGCTTAGGGACATGACAATTTCTATGGTGATGCCATATGTGTCATTTTACTGTTCTGTGTGGAAAGTCCTCTGAAGTTATTAGAGGCACTTATTCTGTAGTTATGTATTTGGTGAATTAGCACTGAAAAAAATCTCTCCTTGGACAATTTTATATGCCAATAATCTCATCAATGTCTTGGAGGAGATAAGGCTTGACCACAGTATAAAGGTGGTGTTATTTGCACATAAGTAATGTACTCTAATTTATGAATCAATTTCTAAAATGTGTGCCATTTTAGAAATGAATAAGCAGATAAGTAGCAGAGGATTGTCTCTACTAAAGAGAGTTGTATAACTGAAAGTTATTGATGTCTTCATCCAAATATTATCTACATGCAATGATTCTCCACTGGGAGCAATTTTTCCCCTTAGGGTACATTGACAATGTAAGATTGCCAAATTTAACCAATTAAACTGCAAATATCTGGTTAAATTAGAATCTTCAAACAATAATAAACATTTTAAAATACAAGTATGCTTTGCGTACTATTTGTAACATGCTCAAACTTTATTTATTGTTTGTTTGAAATTCAAATTGGACTGGGAGTCACATATTTTATCTGACAACAGTAAAATTAGTCTTGGGGTTTGCTGCAGGTATCTAGTGAGTAGAAGCCAGGGATGTTCTAAACTTTCTCCTATGCTTAGAACAGTCCCAACCTCACATTGGATATCTTTATTTTGAATGTGTTTATGTGTCATTGAATATAAATGTGACAAGAATTATCAAGTCCAAAATGTTAATAGTGCTGAGGTTCAGAACTCTGATCTCTGTACAATATGTTCCTTCCCTTGATATAGCATTCAATCATTTTGATTTTACATTTGTAATAGGGACACTGATTTGGTACTTTTCTATGTGAACATGTTTGGAGATATCATTATATATAGAGAATTAAGATAATATTACCTGTCTGCCATTAGTTACATGAGATATGTGTAAACATGTCTTAAAAGTAAATAGAAAGCAATATTCAGTGATTTTCCTTTTTGTAAGCTGAAGGTCAGTTAAATTTCTATACCAGAATAAGTCTTCTTAGGTAACTATCTTTGTAATTGTAATCTATAACCAGATCATAAAATCAAAGATACAGCAGAATATTAGGTGTTTAATATTAGAAATACAAAGATGAAGAAGTCAAATTCATAATCTTAAGTTACCAAGAGTCAAGAGTCCAGAGAAGCAAAGCAGACACAAAGATAAATGAAAAGTTCAATAATTTCTATGTCACTCTTTAAAAATATATTAAAGTCATTATGATGACTTGCTACAAAAATGGCTCAGAATTACAGCATAAATGCAAGTCCTTACACTCTGAGAAGGTGTGGACTTGTCTTCCAGAATATAAATGAAAAATTCTATTGAAGTTTTCCTGTTACATGTCCAAGGGTTTTACTGCACTACTGGCAGAGTTGGCGCTGAATTTTCTGGCATCCCACTGCACATCTGTATGGTGTTATCTGATGCCGTAAGAGGGCTTGGTCCTTTATGCCCTGTTGACAGCTGTAAAGTAGAAGTGTCATAATTCGTTTGGCAGTTGCCAAGTTATCATTGTCCTTAATTTGTGAAAATAGTTTCTTTCCCTCCCCATCTTCTCAAAGATGCAGTAATATCATGAAATTTCATGCCATTTGCTGACATAAGAGCTGAATAGTAGGTGAATGGGGCGCACATATAAAAGCTTGAGTTCTCGTCACTGAATTGCTTATTGCTTCTGCATGTATTAAAATGTAAGTGTGAATGCAAGTATTATTATTATTATTATTATTTTTGAGACAGAGTTTTTTGCTCTTGTTGCCCAGGCTAGAGTGCAATGGTGTGATCTTGACTTACCGCAACCTCCCCTTCCCAGGTTCAAGCGATTCTCCTGCTTCAGCCTTCCGAGAAGCTGGGATTATAGTCATGCGCGACCATGCCCAGCTAATTTTTGTGATTTTAGTATAAACGGAATTTTTCCATGTTGGTCCGGCTGGTCTCAACCTCCCCACCTCCGGTTATTGCCCCCCTCAGCCTCCCAAAATGCTGGGATTACAGGCATGAGCCACTGTGCCAGGCGCACAAGTATTAGTTGTATTGACCTCCAATGTCTGAATAAACTAGAACAGGAGATGGCCTCAAACACTTACATTCTAGTATAGGAAAGAAATCACCCGTACAGTGGCAGAAAGCATTGTAAGAAAAGAACAAAAAGGGTTTGAAGGGAGCTAACAAAAGGGGTGCCCTCTTTAAACTAATATAAACAGGGAAAAAGGAATGAAATGTTTTACATCAAAAAGTCTTAATTAGGACCTCTAGTCCCACTGTAGGTGCAAATGATGACTTTTGAGAAGTCCTTTGCTATTAGGCAGAGTCAGACACATGTGCCTTGTTTTGTTGGATGGATAGCCATGATCTTTCTCTAGTTTATGTTTTCTCCCTGGATATAGCAGGAGCCATAAAGTCAATTCTGGGCTCTGTAGCATCTTTCTAAGCCTAGAAATGTGTAGCAAAATCTACAAAGTTTATTTTTACCCAGAAGACATGTGCTGGTTTTGTTTTTGTGTTAAGTGTTTTGAAGTTGGGAGTTAGAAGAATCAAATCTGTGTCAAATTTGACTTAAGTAAATTGCATTATATTACTATTTTATGTGTATCTGGCCTTTAGAAATATTTTTAACAAAAATACTTTGTGTTAAATGTTTTCGGAATTGTACATTAATCATGCTATTATTCATTTCATTAACATTTTTAGTTCTTTTTGACTTTGACTTTTTACTTAGATCATGGAGGAAGAACCATTGGGTTGGCATCTTCTTCTTATGAGGAAGAATTGCATGATAATAAATTATAGAAAAAGAAGGATAAAATTAAAACTAAATGACACGTTAAAATCTCATCATTTAAAATTAAGGGTCTCCACTAAACAGGCTCTAAGGTAAAACTGAAATCATATATAGATGGGCACAAAAAGTAAGGAATTAAAATGAGTTATGTACTAGGTACCTATTTTAAAATGGCTAAAATTTCTGTGGAGAAGAGAGGAGGAAGCAAAAAGAAAGATTTTTTTTCTAATACTTGCCAGTTTATTTCAGGAATGTAATGTAATACCAAGGAAATATTACTACCTACTTCAAGGAGGCACCTACATCTAAGGTGTGGAGGACTTTAGAGACCTAAGTACTTTATTTTTGTATAAATTCTGAGACATGTGTTTGCACATTTTTCTTATACATATTCATTCTAAGTTACTAAATTTCTACCATTTTAGGAAAATCTTGTGCTATTTTCTGCTCTGTTTCTCTCTCTGTCTCCACATACATTCCCCCCCACACATACACTGTACACAAACACACACACAAATATATTTAACCTTGGCTTAACTTGCTCTTTTCTTTTTGGTAAAATTTCATAGCCTATGACAAATGTAAGATGAGATATTTCCAAAAATTAAAATTATCCTTCATATTAAAATAACATATAAAATATATAGATTTTATAAAGCAGCTCAAATCTTCATACTTTTATTTTTTATATCATTGCTTTGTACAGCATAAATTGTTTTACGAGTTAGCAATTGTAATATTTTCTTATGTAAGTAGCTATTGCTAAATACTGATGCAATTGTGTGCATAAAATTTTGGTTGATCTCTTTTTAAGAATTAGTGGTGTAAACAGAAGCCTAAATAAACATAAGGAAAAAAAGTCAAGTCTATAAACTTAAATTGAAGGACTATTACAAAAAAGTTTAGCTAGACAGTTACTCTTTCAATGTAGACCACTAAATATGAACTTAAATTCCTTTAACAGGAATGAATAGTGTATCCTCTATAAATTACTTGTTCAAGACATATAATCAGCTACACAAATATAATAAAAACTAATTTATCTTCAATTTTACTAAGTTGGGATTTATTTGATTTATTTCCTCCCTGAAAGCATATGAGACAATCACATGAATAATCAAAATGTGGAACAGAGAGGACAGATAGTGAAAAAGGGTACATCTACCAATTGATAATCACTGCTCAGCAGGCACAAATATTTCTTTTTTTTTTTTTTTGCATTCTGAAGACAACTATTACAATAATAATTACAAATTTATGTAAATTTTGGTTTGCTATATAACAAAGTATTATTAGAGCTATCAAAGAGGTACAAGAAATAACAGATGTTTTCTGTGCTATCCTATTCTAGATCTAACAGTGGTTTTCGATTCTGTTTTTAACTCCTCACACACCTTATTATATAATAGACACATTCCTGAATCATAGTAGCTCACTATGACTGTGGTTCTCAAATCTGGAGAGTGGATTGGCAAGAGGATTTAAAATCTCCCAGAGAAGGCTGTTTACTTTGAAAAAAGAAGAAATGCTGAGAAGCTGAAATGCCTACTCATTAATAAGCTGGAGTAGCGAGTTGGATGAATGCCCATAAAGAAGGCAGTTTCCCCTTTAAGTGTGAAGATTACTGGCACCAATAGGATGATTTCATAAATTTTTCTGCCTCCATCCACAATCCCTATGCCTACATAAAAATTATTCGCTTTCCATAACTATAGGCTTATGCAGTTTTGTTAATAGATAACAGAATATCTCTCATTTTGAATAGTTTACAAGACATTGATACAAAAGTTACATCAATATGCTGAGGCTTAGCATTAATTTTTCTTCAGGATATGAAATAAGAATTTATATTAGTCTAAGCTATATAGACATTCCATTCCATTTTGATATTTTACAGACATAGGTAAATTATGTTCTTCATTTAAACAAGCTAATACTTTTACCCAAAGTAGCTAAAAATATACTCAATCATTCTTTTATTTCTCTTTTACTAAATGGCACTCTGAGCCACTAGTGAACAGACCAAGCCCTCCCGTTACTTTTCTTCAATAAAACATTATTATCTTTTGGCATTCTCTTGCACTAGGGGAAATAAAAAGTCACATGTGGAGAAGTTCTAAATGCAAGACAGAAATGATCCTTGAAGGGCAGTGTTTGTCCTCCACGGAAGTATTGCAGACCTCTTCCATTAGCGTAGTCCCAGGGAGCAAAAGGTTAGAGACCTGGGACTGCCAACCAAAGCTGATCACTTAAGTCAGCATTTCCTCGAAGTGGTGAGAGAGTGTGTGAATGGACCCACAGGTGCATTGAAGTATCTGAGACGAGAAACAACAACTGTAGTATTTTACATTGGAATATACTGTACAGAAGGTGACATTTTGTTTGCGGTTGTGGGGAAAAAAGGAAGGCAGTATCCAGATTGTGCCCTGAAAACCTACCATCTGGCATAGAATATGGGAGGTTGAAGACAAGGGAGGGAGTTTTGCCTCACTTAAAACAGCTGGGAAACAGATGGAAACTGATGCGAAGATTATCAAATGCATGGTGCAAACCTTCCACCCACTTTCTACGAAAGAAAGTCCTGTTAGGTGATGGCAGTACAGGTCTTAGGGTCAGCAAGTGATAGGCTTTGGAAACTGTAAAGAAAGAAGCAAAAAAAATTTCAAAAACCCCTAAGATTGTAGGAAATACAAATCCAGAAATGCAATTCTAAGAAGCGTGTTTTCATAAAAGAGAATGAGAGTTGTGATGGAAACCACAAAAGAGTCATATGTACAAGGGTAAAAGTAGTGGCTGAGTTAATCAACACTGGTGTCACCTCAACTACATGAATGTTCTCTCTCATAGGAAGTGATATCAAGAAGCACTCCTCTACTCTCTGTCATCTAATTTAATGTAATTTAATTATAATTTAGTGGTTCCTTCTGTAGTTATCCTAAATATGAGTGTGCACAACTTACTTCATTTTAGTCATTGGATTTCACTTTGTGAGCAATTTTTAGTTTGGTATTCAGGCATTCAGTAAATAATTTATGGATTTAAATATTGAATTACAGACAGATTTTTGTTTACATCTAGTCACTGGCTGTATAAACCTGTTGTATATTTCAAGTTACAATGGGTGTGTATATAGACCCATTACGTGTGAGCATTCTTCTGACCATTGGCTCATATTTTGTGTTTTTGTTTGTGTGACTTTGTGGTATTTATGAAGTACTTTTGAAGATCACAAAGTTAAAGAAGATCACTTTCAAAGAAACTCAAATGAATAGAAGTCAATAGGCTTTCCTCAGTTTGAATTTGTTCATTCATGCTTACATAAGGGAATGTGCTAACCATGAATCATTCAAATTGAATTGCTCATGAGAAAAAATGTGTTGGTTTTACTGTCAGTTTCCAAAGTTGCTTGACAGAAAGGAAAAGAGCATAGTCTTCACATAAAGAATAATCAGCCACATATTTTAGGCAAAGTGGGGATCCAAACTGGCAAAATTTCTTTCAATTCACCTGAGGACATGAATGCTTATGAGAGGGTCTTGTTATCTGAATATTCTGTACTGTGACAGAATATTCAGTAGAGAATATTCTGCAGTTTGCAGACTGCAAGAACAGCCCACAGGAAAGTTAAAAAAAAATCAGTCATTTGGAAATGTTGTTCACACAATGTCAGAATAGCTAAATGCTCCACCAATGTGAATGTTGGCAAATCTGTAGCTAGAGGCAAGTGGATGATAGACTGTAGTTTTCACTTTGTAAGTTGGCACGGTGTAAACATGGCCTACCTGAGAGCATACAAATCATCTCTTATGTCACTCACCTTGTCCCAGTGGGCCTGTCAACCTGTGCTTGACATGTCACAAACTAGTTTTGTGCTGGATAAAGCCCCACATGCCCTGCTAAGATTAGAAGCTAGTTGATACAGGGATAAGTGACAGCCCAGAAATGGGGTCAGTGAGTGAAAAATTTTAGATAGTGCCAGTGCACCAGCCAGTGAAACAATCTGTGGTCCTTCAGAGGATAAGTAATTGTCAGTTTGCCAAGTTGATGCAAACGTATTGCTGCTGCCACTGCTACTAGATCTAGAAAACTTTACCTCTGGCTCACTTAGATTCTGCTAAGAATCAAAACAAAAGTGTTCACATAAAAGTGCCGTGTCTAGTGACTTTCCATTATGTAGGATCCTCTTTAGTTCAGTTAAACATCCCTCAGGCAGATAGAAAGAAAACGAACACTAAAAAAGTCATTTTGTACTTCTTAGCATATTTAAGCATTAGTGCATGAAAAACCATAATATAGAAAGATCCTTTATAAGCCATGCCATCTTACTTTGTCAATTAAAAAAACAATTAATATGTCACTCTTTGAAACCTTTGGTTAATGGTTATCTTTCTAAATCAGTTCTCTATAATTTGGGCTACTAGAAAAGTTCATTGTATTCGCATTTTGTTAAGATATCACAGCTTGTTTGTACATGTGTAAAAATAACTAAATACCAGAAATAATTTTCAGGAGAGCATTAATGTGCTCCCTTATCTTGATTATGTTGATATTTCAATGAGGATAAATTTGCCATAATTTATTAGGGCTGGGTATGATTACTTTGTACTTGGAGTGTGTATGTTTGTGTGTATGTGTGTGTTTTTACTATTGATACACATTCTGTTTTTAGTATATTAAGAATGTCTTCTAGCCCCCATTTCAGGGATACTATGAGGATAAAAGAAATGCTATATGTTAATTATGTCTTGAACCCTTATGAGGAAAAATGGAATGATATGCTCAAAATTATTATTGGTATTTTACATTGCATTATAAGATCTGATGTTGTGAATCACTGATGTTACGTGTTGTGCATCTTGTGTTTATCTTATATAATGAAAAACACATTTAAAAACTGTTCATAGTTTAAGTCATATGAACACAATTTTATTTATAGATTCCATGTTGGACTAAGTATTATATAAAATAAAAGAACATTGCTAGTGCCCTCAAGAATTTTTCTTAAATACAGATAAAAAGGCCAATAAGTACACACATAGTTTTATTTATGCTCAGTCTGAGCATAAAATTTTTTATGGTCCAGTTGCTAGACGTTTGAATTGCTCAAATACTCATATACTGACATGCCACTTTTTAAAGAATTACTCTGTTCAATCTTACTTAGACCTCAAGTACGTGTGTTCAACAACTTATGAAACAAAACTTCGTGTCTAAAATTGTTTTCTAGAGAGGTTTTCATTTATATTAATATCATATTACAAGCAGTTAAAAGTTTTGTTAATATTTTATAAGAAGAAAATGACGTGCTTTCCAAATTAGGCTGTGAGTTACCTGATGGAAGATGAAAACAATAAGAAGCATATCTCCCCCTGTTGAGCTGCCATCCGTCTTACTGTCTTTTGTTTCTATTTATTCCATGTCTGGCACAGTACCTGGACAAGTAGTAATCCAGTAACTGTGAATGATATGATTCCATGTGTTTAAATAAATGAGTTGTTACCAATTCTGTCTTCCTTTTGTTTCAGACTCCCAGGAAGGAAATTACAAGTCGGAAGTAAACAGCAAACCCAGGAAAGAAAGGACAGCATTTACCAAAGAGCAAATAAGAGAACTTGAAGCAGAATTTGCCCATCATAATTATCTGACCAGGCTGAGGCGGTATGAGATAGCAGTGAATCTGGATCTCACTGAAAGACAGGTAAAGCTGGACATTGCCATTATGTGATCTTTTTTAATTGCTTTGGGTCCACAGTCTTCTATTCCATTTTTGAAATACCTAATCCAGAATTCTTGAATAACATTTGGAAGACAAGTATACTATTCCATGATAAAACTTTACCAGTAAAATGAAAAAATTAAAAATAATATAATGATATTTAGAAGAAAACTATACTTTTTTAGTTTAAGAAAGAACCCTCCTGATTATGATTCTTCTGTATTTTTTGGTTTAAAAATATTATTTATTTTACATAATGATGGCATACAATGAGGAATTGTGTGTGCTTATAATTTAAAATCTTATTTGGCATATTAGAAAGTTGGTAACCCCAGATTCGTTTTCTGTATTGCTCAGGATAGGATATGTTACGTTGCAGTAACACATTAACCCTCAAATCTCAGTGGCACAACACTAAGATATTCATTACTTACTCACCCTCCATACAAACTCTACATGTTCAGCATTCCAAATAATCACTCACAGACCCATTCTGACTCTCTTGCATCTCAACATGTGGTGTCCATGGTAACCACAGGAAATAAGAAAGAATTGGAAGTTTATGTAGTGACCCTTAAATGTTTTCACCTGTAAATTACCCATGTCACTTCTATTTACACACCAATGTCTTGACTAGTAAAATGGTGCAGCTTAGGTGCAAGATGACTGGGAAATGATGAAAGGCAAGGACACATAGAATGTTGGTAACTATTTCTGCCCCTTTATCCAAAATATTTTTGAAACTGTATTGGTCTCAGTAATTCAAAATTCTGCTACCCACTCAGAGAATACTTTGAAAATATTGATGTTTTTGGACCTCAATTAATGAGACCTAAATAATATTTTTAAATTAATTGCTTTTTAGGTCCCTTTCTTACATTTTTCTGAATGGCAAATGTTTGCTCTAATAGTGCTCCCAGTGGACTCCTTGTACGTATTCTGGTTTGACTGAGAAGAATCTAGCCTACTGCTGGCTAACAGTTGCTAATCTTTACAAAAACATTCCTGAAAGGCAAATGCAAACATCTTTATGGACAGTGCAGTTATGATTGGCACTCTTAGGGCTAGAGTCTCATTTCCTCTTTCACTGTGTGTACCTCCTCCAGGATCCCATTGGAACCAAAGAAATATCAACAGGGTGTGGACAAATTAATGCATGTCTTAGGAGAGCAAGTTGTTTTATCCAATTTCTGAAATAATCTGCTTTCTTTCTGTTAATTTTTACATTTCAGCTTTGGCAGGTTATTTATGGGTAGTGGAAATATGCAGAGGAACACTTTTTATGTGGTTTTATTTATTGGCAGTTTATATTTTATTAAATATTATGACTAGTACCTATGTTACCAAGCACATTTTCCTTCCCTTAAACTTCACATACAAAATTCCATCTATAAGTGTTCAACATTTTGCATGCTGGAAAGCAGGATCCAAAATCTGCGTCATCAGACCTCTATCTTCTTATTATTTTTAACTGAGAACAGGAAAATAAAAAGGCATGCGTGGAGGGAGAATTACACACTAATGTTCTTATATAGAGATGGTGAACTCTAGGAAATGGAACCGTGTTTTATATAGTGCATGAAGGAACTAGGAATCTAGGATTTGCTTCCAATCTATAGAAATGGTAGGATGCAGTACTGTGCTCTCAGCCACAAGGAAAAACAGGATTCCATCCTTGCTAATTTGGGGACAGTCTGTGGTTATCTGTCATTATTTGACCATGGAGTTGAAGTTTCACTTTTGTCTAAGAACCATTTCCTTTTAGAAGCAGTTTTATAAATCTGGTTTGAAAATTTTGAAGATGTCTTGGATATTTCTTCTTTATAACTGACTTGATAAAGAATTACATGCAAGAATTATATATATCTATACATACTATTTTAATGTTTTTTGAAAGATTCTTTTAAAATTTTGTGTCAGTTACCCTTTGCTGTGTAACAAACCACTCCAAATCTTAATGGCTTCAAATAATAACCAAAGTTTTATTTGCTCTAGATTATGTAGGTTAGAGATTTTGACTGGGCTTAGTTGGACAGTAATACTGCTGGCCCCACATAGAACCCTCATGGAACTCCCATTAGCTGATGGGATGACTAAGAGATGGCTGGGCCTCAGCTGGGACAGTTAGTCTCTTTTGCATGTCGTTTCATCTTCTTATAGGCTAGTTTGGGATCCTTCCCATGATGGTAGAAATACTCCTAGGAGCACTGAAGGGGAAAACTTGAATGAGCAGCGGGCTTTTCAGGCCCCTTACATCATATTTACTAATGTCCCATTGTCCAGAACAAGCCATGTGACCTAACTCATGTCAGTGCAGGACAGGACCGCTTCACTGGAAGTTGTTCCTGAGATAATCTAACCACAGCATCATGGGAGAAAAATAACAAAGAACGTGAGAGAGAATTTGGTTCATTGAATTAAAAATTTGTTATTGTGCACAAGATATTTTTATTTCATAAATTTCTATTTGTAGTTTTGCAAGTGAATGCAAAAAGATGTGTACATGCAGAATTAATTTCTAATCAAAACTAAGTCTTTAGAGGGCCTCCATGGGTTAGTCAAAAATAATTTTATTGTTATGAAAAAAATCTGAATAAAGGTCCAAGATTTGTCAATTGGATTTGTGTTTTTAAGTAAGTAACAATCTCCCTAAAACACAAAATGGAAATTAAAACTCTGCTCTTTCTTCTACTTAGATTTATATATCACAATGGATGAAATAATTTTTAGCATAAACTGTAAAACAGAATTATCACCTAGGTGGGAAAAGCCTTTGCTCTGCAAAGCATGTCGAATTAATCCTTTTGTAACACAAATATTTGTTGAGCTAAGTGCTGGAAATAAAATCTTCTTAAAATATGCTAGATAAATATTTGTTAGAATTCACAGAAGAGGTAAAAATCAAACAAGTATCCACAATTGTTATGAGTGTAGAATGTCACAGGAGAGGGATGATATAATTGTATTGGATAATGTTTCTGGTTGCACCATTTCATTCCAACATTTCTGTGCACACATATTATCTTAAGTTTCTTAAATTAATGTGTGCACAAAATATCCTATATTAAGAATCAGGCTGGCAGTGGTGGCTCACACCTGTTAATCCCAGCACTTTGGGAAGCCAAAGCAGGCAGTCACTTGAGGTCAAAAGTTAAAAACCATCTTTCACCATGGCCAACATGGTGAAACTCTGTCTCTACTAAGAATACAAAAATGAGCCAGGTGTGGTGGCAGGTGCCTGTAATCCCAGTCACACGGGAGGCTGAGGCAGTAGAAAAACTACAACCCAGGAGGCAGAAGTTACAGTGAGCCGAGATTGTGTAACTGTACTTCAGCTTGAGTGACAGCAAACTCTGTATCAAAAAAAAATAAATTACATACTTAAATTATTGTATCTATCTTGTTATATTTGTATTTTGGGCTGAATTTTACTGTGTTGAATTTATCAGAAAAAAATGTAGTATGATGTCAGTCATCAACTTTGCTATTCTTGAAGGTCAGATGGCATATTCTTTCAAAATGCCAGGGCTCTCATCCCAGGGAAATATTTTCGGTTCTTTTATTTATTTATTTTTGGAGGTTGGGCTTTTAAAGTTATTGACAGAATTACGTATAAAACACTTTAAAATCCACCTTCTCTAATTTGCAGTCCAGCTTCTCTTAGTCTCTTGGGGCTGCTATGACAAAATACCATAGCCTGGGTGGCTTATAAACAACACACGTTTATTTCTTATGGTTCTGGAGGATGGGAAGTCCCATATCAGGCATCAGCAGATTCAGTGTCTGGTGAGCAGACACTTCCTCATAGGCTTCCATCTTCTCACTCTGCCTTGATATGGCTGAAGAAACTAGGTAGCTCTCTGGAACCTCTTTAGTAAGGTCACCAATATGAGTAATGATAGATCTGTTCTTGGGACATAATCTCATTTTAAAGGCCCCACTTCCTAACGCCATCATCTTGAGGGTTAAAATTTTAACATAATAATTTGGAGGAGTCATAAATATTTGGACCATCACACAGCTATTCCATTACTTTGATTTTTTTTATTACTCTATAAATGCTATGTTTATCTATGTAATCTATTTCTTAACCCTATAAAATCTTAAACAAAATCCTTCCCTATGATTTCCACATGTAAAATATCTAATTACAGGTATGCTGTCTTTTCATATCCATTCTTTAAGACTTATTTTTTTCAAATGTTAAAATAACCTGAGATTCAATAAAATAAGCATATACACCAAGGAATATTACATCTAACCTCATATTGTTCTGTATTTTCCTTAGCTTTAATAGAATTCCTTGAATATAAAATAGTTTTCTTAACATTGTCAAGGTCTTTTGAGATTCAAATGCAGAGACAGGACTTATGTATATCATGCAAATGGGGGAAAACAAGTATTATTATCTATATCTATAACAGAATTGTTTTTGAGAAATGATTTTTTCCTACATGAAAACTTACTTTATACTCAGAACTAGTCTTTTGACATATTGTCATGTTGAAATTGCACAATTGCCTGTAAAATATGCATGTCTATAACTGATGTTATTTGTGGCTATCCCTACCTTACTTATATCAACGATCAGTATATCTAACACAAATTTTATGGTGGGTTACATATGTGTCATGAAGATTTACAGTAATAATTACGTTTGCTTTTAGTAAAAAGTAAGATTAGTTAAATCCTTAAATATCACTCAGGACTTGAATTTCCAAATTCCATTCTGAAGAATCGTCATGGAATCACACAAAGACGTTACACTCTTACATTTGCATCTCCCATAATGAAATGTCAGGGTAGTCTGTAATACTCTTTGAACTTCATCTGGCAAAGAATAAGAAAAAAAAGAGGCCCATTCTGAAAAGTAATTCCATGTTAGAACATAAGTGTTAAAAAAATTACTTTATGTTAAATAAAAATGCAGAACCTAGAAAGAAGCAGAGCTTCAAATATTTTTATTATGCGATGTTGTTTTGTTGAACAGTTACAGATCACTCCAGTAAATCTTCCAGCTTCTAACTTGCAGCTTCTTGTTTACAATATATTCTTGTAAACCCTTCAAGATCAACAGCTAATAATCTTCAATTGTCAGGGTTATCCCAAATGTTTTGCAGAGAACTCAGTCTAAAGATGATGCAGTTTCAAGGTATTTTTAAGTTGGATAAGCTTATTCTGGCTTTTTTTCTTCATCCAGATAGACTTGGAGAACACTCCCACCAGATTTTGAATATCTCACAGTGGGAAGATGAGAGAAAGCAGCTGCAGAGCATATAAAAGAAGTGGTAAAATGGACATTTTTATAGCATTAAGGCTGCCAAATATAGAAAGAATGGGAGATCTTTTCACATCAAAAAATCTTTTTCACAGAGCTAATCAAAGGTGCAATGTTGCAGACTTGTAAACTAGTTAAAGTTACTGGAATAAACAGACTGAATTAATGATACTTCTGCCATGATAAATGGAAAATCCCACCTAGCTAGATCATACTCCATTAGTGGAAATGAGAGGGATTATGTTTTGTTTTTTACTCATAAATCATCAAATGGCCCAATGCCAAATGTTTTCAAAATAGCTATCCTTTTTCTGATGACTATGAAGGAGAAATTTTTTGTGTGCCAAGTAGAGTGGTTTTGTCTTTTGCTCAGCTATTTTATACAATCTCTCTGCTTCATAGTTTTATTTCTACAAACTTACACACTTAGTTACTTAGCTAATTAAGTCTCCATGACTAGATTTATTGTCTATTCAAGTTAATTCAAGTCTACCTATGTAGCCAGCGATTTTAGAATATTTCTTCAGTTCTTTACAGCAGTAGATAGCAGTCATCGGGAGAAACAGTAAGATGTTTTATTTGCTTAATTCATGATATGACAACTATTAAGTATAATTTGACTACAACTGGAAAAATGGGAATAGTATAGGGTAAAAGAGCTGATGGGTTATGAGAGGGAATTTTAATTTTAAATGAATAAAGGCATTCCTGATAATGCTTTTGTTTAAATAAAGAAATGCATATTGACAGTATTTGGTAAACTCCAAAAGCCAGGCTCAAAACTACTTTAGCTTCCACAAGAAAAAGCTTATGATACATGAAAAGTAACTTAAGAAAGATCAATAATAAAGCAAGATCTATTCAGTGCAAACAATGTTTTAACCTAAAATTCATTTTCAGAAATATTACCTGTATAAGGTAAAAGACTGAGAAATAAGTAACTGATCCCTAATAAATGTAAATATTTAAATTTCAAATAATATTTTGAAAATCAAAGAAAAATAAACCTTACCTTTACTGAACTGGCCTTGAGAATATATAATCTGTTTTCTTTTAAAATGCTATCTTGCATTTGATGTAGAAAGATAGACATATATATACCTAGAGGTATGAAGATGTATCTATCTATCTAGATATCTATACGTATACACAGACACACACATATATATTCTGTGTCTATGTGTGTATGTATTTGCATATGTGTACACACACACACACACACAAAATGAGTCTTCATTTTAGAAATTTTAGTGAAATTTGCTCCATGATTCTTGCTGTAAACGTTCATCAAATTGGTGTAATAAAAGGATAAAGATAATTCTTCCCAGCAGTCTAAGAATTTGCCACATTTTGTTTCGTATTTTCAATAGGGAAGCAAAAATATCAATTTATATTTAATTAACAAATTGACAATAATGTTCTGAAACATATAATGCATTACATCACAGGATCATCAGTTAAAGTGTACTGCTAAAGAAACTCTTGTTATGAAATCATTCCATGCATTCGTTTTCAACACTATTCTTGCATCCATAAGTTTTTTTCATGTTATTAAAAAGAATTCTAAAACTGAGAAGCTTCTGGATATTTTGAGAAGCTGGTGCAAGTTTTGTGCTGGCATTTTCAATTTTAAGAAAATTTTCTATCATCTTCATATATATATAGAAGAGTATACACATATGTTCTGTGACATGTATAATATAATAATCCCAAGCCTAAGACAACTGACAATTTCTAGAGACTTCGAGTATAAAAGTGTTTGTACCAATTATTCTTCATATTTCCATGTCTCATCATGAAAAAGTCTATTTAATTTAGAATAGACTTTGAACCTCACATCCCTTTGATCACTTCCAATTTTTTATGCCAAATGTATGTTTTTACATTGTTGAAGGTTTTGAAGTTATTAAAATTATTGACATTTTGTGGGTCAGTGTATACTCACACAGAAGTAATGATTGTCTTTATAAGTTCATATAATAAACTTGGATCTAAGGCAATAGTCTCTAAATCTAATAAATGAAATAGCCAGGGCAGTAAAGGCTCACATATATTCTGATAAAGAACTTAATCAGAAATTATCAAAATATTAACAATCAGAATATAAATTTAGATTAAAGCACAGTAAAGTTTCAATGTTTCTACTGCCCTTTATTTATAAAAAAGGTAAGTTCCTTTGTTTCAGCTAAATATTTGTATTTGGTAGGTTATACTTAGAAGCTGTTAGCTAAAATATTGTTGGTATTATGTTGCTAATTGTTTTTAAACAACAGCCAAGAGATTGGGCAAGATATTGAGATCAAAGGCCATCATTCTAGTTGGTCTCAGTAGCTTAAACAAGATAAATATGAAGTAGTGGCTCAGAATATACAAATTCCATGTCTTCAAGTATTGCTATTCAGTAATTTTATAACACAATAAAGAAGAAAAGTGCCTAATTTAGTTTTAATTTTTTCGTTCAATTTGATATAGTCTTTTATTCATGATATACTGAACAATATTTTACTTAAAATAACTAAAAGTTCTGTCTGTTTTTTATGTTGTGTAAAAATAGGATTAAGAGTAATGAATTTTCACTGTAAATGTAGTGAAAGAAGCCATTTGAGTTGAATTTTACCAGGTATGAGAGAAAGAGCAATGGTTTACTATTACTGTGACTTTTCTAAAAGGCTAAGTTAAAATAAATCAGATAGCCACTTTGCCTCATCATGTGAATGGTTGCTTTTGATTCATTTTTGGAAAGATGAATGAGATCATAAGGTTGGCTTGTAATTGTGCCTATGAGATTTAAATCTGTCATGGAGAATTTCATCCGTTGCCCCAAGAAAGGGTTAATCCTTGTTCAAGATGTTATTTGTCCATGGCTGTCTATAGCTATTGTGTATTCAGTTTGATTTAAAAACATATGAAATATGTAATCATAAATGTTATAAATACATTAATGAACCTGATTCACAAGACTTGGAAAGAAAAAGGAAGCAGCTTCAGAAGTGAAAATTACAGAGATGGGAAAATGATTCCCAATGTGCTAAATTATCGGATAAAGGTGAGAGACAGCCCTGTAAACAGCACTTTAGCCTTTAGTTATGAAATAAGTCCTAACTCTCCACAGCATCCCTAACACACACAAACTCCCTTTAATTCTGGTAGAAACAACAGAGTCAATTAGTGGCTCCAAAAAGCTATTGGATATAGCCGAAGAATTTCTTCTTTTAATCAGATATAAATCTGTCTATTCAGGAAGAGTAAAAAAAGTTTTATTTTCCCCATTTTTTACTTTTAAGTATTCTTGGTTCTAATTCTAATACTAATAAATCAGTAGTTCAGCTGCTTTGTCATTGAATTACTTGAATAGGCCTTTGGATTTACTAGATACACTGCCATGACCAATTTTAATCACTAGAGATCCAATTAAATCTGAAAATTTTATTTATACAATTATTATTTGCATGTTTTCACATCTCAAATATTAAATATTTGGATGTTAAACAGTTGGAATATTAAATCTAAAAATCCCAGATGTTTAGAGGAATCTGAGTATGTCACTGAAATTTTTAGTTTTCATCCAGATGTTTGGTGTTATGGTTGTTTCTTCAAAACACAGACATTTATGGTATTATATAAATATGAGTTATGGCATTATATAGATTTAACTTTCTATCAGCCTATTTGCCTCTGGACACCTTAGCAAATTGTGCAACAACACAGATCCAAATTTCATTTATTTTGCCTTGTGATATATTGTGAAATCTAAGAAGACTGATATTGTGAACTTACACAGTCAAGGCTGTAATGTGATGGCCAAATAAGTTAAATTTAAATTTCCTCCATTTTCTTGACTGTGAATATCTTAAGGGTGGAGACCATGTTTTATTAATGCTTCAACACCTCCCATCTTTGATCTAACATAGTACAGGTTGCAGGGCATTTGGTAATATTTTTAAATGCATGAATGAATGAGTAAATAGAGATCCAAAGTCACCAAGGAAATGTGAGCATTCTTGTACTCTATGTAGTTTATAAATCTTATTATATAAAATATGCTCATACATTTTAATAAAAATAATTTGAATACTTTTTTATAAATAAAATTTTAGGCATTTGGATGACTATAATTTAGCTCTCTTAAACACAAAAACTAAAGAAAAAGTTTTTTTACATTCCAGTCGATAAAGCTGGGTTAATAAAGTGATACTACGTTATACTATGAAATCTGTTTATTTATAAATGGACCACTGTCTTACATTAATGACAATATTGATTTATAATCTGGAATTAATATTGTGGATTTTGTGGGGGGAGGTTGCTAATACTATGATGCTAATAGAAAACTGTGATTTTCCAAAAATCTTTCTCCACTTATTTTACTTCATCCCAACATTTTATAGTATATTTTAAAATAAATCTGAACATATTGACTTTTAGAGTTCTGTACTTTTCCTTCTCTTTTCTAAAAGATATGACTATTATGTATTTGTTGCTATTTTTTGTCCCTTACTAAGATGACAGAATTTCAGTGTCAGATATGTAATCTAGCCTTGAAAGAAAATAATACATAAAGTATTAGAGTTACTCTATACAATTAAATGCATATTCATATATGTATGTATCTATTCATATGTATATACATGTAGCTACTACTGGCAATTAACTATGCAGTCTTTTATCAGTCTATTTTAAAAAACAAAATGGTAAAATTTTATATAATAGACATAGAAAGCAACACAAAATAGGCTATAATATATCTAAAATCAATACCATATTCTGACATTTAGAGTTCTCTTATTTAGAATTACCCATAACAGGTTTTATACTGGTATTATAGAATTACCATACCCTTCTCCTAGAAAAGGAAATACATGTAGGTTTTAAAAAGTATATTTCTCCTCTTTTTCTGCCAAGATCATTTAGACTGAATGTTTCAGTTCTTGGTAATAATGATGATGATCATGGCATATGTATTTCTTCTATCTGGAATTGTCCATGAGAAAATATCCCTATAGGAAATCTTGAAAAGGCTCATGATTCCAATATTAGAAATACGAAAATTGAGGTAAAGTGTAATTTTCTCAAATTCACACAAAATGGAGAAGTAAAGCCAAGAGCAGAACCCAACTCATGTGGAATAGATCTAATGCAAAATGCAATGTCAAGCTTGCAAAGTAATTAAACTCAGTAGTATAATTACCTAAATTATGGTACAGGAAAATAGTGTTATATTTACAAACCTAATTATATCAAGTGGGAGAATTACCTGAATGATAGTACTAATATGGATGGAGTTGACATACTCCATAGGCTGTATTTTTTTATTCTTAATGCTTTAAAAATAGGAGTATGAAATATAACAGGAACCAAAAAAAAGAAAAAAAACCCCAGAATCTGGAACCAAACAAACCCCAGCCCTTAGATTTCAATCCTGGCACCACAGTTTTCCTTCTCTGTAATCTTAGGTAAGTCTCTTAACCTTTACCTCAACTTTCTCATCTATAACATAAGACTAATGGTAACAATCTCTGGGCAACTGTATTAGAATATTGTATAAACAGTACCAATAGTATAGCTGTCTATTCCTAAGTAGGTATATAATAAAAGGCAATTACTGATCCTTTTGGTTAGTAAGTAATAATAATATGTGAACTCATCAACTACTTTTTAGTGAATCTTTTTAGTACTATTTTTTCTTATTTTTTATTGTCAAGTTGATTAATATATGTGTGTGTGTGTTTTATGATACATTAATTCAACTATGGCTCAAAGTGAGACCAAGAAAAATCCGAAGTAGTGAAATATCTCAGTTTAAACATTTCATTGTGAAAGCATACTGATGAAGCATTGTGATTTGAAGATCAGTGCTATAATTATGTCTTTGGAAATTTAATATATTTTTCTTCACTTTCTCCATAGCACTATTTACAGAAATTGAGATTATTTCTAAAATGAAAATAGAGAATATTCAAAATATTTCTAATGTAGAAGAATAAAACAGAACTATCCCTAGCAGATATAAAGGCTTATTATAAAATTATAATTAATAAGATAATGTGGTTTTATCATAACTATAGAAAAATTTTTCAAGAAACAAAACAGAATACAGCAATAAAGCTATGAATATATGGAAACTTGATTAATGAACAGATGAAACAGTGGTCACTGGGAAAAAAAAGGTGAGTTACTTAATAAATGGACCTGGGACAATGTGTTATCCATTTAAAATAAAGTCAGTTAAGCCTATTCTTCAGACTATATACTAAAATCAGTACTTCATGGATTAACTACTGCAATATGAAAGGCAAATGTATTTTCTTTTTGAGATAGGATCTCACTGTGTTGCCCAGGCTGGAGTGCAGTGTTATAACCACCACTCATGGCAACCTCAACCTCCTGGGCTCAAGCAATCCTCCCACCTCAGCCTCCCAAATAGCTGGGACTACAGGCACTGTGCCATCCCACCCAGCTAATTTTATTCTATTTTATTTATTTATTTGTAGACACAGGGTTCCACTGTGTTGGAAAAGGCAACCTTTAAAACTCTTACAAGACACAATAGAATATCTTAGTGGTCTCAAAAAAGAGATTTTTTTTTTTAAAAGGAAACACAAAAATACTAGTCATAAAAGAAACAACAGATAAATTTAAACGTATTAACATTAAGAGTTTCTGATTATCAAAAATACTCTAAGAAAAGGAAGAACAGCATTCATTAAACAAAGATAGATAGTGGCAGCCATGTAACTGCAGTCTCCAGGGAAGTTCGCATCATATGCCTATCAGAACATAAATGCAAGAATGTCTATGGCAGCATTACATACAGGAAAAAAAAGAATTCAAATATTCATGCACAGTAGAATGGAAAAATGGTGCTATATTGACAGAATTTGGAATATTATACAGTGATAAAAAATGAATAAGTACAGTCTCTTGAATCAACATAGATGTGGCAAAAAGCCTACACTTCAGAACATTCTGTTTTGATAAACCTAACAAACAAATAAAATTAAAGAATATATTTGTAATGTCACGTGTTATGAAAAAAGTTTGTTTTCTTTTTAAAGAAAGACTTGGAGATGATACCCAAAACTCAGGCTTGTGGTACTTTTAGGTGGTATAGACAGAGAAATACATTGTAAAAGAACACTTAGCTTACTAGAAGCTATAATCATGAGAAATGCAATGTGAAAGAAACAGATTTCCTCCTAAAAAAAGATGGAATAATTCCAGTAATATTCTAGTTCAGATAATAGACCTTTAATGTCTGTTGGTTGTTTTTGATATATATATATATAAATGCATTAGGCAAATTCAACAAAGCTTTTAAAAGGAAAATACATGTACAAAGCTGATATGAATGATGTAGTGTATAATCTCGGTGTTAGCATTTAACAATGTTGAGAATTTTATTACTGTGACCATATTTTAAGAAATCATTAGATCAAATATTTGCAAAGAAACATAAAAGAATTAAGGCAGAAAAGAAGACTAGTTCAAAAGAAGATAGGCTCGGTGTGAGGTGGAAATGGTCAAATAAAGTTTTGTGAAAACAGCAGTAGTTTCTTTTTGTTTTTTTTTTTTTGAACTTTTTTTAAATTATTATACTTTAAGTTCTGGGATACATGTAAAGAACATGCAGGTTTGTTACATAGGTATACACTTGCCATGGTGGTTAACTGCACCCATCTACCTGTCATCTAAATTAGGTATTTCTCCTAATGCCATCCCTCCCCTAGCCCCCCAACCCCCCACAGGCCCAATGTGTGATATTCCCCTCCCTGTGTCCTTGTGTTCTCATTGTTTGTCATCCACTTATGAGTGAGAACATTGGCTGGATAAAGAAAATGTGGCACATATACACCATGGAATACTATGCAGCATAAAAAAGGATGAGTTCATGTCCTTTGCAGGGACATGGATGAAGCTGAAAACCCTTATTCTCCACAAACTAACACAGAAACAGAAAACCAAGCAGCAGTAGTTTCTAATCATAGAGAATGGCCTTTCGGATACAGCTTAATCAGTAGCTCCAGGAGCATGTTTTATATTGGTTTAGGAAATGACAGCTAGACATCAAATCAAAGAACTTAGGAGTGAGGAGGCTTTGACCAAGACCAATATTATGCTAGCTCAATTCACGGAACCTCTATATAGACCCAAGTACTTTGAGTGACCTAAGTTTTTGTCTATTTCCATATTTTATATTGTGTGCTGTACAATACAAAATATAGTAGTTTGCACCTTTTGAAAGTTGAAAAATTATTGGCTGTGCATGGTGGCTCTCTTGTGTAATCCCAGCACTTTTGAAGGCTCAGGTGGGTGGATCACAAGGTCAGGAGATCAAGACCATCCTGGCCAACATGGTGAAACCCTTGCACTACTTAAAAAATTAAAAAAAATAGCCGGGTGTGGCAGTACATGCCGATAGTCCCAGCTACTTGGGAGGCTGAGGCAGGAGAATCGCTTGTACCTGGGATGTTGCAGTGAGCTGAGTTCATGCCACTGTTCCTCAGCCTGGGCAACACAGCAAGACTCTGTCTCCAAAAAAAACACTATCATGAACATGCAACCTGATTTAATTCAATGTGGATTTGTTTTTTTATTCACTCCTTCATGGTGTCTTTTTATGAGCTTTTGAAGAACTACTTTTCACTGATGACACTAAGGAGAATCAAAGTCATTTTAATTATTTTTTGTTTTGTTTGTTCCCTTTCTTTGCTGAAGGTGAAAGTCTGGTTCCAAAACAGGCGGATGAAGTGGAAGAGGGTGAAGGGTGGACAGCAAGGAGCTGCGGCTCGGGAAAAGGAACTGGTGAATGTGAAAAAGGGAACACTTCTTCCATCAGAGTTGTCTGGAATTGGCGCAGCCACCCTCCAGCAAACAGGGGACTCTCTAGCAAATGAAGACAGTCATGACAGTGACCACAGCTCAGAGCATGCGCACTTATGATACATACACAGAGGACCAACTCCATTCTCAGGAAAGAAATGTTGTGATGGCAAGCCTTACCCAAACATCGTTTACACAGAGAGATGACTATGGCAGTGATGTTTAATATTATTAAATCCAGGCATCTCGAATCTGTTTTCCATGATTTATAGAGGGTTTACACTAAGTGCCGCTTATTAAAAAGCTTCCACAGTGAAGATGGAGAAGGTGAACTTGCTTTGAATATTCCAGATGTGTTTGGTCGTGTGTATGGCAGTGAGCAGGTATGTGTTTGCTTTTGCTTGCACTGAAAATTAAATTGCTATCAAGACCAAACTATGAAACCTTTTTATTCAAGATGCCTCCAGAGTGAAGATACCGAAGATGAACTTGCATTGAACATTCCAGATGTGTGAGGTCATGTGTGTTACAGTGGGCAGGTATTTGCTTTTGCTTGCACTGAAAATTAAATTGCTATCAAGAATAAACCATGAAACATTTTATCCTGAATAGCCACAGTGCCTGAAATCACTCCAATGGATAAAAAGTGTATTTTAACTCTGTATATATTACCCTTAAGTCATTTTCTTGTCGTCACTAATTTAGCAATGCATTCATATTAGCTGATGAAAATAGGCACTCACAATGACAACCAGAGCCAGCTTCTCGTCCTTTTTATACATTTTAACATCCCAGAGACAATCAGTATGTGCTTACTTGTGTTCAAGTAGAGAAAAATACAGTAGAGTCTGATAGGACATATTCTTGTACCACAGACAAAACAAATCTTATGTTGCATTTACTATCAACTGCTGCTAATACATTATTATAAAACTTACCTAGCTCCTGAATTCTTCCTGTCTTATAGCTTAAAAAAAATTAGGATCATAGGCAAATCAGTTACCTTGCAGAAAGAGCTTTGTATGGCAGACATTGTCTTATTTTATCTCTATAAAGTATTAGCTGTGTGAATATGATTTAATTAACAAGGAAATGTCTCTTCCTGATTGGCAACAGTGTTAGACGAGGTGCAAAGCAAAATTGATTCCTCAAGTTGATAGAAAATAAAATTCTGAATATCTTCAAATGAAATTTGGTAAAAATGCATTATTTTTTCATATTGATGTATTCATGCAGAACAACAATCTTTGTATTTTGTTTTTCAAATGTGTTTAATAAATGGTCCTTTGTAAATAACTGGTCTCCCCACTAGTAATTTCCTTAAGTTTTGTAGATTTCAATATCAATACATAACCAAGTCTCAAATCTATCTGCTCTTGTACAAATCCAGATGATTATAATTAGTTATTTACATTTTTTCATTTCTAATTTTTTATTACAGCAGGAAAAATATTCAATCCTTGTGTAATCAAAGAGCACCTAAGAATGTGCATATCTTAAGCTGTTTCTCTAATTTGAAGAATATAGTGAATGGATTTTTTTTGTGTGTTTTATGAAGCCACAGATAAAAGTGGAAAATAGTATTAAATAATATCATTTACCACAGTGAGGAAAATAAAATAGCCATACATTTAAAAATTATGTCTGATATGTAAGTTAATCCAACAGTGGTTTTCTAGTATGCAGAGTCTCTGATGTGAAATAGAAGTTAAACAAGCTGATCAGAGTCCTCAGTCCTAATGGGACTAATGTAAGAAGTCAAGGATGCTATTAACGTAATGTGTTTTGCATCATGCATGTTGCACATGCATGCAATGCCCATGTTCTACTCATAACTTTATCACACTGTTTTTCGTTTGTTTCATATTCTAAGCAGAAATGCCTGAAAACATTGCTAGCCTCCCTTCCCTGCCTCAATCAGAAACAAATACAGAAAAACAATCAGTAAAAATGTCCAAAAACTCTTCAGTTAATTGATTTCATTTGTTTTATAATGATTAGACGGATACAAATTAGATTCAATTATTTTAACTTAATCTAGCATGATATAGAGAGTATTCCAGAAATAAGTAAATAATTATTTTATTTGTATCACATTTTCCTTTTGTGATAATACATTTTATCTCAGTGTAGTTATCAGTACTTTTAAATTAACTGAGAATAGATCATTCAAATTGAAGTCTTCCAGGCATGAAACAGACAGTTTTTTATCAGTCACTTGAATAAATACAAAGTCTGTTTGCTCTGATGACATCTACTTGGGTGGACTGACTTTCTTACTGTAGAATAGGATTTAAATTTAAAATGTCTTGACAAATTGGTGAAGTGGGAAGATGTAAATCAAATTGAGTTCAATAGGGACAAAGTGGAGGATAATTTATTTGGGCAGGAAAATAATTTCCAGAAATAAGAGAAAAGGACGCCTTAGGAGTAGCTAAAAAGAGAGGTAATGGTTGTAGCCAAATAGACATAAGAATTCCAATGTAGTATGATAAATCAAATAGGAAAATGGGATTGTGAATAGATATGACATTCAGGAAATGGGAGGCTTTTGTATCGTGGGCCATATTTTTACTAGAGAATTGTGAGCAATCCTAAAATGAAATTTGACTCTAGAGAACACAAAATGGTAAGAAAGGCCCACACGGCTGGCCAAAAAGAGACATCACTTTATGATTAATTAAAATGATCCACCACATAAGACACCTGACACATTATCACATTGTCAACACACTGACAATTGAACAGGCAAGTCAGAGTAATTTTTATTAGTGGAACTTGCTATCTTTTTAAAGTATTTCAGTATTTTCCTGTCTTCAAACTGATCCATAGGTTAGTTACATGATACCCCAATATCCTTTTAGAATTAAAATTCTTTGAAGAAACTTAAGATTTTTCTCATGCACTATCTGAGTTTAATTCACTCCAAAGGTGGCAAAAATTTAAAAGAACTCTACTTGTTTTTATTCTATACTGGGCTCCTGGCATGCCCTGGTATCTTATTACATAATGCCCTTTTCATGTAATTTATCTCAGACCCTGTGACTCTGAGAGAAATTCATAATAGCATGAAAGCACCTTTCTCTGAAAATAGTATGAAATCATGGTCAGGATGATTTTTTTTCTTTGGTAGGATTTGGAGGGATGAACACTACAAAGTTTTTCCAAAGGCTGATCCACATATTTTTAACTCTTTATTCACAAGACCCCAATTACTTCCTACTTCCCATATTTACCCATCGCTGTCACACTATATTTTCTCCTTCAGAAAACATGCATAATACCCGAGTTTGTAATTTTGCTTTTTTAAAGATGAACTAAATGCATTTAAAATAATCCCATTTATAGTTTTAATATACTTATGAATACCATTACATAAAAAATGTGTGAGAATCACTTGTGAAATTCAATAAAAGCTTTTCTCAGACCAGTAAAATAAGACTAGAGGCCAGATTAAAACAGAGTAAGTTATAAAAATAAATATTTTTATTTCTAATGCTACTAGTTTTTGAGAACATTTTTTAAATTACTGGTGTATTTGACGGCAAATGCTAATTTTCACCTGACAGAAGTTTAGAGAAACTATAGAGTTAAAAATCAGTCTCAAAAACACAGAGTATCCTGTTAGTGACTAAAAGGTTTAAAGAAAACACTTCTCACTTTAATTTCTAAATACACTTAGGCTGGTGATTTTTTAAGAAGCAGCCATTTATGCCATGCCCTATTTTCTAATAAAATGCGTTTAAAATAATTCACTTAATATTTGAGGTGACTGGTATTTAGTCTAGAATATAAATTTAAAATATGAACTACAAATACCTGCCTGCTGTAGTTCTTTGAGCTATTTGGGGGAATAATTGTATTTTCTTGGCAGCTCCCTTTGTTGAATTCTTTCAGTAAAAAGCAATCTAGAAATAAAACTAAAATTAAGCTACAGACATTCCAGATCTTACAAGTGTGGAATATGTAGGACTGATCTGCAAATATTGTCATAGAAGTGGCTTTTTGGTTATGTTTTTGCATCTCCTGCCTAAAGCTGGTCAGGGTAATTGAATAACCGTCCTCCTGGGCACCTCAACACTTTGCCTTTGACGCTTGCAGTGTTGCTAGAAGTAGTAGACAAAGGACGAAAAATGGCTCCAGAAAACTGGATTACTACACCAAACTCTAAGAACCTATAAAACTATGCAGCTCAAAATTTAAATATGTGTTTTTTGTTTATCTAAGTAATTCTAATGTATTTTTACAATACTCATATTAACATTTACAATGGTTATATACATTGAAAGTACATTTAAGACTAAAAACTTTTCTATATCTTATTTTTCCCTTTAATAGCTAACTTTTATTCAAATGCAGCTTCAAACTGTGGTTTGAAACATTTTAGAAAACTTTTTATTGCATCACAATGTATTCAGCCAGCTCAGTAATTCCCCATTAAAATATTGTTTACTTTGCTTACAGATGGTTTTCAGAAACAGCTCCCAAAATAGAATGAATTTCCAAATCGAAATTATTGTCACATTCCTTTCATGGAAGAGATGATACAGTGATTTGTGTATATGGTGATATCAAGTTTAGGCTGTACTGTGTATTTCTGTACTTTAAGTAGTAATTCACTGAGATAGACATGTATTTTTTTTAAATTAAAGAGCAATCAGAAGGTTTAGGAACCAGAATGTACTATAATTATTTAAGTATACACTTTGTTTTTGCATATGTGTAATAACTATAGTTGAAACATTAAAATTGTCTTTCTTTTGCTGAATAAATATTAATTTGAAAAACAGTCATTAGAAAACACTTGTCATTATGGATAGGTAGTTTTGTTTCATCATTGCTGGCTTTGTTTTTCTTTTCTTTCTTTCTTTCTTTTTTAAGTTTATTCTACCTTTTACTGAATGAGCTACTCATTCAGTAATGAAATGAAAACTCATTCAAAATGAAAACAATTAGTAAAGATCCTCCTAATTTTCCTGTTTGATGAAATCTTGGACCCAAACTGTTAATTAGGATCAAGCTATCAACTCAATTGGATTAGTTCTTTGGCTTTCCTTTTTCTAGGGCAGAGTTTAATAATTTTCTTTGGACTCATCAACATTGAAATACAATAATTTTTCATGATCACAGATATATATGGTGTAAGAGAGTGTTTAGGTATTAAAAAACGGCAGAATAAATTGACTGAAAAGGATGCTAAACTGATAGAGAATTTAAAAATACTTCTAGAATTATTCGAGATAATTTAAAAATACTTCTAGAATTGTTCGATAGAAAAAAAGAAATTGTCTCATGAAATTGCATATTCTAGAAAAGTATCACCAACTTAACTTCTTTTAGAAGAATGTATGAAATAAGCCTTTCAAAGTTGCCTCTAACTACTACAATTTTGGGCAAATTTTTGCTTACTGAAGGGATGTGATTGTAGCCCGTCAAAGAATGATAGTTGGGCAAAATCTTATCATTTGTATCTGAAATAAAATATTTACTAAGTGTTATGAAATAAAAATCAAAGGAGACATATCTTGTTATAATTCAATTTAACAACAGACCACAAGTCAGATTGGTTAAATGAAGAGAGTTTAATCGGGACCATACTCGTATCTGGAAACCTCAAACAGATTTAGGCATCCTTGCTAACCATTTATTACACTTGAGCTTAGCCAAAAGGCTGAGAAGCAATGCTAACATATATTAAATCATGTTCAGATATTTATTTAAAATAAATGCTTTTTTCAAAAAAGTACATATAAGAGAAACTTTTGGCCCAGAGCCGTGGCTCACGCCTGCAATCCCGGCACTTTGGGAGGCCAAGGAGGGTGGATCACAAGGTCGGGAGTTCAAGACCAGCCTGGCCAACATAGTGAAACTCCATCTCTACTAAAAATACAAAAAAAAAAAAAAAAAAAAAAAAAAAAAATAGCCAGGTATGGTGGCAGTTGCCTGTAATCTCAGCTACTCAGGAGGCTGAGGCAGGAGAATTGCTTGAACCCAGGAAGCAGAGGTTGCAGTGAGCCAAGATTGTGCCATTGCACTCCAGCATGGGCGACAGAGTGAGATTCCAACACACACACACACACACAAAAAAAAAAAAAAAAAAAGAGAGAGAGATACTTTTTATTCACGTGGTACAAAGTTTTAGAAAATATATATCTGTATAGATGTGTATTTTAAAATAATTTTGGAAATATACTATATATGCTGCTCTGTAAGCTGGGGTGTTTTTTGACATAACACAATACAAATTTATTTAATAGCTGAACAGTATTTCTTTTTATGAATCTATTATATGCTCTTTAACAATCCCTCACTATTGGATATATTTTTTCTCCAAGTTTCCCTTTAATAACACTGAATTATTTTTTTTACATGCCTCTTTGTAAGATCTAATTTTTTCCATTAGGGGATTTTGTAGAAATTATATTATTTAGGTCAAGTAAGTATGTTTATTATTAGGATTTTAAATACTACACATTGTCAATTTTGTATTGCAAATTTACACTCATTCCAACCCCTATTTCTCCATAAATATAATTTTAACTATTACAATTTTTAAAGAGTATTTTGAATCTGATGATAAAGCATATTTTAATTTGTATTTGTTCAATAACTAATGAAGTTGAACATCTTCATGTATTTATTCATAATTATATTTTTTAAATCATTGATCATATTCTTAATATTTTTTGTGATGTTGCATTTCTTATTGGTAGGAGATTTTTACATATTAAATGTAATAAGTATATGTCGCATATTATATATTTATAAAATATAAAGCTAAAAATTAAGAATTTTGCCACTTTGGTAAATTTCCAGAGGATGTCGTTTTTTCAAATGCAACAGGTAATTAGTAAAGAAATTGATCAAACAAAAAAACCTATACATTCATACCTCATTTCCTACATATGTAAGCAATAGACTAAATGAATGTATCTTCTTTTTTATTTTCAGTAAAGCTTTTACTTATTAATAATACATAAATTCTAGAATACTAAATAACTACATTATTTTACTTATTGGGAGGTCATGCAAATTACATCTTAATAGTAACAAATACAAGTATTATTAAATGTCTTAAGTCTTTTGATTTGGGGAAAACAACAAGAACACAGATAAACTTTAATGTCTACCCTAAACATATTTTCTTCCTTTACTGGCAATAGTATATCCACAAAAAGATAGAAAGGTAAAATAAACAGATTTTTTAAACAGGAAAACAAAGCCACAACAATAAACTACCTATCCGTAGTGACAAGTATTTTCTACTGATTACATCTTTACAATTTAGATTTCTTCTAGAAGTTACCAGCCATGTCTTCCAGGCAAGTCACATATGTAGCTGAGAAAACACTAGATGATAGAGTAACAAAGATAAAAACTTATTTTTAAAAAGTACCATTGTGTCAACTTTCTTTGACTGCAGTAGAACCAGACATGGAGGAGAGGGTGGATGTGAGAACTGCACCTTTTAACAGAAGCATCAGATTCTGAGGAAGAAACAAATACTTCGAGGGAAATTGTTTCTTGGTCTTTTATTTTTTAAAAGAGCTATCAGAATGCACTCCAGATGTATTAAAGGTCCTGTGTAAATGCTAACGTTAATTATAAAATTATTGGTGATAATAAAATCCATTGTTTATTAAAATTTTTCCACTACTCAGGATGCTGAGGCAGGAGAATCACTTAAGGCCAGAGTTGGAGTCCAGTCTGGGCAACAGAGACAGACCCTCCATCTCTAGAAAATAAATTTTAAAATTAAAAATTTCATGCAAGCAAAACATTATACCAGTTGCTATAGTGAGAGTCAAATAGAAACAAATAGAAAAACATTTCTTGTTCCTCGTGAGGACTTTCATTGTCAAGTCTTTTAAATGTACCTTAAGCCTATTGAAAGACTTTAAATTATTAGTGGATACCATTACAGAGAAGGCTATGTAACATTCTGATTTTATGAAATTAATAAATTAAAAGTTCACAATAATATTACTTTAAATTTGCTTTAATTTTTTTCTCAGGCTACCTCAGCTAATATTTTGTGATAGGCAATTTAATTAATTCATTCATTCTATAAATGTTTCTGTACTGATTTTAGGTAATGCTCTGCTAAATCATCATTTAATTTGCTGTGTTCTTAATCTCTGTTAACATGTTCCTCAATCTTGGAGGACATTTTAAATAATTTCCTATTCAGCATTTCTGTGGAAATTGTTCAGTCCAATTCCATTTTGTTAATGCACAAAGCAATTCAATTTCTGTGAATGTGGGGTAGGAGCAGCCAAAGCTGTCCTTGCAGTACCTTCGGAGGCAGTTAATAAGCGCTGACATGTATGACTGATCTTTTCCGTGTGTTTAACTATTACTATTTTTCTGCCAGTAAATTTGCAAGCTATTGTGGCAAAACCAATATTGATTCTGACATTTATGCTTTATATTTTGAAATTTATTTTGATCATTACTTATTATTTTATTGCTGTTACTTTGAAAATATTATACATTTTTATTGTATAAAATGTCATTAGATCATGCAAAAAATTTATTTCTTATAAATAATTACCTTAGGAGGTTGAGTGCATCTACCATTCCCTGTGTTATTCTTTCTAATCAAGAGTCCAATAGCATAATCAAAATGTGACTTAAAGATGTTCAAAATATTTTCATGAACATGTTCAAAACTTTAAAAGCCATCTGCATTAAAAAAATTTATTAAGAAAGTTGTATGAAACAGTGACTTTTTTCCAAACAGCCGTAGAAGTTCTAGATAGTTCTCTGGGCAAGAGGACAGAAGAATACAATGATCTGCACTGAAGTCACTTGACAAACTGGAAAAATGTAACACATGCAAATAACTGTCCCCCCTGTTTTCCATTGTTCTTTTGCTGTATTTAATCAATTTTCTACACTGCAGCTAGAGCAGTCCCTCTAAAATGTGTAGCAGAATAATAAGAGGTTTACGGTGACTTGCAAATGTAAAATACCATGTGAAGGCTGTAGTGGCCCTTATTGAAACATTTTTACACGTTTTAAAAAGACAAATCAGATCATAGCCCTTCTTTGCAGAAAATACTCCAATGACTTAAAATAAACTGCTACATTCTTACCTAGGCCTCAAAACACTGTAATATCTGGCCACACACTGGTTATCCATCTTGTTGCCAACACTTCCTGAATAGCCCCTGAGCTCCAGTCACTCATGGCTTCCTTCTGATGTCTTCCCACACTGAGATCACCCCTGTCTCATTCAGGCCTTGTATTCCCTGGTCCTGTTGCCTGCAATGCTCTTCTACCACATACACTTTGACTTATTCCCTCATTTCCTTTAGGTCTTTATTTCTTCACATAGCAAATATCTGATCTTTTTCAAACAAAATGACACTATCTTTGACATTCTCCCATTTTAAGAATACGGACTGCTTTTCTCTTACCTGTTGGGTAGTTATCTACTGATCTTTTCCCCCTTACTGAGTGTAGGTTTCATGAGAGCGGAGAGTGTCTATTATGCTATGTGTGTCTCTAGCACTTTGAGTGGTCTCTGGCAGCCTAATCACCAACCCATAACCAGAATTTGTATGAATTAGAAAAGGGCACTACTACTTCAAACACTAGCCTGCCATTGCCTGGAGACCACCATAAAATAGAATAACTTTGTGGTAATTGTGAAGCAAATTACGACCCTTGGAGGTGTATGCAATTCATAATTTGCACAATTATAAGCACTGACTCTGAATTTGACAATTTGCAATGATCAATAAATATTTTTATTAATTGAATTAATTAAATGGCATGAGACCCACCTAAAAATATTTGTATATCTAAATGAATACAGTTGAAAATGGAGCCCTAAATATTGTTTTAATAGGCAGTCTTCAGAGTCACAAATCAATACAAAAATCTGGTTATGGTCTTTCAAACATCATTGCACTAATAATATGCAGTCAGAAGAGAAGAAGTAGAAAGAAAAGTTAAGAGCATGTTTTAACAGATGTTCATATATGATTTGGAGAAGAAGGGAAATTTTTCCTTCTTCTCAAATGCCCATCTTGAAATTCTCACAATTTTTTGCAGACAGTTTGGCTGGTTTCCAGCACACATCATTGCTTGTCTGGTATGAAGAATGCCATCTGTGCAGTTGGAAGTCCTTTTTTAAAAACAGGCTGCTAATTATACTCTGGGCAGGTGCCGTTAAAGTGAAATCAGGTGTCAAGCTTACAATTGCCTGAAATGACTAAGGGGAAATGAGAAAGAATGGTATTCCATATTGTAAAATGGAATTTAAGCGTGGCATGTAAGCATTCCATTTTTTGGGTGTTACAGAGGTCAGGTTGCATAGCAAGGCTGTAAAACGTTTAAACTACTTCACTTCCACCATCAACAATAAGAGAAAGCTTTACTTTAAGTCAAGAGTACTGACTATATCAAAGTTATATATTTTCAGTTATATAAATGAAAGTGGATGAAGGAGAAACTGAGACCTGAAAAGTGTGACAGCCAATTCTAAAATACCTAAGTTAATTTAGCAAAACTAGAATCAGTCTTCCATAGTTATTAATTGGAACTCATTGTATAATTGCAGGAAATAGGCCTCAATGGAGTTATTTAGCTCCCTGCAGGAAAAAAAATGATCAATTTATTTTCTTTAAATATATTATTCATTAGAAGTATTACAGCTTTTCTCAGTTTTACTACAGATTCATGATGACACATTGATACTGTTCTAACCTTTATATAGCAAAGTAGAAAATTCTATTATAAATTTTAAATCATGAATATGAATATTGCTACTAAAATTAGAAAAGTTTATCATAAGTACATGAGTCTAACTTTGCTATTGCCTTCATATGTGACCTATTTGCTGCTTGCAATATAGGTAATATATTCTGTCATTTAATCTTCACAGTAGCTCAATGGCTATATTCCCTTATCATCCTAGGTTTCATGTGAGATGATTGAAGCTTAGTTGAAGCATCACAATGGCCAGTAAGTGGCAGAGCTCAGGCTTCTATTTACCTAAATCTGTTGAACTTCAAAGCCTGTGTTTTGATTACTCCATCAATGGTCTCGGATTTACTTTATTAGCCAATCTAATCTCAATGGAAATACTATTAGCATAGTAAACTATTATAATGTACATATTACTGGTCACAATCAAAATGTCAGCCACTGTAGACAAGGCAAACAGAGCCACAAAAAGATAGCTTACCAGTCCCCCTCATCATGTAATTAGTGGGTCTCTTAATGCCAAGAGACATGAAATGGAAGGCTTATTCTTACATCCAATTTCATCCAGTTTAGTTATCTTGTTTCTCATCACGCTGTGGATTAGAAGTATCAAGTAAGAAATGAAAAGTTTTTGCTGCCAGACACAGGGCTATAAGTGGAATTAGCAGTTTAAATATGAAAGGAGAATACAGAATAAAAACAAAAAGTAATTTTAGCTATTACTTTTAGATTAAAAATCTCCCCATTATAGCAATATAAGAGGATTTGGCTATTATGACCTATAGATAGAAGAATTCACTGCAGTGGGAACTTGCTAGAGATGTAAATTCTCAGGCTCCACCCATACCAACCGAACCAAAAGCTCTAGAAATGGGCTTAGCAATCTACGAAGCTACCAACAAAAAGGGAAAATTTTCTAGAAGCGAAATTTTTGAACTGCCCTGATGTGTAAAGAATAACAATTTTTGAATACCATTTGGCCAGAAAAAATATTTCTAAATCTATCACTTTAACTATCATAATTTGTTCTTATTCTTATCTAGTAAAACAGCAAAACTTCTAGAATACAAATATCTTGAGGCTAATTTTGTAAAGTGTTTAATTATCTCAAGTCACATACTTGAAATTTGGAAATAGTATTGATGACACTGGTGGCCCGCCTGGAGCGGCCACCACCAAGATGCTGACTGCAGTGGAGGTGCGGCAGGGCTGCAAGCTCCAGGGAGCCAGCAGGAGCTGGGAGCAGGCAGGGCCCCCGCTCTTCCTGATGCAACTGCTGCTGCCCAAATCGTGGCTCCCGTGGCAGGCCTCTCTGTGCTCTTGGGGGCTGGGAGCAGGCAGCAGCACTGCCTTTCTAGGCACAGATGCAGTGGCCCAAGTCACACCTGTGGACCCGAGCCTCCCGGTGCTCTTGGAGGACCAGGAAGGCTCCCGCCTCTGCAGGTTTGGAGATGTTTGCTCCTGCTGCCTGGCTTCTCCTGGCTCCTGGCACACATGCTCCGATCTCGGAGTGAGGTCGGGGCAGAGTCTGGGCACTGTTGCAACACAGCCAGGTGTGCATACTCTTGAGGGGAGTGCTGACACATACCAGCCGCCTGCCACCATGACCCCTCTAAACTTTGGGCACCAACGAGCATGGGAGGGAGACTGAGAGGGGGCTGAGGGCAGTCAGGGGTCGAGCTGTAGGCACCCTTTGACACAGACAGCCTGAGCGCTATGAATGGGAGGGGGCAGGAAGCAGACAGGCTCCTGGGCAAAAAGGGGCGGGTGTCTGGTGAAGCCCTGCCTTCAAGCCAGGGAAGGCCCAAAGCCTGGGGACCCAGCTGCTGGCCCTGCAGAGCCGAGTGGAAGTTTGTGGGGCTTCTTCCGGCTGCAGCCCGTGGACCAATCAGCATGCACTTCCTCTCCTCTGAGGACCGTAAAAGTCACAGACTCAATCAAACTCAAGTAGAGGATGGAAGGACCAGTTGTGGAAAGGAGTTGCCCACCCCAGGGTCTCCTCTCTGCTGAGAGCTGAAGGGACAACAGCACAGCCAGCTGTGGGGAGGAGCGTTCCACTCCAGGGTCTCCTTTCAGCTAGAACCTGAACACTCACTGGGACACCCCAGCCGCGGAGAAGAGCTACTCACTGTGAGTCTCCTCTGAGCTATTCTATCACTCAGTAAACCTCCTCTTTACCTTGCTTACCCTCCACTTGGGCATGGGACGAGACTGGGAACCCGCCAAATGGGGCCAAAGAGCTGTAACACAAACGGGGTTGAAATACACCCCATGCTCATCATGTTACTGGCGACAAGGAGAGAAATGAGAAGGAGAGAAGAGCTGTGGCCCTTCGGAGACCCCAGACCCAGGAGCTCCCCAAGCCAGGGCTATGACACCCTTGTGGGGCTCTGTGGTTCCTGGCATTTTCAAGTTTCTGGCCATCACCGCATTCCTTGGTGTCAGCATGGAAGCTGCTTGTGGTACGATTGGTCCAGCCACAGTCTCGCAGGAGCCAGCACCTGTGCTGGCTCCTGAGCTCCCCACCTCACTGCAGCCGGCATGTCTGGCTGTGCACAGTGGCCAGACCCCACGCTTGCCCACACACCCCTCTCTGCTTCCTGCCTGGCTTGCCCTTGGCAGGTGTGGGATTCAGGCCAACAGCTCGAGCTAACTGCAACTTACCAGGCCAGGTGGGAGGAATGAGCCCAGCAGGCCTGAGCAAAACTAGGACAAAAGGGCCACTGGCCACAGAGGTTTCCAGCCGGAAAAATATTGCCCAAGAATCCTGTGACAGTATATTTAGTACCCCAAATAACGGTAATTACTTTTATCAGCCACAGATAGTAACTACATGAAGTGTATCTTCCCCAACACCTAAGGCAACAGTACTAGTTTGGAGCATTAGGGAATGAACCATTTTTAAAGTTGTGGAAAGCATATAAATGTACTTATATATAATTTTAAAATAAATTTTAGTTTAGAAATGCTATTTTTTTCACTAGTAGAAAATACATGGACACGTACACACACATACGCATATACAGCCTTTCAGGTTAATATCTAATAATTTAAAAATACCTGCCAAGGTTAATGAGTCCAAGTGCTAAAACCCTATGGGGAGCACAAGGATGAAAAGGAAAAAAGTGATATTATTGTTGTATGAAGAACCCAATGCAAATGTGCATTTAAAGTGCAGTGTCAGTAAAAAAATGAGATAGTAAAATATTAAAAACATCAGGCAGAAGGAACTCCCTATAACACCACTATATAAAAAATACTCAACTAAAGTCAATAATAAACTATTTACTATTTTTGTATTTTTAATGGAGTCAGAACCCCATTTTAAGTACTATGGTACTGCTCTATTGCAATCCTGAAGTACAGTAAGTTATAAAAAGACCAAACTTAAGAGGTTTTATCATTTCTTCTGCAACCATAAGAACATACAATTGCCTCAAAAATATGTACTTTTTGCTATTCATAATAAAACACAAGAAATCCTTGCCATCCACACATTTTATGCTTCTCTCCAAATTTTATTCCTTCTCCAAAGTCTCATCCTAATCATTCCATCATAAGACTGAATGATGGAAGAAACAGTAATGAAAGAAAGAAAAACTCAGCTTCTTGATATAAGTTGCTCCTTTCACCCTGTGAGGTCCATGTCTGATCCCACAATCTGACATGGAGAATATAGATTTCCCTAGATATTTATCGCTTCAGATTCTCTCCAAGTCAAGTGAATCTGACATTATCCAATCCCACATATTAAGATGAAAATAATCTGAAATATTTTAAGAAAATAAGTGAATGCAAATCACCACTGTCTACCTTTGTTCAGTAGAGAATAAAAAGGAGAGGACTATAATATTGCTTGAGGAGAAATGACACAGACTAGAAATATTTTCAAATCATGAAATATCTATGATTCTAGATCTCTTGATGCTTCAATGTAGGGTCCAAAATACCTTTCCATTTCTTTCTAAAATATCTCCAATAGTTTACTGTCTAGTGTTGTTCTGTCCTGATAAATGCTAGCCAGCATCTTGCTAATTATCATGCTTTTTTCATCCTACAAATGGGTCCTTTTTAAGGAGAAATGATTTTATTACTAATTTCACAAATTAAACAGTGAGAACGTATGGTATATTGAGACTATGATGAAATTATGACATTGTAAATTCTTTTGCGTGCAATTTGATGTTTAATGGCAAGAATTAATCTATGGTGTCTGTTTGTAGTGAGTTACTCTGTACCAAAACACGTAACTATGTATTTTTAAGTAACATGACCATTAATTATGGAATTCAGTAAATCGGCATAGGATAACCAATGCTGAATTGTACCCAGCATTGACTGATGAATGATTACTCTTATGATTTCATAGGACTATTCTATTACCTAGACCTTGTTATATGATTATCTTTCTAGGGAGTTCAATGACTTCCGGTGTCCATTTCTTAACCAAATTTCGTTATTAACTGATACTATCTATCTTTGTTCATTAATAAATAAAATTGATTTTTATAAAAAATTAATTTTTGCTAGAAGTTTAGGTCAGATGCTCCAGGGTCCTACTTTCACAGGTTTGATCTACTCTAGATGTTAATGGGTTTAGCCAGGCTTCCTCCTGAGTGTAGGATTCTGGAGCATCTCTGAAAGTTGTTGCAGGGACTTACTTTCAACAATCAGGGCCTTTTAATGTCTTGGAGTAGCTTTAAAAAAAGGCAAAGACTAATCTGGTTTATAATATAATTTACCATTTTCCTTTATCCAAGGAGATCAAATGATGCCTAACTCTCATCTCAATGGTGTAGCTTTTTCCTTTTTACCAGACTTATATAGTCACAAGGAACTTTTACACATCCTTCACAGTATTTATAGTCTTCTCCCATTTTTAGCTCGTAATAAAACACCACATCTGTTGACATCATATGACAGGAGACTGGAAAGAACTAATCAAGAGAGAAAGGTTTAAGAGTTTTCACTGTAACCTGCACCTTTGCCTGGGACTGCTCCTCCTAATCTCTTTGTAAACAGTTGGTAGCTTGTGACATTTACACAAATGAAGAATAAGATTCCATGTTCAGAAAAACATCATATACCATATAGATCTTATGCAGCCAGTCAAGAAAAAGGAAGAATAAAATATTATAAGAAAATAAGCACATATTCAAAAGGTAGGGAAAGAGAGCATATTATTGCTAAAAGCACAAGGGCAAGATCCTGCAGTTTTGCCTAATCCTGGGATGGTTAGCGTTATAGAACTCCTGTGTCAAAGGGAGAGCTCCAGGACTCCTGGACACATTAGATTGAAGTAAGCTTTACATATGTATGGTCTATCAAGAATGTAATAAGGGAATTGTCTTCTTTCAAAACAATAAAGGTTATTTCTTCCTTTGTGCCTCTTATTAGGCTTTTTTTAAACTTTGTGTTTTGATCCTTAGTAAAAAAAAAAAAAACTTGATAGGAAATTACAGTTATTTTATTTTATCTTTCATTAGCTCATTTTGATGATTTTCTTCCTTCCAAAATTCCATTTAAAATTTTTCTGAGGCCAGGCAAGGTGGCTCATGCCTATAATCCTAACACTTTGGGAGGCTGAGGGAGGTGGATCACGAGGTCGATATTGAGGCCATCCTGGCCAACATGGTAAAACACTGTCTCTACTAAAAATAAAAAAATTAGCTGGGCATGATGGCACATGCCTGTAGTTCCAGCTACTCTGGAGGCTGAGGCAGGAGAATCACTTGAACCTGGTAGGTGGAGGTTGCAGTGAGCTGAGATTGTGCCACTGCACTCCACCCTGGTGACAGAGTAAGACTCTGTCTCAAAAAAAAAAAAAAAAAAAAAAAAAGAAAATATGGTAGCATATAAATGTTTTTAAAAAACCATATACCAGTTGGTTAACATCTTCTCATCTTCTGGCCAAAACTAAATAATAATATTGTCTATACTCTCACCATTTCTTTCCTTTCTGAAACTGTTTCCTGAACTCAATCTTGTCCTTGGAAAATCTAGCTGGGTGAAAGGTCAGTCTCCCTATGTATATTCTCTGTGCCTGAGAATCTGAGGCAGCAGAAGGAGCAAGGGTCTGTTGACAATCACAAGTCAGCTGTGAGCAAATCTCTGAGGTGGGCACATAGGCTGAAATTGCAGGGACCAAGGAAGACTGGCTTCCTATTCTCCTGAAGTATTTAATATTGATCTGTTTTAAACTATTGCTTTGGGCTCTGACTTTTGGAAACTTTTTTTTTTCTGGGAGATTACCACATAAATCCACTTAGGGTGAAAACTATTCCCCTGACAATAGGAGATGAAAGATGAGAATATAAATTACTTGTGGTCATAAGTAGGGGAAGCATGACACAAAAGGAGGGGTAGGTGATTTGAACAAGGAGGATAAACAAACTAAAGACATCGCTCTTGCACTTTATCATTTTCACTTAGTGGCTTTACAAGACCAATGTATTGTATAAAAACATGATTTTTTTTCTGATACATTTTTGGTTTATATATATGTAATTTTTTTTTCTTTTTTGAGACAGAGTTTCGCTCTTGTTACCCAGGCTGGAGTGCAATGGTGCGATCTCGGCTCATTGTAACCTCCACCTCCTGGGTTCAGACAATTCTCCTGCCTCAGCGTCCTGAGTAGCTGGGATTACAGGCACACGCCACCGTGCACAGCTAATTTTTTGTATTTTTAATAGAGACGGGGTTTCACCACGTTGACCAGGATGGTCTCGATCTCTTGACCTCATGATCCACCCACCTCCGCCTCCCAAAGTGCTGGGATTACAGGCGTGGGTTTATATTTTTTAATGAAGCATAATTTATTATTTTTCAGTATCTCCCCCTTACCTTTCCTGCTAAAATTTCATAATATGCTTTGCTTTGGTCTTGCTGCTGGCTTTCCCCTTGTTTAGGAAAAATGTTTGCTCTTCACTCTTGTTTCTATGATATCTACATTTAAATTACTATTACCTTGTTAGTCAATGAATTACATTTTGCTGTTAGTAGTAGCTTTTTCTCTAAAATGTCTATAAATCCAGCTCTAGGAAACTTGGTATAATGACAAGTATTTTTAGCTTTACATGGCAAGTACTATTGCAGAAATTTCCAACAGAATCTCTTTTACAGTCAAAATGACATTTAACAAAATACTCATATATGATAAATGAATGTTATGGCCCCATATTAAGGATTCAAAAATATTTATGTAATTTAAAATATAATCAACTGTATATTTCCCAATAGTAGATTTTACATGAAACATGTAGAGGAGTAATTTTAATATTCCAGGGTATATCAGTCTGTTTGATTATAGCTATAGGCCTTATATGCCTTCATATATTTTTGCAGAAAAAAGATTTTACCTTCTTTCTAGTTAAATTAGTATACAGAAAATGTTAAGGCATCATCCTAGCTTATTTCTAGCCACTCCCAGAAACTCCAGATATTGGAGTCACAATTTACTAGTTCTATGTGGTACTGTCTCATCTCCAAATCTTTTATTTCCTGTGTGTGTGTGTATATTTTTTTTATTTTTTATTTTTATTTTTATTTTTTTTAGGCAGAGTCTTGCTCTGTCACCAGGCTGGAGTGCAATGGCGCGATCTCAGCTCACTGCAACTTCTGCCTCCCAGGCTCAAGTCATTCTCCTGCCTCAGCCTGTCAAGGAGCTGGGGCTGCAGGCATGCACCACCATACCCAGCTAATTTTCGTATATTTTTAGCATAGACGGGGTTTCACCATGTTGGCCAGGATGGTCTCAATCACTTGACCTTGTGATCTACCTGCCTTGGCCTCCCAAAGTGATGGGATTACAGGCATAAGCCACTGTGCTTGGCCACAGTATTTTTTTTCCTGCTTCTAACATTGCAACAAATGCTCCAAGTTTCCTTTGTTTGTTTTTGTAACTGTGTAGCTTCTCTTCAACATTTATCCGGCAGAATTCATTCCTCCTTTTGCTTGGAACCCCTTCCCTGTCTGCAATTAACAAGCCTGCACCTGTTCTTTCAGATTCTGCTTTTACAGAGCCTCTGCAGGATGGCACAGGTTCTCCTCGGCACTAGGAATCTGTCTGAGGGAAAGACACCAGTGGGGGATAAAATTTAAATTGCTCAACTGAGATTCTGAAACAGTTGCCAGGATTGGCTCTTATACTCTTTCACCACCTTTCTGAAAATTTTGATAAATAATAACAATTATTTTTATTCAAACTAACCATTAGGCTTTTCTACCAAAATCAAGGGGGAAACTTTTCCTGCAGTGAAAGTGTTTGTAGTCCCCCTATCCCCATTCTTATTCATTGAAAATAAAAACGACTTTTAGATCTCTACCCCACTTTCTTTACTACAATCAAGAAAATAATATATTTATAAGATATATGCTTGTGTTGAATGTAAAAATGCATTGTTTTCCATTAGATAACAAGTTTATAAATGGATTAATCATTTTTCACCAAATATTTGTTCTTTGTGTAGCCTAGGAGTCATTTATAAACTAATTTTTTTAACCATGAAAATAACATTTACTAGAAAGAGATTTTTATGTAAATATGCCAAGAGAGAAAGAGAGAAAAAAATCACATAGAATTTCACATCTTCATATAATTGTAAATTAGATTAAGCCTTGCAAGCAAGTAAAAATGTAAATCTGTTTAGTTATCCACAGTTTTCAAATATTATTAAGTTTTTATATATAGGCTGGTCCTGAGACAGGAATGTCTTCCGTAAAGTTGCAAACTAAAGGAGAGAATATATTTCCAGCATAAACTAACGTTTCAGTAGCATCAAGTTTCCAGTTGAGTGGGAAACGATACTGAGATTTAAAAAAATGGACTATGAGTTTTATGAATTTTACTTCAAATATGTAAAGTAATACTTCCATTTCTCTTTTATAAATTTGCTTTTCCTTTATGCACTTAAAAGAGTTCATTACCAACATGACAATTTGCATGTTTTAGACTTTCACCATAGCTGTTTCAGATGAACAGTAACAGGTGGCAAAGCGTTCACATCATGCATATTCAGGCTGCCAGTGATGGCAAATGCAAACAGTCAGGTCCAGACATATAAAAAATATTGTTTTCCTAGACACTTTTCCTGTAATAGGACACATCTCCACCTGGAATGAATCCACAGATACTTCAAAGTGTAATAAATCCCCATCCAAACTTATTAGCTCTTTCATTTCCTAGATCCACTCCTCCTGTGTTGTCTTAGTCAATTTATACCACTGCCATCCTCCTAGATGCCCATTAGAATTTTAAGTCAAATTTGCCTCTCTTCCTTCTGCTTTATCTTCTGTTTTAACACTGAAACTGATGGTAGATAGTTCGGTTAACTTCGCTTTCAGTCTGTTCTTTTGGGCTCCATCTTTGTTCTCATTATCTGGGCAAGACATTCATTATTGTTGGAGATCTGGATGATTTGATCTTTTTCCAGAAAGGATTTGTTTTCTTCTGAAATTCTTTTAGGATAAGGCATATAACCTTAATTCAATTAGGATGAAGTAGTTTGAAACGGAGTTTTAATCTAGTGTAGGGATGATATACTTCTAATTCTTCCTTATTCTTGCAACTCTGGGTTTCTCTTCATTATTGGAAACAAGAACTTTAATTTTTGCCCCATATTCCCATACACACCTTAAGCTCCAGCAGATTGCTGAAAGTTCTACTGAGCTTGAAGTTCTGACAACTGTTTTCTCTCAGTCCAGTCATTTAGCATCTTAGTTGATGCCTGGAATTATAACTAAATGTCAGGATCACTTATTTTCACTTTTCTTCTCCTTAGGGCCTTGGCTAATCAAGTCCTACCTACCCTGTTTGCTCTCTAACATCTTAAAATAGGGGTGCTTTAAAAAATGTGATAAAGGTTACACAACATAAAAACCCCTTTTAAAGTGAACAAGTCAGTGACAGTTAGTACATTCACAATTCTGGGCAATCGCTATGTCTGTCTAGTTCCAAACATGCCACCCGAAAAGAAAATCAAATACTCATTAAACAAGTACTCCCATCTCCCTCTTACCCTTCTCGAGCCCCTGAAAACCACCAGTCTACCTTCTGCCTCCATGAATTCTCTCTCCATGAATTTCTATTTTGGATATTTTATACGATTGAAATTATCCAATATCTGGCATTTGTTTTTCACTTTTTTACTTAACATAATGTTTTCCAGGTTAATTTTTGCTTTAACATGTATCAGTGCTTTATTCTCTTTTATGAATAAATAATATTCCATTGTATGTATAGACCACGTTTTTGTTAATTCATCTGTTGATGGACATAGGACTGTTTCTACTGTTTGGCTTTTATGAATACTGCTGATAAACATATGTGTCCAAGTATTTGTTAAGTACCTGTTTTGGTCTTTGGGGGGTATATACCTAAGAGTGGAATTGGTGGGACATATGGTATTCCTATGATTAACTTTTTGAGAACACATCAAACTGTTTTCCATAGTGGCTGAATCATTTTTACATTCCTAGAGCAATGTAGGAGAATTCCAGTTTCTTAACATTTTCCAACACTGGTCATATTTTGTTTGTTCGTTTTGATGCTAGCCAGCCTTTCTAGTGGGGTACATTATTGTGGTTTGGGTTTGCCTTTCCCTAATGACAAACCTTGAGCATCTTTTCATGTACTTGTTGGCCATTTGTATTTCTTCTTTGGAGAAATGGTTATTCAAGTCTTGGGCCCATTTTTAAATTGGGTTGTCTTTTTTGTTGTTGAGTTCACCATGTATTCTGGACACTACTCTTTGCAGGTATATGATTTGAAAGTATTTTCTCACATTTTGTAAGTTGTGTTTTTACTTTCTTAAATATATTATTTGATGCACGGAAGTTTATAATTTTGATGAACTCCAATTTATTTTGTCTTTTGTTGTTCATGATGTTGGTGCCATATCTAAGAAGTCATCACCTAATCTAGGAAACTAAAGTCATAAACACTTAATCTTGAATTTTATTTTGAGAGTTCTAGAGTTTTAGCTTTTATTTCTTGATTGTTAATCCGAGTTACTTTTCATGTGGTGTGGTAGGAGGTAAAATTCAGCGTCATTCTTTTGTATGTGGATACCCAGTTTTCCCAGAACCTTATTTTAAAAAGACAATTCATTATGCTTTGAATGATCTTGGGACGCTTGTCAAAAATCAATTGAATATAGAGGTTTATAGGTTTATTTCTAAATTCTCAATTATATTTCACTGGTCTATATTTCAAGCCTCTGTCAGTACTACACTGTTTTGATTACAGTGGCTTTGTAATAAATTTTTAACATTAGAAAATGTGAATCTGACAGTTTTTCTTCTTTTTCAATATTGTTTTGTATATTTGGAGTCTCTTACAATTTTATATAAGTTGAAGATTGGATTTTTTCATTTCTGCCAAAAACGTTGTTAGAATTTTGATAAGGATTGCATTGAATCTGTAGATCGCTTTGATATCTATAGGTATTGTTATCTTAATAATAGTGGGTTTTCTAATCCATGAATATAGGATAATTGTAAATTTTCCTATTCATAAACACATTTATTTTGGTGTTCTTCAATTCATTTCAACACTATTTTTAAAAATAGACTATTTTTATAGCAGAGTGAAACTAAACGAAAAGTACAAAAAATCCCCTTTCCTCTGCTCCCTTTCACTTCCAACAGCTTTCTCATTATCAACATTTGCATCAGAGTGGCACATTAGTTACAATCAATGAACCTACACTGACACATTATCACCGAAAATCTATACTTTACATAAGAGTACTTCACTTTTTCTGTTTTAAATTCTGTGGGTTTGGACAAATACATAATGACATGTACCCGCCGTTATAGTATTCTATAGAGTATTTTCGCTGTCTCAGAAATCCTCTGTGTTCCATCCTTTGATTTTTTTTTTCCCCATCCTAACCCCAACAATCATCAATCTTTTTACTGCCAACCAAGTTTTGTCTTTCCAATATTTTATGTAGTTGGAGTAATAGAATAAATTATTTAATTTTCTCATATTGAACTCCTTCAACTTAGTATTACTCATTTAAGGCTTTTTCTGGATTGGTAGCTCATTTCTTTTTTCTTTTTTAAAAAAAAATTTTTTATTTTCTGAGAAGGAGTCTCGCTCTGTTGCACAGGCTGGAGCGCAGTGGCTCAATCTCGGCTCACTGCAACCTCCGCCTCTTGGATTCAAGTGATTTTCCTGCCTCAGCCTCCTGGGTAGCTAGGATTACAGGCACCTGCCATCATGCCCCACTATTTTTTATATTTTTAGTAGAAATGGGGTTTCACCGTGTTGGCCAGGCTGGTCTCAAACTCCTGGCCTCAAGTGATCCACCTGCCTTGGCCTTCCAAAGTGCTGGAATTATAGGTGTGAGCTACCACACCTGGCCTGGTAGCTCATTTTTTTTTTTTTTTTTTTTTTTTAGCACCAAATAACATTCTATTTTCGGAGTGTACCACAATTTATTTTCCCATTCATCTACTGAAGAACTGGTTACTTCCAGTTTTCGGTGATTATAAACAAAGCTGCTATAGACATCTGTGTGCAGGTTTTGTGCAGACTAAAGTTTTAAATTCATTTGAATAAATACCAGGGAAGACAATTTCTGGATCATATAGTAAGAGTGTGTGTAGTTTTATTAAAAAGTGACAAACTTTGTTCCAAAGTGGTTGGAGCATTTTGCATTCTCACCAGCAATGAATGAAAGTTCCTTTTCCACATCTTCACTAGTATTTGGTATTTGTCAGTGTTTTGATATTTGGTCACTGTAAGAGATGTGTAGTTTTACTTTATTGCCCTTTTAATTTGTGATTCCCTAATGATCAAATAGAGTTTTTAAGTATCATTTTTTCATGTTATGTATTTTTTTCTCCATTGGAGAGTTCCTCTGCAACAAAGTTGTCTATCGTTATTGAAAGTACAATTCTAAAGCACTCTAAAGGTTTATTTAGGGTCAAATTTTTATTGATCACCTACTTTGGCCCAAGCACTATGCTATGTACTTGGTACAATGAATAAAGAAAGCGTAGTTTCATGTTCCTATTGTATTTAGATACTTAAGATAGTACATTGTATCTGTTTATAGCCCTTTCTCACTTTCTCATTAGATTACTAGCAAATCAAGAGTAAACTCTCTCTGTGTGTGTGTGTGTTTATGTATACACAGTTGGTGTCAACAAGAAAATAAAATTTTGGTAAGAGAACCATTATCTTCTCTTTTGCATTTTCTAATGAACATTTCTTTAATGCCATTAAATCTGTCAAAAGAGAGCTAAGTATATAGCAATATATATTTAGTATATATAAAGTCTAAGCTGTATTCACAGCCTCAAGAAAATTATAATGTATCTGAGAGCAGTAAGAAAGGAACATGGAATCCTTAAAAATTCTAACCTTGGGCATCTATTATGAGACTATACATTAGAACAGGGACTGTGCTAATCCAATCTTAAAACATTATTTACATTATACTGAAGTGTATTAGTTTTTCAGTGTCTCTGATCTATTCCCCACTGAATCTACTCTATCCCTCCCTACTTAAATGTGGCTCTGAATTTAACCCTCCTATTGTAATTGGATTAGTCAGTCCTATACAGTCTAATGTTTAGCATTATCACTGCATTACATTTACATTTCTGACTTGGATGTTATACAACTTGCTATAAAATTATTCCCAGCTGACTTTTCCCTCAAAACACAACGTTTCTAAAACTGAGTTTACCATTATTTTCCACAATGCCTATTTTCCAGTTCCAATTATATGTGACCTCATTCTTATAGAAACGTGGTCTTGAATTCTTGGAGTAATTACTTCAAATGTTCTTTTTCTCCATATCCAGTCTTACATTTTAATCACTCTTTTGTCCATTTTTTTTTGTCGAATTCCCTTCATCACCACCAGCTTCTGACCGCCTCAGACCTGAGGATATTGCCAATGGCTGCCAATTGTCACTCTGCTTCCACTTTCTAGTTTTTCCAATCAATCCTGTGAAACACTGCTAGGTTAATTTTCTTACACCATTTTCCATGCTTTTTTCTAATGTGACCATTAAATACCTCTTCAGATTATTCTCTAACTGCAGAAAAGCACCTGTGTAGCTCCAGCAAATCAAACCTACTGATTTGTGGCCTGGCGCAGTGGCTCAAGCCTGTAATCCCAGCACTTTGGGATGCTGAGGTGGGCGGATCAGGAGGTCAAGAGATTGAGACCATCCTGCCCAACGTGGTCAAACCCTGTCTCTACGAAAAGTACAAAAAATTATCTGAGTGTGGTGACATGTGCCTGGAGTCCCAACTACTCAGGAGGCTGAGGCAGGAGAATCACTTGAACCTGGGAGGCAGAGGTTGCAGTGAGCCGAGATCACGCCACTGCACTCCAGCCTGGTGACAGAGTGAGACTCCTCTCAAAACAAAACAAAACAAAACCTACTAATTTGTTCATAGAACTTGCCTCCAGGACTTTATGACCCATACTCCCAATTAAAATGTATCCTCATTCTCATTCTTACTCGGATGTCAACAACCTACATTCAATTGTCTGTCTGATATTTCCCTAAATTTTCACTCTTGTCAATTTCTGTAGCTCTTGTGGAGTCTACTGTTTCCTTTTACTGTGACCCATCTTTTTATGTTGTGTTCCCACAACACTATTGCAAATTCTCGTTGGGGATGGTAAGATGAGTTTCCTCTTCCTAACCCAGATAATGGCCACAATACATACTGCAATAGTGTTGTGGAAACACAACACAATATGTGGCCATTATCTGGGTTAGGAAGGGGAAACTCCTCTTATGCAGTGTAGTTCAATGTTTCCTATACTGAATGGCGACCTTGTAGTCAGAAAAAGTCAATTAGAGACAATGCCATGGCACAGTTGTCTCTTCTGAAGGAAAGGTGGCATCCTTAAACATTTATTTATTTTAAAATGCTTTCTGACAGTTTCCTTTTTGTAAGAACGTGGGCCAGGCCCCATGAACAGCCAATGAAGAAAACATTTTAGAGGTTTTGTTAATTATTGTTCTAGGCACATTGCGTTATGTCTTCTTAATTTTCTTGGGCCTAAGTCTTTTAGAAAAATTTATTAGCCATAAGTTGTGTAAATATTTTCAAGGTTAGGGGGGAAAATTCCCTGAACCTCAAAGCAGCATGAACATTCATTGAGGAAATATCTATTTAAACTAGAGCCATATGTGTTCTTCTCTCTATGGCCATATTGTGCCAAGGAGACAGGTCTTTAACTCTGCTTTATACATCAACACAATGGAGTTTTTCCAGGCAGGCCAGGGTCTATGCCAATTTTGCCTCAGCGAAATCTAGAGAGCAGGCCTTCCTATTTTAAGAACTCTTAAGCCATGAGTATTGCAGTCATCCAAACATCTCCGTTTTCAAAGTTCATAATGTCAGAATTTCTTTCAGCTTCTTCTAACTTGCTTTGAAAAGGTTTACACTCAGGGCTGATGTTTAGAAATTAATGAGTTCTGTAAAAGTCATACACCAAAGTGTGATGTTAGAGTTCATTGGAAGTTTCTTGGAATTTTAATATTTGGATCAATAAAAAATATCTGACGTAATACTTGTTTGCAGCAGGGGTTATAAAAAGAATGCCTTTAGATTTTTGTTGGGAGTTAAAAAAAAGTTCATTTCAATTTTCTATATCAATACCTGTACCCTGATAATTTAATAGATTGCAAAGATTTGATTTAATTAATTTGAACTTTTAATAATTATATAGGATGATTAAATGTCTTTGCAAAGATACTAATATAAACTTCTGCTAGTGGTCACTAGAAGCAAAACCTTGTCAAAAACTTCCCCCTTTTTGATGCTTTCTTTATGGAAGAATTCTCTAGTAGTAGAGAGATAGGTAGAAAATGAAGAAAAGTAAATAATAAGGAACAGACAAAACAAATAGGACACACATAGAAAGACAATAGACTTAAACCTATTAAATATAAATGCATTACTTACCACAATCAGGAAGCACTTGTCAGACTAGATATGAAACAAGACCAAGTATATGCTGCTATAAGAAGCACACTTCAAGTATAAAAACACAAATAAATTAAATGTAAAATGATAGAAAGATATATACAATGATAATACTAACCAAAAGAGAGTCGAAATGGCCATTTTAATATTGAAGGAGTAGATTTCAGAGAAAAAATATATTCACTGATAAAGAAGGCTAGTTTATAACAATGAAGAGTATATATATATATATGTATGTATGTGTGTGTGTGTGTATATATATATATATATATAGAGAGAGAGAGAGAGAGAGAGAGAGAACTTATAGCATTTCTAAATATTTATCACCCAATAACAGAGCTCAAAAATACATGAAATAAAAAATAAATTATAAGAAGAATAAAAATATCCACAGTTAAAGTCAGATGTTTAAATGATTATTTTCTCAAAAAACAAATGGCACAAGTAGAAATTGCTAAGGATGTAGAAACTTGAGCCCTGTTGTATTTGTCCATTCTCACACTGCTATAGAGACATACTGAGACTGGGTAATTTATGGAGAAAAGAGGTTTAATTGACACAGTTCAACAGACTGTACTAGAGGCATTGCTGGGGGTATCTCAGGAAACTTACAGTCATGGCAGAAAGCAAAGGGGAAGCAATCACAATCTTCACATAGTGGAGCAGAAGAGGGAGAGAGCAAAGGGTGAAGTGCTACTTTTAAACAACGAGATCTTGTGAGAACTTACTATCACGAGAACAGTAAGGGAGAAATCCACCCCCATGATCCAGTCACCTCCCACAGAGCTCCTCCTGCAACACTGGGGATCACAATTCAACATGAGATGAGTCAAACCCTATCATTCCACACCAGCCCCTCCAAAATCTCATGTCCTTCTCACATTTCAAAATATAGTTATCCCTTCCCAACAGTCCCCAAAGTCTTAACTCATTCCAGCATTAACTCAAGGTCCAAGTCCAAAGTTTCATCTGAGACAAGGCAAGTCCCTTCAGCCTATGAGCCTGTAAAATAAAAAACAAGTTAGTTACTTCCAAGTTGCAACAGTGGTTCAGGAACTGGATAAATAGTCTTCGTCCAAAAGGGAGATATCAGCAAAAATAAAGGGGCTACAGACCCCATGTAAGTCCTAGCACGGCAGTCATCAAATCAGAGCTCCAAAAGAATCTCCTTTGACTCCATATTTCACATCTAGGCCACAGTGGTGCCAGGGGTGGGCTCCTGAGGCCTTGGGCAACTCTGTCCTTGTGTCTCTGCAGGGTACAGTGCTCGTGGCTGCTTTCACAGGCTGGTATTGAGTGCTGAGGCTTTTCCAGGCACACAGTGCATGCTGTCAGTGGATCTACCATTCTGGGGTCTAAAAGCTGCACAAGGAAATTACGCTCCAAATATGAAGTAAACTAAAATATGGCATGATTTTAAACAGTTGACTGTGTGTCTTAAATAAGAATATTAATAACATTTTATTTGTATAGTCCAGGGTTCCTGACACTGGAATACAGAAAAGAAATATAATCCTTGTATATTTTTTGGCTAGAAGTCAACATTATTTTTATAGTCACGTAATTCACGGATCCTGTTTGTTTATTTCTAAACTTTAGAGTGAACAAATCTTGTTAGACTTGTTTGGAATTGCAAAAGAGATTCATGTATTAACACTGATCTCGTGAAAGAAGAGCTCACCAAGGATGTGGCATGACAGTGGAAGTTGGCAGGAAAGATGGAAGGAAAAATAAGTTGTTAAAAAATAGGAGACAAGGGATATTGTTGAAAGGTGATTGAACAAGAACAGAGACTTAAATACGTGATTTAAAGTTACAATTGTAATAGCAATATAAATAATACTAGAAACAGCAATATTTAAAGGAGAATATGTGGAGTAGCATGATGGCAAGAGTGAGCACAAATCATCAGGCGGCCAGAAGCAAACAGTTCAAACTGATAATTCAAGGTTATCACTAACATAATTAAAGATATTAAAAAGTTGGGAGAATTCTGTTTCTAGGAAGTAGTACTGAGGTACAGAGAAAGAATGATGCTTTTCAACATTATGTCTTCTGTAGTGCTTTTTTCAAATACATAAAATTATTAAATAAATAATTGTATATAATTATATAAAATATATACCATGTAATATATAATATGCATTAGTCATAGATTTTATGTTAATTGTATAAAATCTTTATATCTTTATTTATATATTATATTGTATTTTATAAAATATAATTAATTAATCAAGTTATATAATAAAATTATGTAAATTACTATATAAAACAATAAATTATTATTTTCCCTGGCATTTAAATCATATGAGTTGCTTCTGTAGCAATGCCTCATCTTTAAGTTGAATCAGCTTGGTTGATAGGCTTTATCTGTTCTTTACATTCTTATGCTGATTACAGTGTCTAGCATATAGTAGATGCTCAATAATATGGCGTGGACATATAGCTGCCATGATGATGTTGTGGCCTTAAGTGACACACTTTAAGTAATTTTATCTGCTACTTCACTTTCCTCTGCCTTTCATTCTAGGAAATTCTAGTATATAATAAATTACAGGCTGGTGGTAAGTGTCCATTTTCAAGAAAATGAAGGGAAACATATTATGGTTTTTGAGTGCCTGTGACTTGCTTCATATCATTATATTTAGTCTTTACTACAAGCATTGGTATAACCTCAATGAACGTTAATTAAGCAAATAAATATCCTCAAAAGATATAGTTAGTTAGTTGAAAACATGAGTAAACAAAGCATCAGAAAACTTCAGCATCATTTTCAGAGTTGTACTGTTAATAGAACTAGTAAGTGCTTTGAAATTTGCATGTGGTCAACCTCAGCAACTAGGGATTCCCATTATGCCCTAACGTGGCACTTGACATCAGCCTGTGGGTCTGTGTGGTAGCTCAGTATCATGGGTTTTGTTTTCTAAAGTAATACAATTTTATTTGACTTGAAGGAAAGCACTTTATGTCTGATCCTTGAATGATCTTCTAGAATGATGATGATAATTCTTTTTTCATCCCTGATTAACCTGCTGACAGTCTGCAGCTACTTTCCCAAGCTGAGCTACAGCCCTGGGAGTGGCACGCTATTGACTTGGAATACCCAGGTTTCCCAGAAAGAAACTAGTAGGAAATTGAGGTAAAAGCAATAGCAGCTATTACATTTAACATTGTTAAAACCTACATAAATATGACTACATGTATTTTGTCAGTGTAGCATATTAAAGAATAATATTTAACTAGGCTTTGTTGTATCATTGACTTTGAAGCTCTACCAAGGAAGTTGGCTCAGTCATAATGGCCCGATCCAAGCATATTCAATTTTCAGTTAGATATGTCAGTGCCATGCTTGTTTTTTTAAGTACAGTTACAAACACACACACACACACACACACCAACAAAAGTGAAACCACACTTAACCCAGAGTGGCTGGCCAAAGTACAGCTTTTGGTTTGGCGTACTCTGTACCAATACTGTGCTATACTTGTAACCAGACTAATAGTAAATGGCATATAAGCCCTAAAAGTAGAGCAGTGTCAGTTTTCATATAGTTTGTCTAGGAAAAACAATATGAAAGTCACCTTTTCAAGGATATTCTCTTTTTGTTAGCTTGTTTCAGTATTCCAAGATCAGGCTAAATGATAGAAATAGGTTGCATTGGCTCAGTTCTTAATAGCATTTCAAATCCAGTAAGTGGCAGCTTATTTCACATCATTCTGTCTAGCCTCTGTCCAGCTTGCTCTTTATGGGTTGTGTTTAGTTCAGGTCCAGTACTCAGAAATCCAAACAGGAAGCATCTGGGGATTCTCTGTTTCGAAGCACAGATGGGTCAGGAACAGCCTAGTGAAATGAGAATATTGCCTGCTTTCCAAGGAGGCTGAATTTCTGATTCCACCCAAGTTTGAATCATTATATTTCTTTAATATCATTAATTCCTTTAGATATTGCAATAATTTTCATCAAATGGAATGTAAAAATGTAATTAATATAAAGCACTCTGAAGTCAGTAGGTGGGGAAATTCCAGTTTTTTTCTTTCTTTTTTTTTTTTTTTTTAAATTTTTTATTGGATTTTAGGTTTTGGGGTACATGAGCAGAGCATGCAAGACAGTTGCGTAGGTACACACATGGCAGTGTGCTTTGCTTTTCTTCTCCCCTTCACCCACATTTGGCATTTCTCCCCAGGCTATCCCTCCCCACCTCCCCCTCCCACTGGCCCCCCCCTTTTCCCCCCAATAGACCCCAGTGTTTAGTACTCCCCTTTCTGTGTCCATGTGTTCTCATTTTTCATCACCCGCCTATGAGTGAGAATATGCGGTGTTTCATTTTCTGTTCTTGTGTCAGTTTGCTGAGGATGATGTTCTCCAGATTCATCCATGTCCCTACAAACGACACAAACTCATCATTTCTGATTGCTGCATAATATTCCATGGTGTATATGTGCCACATTTTTCCAATCCAGTCTATTATCAATGGGCATTTGGGTTGATTCCAGGTCTTTGCTATTGTAAACAGTGCTGCAATGAACATTCGTGTACATGTGTCCTTATAGTAGAACGATTTATAGTCTTTTGGATATATACCCAGTAATGGGATTGCTGGGTCAAATGGAATTTCTATTTCTAAGGCCTTGAGGAATCGCCACACTGTCTTCCACAATGGTTGAACTAATTTACACTCCCACCAACAGTGTAAAAGTGTTCCTTTTTCTCCACATCCTCTCCAGCATCTGTTGTCTCCAGATTTTTTAATGATCGCCATTCTAACTGGCGTGAGATGGTATCTCAATGTGGTTTTGATTTGCATCTCTCTGATGACCAGTGACGATGAGCATTTTTTCATATGATTGTTGGCCTCATATATGTCTTCTTTTGTAAAGTATCTGTTCATATCCTTTGCCCACTTTTGAATGGGCTTGTTTGTTTTTTTCCTATAAATCTGTTTGAGTTCTTTGTAAATTCTGGATATCAGCCCTTTGTCAGATGGGTAGACTGCGAAAATTTTTTCCCATTCTGTTGGTTGCCGATCCACTCTAGTTACTGTTTCTTTTGCCGTGCAGAAGCTGTGGAGTTTGATTAGGTCCCATTTGTCTATTTTGGCTTTTGTTGCCAATGCTTTTGGTGTTTTGTTCATGAAGTCCTTGCCTACTCCTATGTCCTGGATGGTTTTGCCTAGATTTCCTTCTAGGGTTTTTATGGTACCAGGTCTTATGTTTAAGTCTTTAATCCATCTGCAGTTAATTTTAGTGTAAGGTGTCAGGAAGGAGTCCAGTTTCTGCTTTCTGCACATGGCTAGCCAGTTTTCCCAACACCATTTGTTAAACAGGGAATCCTTTCCCCATTGCTTGTTTTTGTCAGGTTTATCGAAGATTGTATAGTTGTATGTATGTTGTGTTGCCTCCGGTGCCTCTGTTTTGTTCCATTGGTCTATATCTCTGTTTTGGTACCAGTACCATGCTGTTTTGATTACTATAGCCTTGTAGTATAATTTGAAATCCGGTAGTGTGATGCCCCCACTGTGTTCTTTTTGCTTAGAATTGACTTGGCTATGTGGGCTCTCTTTTGGTTCCATATGAAGTTCATGGTGGTTTTTTCCAGTTCTGTGAAGAAAGTCAATGGTAGCTTGATGGGGATAGCATTGATTCTGTAAATTACTTTGGGCAGTATAGCCATTTTCACGATATTAATTCTTCCTAACCATGAACATGGAATGTTTCTCCATATGTTTGTGTCCTCTCTGATTTCGTTGAGCAGTGGTTTGTAGTTCTCCTTGAAGAGGTCTCTTACGTTCCTTGTGAGTTGTATTCCAAGGTATTTTATTCTTTTTGTAGCAATTGCGAATGGCAGTTCGCTCTTGATTTGGCTTTCTTTAAGTCTGTTATTGGTGTATACGAATGCTTGTGATTTTTGCACATTGATTTTATATCCTGAGACTTTGCTGAAGTTGCTTATCAGTTTCAGGAGTTTTTGGGCTGAGGCAATGGGGTCTTCTAGGTATACTATCATGTCGTCTGCAAATAGAGACAATTTGGCTTCCACCTTTCCTATTTGAATACCCTTTATTTATTTTCTTGCCTGATTGCTCTGGCTAGAACTTCCAGTGCTATATCGAATAGGAGTGGTGAGAGAGGGCATCCTTGTCTAGTGCCAGATTTTAAAGGGAATGCTTCCAGTTTTTGCCCATTCAGTATGATATTGGCTGTTGGTTTGTCATAAATAGCTTTTATTACTTTGAGATACGTTCCATCGATACCGAGTTTATTGAGGGTTTTTAGCATAAAGGGCTGTTGAATTTTGTCAAATGCCTTCTCTGCATCAATTGAGATAATCATGTGGTTTTTGTTTTTGGTTCTGTTTATGTGGTGAATTACGTTGATAGACTTGCGTATGTTGAACCAGCCTTGCATCCCTGGGATGAATCCTACTTGATCATGATGAATAAGTTTTTTGATTTGCTGTTGCAATCGGCTTGCCAATATTTTATTGAAGATTTTTGCATCTATGTTCATCATGGATATTGGCCTGAAGTTTTCTTTTCTCGTTGGGTCTCTGCTGGGTTTTGGTATCAAGATGACATTGGTCTCATAAAATGATTTGGGAAGGGTTCCCTCTTTTTGGATTGTTTGAAATAGTTTTAGAAGGAATGGTACCAGCTCCTCCTTGTGTGTCTGGTAGAATTCGGCTGTGAACCCGTCTGGACCTGGGCTTTTTTTGTGTGGTAGGCTCCTAATTGCTGCCTCAATTTCAGACCTTGTTATTGGTCTATTCATAGTTTCAGCTTCCTCCTGGTTTAGGCTTGGGAGGACACAGGAGTCCAGGAATTTATCCATTTCTTCCAGGTTTACTAGTTTATGTGCATAGAGTTGTTTGTAATATTCTCTGATGATGGTTTGAATTTCTGTGGAATCTGTGGTGATTTCCCCTTTATCAGTTTTTATTGCATCTATTTGGTTGTTCTCTCTTTTCTTTTTAATCAATCTGGCTAGTGGTCTGTCTATTTTGTTGATCTTTTCAAAAAACCAGCTCTTGGATTTATTGATTTTTTGAAGGGTTTTTCGTGTCTCAATCTCCTTCAGCTCAGCTCTGATCTTAGTTATTTCTTGTCTTCTGCTGGGTTTTGAGTTTTTTTGATCTTGCTCCTCTAGGTCTTTCAATTTTGATGATAGGGTGTCAATTTTGGATCTCTCCATTCTCCTCATATGGGCACTTATTGCTATATACTTTCCTCTAGAGACTGCTTTAAATGTGTCCCAGAGGTTCTGGCACGTTGTGTCTTCGTTCTCATTGGTTTCGAAGAACTTCTTTATTTCTGCCTTCATTTCATTGTTTACCCAGTCAACATTCAAGAGCCAGTTGTTCAGTTTCCATGAAGCTGTGCGGTTCTGGGTCTGTTTCTGAATTCTGAGTTCTAACTTGATTGGACTATGGTCTGAGAGGCTGTTTGTTATGATTTCAGTTGTTTTGCATTTGTTGAGCAGTGCTTTACTTCCAATTATGTGGTCAATTTTAGAGTAGGTGTGATGTGGTGCTGAGAAGAATATGTATTCTGTGGATTTGGGGTGGAGAGTTCTGTAAATGTCTATCAGGTTTGCTTGCTCCAGGTCTGAGTTCAAGCCCTGGACATCCTTGTTGATTTTCTGTCTGGTTGATCTGTCTAGTATTGACAGTGAAGTGTTAAAGTCTCCCACTATTATTGTGTGGGAGTCTAAGTCTCTTTGTAAGTCATTAAGAACTTGCCTTATGTATCTGGGTGCTCCTGCGTTGGGTCCATATATGTTTAGGATTGTTAGCTCTTCTTGTTGTATTGATCCTTTTACCTTATGTAATGGCCTTCTTTGTCTCTTTTGATCTTTGTTGCTTTAAAGTCTATTTTATCAGAGATGAGAATTGCAACTCCTGCTTTTTTTTGCTTTCCATTAGCCTGGTAAATCTTCCTCCATCCCTTTATTTTGAGCCTTTGTGTATCCTTGCATGTGAGATGGGTTTCCTGGATACAGCACACTGATGGGTTTTGGCTTTTTATCCAATTTGCCAGTCTGTGTCTTTTGATTGGTGCATTTAGTCCATTTACATTTAGGGTTAATATTGTTATGTGTGAATTTGATAGTGCCATTTTGATGCTAAGTGGCTGTTTTGCCTGTTAGTTGTTGTAGATTCTTCATTATGTTGAAGCTCTTTAGCATTCAGTGTGATTTTGGAATGGCTGGTACTGGTTGATCCTTTCTATGTGTAGTGCCTCTTTTAGGAGCTCTTGTAAAGCAGGCCTGGTGGTGACAAAATCTCTGAGTACTTGCTTGTTCACAAAGGATTTTATTTTTCCTTCACTTCTGAAGCTCAGTTTGGCTGGATATGAAATTCTGGGTTGAAAGTTCTTTTCTTTAAGAATGTTGAATATTGGCCCCCACTCTCTTCTGGCTTGTAGTGTTTCTGCCGAGAGATCTGCTGTGAGTCTGATGGCCTTCCCTTTGTGGGTGACCCGACCTTTCTCTCTGGCTGCCCTTGGTATTCTCTCCTTTATTTCAACCCTGTTGAATCTGACGATTATGTGCCTTGGGGTTGCTCTTCTTGCGGAATATCTTTGTGGTGTTCTCTGTATTTCCTGCAATTGAGTGTTGGCCTGTCTTTCTAGGTGGGGGAAATTTTCCTGGATGATGTCCTGAAGAGTATTTTCCAGCTTGGATTCATTCTCTTCGTCCCCTTCTGGTACACCTATCAAACGTAGGTTAGGTCTTTTCACATAGTCCCACATTTCTTGGAGACTTTGTTCATTCCTTTTTGCGCTTTTTTCTCTGATCTTGGTTTCTCGTTTTATTTCATTGAGTTGGTCTTCGACTTCAGATATTCTTTCCTCTGCTTGGTCAATTCGGCTATTGAAACTTGTGTTTGCTTTGCAAAGTTCTCGTATTGTGTTTTTCAGCTCCTTTAATTCATTCACATTCCTCTCTAAGTTATCCATTCTTGTTATCATTTCCTTGAATCTTTTTTCAAATCTTTTTTCAAGGTTCTTAGTTTCTTTGCATTGATTTAATACATGATCTTTTAGCTCACAAAAGTTTCTCATTATCCATCTTCTGAAGTCTAATTCCGTCATTTCGTCACAGTCATTCTCTGTCCAGCTTTGTTCCCTTGCTGGTGAGGAGTTTTGGTCCTTTCTAGGAGGCGAGGTGTTCTGGTTTCGGGTGTTTTCCTCCTTTTTGCACTGGTTTCTTCCCATCTTTGTGGATTTTTCCGCTGGTCGTCTGCGTAGTTGCTGACTTTTCGATTGGGTCTCTGAGTGGACACCCAGAATGTTGATGATGAAGTATTTCTGTTGCTTGATTTTCCTTCTACCAGTCTAGCCCCTTCGCTGTACGACTGCTGAGGTCTGCTCCAGACCCTGCTTGTCTGGGGTGCACCTCTAGCAGCTGTGGCACAGCGAGGGATGCTACCAGTTTCTTTTTCTGCTATCTTTGTCCCAGGATGATGCCTGCCTAATGTCAGTCTTTTGGATATAGAGGGGTTAGGGAGCTGCTTGAGGAGACAGTTTGTACTTTATAGGGGTTTAATTGCCGAGCTGTGCGCTCTGTTGTTCCTTCAGGGCTGTTAGGCTGCTTTGTTTGATTCTGCTGCAACAGAGCTCATTAAAAAACCCTTTTTTTTTTTTTCCCTCAAATACTCTGTGTTGAGGGGTTTGGGCTTTATTTTTGGATGTTCGATGAGGTGTCCTGCCCTGCTAGAAGGCAGACTAGCCACTGTTTGGCTGCCGAGGCTCCGCCCTGCTGTTGTGTGATTCGCCCTGTTCCTGCAGGCTCTGCTGTGGTCTCCGCCACGCCCTGCGGCGGAGTCTCTTCGTTGTAGTGTGTTGCCTCAGCAACGGCAGGCTGCGTCAGCAGTGGGCGTGTATCTCAGTAGGGACGGGTTGCCTCGGCAACGGCTGCCTGCGTCAGCAGTGGGCGTGTATCTCAGTTGGGGCGGGTTGCCTCCGTAGTGATGGACGCCCCTCCCCCACAGAGCGTCTCAGGCCGTCTGCTCGGGATAGTTTGAAATCGCGGTTTTGTTCGTCCCACTGGGTATCCCAAACGATCTGTCCCTACAATCCCCTGGGCTGGGCTACTGTCCAAGTCTCCTTCAGTCTCAAGTCCAGCCCTCTCAAGTCTCAGGTTGCCAGTTCAACAAGGCACCCGGACAAGCGCGCCCTGTGGGGATTGCTGGGTAGGGCCGGCCGCCGCCGCCCCGGCTGCCGGCTTCGCCAGGCAGACCTACTGCCTGGCGTCCCGTGTCTTTTTTATACTTGGGAGTTTCCCCGTTCTGTGGGCAACAAAGATCAGTCTGGAAATGTAGCTCAGACTCACCGTTTGCGGATTCAACGCGAGCTCCAATCCTGGGTTGTTCTCACAGCACCATCTTGAGTCCTCCATCCAGTTTCTTACTTTCTAATTCATAACATTTTAAAACATTTTCATAGTTTGAACCAGATTGCACAATTTCAGTTTTCACTTCCCAGACAGGCCACTACCTTCTCTTTGGCATCCCTTTGTAGTCATTTCTGCTAAGACAGCGAACACACTACAGCTCAAGGATGAGCTTACATGATTTTCATGAAGAGGACTGCAGACTCCTCAGGTAGCTTTTATTTCTTTTCGTTTTTTTTGCGACACAGTCTTGCTCTGTCGCCCAGGCTGGAGTGCAGTGGCGTAATCTTGGCTCACTGCAACCTCCACCTCCTAGTTGAAGTGATTCTTGTGCCTCAGCCTCCCAAGTAGCTGGGATTACAGAAGTATGCCATTATCACACCCAGCTAATTTTTTTACTTTTAGTAGAGACGGAGTTTCACCATGTTGGCCAGACTAGTCTCAAACTCCTGACCTCAAATGATCAGTCTGCCTTGACCTCTCGAAGTGCTGAGTTTACAGGCCTGAACCACCTCAACTGTTCAGCTTTTATTTCTTTTTCAGCTTTAAAATAAAGTAATGATGCATAAATGTTCTTTTTAATGTAGGCATAGTTATCTTTGTCTTTTGTCACTTAAAAATTATTAACATGGTCTTAAATAATTTAATATGCGTTATAACCACTAGTTTTCTTTTTCTGAAATACAGTGACAGAAGAGGGCTCATATATGAGGACTTTTATAAGATCAGATAATGCAGTATTCATGAAACTTTAGTTATATGAGTATCAATTCTAAAAATTTTGCCAGACTATTTTTTAAATGTTTTTAATTCCACCTTAAAAATAAATAAAATTACTTAGAAAGACAACTTTATTCATTTCCATAAATGCATGGTAGTTTAAGAAATAATACAACAAAAGTAAAGTGTCATTTTAAAAATCAATAAAAATAAGAACATAAATACAAATAATGAAAATCTATAAATGCATAATGGAAAAATGTTTTTGAATGAGTGAAATTATCAAACATCAGTTGGAAATGAACTCAGCATTGGCCTCAGCATTGCTTGCTTTAAGATGTAAATGAGTGTTTATTGCAAGACGTTTCTGTGTTTTCCTTTGATATTAATTAGCATAGGAATGCCAGATGATAGATGTACAGAGCAGTAATACACATTATGACATATTCAAAAATCTCACTTAGAATTTTAATACAGGTGGGCAGCCTGTTAAGTGGAGGAGGAGAACAAAGTAAATTCAAACTCTCTCATGCCCCCTCATCCCAGACTTGGGTCCCAATTCACCCTCACTTCAGGAAAAGGGATTCTAGGAAACCTACGAAATTAAAATGACTTAATCCCTATCTCTTATGGCTCCCTACTATGGTGTCCTACTGTTGTTACATTTGGCCTAAAGCTGCTTCCTTACATATTTTAAGTTTGGCCTAAAGTGTTTTTACATACTGAACTGGAATGTACCTGGATGTGTAAGTAGACCTAACTTCTACCCTTATAACAAACAGCCCGGTCTCAGGCAATCTCAGCAACCATCCCTCAACCACTCACAGGCAGCCAGCTGTTCAAAGTGTGCTCAAGAAAGGTGGTTGCCCCGCCCAGCTGTTTCTGTGCCCCCCTTCCATTCTCCATATATCACTTTCCTTTTTTCGGTCCAAATATCCTCTTTAACTGTGCAGCACCTCTTTGAACAACAAGACTGAGTTGCTCAGAACCTATTCTGGTTCAGTGAACTTCCTGATTTGCAAATTATTCTTTGCTCAAGTAAACACTGTTAAATTTAATTTGTCTAAATTTTTTCTTTCAACACTAATAAGCTAGGGTTGAGAGGAGCAGGGAAAATAGAGAGTCCTGGAGCATTGATCTCCTCCATACTACAAATTCTTTTTGCCATTTCCAGTTGTGAAAGAATGCCTTGATTATTGTGGCCTCCACCTCAGTCACATACAGATGGATGTCAGCTCGCACCAAGCCATTTCTTTCAGCAGCCTGGGTAGCAAGCAGGGAACAGTACTAAGAGCTTCCTCAGACGCTTAAGTGGGAAGCCTGGACAAATAGTTGCCCTTGTACCTCCAAACTCATCTCATGTTTCCTATAATGATCCTGGAGTTGTGGCAACAGAGAAACACTGAACTAATGGATGTATATTCATTCTGATCTCTTTGTCTTCACTTGCTGTGTGAGCAATATCTGGAAATGAAATCTAAACGTCTCCTCCTTTGCTGCTTTTTCCATAATGTGGTCTAAAAACATTGTAATACTCAATTCTTGTTTTGTTGTTTTTTAAGTGAAAGTAATATATAATCATTATCACAATTGTCTAACAATTCATCTGTGTGTAAAGCAGAGGTTAGCAAAATAGGACCTTCGGGCCAAGTGCAGCTGTTGTGGCAAAAAACCTTTTACTGGACCCCAGTCTCACCCACCTGTTTATATATTGTTTATGGGGGTTTCTCACAGCAGTGTGATTGTGTAGTTGTGATAGTGACTGACTGGGTGGTTTGCAAAGAGTGAAATATTTACTACTTGGCCTTTTACAGAAAAACTTTGAAAGTCCCCAACAAATGTTATATCCATTTTAATCCAGAGATATCTAGTGTTCAGGGTTTAATATATTGTCCTTTTATTTATTTTATTTTATTTTTGGGGAAATGGAGACTCAGTCTTGTTACCCAGGCTGGAATACAGTGGCACAGTCTCGGCTCACTGCAACCTCTGCCTGCTGGGTTTAAGTAATTCTCCTGCCTCAGCCTCCCAAGTAGTTGAGATTATAGGCACCCGCCACCACTACAGGTAAATTTGTTTTTGTATTTTTAGTAGAGGCAGGATTTCACCATGTTGGCCAGGCTGGTCTCGCACTCCTGACCTCAAGTGCTCCACTCTCCTGGACCTCCTGCAGTGCTGGGATTACAGCGCCCACCCTGTTCTTTTATTTTATATGTGACACTTCATTGCCTCATTACCTTACAGCCAAGGCTTCACTGGCAAAATAGTAAGTCCTTTTGTTATTCTGTAAATACTTTAATGATGTAACTGATGAATCTGATAATCTCAAGTAATATAATATTTTCGGACGATCCTGATTTATACTTTAAACTAATTTCTCCTTTCTTTCCTAACCACAATACAAACTTCTTTCTCTCCCCTGAATTATTTGTACCTCCTGTAAATACCACTCATTTAGCAACATAAGTATCGTTTTGTCTTGTTATCACATTTTTCTACATAAGAAGTTTGGAAACAATCCCTTCACTCTTTAATGAAAAATAAACAACCTCAAGGGAGTGATTTTTAAAAAATTCCAATGCCATTTACTCAATTTAGTTGAGACTAAGTACTGTCAAAGAACTCAGGTTTTATTTTAATATACAAACACTTCAAGTGAAATATTGAACCAGTTATAACAAATTTAGCACTAGATTCTTTGCTAAGAAACATCAATTCATCTAGAGAGATTATTTATTCAAGTGAGTGAACATGGTGTCCATGACTGCCTCAAAGAGGAAGAAGGTTGACTATGCTTGTTTTTCAAGATGAATAACATAGAGTTATCAATAAAACAGAAAATAAAGGAAATTTCTCAAGATTGGCTAAATTCAGAATACTCCAGATATGTTGAATTATGAAAAAGTCACCACATATTTATGTATTTGAGGACTCTTTCAGACTTATTCAGTGTTTCAGAGATAAAATGTTAAGTTCATGAAATGGCAAATATGCTTTCTAAGACAGAGCACTTCTAAAAAATTATTTAATCTTTTCAAGTAACATTACAAATAAATTTGACAAAAATTAATTTGAACTTGTTGGAATTTTAAACAAAGCTGGAAAACATTTGTTTAAAAGAATATTGGGTAACATAAAGAAAGGAGCAAAATAAGCCAGGTGTGGTGGCTCACACTTGGAATCCCAACACTTCGGGAGGCTGAGGTGGGCAGTTGATGAGGTCAGGGGTTCAAGACAAGTCTGGCCAGCATGGCGAAACCCTGTCTCTACTAAAAATACAAAAATTAGCTGGCTGTGGTAATCCCAGCTATTTGGGAGGTTAAGGCAAAAGAATTGTTTAAACTTGAGAGGCAGAGGTTGCAGTGAGCCGAGATTGTGCCGCTGTACTCCCGACTGGGTGACAGAGTGAGACGCCATCTTAAAAAAAATATATACAGGAAAGGAATAAAATAAAATGCTAGTACAAATCAGGAATTTATTGATGGATTAAAAATAAAGTTCGGCACTGCTGTGTAGCTGTGCAATGCCCAGTTGGTGGCTGAAACTTCTAGGGAGCTGGAGCTTTCCAGATAGACTTTCTTTACTCTTAGGCTTAGAGGTCTCTGCCATAATGTAGGCATGATCTAGGTTGATGATCCATCCTCCAAGCTGTGAATTCACATAGCAACTGGACATTTATGCTGCTGTAGAGAGAAGCATGGATGTTGTAAATCATATTACAGTATGATAAAATCTATGAAGTTGAAAAGTCCTAGGAATTTATGTTTCAAATATTCTCATTTTTTTCATGAATATAAAGCTGATATACTAAGTTCTTTGATCATTTTTATTGCATTTATTTATTTATTTTGAAACAGGGTCTGACTCTGTTTCCTAGGCTGGAGTACAGTGGAATGATCACTGATCATACCCCATTGTATCCTTGACCTCCTCAGGCTCAGGTAATTCTCCTACCTCAGCCTCCTGAGTAGCTGGGACTGCAGACAGGCATGTGCCACCACACCTAGACAAATTTTGTATTTTTTGTAGATAGGGTTTCACCATGTTACCCTGGCAGGTCTCAAACTCCTGTACTCATGAGATCTGCCTACCTCAGCCTCCCAAAGTGCTGGGACTACAGGTGTGAGCCACTGCCCCCAGCCTTAAGCAATTTGATTAAAAAGGAGACCTCTACCTGGCAGTATCAGAAGTAGCATCTTAAAAGACTTGCAGATAGAATAGATGTGAATGTGGAGAGAATGAGAGTAATATACATCCACACTCTAAAAAAGTAGCAACATTCAAAGAAGTGGGGATGTAGGAAAGATATACAGTTTTATTGATGGTGGTGTGAAAATGGAGGCAAGCTTGAACAAAGATGAGCTGAATAACGACATGTTAAATTCTAAATATGTGTGTAGGACCCAGATGGAGATATTCAGAAGTCAGTTTGTGTTCAAAAAAGACAACTCTAAGTGGAACATACGCTGATTCATGAAAAATGAGAATGATCCAGGGATACTAAGAGGTCAAGAAAAGTATTCAAAAGTATTCTAGGCAGAGGTAAACACGAGCTTAAGGGTGCTGAGGTATATTTGGGATATTGACAGTAGGATCGCAAAGAGTGAAGTGGAGGGGTAGGAGACATATACTGAGGTTATGGCTGGGGTAAGATAAGCAGGGGCCAGCTCATATCATAGCCTCAAATGTAGGTAAAGTGGGCATGGGGGTGTGCATCACTTTACTCCAAAGGCAATGGAAGCCAGTGGAGAGTCATAAGATAGAGAAAGGATTCATATGATTCAGATGATAAAAAAGTTTTTCTAGTGGCTGTCTGGCAGTGGGTTCAAAGTGTGTTGGAGAGAAAGCAGAGAGGCAGAAGAGAAGGTAGAGAGTGACTCAGGTGTGTGATGGATGATAGTGGTAGAAATGAAGAGAAAGGGTCAGATTTGAAGCAGTGGTTTGCAATAATTTTGTATCTGCAATTTTTTAAAGATTCAACTGTGTGTAAATGTATGTCTGTGAAACAAAATTTTGTAAATAAAATTAATTTTTTCACTGGTAAAACATATTAAAATTTTGGAATAATTTTATCATCTTCTTTCTGTTCTAACTCATTTTAAAAAATTATACTAATGACCCACTAAACTGATTTTACAACCTGCTAGTAGGTTGTTATCATGTACTGACTTACCAGAAAAACCTACAGGAGCTGATGTTAAACTAAATATGGGAAGTAAGACAGTGGAAACATCAAAGAAAACTCCCAGATATAAGTAGGGAAATTTCACAGAACAATAAAATAGTTCGCAGAAACTCAGCACCACAATGGGAACGTTTACCAGGTTGTATAAGGAGCCTATGAATTAGTGTGATGTATCTGTAATAAGTACAGATGAGTGCTATGAACATGTGTGTGCTGGTATTTGCATGGGCATATGATTTCACTTCTCTTGGGTAAATAAGAGTGGAATAACTTGATTATTTGGTAAATATATGTTTAATTTTTAAAGAAGCTACCAAACAGCTTTCCATAATGATTTGTACTAATTTTCATTCCCGCCACAGCTATGATGACTTCAGTTCCTCCACATCCTCACACTTACTAGCATGTCTTTTTAATTTTATCTATTTTAATAAGTGTGTAGTGTTTTTAATTTGCATTTCCCTAATGACTAATGACATTGAGTATTTTAGTATTTATTTGACATATTAATTTCTTTAGTAAAGTGTCTCTTCAAATCTCTTGCCTATTTAAAAACAATAGGTTGTTTTTGAGTTTTGACTTTTCAGTGTTACTTTATTCTAGATCCAAGTATTTTATTAAATATAGGATATGTAAACGTTTTTCAGAGTTTAAAGTTTACCTTTTCAATCTCAGAACAATAACTTTCGAAGAATACAGTTTTTAAATTTTCATGTAGTTCTGAGGGAGTAGGGAGGATGTAGAAGCTATGTGGCTTTGGGTTTGCTTGTGTATGGTATCCTGTCTATTATTTGGAGGAACTTCCATGACTTAGGAAGTTTTTTTTACACTAGTAAGGAAAAAAAGCAACAATTTGATTCTGAGGAATCCAATTCATTCCTTTGAACGCAGCAGGTGATGATGATGGGCGACAACGTTCCAGCGGTGGCAGTGAAGATGAACAAAATATTTCTTTCAGATAGTTCTGATTTCAGCTTAGACACCAAGAATTCTTGACGGTGATGGTAACAATAGCACAATGGTTCATGACGGGGTAAACAGGTTACATATTGGAAGTCTATAGCAGCAGTGTTCCTTATGCAGAATACTGAATAAATGCTAATCATCTTCCTCCAAGAAAAAGTCTAAAATAAAATCAATTATATTGATGTTGTTGGGGTTCAGGGGCTCAGGGGAGCCCTCAGTTCCCCTTAGAGGACGTTTCTCCAGGTTCTTGGTCTATCACTCCCCAAGAATGGGAGAGGAAACCACAGTGCAGTGTGCTCGAAAAAGTAAATGCTGGACTCAAAAGTGTTTGTAGAAAGTGATTTCTTTAGATAGAGAGAGAAAAAGGAGAAGGAGAGAGAAAGAAACAGTTAGCTCTCACACTCGGTAAAGGAAAAGTCGCTCTCACACCGAGTGAGAAGGGTTTCCAGAGGGAGAAAACCAGAGAAGGAAAACTCCTCTCTCAAGGAGCGAGAGAATCCAGAAAGGTGGAGTCCAGGAGAGTGAAGACAGCTTCCACACCAGTGGAAGGGAATTGAGAGAGAGAGATGGAGTTTAGGAGAGGAAAAGCAGCTTCTGCAGTGAGTGGAAGGGACCCGAGAGGGGGAAATCCAGGAGGGGAAAGAGCGCTCCCACTATGTGGGAGGGGATTCTAGAGAGCTGGAAATCCGGCATGGGTGAAGGAGCAGGGGAATTTGTCCTGGGAAAAATTCCCACCTCCCCAAGTTCCTCTGGCCAATGAAAGGAGGTCCTTTAAACTTCTGCTGGGGTGATTCACTCTTAGTTTCTTTTCGCACCCGCGAAATTTAAACATAAACTGTTAAATCTCCCAGATGGAGCGAGATGATGGGGGGCATGGCGCTGGGAAGTTCTTGCCCTTAAAACTATGCCCCCTGGTGGACACAGAAAGAGAACACATTCCCTCAATATGTGTTTACATTGGGAGCTAATGCTTGAAATAAAAGTTAAAATAAATGAAAAACATATCAGTTTGCTTGGATCGTGAATTGATGTCCTAAAAACCTTTAGTTGTTTTCCACTGGCATAGCCAGCAGTCTGATTCCACCAAATAATGGCTCTTCCTCATTACAATCTGTGCTGTTGTCAGGATAATAAAGACGTATAGGTGTCTTCTTAGAAATGACTATAAAATGAGGTACTATCTAACTGATGAATTGCTATTTTTACTCATTATATACTTTTGCAAGAAGAGATGAAAACACTATATAACAACACACTTAATAAAGCTTAATAAAACAAAGTGAAATAAGTGATAAAATTTAGGCAAGAAAAATATAGGTAGGAATCACCGTGAAACCAGGAATGAGTTGAGCATGTGCTATGATCTGAATGTTTGTGTCCCTTCCCCTCACGAATCAGTATGTTGAAATCCTAACAAACCAGCTGATGATATTAGGAGGTGGAGCCTTTGGGAGATGATTGTGTCATGAGGGTGGAGCCCACATGATCAGTATTAGTGGCCTTATAAAAAGGCCCCAGATATCTCTTTTGCCTCTTCTACCATGTGGAGGGCACAGTGAAAATATTATTATCTGTGAACCCAGGAGCAGGATTTTATCAGACAACAAATTTGCTGGCACCTTGCTCTTGGACTTTAAGCTTCCAAAACTGTGAGAAATCAATTTCTGCTGTTTATAAGCCATTCAGTCTCTGGTGTTCTGTTACAGCTGCCAGAACAGACTAAGACAGTACAGCGCCCCTTGAATTCTATACACTTGCTAGATTTATGTCACGCATTTGACACTAAGCTACGTATTTAACCATCTGAAGTGGGAAACATGATTAGGTAAGTGATTCATAGCATCGACAAAATTAAATAACATAAATGTTGTTCAGGGGAAACACATTATTTTTACTACTGAAACTAGAGAAATGTTCTTAGTCACATCCTAAAGAATGATAAGAACTGGATTTATGTCTGTGATGAATTGCTTCAACTCTGTCTCATAAAAGAAGGTTCACAGGGCCTATCACCAGCAGGCAGGTATCCCTGTGATGAGTCCTCAGGTAAAGGACTGTGACTGATCTGCTGGCATTATTAGAAACATACTCTGTATGTTGCATAAAACATGATGAAACCAAACTTTTCTTATTTGTTTCAAACATAGACAAATCTTTTATAATAATTTATCCTCCAAATCTGGACATTAGTTATCATTACCAAGGTCAATGTTACCTATTATTTCCTCAAGAGAGAAACAAGTCCTATAGACATTCTAAGTTAGAGTAGCAACGCAAAATCATGAATCAGGTAATATGCACTTTTAGAATGGTTCACTGGTGATAGGTTAACAGAAATGCTGTAGTAAATAACAACTAAGAAACTGCAGGTTGAGCAAATTAAAATAAATTTATTTGCTGCTGGACTTCTTAGAAACTTTGAAATATCTGCATACAAAATTTATCTCTGAGTAGCATATGCAGATTTGGTATTTTCCAAACTTTTTGCAAAAGCTTTTCTTTGCAGAGCATCCCATGAAACATTCCAGGAAATACTCATGAGATCTTACACATTCCTTTTTTCTGCACTGTGAATTTGGATTAATTCCAACACTGACTCACAATCAATTGCATAAAGAGGGAGTTACATACATTCTGACACTGATATGTATGCAGCACTTTGAATCGTTCTTTTGGCAGCGACTACTGTTAAAATAACAATGAGATGTATTAGTTTGATGGGATTTTAAAGAAGTAACTTCTGAAATACTATTTGTTTTTTTATGCTCTGACCTCAAGTATATGCCATCAATTTCTTTAAAGATCATGTTCTACCTGATCTTTGCCTTCTAAGTCGTGGAAAGGACTTTGGCCAAAAGTAATAAAATCTGATTTGAGAAAATAGTGATTTAAGTTTCAAATGCTGCTATTTTCTAATGAAAAGTATTAATACAAAAGATTCAAAGACTCTTAGAGACAATATTAAAATTTTGGCAACACACAACTAGATTCTTTAAAAAATGTCCTCAGAATATATGGGACTGTAGTGAAAGGGGAAATAATTAACTTTGTATTATGGAAATGATATTCTGCACAAATAATGTACCCAATTAGATCTGAAAGAGAAAATAAAAAATAAAAATAATCCTGCACAATGCAATTTCTGCAAATCATGTGGAGCAACTGGAACCCTCATACTAATGGAAATGCTAAACACACACTTTGGAAAACAGTTTGGATATTTCTTAATATTAAAGTATGTTTACCATACTATATATATTACAATATTAATGGGATTCTTTTAAAAGGTATTATGGGATTATTTCTATTGATGTATAAATTATCATATATATTATTTGCATTTGAACTCCAAAAAATAGTCATGAAAGTGAAATGAATATAATAGACTTGGTTTCCAAAGTAAAAATGAATATTTATGCATTTGAATATGATTGAAGTGACTACCTGAAAATTATTCTTAGGTTTGGCTTGTAATTAGTTTTGTCAGCACTTTTTCTTTCTTTTCATTGAAAATTCTGTTTTGGACTTTGAACTTTAGATTTGTATATCAACATGTGCAACCATCTCAACTTTTGTGGGGATCCTGCCCGTGTAAATACTTGCAAAGTGAGTTTTACAGTATGAGGGGTTTGAGCCCAGACACAGGGCCCCCTGAAGAAGTGGAGTAGAGATAAAAGAATCAGGAACAGACAAAGGGAATCTATTTAAAAGATAATCAGATGTTCGAAACCAAAAACTCTCGCAGTCACAGAGGAACAATGTCTCCATGTACATGTTCTTTATGAGCACCTGGAATGACTATCACCTTTTACAACCACTGATTATGTATCTGCCATCTTTATTGTGTAGAGTAGGTCATCTAGTGATTTGCATTTCCTCTTGCAATGACGTAAACCAGAGCCTGGAAAAATGTATATATACTGAGCCTTTGAAAAATAAATTTGGTGCGGAATAAGATTTCTACACCCCTCCTGACCCCACTTTCTGTCTGTCTTTATTTCCCGTGCACTCCCCCACTCAGGTTTGGAACCTCTTGCTGGCCAAGAGTGACCCCCCAGAAACTTTGATGTCTGCAGGCATCTCATATCATGCTTTAAGCCAAATCCTCCAGTTTGTCCATCAGAGTAAATAACATTATTCTTTCAGCACCTTAAATCTAAGTCTTGAAATTATTCATGTCTTCCCTCCTTTTATCTCATTCCCCACATGTGATCTCTTAGCAAACCTTATGAGCTCTACCTGTAATACGTTTTCAGAATCACCCTTCCACTTTTACTCCCTGTACTCTAAAGTCAGCAAGATTTATCAGAACTACATCAACTATTTATAAACACTCTTCTGCTTCCAGTCTGACTCTCTAACATTCATTCTTCACACAGAAACCAAAATGATCATTTTATACATATATCGGACCATGCAACTCTTCTGTTCAAAACCCTTCAATGGTTTCTGCCTATATTAGTTAGAGTGCTATTAGCTGTTAGGTGAACAAGGCTCATATAATAAGAAATAAAACAGAAAATACAAGTTTGGTATTTTATCATATAATGACCTGATTGATCGGTTGTTCTTCTCTATGTAGTAATCCAGAGACCCAGACACCTTCTAATTTGCGGCTTTATCATTTCATCATGTGGCTTCCAAATTTTAAAAAGCTTGGCCTCAAATGATACATAAAGTATGAACTCATCTATGTAAAATAACGTGCCTGAAAAAGACCCTAAATTCAAGATGTTCATTAAAATCTTAATGAGATTGTAATCTGATTGGTGTGGTTACGAGTGCTTTCATTTTAAAATGTCTCATGCATTTTTAAAAATTTCTACAGTAAATATATATTATTTTATAATCTTAGAGATATAAACAAACTTTTAAAGATGATCATGTCAGTGCCGCTTTCCAGTCTAATTCCCAGTAACTGATTCTAATGACTAAACAGAAAGATATATGGAGAAGGAAGGGACTTCTAGAGTACAATCAAGCAAACCCTATATCCCCTCATTTGGAGAGTTAAAGTTTGGAAACATGGCAGAATCAAGCAGAAGGTTAGGATTTTCTTTCTTGAATTCACCTTGAAATGCATCTCTATAAGTTACTCTTAATCCTTGGTTGTAAGACAACCACTCAATGAGCTACTTCTCCAACCCAGTTTCTTAAAAAAAAAAAAAAAGAGTTTGCTTTCTCTGCAGAATGGATGAATCCTGTCATCTGCATGTGGTCAGCACTGGTGGGGAAAACTATGGGTGATATTGGTCCACTCTAAGTGGAGTCATTTTGGCTTTGAGGGCCAATGACAGCAGAGGAGAATGTTATCCAAAGTTGGGGGAGTTATTGGTATTGTTACAGGCTAGAAACACCATGGACTGAGAATCTTTCTTCTATACAAATTCTCATTTGTCACAACTGTAAATTCGTCCAAAAGCAAAAACTGTGTTTTCTGACTGGGATGCCCCAAACCCTAGGCCTTGGACTTCCCCAGCCTCAATAAATGTAAGTTATAGGAAGATCTTAAATGGTATTTTTGTATGTCTATAGAAAGAGTAGAGGCCAAGGAGAACAAAACAAAAATAAGGAAAGCTGATGTGTGTTGTGGAAACTCTGACTGCAAAACCTGCAGAGACGGCTGGGGCTGCTCAGGGATAGCTCTATCCTCCACCATCCCATGTTCAACTGATAAAATAGATCTAAACGCCAAAGAGCCACATATACCTTGAGTGGACACAAGGACTATTCAACCACATCTTTTTTGTTTATTTTTTGGGGAAAAAAGGCATAAAGAACCCATACCCATCCACGACTAGACAAATTGAGAGTGAAGGAGGGGAAAGAGCCTATTAAAAGTTGATAAAGAGGGCCGGGCGTGGTCGCTCATGTCTGTAATTGGGAGGCTGAGGCGGGCAGATCATGAAGTCAGGAGATCGAGACCATCCTGGCCAACATGGTGAAACCTCATCTCTACTAAAATACAAAAAATTAGCCAGGTGTGGTGGCGAGTGCCTGTAGTCCTAGCTATTCTGGAAGCTAAGGCAGGGGAATTGCTTGAACTCAGGAGGCAGAGGTTGCAGTGAGCCAAAATCACACCACTGCACTCCAACCTGAGGATAGAGCAAGACTCCATCTCAAAAAAAAAAAGTTGATAAAGAACATGCTTTTGAGTATTATCTCCAGGAAACTAAGTATAATTTTAGGCTGAAGTGTTGTATACACTCAAGTGAAATAGGAAAAAAAAAGGAAGAAAAAAATGATACTATATGATAAGAAATAGATACAAAAGGAGGACTGAGAGAGTTTAGGAAAATATTTAAGAAAACAAATAATCCACTGTGAAATTTGAAGTAGACCCAGAAAGAAGATGAAAATAGTGAGAGAGAAAAACAAAAACAAAAACAACCTATACCCAAGGATAGGCTTGAGAAGGGAATGTCAGAAAATAAAAAGGAAATGAAAATGGACACAGACAATATAATGGATGTGGTTGACAAATGAGATCTGATAAACAGATAAATCACATTTGGGAAGAAGTGTAAAAAAAAAATCAATGAAACATAAATAATAGGCAAAAACGCAATGGCAGACAATTTTCCTAAATCAAAGGAAGATTCAAATCTGAGGTTTAAGGATGTTCACCTCTTCAAGATATTATATCCAAAATATAAAACACTAAAATGATTTAATTTCAAAGGCACAAAAATATTCTATGAGCACCCAGGAGGTAGAAATGAACAACTTTTTTAAAGGCAAGTTGAACTCGGACTTAATATTATTGTGAATTATTAGATGCCAAAAGAAAAGGCAGATCTATAATTACAGAGCTTCTACCACTCTGCTTTTCTTACATAAACACCTCCCAGAAAAGTCTTTACATTTTTTATAATTTTATAAACATTGAGGCTAAGTAGCTTATAAATAAGAGATTATGATGAAGACTTTTTATAGTTAGTAAAGATTCATATATCTTGTGCTAATTATAGATCTATTGCCTCTCATCTCGAAATTGAAACCTTATTACCTGATCTGTGAAATACAAACGGGTCTTTTAAATATTTTTCTTTGCTAGCTAACATGATGTTAGGCTCTGTCAGGAGTGGGCTGCTGGCAGTCATTGTTAAAGGAAGAGGTGTTCCTCCCTGGCTCCTACATGATCACTTGGCAGGGTCTGGTAACACAGGCAGATTCTTCAGTGCCCAGTTCCTGCAATGCATAGCAGCCAGAAGCTTCACCTGGCACCTCTTCAGGTGGTTTCGTAGAAAAGTGCCTCTAGTGAGAAATTCCTGGTGAACAGTGTCTTTTGTCCTTTTTCATCCTAAAGGGCTGATTTCAAGCAAGTTCACCAGTAAAGCCCTGGGAGTAGTGGCTGCTCCTTCTGTCTTCTATTTCCATGTTCTTTTGAGTTTTCTTAATTTTTATTAGCCATTCCTTTATTATGCCAATTCCCTGTTTCAGCTGGCAAACCATTATATTAAATTCTTCTGTTCAATTTACTGTGGCTTCTCTCTCAAAATTGGCCCATTATCCATATCACCTGTGGTCCCCAATCAGTTGTTTTTTTTATGTCGTTTCAATAAAAAACTTGGATGTCTTTTTGTGTTGATTGATTTGCAAATGCAAATACTGAGAGTAAATAGTGCCTCATGTCTTACATTCTCATGGGATGTCTGACATTCATATTAGGCTCTTCTCAAGCATTTTTTCTTGAATTAGACCCCCCCCCAAAAAAAATAAGGGGAGCGTGAAATCCCCAGCAGAATCCCATTGACTAGGTAGCTTTGTGCAAAGATCTGAAAGAGTTACTCAGACAAGATGTCATCTGAAAATATCCTGGGGGTTGATATGGTTTGGCTGTGTCCCCACACAGATCTCATCTTGAATTGTAGCTCCCACGGCTTCCACGTGTTGTGGAAGGGATCGGCTGAGAGAAAATTGAATTATGGGGGTGGTTTCACCCTACCATTCTCGTGGTAGTGAATAAGTCTCACGAGATCTGATGGATTTATAAGGGGAAATCTATTTCACTTGGTTCTCATTTTCTCTCTTGCCTGCCGCTGATATAAGACATGCCCTTCACTTTCTGCCATGATTGTGGGTTCTCCCCTGCTATGCGGAACTGTGAGTCCTTTAAACTTCTTTTTCTTTATAAATTACTCAGTCTCAGGTATGGTATGTCTTTTACTGGCAGCGTTCACACGGACTAATACAGGCATCCTCTTTGTGGTTCATATGAAGGTTCGGAGTCCTCTGTTCTGTCCACCTTGGCTTCACCTAACAGATCTTCAGCCAAAGTGGTGCTCTGTCTCTGTTGAATTTTGAAATAATTATGTTTTTCTCTTTCTTTCTCTCTCTCCTCTCCTCTCCTCCCCTCCCCTGTCTTTTTCTTTCTTTATTTTTCTTTCTTTTTCTCTCCTTCCTTCCTTCCTTCCTTCCCTCCCTCCCTCCCTCCCTTTCTTGATGTAGTCTTGCTCTTATCCCCCAGGCTGGAGTGTAAAAGTGCAATTTGGGTGGCTCACTACAACCTCTGCCTCCCAGGTTCAGGTGGTTCTCCTGCTTCAGCTTCCTGAATAGCTGGGATTACAGGTGCCCACCACCACACCTGGCTAATTTTTATATTTTGTTAGAGACAGGGTTTCACCATGTTGGCCAGGCTGGTCTAGAACTCCTGATCTCAGGTGATCCACCCGCCTCTGCCTCCCAAAGTGCTGGGATTATGGTCATGAGCCATCATGCCCAGCCTAATTTTGAAAGAATTACTATTTGAACCAAGAAGTGTATGTATATTTAGCCAACTTATCTTTGACATATATAGGCAAGAAAAAAATTCTAGTAAAATAAGCAGTTATACATGTACTCTCCTGAAAACTACTTACAATCTACAACAGTACAAGAATGGAAGATATAAAGAATAGAAGTATTAGAAGTGAGCATTGACATCATTTAGTCATAGAATTAAGTTTAAATGACCTAGTGTATATGTTCATTCCTTCCAAGCAAATTTGTTGAGTGCCTCTGATGTCAATTCTTTCCATAGTAATCCATGAATTTAATGTAGTTTCAATTAAAATGCCAACAGGATTCTTTGAAGGTTAGTCTAAACACTTACACAAGCAAATGTGTGAAAACAGCTTCATATTTTTTAGAAATAAAATTCAAGCATGTGAAATTGTTCTATAAGTCACCAGAATTTATTATGATGGTACAATAATGAAGACAAATGGTACTAGCATTCGATAAAAACATTCATAGAGCTGAATGGAGAGCCTGGAAATGGTACAGGTACATAGAATAGGAGGAAAAGTATTGACTGACTAAAGATATGGGAAGAACTGTGATCCATAAAGGCAAGGTACAAAGTCAAATAATTACTACATACCATATGCAAAACTAAATTCCAGATAAGAGAAACAACAGATATCCTTTAAATATTTCAGTAATAAAATCTGAAGATTATTCTTACAGAATTCTGGCAAGGAAAATGTTCTTAAGCAAGATCCAAAAGCAGAAGTAATAAAACAAAGGATAACAGCACACACAAGCTTACAATTGAACTATGACAACATATAGATAACTAGTTAAAATGAAATGAGAAAATATTTGCCACATATACAGGAATCTATATACTGTATATAGATTATATATTTATAATACAAATGGCCTATAAATCAATGACAATGAAATAAAATAATGTGTAGCTCATACTAAAAAATAAATTTTATTTTAAAAACCAAAAAAAGTTAATAAACGTACTGAACAATGTTCAGTGTCATTTGGGAGATGCAAATTAAAATAAGATACCAATTTTTCATTAACTAATTGGCTAAAAATTATGAAAGATTAATAGGAGCCAGTGTTAGCAAGAGTGTGGAGGGAAAGGCAATTGGGAGGTGAATTTGGCAGCAATTATTGAAGTGTAAATTTTACATACTCTTCGTAGCATAATTCCACTGCTAGGAATCTATGTAACACAAAAATGTGCAAAATATATATTACACTATAATGCTTGCTGCTGCATTTAATTTATTAGTTAAAAATAGAAAACTATATTAATATACACAACAATAGAGGAGTAATTAAATAAGTTAAAATGGGGTGCTGGTTCTTGGTTGACTTTTTCCATAAAATGATTCCTCCCTCCCTTCCTCCTTCAGTGGTTTGTGTAGTAAGAGATTATCTTCAGCTGGGTGCTTTTTCTAGCCTTCTCTCTGAACTGGCTTTTGACTCATTTAGTCTGTGGTAGTCTATTCTCACACTGCTATAAAGATCTACCTGAAGGAGTAATTGTAAAGAAAGGGGTTTTAGTTGGCTCACAGTTTTGCAGGCTGTACAGGAAACATGGCCAGGGAGGCCTCAAGTAACTTTCAGTCACAGTAGAAGGGCAAGCAGACATGTCTTTCATGACCAGAGCAGGAGGAAGAGAAGAGGGCAGTGTTACACACTTTTTAAACAACCAATCCCATGAGAATCCACTTATTATCAGGAGAACAGCAAGAGGGCAATCTACCACCATGATCCAATCACCTAACACCACGCCCCTCCTCTGGCCTTGGAGATTTGGGCAGGGACACAAATCCAAACCATGTCATAGCCTAACGGGAAGTACCGTTGAGAGATTGGTCAGCAGCAAGAAGGGAGAAGCCATAGTACTTCCCTTCCTTCCCTCTCTGCCATGGGTATTATTTCTGGAATTGATTGGCTTTGCTCCATGGGAAATGCTCTTGTTAGACAAGCCAGTTGTGGTTCCAACTTTCCCTGGACAAAAATGCTTTGTCTGGCAAGAGCATTTCCCATGGAAGGTGCAGCCCCTTCTCTGCCTTCTTCATTTGTTCCTGCAGTTTAACAATGCTGGTGGCTTCCTGTTGGTACTAATCTCTAGATTATGTCTTTTTTCCTGCTTGGCTTTTTACTTCTCCCATCATCTGTGTAACAACTTTTTGAATAAAATTGCCTCTGCTTTAAAAAGATAAAAATAATTTAGTGTTGCTGATTGAAGTGTAGAAACACACTTTTGCAGCCAGTAAAAACAAAAAAAGTATATACCCATAAAACCATATACTGAAAAAAAAAAATGTTCCTGATAAGTTATTGACTCCAAGAGGAAAGTTGCTGTATCTTATGTTTGATATGGTCCATTGAAAAACTGAACCATTATGTGTATATAGAATTGTATTTGTATACATATGTTCTCATAATTTAATTAGATCTATGATAATAACCACTCTTTGTGAAGATAAACAGATATGGAAAAACGCCACTAAGAGGATATGTTATCCCTGTGAAATGAAAGGGAAAGTGTGCACACTTATTGAGAAGAAAGGATGCTGTAAACTTTTTACTTTATATACAGCCAATTTGTTTGGATTTTTTTCTCTTGTAATATATCATATTGTTAATTTCCAAAATTTTTTTAAAGCAGGTAATAAAACATTATGCCTAATTTGATCATTTTTATTAAATTTTTTTTGAGACAGAGTCTTGCTCTGTTGCCCAGGCTGGAGTGCAATGATGCGATCTCTGCTGTCTGCAGCCTCCACCTTTCAGGTTCAAGGAATTCTCCTGCCTCAGCCTCCTTAGTAGCTGGGGTTACAGGTGGCTGCCACCACACCCAGCTAATTTTTGTATTTTTAATAGAGACAGGGTTTCACCATGTTGGCCAGGCTGGTCTCAGATTCCTGACCTCAGTTGATTCGCTCATCTCAGCCTCCTAAAGTGCTGAGATTACAGGTGTTAACCACAATGCCCAGCCACTTTTATTAAAAATGAATAATGATATGTATTTATTTGTAATGGGAATGGTCTGAAAGGTCAGTCAGTGCTGCTGTAATATGTGCTTTGAGATTAAATTTGTTCCAATGTGATTAATATACTAGAAAATAATTTGAGCATACTACCTATGCTCATGTGTGACTTTATTCAGTGAAAAACTGTAGGTGAACTTTAAAAGACTGAACTGAAAAGGGGCAAGGCTTAGGATGCACAACATGCACGTATCACTTACGGCGGCACCCTGTGTGTTGTGGGCCATGGCACCCATGTGTCATATTAGAACTTTCTCTCTGATGTCAGATAACCCGTATTTCAACAAGCTAAAGTAACTTGCCATTTGCAAATCTTCCAATGCATAATTTTAAAAATGAGTTTCAGGTCTTTTTCAAGGTAAAACACCATATTCATTTTAGTGTTTATGTATGTCTTAACCATGTAATGTGTAAAAGTGTGCTACCGTTTTTGTTAGACTCTGATCTTTTTTTTGTTCCTTGTGAGTGATTATGAAGTTTTGGAGTATTTTACTGTAATTACATTTTTCTCAAAAGTCCTGTGGTTTTCACTGCACAATTTTGTACAGTATGGTGATTTTTAGGAATGTGTATGTCGTATTATAGCAAAACTGACTGTACATGTACCAAGATGTTGGCAGTTATTATTGCTTATCTATAGTTTCTATATTTTTCTCTTTTTTTGTATTTATTTATTATACTTTAAGTTCTGGGGTACATTTGCAGAACGTGCAGGTTGGTTACATAGGTACACATGAGCCATGGTGATTTGCTGCACCCATCAACCCATCATTTACGTTAGATATTTCTCCTAATGCATTCCCTCCCCCAGCCCCCACCCCCAGACAGGCCCCAGTGTGTGATGTTCTCCTCCCTATGTCCATGTGTTCTCATAATTTAATTAGATCTATGTAAACATCTTTAACAGATGAGATGGCACCTAAAGGATGATTACAGCTATTCTGGGTAAAGGGCTGAGGCTGTTCTGGCAAGCTCCATACATTCACTGGTAATGTAATAAATTAAGTGCCCTCAAATCTACTTAAAAGGCACAATCACTTATGCTCTTTCTGTGAAACAGAAATAGGTCTCAGCAACATCTTGGCATCTTCTTTAATCAGAAAGTCCCCATAAGTATTAAGAAGAATACAGATATGACTAGCCAAGTTTCCACTAAAAAATCTAGACTATATAATAAGCCAAATGCCTCTAAACTGGTTTTCAAACATTCAGAAGTTGTAATAACATGATTCAGATACAGAAATGTAGATAGCCACTAAGGACCCAGATATTCAGTGCTTGCTGACTTTCAAGCTGTTATTAAGTAGCACACCTATAGCCTGTCCCTGCAGGAGATAAAGAGACTACAAACTTGAACACGTTGTGAATTTTTAAATGAGGAGAGAAAATTTTTTTCTATGTGATTTGATGCTTGAATTTCCATCCACTTTCTCAGCGTGACCTTATACCTGTGTTATCACTTTTTTTTCTTTCCAAGACACTATTGCGATTTTTTTCTCTTCTTTTTTTTTAGTAGTAACTTGCTCCACCTACAGTCAAACTGCATTGTATGACTTAGATTTGGCTATGAGTCCTTTTTTCCCTCCCCCACATGCCCTGTTTCTGGCCTAGCGGCCACTGAACTCTGTACTTGTTCTTGAGCCTTGTACTTTCTGTCTTTCTATACAGAATCTGCTGTTGGCTGTGCTCTCAATGGAGCTTTGGTTTTAGCTGTTCTCTGACAAAGAGCTTGTTCTGAGCTGCACATCTCGTCCTCTTTGTTCAGCCTCTGGCTTCAACCGCTGAATCCCAAATATTCTCCAGCTGGGAATCAGACAAGGGCAGAAATGAAGAACACAGAAGCCCGACAGGAGGTTTCAGTTTCCCAGGGATTTCGTGTGATGTTTTACATGATGAAGCCCAGTGAAACTTCATTCCAAACATTAGAAGAGGTGCCTGATTATGTAAAAAAGGTGAGACTATATTGGAAGAGGCTACTTTTGCTTCTTTCTTAAGAAATGGTAAGGTCAACCTCTTGAGCGTTTTGTTCACTTTCATTATTTGAATTATTAAATTCTAATAATAATTCACTTTCTTAAAGGCAGGAAGCAAAATTAGAATATCTACTTGAATTGAATTTCCTTACAATCCATAGCATCCTCACCTGTAAATTCGCTCCTTTATATGTCACTCTAGAATATCATAAAAACAAAATCTTAACATTTTCCTGGACTCTGTGGCATTGTAAATGTAGCTGTTGGAAACTCAATGTCAAATAGTTATACCATATCGGTAAAGTTTGTAACAATTTCATTTTTAAATCTTTAGCTTGTCCACCCCTTCCAAGGAAACTATTTCTTCTTTCATTTGGTGGAGTAGTTCTGCAGAGTGAAGGATATGCAGCTTGACCAGGTCCAACTCTGACTTCCTAAGTTTGAATGTGAACCAAGTTTTCTTTGAAACTTTGAAGTGCTCAGAGGTACATTTCACTTCTGGTTCTTGGCTATGATTGAAAGTGGAAATATCCAGAATTAGAACTTGAATCCTGAAGTTCCCCAGCCTATCAAAGTTGTTCCTACAACACTCACTAGTTCAGGGGGGAAATAGAAAACAAAATTGACATCACACACTGTGTTATTGAGAGTTCAATTTAGAAAGCTTCAAACCTCATGATTAGCTTCCAAATAAGTAAAATCCGTATCTTTTTCAAGATTAGATATTATATTTTCTTTCTTATTTTTAAGTAGAAAAAGTGGCACTGATATCTTCATAAATTGTTATTGCTTGTACTGCAACACCAAACCAAATTAAATGCTCCATCATTAATAGTGGAGCCTTAAAGCATCACTTATTATGTGAAACAAATCAAAACAAAATGAATAAAATCTGAATCATGTTTTAAGCAAACATGTAAAATCACCATATTTTCTAAAATTCTAAGAAGAAAATTGTCTCTACTCTTTCAATTTAATCATTAGAAATACAGTTCTTGTAATTCTAGCACAAAAATTAGAATTTTGTGCATCTTTAAGGAAAGCCTCTTGAAGTGGATCTAGATTATACATATAGAGACAATAGACTTCTAATTTTTTGCCTTATTCTAAATTTATTTTTTAATGTAATTTGGAAGATGTTCCTCCCAATCTTATAATTTTATAATTATCATGGTCATATCTATGATTATATTTCATATTCAAATTGGATGATATAATTTGAGCACATATTTAGCGTATGTCTAAAACAGTTAGACTTCTCTGCCTGCTGTGTAGGAACTAATCTTCCAGAATGGGTATCTACCATCTCCATCTCCTGTGGGGCTTCCCAAATCTGGGCCTCTCAATTCTGACATGACTAATCAGGAAATGTAAAATAATTTCATATGGAACATAATAGCATCTCTTTTCTGCAATATCTTTTCTAGGCAACTCCATTTTTCATTTCCTTGATGCTGCTTGAACTTGTTGTCAGCTGGATTCACAAAGGGAAGCCACCGGGTCATTTGGATGATGCTTTAACATCAGTCTCAGCAGGTGTTCTGTCACGACTTCCAGGGTGAGATAGATGGGTTAACAATGCTGAGTGAAAACGCTGAAATTCCCTACATATGTTGGACAAAGAAACCCACTGCATGGGGGAATTAGTCTATTTACACAAATTTCCCTGAGGAATTCAGTTCATGCTATTATTTAAAATTTTGATATTTTATTCTTCATTGATTTTTTGCACTCATTTAAAAAATTACCCTAAATATTATTTATCTTGACTTTGTTGATATCCCTTTAAAATGAGTGTTTCATTTGCCTTATTGTGATTCTAGCTCTGAGTTATGATCTAGTTCCCTATTAAAATTGTATTTGCCTCTGTCAGGTTCAGAAAGAATAGCTCTCTAGAGTGTAGACACTCCCTAGATCAGCTCACACAAATCTCTGAATAACTACAATGGTTTCCTAATGGGTGTCTGGCTCTAGTAGAACCCCATTTGCAGCCAAACATTTCCATAATATGAATCCAGTAGAAACCCTTCACTGGTTCCCTGTTGACTCAAGTATAATGTACAAATCCCTGTTCAGAACTATAGAGAACGTGGTCTCTCTGGCTTTGCTTTTGGGTCCTCCACTCTCCTGTCTGTCATCTTTATCCCATCATGCTTTACTACTTGCCATTGCCCACATGCCACAGGTACTTCACTCTTCCTGGAAAATCATCCATGTGGCCAATTGAGATTCATTTATTAGGTCTAAGCGTAGATGTCACATGCCTCAGCAAGCCTTATCTGTTCTCTAAGCTTATGTTAGGCATTCCTACATTATAGTCCCATGGAATTTTGTGCTTATCCCAGATCTAGAATTTTCAACATGGCATCGATGCTCACCTCTTTTCTTCCCAGCCCTTCCTGCTAGCTTGTACACGATTTGAGAGAAAGAGTTGTGCACTCTTCATAGTTTTAGCTCCTGTGCCTGGAATGATGTCTATTGCATGATAAAGAGTCCAAAAAACAGTGATGTTCCTATACTGTTACGTTGACGATAAAATTAGATGATATTGGGACCAAATGATAGTAAGATGTAAATGGCCTACTATTTTTTAGAAAGAGTATATTTTAATGCATGTAGAGGAGAGACCAATAAAAGGAAGTCATCTTCAAAGCATGTGGGCTTACCAAAGAGGCAGAGGGTGAGGAAAGATTCCCTTCGAAGTCTGTTCTTTGAGCTGCTGATGAATGTTCTCATTCCAGCTTCCCACCCATTGCTTCTTGTCCTGTTTTAAGAGCTTTACTTCTGACCAGTGCTCATTGCTTTGGAATGTTTCTATTAACTGCTCAGTGGGAAACTAAGGTGGATTAAAAAAAATAGCATTAAAACTTTAAACATCTAAGAAAGGTGGAATAATTTCATATATTACATAAAATAGTTTAAAAAGAAAAACCTGAAAGTATTTTTCAATAAGATTTTGAGAAAAGTATATTATTAAGTATATAGTAGATGTAATATTACTAATACTGACTTTGAAAAATTACTTATAATTGTTGCATTTTGCACTGGGAATCAGAGGGAGATAATGTCTCCAGAAATTTGCAGCTAATTCCAAGATTATCATGAATAAGAATTTACGATTATAGATAATTTCCTTTCTTATAATACATGTCCCCTTTAGGCAGAAATCAACAAGAAATACATTCAACATATCCAAGGTATATATAGATTTGGATGTAGATTTAGTTATTTAAAAATACCTAATGGTTAATTTAGCTCATTTGCAGAAAGTTGTTTATAGGTTTATGGAAATCAGATGATTGATAAACTATAAAAGTCACTTGGTAACTGAGAATTATCCTGCATATCCGATTATACGTCGTGTATTTTAGTGAATTGGAATGAATTTGTTAAGCATTTTGACAATGAATTTGACAGCAAATTGAATGAATTCTTCAGCATTTTTGTTTTTACCTTTTAAAGTTTGATTTGGTTGCAAATGAAATTAGATTGTTCTCTTATCATAACATCGTGAGTACCAGAAGTACAAACTGTATCCTCAGTACAATATTTCTGCTCAGCAGTGTTATTTTTAAAAGGTACAGAGTTATAACATGAAAATAAGAATAAAATAGATATTTCTCCAAAAAAAGTATCTGAAAATGGAGAGAGAAAGGTGGGGGGCGGGGCGGAGAGAGAGAGAGAGGCAGAGAGAGAGAGAGAGAGAGAGAGAAGGAAAAAAAGAAAGCAAAACAAACCAGTCCTTCAGGGATAGAACATGCGGTTCTTTTCCTTCACCCACTACTCATAACACTCCTTAAACAAACACAAACTGTTAACTCTGGTGCCCTTTGAGAGAAAGGTAAAAGGTTATGAACTTGAATTTGGAGAATATTTTTCTATAGTTATTTGAAATGAGAATAGCAAATTACTTCTGTTTTTCCTTGTAGATGTAAAGAACAATTATAAATGATGAAATACGGATTTTTTTTTAACTTTCGTGAAGAATTTTCTCTTTTATAGCCTTGTCTGAAAGATTCCAGTAAAGCAAATTATCTGAAATGAAATTAATTTTTTTGTTTTGTTGTATAGAAATATTTTGAAAAATGTTTTTATTTCATTTGTTGTTATTAAAACATTCTAAACCCAAATATAAACTGGAAAGAAAAAGGAAGCCTGTGGATCTATTCCTCTCAATCCCCTTTCAGTAAAAAAAAAAAAAAAAAAAAAAGGAAGAATTTGACATCAATTCTTAAAACAATATTTCAGTTGAAGCCACAGCATCAAGGGGAATCCCTGTGCAAATCATTAACAGCTGAGGGTTAGATTAACACGGCAATGATCGTATCCTCTCCCAGGGACCAATTTCATTTTCTACACCAGCAACAGAGGCTTGCCACGTCCTTCAAATAGGTGATTGCAAGAAAAATGGTAGTATGCCTTTTGCTCATTCATTTGTGAAGAATTATGCGTTGGATAATAATTCCAAATAAGCATGTGGCCTCGGACAAAAAAAGTGGAAATCAAAGCAAACCCGTTTTCCACTTTGCCATTCATGTAATAGAAATGTTGTGTGCAGACTTTGAAGAACACTTTTTTTCCACGATCTTAATTTCAGGATTACATAAAATTTCAGGTGTCTTAAAGATTAATAGCATACTTATCATGTTGATAGAAAAGACACATGCTACCTTTTTCAAATCTTTATGTCAAGGAAAATATTAACCATGGACAAGATTATATCTTGTTTACAAGCCTGTTGGACGGACCATGATCTGTAATGAAAGTCTGTCTGTCCTAAGAACCAGTTTCTGGGCAGGCTTGGATCTGTTTTGCTCTTCTGAAATCCAGTAGGCAGCCTTCCTAGTCAGATACTAGTCAAAGTTATAAACAGATATGTCTATTTATTCTAGTTAAACACAGTGTATCATGCAGATAATCTGCCTTTCTAACAATTAGTGTCATGTGTGACTATAAAAAAGTTAATCTTGATTTAACAAAATATTTACCAAATCTAATTTTTAATCACACATATCTAAAACTTGTGAAATATGCAGCTACTGACTTAAATGTTAATGAGTGAAAAATAATCACATTTTTTTTTTCTGCTTGTTTAAGCAGAACTCAATTTCCAATCCTTCATTAGAAAACCGGGAGTTCAATTTGTTACTTCCTTCCAATGTTTCTGCTTCCATAAATTGCATCCTCCCCAGAGAAGTTTTATTCCTGATATAAATATCTACAGTATGTTTGTTTTTAATGGGTTCATTTATTCTGTTGAAACAGCAGATTATAAATCAAATTGCAGTAAGTTAGAGGGATAATTTAAGTAGGTAAATTTTCAAATAAAGTTGGGGACACTCCACTTTTAATATATATGGGTCACTGCCAATTTTTACTGTGTAGCTAGCTCCACGATGTTCAGTCATATATATGCATACTTTTACTGGCCATGCCTGCTATGGAATTTTCCACTCCTGACAAGAAAGTTTCAATTCATCCAAAAAAAAAAAAAATTAAAAGGAGGAAATTAAACTTCGCTGAAATACTTCTGACTCCTTGGGGTGGGGCCAGAGAATAAAGAAAAATTGTATACTGGGTTTTTATACCAGGGGCTTTAGCATGAGAGGCTAAATGTTGCCTTGGCAAATCAGACCTAACAAATGAATGTTTAGCATTTAGGATGATGACTTTAATAAGCAGCAATTCATTGTCCAAAAGAAGAGATAAATGAATCTATGAAATGTTAATAATACCTTATTATTAATACTAAATTTTTATTAACCTAGAAATAATTATTAAAAATCCTCATGAAAGGAAAATAAATTTTAATTACTTCTTGGTTTGTTAATTATGTTTGAGAGGATCTTATTTCCTCTTATAATTTGCATTAGAAAACTAATAAATAGACTTTATCTTTGTTATTAATTATGTAACTTCAGAAACTGCTATTAGAAGAACCTTCCCTGGTGAATGCAAGTTTCATTGCTTATTGGTCTGGATTTGAGTGTTTATTCAATCGAGTAATATATTTCCTGTAAAGTAAAGAATATAGCAAATTCCTTTCTTCCAAATCTATCACATTGTGTTTATAAAGGTTTATGGCTTTATGGTTTCTGTTAAGAAGAAATTAAGTGATTGTTTTATAAATGTAATACAATTTCACAGTAAGAATTAGTAGTACATCTGTTTGCAGATGGTAAAGGTAATATTATCTATCTTATTATTACCAAGCAAAAATCAATATTCCACTAGATGGAGCAAAAGTGGCAGTAGCTTTACAGATGGGCAGTGCAAACTCCTGGATTCCAGTTGAAGAGATTTTGAAGTAAATAAGTAACAAAATTTCTCAGAAAAATCTCTCTCTCACTCTCTGCATATATATATATATACACACACACACACAGACACACATATATACACACACACACACACATATATATATATATATACACAAGATCTAATATATTAATTTATTTTTAACTTCTTGGAGTTTTAAGGATATTTATAGTAATCTTGTTTAAATATTTACTTTCTGACTCATGAAACAAGATTGTTAGAAATAAAAGTATCTTTTTTTTTTTAGTTTATCATTATCTGGCCAAATCAGAACACTCAGCTATAATGACAGTTATGGAATAATATAAAGTGGCAGATTCCTATGAGTGTAATACATAAGTCTACTTATTCTGAAACGTGCTTTGATATTTCAGAAGTTTGCAATGAGAGCATTACATGAAATGTTACTGGCTTTCTTAATGACAACAACATGAGAGTCATTTTAGGGCTCATTCAGCCTGATTATCTCAGACCTTAAATTAGCACTGAGATGCTGAAAGGGTGAATGTCATGCCCCCTGTCACACTTCTATTCCTGGTGATGGGCAGACTCAGATGGAGGTGACTTTGAAAACTCATTAGTTTCTAATTCTCAATCCCCAAATAATATTTATTTCTAATTTATTGATTATTTTTTAATCTCAACATTGAAACTGAACTTTATTTTATAAAAATTCGAGGATTAATACTAAATAGTAATGTAGTAACTTAGAAGCTTTTTACAGTAACTGAACATTGGCAAATTTCTCATGATGAGAGGAAATGTTATGTAAAATACAGAATCAGTTCACTAGTTAAAGAAATAAGCTACTTTTCATTTGCTAAAACATATACTTCAAACCCAAGGGAAAACTGCTGTTTGGGGGAATTCATGAAGAAAATAGGACCATGGGAGGAAAGCCTCTCTATATGCAGGTTGCTGATTAGAGGATTTTAATGTCTTTTTATGTTTAGATCACTTTCCTGGTCTTACATTCAAACTTATGGCATAAAAGGTGTCTAGTATTTGGGAATTCCAAGCTCCTGTGCTGCCCAATATTTCATCTTCATGTGATAAAGTAAACTTACTATATGCATACATATTATATCTGCCTTTTCCCACAGGATGGGGTTTAGAGAGTTTAAATTCCCGAGTGCAGAGTCATGTGCTGAGATTGCAGGGTGGAAGGGGTAAGGGGGACTGCGAAGAGAAACAGGAAGGTACTTGGTTTATGATTCAAGGTCTGGTGAGAACATTTTTGAAAATGTAGGTGCTATTTTCTGCAATCCGGGGCTCTCCGAGCTTGATAATCATTTCCCAGCTGTCTCACTTAGGTGAACTGTTTTTAGTTGTGGGCATTCCATGGCTACTCTTTCACATGTGTATTAAAAGAGAATCAGATTCATTTTGCTGATAGAAAGCAGGGAATAGAACTCCCACAGCTGCTTCTTTCTTCGTGTCTTGAGGAAATTTAGGCTTCATGCTAATATGTGTGGGTTGGAGTGGGGGGAGGCTTGATGGTAGTATGTCAGGCATATTTCAGCTCGGTTTGTGTCAATCCTAATAAGTCAGTTGATGGACTAATAAATTGGGTGTCTGCTCAAGACCTGGCACCTGTACAGGAAATAGAAAAGTATTTCAATTGCAGACAGGTTTTTTAGAATTTTTATTTATTATTATTTTTTTTTTACAAATGGAAGTTTTTTAAGGACCTTTTCAGTCTGTTATTGAGATCTTGGTATCTTAATGCCCATTTCCATTGTCAGTGGAACTGACAAGGAAGATAGCATATTTAAAAAAAAAATATTAAACCGAGGGCACATTTATATAAGGCTGGTGGTGTTTGCCCATTTAATAATAGTGTGTTCCTGTGTCTTGTGCTATGCCTGGCACTTAGTAGGCTCTTCATATGAATTCATTGAATGACTGCCTAAATCCATGGATGAATCATGTGCTACTACTTCAGCTATTAAGCTATAGATGATTTCAACTTTCTACTAAATTTTGTTTTAATCTTTCTTTCTGGTTCAGTTGTTTTTAGGCAGAGGTTTTCAACTGGGGAAAATTTTGCTCCCCAAGAAACACTTGGAAATATCTGGGGACATTTTTTGTAGTCATAGCTGGGGTGAGAAGGAATGCTCCTAAATCTAGTTGCTAAAGAACAGCAATGCTGGAATACATTCTATGATGCACAGGAAAGGCACTCGAAACAAAAAGTTACTTGGCCCAAAAATGACAATAGTGTTACGATTAAGAATTCCTGTTTTAGAGAAATTGGTATATTGAAGAATATAAAATTGATATTATTTGCCATTTTTAATCTAAAACTTGAATTTTATATGGGTAACCTGTAATGATGAACAATAGGGAGCAATTTTAAGATTTCATAGTTTCAGTAAATGTTTGCACACAAAAGCCTCTTCCAAAAAAGGATTATCCTATCCAAATGTCAACAGTGGCACTGTTATGAAGCCTTCATCTAAACATATGAAAGTAACCCACCAAGCTAACAAGCTTTACAGTAGAATTTTTTCCAACTCCTACTTTGACTAATATACCTTCATAAAAACTTGGAAGGCAGGTTTTAAATGTTCATTTCATATACTCCTTGGAGTTTCTACAACAGTGTGGGAGCCCTTGGCTCATGGCTTGTCCTGCCCCTGGAGGGACCTCACATACCTGTGTGGACATCACAGACTCCTTGTCCCAGCTTTGTCTATATGCCCCCAACTAGCCACCCTTGGCCACCCTGTCAGGTTGCGGGGTTGCACACTTGCAGAGGTCTGCCCTCAGGAAGAATGGCTCAGAAAAGAGGCTCGAGCAGGCTCAGGGCTGCTGCAACAGTGGATTCTACAGTATTCAGAGTATCACTCAAATTGGCATTATGGGAGTAGTCCAGGATGAGCAATTCCTTTGACTCAAGGACTGGAACTCACAGACAAAACTGCTTCTTCCAACCATTTAATCTCAAATTGGAAATTGAGTTTTTAATGTGTGGTGATGTGAACTGTTTTCTGAAATTGTAAGCATTGGGCATTTCTTTTAGTTATGTATATTAATGCTGTTAAGATAGCCTAATGTTCTATTTTATAGGTGAAATAATAATACCTTGAAATATTAAAGAGGTTATTTTAAAGCTATTAAATCATGGTTAAAGTCATATGATAATAAATTCAAGAATAAAGTCAAAGGGCTGGATCTTTGAAAGACTCAGGAAGCTAATTCATAGAAACTGACTCTGTAAAGGGAAATACTGTAAAAATAAAAAATTTTAGTAGTGTAATCATCTGCATTCCTTCTTCCACTCTTATCTAAAATTAGAATATTTAAGAAATTTCTCAGAATTTTGAGCACCACACTTGTTGATGACTTATACATATATCTTTATTAACCAGAATAATTAATTCCTTTTATATTTTAATAATAAATATCAAAGGAAAAGTCAACTCAATAAAATTTATAAAAGTGACAAATCATCTAGAATCTAATCTTAAATTTGATCATACAAAACTTGAAAAAAAATCCTTCTTAAAGTTAAAGTATATTTTATAGGGTTTTGAAAGTAAAAATAGGAATTTATAGAAGCTTGATAAATAGGTGGCTTAATATATTTTAGTGTATGAGTTTTAGAAACAATTGTTTATTTTAATTTTGTTTGTATACCTGATTTCTAAGGAAATATTTTTCCTAATATTTTGAAAATTATATTACTTTTTTTTTTTTTTTTGAGACAGAGTTTCGCTCTTGTGACCCAGGCTGGAGTGCAATGGCGCAATCTCGGCTCACCGCAACCTCCGCCTCCTGGGTTCAGGCAATTCTCCTGCCTCAGCCTCCCGAATAGCTGGGATTGCAGGCACGCGCCACCATGCCCAGCTAATTTTTTGTATCTTTAGTAGAGATGGGGTCTCACCATGTTGACCAAGATGGTCTTGATCTCTTGACCTCATGATCCACCCACCTCGGCCTCCCAAAGTGCTGGGATTACAGGCGTGAGCCACCGCGCCCGGCCGAAAATTATATTACTTTTAAGTAATATATTACTTATAAGAATTTAGTTTATATTACTTATAAGAATTGTAGAAATGCTCTGAGAATCCAATACCTGATCATAAGTATAACATGTAAGAAACATTAAAAGGGTGTGTGTGTGTGTGTGTGTGTAAGAGAGAATAAAAAGGAAGGAGGAAGAGGAGATGAGAGAGAATAGATTTGGAGAGAAGCAATTTAACTTAAAGGCAAATTTTATGAGATCAAGAATTTGAAGGCAGTAGGCAATTTGCAGCACTTTAAAATATGGGCATCTATAATTTTTTGCCTTTTAAATTTCCTTTATAAAGCATCCTTAATATATTCTTCCGTAAGATTTAGAAATGACAGTCACAGAAACTAAGTTGTAGTCTTGTTATATTGATGTTGTATGGGTTCCATGAAAAATATTTTAAGATACATAAAAAGGAAATGGTCTTTTAAATTTCATGAAATTGAGAGCACAAACAACTGGCATCCATGATGTCTATGAAATAAAATAAAACTTCATATGAATCATTTTGATGCCAAGGAATTGAGCCTTTAGAAAGAATGATAAAGATGAAACAAAGTAGAAGAGTTTCATTTTTTCATATAAATATATTAATTTTAAATGTTATCTAAACTATTTTAGCATAATTTTATTTCTAAAATGTTATCTAATCACTGCTTATGAATTTTGTCTTCCAGTCTATTTTTCAGGAGTGTTGAACTGACCAGTTATATTTATATCTGGGAGAACTACAGGCTGTTCAATTTGCCCTGGGATTCTCCATGGACTTGGTCTTTAACCTTCTTGGGAGTTGACTTTGGCTACTACTGGTTCCATCGTATGGCCCATGGTAAGTTGCAAATGAGGACTTTTTGTTAATTTATGTTGAACTGTGTTTGGTACATAGTACATATTCAGTAAATATTTATTAAAAGAATAAATATAGGAATAAAATAGTACATTTTACAGGATATAAAAGTTAATAATGGTTTACTTTGCAATTTAAGTGGAGAAAATCTGAAGCCATATTTTTAAAATGATATGGTATGATTGGAAGTACATTTATTCACTTCTTTCTAATTTTAAAAAAGTTTAGAAAGTGATGGCTATAGCATTCCCTTTTGTATTTATCATCCGGTTTTTAATAAAAATTTTAATTTTTCGGGAGGCTGAGGCAGGAGAATTGCCTGAACCCAGGAGGCGGAGGTTGCGGTGAGCTGAGATTGCGCCATTGCACTCCAGCCTGGGTAACGAGTGAAACTCCGTCTCAAAAAAAAAAAAAATTTTTAATTTTTATGGGGGTAGCAGTCAGAATCCAAACAAGATCCATCCATTACATTTGGCTGTTGGGGATGAGAGGGTTTTTGTTTGTTTGTTTTTAATTTTCTTATTTCAATAGTTTTTAGGGGAACAGGTAGTGTTTGGTTACATGAATAAGTTCTTTAGTTTTGATTTCTGAGATTCTGGTGCACCCATCACCAAAGCAGTGTACACTGTACCCAGCGTGTAGTCTTTTGTCCCTTGCCACCACCCCTCACCCTTACCCCTGAGTCCCTAAAGTCCAGTGTATCATTCTTATGCCTTTGTGTCCTCTTAGTTCAGCTCCCACATGAGTGAGAACATATGATGTTTGCTTTTCCATTCCTGAGTTACTTCACTTAGAATAATAGTCTCTGATTCCATCTGAGTTGCTGTGAATGCCATTATTTCCTTCGTCTTTATAGCTGAGTAGTATTCCATGGTAAATATATACCACATTTTCTTTATCCACTCATTGCTTGATGGACATTTGGCCTGGTTCCATATTTTTGTGGTGAAAAGGGAACATATTTATACTGTTGACAGGAAGGTAAATTATACAACCACTATGGAAAACAGTGTGGGGATTCCTTAAAGCAGGAAAAGTAGATTCACTGTTTGATCTGCCAATTGATCCAGGAATCCCACTGAAATTACTGGATTCCCACTGGATTCCATTGGGATTTCTGGATCAAATGGTGGATCTACTTTTCATTCTTTACCCAGGGGAAAAGAAGTCATTATATGAAAAAGATACTTGCACATGCATGTTTATAGCAGCATCACTTTTTAATGTATTGTCTTCCATTATTGTTATTATGACATGTGCTTGATAGAGTCTAAAGATGTACACAATATCAAACTTCACAGCACAATTATCGAGGGTCATTCAGAAGCGCTTTGCAACAGTGTGGAATTCTAAGTAATGTGTTCTGTCATAGTAAGCTTCATTCAATTTGTTGGCAGTACTTCCACATTACAAATGAAAATGTAATCAGCTAGGCACTGACCATATGCACTTCACTGTTACCATAGTTTTGCAAAATTTCTCATCTGCAAAAGCTGTCTTACTGCACTGGTTCACTGAATTTGGTTTTTGGGATTCTTGGCTGCACTTCCAAAGAAATGTTTTGTTATAGAATGGGGAAATGGAAGAGTGAGGAACAAATCTAGGACTGAACCTCTGTAGGGATAAGTAGGGGCTGTGGAATGGTTGTAGAGCTAAGGTGAGCAAGTGGTCTCTGAGGAGCAATAAGCATGCCAAAGTATTTCTGAAGGGAAGAGCGGGAAAGTACTAATCTTGAAAAACTACTGAAGAGCAGAACTCAGGATTTCAGTGGGTGGTTGGTTGAGTGGGTGAGGAGGAAGGAAGGAAGAGAAAAGAACCTGGAATAATAATAATAAATAGATGGCAGATGGACAGCCGAGACCAGAGCTCAGGGTGAATAAACTGAGCTATCTGTGTAGGAGTGGTGACCAAATATCATTCCTAAGCAAGGATGAAGGAAATAGGAGTAGCATGGATTTGTGTTATGCTCAAGGCTGCTAAACTTTAAATATAGCATTGTTTATGTTACCCACCTTAAACATGTGCATTTAATGAAACTCTATGGAGATTTAATTTATTAGAACAATTTTAAGTGAATATATAAATAAGAAAAAGTTATTAATTTTGTGTGTGATAACATTCGACTTTGACACATAAGAGTTCAGTTTCTGACATTATTTCCTCATATATAAATGCAAAGGCTACTCCAAAATCAAACATAATTAACAATAAAACATGGTTTACATAATAAATTTGTTTTATTTCAAACTAGTTTTCTCCCTAAAATAAACTCATTGGCAATCTTCTTCATTTTCTATGCAACAAAGGGGTATTGCGGAAAGCATTTACTTACTTTCACGAACCTTCCTCATACCACACTGCCCAACACGGATGTGTTTATTTGGGAAATCTGCAAATTTGCTTACTCCTTGAAAGCCTATTATAACAGGAAACAAAGAACCAACAAAATATTACCAATATAAACTCCTAAAAATATGTTGATTGTAAGTGTTCTCAGTTGGAAAGAGCAATAAAATAAAATAACATATTAAAATGTGGCATCAAGGCTATTTAAAGTATGCTTCTCATTAGAAATTTTGAACTGAATCCAGTAAAAAAGGCAGGCATTAAAAACATTTTTGAAAACCTTCTGGAAAAGCATTTACAACCTTTGGGCAATGGAGACAAATCATAAGTTCAAAAACTTGACTTGTAATGGAAAGCTAATAGGAAAAAAGTAATTTATTTAATATATCAACCTTCAATATGGTGCTTTATTTTTAAATTTATATGTAAATAATATCATAAAATATTAAAATAGATTTTCAGAAATCTAGAAACACACAAGGCTGAAAGAAAATAGGGGCTCCAATTTTTCGAGCCTCTTGGATTACTGAGTCCAAATTGAATAACTGGTCAAATTCATTTAATTGAAAAGTTTCAATAATTCTAAAACACATATGTCATCTTAAAATATAGTAAGAAAAAAAATCCCTACTTTTTCTATTCAATGTATTACTTTCCTTTCACTACTTCAAAATGATATAGCAAAAATGTATTTCATATTTGGTAGTATGTTAAATGCTATGTGTTTTGAAGAAACAATATATTAGGTATTTAAAATTTTGTCTTTATATGTATTTAAATTGCTTCCTTAGGATTCCAAATCGTTGCTGGATTTGGTGTTGTGATTTGTTTGTATTGCATATATGTCACATTTTCTCAGTTATGAGACAGTTAGCAAAAAATAGTTTATTCTCAACATTTGCATTCCATCTCTATCACTAATGCCAAGATATTTGAAGTTCTGTCTGCTCTTTATATTTGTCCTCTTCCTCTGGAATGAGAAAGAAATTGCTAATTATGGTCAAATTACCCAAAATACAGGCAATACAGTGGTTTCTATAGACAGCTTTGATGTTAAATAGAATGTTAAATAGTTCTTAAATTTAAAAAGTAGCTTTGTGCTTTCTTCTCCACATCAAATAGTGCATTTTTTTTCTTTTTACTTTTTAATTAGTTATACTAAACATGTAAGGAAGCAGGTCAAGATTTTCAAGGAAACATTTTTAAAAACTGATAATTATTTCTTGGGAGGAACAAGAATGAGGCCTTCAGGGTGCTGCTAATAAACTCTATCTTGCCTTTGGTGGTGTTTACATGAGTGAATAGATTTGTAAAAATTCATTGAGTTAGTTGTGCACTTGAAATTTATACATTTTCTCTATATATTCTTTCATAAAAAGTTAAATTCATAAATAATGCCACCAGTGTAATTTCTTGGTTTATAATCCTAAGGCAGAATGCCATAACTAAATTTAGAAAAATAATACAAGATGTTATGATTTGTGACTCTATATATAAATATGTGACTTTATATAGTTGTTACCTGTATCAGTTTCAACAACCAAGTATGGGGAAGTGCCAGCATGCCAGTTATTAATTTATTGCCTCTCATCTCCAAATCTATTCTTCTTTACCTTTCCTTGTATTATCAAAGCTGCATGCTGTAGACATTTCTCTTTTGTCAGCTGACTTGATGTTAAACTTTGCCAATTTAAGGGGCTGGAGGGACACTGCAAATCCAGAAAATGAGAAAGAGACTTTGCCTCCACTTTCCGTCATGCTATTTTCTATCTGGCACTTAGAAGTTTGCTATGTGAGGGTCCTGATACTCTTGCTCAGCGGTAGCCTATACCCTCTGGCAAGATTCTCTGCCATTCAGGGGGCCACACCAAAAAACTAGCTGTAGCTCATACACTCTGGGACCTACATGCTCTATTTAGTAAATTTCTCTGTCACCAACAGAGTTACAGTGGTAGCCACAACCTCTCTAGAGATGTCTGAGTGCATGAGTGGTGGTATGAGTGTGTGAGTACATGTGTGGGATTCTTCTAAAGGTGTAAGTACCTGCTTGGTTCTCTCCCTCAGCTCTGTAGGTAGTAGCTGCATTCTGTGGTTGCTGCTTTTGTAACATTGAATTCCTTCTTCCTTACCTCTTTAATTTAAATCCCTCTTTACCAGTTAATATTTCTTTATATTAGCTTTTCCTTATTCAAGTTGCTAAGGTGGTTTCTGTCTCCTGATTGCACCCTGACCAACACAGTCTGCCTCCTCATATATTACATAGAATGACAAATTTGAGTTTTCATATGAAAAAAGCTCAACAATGCTAATCATTACAGAAATAAAAATCAAAACCACAGTAAGATACCATCTTACACCAGTCAGAATGACTACTATTAAAAAGTCAAAAAATAACAGATGCTAGCAAGGTTGCAGAAAAAAAGGAATGCTTATACACTGTTGGTGGGAGTTCAAGTTAGTTTGGCCATTATGGAAAAGAGTTTGGAAATTTCTCAAAGAACTTAGAATGATCACCTGAAACAGCAATCCAGTTATTGAGTATATACCCAAAGAAATATAAATTATTCTATTATAATGACACATGTACGTGTATGTTCAATGCAGCACTATTCACAATAGCAAAGACATGGAATAAATATATATGTCTACCAAAGGTAAAGTGGATAAAAAATGTGCTATATATATGCTATGGAATACTATGCAGCCATAAAAAAGAATGAGGTCATATCTTTTGCAGCAACATAGACAGAGCTAGAGAACGTTATCCTAAGCAAACCAAGGAACAGAAAACCATGTACCACATGTTCTCACTTATAAGTGGGAGCTAAACCATGAGAACACATGGATGCTAGGAGTCGAGTACAGACAATCCAGTCAACTTGAGGGTGGAAAGAAGAAGGGAGAAAATCAGAAAATAATACCGATATGCTTATTTCCCAGGGGATAAAACTATCTGTACACCAAACCCCCATGACACACAGTTTACCATATAACAAAACTGCGCATGTGCCCCTGAACCTAAAAGTTAAAAAAAGAAATTAAAATATAAGATTAATAATAATAATCAAAAATAAATTAATAATAATCAAAAAATAAAAAATAGGGTTAATCTGGTTGCACCTTTTGCTATTATATTTCATTCAGAGGCACTGATTATGTACTGAGAGTACAACACAATTTAGTTCAGTCCTGAAGTTTGGACCATCACCTAAAATTGTTGTAATAAGCAATCCATAATATCCCCTCAAACTGTAATTTTTTCTTCAACAAATGCATTGTTTAATCCATTTTAAAATTCATCTTATTCTGCATCTAAGCCAGGTAGTGCTATCACAATTTTTGTATAGTAACAAATATTTATTCCCAAAACTGCATTTTAAGTGAGCTCCTGTATATGACTCTTAAATTTAAAGTTATTCATTCCTTTCTGACTTTATTTTAGAAGCTGAAGTTAGATTATCCTAATTTCAATCATTGTTTAAACAAAGAGAATAAACAGATGTATTGCTGATAAATTATTCTAACTTGTGAAAATGCCAGGATTGTGGTCTGCATTGATGAATCGATTACTTACATTCTTCTATACTTGTGGGTTGTTGGTTTTTTTTGATACCAGAATATACCTAAGGTTTTTGTAACTCTATTATACATTATGACCTATTCTTTATTTTAAAAATAGACTGTGGCTGGGGATGGTGGCTAATACTTGTAATCCCAGCACTCTCAGTGCTTGGGGAGGCCAAGGCAGGAGAATAACTTGAGGCTAGGAGTTTCAATACCAACCTGGACAACATGGAGAGACCTTGTCTTTACAAAATATTAAAACAATAGCTGAATGTGATGGTATATGCCTACAGTTCTAGCTGCTCAGAAGGCTAAGGCAGTAGCTCACTTGAGCCTGGAAATTTTAGGGTCCAGCAAGCTGTGATCACACTACTGCACTCCAGGTTGGGTGTCAGAGCTATACCCTGTCTGTAAAAAAAAACAATAATAATACATTGTGATTGTACTCTTAGTGGATTCTTAGGTTAAACTCCACCATGTATTTGCCTGAGTTGCTATCATTTTTCTTGTCTCCTCTCATGATCTCTCACTTTTTTCCAGTCCTTGAAGTAGGTGTTATTAAGCACCTCTATGAGAGAAGCTTTGGAATTCCCATCAGCAACTTGCCTATCTTTTTTTGTTTCTTATCATTACTTTCAACCAAAAAACATGGCACCTATGTTAACCATCTTCCTTTCCATGTATTTCAATGACAGGGGCCATCCCATGTCAAATGTTAAACATTTGTCCACAGAAGCACTTCAAGTATGTATAAACTAAAAGGTCCCCGTTATTTCCCCCAAAAATGCCTGATTTGAGGGGGTCTTTCTCAGAGAAATTGTTTATTGTTATCAGTGGCAGCTGTAGTCATTTTGAAAGATACAGACTAACTTTCAGATTCCATATGTAGATAATGTGTAGAAAGTACATTTGAAACAAAGATTAGGGTTACTGTCAAGGGATTGCAAGTATAAATTCATTGAGTTATTAAGCAAGGAAGTCATAAACCAAAATAAAATATAAAAATGTCAGGAATCTCCATCAGATTATTTTTGAACACTGATTATAAAGTATTGAAATATTTCCGAGAATAATTAGGAAAACCAAGGATGACTGTGCTGTATTTTCCATACATTTAATGGAAAGCTGTAAAGGAGTAATCAAAATTAAATTGGAAGGGATAGATGCATTAAAGATTATAAACTTTAACTTACCTCTGACTGTACTTAGGGATACAAATATGACTTGTTTCTCTTTTAGTCTTAGGACATAATGTACTTGTGACTCTACTTAGGGACACAAATATGCCTTGTTTCTCTTTTAGTTTTAGGACATAATGTATTTGCCTTTTATATAGCAGAAAAATCATTAACATTTGAATCAAAAGATCTAGGTGTGCACCGCTGTGCAACCATTTACCACACACATAACCTTCGGATTAACCTCTCTGAGACAGATTGTGTGTATTTTACTCATCTTCTAGTTTTGTAAAGCAATTCTAATGAAAATGCTTTGTAAGTGCAGAAACGAAGTATAGATGAGTGAATGAATAAATAAGCCAACTCCAAGAAAGTAAGATAGAGGCTTATGTAAAGAATTAGGGATATTTCAAATGGGCACAGGAGGGAAAACACTTAAATTTGGAGTGGACTTTAGGATTGTTTTGGAATAATATGCAGTTAAATATGATCTGGAAAAACCAGATTTTGTCCCAAGTAATTTTATTCAGAAAGAGAATTTGGAAATGTTTTACTAAATAGGTATGATGCATTAGCTCACAAAATATTTGAATACAACCATTTTAGACCACAGAAAGTCAAGTTGAATTCTATCCACTTTTATTTATTGAACAGGTATAATTATGACTAAATTTAGTGTTACCGTATTAAAATAGCATAAAGAAAGACTGCTGTGTGACTTACTAAGAGGATATATCAAGTAAAGATTTTTGGAGTAATCATGAACTTAGATATTTCTTTCTATAGTTACTGACTTCACTTATGCATTTATTTATTTGTGAGTAAATGAATTAATGCTTTTATTTATACATTAGTTTTTTAAGGAAATATTTGAGAGCACTTTTATCAACCTTATAAGCAGGGGACATTTCAGATGTTTATAAAACCATCAGATCTCATAAGTACTCAGTCAATATCAGGAGAACAGCATGGGGGAAACTATCCCCATGATCCAGTAACCTCCCACTGGGCCCTTCTCTCAACATGGGGGGTATTATAGATACTACAATTCAAGCTGAAATTTGGGTGGAGACACAAAGCCTAGTCATATCAGTACTGAAGAGGGAACATGCTTGGCACATGTGAGAAATATCAAGAAACTGTAGAGGATACCAGTGGGGAACTGGGAGGAAGAGGGTGAGATACGGGATCATATAGGATCTTGTAGACTGGCGATCATGAATCTGGTAAATCTATCCCCAGTCATACTATACACTACTCAGCCTATTTATTTTGGATGACCTGAAGTCATTGGAGAATTTTTAGGAGGGGGGCAACACCCTTTTGTTACTTTAACAAATAGTCATCAAAGAACTACTATATTCTTTCACTTTTTTAGACCAATGAGATTCTTGAAAACTATGATGGTTTTATTAGGCTTCTTACTCTAATGTCAAGACAGCATTGCAATTAGATTAATGAGGCAGATTAAGAAAATATAGAGTGTCAGATTGATGTGGGCATTATAATTTTATATTAAATAATCCAGAATGATTTTCTGAAAATGTGACATTTGAGCACAGACCTGAAGCTCTCTGAGGGAGTGAGCCCTACAAGTCTGGGAAAAGGGAACCCTAGGCAAAGGGAAGAGCAAGTGCCGAGGCTCTGAGACAGAAGCGTAATTGACCTATTGGAGGAAATGCAAAAAGATCATGTGTGGCTGGAGCCAAGTGAGAGAGGATTCACGTTTCAGGGGTTGTGGGCATTGCAGACATTGGCAGGGTGAGCAGATCGTGCAGGCCCGGTAAATGATTTTGAAGATGTTAGCGGTTATTCAAAGTGAATTGAGAAGATACTAAGTGAGGTATGTTTTTAAATCATTGCTCTGGCTTAGTGGATTTAAAACTTTTCACTTCAGTTCTTCGTAAATATTAAATTTTACAATGTGACTGTCTTACCACATATGCACACAGAATTTAATGAAAGAGTATTTCTCCTACCTATACAATGCACATAAATTTCTTATACTATTTTAGTCCATTTTGTTTCACTTAAAAATTGTATTTCCAATACAGTAAATTGATTTTGTTACCCAATTATGAATGGAAATATGTGTAAGATATGAAACACTTAAAGCTCTATGATTTTGCTGTACTTTCATTAATCCTTGTAGATGTCTTCCTAGATCAATATTTAGTTATATTCCTTTGCCTGGTGCCTTAGAGGTTTTCACAACCCAGGTTAATATATATAACCTTAATCCCAGGTCAAGTTATAGGATAACATCTTTCTTTTGTATAGGTTTATTTTCAAGTAAGCGATATTAGAAATATGCTAATAAGGAAGAACAATCTGGAAATTTATTACCTTAAAATTTTCATTTGCATGTAGCGTAACCTTGGGTTGCATGTGTGTGTGCGTGCATGTGTGTGTGCATATGTGTGTGTGTGCATGTGTGTGTGCATGTATGTGTGTGCATGTGTGTGTGTGCAAGTGCGTTTGTGTGTGTTGTGCACACTCTGATTTAAAGGCCTCTTGCTTAGATTATGATGGTATCTTCAGAGTGAACATGCGACCTACAGGATGGGAGAATGTTTTTGCAAGCTACTCATCTGACTGACCAAGGTCTAATATCCAGAATCTACAAAGAACTTAAACAAATTTACAAGGAAAAAACAAACAACCTCACCAAAAAGTGGGCAAAGGTTATGAATAGACACTTCTCAAAGGAAGACATTTATACAGCCAACAAACAAATGAAAAAAAAAAACTCATCACTGGTCATCAGAGAAATGCAAATCAAAACCACAATGAGATACCGTCTTGTGCCAGTTAGAATGGCAATTATTAAAATGTCAGATAACAGATGCTGGCGAGGATATGGTGAAACAGGAATGCTTTCACACTGTTGTTGGGAGTGTAAATTGGTTCAACCATTGTGGAAGACAATGTGAAAATTCCTCAAAGATCTAGAACCAGAAATGCCATTTGACCCAGCAATTCCATTACTGGATATATACCCAAAGGGTTATAAATCATTCTACTATAAAGACATGTGCACATGTATTTTTATTGAAGCACTATTTACAATAGTTTGTAACAAAGCTATTTGCAAAGACTTGGAACCAACCCAAATGCCCATCAATGATAGACTGGATAAAGAAAATGTGGCACATATAGACACCAAGGAATACTATGCAGCCACAAAAAAGAATGAGTTCACGTCCTTTGCAGGGACATGGATGAAGCTAGAAACCATCATTCTCAGCAAACTAACACAGGAGCAGAAAACCAAACACCGTATGTTCTCACTCATAAGTAGGATTTGAACAATGAGAACACATGGACACAGGGTGGGGAACATCACACATTGGGGACTGTAGAGGGGTGGTAGGCCAAGAGAGGGATAGCATTAGGACAAATATCTAATGTATGCAGGGCTTAAAACCTGGATGATGGGTTGATAGTTGCAGCAAACCACCATGATACATGCATACCTATGCAGCAAACCTACATGTTCTACACATGTACCCCAGAACTTGCAGTAAAAAAAATTATGGTGGTATCAACAGAGGTGATGGGACTTGGACAGATTCTGGATATATTTCAAAGCTAATTTCAGAAATGTTTTGCTGACATTAGTGATCTGGGTTATGAAAGGAAGAGGAAATTCACAAACGCCCTAAAAATTAGGCCTAAGAAAACAAGTAGGGTCATGTATTCAAAAGAAGGATATTAATCATTGAGTAGGCTGGGGAATGCATAGTTTAGCTGGGAATTAACTTATCAGCTTTATTATCCTTCTTTTATAGTAAAGGTAAAGAGACTTAAAAAGTTTAGCAATATACTACAAAGCTAATGCATTTATTGTTTCTTTTCACTTTAACTTGGTAGGATTAAAGACGTGGATTTTGAAAGAAAGAGGGAATTCACTTATCTATCACATTCTAGTTTGGTGCCAAAAAAAAAAAAAAAAAAACTTAGGAGGAGAATAAGAACTATAATGGAGGGCTCATTGATAACTTCATGAGCTGATCACCATTAACAATTTGGTTTACTATACTGTCTTTGTTCCAATTTTGGAAGATACTAGTTTTCTTCCCTTCCCTCTTAGAACATTTGATCTGAAATTGGTTGTCTTGGTGAAATTTAGGGGAGAAAATTTCTGATTAAACAGATAAGAAAATGACAGGTATTTATTTTCTCACTTTCCTGGAGGCTGGAAGTCCTAAATCAAGATGTCTGCAGGGTTGATTTCTTCTGAGGCCTCTCTTGGATTATAATGCCTGGTGTCCCACTGTATCTTCACATGGTCTTTCTCTGTAGGTGTCTCTTTCCTAATCTTCTCTTTTTATCAGGACACCATTCATATTCAATTAGGGCCTGCTCTATGACCTCATTTTAAGTTGTTGACCTCTTTGGAGAATCTGTGTACAAGTATAGTATTATGCAGCCCTGAAATGATTCCAAACACTTACATAGTTTGCTACATGAGTGACATAATTTTGCTGTAATGAGAATTTTGAGCATACTCCTGTTCTCCAGAATGTAACATCACACCTTATCAAACCCATATGAGAGCTATTGACTTCAACATACATATAAACCCAAGAGGTTAACAGATATTTTGAGAATTTAGGCTGTGGCAGGCTACACTCTGTATGCCACCTCTCCCAAGACCAAATGCTAACAGTTATATATATTTTTACTATTTATTTCTAAAACTTTATATTTTTTCTGTGCTAGCAAAATACTTGTATTATATTTATAATGATAAAAACAAGGAAAGTAAAGATTTATTTTTGGTATATACCCAGAGTATATATTTTTCCTGTGCTAGCAAAATCCTTGTATTATATTTATAATGATTAAAAACAAGGAAAGTAAAGATTTCTTTTTGGTATATACCCAGAGTTATGAGAAGTAAAACAAAAATGTGATTAACATAATTTTTATATACTTTTGATGACAATAGTTAACAATACCAACTTCTTGCAATAAAACTTACCATAACTCCCCAAAACACGTGTAAAGAATCATAGTTTAATATTATAAGACATATTTTCATTTTTCTACAAACCACAAATTAAGTTTAAATGTCAAAGTAATTAGTTTAAAATGCAGAATTTTTTTGACTTTGACTAATTTCCTAAGCTATTATTGTATTTATTCAAAACCATACAATTTTCTCATCTTCATTTTGTAATGAATTTCTTAAATTCTGATTCTTTTATACCAAAGATACAAAGGAACAATGTGTTATAAAAATTGCCCTCCCATTCCTATAAAAATAGGAGTAACATTTTTCTTATTCTAAAGCATTTATCTAAGAAATAGTTGTGGATAAAAGCACAAGTGACAAAAGAAAAAAAATGAAATGTGCATCTAAACCCATCCTGATAGGTGGGCTCTGTGAATAGAGAGATAAAGAGTAAGATAATAGACACTGGAACCAAATTGCTTGGATTCAAATTCTATTGCTACCACTTTTTAACTGGGTAATATTAGGCAAGTTATGCCACTTCTTTGTGTTTCTTTATTTGCAGATGCAAATAAAACTAGGAAATTTTTCACAGAATAAAGAAGAGGTTTAAATGAGTAAAAATGGACAAAACACTTAGGGTGCAGTCTGGCACATGAGAAAAAAATTGTGAATTCATATGTTGTCTGACCTGTTGGTTTATGTAATATATACAGTGCAATAATATATATGTTATTATGCTTTCTCTAACAATTAAAATCCAGTGCTAGTTAAAATAATTGCCTTACCAAAATGCAGAGTTAAATTTACTTGTCCTCATAAAAACTTAATTTTTTTCTCATTGTTAACTGGGGATAATAATACTCCATAAAGGATCTTATAAATAAATATTTGTGTATATGTACAAATGTATAATATAATCCAAAGCTAGAGAATCTTAGTTTTATAATGAATGTCATATCAATTTCTATTTATCAAGTCATAATGGAATTATCTTTGTCTTTAATAAGATGCATTTATAGGAAAATGAACATTTTAGGTGTCACAGAGACCATTGTCAGACTGTGTTTTAGATTTGCAATGAAGTTAGACCTGATACTAATGATCTTTTCCTAGATGAATAGATTTCAACTGTAATAAACAAAATTATATTTTGCTTTTATAAAAAACATTTCTTTTCCTCAAGTGAATATCATGAAATTTGATTTTTTTTCTAGTAAATCAGACTTACTCATATTCCCTTTCTCTTTCAATACTTTCATGTTTTTATTTTGCTATTTTAAAGATTTACATGAAAGCTTTTAAAAGAAATAAAATCCATTAGAATTTGTACATTTTGCCTAAATTTTAAAATGTCTTTTGTTGTCTTTTCATCTTAATTAAATATTAATTTGTCAAAATATGCTTTTCCAGCTTAGCGATTTAAATGTCTTTTCCAGAACCTAGAAAATGATTTAAAAAAATGGCTAAAACAGATTTGTTCCTTCTTCTCTTGAGCTAATAGGTAATTTGATTTTGTGCTTTTTCTTACCATTGAAGCCTCATACTTCTTAAAATAACTCTAAAAGTAACTTTGTGCCATAAGTCTGTGTCCTAATATATGTGGAGTATATAGTTTTATTCTCTTGAAATTTGTAAATCTTGGCAATCCAAATCCCCACCACTGTATATTATCACAATATATAGCTGTGCTACATCATCTTTGAAAACAAATTTTCAATGCCAGCTCTGTGTTTTGGAACTGTTTGAAGATTGAAGAAGACACGTCTTCTATGTGAAGTGCTTATACTGTGAGTTAAACAAACAGAACAGACGAGCCCCGGAAAAATACACCAGATGTGCAGGTGGTAGTTAAATCAACAAGAAATGTGATTTCATCAGTATTAGATTTCATTAGTAGTGATCTTTTCTTCTTTAGAAATATAGGAATATATTGAAAAAATAAGTCATTATGCAGAATTTGATGGCTTCCACCATGGTGAAAATATTGCTTAGGAAAAAATCTGACTCTAAGTAAAAGGACAAAGTGAGCTGCACATAAAGCATAAAACCAAATGAGTAGAAAGAGAAAACAAGGAAGAATGTAAATGAGATTGAGTAGAGGATATTTGAGTGGAGGCAGTGATATATAAATCATATTTATAGCAAAGATCTGTAAAACAAATTTAAAAATTTTACAAAAAATGAATAGGCAATCATAATTTGATAAAACCAGATAACTATACAGCTACATTGTTACTGTCATAGATTGATACTTTGACTAAATAAATATCATAAGAAAAATGTCAAATGAAAATGTGATAAACACAATTATGAATCCCAAGAAAATACATGGATGAATATTTTATGAGAATGGAGATGAATAAGAATAAAGAAATAACCACAGCATAACAGGAACTCTTTGGAATGGCAATATATATTACTTAGTTCTTAAGTAGCAACCATCTTTTTAGTGACTCTAAATATATATTTCCATGTGTATAAAAACCAAAAACTGAAAGAGAAAGTTCTTGAGGATATTACTCTGAGAGGTTTGGCCAAAATCTTTGGGTGAAAGATGAGTACTGAATTTCACTCAAGTTATAAGGAAGGATTTGTTTGTTTTGTTTTGTCTTCTGAAACAGGGTCTTGCTGTGTCACCCAGGCTGTAGTGCAGTGGCATGATCTCAGCTCCTTGTAACCTCCACCTCCTGGGCTCAAGTCATCCTCCCACCTCAGCCTCCTAAGTAGCTGTGTCTGTAGGCACATGCCGCCATTCTTGGATAATTTTTAAATTTTTTGTAAACAGGTGAGAGGATGTCTTGAGCCCAATATTTCAAGACAATCCTCACTTTATTGTCCAGGCTTGTCTTGAACTTCTGGGCTCAACACATCCTCTCACCTCAGCCTCCCAAAGTGCTGGGATTATGTGAATGAACCACTGCACCCAGCCTAGGAAAATGTTTTATAGTTGACAAGATGCCCTCTCACTATTTTTCAAATCCTAAAGGACTCAAGATTTTGAATCTTCTTCACTGGAATCAGCCACAGGGAAACAAACTATGTGTGTGAGTCCTACTAGTTATTGAAAACATCATTTTATTAAATAACATTAACAATTAATTAGTGTTTACTGAGTTCTTATTAGGTATTCCTAAGAGATTCTCATATATTTTTATCTTTAATTAAAAAATAACTAACTTGATGATGTCTATCATAGCACTTTTACAAAAGAGGAAACTAAAACAAAACAAATTTAACTTTGCTCAACTCTCAGAGCTAATGCACCAGAATCTTAATACATTGCCCCAAGGCCATTGATCTCAGAGCCTATGGTCTTTGCCATTTCTCAACCCTCCTAATAAAATTAAAAATTTTTATTAAATGTAACATAGACTAATATCAACATCTATCCTATCTATTTTAGATCATGTTGACATATGTAAATAACCAAACATTTTGGTAGAAAACAAAAATTATATTTAGTGATTTCGTTGTTAAGGTTTTAAAAACATTTACTGAAGGGTTAAGCTACATTAGGATAGATGAAGTGATGCTTCCTCTGCTCCACTCACCATCCAATATTGTATTCATACTATAGTTCTCTCAATCCTTTATCATAGCATTTGCTAGATGATTGACTTGTGCAGTAGCTACACATTAGAATCATACTGAAAGCTTTAAAAGCTATTGGGCCAGGCATGGTGGCTTAGGCCTGTAATTCCAGAATTCTGAGAGGCCAAGGCTGGCAGATTACTTGAGGTCAGGTGTTCAAGACCAGCGTTACCAACATGGCAAAACCCTGTCTCTAATAAAAAGACAAAAATTAGCTGGTTGTGGTGTGGGCACCTGTAATCTATAGTCCCAGCTACTTGGGTGTGCTAAGGCATGAGAATCACTTGAACCACAGCAAGGTGGGGGACCAGAGGGTGCAATGAGCCTAGATCTTGCCACTGCACTCCAGCCTGGGTCATAAAGTGAGACTCCCTCTCAAAAAAAATAACATATATATATGTATGTATATATATATATATTTGCTTCTATTAAATGATAGAAGCCTCATATATTTACATATATATATATGTAATGTGTGTGTGTGTGTGTGTGTGTGTGTATCAAAGGTACAAGGAGACATTCTTAGATTAGAATCTTAGAATTTCTGGAGGGTAGAACCTGAGCTTAATTGTTGTTTTTGTTGTTAATGTTGTTTTAAACTGCTCAGTTATTTTAATCTGTAGCCCAAATTGAGTAACAAAGACTACTCATTGAAGATTATTGACAAATGAAACAAGAAACATGCTAGCTCTTTTGAAGATAAGTTAACAGTAATATGTATTTAAATATCACAGAGAGTTGTATGTTTGAGTAATTTCCATATATGTTGAAATGTAACCTCACCTCTAGTACTATATGATGCATCCTCCAATAATAACACTTTTCTTTTAAAAATACCATCATTATGCCTAAGAAATCGAGCAATAAATCCATTATATTATCTATTGTGATCAGTGCACTTAAAAAAATCCCCCATTTAAGCTGAGAATGTCTGTTTTGAAAGTTTTAATTAGATCGAATCAATGTTTATCCATAAGGTTTTTTTTTTTGTCTTTTTATATCTTTTAACTTGATGCCATAACCCCATTTCTTAGGCAATTTACATCTGAGTCCAGGCCAGCTGTCTTGTGATAATGGTGCACATTTCAGTCATCAGATTGTTCCTCCTAGTGCTGTTTAATGTTTCTTCTGTCTTCTGAATTCTCTGCAAATTGGATGTCAGTTCCAGACTCTAGATTGATTAGATTCAGGTTAAATATTTTTGGCAAGAAAACTTCATAAATGATGTTAGGTATGTCAGATCAGAATTCATAAGACAAGATGCCTTATATATAATATATAATGTTATGTATAGTAATACAGGCATGCTTTGAAGATGTGGGTTAGGTTCCAGACCACCATGATAAAGTGAATATCACAATAAAGAAAGTCACACCAATATTTCGTTTTCCTAGTGCATATGAAATTTATGCTTATACTACACTATAGTTTATTAAGTGTGCAATTGCATTGTATCTATAAAAATAATATATATACTTTAAACACAAATTGCTTTTTGATAAAAAATGCTAATGATCATCAGAGCCTTCAACAAATCGTATCTGTCTATCAGATGACTCACTATCTATGGCAATGATATCCTTACAAAATGCATTTATTAAATAGTAAGGCTGAAAGTTGAAATTACTCCTTGATCCATATACTGCAAAATGGATACTGTTTTAGCAGGCATCAAAACGTTAATGTCCTTGTACATCTTCATCACAGCTCTTGGGTGACCATGTATATTGACGAGAAGCAAAATTTCAAAATAATATTTTGAAAGAAATCCTCTTTTCTGAGCAATACATCTCAACACTAAGCTTAAAATAGTCAGTAAACCATGCTGTAAACAGATGTGCTATAATCCAGGCTTTGTTGTTCCACTTCTAGAGCACAGGCAGAGTAGCGAACATTTAGCATAATTCTTAAGGACCCTTGTACTATTTGGAATGGCAAATGGTTTTGTCTTAAAGCCACAACCTGTATTAGTTCCAAATAAGAGAGTAAGCCTATTCTTTGAAGCTTTGAAACATCTCTCTACGAAAATCATAGATTGTGTCTTCTTCCAATATATGGCTATTTAGTCTACAATGAAATCTATTGTTTGGTGTAGCCACCTTCAATGACCTTAGCTAGATCTTCCGGATAACTTACTGTAGTTACTAGATAACACTTGCTGGTTTGTCTTGTGCTTTTATGTTATAGAGATGGTTATTTCCTTAAACCTCATTAACCAACCTCTGCTAGCTTCAGACTTGACTTCAGCAGCTCCCTCATCCCTTTCAATTTTATGCCTCATAAAATTGAAGAGAGTTAGGGTCTTGCTCTGGATTAGCCTAAAGGAAAGTTGTGGCTAGCTTCATCTTCTATCTGGAATACTAAAACTTTCTTCAAATCAGCAATGAGGCTGTTTTGCTTTCTTATCATTCATATGTTCACTGGACTAGAACTTTTAATTTCTTTCAAGAACTTCTTTGCACCTACTGCTTGGCTGTTTGTCACAAGAGGTCTAGCTTTTAGCCTATCTCAGGTTTTAACTTATCTTTCTCACTAAGCTTAATTATTTCTAGCTTATAATTTAAAGTAAGAGACACATGACACTTTTTTTACTTGAACACTTAGAGGTGATTGTAGGGTTATAAATTGGCTTAATTTCTATATTGTTGTGTCTCAGGGAATAGGGAGGCACAAGGAGAGAAAGATAGGGGAACTGCAGGTAAGTGGAATTCCCAGAACACACATTTATCCATTAACTTACTGATGACATAGAGAGACCCCTAAAACAACTGCAGTAGTAACTGGTCATAGATCACTATCACAGATAAAATAATAATGAAAAAGTTAGAAATATTGTGTGAATTACCAATGTGTGATACAGAGACACAAAGCGAGCACAAGCTGTTGGAAAAATGGTGCTGATAAAATGCTAGACATAGGTTGCCACAAACCTTTGATTTGTAAAAAGTGCAATATCTGCAAAGCCCAATAAAGTGCAGCACAATAAAATGAGGTATGCTTGTGTTAACGGAAAAAAGCAAGCTCTGTAAAATATTTAAAAGAGGTTTATTCTGAGCCAATATGAGTGACCGTGGCCCAGGGAAACACAAACCCAAGAAGTCTTAAGTTGTCCCAAGGAAGCTGGATTACAGTTTGGGTTTTATAAATTTTAGGGAGGTAAGACTTACTGGCAAACACATAACTCAATGCATGGAAAGTATACATTGGTTTGACTAGAAAAGGTGAGATACCTTAGAGTGGGCACTTGCAGGTTATCGAAAGAGTCAGATTAAATCAATTAATTAATTAATTAATTTAATTTCCAATTGTTAAAGAAGTAAGGCTCCCAGTAAAATTTGGAGTCAACAGAAAGAAATATTTTAAGTTAAGGGTGCCATGTAGCAAGATTAGATGGCCTCAGACATGACTTAACCTTTACCTTGAAGGGCCTTAAGTCTTATTTATAATTTGGTATCAAAATGATACAGGATTTTTCTTGGTCACTTTGCCAGCTACAGACCTTCAGCCAGTGACGCCCCTGTCCAGGCCTTTCTCTGGCTCGGGTTCACTGCAGGACACACCCCATCTACTCAGTCTGCCAGGCAGTGCCTGGCTTGCACTCTGGGGCAAGATCCCTTAGCCACCATGACTGTGCACTCAGTCTCCAGTGGGAGGAAGTGTGTGAGTGAGCTAGTGTGAGGGGCAGCTGGTTCTAAACCCTGGCACAGGAGTGAGTTCTGTTCAGGGCTTGTGGCTGGACCAGTCATGTTGCAAGCAAATACTGTAGTGGTCTCCAGTGTCCAGATGAGGGTAGTACAGTGGTGCCCAGACAGGAGTGTCTGCAACCCTGAGGCCTCAGAGGGTGTGTTACAGCATGCTAATTAGCTCTTTTAGTCCCACCAACTGCAGCTTGATGGATGGTGGTGTGTTCACAGCTCTGTCAGTCCTGTTTCCCCTCTCCAGCCATGGCCTCCTGGTCTGGCTCAGCTATGCCACTGCTTCTCATCATGTGGGGGGGTCTACCCAGTGGCCAAAGGCAGAGGGCCAACATGTTACAGTCTTCTTTGTACCTGCATTTGATTAGCTCCTAGTTCCTGTCCTGCATCCATGAAGAATGAGGTCTGCCTGGCAGCCGAAGGGTGAGGACAGCAGAGAAGAAATTTATTGAACAATGAAAGAGATCTCAGCAGGGTCTCTCACTCAGTGTGGCTGGGTCCAGGGCTTTTATGGGCTCAGAATGGGGGAGTGCATGCTAATTGGTTTGTGAGTTTGCAAAAGAAGGCATCACTCAAAGGTGAGCATGGCACTTTAAAAAATCAATTAGTGTTTTTGTAAAATGTAAAATAGTTGGGTTTTTTAATGTAAAATAGTTGAAGGGTGGTTTTCAGTCAGAGGAAATCATACCAAATGGCAAAAAGGGTTCTCAATCCAGTCTGTAGATTTATCCAAGACCGTGACTTGTTTTTTCAGACTTTGAACTGTCTTTGGCTTAAAAGTTGGGTTTCACCAGGGACTTGCCCCTGCCTGCCTAGGATTTGTCTGCCTCCTGTCCCTATCATTATTGCCATGAAGAGTCTGTTTTGTCAGTCTGAAGACCTCTATTTTAACATGAATGCTGGTCAGTTGCTGTGCCTAAATTCCAAAAGGGAGGGATTGTAATGAGGCAGGTCCAACTTTCCTTTTTGTCCTGGCAAGGAATTCAGTTTTTAAGGTTTTTCTGGGGTCCCCTTGACCAAGAAGAGATCCAGTCAGTCAGTGGGGGCATAGGATTTTATTTTTAGTGTCCACCTGTATTATACATTTTATATACATATAACTATATATATATAAAATTTGTGTGTATGAAATAAAGACATATTTCTAGAAAAATATGGTTGCATATCCAAACTGATTTAATAAAGTAAGGAAAATACACATTTTCTATGGACCATTCAAAATTTATTTTTCAAAAATTAGCATTTAAAAAAATAAATAATTACCAATTAACCTTTACTTTAGCATGTGGGTGTGCCTTAGTTCCACCAAACATTTCATAATTATTTTAGCCTTCATTTTTGAAAATTATCTGAATCAGTTATTATACCGGAGGTTATAAAATTGTGATTCAAAAAAAAATTCTATTTCTTTTATACCATTAGCCAGAACTTTCTTCCTGTTCCTCCTAGTGGACAGAGATAGAATATATGTATGTATATATGCTTATACATATATAAGCATATGTAAATCTATATCTCAAATTCAAGTTTACTATTTTGACATTTTGATCTTACACTTTTGTATCTGTACTTCCATTGTCTAACATTGAAAATCTTAGTTTATAATATTAATATATTATTTGCTATGTCATATACAGATACATATACAGCAAAAATATCAAACAGAATGTTTACTGCTAGGCTTCAATTGTTTTTATTTGCTTTTAATTTTGTATGTATCTAAAATTTTTCAAAAGCACATAAAATGTAAATTCAGACATACTGTTACATTTCTTTTTCCCTGAAACTTACTATGTACCATATAGTTAATCATTTAGTATGTTAAATTCTATATTTTTTATTCTTTCTGGGTGTCTTTTTTTATTATATGTTTAAGTTCTGGGTTATAGGTACAGAACGTGCACATTTGTTGCATAGGTACACATGTGCTGTGGTTTGCTGCAGCCATCAACCTGTTATCTACATTAGGTGTTTCTGTTAATGCTATCTCTCTCCTTTCCGCACCACTCCTGACAGGCTCCAGTGTGTGATGTTCCCTTCCCTGTCCCCATATGTTCTCATTGTTCAACTCCTACTTATGAGTAGAACATATGGTGTTTGGTTTTCTGTTCCTACATTAGAATGCTGAGAATGATGGTTTCCAGCTTCACCTATGTTTCTGCAAAGGATAAATTCATTCTTTTTTATGGCTGCATAGTATTACATGGTGTATATGTGCTGTGTTTTCTTTATCCAGTCTATCATTAATGGGCATTTGAATTGGTTCCAAGTATTTGCTATTGTGAATAGTACTGCAGTAAACATATGTGTTCATGTGTCTTTATAGTAGAATGATTATAATCCTTTGGATATATACCCGGTAATGGGATTTCTGGGTTAAATGATATTTCTAGTTCTAGATCCTTGAGGAATTGCCATGGTGTCTTTCACAATGGTTGAACTAATTTACACTCCCACCAACAGTGTAGTGTTTTACCGCATCCTGACCAACATCTGTTGTTTTCCTGACTTTTTAATGATCACCATTACAACTGGCATTAGATGGTATCTCATTTTGGTTTTGATTTGCATTTCTCTAATGACCACTGATGATCAGCATATTTTCATATGTTTGTTGGCTGTATAAATATCTTGTTTTGAACAGTGTCTGTTCATATCTTTCATCTACTTTTTGATGAGGTTGCTTGTTTTTTTCTTGTACATTTGTTTAAGTTCTTTGTAGATTCTGGATATTAGCCCTTTGTCAAATGGATAGATTGCAAAAGTTTCCTCCCATTCTGTAGGTTGCCTGTTTACTGATGATAGTTTCTTTTGCTCTGCAAACGCTCTTCAGTTTAAGTAGATCCCACTTGTCAATTTTGGTTTTTGTTGTCATTGCTTTTGTTGTTTTAGTTATGAAGTCTTTGCCCATGCCTATGTCCTGAACGATATTGCCTAGGTTTTGTTGTAGAGCTTTCAAGGTTTTAGGTTTTATGTTTAAATCTTTAATCCCATCTTTATTTAGTTTTTGTATAAGGTGTAAGGAAGAGGTCCAGTTTCAGTTCTCTGCATATGACTAGCCAGTTTTCTCAACACCATTTATTAAATAGGAAATGCTTTCCCCATTGCTTGTTTTTGTCAGGTTTGTCAAAGATCAGATGGTTATAGATATGGGGCATTATTTCTGAGGCCTCTGTTCTGTTCCATTTGTCTATGTATCTGTTTCAGTACCATGCTATTTTGATTATTGTAGCCTGGTAGTATAGTTTGAAGTCAGGTGATGCCTCTAGCTTTGTTCTTTTTGTTTAGGATTGTCTTGGGTATATGGGCTTTTTTGGTTCCATATGAAATTTAAAGCGTTTTTTTCCTAATTCAGTGAAGAAAGTCAATGGTGGCTTGATGGGAATAGCACTACAAACTATTTTGGGCAATAGGGCCATTTTCATGATACTCATTCTTCCTATCCATAAGAATGGAATGTTTTTCCATTTGTTTGTGTCCTTTCTTATTTCCTTAAGCAGTGGTTTGTGGTTCTCCTTGAAGAGGTCCTTCACATCCCTTGTAAGTTGTATTCCTAAGCATTTTATTCTTTTGTAGCAATTGTGAATGGGAGTTCACACATGATTTGGCTCTCTGTTGTTGGTATACAGGAATGCTTGTGATTTTTGCACATTGATTTTGTATCTGAGAGTTTGCTGAAGTTGCTTATCAGCTTAAGGAGTTTTTGGGCTGATATGTTGGGGTTTTCTAAATCTACAATCATGTCATCTGCAAACTGAGATTAATTTGACTTCCTCCCTTCCTATTTGAATATCCTTTATTTCTTTCTCTTGCCTGATTGCCCTGTCCAGAACTTCCAATACTATGTTGAATAGGAGTAGTAAGAAAGGTCATTCTTGTCTTGTGCCAGTTTTCAAAGGGAATGCTTCCAGCTTTTGCTCATTAGCTATTATATATGCTATGGGTTTGTCATAAGTAGTTCTTATTATTTTGAGATACATTTCATCAGTACCTAGTGTATTGAGTGTTTTTAGCATGAAGGGCTGTTGAATTTTATTAGAGGCCTTTTCTGCATCTACTGAGATAATCATGTGGTTTTTGTCTTTGGGTCTGTTTATGTGATGGATTATGTTTATTGATTTGCACATGTTGAACCAGCCTTGCATCCCAAGCATGAGGCCGACCTGATCATGATGAATAAGCTTTTTGATGTGCTTCTGGATACTGTTTGCCAGTATTGTATTGAGGATTTTTCTATCAATGTTCATCAGATATGCCTGAAATTTTCTTTTTTAGTGTGTGTCTGCCAGGTTTTGGTATCAGGATGATGCTGGCCTCATTAAAAAGAATTAGAAAGGAGTCTCTCTTTTCTGTTTCTTGGAATTGTTTTAGAAGGAATAGTACCAGCTCCTCTTTGTACCTCTGGAAGAATTTGGCTGTGGATCTATCTGGTCTTGGACTTCTTTTGGTTGGTAGGCTATTAATTACTGCCTCAATTTTAGAATTTATTATTGGTCTATTCAGGGATTTGACTTCTTCCTGGTTTAGTCTTGGGATGGAGTATGTGTCCTGAAATTGATCCATTCCATCTACATTTTCTAGTTTATTTGCATAGAGGTATTTATAGTATTCTCTGATGGTAGTTTGTATTTCTGCAGGATCAGTGGTATATTTCCTTCATCATTTTTTATTTTGTCTATTTGATTCTTTTCCCTTTTCTTCTTTATTACTCTGGATAGCAGTTTATCTATTTTGTTAATCTTTTTTTTTAAAAAGCTGCTAGATTTATTGATTATTTTGAAGACTTTTTAATGTCTCTATCTCCTTCAGTTCTGCTCTGATCTTAGTTATTTCTTGTCTTCTGCTAGCTTTTGAATATTTTGCTCTTCCATCTCTAGTTCTTTTAATTGTGATGTTAGGGTGTCAGTTTTAGATCTTTATCACTTCTTCCTGTGGGCATTTAGTGCTATAAATTTCCCTCTAAACATTGCTTTAGCTGTGTCCCAGAGATTCTGGTACATTGTGTCTTTGTTCTCATTGGTTTCAAATAACTTACTTATTTCTGCCTTAATTTCATTATTTACCCAGTAGACATTCAGAAGCAGGTGTTTAGTTTCCATGTAGTAGTGCAGTTTTCAATGAGTTTCTTAATCCTCAGTTCGAATTTGATTGCATCTGAGACTGTTTGTCATGATTTCTGTTCTTTTCATTTGCTGAGGAGTGTTTTGCTTTGAATTATGTGGTTAATTTTAGAATAAGTGCTATGTGGTGCTGAGAAGCATATATTCTGTTGATTTGGGTTGAAGAGTTCTATAGATGTCTATTAGGTTCTCTTGGTGCAGAGCTGAGTTCAAGTCCTGGATATCCTTGTTAATTTTCTGTCTTATTGATCTGTCTAATATTGACAGTGGGGTGTTAAAAGTCTTCCACTATCATTGTAGTGTCTGCCCAAACGGTAGCCCAGTTTTGTGCTTGAAACCCAGGGCCCTGGTGGTGTAGGCACCTAGGGAATCTCCTGCTCTACAGGTTGTGAAGATTGAGGGGAAAGCATAGTATCTGGGCTGGTACTGTTCCTCATGGCATAGTCCCTCAGGGCTTACCTTGGCTAGGAGAGGAAGTTCCCTGACCCACTGCACTTGCCAGGTAAGGCAACTCACCATCATTTTGGCTCACCCTCCATGAGCGGCACCCACTATCTAACCAGTCACAGTGAGCTTACCAGGAACCCCAGTTGGAAATGCAGAAATCACCTGCCTTCTGCATTCATCTCCCTGGAAGATGCAGACAGAAGCTGTTCCTATTTGGTCATCTTGCCTAGGAATCTAGGTGTCTTAATGAAAACATAATAAGTACACACACACACACACACACACACACACACACACACTCCACACTGGATTAAGTTTTTAATCACAGTATTCTATTTTGTTGTATTTTTAATTTAATGGGGGAGCTGTGCTAAAGTCTTGTGCTATGATTAATTCATTATGAATTCTTGTGATTCTATCATATTTGACTTGATATATTTTGGGGCTATGATATTAGATATACACATTTTCAAAATCATATTTTCTTGATGAGTTGAAAAATATAACATTATCAAATATGAGATCTTTATCTTTTAGAAGTGTTGATCTTCCTCAGTGGTGTTCAAACTGCTTCCTTCCTGTATTCAAATTGTATTTAGTTTGTCAAAAAAAAAAAGACTCTTGTGTTATGACTTTGGACAGTCAATGTCTGTTCTTTCATATGAAGGCTCTCTCTTTATTCTATGTAAGCAAATGTTAATGAAGCCCTTGCCCCTCATCTTCCCATCCTGCTTTCTCCAGAGCCAGAAGGAATTCAGACTGCTTATTTTTATACTCACCCATATCCTGCAGAAAAAGGTAAGGAAGAGTTTATAAAACCTGAAAAAAAAGGATTTAACTTTTTCAGTTCTCCCAAGGGCTGAATCTCCTGTGAAATAACTGACAGTTTTTGGATATACAGAAGGAAATGATGAATTGAGCTTAGAGTCCAGATGTGTGCTGGACAAATGTATAAGGTTACAATTTAAAAGTCAAGGAATGCAATACCTGTATCTTTACAAAGGAAGTTGTAAATAGTAAACATATCATTCAACTGTAATCTGACTTTTTAAAGATTTTCAAAGTAACAGATTTCTTTTTCATCTTTTAAACTATTTAACAGTGTATTAAAAAACCTTATATATGTAAAACCAGTTCCATAAAGGTCATAAACTGAATTAAATCAAATTGAGACTTGGAGAATGATAAATCTTGCTGTATCATTTGTAATATCTAGATGAACATTTGTAATGAATTTATTTTTACCATATAATAGAAATGAATCATTTTAAACATATTTACTCATCTTTGCCGGGGGAGTTCATACATGCTTCCATCCCTCACCATCTTTTTCTTCTTCTCTCTCACTCTTTTTTTTAAGTATGAGCAATCTTTATTGTTATTTAAAACATTATGATGTTTGGACTGCTCCCAATAATTTTATTATTTTGGATTGACTACATTTTGTATATATTTGTTGTGTAAAACACAATGTTTTGAAATATGTATACATTGTGGAATGGCTCGATTTAGCCAATTTACGTAATATCTCACATACTTATTATTTTTGTAGTAAAGATGCTTAAAATCTGCTCTCTGTGATTTTTAAAATACAGTAATACATTGTTATTCACTATAGTCACCATGGTATATCATAGATCTCTTAAACTATTCCTTCTAACTGAAATTCTACATCCTTTGTCTAACATCTTCCCATCTGCCCAGCCCCAGCCCCTGATAACTAGCATTTTCCTCTCTACTCCTATGTGCTTATGCCTTATACAGTACTAACATCTTCATCAACAGCTTGAAAATATTCTGAGTTAACTCAGGCTAAAGAAAACTGTTGAAGAAATAACAAAATGACTTCATTGCTTATAAATCCTACAGGATGATGTTATACTTTTGGAAATATATTTCTTAATTCTTCTAGAAACTATTATGAATAATATCTTAAAATATAAAACAAGAAGAGTTCAGTCTTTCTACATGAGAAAGCTATTGAAGCGTGACACAGGAATGTCCTAGTTGGAGACAGATATTGCCCTCATTTAAATATGCATTCATTTACAGCAAAATAGTCTTTTATGTTCTATATGGTTACCATGCCTTGCATGCTTTTTAAAAGCCAAAACGTACATCCATGAGAATGGCAACAAAGCACATCCTAATTCCAGGCATTTCAGGGCTCTAGGATTTGAAGTTGAACTCTTTGGCTGAGCTCCAACACACAACGGAGGAAGGGAAGAGAAAGGTACCATTTGGGTCTGTGTTTTCCTAAAGCTCATACAGTTCTGGAGAGAAAAATAACGTCCAAAGTAAAAGTATGATGACTTGCTCAGATAACAGGAAGCTAGTTCAAAGTGAATTAGGAAGGACGTCTTTACTAAAGAGAAAGTTGTCAGTGAAAATTCACTAGAGAATTCAGCAAGAAAGCATAAGCCGACAGACGTGATTCCTCATATTAAAAGAATAACTTTAAAAGTCATAGTGCTTCCTCTTCATCCTCTGTAAATGCACCCAGTGGACGAGCTACTTCTCTAGGGCTTAACTTCCTCTTGTGCCTAAACAGACAAGTGGTGGGAGAATAAAGTGATAAGGGAAAATGCAGAAAGAGGAGGCCAGCACTTGATAAGGTGCTGAGGCATTGCTGAGCCTACTGTTGGCCTCCCATGTCCCACATCAACCTCTCAATCCTAACATAGATATAGCTTCTCCCTTTCCCTTATTTGCATTTGAGCACAGAGATGGGTGGGTGAGGGAGTGAGCAAGCTGCCCAAGAGTTGATGAACCTGTTTTTGGAGATGTCTCTGCACCTGAACCAGTATCTCTAATAGACAAGAGGAAGAGATACTGGATCAAAACGTTAATTCAATTATTCATGCAAAATATACTACTAGAACTTACGTCCCTTTCTTGATGGCATTAAGTAGTTAGGCATATGGCAATTCTTTTAATTACGATATCAATGCGTTTTCACATACTCATATACTCTTTTAAAGCATTTCTTTACTTCCTTTCCAAGTTTTTAGATGCCCTTCATTTTTAGAGAAGTGATTTTATCCAGAAGATTAAAGAAGATATTTAAGTCATTTACAAATTCCTTAATTTCTTTGAGCCTCAACTTCATTTGTAAAATGGGCATAAATGCTTTGTACCTCTCAAAGTTTTGTGAGATTGAATGAATTCATTGTGTGTTCAGTGGCTGGTAGTAGATGCCGTATTCATGCTATAGTCGTTTTAACTGTTATCATTCACATATATATAATGTGGTGACTATTCCAGAATCCTTAGGAATTAGTGCTAAGTGATTAAGGTGCTTTGGCTTATTGATACCATAGTCAATCTCAGAAGCTTTAACTGAGAAAAGAGAAGTGGGCTAAATCAAAAGGAGCACAGTAGGATTTTATGAGCCAGGAGTTATGAGTTCATTTTTGGATATGCTAAAATGGAGATATCTGACTTCCAGGTAGAAATGTCAAGGAGGAAGTTGAATCTAAGACTAGTATTTAGGGAAGAGATTCAGACTGGCAATAAAAACACGTACATCTTTAGCATATTGGTGGTACTAAAAGCTTTGAGAAAGATTGAGATCCAAGGAAATGAGTCTAAAGGAAGAAGACACTCCAAAGGTTTAGCCCTATTGTGTTCCATTATTTAGAGTCTGAGGAGGTCATAGGAGGAACCATTAAATTAGACTAGAGAAGAAGCATAAAAGTATCACAAGAGGGTGTTGGTGTGAGGTCCTGAAAGAGAGTGAAGAAAGTGTTTCAAGAAGTTAATGATCTGTTGTGTCAAATACTGCAGAGAGATTCTTCCTTTAGGAATGGTTTCTTCTTGGAGGGCAACTAAAATTCTTGGAAGAAAAATACAGCTGTCTTGCTAGCTTTAGAGAGATGCCAAAATAGTGAGAGATCTCCAAGCCCAATCTTGAAAACAGTAAGAACAGAAAATTAAGGTAGCTTTCCAAACCACATTTATTGTGTGGCCACTGGCGAGCCTCAGAACAGCCATGGAAACAAGTAGTGATTTTGATTGTCATGGGGGACAAAGAAGTAGAAGTAGAAGCTCAGGGTCTGCCCAGATGGGGACTGGACCAGGGTTAGGGTCAAACCATTATAAATCCACCACCTCACCCACACTCCTGCCAGAATGTGGAAAAAATTTTCTCGATTCTGGGAAGATAGGAGAAATAAATAAGGAAAAAACAGAACTTGCCTCAGAGAGTTTGTAAATCAAACACCAGTCTAAACAGATAATTATGGTCAAAATCCACAATGCCAGGTGTATCCAGGACATTTCATGTCATAAATCTAGTTTAAAATGTTGATACAGGTATCTGATAAAATCTAAAACAAAAGCCTCTGGAAAAATAGTGATGTTCATCTGTGTCTCAATTATTTTGTCCATAGCAATGACCATCACACATCAGAGAACAGTAGGCACACAAAGAGCAAGGAATTATGCTTGACAACCAGGAAAAACGAAAGAAAAACGAAACTCGTCTGCAGATTGCAATAGTATCAGGCAAAGATTATAAAACAACTATGTTTAATATCTTTAAGGAAATAAAATACAATCTCACAAGTAAGTAGACAGATTACAAAAACAATTTTAAGTGACATTGCAAATTTGTAAAAGAAATAATTTTTAGAAATGAGAATTACAAAAATGAAACCAAGTATTCAGATTTGATAACAGATTATAAAGCAGAAGAGAATATTACTCAATAGTGGATTGAAAGAAACTACAGAATATAGTACAGAAGGAAAAAGGATAGAAATATGGAAAAAAGAAAACATAGAATGAAGAGAGGTCTCATGTATATTGAATAGTGCTTGGATCCAATGCTAACATCATTCCAAAAAATTATAGCTAAATAAAAATATTATTGAAATAAAAAAATTTCCAGAAAATATTGTCTGAGGATACCAATCCATATGGTAAATAATGAGCAATTTACTAAATGATAATATTTGAGATACTCCAAATAGTTGATTCAACTAAATGTGTAAGCAGACTTCTAGTTGACATGCTTATCGATAGAAAAAAAAATAGCAGACTTTAGGCCAGGCATAGCAGTTCACGGCTATAATCCCAGCACTTTGGGAGGCCGAGGAGGGTGGATTAGTTGAGTTCAGGAGTTCGAGACCAGCCTGGGCAACTCGACGAAACGCCGTCTCTACAAAAACATAAAAATTAGCCAGGCATGGTGGCCTTTGCCTGTGGGCCCAGCTGCTTGGAAAGTTGAGGCAGGAGGATCTCTTGAGCCCTGGGAGGTGGAGGTTGCAGTGAGCCGTGTTTGTGCCACTGCACACCAGCCTGGGTAACAGAGCAAGATAATGTCTAAATAATAATAATAATAAATTTTAAAAAAGAAATATCAGACTTCATCATTAGTGTTTTATGACAGAGATCAGTGCTTGCTATTTTATTTTAGAAGATAACACCAGAAGTTAGTGTAATTAAAGAGTTACAACTGTTGCATCAGTCTAAAACTGCAACATTTGTGTGAGTGATACCATTCTGCTACAAAATGTCATAGTTATTTGAATAATTTTGCACGTTCATTTTCTTTTCTATTCCCTTTCTTTGTCTTTTTTTCTGTGTTTTCTTGTGGCTTGAAGAAGAGAAATTTATTTTCCCACGATTCTGGAGACTGTAAGTCCAAGACCAAGGTATCTGCTGGGCTGGTTTCCTTAAGTGGCTTCTCTCCTTAGCTTGCTGATGGTTGTCTTCTCTGTCAGCTTTTATATGGTCTTTGTTGTACACATGTGGATGTCTGTGTCCAAATTTCCTCTTTTTTTGTTTTTTAAGTTAATTGAAAATAGTTGCAGCTTTATGAAAGTATAATTGACAAATAAAACTGTATATATTCAACATGTTCCATGTATAGTGATATGTGTATCTATTGGGAAATGATTAGGAAATCAAGTTAATCAATGTATCCCTTATCTCATATAGTTACTTGTGGATGATGGGAATACTTAAGATATATTCTCTTAGCAAATTTCAAGTATACAATACAGTATTTTGTCTATTTCAAGGATATAATATAGTATTTTGTCTACAGTATTTATAATGCTGTACATTAGGTCTCTTGAACTTACTCATCTTATAACTCCAAGTTTGTGCCCTTTGACCATCATCTCCCCATTCCTCTGCCCTCTAGCTCCTAATAACCTCCACTCTATCCTTTGTTTCTATCTACAGCAGGTCTTCAAACAAAGTTATTTTGTTCAAAGTCATTTTATTATAATGTTATTGAGGAAAAAATTGATTCCTGGCCAGGAGCAGTGTCTGTGTGGAGTTTTCATGTTTTTCCCATATCCATGTGGGTTTTTTACAAGTATTCCGCTTTCCTACTACATATCAAAGATGTGCCCATTAGGTTCACTGGCCTGTCTACATGGACCTATCTGAGTACATGTGGGTGGGTGTGTGAGTGTCCTGTGATGGGATGGCATCCTCTCCAAGGCTGATTCCTGCCTTGTGCCCTGACCTGCCAGGATGGGCTCCAACCACCTGTGATACTGAAGTTTAATAAGTGGGTGAATACAGTCTTACTTTTTACTATTTGTCTTTCTTAAATGTATGTATAGTTCACATTTATTTCAATGTTTAACATTAGAAGTGTTTTGTGTATTTTTTTAGGAGTTTGGTGATGTTTTTGTGACCAGAAATAAGCCATAGGAACTTAACTCGTATTTATTTTAATTAGTCTATAATGAAATGGGTTTCCTTATGCATCATTTTGCTTAAAGTCTAGTTTCCAAGAACCTGATAATAACCTTACGTTTTTGATGTATTTAGATTTCACATGTGAGGTGATGAAGTATTTTTCTTTCTATGGTTTATTTCAAGTAGTGTTAATATCCTCCAAGTTTATCTACATTGTTGCAAACAGAAAGAGCTCCTTTTCTAAGGCTGAATAATATTCTGTTATATATGCATACATGTATATATATCACAATATCTTTATCCATTTATCCAGCAACTGCCCATCAACAGGGCAGGGCACAGAGGCTCAGATCTATAATCTCTAACCTAATATGATTAGGTTTTTTTCTCTCCACTTTGGGGGGTGGAGATAGATGAGAGGATTATTTGAGCCCAGCAGTTCAAGATCAGCCTGGGCAATGTGGCATCAGACTGCCTCTACTAAAAAAAAAAAAAAAAAATTAGCTAGGCATGGTGGTACGTGCCTGTAGTCTCAACTACTAGGGAGGCTGAAGTGGGAGGATGACTTGAGCCTGGGAGGTGATGACTGCAGTGAGACATGTTCACGCCATTGTACTTAAGCCTGAGAGACAAAGTGAGACCCTATCTCAAAAACAAAACAAAAGATATTTAGGTTGTTTCTATATCTTGTCTCTTGTAAATAATGCTATAATTAACATGGTACTGTGAACCTCTTCCAGATACTGGTTTTATTTCCTTTCAGTATGTTAACCAGAAGAAGGATTGTTATATCATGTGGTAGTTCTATGTATAATATTCTGAGAAAATTCCATACCCTTCTACAGTTGCTGTACCAAATTACATTCTCACTAACAGCGTACAAGGGTTTCCTTTTCCCCACACTCCCCAATACCTGTTATCTACTGCCTTTTAAAAACATATATACTGGTCATCCTAACAAGTATAAGATGACAGCTCTTGGCACTTTTGTTTTTACCTGATGATTAATGATGTTGAACACCTTGTCACATACCTGATGGATATTGTGTCTTCTTTGAAAAAATGTCTATTCAGATCCTTTGCCATTTTTTAAATCAGGGCATTTGGATTTTTTGCTGATGAATAGTGTGTCATATATCTTGGGTATTAACCTTTTATTGGGTAGATTTTTGCTTTAAATCTGTAAAATGCCTTTTCATTTGTTGATTGCAGTGAAGAAGCACTGTAGTTTATTTATTTGTTTTTACTAGTTTATTTTTAATATTGTTGCCTGAGCTTTTAGTGTCATGTCCAAAAAAAAAAAAAAAAAAAAAATCTTTGCCAAGGTCAGTGTTAAGGAGCTTTCCCCAAATGTTTTATTCTGGAGTTTTTACAGTTTCAAGTCTTACACTCAAGTTTTTAACTCATCTTAAATTGATTTTTTGTGTAGTGTATAATTGATCAATTTCTTTTATTATTATTTTTTTGGATGTGGATCAACAGTTTTCCCAACATCATTTATTGAAGAGACTATTGTTTCTCCACTGTGTATTTTTGGTGATGTTGAAATTTAATTAACCATGTATGCTGAGGTTTATATCTGAGGTCTCTGTTTTCTTCTATTGGTTTGTGTGTATGGGTTTATACCAGTACCATAGCGTAACATTTCCTTTTCTCAACATAATATCTAATCATTTGCCCTTAGGTATATTACTTAGTCTTCCAGAGTCACCCTTTTTTAATCTAAAAGTCAGAAACAACACACTGGTTCCTCTTACATGATTGCATAGCTGTGAGGCTCAAAGGAAATAATTGGTGCTAGACTTTTAAGGGCTATAGAATTGTAAGGGCTAGTTTCCAAATAAGCAAGTTTGGTATGCCCATTTTTAGCATTTTAACTAAATTTCTTTTTTTTAATTCCTCCATTTTCTTAAAACAAACTAAATTATCTGGAAAGCATGATATACATTTAATTACATTCACTGGAATGGAATGTATTGCAGTATACTTTTCTGTGTTAAATATCCATATATTATTATTACATGACTTAAACAGAGTGTGGCAAAAAAATATGGTTAGGATTTTTTTCCCATTTCTAAATGTTAAAAAAAAAGTTTTTCTCTATACTAAGTTAAACCTAGTACAGGTGAGGTATGAGAAGTGGACTATCTCCCATTGTGTGCAATGTGCACAGGCTTTCTTGTGCTACCATTCATGTTGGTGAACTTTCCTTGGCTCTGTATCTCTTATGAACTAAATTGAATTCAGTTGATGTTGCCATATTCTTATCTCTTTATCCATTTTTTTAGTTCACTGTATATATTTATTACGTACTTCCAAAAAGAAGGTATTATGAATATGAAAGAGGGTTTTTATTGCAGGGAGCAGCTTCCTCAAACAAATTCCTTTCAGTAGTTCCACTGTTTTTAAAAACCAATAAACAACACACTATAGGCTCCAAAAGAAAGAAAAGAATTAGTTCCTTTACAGATGTCTACTTGCATCCGTGATTCGTTACAGCTGAATATAAGTTAGGACTCTTACTATTTCCCAGCCAATGCAAGGATCATAGAATAACTCCATTAGTTCTTCTAACTTCTGGGCAATTTTTGTTAGACATTTTAATTTTATGTGTATTTCAACCTCAAAGACAAGTGTTATTATTTTAGACAATTAATATTCATTTGGATTTACCAGCTTACATTTTATAGGGACTGATTTTTTTTCCCTGTGTTATTTTGTGCTCATCTGGAATAATTTTCCACTCTGGAACCCCCCTTTTGATGCTGTTTTAAGCACAGATATTCAGGTAACAAATTCTTTCAACTTTTCCTTGTTGAAATGAAAATCTCATTTTATTTCCATTTTAAATGTTATGATGGCACATTTTTAACAATGACATAAGTGAGCACTTAGGAGTCATCACCCATCCCAGCAGTCATCACCTCAGGACCTATTCCACCCCTTTCATTCCATAACCACACCCACAACATTCATGTGAAGCAAACCTCAGATACGGTATCAGTGCATTCACTTGATCTGTAAGCAGTTTAGTGTAATAACTCTAAAATATGTCTTTTTTTTAAAAAAATTCTATTTTAACATCTCCACTTAACTGATTTGTAAAATTATTAAAAAGCGTTGCTTAGTATCATCAACTATTCAGTGTTAAAATTTTCCACTGTCATAAATGTCAAATTCTTGCAGCTTAGTTTTTAAATAAAAATGCAGTCAAGTTATGACACTGTAATATTTACCTTATTTGTTAAACTTCTTTAAAACCATAAGTTTCATTTCCGTTTCCTTGTAACTTATTTGTTGAAGGAATCATGCCTCTCTTCCACCCACATTACAGCTATCTGAGTTTTGTTGATCCTCCCCTGTGGTATAGCTTAACATATTCCTTTGTCCTGTATAATTCCTGTGAATTCTTGGTAGGTTCCAGAGGCTGGATAAGATTCAAGTTTGACTTTGTGGACAAGATAAATTCAGCCATAGTGTTATTTTCTTCCCCCAGGAGGGTCATACTGTTGTGCGTTCCTTTTTTGCAGTGTTAACATTGATACCCATACCACCCATCCTTATGTTGATAATTTTCCAGTCATTATGGCTTTCTGAAGCTTGTTCTCTAGTAGATTCCACTGAGAACAATATTTCTTGAGTTTGTATGTGCTGATAGCAGTTTGTCCTTGACTTTTGTAGCAGTTTGTACTTGGAAGTCAGTTTGGCTGCATATAAAATCGTTGGCTCACACTTTCTTTAAGTATCATAAATATGTTATTCCTTTTGCTTTTTCTTCTTTTTTTTTTTTAAATAAATCATCATTGTTAATAGAATGATGCAAATTTTATTTCCTTTCCTTTTTAAATGGCCCAGTCAACTCTTTGGTACGGGAGACCACAATTCTTTTCTGTTACTCATTTTAGGGAAAATTAGTTTTATTTAACTTTGGGAGAAAGGGTTAACTAATTCTCTAAGTCTCACAGCATTAGAGCTCTTTTTTGTTGTTTTTAAGAACTGCGTGTGTGTGTGTGTGTGTGTGTGTGTTTTCCTCATCTCATACTTTCTGTGATCTGCTGTATATTTTTCCCCACTTTTGTCTGAATCTTCTATTTGCTATGTGCTGTAGTAATTTCTACATCTACAGTGGTATTGGAGTTAATATGTAGATGAGGAAGACTATTTCAGGAACAATAGAACTGCTAAATAATATTTTATAAATTGGTTTTTTGTTTTTTGTAACACAAACAAAGATATAGAATAAAATACTCAATTGAGTTTCAAAACAAAAACAGGCAGGAATACACATGTAGTATGAGGAATAATTATCTGTTGGGGAGTAATTGTCCTCTAGGAATAATGTCGATGTATGGAATGCAGACAAACAGATGCTAGCATCATAAACACATAGAGAGCAAGTGCCATAGTCGTTATGAACATGCACTCTGCAACTTGATGCTTGAGGTTTGAATTTCTGCTTTATCATTTAGAATCTGTGTAACTTGAGCAAGTTTCTTAACTTACCTCTGCCTCAGTTTCCTTGTTTATTAAAAAAAGTTAGTAATTAGAAATGTAGATAATGCATATCATTTACATGCAGTTTCTGGCACAGAGTAAATGCTCAATTATGAAAACTTTACTCACTGCATCTTTGGAGGTTTTGAGCAATATTCAAGTCTCTGAGTTCAAAGTACGTTTCCAAGTAAATTGAATCATTTGACTCTCCATTTGAATGTTAGTAAAAATAAGACAAATCACAGTTCAAATGTAAATGAATGTTCTTTCTAGGTAGTTTTGAATTTTATGAGATCAAATTGTATTTTCTGGTTCTTTTCTAAATTTGCTGTTGTGGTTGTCTAGACTTTGGCAAATTGCCAAGTATGTAGGTGAACTCTTCATTTTAAAATACTGAATTTTGGCTCATGCTGAAACTATTAAACTTTAAGAAGTCATCAGAAGGCTCATCTGATAGTAATTTTTGTACTATTCCAAATAGAAATACAGAGTCTATTTGGATTTCTTAGACTGTTATTAATAATTTAAATGATAAAAATATTTTCCAAAATTTTGGAAAAATAGAAATTATCCAAAATATTTTAAAATTATATCTGCATGGGAATTTAACATTAGTTAGTTTTTTTCAGAAGTAGTCACACTTATGTTCATGTTATGTCCTCTTTGTTCCCAAGAACAAAAACTCAAGACTTTTCACAAGTCTGTAGCAAAAAGTAGATGCCAATGCCTCTTTTTGTTTATTTTAAAAACACAGGCAACTAATCAAAGAAGAGTGACATAGACTTTGCATTCATTAGAATGATATGGGAATAACATCTGCCTGCTTGGTTGAGTAGCAAAGAGTAGTTTTAGTTGTATGCCTGAGGACACAGATTTCCCTAAAATCTCCTGCCTTATTGACTGTATTTCAACCAGACATGTGTTAGCTTTGGATTCTTTTACATGAATACAATGTCTCCATCTCATCCTACCATGACTATATAGCCCATCATCTATACTACTCGTAAGTCCTGAGGACCTGGAGAAGAACAAAAAGTAAATAGCCTTAATTTCCTTAATCCTGTTATTTTAAATAGAGATCATACCTCTCTTTTTTGAGTACAACGAAGTAATTCCATTTATTAGTAGATGACTACATGAAAAAATGTAGGAGTTTGGCAATAGGTGACTTGATTGGAAATGTGAATAAAACCAGAAGTATAGATTATTTTGGGCAGCAAGCAAGTTTAATACTGTACACAATAGTCATAAAATTAAAGTTGGCATTACAAAATTGAAGGCCTGGAGCACCCAAGAGTTCTGAAAAAAAAACTTCAAGGATGAAAAGGGAATGATTGCTGATGATACTTTCTGGTATAATAACTAATAATTTTGTTAGAAAGAGATGAATATGAAACTGATGATTTCACATTTATTGAGGCAATAGTGAGAAATGATTACATCTTCAGTTCCAGATTAGAGACATTCTTCTGGGGCTTATGACAGGATGTTTTCTCTTAACCCTTTTTTTTTTTCATTTTAACTAGAAAAGGAAAAACCTTTCTTGCCAACTTTTTTTAACCCTGTCTAAGTAATAAACTTGTATCCAAAAATGTAGTTGTTAGAAAGTACTGTTATCTATTTAAAACTTACGGAAACACTTAATTTTTAAGGCAACATTAACTGAGGTTGAATTATGGAGCAGTTCCTCCGGAAGTTCATGTCAGAGGAATGTTATTGCCAAATAAATCCACTGTGATCAGTTGAGCGACAGTGAATAGGAAAAGCACTTAAAATAATTGGACACTCAGGGGTACCTTTCTAAAGACTGTTGTGACATGTTAGCTATGTCACTTCCATTAAAACCAGTGGGGGTTTTGAGGTTGAAATTCATCTTTACAGATTAAAGGCTTGCTTCTTAACATGCAGCACTGTAGAAACCATCAGAGAAGGCCAGGGTTGGAACATATTAAATGTTCTTTGGAGAGTAGTGGCCCTAATTTTTCCTTCCTCACATTTATCTTTATACATTTCTAGTTATAAATTTTGATGCATTTGACCAAAGACAGAAGATGTGGCATTTACATTAGAATGTATGCATCAAAAGCATTATTTTTGCAGTTGGTGTGCTGGTTCAGAAAATAACCATTCCCTTAAAAAAACTGTTATATTACCTCCAAAAATATATCCTTTTTAGACCTCCACTCCCTCTACTGGTATTAATTGGATGACTAAGTTTCTCCTTAAAGGACTCAAGGGCTTTTACATAAACTGTATGGAATTGCCTCTTCATTGCTTTGAGGACAATTCAAGACATAATAATTTTAAGAATTATGCAGAATCAGTCTCCATTTGTAATCTGAAAAATAAAAGTATGTTTACTTATTACAGAGGAAAATGCAATGTTTTTATCATTTACTAAATGAGAGCATGAAATGTGATTCACTTTTTCTCTGTGATTTCAGAAAATAATTGCAATATTGTCAGAGACTATGAGTAAATGCTTATGTTCCTTGCATGCTCTGACTCATGTTGTACAGATAAAAAGTGTTTCTATTGTAATTTTAAGTCTACTTCAATGACATTTAAATATAATATTTGAGTTATATCATTCTTGGAAATATGTTAATACATCAGTAAATGGTTTAAAGATAAATGGAATACAGACAAATGGTGGCCAGTTATTTCTTTGCAGCTCATTTTGATTTATTTCCCTGGGATTATTTATTCTTGGATTATTTCATCTTGACAGACTCAACTTTTCATAGAGATTTTCTGTTTTTCTTCTGCTATGTAGCATTCCATTTTTTGTTTATTGTACTCAACTTCTTATTAGACTTAGAATTAATGTCCTAAGCCTATTTTTTATTTTATTATTCTTTTCTTTTTCTTTTTTTTGAGATAGAGTTTCACTCTTGTTGCCCAGGCTAGAGTGCAATGGCATGATCTCAGCTCATTGCAACCTCCACCTCCAGGATTCAAGTGACTCTCCTGCCTCATCCTCCTAAGTAGCTGGGATTACAGACATGCGCCACCATACCTGGCTAATTTTGTATTTTTAGTAGAGAGGGGGTTTCTCCATGTTGGTCAGGCTGGGCAGAAACATCCAAACTCAGGTGATCCGCCCACCTCAAATGCTGGGATTACAGGCATGAACCACTGTATCCGGCAGCCTATTTTTTAAATAAAAATAAGCAAGCCTACTCTCAAATGACTGCTCTGTGACCCAGAAACTGTAAGCTTAAGGATAATTTATCTTTTTTCATCCTAGTTTCTTTATCTGTAAAATCTGGATAATAAAACCTCCCTCTCAGGGTGGTGGTGAGCATTAAATGACCTAGTGTATGCTTGACACTAGCTCTATCCCAGATTAACAGGTGTACCTTCTAACCTGTCTCATCTTACCTAGACAAGTGTCTTGTGAGGAGTAGCTTATAGCTGAAAGAGCTGAATGAATACATGAATTGAAAAAATGAATGAATAACTTAGAGTAGTGGGTCAATTTGTCTCTGATTTGTCCTCTCTCTGAATTAGTGTCTCAGTTCTAAAAATGACACCAATAACAGTGGTCCTGAGATGTTGATGTAGACAGGTAAGGGCAGGTATGTGAAGGAAATCATTTTTATTATCGTTCTATGTCCCAAAATTTGAGCCTGTATTTCAGTACTAAGGTAGAAATCTAATACAGAATGAAACTGCAATTTGATCACAGGTCTTCAGATATTAAAAATCAATTTTCTTTTTACCATATCGCACATAACTCTCTAGCCAATTAGTGACTATATAAAAATAGAAAAGAATTTTCTCTATTTCATTAAATACATTACCTGATTTGCCTTTCACATTTTTGTTTCTCCATACCTGGCATCTAACCACCAAAAGCATTACTTTTCATCTTAGTTGCCAAACTGAGGTCTTCCTTTCTGCAGTTCATCTTTTATTGCTTAGACTAATTTACCCTGGCATTTCCTAGGGTGGCCCTTACAGAATCCAGGAGAAGAGATGAGAGGGAACTTTATGAGGAGCCAACACAGGATGCAAATGTTAGCCAGACCCTCAAAACCATCAGCGACTCTCTGGGGATCTGACCCCATGTGCTGAGGACCACTGCTTTGATAATTTTAAGAGGTCCATTGTTTATTATAAATTGTCTCTCTCTCTTAGGTGACAGCAGCAGTATATATGATTATAAATTGCTTCCCAACCTCCTGCCTCTTGCATTCACCCATGCTGCCAGAATGTGTTTGTAAGGGTGGGGGACTTGGGGAGAGTGAAAGAATGCTTCACAGTGAAGGAGGAAGGGCAAGGCTGGACTCAGTTGATCTCCTCTAGTCGGAAACAGTGCAAAGGATCAGAGAATTTCAGAGAAGCAAGAAAAAATAAACTTGGGTCATATAATTACAGAATGTCAATCATAGAACACTAAGATAATTTCGTTAAAACCCTTCACTTTGGAGATGAGAAAAGAATGCCAACAGAGGACAAATGGATTAAGAGGATAATTTAATTGCCATCCAAAATCAGATTTGTGCTTAGATTCTGGACTTCAACACCGGAGAGTGCGTACCACCTCTTAAATTGTTCTTTCCATTTTATATTCACTTGGCAATTTGATGACATTCATTTTTAAAGGAAAAATGATATGGCAGTTTTACTAAATATGGAATTAACTACCCTGATAGGGAAAGTGCCTTGAAACCGGTTATTTTTTCTGCAGCTCATTTTTCATTTATTTCCCTGGGATTGTTTATCATTGGATTATGACTTCTAGACAGACTCAACTTTTCATAGAGATTTTCTATTTTTCTTCTACTATGTAGCTTTCCATTGTCTTGTTCAATTGTACTCAACTTGTTACTAGACTTGGAATTAATTTCCTAAGCCTATTTTTTAAATTTAAAAGACCCTATGCTATCAATACTTTTTCCCCTATTATTGTAAGTCTACTACTCCTGCATTTGTCACTGTTTTATCTTTTATTTCACCTCCTCCCTTCCTCTGTAGGGCATAATAATGGACTTCTAGTATATTAACTTAATTTCACCCAAGATCAGCCACTAAGACAATTGATTCATTTTCTCACATTTGATTGTTATTTTTTATAAAAAATTCCAAATATACACAAAAGTGGAACAAATATCATGATCCAAGGTACTCATTATGAATTTCAAAATTATCGACATTCTGCCATTGTGATTTTATCCATCACAAGCAGGAGCTTTTTTGCCTAAAATATTATGAAGACAACCCCAAATGTTATATTTCACCTATGAAAATTTTACTTTGTAGTGTTCATACCCTACTGACAGTATTAGACAGGTAATGAAGACAGAATATTAACAAAGATATCCAGGTCCTAAACTCAACACTTGACCAAATGGACCTAATAAACATTTACAAAATGCTCCAGCCAAACACCACAGAATATACATTCCTCTCATCACCACATAACACATACTCAAAAAATCAACCACATAATTGGACAGTATTTAACCAAACAGTATAAAACGGTATTTAACAAATTAAAAAAAAAAAAACAAAATCATACCATCCACACTCTCAAACCATAGTGTGATAAAAATAGAAATTAATACTAAGAAAATTGTTCAAAACCATACAGTTACAAGGAAATTAAACAACCTGCTTCTGAATAACTTTTGGGTAAATAATGAAATAAAGGCAAAAATCAAATTCTTTGAACTAATGAGAACAAACATACAACATTCCAGAATCTCTGGGATTCAGCTGAGGCAATGTAATGTGGGAACCTTAGCGCATTAATGGCCCACATCTAAAAGTTAGAAAGATCTCAAATTAAGAACCTAACATACAGCTAGAAGAACTAGAGAAACAAGAGCAAACAAACCCCAAAGCTAGCAGGAGTCAAGGTATAACCCAATTCAGAGTTGAACTGAAGGAAATTGAGACATGGAAAATGATACAAAAGACTGATAAATTCAGGAGTTGGTTTTTTCCTTTTAAAAAAATATTTTAAAAATATTTTTCTGGAAAATTGGTAAAGAGCTTATGGGAGTTCCTTGTACTATTCTAGAAACTTTTCTTTGAGCTTGATACAAAAAAAATCAAACACACACTCATACATACACATACTCATATATGGCACATGAATCAATACTCTTACTTGCAAATACAAATAAATATTGTAGGGTTTTCCTTCTTGGATTACTTTTTAAAAATATTTTTACTTATAATGAGAAATTTTGTTATTGGTGCCATTAATATAATTACTTATCCAATTTATTCCACTTTCTTTAAAGATGAGGCCACTTAGTGCAACATTAAACTCCTTGTGGTTCTTTTTGTGCATTACATATTCCTAACTGCGACAGACACTCAAAAGATTCTCTTTAAAATCACTAGAAATAAGACTTCTCTAGAATATCATTAACATGGTATTCAGTTAAGCTCATTTGTTAATTATTTTTAATTTTTAAGCATTGCTTATAACAATTTTAATCTTCTCTTTTAATTTTATAAAATATTTGCATCCAAAACCAAAACCATAAGACAACATATATTCAGAGAGAATTTCTTTCATATGCAACACATATACTCATACTTAGTTTTGTCTTTTTTCATCTGCAAAACATTTTCACCAACTCTTGCTTCAAAATCCAATAGCTTTTTTTGATAAAATACATTATATATGTGTGTGTGTGTGTGTGTGTGTGTGTATAATATTTATAACAACATTCCCATTCCTTTCCAAAATTGCATATGATAAACATAATTTGTACATTGCTTTTCTCACTGAGTAAAATATCTTGGAGAACATTTTAATCTCTTTTGCAGTTGCATCGTACATTTTAGGATATATCATAATTTATTCAGGCAGTTCTCTATTGTTGAACATTTGAATTAGCTCAGTCTTTGGAAACAATAAACCCCATTGGAACATCTCTGATCAGAGTAATCTTTAAATATGTTACAGCTTTTTATGTACACGTAGAGGTGATGGTTTGCTTCAAAGTTTTGTTTGGTTCTACTCAGGCACACAAAAGGTGAGAGCCTGGAGTAGACTTTTTTTTTTAATCCATTTTTATTGAGGTAAAATTGACTCTTTTGTAGAAAGGCTGCAGTGGGATGGGAGCCTCCTATACATTGCTCTTAGGCTTACCTCTAGACAGGAAAGACAGGCAGAAATTTGTTGTATTGGAGTTTTTAATCTATTGCTCCCTAGGTGTTCACTTAATAATGATCTTCTTTGAAAAGATCTAATAATCGTGACTTAGAACTTTAAGTGTTATTCAATGTTAAACACAAGAATAAGAAGAATTCTATAACTCTGTGCCTGCTAATATTTTCTACTCTCAGCATGTATGTCTCTGCAACTTCATACTTTCTTTGGAGATGAAATAATTTTTATCTCGGAGACTGTTTCATATTAGATATCAAATAAAACTTATATCTAAAAAGCTTGAAATTTAGAAAAACTGCTGAGAAAATATACAATAGATGTCTTCAGAAAGTATATTTCTCACTGTTTCTCATTCATATTCTGAAAACACAATAAAACACAAACCAGATACCATTTACATGTTTGTATCTTTGATTAAATTAGACACTTGTGGTAAATTAAAATGCATTTTCTAAGTAGAGGAATAAGAAGCCAAATTGCTGTTTGGGCTGAAGATTTTCTGGAGAAAAAAAAGAGCACATTGTTTTGATTTGGTCAGTGCATTTGTAAGTTTAATTTTCCAAAGGACTGGAGAGATGCTGTAATGCCTTATACAAACATGATTTGTAACCTTCTAACCTTTTTTATTCTGTGCACACAAAATGAAACTATTTTTCATCTGTAACAAACTGCAGAAAGATTAGCATGGAAAAGTCATTCTTTGCTTCCTGTAGTATACAGTGACTTAAACAATATAAATAAGCAGAGTAATAGCTCCAAAAAAAAAGTATTAGTAAGCTTTCTGATGCAAAAATTAGTTAGACTTGAAACTACTAAATACCTTCATTAGCTACATTTGTTTGATAGTATACAAAATAATCACTATTACTATTTTTCTAAATGAAAAAGTTTAGCTAAGAATTATAACAACTTATTTTTTCATGTGCCAAGTAATTGTAATAATTTCTTTTGAAAAATTGGCTTTTTGGATAGTTTTTGTATTCTGAGATGCTTCCCCCATAACAATAGATAAGAATGACATTTAGGTAGCCTTATTGTAAGTTATAAGCTTTTGGCATACTATGTTTAATATGTGTAATCTAATTCTCTGAAGTGAACCAAGCTAATTACCCTGTGTGGGGTGGTGCAGTATATATACCATAACTTGACAAGCCTTCTTGCTGCCAAATACTTCTCCTATCAAGCATGATATGGTGCCCATAAAAGTATTGTTCCAAACATATTTCTTTTCATTGAGGCATTGGTCTTTAAAACTGCTGTTTATCAAAATTACCCAGTAAGGCTTCTAAAATTTTTAAATTCAACTTATCAATTCTACTCTAACCCAGTCTATAAGAATATCTTAGAGGTGCACCCAAAATGTATTTTATGTTGATTTTTATAGGCTTTCAATTTTAGTAACCACTGAGTTGAGGAATATATAGTTATTAAATCCTTCTGTTTAATTGCAATAATCAATACATGATTTTAAAATGAATCAATTAATTGTGTTCATATGTGAGCTTTAGAGTTAATACGGCTAAATACGCATGCACTTTCACTGTATCGTAATTGTCAAAATACCAAAAGCCCAATTGTTGAGCAAGGAGGTATTCTTCTGAGGAGTTGCTGTTATGAGATGCCACATCGTATTTCACTTCTCAAAGCCAGTTTAGAGTTTCTAGTCCTTGATGATGTTTTTACCTCCATTAACAGAATTCTATAAAATTTAAAATGTATTTTCTCAACTAGATTTTATGTGATGCTAAAAAATTTCCTAGGAAATAAGATAACTTTATTATAGGAAGAAAGAAGTAATGAGGCTTGGGGGACAACACAATCACGTGGTTATAGTTCCAGGCTTTGGAGTCTGACAAGTCACTGTTCAAATCTTGCCTGTATCATGAAACCCTTACCAAAACATGTAACCTATATGACTCACCTTTCTTCATCTGTAATAGGAATGGTAAGGCTGTTGTGAGACTGAAAGTGTCAAATTATCTCAAAAAATACTAACTGGTCAACAAACAGTGGCTAATTGTAGAAATAAGTGGAAGAACTAAGATGAAGACTCCAGTCCTCTGACTTCCAGCCTGTATCTCCTTCCTCTCTGGCACACCTAAAAAGCTTTTTATAATATTCATCTCAAAATTTATAGTCAGCCAAGAGATAGCCAAGAATGGAATATAAAGTAAATAACTTTGGATAGTAGAGAAATAGGTTCGAGTATTTGGGGCATTTGAGAGACGGCAGGCATCGATAAAGTACCTCAGAGGTTTCAGCAGATTGGGAATCTACTCTATAACTGATAAAAGAGTAAACGACAGTAAACAAATGGAATACTCAGGGGTGAGATAATACAAATGAGATTTGCTAATTTCATTCAATTTCTGAGCAATTGAAGTAAGATTTTTAAAAACATATATGTAGCCAATATTTTATTATGCATATGTCATTCAACCAAAAAAGTTAATAAAACTGCATTAAAAAAACGCACATAACCCCCTACTCCCTAGATTTCACAATGAACTGTTTGATACATGTATGTTATCACATATCTGTTCATTTGCCCATCATTCATATGGCGATTACAGTAGGCATAGTATTAGCATTTTCTTTGATTCCTCTGCCTCATTCTCACAAGCCATTATGAAAAAATGTCACGTGACACTAAGATATACAATACATTACATTATGGGAGAGGAGCCCTAAGTTTAGGGAACATAAGCCTGTTATAATAGATTTTAAGCATCACTGCTATTTTCTCTGAAAAGAATATTTATCTGAAATACAGTAATTCATCATTTTGTTGAGGTATAACATTGATTTACTCTCAGCACTCTTTATAAGGCTGATGTACAAAGCCAGTAATTTATTCAGTGGTATAACTCTTTCTGCAGCTGATCAGGTACATCTTAATTCTAGTTTGTCAATTGCTTTTCTTACTGTGTTGCCACCATTTCTAGTTGATAAGGTCATCACGTGGAAGTTGAGGCCTTTCCACTCATCTTCATGATGGGGTGATGCTGTTTGCAGTTCCACCCAAACTGCGCAAATCTATACAGGACTATTGCCTCTTAATTGTGTTTCCAGTGTTTTGGAGATGTTATGGACTGAATATTTGTGTCTCCCAAAATTCATCTGTGAAAGCTCTAATCTCCAATGATGGTACTTGGGGTGTGACCAAGATTTCGATTAGATCATAATAATGGGACTCTTAAAATGAATTTTGTGACCTTATTAGAATAAGAAGGGGGGGGTGGAGAAAAAAAGAGCGAAAAAGAGAGAGAGAGAGAGAGAGAGCTCTCCATCCCCATTCATCAAGGAAAAGCCACATGAACCCCCAGAGAGAAAGTGGCTACCTGTCTATGAGCCAGGAAGAAGCCCTTACTAACAACCAAATCTGACTATCACCTTGATCTTGGACTTCTCAGCCACTAGAACTGTGAGAAATAAATGTCAGTTGTTTAAACCAGCCAGTCAATAGTATTTTGTTATAGCAGCCTGAGCAGACCAAGACAGTAGATGTGCTGAAGAACTGAGACATGGGAAGCTATGAGTTACAGGAATTTAAAATCAAATGCACTTTTCCTTTTAGTTACTTTGTAAAGCTTACAAAAATTGCCCCTTCTGTTTGAAAGAGAAATGGCGTATGAACTAGTTTGGGAAGACTACCTGGGCATCAAGTAATTCTAAGCAAACAATACTTTGATGACATATGAGTAAATGAATCAGAAACACATGGACTGAATTATCTCTGAAACACAGTGGAGCATAAACATAAAAACGAAAGGGTAGTTATTGGAAGAATGCCAAAACTGTTGGGCACTGCCAAGCCTAAGTAAGTTTGAGAAGAGAAGGGGAAATTTTACAACTCTCAGGGAGCAACCAAAGCCTTCTGAATCCTGGAGCTTACGGTGATAGCATCTTAATATTTTGAAGTACCAGGCAAAATGTTATAAAGCAAACATGTACTAGCAAAAGTATCATGGAGGAGATTTTTATGTTTGCATGTAAGATAACACATTTAACTAAGTGTTATTTGCTAAAGGAAACAAATGAAAAGTCACAATTCAGGTTACACTGATAAAGTTTCTTAGGTCTTAGACTTACCAAATACAAGGCAATATTAATCAGTATGTGTTTATAATTGTGGCAACTGTCTGCTCAGGCAAATTGTAAAAATGGCTTTCTTCTTAGGAAATACACTCTGTGTTTCTATGCTTGTGCAAAACTTGGTAAGTCTGAGACCTAAAGAATTTTGCCAAAGACTTGCAGGAGAGAAGTGGCTTTGCAGTCAGTTACGCTTTCTTCAGGACACTGTATTTATTCTGGTTGCTTGTGTAAAACAGAGCACTCAAGTCAGGTTCTTTTCTGTAATACGTAAGAGGATGTTCATGCATTAGGAAATTTCTATTAATTAGTCATTTATTGACATAATTATCAAATGAATTAGGAAAAAGGCAACTTTTTTTCCTCTACTTAAACCTCTAACCACAGTGCTTCTCCCATGTGGCACGTGGTCCAGGAGCATCTTTGCTACACAAGCTGGGAGCAACTTCACTGGTGCTTATTAAAGTGTTCACTCCAGCTATTTTAGCTGACACATAGTAATTAGTATAAACACACCACAACATCATTTCATGTATTTATACTATAATTGCACATTTTAATTTCGGTCATTAAACATATTTAGAGTGCATTAATTTTAAAGTGAAGTAATTACTTTAATTGTAGCATGAATATAATCAAGTGTAATGCTCTAGATCTGGTATGAAATTCAGTTTTAACATATGCCACAGCCTGAGCGTAGCGGTGCTCAACTATCCTGAACCACTTATGTTTTTGTTTTGATGAGCCTCTATTTTCAAATTAAAACTTGGTAGAGGAGTGCCTTCTGAAAGCCCCCTTCTCCTTGTCTTAAGAATATTATCAGGAGATATTTATTTAGTCCCCGCTAGGGGTAGTATACTATGCCAAATGCTAGACGTATATGGCTTTGTGGGATTCACTTGTTGACCTTAAACTCCTTAACCCAGTCAAGAAGGAAATAAGAAACACACATTACATTGAAAAGGAACTAACAGAGTATAACTGGATTGTTTGTAACCCAAGGGATAAATGCTTGAAGGGATGGATACTGCCATTTACCTTGATGTGATCATTACACATTGCATACCTGTATCAAAATATCTCATGCAATGCATAAATATTTTTACCTGCTGTGTACCCCCACACATTTAAAAACAGAGAAACATATATTACAAATGAAGGTCTGTAAAACTATGCCCTGATTTGGAAGATTGTACCAGGATTGCATAACTGAATGTCTTTCTTCTTAGGAAATGCACTCTAAAGGATTCAGGGGTGAAGAGGCATGACGTCTCTAAGATATCAAATGATCGGGGGAGAAAAATGTGTGTGTGTGTGTGTGTGTGTGTGTGTGTGTGTGTGTGTAGCAGAGACAGAGAAAGAAAGAACGAGACTAAGAAAAAACATGGGACAAAACACAAAAAACAAACAAGCTAAATTTGGATATGGGCATCCCTTGTACCTTGTCTGCAAGTTTTTAGTTTGAAATTATATAACAATAAAAATAAAGCACTGATATAATCCTTTATTACAGCAATTTGGCAATGCCTTAATCTATAGCCTTAAATTGTTTACACATGAAGTTTGAAACAACTCTTCCACTATTAGAAATCTATTCTAAGGAAATAAGGGGAAAATATGTTTAAAGCAGTATTGATTATAGTAGTAAACCACCAGTAAAACATTCTGAATGTCATAAGAGTGGAAAGTGATGGGGTCAAAAATGGAAACTTCCTTGAAAATATAGAAGACAGAGGGACTGGTAAGATAACCCAAAGCGTGACCAAAAGGAAAGACTGCAAAAGGACTGGGAGAAAAGCAGGATTGCGGAAACATCTTCCTTCCTTTTCCGCTTTCTCCCTCCCTGCCTGCCTGCCTTCCTTTAATTCAACATGGGCATATCACACGTATTCGAGGTCTTAAGCACTATACTGCTGTTGGGGAAACAGTGGTGAACCAGATAAAGAACGTTTCTGTCTTCATTGACCATGTGATCTAGTAAAAAATTAATAAATAATAATAACAACCTCCCTGAATATAATTATTCAGACCTGTTCAGGGAGCATGGGGGACTGAAAGGAAAGGAATATTCTTGAGTGTAGGTGCATTTGAACTGTGAGGACCTTGAGCACCTAAGGACACAATTTTGAACCTGCAATTCTAGAAGATTCTATTTCTTGTCTCCATAGGACTTGCATTGCCCTGCAGAAAGTTGAGATGTTCTTTAGTGCTAAGAAATGAATTTATTATTATTGTTGTTGTTTTTGTAGTGGGCCTCAAAATGACTTGCAAGAGTTTGCAATCCATTGCATCTACCCATTTTAGTAGCTCAGTGGGACTTTGTCTTAACTCCAGGAAGGAGCTTCAAATCCTGGATATAGATTAGGTTACACAAAAATACACGGGACTTCTTTGATAATTAGATTCTAGCTGTGTTATGTCAAACCAGTCATTTTGCTTCGCAAGTAAAACATATATATCTCCCTATTTACAATCCTGGAATGAGTATCAAATAAGATGTTTTCGATACCACTTTAGAAAGTAGGAAATGCTCCTTTATGACTTTGCTACCACTGTTGGTATTGCTGTAATGCAAGGTCTTAGGGGAAAGAGCTTGGCTTTCAGTATCCTTTACTTTCAAACTGCACTGCAAATATTTCTAACTCTGGTCTAAGAAGAGTAATGGATGTGGAAGCAGGACAATACCTTTCTTCTCCCAACTGGTTGAAAGGTGATAGACTTTAATCCCTCTGATTTGGGATTAACCAAATGGCTTAGTTCCTCTGTGAAGATCTACATGTTGTTTATTCACTGCAAGTAGAAAAACAATGCCCTGAGAGAATCTTTCTTTCATCTATCTTCTTAATTATTTTGGTGTGTTCTGAGGTCCTCACAAATGGGAAACAGTGAATTTTCCGTCAACTGGTGAAGCATGTTCTTACCATGTATCACATGATAATATGTTTTTCCGTTGGGGCTTCATCCTTGGCTGTGTTGTTAAATTTTAGCCATGGGACATGGTGATTTATTTTTTGTGACTAATATAATGAAGTGACTTAAATGAGTTAATAGTATTAAAATCCTTATAACTTTTTATATAGCACTTGCTTTGTGGTATGGCACATAATAAGTACTATATTTAAATGTAAATGTTTAATAACAGAAAATTCAGTGTACTTACTTCTTTCCAATCTCAACTAATGGAGGGTAGATAGAATAAATACCAGTGTGAGACCAGTTCAGCAAGTGATGCTAAGATCACTGTAGGCATGACTTTTGTCTTGGCATTACTTAAGTCATAACACACAGTATAGTTTGCCTAGTTTTGCACATATTACACTGAATAATTATTACTTGCTCGTATTTCCTCACTCCCCCCAGCAATCCCATAACTAAACCAGGAGTTCTTACTTGGTAAGTGTCTTTCCTCTGTCATCTCTGTATTTTCCACGGCCTGGACATAACAGTAGTTGTTTGATACATCTTTGTTGATTCAGAGACTGATAAATAAATACAGCAGTGTATAAATGTAATTCCACTTAATTATAACAATGGGCAGATTCGAGTCCTCAGATTTATAGATGCTAAACCACCAAGATTTTCGTTGATTTCTCTACTTGGCATAAAGTCCTGATGATAGAGGACATCATTAACAAAATACTGATGATTGAGCTAAACTACTATAGATTACTAGTTTCATCAAGTTAGATTATTACTAGCTGCTTTCGAGCAGTGTATAACATTTGATTTTTAAATTATAAGACTTTCTTTTAAACATGAGTTTCTGATGAGCTCAAGGGGCAGACAACGGATATTCTATTTGTTCCCCAAGTTTACTTTGTATATAAAATGGGATTATTATTTTATTTTCTTATATCAATTTTCCTCTTCATTTGATTTAAATTCCTTATGCTCTCTGCATTTTGAATTGTCTGTTACTAAAATGTTCCTTGCAGACTGTTCAGTTTATGGTGCACAATATTACTTTTTCATTGGTAATTGCACTACAGATCATTATATGAAAAAAGATCCATTCTTTTCTTGAGGCATAAAACCAAGTTCCTGTCTGTGTTGCGGATGTTAATAATCCCAAGACACTTAAGGAAGAAGAGTGGGAGTATTAACTCTAGAAAAAAACCTTTGGCCAAATCCCCATGAAAAGCCTCTCTCATCATAGCACAGGAGACCAAGATTGTTAAGAATGATCTCTGTGAAAGAACTACTTTATGCAATTACAATAAAATATTGAGAATTTCTTTAGATTCTTATGCACATTCTTTCCAAGAGGAAATCCCAAAACATTTTGTAAAACCTTACAAATTTATAACACCAGAAAGTAAAATGAATGATTTAAACAAATTATCAAAATTTCAGGAACAATAATTTAATTGATTTATGAAATATCCTAAATATCGAGTCACTACAAATGGGCTTGCTTTTCCCATCTAAAATTCTGTAATGTCTAAAGCACAGTAGTCCATTTTCATATAAATCTAATATTTAAAAATTGTTTGTATAAGACTTCTAAAAGTAAGAACCAAGATTATGCTATAATAACTTATTGATATAGTTCCTCAAATTAGATATTTTTCCATTTAGTGTGTTATGTGCATGTAGAAGGATAAATTCTAAAAATAATTCACTTCTTAAAATATTTTAACCTTTTTACATGTAGTAATTTGTAATATTTTAACTCATCTGCATTGCTATTTGGCGTTGTTTACTCATAATTCTGTTAAGATATTGTTACCTTTGTTATTATAAATTCTTTTCCTTTAAACTCACTATCTTCATTTCAAAATACAAACCCTAGCAACCTTTTGAAGTATACTAACACTGACCTGGGCATTAGCTTAGATGACATAGGGTTGACAGACCACAGGAGTCTGTGCTACTGTGCCTAGTAGAATTGATGAACGCACTCACTTCAGCTGGGGACGTTGAGTATGCACTGGTTGTTAAGATAAACACAAAATGTTGATGCCAAGAGGATCAGCCCAACAGAGCTGTAGATGGATGTTATTATTTTTACGAAGAAGGCCTCTGGTGATAAAACAAGGTTGACCCTGCTAGTGGGAGCTCCATAAATCTTTTTCGGCTGAAGGTTCCTGGCCGTGCAGGTTGGAGGGCGGACAAAAGAATCAAAAGATCCAGGATGTACTGTACATGTGAAGATTGCCTATGGGACTCTGCAATAATATAACAATAGCCAAGACTGCACGGCACAGCTTCAGTTCCTGCCTGCTTTCCTGCTTCTAATAACAGTTTTAATTTTAGATTCCTCTATTTCTTCTGCATTAAAGAAAGTTCTTAAAGTTACATCAGTTTTTGTGAAGCTATTTAGCATTTTCTCCTCCCCCACCCATAACGGGCTCCTCATGATTCTACAAAGTTTTTGTAATCAATTTGTTATTTTTTTGTCACTTTATGACCATTGAGAAAGTAATGTTTCTCAATTATTTATGTTGAACATGTTTAAGAGCCCTTCCCAAATTTAAAAACAATGTTTTAAACACTACAGACTTCATGTTTTTTATGGCAGTGTTCATACCAGTTTGAAGACATAGTTGATGATTTGCAAGAATCTTTGTATTTTATCAACTATTGCAAATAAAAGTAGGGATAAGCTGCTGTGTCACATTGTAATTTTTTCAAATTACTCAGTTTGAAGAGAAATCCTTACCTTTAATAAAACGTCTCAAAACACAGTTTATCAAATATTGTCATCTTTTTCTGTTCATTTTAGCATAAAAAAGAAAATCCTTGGTTATATATATATCATATTATATATGTATTGTACATGTATTATATATGTATATTATATATCATAAGTATGCATTGGGAATGATTAATGAGTAGAAACAATTGTTTAAAAATAATTTTGCCAACAAAATACAATATATGAAATATATCATATATATGAAATATAATATGATATATAATATATATTATATTTCTATTATTTGCACATGGTTAATTATAAAAAAACAACTGAATGTGTCTGTATATAACCAATGTTGGGGATAAATATGCAAATATATAATCCTTCTTGCCTGGTCAGTTATCTTAGGAATAGTTTGTGATAATCCAAATTCATTAATCTTCAAATGTTATTAAGTACCTATTATCTGTTCAGCACTATTAAGTACTTTGTGGTTTAAAAATGAAATATTTACTGTGAGCCTCAACAATATTCTAAGTTTAGGTCAAAGCCCAGTAATTCCCCATATTTTGCCAAACAGATAACAAAATGAGCTTTAAGTTATATGCTCCATAATTAACTAGATAATGCCAAGAATGGGCTTGTATAAAATATATTGAGACAGCTAGCTTAAGGTAGTCTTCACATATTATCGTGAACATAAAGAATATCATAGAGACCAAATATGTGTTAGTATGTTTCTATGAAAGACAAAAGCAAAAACAAAGTTTTCTTCTTTTGCATTAAAGTGTCTGGCTTTAAGTATGCATTGGGAATGATTAATGAGTAGAAACAATTGTTTAAAAATAATTTTGCCAGCAAAATACAATTCTAAACATTTTTAATAACAAAGCTAAACAGATTCAGTAGGTGTGTAATATTCACAAACTGCTTTCTACCTTCTGCTCAGCTTAAAAGCTCAGGTTGAATAACTTAAGAACTTGGGCAAAATGTGTTCCACATTTCAATAAACTTGGTGGCTTTATGCCTTGCTCTTTGCTTATGGGCCAGCAATAAAATGTGCTGCTTCCTTTACTTCTTAGAAACAGAGCTTCATTCTAAACAGATCTTGAGGAAAATTATATGGATATTGTTAGAAAGAGAAATCGCTGAAGACTTAAGCCTGAATTATAGATTTTTCTTTTTGAGATTTTTGAATGTGTTAGATTATTTTTCTCAGGAGCTGATGTAGTATTACCAGTGTCTACTCTAATCACATTGTAGGTGAAAATATATTTTACTTGCCACTGAATTTCCAAAAATGTATTAAATGTTTCCAAATACTTTTAAGGGCTCTGACTATAGTTTTCATTACTTTGGAAAGCCATGCCCATTTTATGTGTTTTCTTTTTTCACCCCCAAATATCAGACACAGTTTGGCAAAATGGTTTGAATGTAAAACAAAATATGTGATTAAGAAACATGTTTAAATCAAATAAGAACGTTTATTGTTAGTTTTTGTAACGTTCAGGGAGAAAATGGGATCCTGCATGTTAGGGAGTTTGAAACATTTAAGTATATGTATTTTCAGAATAACTAGATATTTAAGTTATTTGCCCAAACAAAACGTGATACCTCATATATGAATAAAATCACTGTCCAGTTGATTTGATACCAAAATGATTATGAAAGTGAAATTGTAATCTTTTTTTACCATAACATGCTATTCAATTTTATTTAATATATGCACTTACTTTCCAAGTAAAACTTGATAGCACAAAGAGGTTATGGATGCTCTTATATAACCATATGTTGCTTATTTTTGTCCCATTCAATGACAAGTCTCTAAGTCCTATTATAATGTACACTTTAAATAATTCTGTTTTGTTTTACATTTACATCTTGCTCTTTTATTTCAATTATTTCTTACAATCCATTTAGAAATTTTTCACCAATTGGAGGGTAAAATATAACTTTTTATTTAAAAATATTTGAAAGGGACCATACACCCAACATTATTTTAAACTTAATACTTTAGAGCAAATTTTGGAATAAATAATTCAGTGTCTTCCTAACTTGGCTTTATCTACTCAAGCTGAATGTGATTTCACAGCTCTTCCGGAGATGATGGGATGAAAGAAGGGGTAGAGGAGGTGCCTGGTGGTTGTCAAGGAAATGGAACAGCCAAAGAAAGACACTATTGCCTCAGTGGTTCTTTGTTTTGTCTCACTCGGATATTCTTTTTTTTTTGTGATGTATGAAGCAGAAATTAGCAAAACGAAGTTACTTAATGCAAAATGATTTTGTCTGCTTTTAACAGTAAGAAGTGTTCCCCCACTCATGGACGTGTTTTAATCAAGATTACCATGATATTTCTTAAGATAAAATAAAATAAAAATGTATTATATTCTCAGAAATCTAAAGAACGTAGTTATTTTTATTTGCCATGGAAATATATTAAATTACTATTACAATGTAGGATGTGTTGTAATTGGCATCTTATAATTTAACTTGTGGTTCCTTAATTATAGTATAATTTTTTTTCAGTTGCCACATTTTGTTAGTTTACCTATATTTAGATTTTCTTTTTTACAAAATATAAGCTGTGGGGTTTTCTTTTTGCTTATGTAATTATTCAGAATGGTTTATAAAAAATGACAAAAACATTCAGCAGTCATTTGAATGTTTTGCTCCCTCAAGCAAAATCTGCATGTGTTCATGTTTACCAGATATCGTCACTTTCCCAAGCTTGTTTACTTCACTTTATGAAACAGTATTTTTTTTTTTATAAACCCAGGGTCACAGGTTTGAACGGTACATAGCCCCATCTCTTTCTAGAATCAATACTGCCTCCTAAATCTCAATTACAACCCTTGCTGTCAAAAAATTTCAGGTTGACATGCTGTTCCTGAACCCAGTGAGCTTTGGTGGTTGAGCTAGATACTGAACACCATTGTTATAGCCCATGTCTGCTTGCAAATGTAATAGTAACACCTCTGTACAGCTGGAGGGCAGTTAGTGTTATCTCCAAATGTTATAATAAGAATCTAATACATGGGCTGCATGCTACAGTGGAAAAAACAGTGTTTTGCAATTGTGCTATGCTAATCGTGAAACTCAGAACTTCTCATAACAAATATTTCTTAATCCAAAACACAGAAATAGTAAAGATGTGATAAAGTAGAACTGAACTTCACTAAAATAAGACCACCAGAAATTCACTCTATAAGTACACTAAACCCTTAGAATATTTTAGATCTTGGAAGCCCAAATAAGGCCAATTTGAAATGAAGGTCTGTATAGGGAAATAAAACATGCTTTACTGAGAGAGCAGCCTTGTTTGTAAACAAAAATTATCCTTCCTTGATCTTAAGAGCAGGGAGAAGGAGTAATGTTATCCTGGTAATTATCAACAGGGCACCATGCTAAGAGTGTGAAGCCTATAATTTGTCATCTACATTTTCTTCCAAGGCTGCCATCAATCTCCATCAGGCCCTAACTTCTCTGACTCCGCCACCAACGTGGGAGAAATAATCTCTGTTATGCTTGAAGAAATGGGTTACAAAGTGCATTTGTTAACATTGAGCAGGGTTCCCTCACCAAAAAAGCACTAACTACTCCTGAGACCTCATCTGAGCATGAGAAAATTGATGAAGGCAAAAGCTCATGACATGACTACAATATAGGTAATTTGAGCTTCTTTGCTTTGTTTCTATCTTCTGAGCTGATGTTGTTGACCATCACTTTTGTATCTCTCTTCATTTACTCTTCTCGATTTTTCCTATGTAAAACATATTTTTCTTTCTTTGTTTTACTTTTCTTATTATTTATTTATATATTTTTTAGACAGAGGCTTTGCTCTGTTGCCCAGGCTGGTGTGCAGTGGTGCAATTGCCTTAATGCAACCTCTCTTCCCCAGGTTCAAGTGATTCTCCTGCCTCAGCCTCCATAGTAGCTAGGGTTACAGGCACCGCCATCATGTCCAGCTAATTTTTTTTTGTATTTTTAGTACAGATGGGCTTTCACCATGTTGGCCAGGCTAGTCTTGCATTGCTGACCTCAGGTGATCCACTGGCTTCGGCCTCCCAAAGTGTAAAGCATATTTTCCTTATTACCATCTTCCTCATATCTCTGTACTCATATCATGTGTCTGTGTATCCCTACCTCATTTACTTCTTCCTACCCAACCACCCCTTAACTTCTTATCTATCCCTCTACATATTTCATTGATGTCTAAGTCTCTAGCTTTGTAGAAATCATAAAACTATTTAAACAGGGTTGTCTCCAATTACTTTTGAAAATATGTGATATTATTTCTTTTCTCCTCCTCTGAGACATTTTGAGTGTGTTGTTTCCCATATGTTAGAAATTCTTTGACCCCTGCCATCTCTATTTTCCCTTTATCAAAGCATGTTCTTAAGAACTTAAGTTTCTATTACTTTTCTAGAACCTAGTTAAGTTCACTGCTTGTCTTTTTTTGGATTGGGTGAAATATTTTGTTTTCAAACATTTCAAGAGCAGAATACCTTCTTGGTAGTTTATTTTTCATGTTTTAAATTCTGGTAAACATTTTTTGAAGTATGGTATATATACAAAAACATCCACAAATCATAAGAGTGCAGGTGGATGCATTCTACAGTGTGAACACACCATGTAACCACTGTTGTGCAGATAGCCATGTTGAACTTCCTCAGCACAACAGATATCGCCTTCATGGTTCTCATCATTAACTCCTCAATGTGACCACTATTTTCTTTATGAAGATTAAGTTTTCCCATTTTTGAACTTGATGCAAATGAATTTGTCTGATACATTTTGTACCAGGCCAAAAAATGGGAGATAATATTTTAAATGAGCATATCTGATGATCTATAATAATTCCTTTACTCTGCCTCTACTTCAACATATTGTGTGTAATAATATTTTATTTTATTTGAAGCCATATTAAAGGGCTTTTGTAGTGTCTTTTTTGTGAAAATATAAATTGGTACAACCATTTCGGAAGGCTCTTTGACAATGTCTTCAAATAACAGATCTATAAATATTCTGAGACCCAGAAATTCTACTGCAGGGATTATACTCACCAAAATAAATAGTTATATGCACAAAAAGACATGTATGGGAAAGTTCATTGAAATATTATTTTTCTATCCTTGCACCAATAACAATATGACTTAATTACTGGCATTTTAATAAGTATGGATATTAGGCAGGGTAGGTTCTCTAACTTTTCTTTTTTTTTTTTTTTGGAATGGTCCCCCGAATCTTTGTATAGATTTTAAGCATCTTTCCCGGTTCCTCAAAAAACATTCCCGGTTCCTCAAAAAACATACTGAGTTTTGTTTAAAGTTACAATTGTATTGAATTTATACATAAATCTGTGAGTGTTGAGAACTTTACAGAATCAAGTTCTCCAATCTAGAAAATGGTATTTACCTCCATCTAGTTAATATATTTTTTAATAATTCCTTTTATTTTTTTGTATAAAAGGCTTTTCCATGTGAGTTAGTTTTAGTGCTGGAAATTTTATGTTTTTTATATCATTAAATATTGTACCATTAGAAAATATCATTTCTAATAGCTTCATCCTAATGTATATAAATATAATAATTTTTGGTTGTTGGACTTCTATTCAATGACCTTATTAAATTCTCTCTCATATTTAAAAGTTTAACGACAGTTCTTTTAGTTTTATTAAGTACACAGTTCTAATGACTGCTACAGTAAGAGAATAATTTCCTTCTTGTCAAGCCTTACAACGTTGATATCTTCTTGCCTCTCTGTACTTATTAGTACTCTGGTAAAATAAAAATAATTAATTAAGGAATATTTTTAAAATAGATAAATAAAATAGAGGAAAGTATCTTTACTCCAAATTTATTAATTTTTAAAAATCATGAATGGATGTGCATTTTCTCAAGGGAATTTTCCACATCTTTTGGAATGCTTATATTATTTTCACTGAATTTAAAAAATATGAATAATAGAACTTACTGATTTCTCTAACATTAAGCAAACTGACTGGAATAGAAATGACTCGAATTGCCATACTATTCTTTTTGTATATCATTATATAGTTTGATATATTTAGTGTTTTTCATTTATTTTTATGACAAATTATCCCATAATTTTCCTTTTTGTAATTTCCATTTCTGGATTTGTTACTAAAGAAATGGTAGTATCAGCACAGAGAAGGCAAGTGTCTTACTTTTTATGCTGTAAGGGGCTTAAATTTGTCACTATTTCTTCCTTAAATGTTTGGGGTAAATCAGTTATGAAACAGTCTGGGCCAGGATATTTAGTATGGGGCTGACTTCTAATTGCAGGTTCAATTGCTTTAAAAACTGTATCACTGTAGAGGCTTTCTAATTCTTATTTCCTTTTTGATATGTTTTGTTTGTAGGTACTTGTTCAATTTACTGAAGTTTTCAAATTATGTCATCCCATTACCTTTTTTTAGATCTGTAGGACTTTTAGTGATGTCTTTCATTTTATTCCTGTTACAGGTAATGTGTATCTTCCTTACATTTTTTTAGTCCGTCTTGTTAGTGGTACGTTGATTTTTTTCAGTCCTTTCAGAAAACCATCTTTTGGTCTAGTTGACTATTGTACATTTGTTTCCTGTTTCTATTTGTTTTCCTAATTTTTAATTTCTTCTTTCTCTTTTTGTTTTTTTTTTTTACTTTTTCATATTAATATAGATAGCATTGATTGTCAGCCTTGTTTTTCACCAATATGTGAGCTAAAAGTACATATGACCCTCAGAGAACAGCTTTATCTGCATGCCACAACTTGTGATATGTTATGTTTTACTGTGACTTCTTCTTGTTCCCATAGCTTATGTACACCTACATTGCTTAATCTCTAAACATTTGGGAGTGCTCTAGTCAGATTTTTCTTATTGATTTCAGGCTAACTCCCAGTTTATTTAGAGAACATACACTGCTATTTTCGTCTTTTGAGCTATGTTAAACTTGATTTAGCCCAAAAAAACAAAAATGCATTTAGCCCCAGAAAATACAGCAGGAGTACTCAAAAAGACTATTGTTGGGTCCTAAAAACACAATTAACAAAACTCAATCTAATTTTGATATTTTTACTAAGTATTTTGTCTGTTTCTTTTATCAGTTTTTGAGAGGTATGTTAAGTCTCCCTATCTGAATGTTTTTCTATTTCTCCTTTAGTTTTTTCTTTTTCTTTTTTGCTTATGTAATTTGAAGTTATGTTGTTAGGTGTATACAGTTTAGAACTGTTACAGTTGTCCTGTGGATGGATCTTTTTATCATTATGAAATATTTCTCTTTATTATTAGAGATGCTTTGTATGTTTTTATTTTTTTAATCAAGAAAACTGTCTAACTCTTCTTCATGTTAAGCTTTAATGGCTTTGGCAGAAATTCACGGACTGCCTGGTAACTCCCGACAGTTATGTCACCCTCAAAGTGTTCTCAAAGTCCTTTCCTACTGACAAAGATTCCGTTGCACTTTTCCAGACCTGCCCATTATTAGGACATGCGGATAGGAACCTGGCAATAAAACATTTCATATTAAAAATGTTGGCTCTTACTTTATTTTTTCTCCGTGTTTTCCCTTTATATGCCATCATTTGTTTTTGAAACAGTTAAAAAAAAGTTAAAATTTATAAGTAATTTTTGTTCAGCCCACAATTCTATGGTGATGTGGCAGCATATATTAATATTTATACATTAATTATGTATAAATATATACATAATGTTTATACAATTAAACATAATGTGCTGCTTTTATTTCTCTCTGATACCCAAGAATCTATATCTGTGAAGATTTCTTATTCTCACTATGGCCAAGACAAACTTTCTTTAATCTTAGGTAGAGTTTTTCTAGGCCTTCAAGCAATCATTATCAGTTTCCTGTAGCAGTGGTAGGTGCTTTGACAATAATTTTCTTTACATAATAGCAAATACTTAGAAAAAGATAGACTGTAAGATCCAAACTATAAAATTTTCTTGTGAAATGGGAGAACAGATAAAGGTAAGTTTCATCCAAACATATTTTACACTTTGAAGCAAAATAGCTCAGCTACTTTGTGAAGTGTTTAATTAGTGTGCAGCCAGAAAGGAGAATTGCAGGCAAAATTGGGACAATTTAAAAAACACTCATCCCAAATATGACATCCTGCTGTTTAATTGTGACTTAGTTGTAGAAAGTGCTAGAATCTTTTATCTATGTTATCCAATTCTGTCTTTATTCTTCTTGCTTTTAATGCTTTACCCCATCAAGTAGTATGCGCTGAAGGCTACTCAATACATTTGTGCTCCTTCATTGCAAACTTTAGAAGTTATAGTCAACTGACTCTAACCATTATTGCATTAATCATAAGAATCTCAACCTGAAGTCCTTAGCAGAACTTATCTATACTGATAAAACCAAAGTTTCTTCCACCTAACTGAAGCTCCCTTGCTTTATCTAGATAATCCTTAATTACTCACACTAGCAATTTACAGTGATTTTAAAATTACTACTTGAGATGAATATTCCTATCTCAGAAATAAGTACTGACTCCAATACTTCTATGCCTTTTATTTCAAGCTCAACAGCTCAGGCTACAGTAACTGCTTTTGACTTGATCACCCTGCTCTCTCACCTTCTCTTCTTTCTACTGTCTATTGCCACAACAAAGCAGAGTAACTTTCCTAAATGAACATATTCATGTTGCTTTTTTGCTTTAAGTCACCATCTGACTCTCGACTTGCCTAACATAATTTAAAATACTTCCTATGGGCACATACTTCCTAAAAACCGTCGGGTCTCTCCTTTGAATTCCAGCCCTGATACTGAGCTCTCATCATCACTCATAACTGTCTTTTTGCAACTATCTATTTATAGACCTGTCTCCTTTACTAAAGAGGAAATGCTCTAAAAGCAGAGCTCCTGTCCTCTTCAGTTTTGTATCCCTAGCATTTAGCACAATACTGGCACAAGGCAGGCCTTCAAGGTTGATGGAAAGAGTGATGTGTGAGAAAATAGGTCAATTTTTATTAAAGGGACTCTTAGTAAATTGTATTTTGTGCAAGTGTTAACCCAAATCACAGCTTTGTTTTCATTCCATGGGGTTCTATGAAAAAAAAAAAAGATGATTTTATATATATATATATATATATATATATATTTTTTTTTTTTTTTTTTTTTTTTTGAGACAGAGTTTCACTCTTGTTACCCAGGCTGGAGTGCAATGGCGCGATCTTGGCTCACCGCAACCTCCACTTCCTGGGTTCAGGCAATTCTCCTGCCTCAGCCTCCTGAGTCACTGGGATTACAGGCACGCGCCACCATGCCCAGCTAATTTTTTGTATTTTTAGTAGAGATGGGGTTTCACCATGTTGACCAGGCTGGTCTCGATCTCTTGACCACGTGATCCACCCACCTCGGCCTCCCAAAGTGCTGGGATTACAGGCTTGAGCCACCACGCCTGGCTGATAATATATTTCAAATTTGAACCATTTACATTCAGTAGAAATATTTAAATAACCTAAAATTGTGATTATGGGCTATAGTAAAAAGAACATTGCCTTAGGAGTCCGGAGATCCTAGTTCTAGTCTTAGGACCTGAAGGCAAGTGACCTAATCCCTCAGAAACCTATTTTCTTCCCTGTCTGATTTCTAAGATCTTTTCCATTCTAAGGTTCTGTGGACTTAGAATGATGTTGATATCACATGTGTATTCAATCCATTAGACTTTGCTTCACTTTGATTGGCTTATTCCCTTTCCTGGCCCTCCCCCATTGTACTTTCATCACTTTCAATTCTGTTACCACAAACATGAAAGCATTTCTTATTTTAGAATGTCCCCTCTTTTTCACACTAATTATATAATATTTAAAGTCCAGCATAGCTACATAGAAACTTGTATGTAAAACAATACCTTCTTGTACTGTTTATGCAGATACTTATTTTGATTTTAAAACTATGCATGAACACTCATGTGTCTAACTTGAATATCAGAGCTGTATCACTTGTAGGTGCAATGTTTATTAGCCCATTTATCTTCCATAATGGTATATAAAGTTACTTTATAAGATTAAGTTTCCCCTACCTATCCTAGATGCTGAACAGCAAGACCAGTTAGGGTTCTAGTGTGCCAAATTTAAGATAAAGCTAATTATCTAGGGTTGTATTTTTCAATATACAGTATCAATAGAAAACCAAATCATTAACTTGAAAATGAAAGAGAAGTCTTGATAAATCAAATTATTTGCTTAAGATCTGATCTGACCTGAACATGCTTTAATACAAAAAACAGACTGTCTGGCTGGGCCTGGAGTGAGAACAGGAACACGATCAGTGATGACAACGCTTGACAAGGCCAGCGTCTGAGGTTCCCATCGTGATGTGTAGTGTCCTATTCAGTTCAGCAAATTCCACGGGATTTTGCACCCCATTGACTGCGCTAATGACAAGATCTGATGTCTGTCAGCAGATGGGGAAGTCACAGCCACATTGTGAGCATGTGCTGAACAATCCTGGTTTTTGTAAAGTATATTAGCTGGTTTGCTTCAGTGATCACTTTACAGTGTGACCCACAGTGAGTTTGGAAAGGATAAAGCAGTTAAGCATTTCCCCTGTACTTCAATATACATTCAATGATTCTTGGGGGATACAGTCCTTCTTCTTATAAAAGACCCTTGGAGATTACCAAACCTTAGCTTTAGTTTCATAGACAAAGAAATTTAAGGTTGGTGAGGCTAAGTAATTTGATCAGGGTCATATGTCAAATTAGACAACAAGTCAAGTGCATGAATTCAACTTCTCCTAATTTCTAGTCCAGAAATTTCTCCACTCTTTTATGCCCATTTTCTAATTAAGGCTAGAGCTTATATTTAATTCATAAGTATTAAAGTAATCCATAAGTAATAAACTATCAGTACAAACAACTTTTATTTTTCTACACACCTGAGTGGATGATACCTGACCCAGAAAGGAACATTTCTCTGAAGAATGTATATCCCTTTAATAGGCACTGGAAAAAGTTTTGGGTCTACCTGCTTACATTTAGGGATTCTCTATAAGTGAGAAAAGTGTTGGTTTCCATGTGACCCAAAATTCAACAAATATCCAGTATAGAAGTGGTTACCGGGGAACGATCCAAGATGGCTGCTCGCTAACATCTTGGGATTGCAGCTCCCAGTGAAAGCGCAGAGAACGAGAGGACGCCACACTTTCAGACAAATGTTGGTCGCTCACGGAGCAGAAGATTCCCAGTGGAGGAGCCGCACGGATTACCAGTGCGACTCTTGTGGCCGGCACAGTGGTTTTGCCAGCACCTCGGCGCAGCAGCTCTTGGTGCGGAGTAAACAGGACTGGTTCCCCTTCTGACCAACATTTGGAGTTCCGGGAAGGCAGAATCGCCTATTATGGACTCAAGAAGGAAGCCAGACTGGAGATTCCTGGGCAGAAAAGCACCATCAGCCTTAACGCCACTGTTTTGGCTGGCGCAGTGGGTTGCTCATATTTTGGCCCTGGGAATTAACAACTTGGAAGTCCACTCAGAGACCTAATTTGAAAGTTGGTAATTACAAAGACGACAGGTGGATAAATTTACAATGATAGGAAGAAACCAGCGTAAAAAGGCTGAGAATACTCAAAATCAGAATGCCCCTCCCTCTAAAGAGGATCACAGTTCTTCATCAACAAAGGAACAAGGCTTGATGGAGAATGAGCGCATCCCATTAACAGAATCAGGCTTCAGAAGGTGGATAATAAGAAACTTCTGTGAGTTAAAAGAACATGTTGTAGCCCAATGTAAAGAAACTAGGAACTTTGAAAAAAGGTTTGATGAAATCCTAATGAGAATAGACAACTTAGAGAGGAATATAAGTGAATTAATGGAACTGAAGAATACAATACAGGAACTCTGAGAAATATGCACAGGTTTAAACACTCAAATTGTTCAAGCAGAAGAAAGGATATCAGAGGTCGAAGTCCAATTTAATGAAATAAAATGAGAAGACACAATTAGAGAAAAAAGGATAAAAAGGAATGAGCAAAGTCTCCAAGAAATGTGGGACTGTGTGAAAAGACCAAATTTATGTTTGATAGGTGTACCTGAATGCGACAGAGAGAATGAATCCAAGCTGGAAAATATTCTTCAGGATATTATTCAGGAAAATTTTCCTAAACTAGCAAAGCAGGAAAATATTCAACCCCAGGTAATACAGAGAACACCACAAAGATATTCCTCAAGAAGAGCAACCCTAAGGCACATAATCGTTAGATTCACCAGGGTTGAAATGAAAGAGAAAATACTAAGGGCAGCCAGAGAGAAAGGTCAGGTTAATTACAAAGGGAAGCCTATTAGACTTACAGCAGATCTCTCAGCAGAAACTCTACAAGCCAGAAGAGAGTGGGGGCCAATATTCAACATCCTTAAAGAACAGAACCTTCAGCCCAGAATTTCATATCCAGCCAAACTAAGCTTCACAACTGAAGGAAAAATAAAATCTTTTATGAACAAGCAAGTACTCAGAGATGTTATTACCACCAGGCCTGCTTTACAAGAGCTTCTGAAAGAAGCATTACACATAGAAAGAAACAACCAGTATTAGCCTTTCTAAAAATATGCCAAAAACTAAAGAGCATCAACATAAAGAAGAATTTACATCAATGAATGGATAAAACAGCCAGTTAACATCAAATGGCAGTAATCCTACGTATAAATCGACTAAATCCCCCAATCAAAAGATACAGCCAAAACCCAATGGTATGCTACATCCAGACCCATTTCACATGCAAGGATACACAAAGACTCAAAACAAAGGGATGGAGAAAGATTTACCAACCAAATGGAGAGCAAAAATAAATAAATAAATAAATAAAAAGCAGGAGTTGCAATTCTCATATCTGATAAAATAGATTTTAAAGCACCAAAGATATAGTGGTAAAAGGATCAATGCAACAACAAGAGCTAACGATCCTAACATCCAGATACATAGAGACTTAGACTCAATGAGACAGAAAATTAATAAGGATATCAAGGACTCAGACTCAGATCTGGAACAAGTAAACTTAATAAATATTTATAGAGCTCTCCACTTTAAATACACAAAATATACATTCTTGTCAATACCACATCACACCTACTCATGGGTTTAAATGAAATATTGATTGGCCATTATTAATACCCATATTTTTTAGAATAAAGTAATATTTCCGTTCTCTCTCCATCTTTTTCTTCCTCTTTCTTCCTCTCCTTCGCTCCTTTTTTTTCTTTCCTTCACTTAAAAAAAAAAAAAAGAAAAAAGAAAAAAAGAAATCAACTTGTAGACCTCTAGATCCAGGTCGGCAATGTCTCTCTTATTGCCTGATTTCCTTCCTTCCCTTCCTTCCCTTCTCTCCCTTACTCCCTCCCTCCCTCCCTCCCTCCCTCCCTCCCTCCCTCGCTCCCTCCCTTCCTCCCTCCCTCCCTCGCTCCCTCCCTTCCTTCCTCTCTTCCTCCCTTCCTCCTTTCCTCCCTTCCTGCCTTCCTCCCTTCCTCTCCCCCCCCCTGCAAAAAAAGAAGTGGTTACTAATCTTGACTTGGTGTCAGAATCATCAATAGTTATGTGATTATTTATTGATTTGTTTAGAAAATCAGCTTAATTCTTCTATTGCTTTTATACATGAGAAACCAGCTTTATAACAGTGATTTTGAAGAACAGATATGACAAAATTAGGAAAGAAAAAATGAATCACTTTTGAGTGTCTGGCAAACAAGCCTATATTTCTAGAGATCATTAATGGTAACAAATTTGATATCTGAAGCAATAAGTAACTTAGATCTACTAGCTTAGTAGGCATCAGTGAACTGTGTGTGCAGTGGTATTTTAGATACCAGCTGAACAGAAATATTTGGTAGCTTAAAAGAATTTTTCATCCAAGGTGTGTAAACTAAGAAACTTAAAAAAAAAAAAAAAAAACCTCGACCAGCAGCTGTATAATCTTTTCCCGTTTCCTTGCCCCACTGTCTTATTCATTTACATTAATGGTATGCTGCTTTGTTGAATGTAGTTTCACCTTGAAAGATGATAGGATCATAGAACGAGACAGAGTACCTGTGTATATAACAATTGTTTGATGAAAGCATTTGTTACTGTCTATTTGACATAGTTTATAATCCATTTTAGTTAACTGTTTCAATGGCATCTAACCACTACAGCCAAAAGACCCTTATGTATATGTCTCTATATGTTGTTTTTGTTCTTCATATTTATTTTAATCTTTCATTCATACCTTTAGTTCAAAATTCTCAACTTTGCTTAACACATACAGCAGTTTTGAGAATTTCTCTTTGTAAAAAAAAAAAGCATTCTCTAGAATAAGTAGTCAATGATAGGGTAATTCTTGTCTGGTCATATACATAATTTGATTACCGAAACTGATGCCATTCAATAAAAAAGAGGACCCTCAGATTATTAGGAAACTTTGTTTAGGTAGATCTTCAGATAATAAGCTGGTCATGATGGTAAAGAAGTGGTATATAGACTCAGAATGCTGGAATTCAAATTCTGGATCAACTAGGAAGCAAAGTATTTATTTTATATCATTTAACTATCTCTGTTTCTCCATTGCTAATCCATAAAATAATAAAATTATTATTAGAGCTGAATCAAATTCTGTGACATGCAAAGAAAGTCCTTCAACTGATACAAACCATCAGCCACTTTGTTTTACCTGTATTTCACAATATTTGGAAATGTGTTTCAAAATGTTTTGAAGTCCAGCAGGCATAATCTTACCAACAACTTTCACAGCTGATGAAAGGAAAGGGGCTCGCTGGTTCTGTTGCACTTACGTTCTTAGAGAACACAAATCAAACAGAAAGACTTATTCACTAAAGAAAAAGAAAAAAAATAATAAAACAATTATGACCACAAACCCAGATTGTATTTTTCTCTCAACTTGAAAAGAAAATGTTACCGAGATCATAACTTACTTCGTGCCATAGAAAGAAGAAAATAAAAGAACCACCTCCCTTATCCATGTTCTGCCCTACTTAGAGCTTCTTGTAAAATAAGCACACACTGGGGCATGAAGAAGCATTCCATGGAAAGAATATCTTCAAAGCCTGACTTTTTCATGAAAGTTATAGTTCGCCACTCTCAGTAAAATGTCAAGAATGATACAATCCATATGTGGATTAAAGTGACCTCACAGAAATCTTTGAAATGTTAGATGCTGTTTTGGAAAACTGTTACCTTGGTTTCCACAATCCCTTTCTAACGTCCTCTGCTTACTCCAGCAGCAGGGATTCTTGATAATAAGTTCATCTTCCATTCTGAAGTGAAATTTTATTTCTACTTCAAAATATATTCCCACTTTGTATATATTTTCTATCAATAAGTTTCCACTTAAATTGACACTGTATCACTTACATAGCCAAAAATTTGTCTGAGTTCAATTTAAGCCAGACCCAGCATCTCACTTATGTTGGTCATTAAACTTCAATACATTGCTGATGCTCTACTATATGATGATTTGGAAGCATTTCTACCCTAGGGTTTGAAAATTAATGCTCGCAGAAATGAATATATATGTTTAGATCTTATGTGGGATATATAACTGCTTATACTTATATAATCTTCTTTTAGTCCTATTTTTTTTTTTTTTTTTAAGACGGAGTTTCGCTCTTGTTACCCAGGCTGGAGTGCAATGGCGCGATCTCGGCTCACCATAACTTCCGCCTCCTGGGTTCAGGCAACTCTCCTGCCTCAGCCTCCTGAGTAGCTGGGATTACAGGCATGCGCCACCATGCCCAGCTATTTTTTTGTATTTTTAGTAGAGACGGGGTTTCACCAGGTTGACCAAGATGGTCTCGATCCTTTGACCTCATGATCCACCCGCCTCGGCCTCCCAAAGTGCTGGGATTACAGGCTTGAGCCACCGCGCCCGGCCTTAATCCTATTTTCAAATAGTTTTACCTTGTTTCATTTTGAAGTCATAATCACATCTAGTTGAGTTGCATTTTAAAAAATCGAAATAAGTTGAAAAAGTATGACAAGATTTACATTTAATAAATCTAAATTATTTCTAATTAAATATAAAATAGATTTGAAAATTCTTGATATTTCTTGATATTTTACACTGAGGAAAACTGGGTTTGGCCATGTAGATGTAACATACAACAATCACAGAGTTCACTGTGCTGCTGAACAAGGGGACAATGGATTTCCTATTGCTTGGTTTCCTACTTGCTTTTGTTCTAATTGTGAAGTCAAAGGTCACTTTTAGGTTTATGTAATCACATTGAGTATGATGGGATATTTCAGAAAAACTTAAAGTCACATAGAATGATGGAATATTGTGGTTTGCTATTGTATTCATAATGTAAAAACAGTTAGTGTTATCGGCAATATATAGGCTAATATTACCACAACAAAGTCTCTTTAAATGTTTTCAAAAACTATGATCACATGATATTCTTGAAACATCAAAGGAGTATGTTTTTCAGAATTGAAATAATTTTTAAATTAATTGTGTTGTTTAATTCTTTCTGTGATTTTACAGTGAGCTTTCTCAAGGCAGTGCTGCATTTTACTTTTTATGTATAAAATTGAGAGTTGAGGCTGGACGACATCTGAGGTTTCTCTAAGTTCTAAATTATTATGATTCCAGAGTGTCTATGTGCTAGAAAGGACTTCCCATATTTAGTTCTACATTTTCATTTCACAGATGAGGAAATGTGTTAAGATAATTTGCTTACTGCATACATCTGAGTTTACTTAAGATCTTTTCTATTAAGAAATACATTTCTATTCTGTTTATTAAAAATATTTTTAAAAATATATTGTCAATTATTCTTCTCAATGAATTTACTAGAAAGTCAACCATTGCATGAGACTTTATGACACTGATTATTGTCTCTGACGAAGAACTTCAACCCACAAAGTTCACAGGAACTCATAGCCTTGAGTAACAGGTAGAGTGAAGTTGATACATTTGATTACACACAGTCCTTAACATCAAGGACTTTAATGTCTACCATGAGGTGATAGAATTTAATACACATTTCAAAAACTTTTCATCAAATGTTATAGGCACCAGCATTTTGAATGACTGTATCATTCAGTATTAGGCTCACATCTATTGTTAGAATTCTTCTTAAAAAATTCTTTGTTTTTGTGCTCTGGTCTCTGGGCAACACAGTCACCCTGCTAATCAGCCTATACTTCTAAGACTTCCAAGAGTGAAAACTGAATTGCTCCTTTTCCTCCTCAGAGATTTGCAATCCCATTTGTTTTTAAGCTTTTTGGAAAGACGAAAAAATATCTTGGCTTTACATAAGAGCTGTGCCTTGTGGAAGTTTTGGAAATTTTAAATTGCAGTCAAGATCCCCACTCACAGGTGAAACATTATCTGGTCATCTTGTCATTAGTGCTGACAGTTTTGGCTGAGGTTGAAGTTAAGAAAAATGCTGGAATGAGCCTGGAAACAGTCATATGTTCCTCATCCATCACCTCATTAATCACAAAGTTAACATTGTTTCTAAAACAATGCTGCTTTATTGTAAGGTAATCCTCATTTATAGTTAAAGCTACTAAACAATATTCAAGAATACAGATTCTCCTCTATGCCCTGCCAAGTATGGTTGAGACATGACAATCATGAGATTATTTATTGATAATTAAAGTATAAAGAAAGATCCTGGGTAATGATCTCATTTTTATAGTTACAGAGAATGGAATATGCTTATAAGAGGTTCCATGTAGACTCTTAATTATTATGTTGGATTTTTCTTTTTCTATTTGCATTATATCTCATGGTCAGTATACAATGAAGTCAGAAAACATTAAATTTAAAATTCTATACTTCAGAGTATGAATGTCCACCAATGGCCAGGGTTTTTAATAGCACCTCCAGCTTGCAGAGTAGTGAGATCATACCAGTGTAGGATATCAATACAAAGCATGACAGAGGAAATGGAAAAATGATAATAATGACAATTGGGTACAATTCTGATTTATGTGTATGCTGTTCCAAAGGCATAAATAAAACACTTAGGGAAATCTGTCCATTTTAATGTGTTAGAGTTGCAATATATCACTAAATCCAGAAAGCAAATGTATTTCCATGAGTACTTAATTTTTTCTCAGAGGCATATGGCTGGCCCAGAAATATCTGGCTATGCTTTTAAAAACCACACAACTTATATATAAAATGATGGATTTATTTATTATTCTGAAAGAATATATACATACTTATATTAGAGAAAATGAAATGTGTTATATTTACTCCCCTTTAATAAGAGTACATTTGAAGTAGCTATGTATATTTATTGGTATTCTAAGAAAGGATGGTAAAATTTCTCTCTCCTGAAACTATAGTTGTTTCAAACTGTGTAATAAAAATTAATATTTATGTTGAGAATTAAAAAATAGATAAGAACAGCAAAACAAAAACAGCAAACCATTTAAGTGATACAAGATTGCTTAATGTTAAATTTCAGTATTGTAAGGGTTTGAGAAAAGATCCATTTAGATCACACAAGTCTATTCTGGACTTTTTCCATATTTAATTTAATATGGCTAAAAATTGATGTTTAATTTGTAAAAAGTCAATGTATGAAGATCCTAATTATGAACACTTGAATAATTTTAGAAACAGTTTGACTTTATTATTGTTTACTACATAAAAATTTACAAGCCCATGGAACAGAGAAAAAGAAAAGTGAAAAAAGAAGCCATAAATCTGCAACATGACCCTTTAGACCATTAATGTTGTATTTACTTCACTTTCTTCACCTTTCTTATTATTTATTCCTAAAAATTGTTTTATCTAGTTTTTGTTTCCAGCAGTCTACCAGAAGCTCCTCCTGTAATGCTTAGGTATAATCTACTTATTATATGTCATAGCATATTTCCAGGCATTATTTTATCTCTTTACTTCAACTCTTCACATGCTGTGCGATCCTTCTTGAAGAGTGCCTTCCATTTTATGACACCTTTCCTAATTCTTCTATATCTCAACTACCCCTTTGCAGCCATTCACCTACTCCACATTTTTAGCCTTAACAAGTGGAGTGGGAAAACCGTTGTTGAAAACCTAAAGTTGTTTTTATTGGGTTTTTGCTATTTGATTCTTTTACCTATAAGTTAGCTATTTCCAAAAAATATCATCTATTCTTTTGTTTTTTTCTCATATTTTATGCTTAAGTATCATTGAGACATGGCAATCATCTGAATCTTCGTCTTTGCCTGCTCTTTTTATCCTGAAATCGAATCATATTTCCAATTGTGGCATTTCTTCCTGGATATCTCCTAGCCCCTTCAAAATTAACTCGTGTTAAGAGGAATCTTCTTCCTCCCTGGCTCTCCTTGTGTATTCTCTATTTCCATTAATATCATCAGCATCTCATAATCATAGTCTTCCAAAAGAACATTGACTTTTTTTTCAAATTCTGTCACATTGAGACAGTCACAAAATTCTGTGAATTCACTGCTAAGACAGTCTTGAAAACTCTCATCCCTTTTGATTTCTACTGTTCTATTTCAAATGACCTCTTGCCATGAAGCATGAAAAACACAGCTGACCAGCCAAGGTTACATACTCAGTAAGCGTCTCAGCAGGTGGCTGAGCCCATGTGTGTCTCTGACTCCTAACTATTTAGTTAGATAATCAATGGTACAATACGTTCATTTATTTTTTTACAGTTGGTTTAGTTGTTGCTGTTTTGTTTTCTACATATGCTTTAACCTAAGTTAAACATAACTTAGATAGTCTAGATAAAATTTTAACTAACTTTCCTAAGATGTAACACATTAAGATAATGTGACATTAATTTATTATTTTATGAGAAGGTCCATCTTCGTAGCTGTTGACAATGCAAAAAAAAAGAAAATCAAAAAAAGTTCTGTTACTGCCAAGAGCATGCTCCAGGAGGACAGAGCAACTCTAAAGTACATGTGAGATTGGTCTAGATTTCCATAATTTTATATTGTGGTAACTTATCAAAACAAATACAATTATTATATACTCACCATGTAACATACAACTTAAACAACTAATACATTCCCACTTTTAAAATCTTACTTCCTAAATATGTGCTGAGTTTAAATTTATGCAAAGTGGGAAGAAAAAGAAACCAGAAATCAACCTGTAATTTAAATAGAATTCTTAATTTACTGTGTTTGTATTGTGATATTTTTATTGACATTAAATTATTGATAAAACCAACAAGGGCAGCATTTTAATGAAGTTTATCTCACAGTTTACAGTATTAGAACAAAATCTGAATTGTAAAATAATCTATTTCTACCTGGTTTACCTCAATCCACACACCTGCACAAGCTTCAGACATTTGATAAGCAAGTCAAGCATAACCTCTTGTAGATAAAACTTCCTGTACATAAACACGCACATATATACATGTATTATTTATATTACATTTATATACATTTTATATTCTTATATGCAATATGTGAATACATATCTCGATACTTTGAAGATAATCTGAATTTATATCTTAAGGCAGGTTCTAATCAAATTTAAAACAAAATAATATCTATATGACTTATGTATATAAGCATATACACATATTGGTCATGCAAATTAAATGCATATGTATAATTATTACATGTTTAGAACAAGTATAGATATGTGTTATACATGTACATATAATTATACAATTGATAAGACTGCATTTTCTTTACAGTGAAATTATTAGATAATGTAGGCAATTTCAAATGTAAATGAGGTTGCTTTGAATATTCATAAAGAATAATTGTTGAATCATATAGAAAAGATTTCTTGGTATAGTAATCTGGGTACCAATGCCTGGTACTGTTGTCATCCAGGACGAAAATATAAATCAAAGCAATTCTCACTTAATGTTGCCACTTATAAGAATGTTACAACAAATGTAACAGCTACAACAGTATTGTTGCTGTCACCATTTTGCATTGGCAACTAAAGCCAGCATTTAAGTTCAGTATCTTCTTGAGGAGGTATCCCCAGAAGCATATGAAAATTTAATGAATTGCCCACCTTGTACAGTCAAGAAGTGGGAGGAGAGCTGTTGTGAGCAGATTTGTTAGAAAATCTTGTTAAGTTTGGTAAAGGAAGGGTTACAAATGAGAAACAGACTGTTAGGTCTGCTGAGGTCAAAGGGGAAGTTGAGTTTGTTTGGGAGGGTGGCAGGAAGAGTACGGGGGCCAGGGGTGAAACAGCATTTCAGAGCCATACTGTATTCAAAGATGGCCATTTTCCTAAAACCAGGGCATATGAAGTCACTCTTCTAAAGGGTTTAAATATCTTCATCTTCAATTATATTTCCTTAAAATTATAGAATTATGAATAAGACGTAGTGATTTCAAATGTAGACTTATTTAACAAATCCCATAACTGCCCCAGAAATAATATTCCAAAAATACAGATACATGTTATTTAATATGGTGCAAATACCCTGTGTAAAATTCTGGATTTTCTATTTGTCTGGAAGAACCATTATAGAAACAGTGTTGGGGTGTAAATATTTTCAGGAATCCTGCTATTATTAAATTTCCATGCATCTTTGTGAAGTTTTAGTCCTTTTGTATGTATTTAAAATACTTTTGATTTTGTTTTGTGGAAAGGATAAACATTACAGTGTCTTCAGTTGAAACAAGGTTAATTAGGAAACACACGTATCAAAACTAGTAAAAATAATGTAACTAATTATATTGTCAGAACAAATATTGTAACTGCTATTCTGGCCTTCCTTTCACATGAATTAAGCCTGATGGGTTTGGCTAAATTTGCCTACAACACCAGAAACCCCTTGCTCTTAGCCCTTTAACGTTCCCTAAATGTATCCCTTCGCTGCTCAATATGTTCCACATGTCCTCATGAAACTGGGGAAGCCGTAGTGAATTCAACACAACTATCAGGCATGGAAGCGTACAACATTTCATTGTTGTTGGATTGTGTTTCTATATAAAATCCCCTGAGACTATTACACTGAATGGAATTTATATTCTTCCACTCTGTTATATAATTTTAAATTTAGCAGTATTATAAAACTGCATTATCCATAATTTAGGCTATTATTGCAGCAGTACTTAAAAATCATCAGGTTCACTCTACTAAATACCATGTTATTATGCCAATTTGTCCTTACCTTGCTAAATTATTACTAATCATTGTCCTCCCTTCCATTTCCCTGGTACTTTTATCTACAATTGTTTATGTATTAGAAGACAGACAGTATGATTAATATAAAGTATGGAATCTGGACTCATAATTTTGCTTGAAGCAACTGTATCATTTATTCAACACTGACATAGTACTTAAAATGAGAGTATTTAAAAATGCTAATAATTTATTTAACTCAATAGCAATACTATGATTTTTTTTTTGAAACAAAGTTTTGCTCTTGTTGCCCAGGCTGGAGTGCAGTAGTGCTATTTCGGCTCACTGCAACCTGAGTTCAAGCAATTCTCCTGCCTCAGCCTCCCAAGTAGATGGGATTACAGGCATGCACCACCATGCCCAGCTAATTTTGTATTTTTAGTAGAGTCGGGGTTTTGCCATGTTGGTCACGATGGTTTCGAACCCCTGACCTCAGCTGATTCACCTGCCTCGGCCTCCCGAAGTGCTGGGATTACAGGTGTGAGCCACCATGCCTGGCTGCAATGCTATGGTTTACATACAGTCTAGTCCTTTTAATAGATGAAGTGATTAAGTCAGAGAATTCAGTGTCACACAGCTCTTAAACAGATGAGCAGATATCCAAACCTAGGTAGTTTATTTCTAAAGTCTACATTCTTAAATTATGATATGCTGCATCTCCATTTATAAAACCCTAGGCAAGTTCCTTAATCTTTCTCAATCTATAACATGAGAAGTTAATGCTAAGTACTTCAGCTTAGTGAATTCAACACAACTATCTGAATTAATAGTTCAGTCTTTTTTAAACTACACAGTTGAATTTTCAGCTGTGAAAATTAGATGTGATAATAGCAGTGAAATGCTTACAGTGATATGTTGCATATAACATTAACTACATTTTATGTTTAAATTAATGCTTGTCTTCTCCACTAGACCAAAAAACTGCTGAGGAGTAGGAGGGGTGCGTAAGATTCAGATTACCTGGAATTGAATCCTGGGAATCCTGGTCCCACTAATTACTTTATGTTTTGAACAATTTACTTCATTTCTCTGTGCTCCATTTATATTCTTGCACCTCAGAATAAAGATAGAGCTGTTATGAATATTAAAGGACAGACACCTAGTAAATATGACCTATTATCACTGCCATCACTCTCATCACCATTGTGCCAGCAGCAATCAGCAGAGTGGCTGGAGAGTAGGTTTGAAAGACATAAAACATGAAATCCCTAGGGGCTAAGATTTTGGTCTTAATCATTCATTTTTGTACCCCCAACTTATAAGAAAGTATTGCTAACATATTAGGTGTTTCAATACAAATGAATGATTAGGTGAATGAGAAAATAAATTTTAGCATTATTGTTCCATTTGCATTCTTGAAATTTTAGCTGACTACTGCTTCAGGAGAGTGTTTTTATAGTCATCTGCAGTAGTTTAAAAAAGACTGAACTATTAATTTTGTATTATGCTTTCCCTCGTTAACTGCTAGGAACAGGTTATCAGGGAAATACAAATAAACAATTATTGGAAGCATAGATTGACTCTTAAATATATGATACTTAGTCGTGATGCTCATGTCTATAATCCCAGCATTTTGGCAGGCTCAGGAAAGATGATTGCTTGAGCTCACAAGTTTGGGACCAGCCTGGGCAATATAGGAAAATCCTATCTCTACCAAAAAAAAAAAAAAAAAAAAAAAAAATTAGCCTGACATGGTGGCATGTGCCTGTGGTTCAAGCTATGTGGAGGCAGAGGCTGGAGAATTACAGATATCGAGTCTTCAGTGAGCCAGTATCATGTCACTGCTCCAGCCTGGGTGAAAGAATGAGATCTTGTCTCAAAAATAAAGTGTGCTCTGACTAATTTGGGAAGATTTCTTTATTTACTCTGATTTAAAAATCGAAAAAAGGCATGTTTCTGGGAAACAGTGGAAAGAAGAGACAGAGTAGCAAGGGTTGATCCTGGTGAACCCACATTTGATGAGTTTGATTCGCAATAGCTAATCCTTAGCTTGTCAAAATCAGGAGCCTAAAGGGGCTACTCAAAAACAAAACAAAACATACACAAAGAGTAAAGACTTTAAGCTTTTTCTGAGGTCCTCTAAATACTACAATAAATTTCTCCCGCGAAAGATAGTGCTTCCTAAGCTACTTTCTCTAGTTACAGAAAAAGAACACATGGGAACTTGGACTTAGTGATGTATCGAGCAGTCATTGACTTCTGGTCTGTGCTTGCAAATTGCAGCGAACATAGAACACTGCTTCTTGCCAAAATTGCCTCATCTTATGTTATTAATCACAAGCTATCAAGTTATTATTTTCTATTCAAGAGGTATTTTCCTGGGGATTAAGAAGCTCCATAATTGCTTTTTTGGCCTTATCCTTAGTATTTCTTCTTTTCTAGTCATACTTGATGACTCTTTTTAGGAAGAAAGCCTTTGCTCACAATTACAACACAGTGCACACTGTTTATAACTACTGCTTCGTCTACAGCAATGTTATGATCTGATAGTCTCAACTGCTAACATCACCTTAGATTTTTCTAGGCCCATTTCACTGAATGTTTTCATATTAGAAGACATTACTCTTAGATTAATCACCTAACATTTTTTTGAAACTAATTTCACTAGTATCTTCATGGGTTGCAAAGGAAGTGTAATAATGAAAAACTACCAGAGGAACGAAGTAATTCATGAAGATTGGTATGACTGACTTATTTAAAAAGTGTTCTTAGAAGGTATTTTTTATTTCCAGATATATCATGTCACATGCAGCGTACTGAAAATTAATTTGCCTAAAAGCACTAGTTCAAGTCTGTATTTTAAGCTGTAAGTTATTTTTAATATTTAAAAGAGTGTCTGCAGCTGAGCATCTAGTTTATTTATGGCAAATGACCAAGTAGCTCTAGCTAAGATTACATGTTTTTATGGAGAGATGAGCTAAAAGCCTTTGGAAACCTCCTGGTCCCATTCCAGTTCAGCCACTGAACTGCACAAACAAGAACTCTAATGGGCACGCATTTATTTCTGTTTTAATTAAGGAATGTGTGAACAAGAGTTTCTCCAAGTTATCAGGACTGTGCTTATCTTCTTCAAGCAAGCTAGTGAAAGAGTAAGAAATCTCCTTGGCTATTATTAGAGATTATTATTGAAAGATATTGGTTAATATCTTTCCCATGATGCAATATGCCAGGTTATGCTCAAAATTTCAGTCAGCCCTACTGAAATATTCTGAGGGTGATTTGTCAATCTTGCAGCATAGGGTTTTATACACACTCAGAACTAAAAATAATCAGGCGCAACTTTGAGACTTTTCTGCTGTTTTCCAAACCATAATTGTTTGAAATGGTCATAGCAGTACCACAGTCAAACATTCAAACTGTAATTTCTTCATTTGTAATAGTTCTGTATGCTTCAGACAGAAAGAAAAGGCTCAACTCAAATTTTGCTACTGTTTTATGTCTTTCCAAATGATTATTGCATTGTCCAATTTTATACTTCTAGATAGATGCATTGGCTCAAGCAGTACATTGAAAAAATTACCTGGATGTACTTCTTGAGGAAAGGGACGCTATGTAATTTTTTCTTGAATCTCCAGTGTATTCAAGAATTGCTTGTTAATTATTTGCTTGAAAGTACATAGAATTAATGTACAATTGCAGAGTCTCAAGGACAACTCCATTTATGATTTCATTTGTCTGTGTGTATACATGCACATGTGAGTGTGTTGCCAATTTGGGTGAGGGTATGAGAGAGGTTGTGGAGAAATCTCTGGCCTTTTCCTTCTTGCTGCTATGGCGACATGAACACACTTAAGCTTCTTGTACCCCACTAGGAAAATGAGAGAAGTAAGGATGAAATAAACAACATTCTACAATGTTTTCCCTGCTTCAAGTATACTTCTTTATTGAGGTCCATGTCCATTGCCTCTGTTTATGACAAGAACAACAGAAGAGCTTCTATTTGCAATCTGGCCTCTTATAAATACTCTCTGTATATGTTGAACAATTACTACAGAACAATCACAATTACTTAATAATTTTGAACATTTATTAAGGATGTCATGAATCATTGCTAGTATATGACAATAAGCATATGAATCATAAGCATATGAGTCATTGACAATAAGCATATGAAAATTTTACTCAGTGATTCAGAAGAAAGAACAGTGGAATGTACTTAGTTTTACATCTTATTCCAGTTATCTGATTCTCAGTAACCTTATATCCCAGATATTTCCATCCAGCTCACTTCATTCACATTTTACTGTGAAATTCTGTGCAACAGGGTCCTTCTTGGGGAATCGGAACAACCTGACATTGTGTAGCTTATGCCTGCTGATTCCTCCTGCCCTCCAGGAAATTTGACTCAACAAGTTTTAGAAGAGTCTTTTAGGGCAGACATGAGTGATTTTACTTTGCTCATGGATTCATTTTTCCTTCTGTCCCTATTTTGCATGGATTCATTTATAAATCAATATTACTCTATTTGGTATATTGATTGGAAATGTGAAGTTTTCATAGAGGGCATTTTAGCCAATCACATGATAGAGATTAATTGTGCTTGCACTGATGAAAAAGTTTTATGAAGAGAAATTTATAACTTTTTGTTGTAAGTGAACCAGAAGTATAGATAGATTTTGGGTAGATATACATCTAAAGCTCCTACATGTCTTGTAATCTGCATGACTATAATTTAGCCATGCCTATTAACATTTATTTTTAGAGTTCAGTAGTCAAGGCTTATAGTTTGTTTCTTTGTATATTTTAGTACTTAATCAGATATTTTAAATGGTGGAATTTTTCCAATGGTGTGTACTACAAAAAAAAAAAGTCTCTGACAATAGTGGAACTGATATTCTAGCAAAATAATAAATTCGATGACATCTAATCAGATAATTAAATAAAAACTCTTGTTAGATTTTTCTAAGCTTGAACCTTTCTATCTCTGCAGCAAGTAAAGTAAAAGATAATAATTTCACTTTATGAAAATTTTATCTCATTCTCAGCTGACAGGTCTTGAGCTCGAATAGTGTGTAATCCATAGTTTTGGGCATTAGGGAATAAGTACAGTGAAATTAGCTTTCTGATATTCTCTGAAACTTGTCTTATTTAGTATTCTATATTTATGTAGGTGATATAATGGACCTACAGTATCATGCATGTATTGTGTCTTGTTTTCATTTTAGATTTTTTTTTTTTTTTACCTTTTCCAAGTAGGATTCTTCTGGGTCCCACTTAATATCCTTCAACCTTAAATTGTGGACTTATAATCATATGAAGAAGTACTATGAATTATTTGGACCACTTGTGGTACATAAATAAGGAAAAAGGTCTTATTTCATTTATTTTAATGTTTGTAATACTTTTCTATCATCTCTCTGGTCCTTTTGCCAAATATAACCACAAAACAGTATTCTTACTTTCCTAGGAGCCCTGGGAATTTGCACTATACTTTCTTCAAGTAAATACATGTGTAAATATGTAGCTTTTCAGTTCCCCAAAGACTCTGCTTTTCGTTTCTTGGCAAGGGAAACGAATTCTAAAATCCTGAATCATTTACTGAGTGCGCTTTGCTTCTGATCTCCCAGAGGTCTGATCAAGAAATACCAAAAGACATGCTCATTCTAGAGAGACCAGCAGATCAGGTCTCTCTGCAGGAAGATTTGATAAATGTTAATGAGAATCCCTACTGCTCAGATATTGACAAGGGAGAGCTCTAATAAAACAAGTTCTTCATGACCATCCTAATTTTTAAGTAGATCCCCTTGTCCTATACTTTTTCACTATAGTTCTTTATTCTTGATCTTAAGTATAATGTATTATGATTATTACTATCCAGAAGTGCTAACAATGAAATTGTAACATTGAGAAGAAATATTAAGGATGCTGTTTCTCTAGAGCCAGTATTTATCATGTGTTTTTTAAAAAAAGACAAGGAGAATCAAAATGTTTTCATATAGAGGGTTAAATGTGGAATTATTAGTATCTTCATATATAAAATTCTAAATAAATATTAGGCCAATCTCAAAAGCATGCAGCATTATAATAATGAGGCAGTTGACTGGATGGCAGATATTTCTAACTACTTTGAAGCAATAACTTTTTGTTTGATGACTCAGACTTCAGCTGGAGATATCTCTTTATCTGTGGGCCTTATAAAACATCCATATCTTTTGATCAATAGTAGGCCCAATTAGAGCAGGAAATATATCTGTCTTCTTCAACAATAACTAGATCACATACTAGACTCACAGTTAATGTCTGTAGCATTAATTACTACAACATAATTCCTACTAACACAGAATTCTTGATTATAATTCAGGAAGGAATTACACAACTATCATTTATATTTATTTCATTAATCATAATAAGTGACTTCTGCTCTATCAATAACTCAGATTAGTTTCCAATTTAAAAGTTATTTACTGCTTTGTTTTATCTCATATTTTATCTAAAATACTTCATACATCTAATTTTTCTTTTGGCCGTCTCTGATCAGTGAGCTACAAAAGTTGCTGATGGTATGTTCTAGGTATACTTTTCACTAATGCCTTTGAAAAAAAATTATGTCAGTGTGAGTTGAAATCTTTATTTATAAATTAGCATAAAACCTAGGTGAATATTTAATTTCTTAGATCTTATTAAAATTAAATTTTTTGATGCAGTATATGAGTCACATTTATTTCTGAAAAGCAAGTATAATTGATGCAATTAATTTAAATAAGATAAAATAGTTTTCATAATTATGATGAATATATTCAGTTCATTTCTGAGGCTTTTTATAAAGGATACATAGTTTTAAAATGTATGGTTACAGAGATATTAAGTCTACGAAATATTCAAAATATGGACTTTCACCTAAGGTTTGATAAAAATTTTCATTAAGAAAAATAAATGTGAGGTGGGTGGATCACTTGAGGTCAGGAGTTTGAGATCAGCCTGGCCAACATGGTGAAACCCCATCCTTACTAAAAATACAAAAAATTAGGCTTTAATCCCAGCTATTCAGGAATTGAGGCAGGAGAATCACTTGAACCCGAAGGGGCAGAAGTTGCAGTGAGCTGAGGTCACACCACTGCACTCCTGGCTGGGAGACAGAGTGAGACACTGTCTCAGGAAAAAGAAAAAAGTAAAATTGGATAAATAGCTGCTTTGAAACTTTGTACATCTTTTCTGTTCATTGTATCCCCAGGGATGCAAAGTACTTAGGTAAACTTGCTATAAACATAGTAAGTGCTCAACAGATGCTTGTTTATAAATAAATAAATATTTAATCAATAAATGAATTATTAATAAATGGTAATTCTTAATAAATATTATTGCAGTATAGTCTAAAATGAATTAATAATTATGTCTTCTAAAACATGCTGTCTTATAGAATTCAGTGTGATTAATTCAGGGAAATTATCTTAAATGATAATTTTTATTTTGTCTGTCACATAGCTTAAAATATAGGTATCTCATTCTTCTTACCCTTATTTTTATCTTTTAGCTTAAACTGAGTCAAATACAGTTCATGCATTTTTAAAAATATAACTGTTTTAGAACCATTATAACAGCCTATGAACAAAAATTACTAAATTCATGGCTTGGGTGGTGTGATTTTTTAATGACTGACAACCTTTGTGTGTGTGTGTGTGTGTGTGTGTGTGTGTGTGTGTGTACATATATATGTGTGTGTATATCTATACACATATACACACACACACACATATATATTTCAATACCAAACCTAAATTTTACTAATGCTTTAAATTTGGAAAATAATTATTTTGAGATTCAGAAAAGTTCATTCCAGGACCTTTTAAGATAGCTATGCCTCTCTCGGGAGAGGGCAGGAAATGAGAGCATTCGGAACATAACCACTCTTCCCTCCCTTTCAGCATCCTGAGGCCTTGCAAAAGGGCTGTCTGCCATCTACGAACTCTCTGGAACTCCTGCCTAGAAGCACCTTTTCTCACTGCATCATTTATACTGTTTTTGCATAAAGGAATCCTTTTAAACTAACTATATTGGTTTATTCATTACAAAACAAAAACAAACAGTTTTCACTCCAAACAACTCATTGGGTGATTTTATTTGAATTGGCTTAACCAAATCAATCAAATTGACAAACCAGTGTGTGTGTGTGCATAGACACAGCTTGAACTACCAAAGTGCTAGAACTGAAGTTTCAAAAAGAAAAAAAACTTCTGAAATGTTTGTGATTTAGTTTATAACATGACATTTGTATGTGGGCAGTATTGCAGATTATCAAATATATTTATAGGGCTTCTATTTGAAATTGCCCATTCCTGTTCTGACCTGAGAAAAATGTAATTTTGTATGCTTCAATCTGATATATGATGGAAAATAACTCCGTAATGTAAGCTGAAGTTTTGGAAAGCTAATTATAAGAAGGTGGAACATTTTGCAATAGTGATAAAGGTGAGTGCCCTCTCTGGATATGAAACAGAGTCCAGGGTTCCTGACTTGGCCCTACAATTTTGTGGTTGTGTAGTCTTAGGTAATTCACTAATCTCTTTTGATGCTAGGTTTTCTCTTAGATAAAGCAGAGCTATTAATAATACCCTCAACAGTTGTTGCAAGGATTAAAGGTGGTGATGTATGTGAAAGTACTTTGCAAACCATAGAGAGCCATAAAAATCCAAGATAATGTGCAGACTCCTGTTTAATGCTGTCTAGCAAAAGTGAGATGAATAATGAGAAAAGCAAGAAAACTTCTCTCTTGTATAATAACTTATTCCTATCATAAAATGAAAACAAGTAAAATATTATATTTGTTGCTTTATAAGACAGACATCCCATGCACATTTTTAAGCTATGATATCTGCCAATAAAATTCCCAGGCTAGGCCATTCCTTTCCTATGAAAGCAAGTCACACCACTCCCAAGCTTCATGCAAACTGTCAGTGCCATCTAAAAATAGCCCTGCACATTATGAATTAATGTTTCCCACTTTGAAATTAAAATATTGTTTTTATATACTCTCTCAGCACCTTCCTCCAAATATGATTTTATTAATGCCGATTTTTGCTACAAGACAAAAATCTTTGCAAATATTTGTTCTTGTTTTTCTTTGGAGCTGTGAGAGGAGACTCCTGGCTGTTGAAGGAGGGACAGGATGTCTTTTTTGGGCTGTAGTTGTATTTGGCTTGATGTGCTGAAGGAGAGATGGTGCTCTTAGGTGCCAATATTTGGTTAAGAGCTAACAGCAGAAAAAAATAGCTACTTTGGTAAATCAAGTGATGTTTTCTTGTAGGCAAGTGAGAGAATAAACAGTCCTACAAGTTAAATAATCTCCTTTTTTGCTCCCTAGTTAGGAATAGTTTTTATGCAAATATACCCCCGTTTTATTTCATTATATAATTTATAATTGGAATGTCAGTTTTAAGCATCAGTAGTGGGTGAGATATTCGACACGTGTCTGTGCCAAAGTGTAAAGCATGGAAAAGATGTGATTTATGAATTAACCATAAAACATGGTCAAAGTAGATTGCATGGTAGGTGTAAGGTATCCTTCAGATTTGCATCTTCTAAATAAAAGCTTTCATGCTGGATAGTTGGAGTCTAAATATTGTTACCACTTATTTCAGTCATAAACCCTTGAAAAAGAATATATGCATTTTAAAGAGCAAATTGTAGGAACTTATTTTCAACAAACTTATTAATCAAATAGAAGGCAAGTAGTATTATTTGCCATGGCAAGCTAATTTACTGTAGCTATCCTCTAATATATTTGAAATAAGTCATCATAATTGCAATGATATTACACATAATACCTAGGCAAAAGTTACTCTAGTAAAACTTTAAATTCACTGTAGGGTTTCTAAGAATGTATTGCACACAACAAATCTACTGGATGTTGTTATGAAATTTGCAGAACATTGTCAAATGTCAATTAAGTTTATGAAATCCAATAATAAAGTTAACTATGTTTCTTTACTGCAGGATAGTTTTGAATCATTGTTATTTTAATGAATACCATGTATTTCTAAAAGAAAAATGTGCATTTATCAAACTTATCTGAACACTTTGATAACTTTGAGTTACAGTAGACTTTTAGAAAACACTAATTTTGAAGCATTTAATGCAAAAGTAATAGTATTTTATATTTTCAAAAATTAATAGGTTTGAAATAAAAATTCCAATCTTTATTTGAACATTAAAGTTCATTGTTTAAAAAGCAACTGAATACTGAATGTTACAGTGTTAAATATCATTAAGGGATAACCTCATCTATTTCTATCCTAGTTTACAATCCAAAACATGAATACTGACTTCCATTAAACATGACTGATTGGCCAACTGCTTTCATTTCTGCTTCGTCTGAAGCCTCTTGAAAATTGTAGTAATAAGATGGACAAAAAAAGACATAAACCCCCAACAGTAGTTGAGCAATAAACAGAAGGTACTGCAACAAAACTTTGAAAGCTGGAAGTTGACAGACAAGAATTAAACGAATTAGCTAAACCAGGAAAACGGAAACCCAAAATAATAGGGCATAGAGACAAGGTGAAAGATGAACTGCACCACAGAACTCCAGAAAATTTCAAGAATTAGAAACCACATGTGCATCTGAAACAGGTGTACATTTCAAGTTGAAAACTAAAGGACCAGTTGAAATTCTGTATAAGAAGTAGTGATCCCCAGATCCTTAGGATAGCTGAGCAAACTATTTCTTTACTCAAGAGAAGACTGAACTCTTGCTCTCTGATATCCATGAACTAGATGATCCCCTGATCTCAGGGATAGCAGGTGGTCCTAAGACCAAGAGAACTAACCTGAACATAGGAAAACTTAGTAGATCTGTCCTCACTGGCCCCAAGAATCCCTGAAAAATTCTCATCATCCTCAAGCCAACTGTAGGAAGATTTCTTCCTAATGTGTAGATATTCAAAGTAATTGAAAAAGGTAAAAGTCAAAATAAAAATCAAGTCACAATAACAACAACAACAACAACAAAAAAAAAAACAGGACGAACAGAGACAGTGCAAAGAACATGCAAATAGTTTTAAAATTATACTAACATCTTAGAGTAGTACTGTATTTATAACACTGTTTATAATACTAACATTTTAGAGTAGTACTGTATTTATCTGACAAATATAGAGAACCAAAGTGAAGTTTTAGAAATTAAATATATGAAGACAGAAAAAATTCTTCAAACAAAGGTTGGAAGATAAGTTTGAGAAAATCTTCTGTAAGATAGAATTTTTAAATGGAAATAATGTAGACATAGATAAGAAAACTAGAAAATTAGTGCAGGAGGTCTGAAGCATAGCCCACATATTTTTATCCAAAAAAACAAGAATAGAGAAAATGGAAACCAGAATATCATCAGAAAATGCACTAAGAAAATTTCTAAGACCTAAGGGAAGTCAGTTTTCAAATTTAGCATGGTCCAAGTAAGTAAAAAAAAATAAAAGAAAATCTTGACTTAAATGTTTAATTGTGAAATTTTAGAATATTGGAAATAAAAACATAAACTAACAACTTCCAGAGCAGTGAACAAATCAAGTGAACTATTCAGAGAAGGTCAAATCAAAATGACATGAGATTTCTCAACAGTATCTGAATTCTAGGAGCCTCTAAATCAATGCCTTCAAAATTCTGAAGGAAAATCATTCCTAACCTGAAATCATATATGTAAATAAACTATCAGTCATGCATGTGAATAGAATACAAATATTTTCAGATGTCACTGGTTTCAAACTTTCCCTTCTATGGACTAGGGGAAATATTTAGCAAGACAAAGGGGAATAAGTAAAGGAGGATAAAGTGATATCTTGGAAACAGGAAAACCACAGGAGAGAGACTAAAGGAAAGCTCCAGTTGATGGTGGAGGGAAATCCTAAGAGAAAAATATCTGAAGCCAAACTGAGAGTCATCAGTTTAGGAAGCTGGTGACCCAAAGCCACCGTAAATGATGTCCAAAAATAAATAAGTAAATAAATATCTGTCATAGACTGTGAGATATTAAATATATTAATAGGAGAATATTTCTGCACAGAATTTGGGAATAAACTAATGTTAGATTGTAGAGAAAAAACAAACCAACATAAACAAAATGTGGAAGAAAACATCATAACATGCCGCATAGCCCAGCAGCGCATAACATTTTCATCGTCACAAAAATACACATTTTATCCTTTTTTATCAAAAATAATGATAATATAACTCTACTGAGAGGACATGAAAAAGTGTGTGTGTGTGTGTGTGTGTGTGTGTGTATGAGAGAGAGAGAGAGAGAGAGACAGAGAGAATGCAAGTATTAAGGAGTAAACCTTCCTCTATTGTAGCACAGGTCGTAAGTAGTTAACATATAAATTCATATAAACTATTTTTTAAAATATAAAAAGAAGAATGGCATTTAACAACATGGAGGTAAATACCAAAGGAAGCAGCTAAAAATGTTCAAAGTGCTTGCATCTGGGAAGTGGGAATCAGAGGTGGGTAAGGGCGCAAGGTTTGCTATCTGTGTTTATATGCCCTCTGGAAAATTGAACTTTTAAAACTGCAATATGTATTAATTTGATAAATATGTAAAATATTTTAGCCATGGGTATCTATGGCAATAGAAGAATCAAAGCTTTTGAAATGATGGTAATCATGCATTTAATTAGGGTAAATGCATACTAAAAGAAGAACATTATGGAACTGTTAAAATGTTTGGGCACAATAGAAAATGTTTATTATATATTTCATATAATCTTAACCTAATTACACACACACACACACACACACACACACACACACACTCTAAGACTGGAAGGCTACACACTAAGATGTTAACAATGACCATCTCTGGCTGGGAAACATATAGGTCAATCGTTTTTTAAGAAAAAAGTTATTGAAAATGTGTGTATTTAACTTGTATGGCATGGTGTTTTGCACAGTGAACCGATTACTACGGTCAAACGAATTAACCTATCTGCCTCTCCACATAGCTGCCACTTGTGTGTGTCTGTGTGTGGGGGAGAGGGGTGAGAACAGTTCAGATCTGTTCTTTTAGCAAATTTCAAGCACATTCAAGAACATTTCAAGTAAAATGAAGCAAATTTCAGGTATATAATACAGTATTATTAACTGTAGTCTCCACATTTGTATATAGACCTCTATAACTTAAGTTCGTACATGGTTTTTGCTCTTGTTTTTAAACTTTTTGAATTTTCTACAGTGAGCATAGATTTACTTTTCTAGAGAAAAATAATATTTATGTGTACCTAGTATGTAGCTGAGGACAAGGTAACATTCTACGTGTGTCATTAAGTTCTCTCAAAATCATCTCTAGTGATAGATGTATAAAATATATATAGTATATTACATATATTACATTTACTTTATATATATAATATAAATATATATAAATTTTATATATTATATATAATATATTTAAAAATATATATGTATATAATATATATTATATACATAATGTATAATATAAATGTATATAAAATAAATGTATATACTATATACATATATATATTATATATTATATATGCAGCCTAACTTGTATGGCATACTGTTAAACCATGTCTGCTTTCTCCGCTACACTGTAGTTGTTTCAAGGCAAGAGGCAATCATCTGTTGGTTCACATTACTTAGAATAGACTTGGTTTTAATTTTTCCTTTTGCTTTTATTAAGTGAAAAGGTATATTATAAGACCACTTATAAAAACTTCTTTTTTTCCTTTCTTCACTCTCCTTCCCATATATATTTTTAAACGTATTGAGATATAATTCACACACCATAACATTTGCTTTCTTTACCTGCGCCATTCAGTGGCTTTTGGCATATTCACAGCTTTTGCCATCATCTCTACTTTATAATTCCAGAACATTTTCATCACCTCCAAGGAAACCTAGTGCCCGTTAGCAATGACTTTCGATTTCCCCTCCCTCCCTAACCGTTGGCAGCCAGTAATCGGCTCTCTGTCTTTGTGGAGTTGCCTATTTTGAACATTTCATACAAATGAAATCATTCAAGATGAGGACTTTTGTATCTGGCCGCTTTCACTTAGCATAATGTTTCCAAGTTCATTTACACTGCGCAAGTATCACTTCATTCCTCTTACGGCTTGCTAATATTCCATTGTATAGATATATCACATGTATTTATCTGTTGATCACAGACATTAGGGTTGTCTCCATGTTTTGGCTACTCTAAATAATGCTGTTAAGTGCATCTGTGTGCAAGATTTGTGTGAACATGTACTTTAAATTCTCTTGAATGTCCAGCTGAAAACAATTGCAGAGTCATATGGCAACTGTATGACTTACTGAGGAACTGCAAAAGTGTTTTACAAAGCAGCTGCACCATTTTACATACCCACCAACAATGTATCAGTGTTCTAATTTATCCACATCCTCAATAACATTTAATATCATCCATCTTTTTTTATTATAGCCATCTTGTAGATAAAAAGTGGAATATAACTGTGGTTTTGATTTGCATTTTCCTAATAACTAATGATGTGCATTTTTTATGTGCTTACTGAACCTCTGTATATTTTCTTTGGATAAAATTTCTATTGAAATATATTGCCCATTTAAAAATCAGACTGTGTGTTTTTCTATTTTCAGTTTTAAGAGTTCTTTATATATTCTGAATACTAGGCCTTTATCAGATACATGATTTATTTTGATAGTATTACTTAATATACAAAAATTTTAAAAAATTGATGAAGTGTAATGTATCTATTGTTTTCTCTTTGCTTGGGCTTCTGGTATTATATCCAAGAGATCATTGCTTAATCCTGTATCATGAAGACATACACTTAACATTTTCCTTTAAGAGTTTTATAGCTTTACCTCTTGTTAAAGCTATCTAACTAAGGCCTGAGAAGGACTCTGTACTTCTATATTTGAGTCATTGTAGACGAACTGCAACCTAGCTTAATAGGTAGACAATATTGAAAACCTAAGTTAGGAGTATGCACCTGAAATAATAGCTGAGTCTTGTCCAATTCCAACTGCTGTACTTTAACCATTCATATACTGCTGAGTGTTCAAACTGTTCCAATAAGCCTACACCAACCTGTAACCAATCTAGCCATTCTGTACCTCACTTCCCATTTCTGTATATCATTTCTCTTTTTTTAATCTATAAATCTTCTTCCACCATGCGACTGTGTGGGGTTCCTTGTATCAGCTGTGATTCTGGGGACTGCCCATATTGCAAATCATTCATATTTCAATTAAACTCCTTTACATTTTATTTGGCCGAAGTTTTTCTTTTAGCAGCCTTGTACTGAGGTCTTTGACCCATTTTGAGTTAATTTTTGTTTAGGATGAGCAGCATTTTACAAACAGAGGGATCATAGAAAATATTTATGACTTCTGTTATAAAGAAGACATGAGGGAATTTGTCTACTTGTCCATCATGTAAGGATACAGTGAGCAAGCCCCCGCCTTGACCCCGAATCTGCTGGTGCCTGATCTTAGAATTCCCGGCCTCAAGAACTGTGAGCAGTACATTTCCATTGTTTGTAAATTATCCAGTTTAAAGTGTTATAGCAGCCCAAATAATCTGAGACATTCTCTATTAACTAGTATATATAATTACCCAGAATTCTCACTAATTTTATAAAGATTGGAATCATTTTATCTTCTTAAAATATAGGCAAAAATTAGAAACATCTTATTTGAGTCCTAGATTTTTCATTACACTGAAAATAATTTTATATCAGGTTTCATTTCCATTGACAAATATTTATCTATATAGCTCTCTCCATAAAATTGCTTGCTTCCCTTAATGAAAGGGCTACAGAAACTCAGCTAAGATTCTGAATGAAAGAGATGAGAGGGTGGAAATTAAACATCTCTTCTAATTCTTTTTATTTTCAAATAGTAAAATGTGGCAATAGACAATTTTTCTAACGTATTTACCTTAATTATTCGTGGGTATAAAACAATCTTGTTAAATAATTTACAACAATTAGCATAATATATTGAAGTTTTTTCTTTACACAAGTTCTAATTTTCTTTTTGCCCCATCCAAAGTATTGCCTAAAATGGTTTAATTTTATTATGCATATTCATTTCTAGATATCTAGCTATGTTGTTCAAATGTAAGAAACTTGCCTAATAAGCTGGTTTTATTGAAGAAGATTGTATAAGTCAGCAAGAGGCCTTTCAGTAAAACCAAAGGAATGTAACATACATTCCTGGGCATTTTTTTCTGAGGTACACTTTCTTTTGCTAAAAATGTAGACTCCAAGAGTTTTATGCAGCCAGAATAATATCAGATATGCTTTGTGTGTATGTATGTGTGTGATTGTGAAGAGACAACCCAAAATTCTTAACATCATCTGTGTAACTATTTCCCTGAACTACAAAGCTAGTCTTGGTCTTTTCTTTCTACATAAAAACATTTGAACAAATATTTTTGGTACAATTTTCAGAACACTAGCATAAATATGTTAAGAAAACATTAGTATTTTCAGTAAACTTAATTAACTGAAATAGATATTTATGATGTTTAGTTGATGCAAACATAGCATTTGTAATACTTTACTAAAACTTTGCTAAGGGTTTTCAATAACAAAGGCGCATGATTATGTAAATTAAAGTGGAAGAAAGTATTGAACAGAAATTCATTTCAGGTGACTGCATGCTACAGATATTTGTGGTTAAATTTGTAAAGGGTGCTCTTAAAATGTGATTTAAGTGGTCCCTCTTTATTTAAAACAAGTGATGTTCAAATCCTATTTTTCCTTTTTAAATGAGACATTATTAAGTTGTTCGTATTTTGTAGACTTCACTTTACTCACTAGTAATAATTCCTAAAAATGTATATAACATGATTTTTTAAAATATAAGTAGTACTGCAGTGAAAGCAAAAAAAAAATCTGTTGGGTTAATATCAATGTCTATGTTCTGAATTTTTTTAAAAGAAGGCAAACTATAGTAGATATACTGCACTGTAATGTTCAGTTGGACAATTTTGCTATAGTTCAGTTAGACACCTAGGCTATATAGTATAGCCTGTTGCTGCTAGGCCACAAGCCTGTGCAGCATGTTACTGTACTGAATAATGTGGGAAATTGTAACACAATGATAATCATTTGTGTAGCTAAACATATTTGTATGATCGAAATGTGGTGTTATAAGCTTATGGGATCACTGTGATATATGTGGTCTATTCTTGACCAGGAAAGCATTATGTGGCACACAGCTGTATGTGTTTATAGAGGTACACACACAGACACACACACACACGTGTGCATGCACACACACACACAGAGAAAAAAGAGAAGCACTCTTAATATGCTAAACTTCAGGCTTGTAGGGAATTATTTTTTTAACATTTAGACAGAAACTATCTTTTTCTGAGGAATAACTTGGTCGATGAAGTCTCAGCTGTATTCTTCTTTCATGAACTTCCTTGTAAATAATGTTTGCACAACTTATCTGGCACTAGTGGTTGACTATTTTCTATTGTTTACCTCTTAATTTTTGTAGTTGTTGTTGTTGTTGAGATGGAGTCTTGCTCTGTTACCAAGCTGGAGTGCCGTGGTGCCATCTCAGCTCACTGCAACTTCAGCCACCTGATTCCCCTGCCTCAGATTGAGTATTGGGACTACAGGCACATGCCACCACACCTGGCTAATTTTTCTATTTTAGTGGAGATGAGGTTTCACCATGTTGGCCGAGATGGTCTCGATCTCCTGACCTCTTGATCCACCTGCTTTGGCCTCCCAAAGTGCTGGGATTACAGGCGTGGGCCACCATGCCCAGCCTTGTTTACCTTTCTGTATGAAGGTGTTGCTATTCTTTTTCCATCTAAACAACAACTTTGTATTACTTATCTGTAGGTTCTGTCACATAGAAAGGAGGGGCAAATACCTATATCATAACTCTGAAAGAATGCCAGGTCTGGTGCCAAATAGTCTGGATTTAAATTCCAGCTCTACCACTTAGTATCTGTGATCTTGAAAAGTTGTTTCTACAATTTCCTCTTGTTAAAAACAGTGACAATCAGAGCTAATACACTGTAAAGACTGACAAAAATAATCTCAAGTACCTTCCTAGATCTCTACATATTTAAGTTTTTCAACTTACATTATCTTTCATTTCTCACCTTCAGACCACCTTCAACTCTCCTCATAGCTGACTGTACACATTTTGTTTGTCTTTCCTCTTTTTCTCTCTTTTAAAAAATAGTGGATTTATAGTGTTTCTAATTCAAAAGCAAAATTTAAAGTTCTGGCAGAATTTTGCTTATATTTTCGAAAATCTTGGCAATGGCCTAGGCAAAAACTGGAAAAAAAATGTATTTAAACTTAATAGAGAAATCAGTCATTGCTTTTAGGGTCAATTTGAACTTTAATTTTTTTATTTTATTAATTGCACTTTAAGTTCTGGGATACATGGGCAGATCTTGCAGGATTGTTGCATAGGTACACACATGCCATGGTGGTTTGCTGTCTCCATCCCCCCGTTACCTACATCAGGCATTTCTCCCAGTGTTATCCCTCCCTAACCTCCCCACACCCCTACGCTGTCACTCCTATAGTCCCCCCAACCTCCAACAGACCTCACTGTGTGATGTTAACCTCCCTGTGCCCATGTGTTCTCATTGTTCAACACTCACCTATGAGAGAGAACATGTGGTGTTTGGTTTTCTGTTCTTTGTCATTTCGCTGAGAGTGATGGTTTCCAGATTCATCCATATTCCTACAAAGGACACAAACTCATCGTTTTTTTATGGCTGCATAGTATACCATAGTGTATCCATAGTGTATATATGCCACATTTTCCTTGTCCAGTCTATCATCGTTGGGCATTTGGGTTTGTTTCAGGTCTTTGCTATTGTAAACAGTGCCACAATGAACATAGGTATGCCTGTGTCCTTATAATAGAATGATTTATAATTCTTTGGGTATATACCTGGTAATGGGATTGCTGTGTCAAATGGAATTTCTATTTCTAGATTCTTGAGGAATCTGTCTTCCATAATGGCTGAATTAATTTACACTCCCACCAACAGTGTATAAGTATTCCTATTTCTCCGCATCCTCTCCAGTACCTGTTTTCTCCAGATTTTTTAATGATCGCCATTCTATCTGGTGTGAGATGGTATCTCAATGGTGGTTTTGATTTGCATTTCTCTAATGACCAGTGATGATGAGCATTTTTTTCATATGGTTCTTGGCCTAATAAATGTCTTCTTTTTAAAAGTGTCTGTTCATATCCTTCACCCACTTTTGAATGGGTTTGTTTGCTTTTTCTTGTAAATCTGTTTTAGTTCTTTGTAGATTCTGGATATTAACCATTTGTCAGATGGGTAGAATGCAAAAAATTTTTCCCATTCTGTTGGTTGTCAGTTCACTCTAACAGTTGTTTCTTTTGCTGTGCAGAAACTCTTAAGTTTAATTAGATCCCATTTGTCTATTTTTGCTTTTGTTGCCATTGCATTTGGTGTTTAATCATGAAGCCCTTGCCTATGATTGTGTCCTGAATGGTATTGCCTAGGTTTTATTCTAGGGTTTTTATAATGTTAGGTCTTATTGCTCAAATCTTTAATCCATCTGGAGTTAACTTTAGTGTAAGGTATAAGGAAGGGGTCCAGTCTCAGCTTTCTGCATGTGGCTAGCCAGTTCCAACACTATTTATTAAACAGAATTCTTTCCTCATTGCCTGTTTTTGTCAGGTTTGTCAAAGATCAGATGGTTGTAGATGTGTGGCATTGCTTCCAAGGCCTCTATTCTTTTACACTTGTCTATATCTCTGTCTTCGTACCAGTACCATGCTGTTTTGATTACTGTAGACTTGCAGTGTAGTTTGAGGTCAGGTAGTATGATTCCTCCAGTTTGTTGTTTTTGCTTAGGATTGTCTTGGCTATGCAGGCTCTCTTTTGGTTCCATATGAAGTTTAATGTGTTTTTTCCAGTTCTGTGAAGAAGGTCAGTGGTGGCTTGATGGGGATAGCATTGAATCTATAAATTACTTTGGTCAGTATGGCCATTTTCACAATATTGATGCTTCATAATCATGAGCATGGAATGTTTTTCCATCTGTTTGTGTCCTCTTCTTTCCTTGAACAGTGGTTTGTAGTTCTCCTTGAAGAGGTCCTTTATATTCTTTGTTAGTTGTATTCCTAGATATTTTATTCTCTTTGTAGTTCTCTCATGATTTGTCTCTCTGTCTCTTATTGGTGTATAGGAATGCTTGTGATTTCTGCACATTGATTTTGTATCCTGAGACTTTTCTGAAGTTGTTTATCAGCTTAAGGAGATTTTGGGCTGAGATGGTGGGGTCTTCTAAATATACAATCATGTCATCTGCAAATAGAGACAATTTGACATCCTCCTTTTCTAATTGAATACCCTTTATTTCTTTTTCTTGCCTGATTGCTCTGGCTAGAACTTCCAGTATTATATTGAATAGGAGTGGTGAGAGAGGACATCCTTATCTGGTGCCAGTTGTCAAAGGGAATGCTTCCAGTTTTTGCCCCTTCAGTATGATATTGGCTGTGGGTTTGTCATAAGCAGCTTTTATTGTTTTGAGATATGTTTCATTGATACCTAGTTTATTGAGGGTTTTTAGCATAAAGGGCTGTTGAATTTTGTCGAAGGCCTTCTTTTTATCTATTGAGATAGTCATGTGGTTTTCGTCTTTGGTTCTGTTTATATGATAGATTACATTTATAGATTTGTGTATGTTGAACCAGTCTTGCATCCCCAGGATGAAGCCGACTTGTTAGTGATGGATAAACTTTTCTATGTGCTGTTGGATTCAGTTTGCCAGTATTTTATTGAAGATTTTTGTGTTGATGTTCATCGTGGATATTGGCCTGAAGTTTTCTTTTTTAGTTGTGTCTCAGGTTTAGTATCAGGTTTTGGTATCAGAATGATGTTGGTGTCATAAAATGAATTAGGGAGGATTCCCATTTTTTGTATTGTTTGGAATAGTTTCAGAAGGATTGGTACCAGCTCCTCTTTGTATGCCTAATAGAATTCAGCTGTGAACCCATCTGGACCTGGATGTTTTTTGGTTGATAGGCTATTAATTTCTGCCTCCACTTCAGACCTTGATATTGGTCTATTCGGGGTTGCAACTTCCTGGTTTAGTCTTGAGAGGGTGCAAGTAATCAGGAATTTATCAATTTCTTCCAGATTTAGTGGTTTATGTACATAGAGTTGTTTGTAGTAATCTCTCATGGTAGTTTTTATTTCTGTAGAATCAGTGGTGATATCACCTTTATCATTTTTTATTGCATCTATTTGATTATTTTCCTTTATCTTTTTTATTAGTCTCCTAGTGATCTATTCTGTTGATCTTTTCAAAAAACCAGCTCCTGGATTTCTTGAAGGGTTTCTTGTCTCTCTGTCTTTTTCAATTATGCTCTGATATTAGCTATTTCTTGTCTTCTGCTAGCTTTTGAGTTTTCTTGATCTTGCTCCTCTAGCTTTTTCAATTTTGACAATAGGGTGTCTATTTTAGATCTTTCCTCGCTTCTCATATGGGCATTTATTGCTAGAAATGTCCCTCTAGACACAGCTTTAAATGTGACCCAGAGATTCTGGTACATTGCGTCTTCATTCTCGTTGGTTTCAAAGAACATCTTTATTCTGCCTTCATTTCATTGTTTATCCAATTGTCATTCAGGAGCCAGTTGTTCAGTTTCCATTTCCATAGTTGTGTGCTTTCGAGTGAGTTTCTTAATCCTGAGTTCCAATTTCATTGTGCTGTAGTCTGAGACACTGTTTGTTATGATTTTCGTTCTTTTACATTTGCTGACAAGTGATTTACTTCCAATTATGTCATCCATTTTAGAGTAAGTGTGATGTGGTGCTGAGAAAAATGTATATTCTGTGGATTTGGGGTGGAGAGTTCTGTAGATGTCTATTAGGTCCACTTGTTCCTGTTCTGCATTCAAGTCTTGTTTATTATTGTTGATTTTCTGTCTCATTGATCTGTCTAATATTGACAGTAAAGTTTCCCACTATTATTGTGTGGGAGTCTAAGTCTCTTTGTAGGTCATTAAGAACTTGCTTTATGTATCTGGGTGCTCCTGCATTGGGTGTATATACATTTAGGATAGTTAGCTCTTCTTGTTGCATTGATCCTTTTACCATTATGTAAAGCCCTTCTTTGTCTCCTTTGATCTTTCTTGGTTTAAAGTCCATTTTATCAGAGACTAGGATTGCAACCCCTGCTTTTTTTGCTTTCCATTTGCTTGGTAAAGCTTCTTCCATCCCTTTATTTTGGGTCTATATGTGTCTTTGCATGTGAGATGGGTCTCCTGACTACAGCACACCAGTGGGTCTTGACTTTTTATCCAGTTTGCCAGTCTGTGTCTTTTGATTGGGGCATTTAGGCTGTTAACCTTTAAGGTTAATATTATTTATGAATTTGATCCTGCCATTTTGTCACTGGCTGGTTGTTTTGCCCATTAGTTGATGTAGTTTCTTTGTTGCGTCATTGGCCTTTTCCATTTGGTACATTTTTGCAGTGGCTGGTACTGGTTATTCCTTTCCATATTTAGTGCTACCTTCAGTAGCTCTTGTAAGGCAGGTCTGGTAGCAATGAAATCTCTCAGCATTTGTTTGTCTGTAAAGGATTTTATTTTTCCTTCACTTATGAAGCTTAGTTTGACTGGATATGAAATTCTGGGTAGAAAGTTCTTTTTTTATGGATGTTGAATATTGGCCCCCACTCTTTTCTGGCTTGTAGGATTTCTGCCAAAAGATCTGCTGTGAATCTGATGAGCTTCCCTTTGTGGGTGACCTGACCTTTCTCTCTGGCTGCTCTTAGCACTTTTTCCTTCATTTCAACCCTGGTGAATCTGACAATTATGTGCCTTGGGGTTGCTCTTCGTGAGGAGTATCTTTGTGCTGTTCTCTGTATTTCCCAGATTTGAATGTTGGCCTGCCTTGCTAGGTTGGGGAAGTTCTCCTGGATAATATCCTGAAGAGTGTTTTCCACCTTGGATTTGTCCTCCCTGTCACATTCAGGTACATCTATCAAGCATAAATTAGGTCTTTTCACAAAATTCCATATTTCTTGGAGACTTTGCTCATTTATTTTCACTCTTTTTTCTCTAATCTTGCCTTCTTGTTTAATTTCATTGAGGTGATCTTCAATCTCTGATATCCTTTCTTCTGCTCGATGATTCAGCTATTGAAACTTGTGTATGGTTTGCGAAGTTCTCGTGCTGTGTTTTTCAGTTCCATCAAGTCGCTTTTGTTTTTCTCTAAGCTGTTTATTCTAGTTAACATTTTGTCTAACCTTTTTTCAAGGTTTTTTGTTTCTTCACCTTGCATTAGAACATGTTCCTTTAGCTCAGAGAAGTTTTTATTACCCACCTTCTGAAGCCTGCTTCTGTCAATTCAACAAACTCATTCTCTATCCTGTTTTGTTCCCTTGCTGGTGAAGAGTTGATTCCTTGGAGGAGGGGAGGTGTTCTGGTCTTTGGTGATTTCATTCTTTTTGTGCTTGTGTCTTCCCATCTTTGTGGATTTATCTACCTTTGATCTTTGAAGTTGGCAATTTCAGACGGTGTCTATGAGTGGACGTTCTTTCTGTTGATGTTGAAACTATTTCTTTTTGTTTATTAGTTTTCCTTCTAACAGTCAGGCCCCTCTGTTGTAGTACTGCTGGGGGTTAACTTCAGACCTTGCTTATCTGGGAATCTCCTGTGGAGGTTGTGGAGCAGTGAGGATTGCTGCCTGAATTTTCCTATGGCAGCTTCATCCCAGAAGGGTACCAGCCAGATGTCAGCAGAGCTGTCCTATATGAGGCATTTTTTTTTGGTTATTCAGGGGTCAGGGAACCACTTGAGGAGGCAGTCTGTCACTTGTCTGCCTGCAGAGGTGCTGCTGGGCTGCCTCGGACTCAGTCCAGCTGCTGTGTAGTCCTCCTCTGGCTTTTATTTACACAAGTGAGATTAGATCTGCCTTTGCAATGGCGGACGTCATTCTCTCCACTGAGTTCGATCATCCTGGGTCGAGCTTGAACTGATATGCTGGCTGCGAAACTCTCAAGCGAGAGGGTTTCAGTTTGCCAGTCTTGTGGGGGTGGGACCTGCCAGTTCATATCACCTGTCTCCTTGCTTTCAGCTCTCCCTCTTTCTGGGGCGTGGGGAGATCCGTCCCGCAGACACTCTTGGTGCTAGTCAAAACTCCTGCCCGGATCTTTGCCAACAACTCTTAGCAATGTGCTGGCCAGAGTTGTCATTCACGGTGTTGGTAACTCATGGCACTTTTCAGCCTGGCGTTATTTTCCTGGACTGTGGGTTGCAGAGGCCATGGGAGAAGTGCAGTATCTGAATGGGAGTGCCGAGGGGGTAAAATCCCAGATCCTCAGGCCAGTTGCACTTCCGAGGTGGGGCAGTACCCAACTCTGCCTTGTTTGGCCCTCCTTGGGCTACACCGCCTATCCAACCAGTCCTGTTGAAAAGAACCTGTACCTCAGTTGGAAATGCAGAGATCACTCACCTTCTGCATCTCTCTCACTGGGAACTGCTCTCTGGAGTTGTTCCTATTCAGATATCTTGGCAGAAGTCCCAATTTGAACTTTTATGCTTCAACTTTTACTTGCAATTGAGCTAACATTCATATTTTAGTCCCTTTGGCCTGCTATAACAAAATTCTATAAACTGAGTGGCTTGTATACACTAGAAGTTTAGTTTTTACAGTTCTAAAGGTTAGGAAGTCCAAGATCAAGGTGTCAGCAGATTAGGTTTCCAGTGAGGGCCCACTTCCTGGTCCAGAGATGGCCATCTTCTCATTGTAAACTCATATGCCAGACAGGGTGAGGGGTCTCTTTAGAGTCTCTTTTAGAAGGGCACTAATCCCATTCTCTAAACTTCTAATTATCTTCCAAATAGCCTTGGAAAGGGTCCCACCTCCAAAATGCCCCACCTGCAAATACAATCACCTATGGGCTAAGGATTTCAACATAGGAGTTTTGGAGGAAACACAAACATTCAGACCATTGATTCCATTTCATTGGATGGTTCAAAGGATTAGGTCTGTTACTTAAAACACAGAGTTCATAAGACAGAGGTCAAATCCCTACACAGTGCATTGCTTTCCCTGGGTTTGATGGTTTCGACATTTGTAATCTGAAGCAATCAAAAGAATTTTTGTTTGTATCAGTCAGAATTCAAATAATCTATAGGATACAAAATGCCACATTTTGTTTCTGCTTGATATTGTGAATGTAGGTACATGGTTCTTTATGAAAGATAATACCCTAACTCACTGATAGAAATGAGAACATTGCAGACTTTGAATGACTTTGCCATGATCACACATCTTCTGAATGCCTTGCTTCTATTAAGAGCACTTTATCCCACGATGGGGCTCAATGGTTTTTAAGCACCTGTTTCATGTCAATTTATATGAATTCTTTTTATTTTACTTACATTGCAGAAGGTTCACTCTATTGGTCCACTCTCCATAGGGTTGGAGATATAGCTGGAACATGTTATACTGTAGAAATTACTTCTAAAATGCACACTGACAATTGCTATTATTAACACAATTGATCACTAAACTCTTAAATCTGGGGAAAAAAAGGGTGAAGACGTCATTAAGTTGATCCAGATTCTCCCAGGTTATTATGGGGACGGCATTTTAGGAAAACATTTAATGACAGGAAACTTTAAATTTTCAATCTCTTTTAGCATTGGTTAGATAAATAGAAATAGTGCCTTTCATCTGCAATGTTCACTTATTCCCTTTCATCTCACCAGTTGATGCCTCAGTGTACAACTACTAAGAGTTTTGAGCATTGTGGAGATGATGTCATTGGAGAACTTCCTTTTTGGATATTGGCTGACAAAGTATGTGATATCCTGCCGAGCAGGAGGATGAGGACATAGATTGCAGTGAGGCTGAACAGTGTGCACTTCCTAGCAGTGACACCAGACATCAATTTTTCCTAAGACAGCCCAGAACACATGAAAGTAAGAACTCGTTACAAAGAACAAACGAGGCATTATCTAACCCCCAAAATGCTACCAAAGCATTTTTCCAATAAGTCTCACTAGGATAAATATGCACTGGAATTACTTAGATTGCCATGTTGGTTGTTTAAAAAGCAACTAAAAGCAATCTAGTTTTTATAAGGTAGATATTTATGAGGTTTGAATTATACGTGGAATAGCATTTGAGAATCGTTCAATTTCATCTCAAAGTATGTATGTGTTTCATGTTTTACTTGTGCATATTAGGATATATGAATTGCATATATAATATGCAATAAGATATATATAAGGATAATAAGAATTGCATAATACTTTTGGCTGTGGAGGACTAAAGATCGTTTCTTGAAGGAAATGACATATAGTTCTTGAAAGATGCAGAATACTTTGACAGAATACTTTGGCCTTACAGAAGAATGCAATTTGGTCACAGTTAATCTGTTTCACATGGTCTACAGCATCAAATGTGACATCATTGTAGGAAATCATATTAAGCAACTCTGCAATGCCAGGAGAGCTGGGTTTTTTTTGCGTCATTTATTGATTTTTTTAAATTGATTTGTATAATTGCATCTATTTATAATAAGGAATGTTTCATACAAGTTGATCACAGGGAAAGAGAGAATTACTAGGGGAAATGTACTTAAATCACGGTTTTAATTTGTATTAGTTTGTCCTATTATCTGTGAATAGATTTGTGTGTGGTCAAATTCACAATGTACAGCAAAGCTCAGAGATCAAGGCAAGCTGTCCATTACCTGCTGTTATTTGAGTGTTCCACATGGGCCTTAGGGCTTTGACAGTATTTTGCTTCATGGTGTTTTACATATTTTGCAATTTAATGGGTCTTCATCACATGTACAATAGTTTTGAATATAACACTTCAGAGCCCTAATGACAGTATAAAATGTTTTTAATAACTTGTTTTCAAAATGATATTTAAATACAAAATGGTACTCCAATTTTTTTGTCTTATATTTGGTGGGATAGGATTAAATCCAGTTTGCAGTAGAACCACACATCTTTGGAGTGGCGGAAGAGAGGCAGGAAGGCATGGAAGCCATGACTGACTTCTTTTAAATTTTAAGAGCAGATGAGGATTACACAGCAACAGAACCACACGAACATTCCTATATGTTTTTGCCATTTTGTTTCTTCTCTGTTTGGTTACTTAAACACATCTGGGACATTTTGTTTAGTTACATTCTTTGTTTTTTTAATGTTTGATGTTTCTGAAGAAAAACTATGACTAATAGAGTGACATATCACATTCATATTTTCCCAATATCAAAAGTGCATCAAAAATGACCTATTAAATATTTTCAATTAAGGATGAATTTTATCATGGGATAAGCTTAATTATGAGCAGTTGATGTAGCCCTAACAGTGACATCCTGTAAATGGTTAAGAAGCCTATACATAGCATGCAGGGGGATGGACTCCAAGTTTGACAGGACCAAAGGAACAGAAATATACCATATGATAATATTGAATGTACTTTGCCAAAATAGAAGAAAATATCCTTTAATATGAGTGCTATCTCATCCTTCTAGAGTTTTAATGTGTCCAATATGGTTTCAAATGTTCTTCATGAACTTTTCCTTATAAATTTATCTAAAATATGAAATCTTTATTAAAAGAATATCTTATACATTATTATCGACCTGTACCAATGCTGATGTTTTTCGGTGTGAACTTTGCCTTTTCACATTTCTCTTCATAGTTTTCTTAAACATGTAATTATTTCTGTTAGTAACAAACAAATGTTAGACATTTGCTACAGTGTATTAGAACACACTATCACAAGCTAATGTTCAGTATTATTTTAAAAATATTCATTCAAAAACGATTGGCTTTTGTCCTGATGTGCTAAGAACTACACAGATACCTAAAGAGAAGTCAGAAGGGTACGATAATTCAACATTTGGTTGAATGTTATTCAAACCAAAAGAAAAGATAAAGCTCTGAGATTGAGTTCCATCTTGGAAGTCCTCCCTACCTGTCAGCTCCCTGTCCTGACCAAGATGATGTTGATGCTGTTAAGCAAGGAAGGAGAATGGGAAGAGTAGGAAGCAATGAGATAGATTCAGAGAATAATATGTATAGAATCTGCAGAAGGATTTGGTCTGGAGATAAACAGAAAGTTGCAGATGTATATTTGGGAGCCATCAACTTTTGGATACATGCTTATTGAAGTCATTGTAGGTAATAGGATAACCATGAAAAACAAGCCGAGTGAGGAGTTGAGAAAAGCAAGAGTAGGTCTCTTAGAGGTAGGTGAGAACAAGGGAGGAAATCAGGGCAGTGCACCAGTTGAAGCAGAGAAGGAGGAGACTTAGGAGCAAGGAATGTTATTCAAACCAAAAGAAAAGATTTTTCAAAACAGAAGTGGGCATATGTCTTAAAAAGTTCAAATAGAATGACATCTAAAGGGAGGCCTTTGTTTTTTGCAAGAAGGCCAATAATTACTTTGGAAAGATTCAAGTGACATTAACAATGAACTTAAGAAAGAATGGGAGGTAAGGGAGTAAATAGTTCATTCTTTTCTCATGCTGGCGATAAAAACAAATTAGTGAATGGGAGGGTCAAGGAAACATGTTTTCCAAAGTGGAATGTTTGGATATAACTGAAATTAGGGAGAAGGAATCAGTGTAAAGGGAAAGGAATATTACAAAATGGATTCATTTTGCTAATGAAAATACATGTATTTAGCAAATAAAATAGTGTGACTTCATTATTGATTATTGATATGAACCAGTTTTACCTGATTAGCATATGTTTAATTAAGAAAGATATATTTGATACTGCGTAAAGATACAATGGTAGATGCTGTGAGAAATATGAAGATGAATTAATTAAGTTATGTCTCATTAACAACATTATGAAATAGTGGTGGATGCAAAATAGTAGGGTATTAGTAATGTTAATACTATTTTTAGGTTTACCTAAGGATAATAAGAATTGCATAATACTTTCGGCTGTGGAGGACTAAAGATCGTTTCTTGAAGGAAATGACATAGTTCTTGAAAGATGCAGAATACTTTGACAGGTGGCACAAAGACCATGAAAGTGCTGAGAGTGTTCAAAAAGTTCAGAGAATGGCACATGAGAAGGAGGAAGAGGAAGATACAGATTTTTTTCAATATAATATTTATGAATCATGAACTATTACTCTTCTGATTTTAGTTCAGTTATTTAAAAATGTAAAAATCATTCTTAGCTTTCTGGCTGTACAAATCAGGTGGTAGATAAGGTTTGTTTTATGGTGACAGTTTGCTGATGCCTGCACTAGATTTTGAGTCTCACATGGACAGCACAACTCATATGCAGGTATTGCTCAGTGAATACCTGCTAATGGTAATGAGGTAATGAGGCATCAATCTAGGGAAGTAGGTATAGAACAACAAAGGAAGGTTGCTGTCAATACAGTGGATTCATGAAAAGCAATAATGAAATCTTGGTGGGGGTTAAGAAGGGAGTGATTAAAGGTATAAGAGTCATAGTGTTGAAACAGGAAAAGTTCCCTTGACCCCTTGCAGGGCGTGCGTGCAATGGGGTGTGGCTCGCTTCTTTGGTGTCCTGCTGCTCAAAGCTCTAGAGGGAACACGCAGATGGGCAGGCTTTGGGGCTGCAACCCCATGACAGCATCGAGGGGTGAATGTTTACAGCTCCTGAAGCTCCAGTGGGCATGTATTACCGTATACTCCTTAGTTTTGCCATCTATAGGTAGCTAGTGTTTATCAGCTCAGTTAGACCCGCTGCCTTATCGCAAGGACAGAGGGCTTTCTGTATCTTGAGGTTTCTTGCCTTGGTGCACCAGAAGAATTGACTCACATGTAGGCTTGGAGAATAAGTGCAAGATTTTATTGAGTGGAAGTAGCTCTCAGCAGATAGGGAAGCCAGAGGGAGATGAAGTGGGAAGGTAGTTTCCCCTGGAGTTGGGCACTCAGCGGCCAGCACTGTCCTGTGACCTCCGTGGGTTCTGCTGGTTGATGGGCTGCTGCCTGCCGGCATATGTTGGTGTGCTCTTACATAAATCGGTGAGTTCCTCTTGACATCTGCTCTGTCTTCTTTCACTGGTGTGTTCCTCGATGTCCAGCCACTTGTGTCTCTGCCCCCTTGGGTCTCAGGGTTTTTTATAGGCACTGTATAGGGGTGTGGCAGGCCAGGGCTGCCTTTAGAAATGCAACATTTGGGCATGAAGGCTGGAGTGCCTGTCCTCAACTAGGTCTGTGAGCCCAGGCCCCGAGTTGGGGGGGTCTGGCCGGGGACCATGCCTTTCCTTTCCCAGCACTTCCCTGCCACCTCCCATATCAGTATAAGATGAGAAAACAAACAGAGCAAGCATGGGAAGAAGGGAATCAGTTCAGTTAATAAATAGATTTGAGTTTGAATGTAATACCATTCAAGGGTCGAATATAAGGGTTAGGATGTGAGGTTCCCTGTAAAAAAATAACGGGGGAAATATTCCTACATGAAAACTTCCATCTCTTAATGCCAAAAGGTCAAAGAGTATTACAAGACCTCTTCCTCCTGTTGTAGCAAGACCTGGTTGGCAGTCATTGGTAGGCCAATTTTAAAACCAGACATACATTCAGATATAAGGAGTACTATGAAAGGAACAGAGGAAAGAACAAACTAAGACATCAAAGTAAGACATCTGTAATTGGTAATAACGGAGTGAGGAGTAACAGTTTCTCAATGCACAGAGAGAAATCTATCGCAGGTGCAGATTGCTTCTTCAGAGACCACTGACAATGCTAATCTCTATGACACTATTCACAAAGGACAGACCCACCTGTTCAGTGAGGGCAATCAGTTCTGAATCAATCTGACACTTTCACTGTACACAGCCTTATTCCTTGCAAATTCAGTAAAACTGAAAGTTTCTACTGTGAAAGCCATACTCATTTGCTATGAAGTTCTAAAATTAGTTTCAGAACACAAAGGCAAATGGCAAGACCCATAGGAAGTCCTTATTAGTAGCAAAGAGATCCTGGTAACATTTTGTTGACAGGGATAATATACATCCACTCAGGAGGTTCATTAAGGAGGGAATGGAGAGAGATTGCAGTTACTTTATACCTAGTGGTTTCAGCGCTCTGTTTTTCCTACTTTCCTGTCTTTTCCTACCAATCCCTGGTTGTTTTGCTTTCCTTACCTTGGTCTCCTTTCAAAATGAATTCTGTAATTTGTGGAGACCAGTTATATAAAGCATTGTTCCAAACATAATATGGCAGAAGTTCATTGCGCCTCACCGCAGGCAGGCATGCTGTATAGGAGGAGTGTCGTAGGAGTGCTTGCCAATCCTAGCTAACTCGATTGACATCAAGACAGTTCTCCCATGATTTCTGCCTCCTAATTGTGCTACTCAGGTTATTATCGTTGCCAAATATATGTCATTAAATCCTCTGGAAGATTTCTTGCTTTCAATCTATGTAAAGCATGTGGACTCCTTTTGAATGTATTTTAAGCATGATTTCCTTAACTGCACTGAAACCAAAGTCATGGTGTTAATGTTAGTGCTGACAACCAGGCACAAAGTGCACCCGAATTTGGTTTTATTAATTAGATAAATGATTTTCATGAGACATAAAAATTGTCACATTTGTAATTATTTTATAATGGAGTACTGATAACTTTTATTTCAAAGTATTTTTATCTAATCATGACAACTTTTGCAGAGAAGGACAGTTTTCCTATGTACAGGCCTGGTTTTCTTTATGGCTGAGAGGTATGGTAATCTCCCTTATCCAAAAATATTTCTTCACTGGTCTGTTACATTTCTGGAAATCCAATATTTACACCACTTTAGAATACTTTATTTTAAATAACATATATTCTATTGAGAGAGGAAAGCTCTTTATGAATGTCATCAAAAATATTAATCAGGATCCCCAACAAATTACCAGGCCCATGGCCTAGGGCTAAGGAAGTCTAAGTTTGAATCAAGAGGTCTAGGTAATAATTTGGTCGTCGCCATTATCAGCACACGAAATGACTGGTGGCAGAGGAATATAAATAAGAATGATGGAGCTAGGAGAAGGAATATAACTTGAAATCAGACTGTCTTATGCATACATTACTTTCCATTAACCTTAAGTATAGCTTTATAATAGATTGGACAATAAAGTTAAAAATTACAAATGTTTTCTTTGACCAGTAGGCAACCATTTCATCTCCTGGGTTGAAAGTGTTATGGAGATTGGCAGCATGTAATAAAGCTAACTCTGATTTGAATGATGAGTGTAACGTGGAGCTCTCTTGGCTCTCACATATAACCAATACAGTTTCTTTCTCATCTGCCTGTAGGTGAAACCATGAGTGCCATACTACATATCTGTAACACCTAAATATGGAAAATAAGATGAAACTATGTGGGTTTTTATACCTGTTTTTTCTACCTTAACAAATATACATACATACACACAGAGATGCACAATACACACACAGTGTGTGTGTATACAAATTATATTGTGGCTTTTCTCTGTCTCATTAATTTCTTGAACAAATGTACCTCATCTCTCCTTTCTCTTCACAGATTCACTTTCATTTTTCCCTTTTCTGGTTTCCAAAACATATATATGAGTAATATTCTCCTATGATTAAGTGATATTTAAGAAATCTTGGTTGTAAACTGACTTAGGAATTTAAAGCACCTCTTCTCAAAGAAATGCGTGTTTGTGAGCTTATGTTCTCAGATCTGCCTATATAAAGACACGTAACTCATCATGAATGGAAATACTGGTACTCATTGAACATAAAGACAATATTCTGTAGTATTTTAAGAGGGGATTATCGTTAGTCCTTAAACTTAGGAAGCCCATAAGCATCTTTCTCTGTTTTTGCAGTGAGACCAGGAACTCCCTCTCACTTTCTCTTTCACTTGCCTGAGGCAGGCTAAGGGAAATACACATTTAATTTCAAAATACAGCTGGTTTGATATTTTGTGGTTTTGGACAGGGCTCTAGTTTGGAAGGGATTAGATAAAGTGTGGGGAGAGGTTGGAAGCAAGAGACAAGGTGGGGGGTCTCATCCCAGTTCCTAGTATGAGCTCCTGGTAAAGTTCAAAAGTTCTTGCTCTCGCTCCTTGATCTGGCATGTTTCACACTATAACAACCAATTCTTTATACAGGTAGTAAAGGAAAACATAAAATCATACATATCTAATAAAATGGTGGGTCTTTGGTGAACAAAAATAAAATTAACCTACATTTTGGGAAAAACAAATAGCCAGACCTCGGCTTTTCAAAGCAGGGTGACACTCAAAGGACAAGGGTATAAGAACAGACATAATGTGGAAAATGAGTGAGCATTGTAAGAGGACAATGGAAATGGGACTTGTAGCTGCTACTGATAACATATGAGCCCTGTTTTTCTTTCTTTGACATGTTCTGTTAAACACAACTACCCAAAGGCAAGAAACAGAGAACCAAGTGAAAAATGATTCAAGGTAGCAGGAGGAAGGGAGGGAGGAAAAAGCTACAGGATATGTTCTGGATATTCTATAGACATCTCTTTGAAGCAGTAATTTTAGAAGGTGATAAGAAAATATGTTACTCTGAGCTATGCTGGTTGGTTACTTTTAGAAACGTAGGCACCTGCAGCTTACTAGTATCCTATGAAGTGTTTTCCCTATATAGAACACAGTCTATAAGAAACTGAAGAAGATAGACTGATAAATTGCTGATATTTGTGGTTATTGCATCACATTCATATGTATTAAGAGCAAAAAATTAATAGTGAGGATGCATTAAAGTTAGTGAGAAATAGCAAATCCCAGTGAGTTAGCACAATAAATGCTTATTTTTCACTCACAGCCTGCTTCAGTATGGGTCAGAGGGTACTGTGCTCCATGCTGTCATTCAGGGACCCAGAATCCTTTCACCTGGTGTCTTTGTATACCCTAGGGCCATAGTTTCTCTGCTAAATATTCTGCATGTTGATTGCAGTTGGAGAGGAGCAGAGAGACTGTGAAGAAGGCACACCAGTTCTTTACCTTGGCTCAAAGTAAAATATGTTTTAACCACTCACGCTGCATCATTATGAAACAGTGCCATAAACACATCAAGGTGGAAAGGGTGTAGAAAATATAGTTTCTGCAATGAATAACAAATTATTAATATGTAACAGAAATAATAATTACTTTATGTAAGTTATTAAATATTATTGTATCTCCATTTCCTTATCTTTAAAATGGAAACTATATAAATATCAACCTTCTAATGCAGTTCTGGGAAGTATATGAGTTAATACCTGTAAACTGTTCTAAATATTCTCTATTACATGATAAGAATTCTAACTCTTATGAATTTATAATCACTGCTGTTATTATTACTAATATTATCAACATAATTCAGATTTTAAATACTTTATTCAAATGACAATGAGCACTATATTATTTCTTGTGCCCAAACATCCAGATACAAAGTAAAAAATTTGCTCCTTCAGAAGCCTGGTTTCTATGATGCTGAACATATGGATATATACAAAATGTGTTGAACAAAAAATATGGAAGTCCAATCAACTTACCAATTTTATTCTAATTAATTTGATAGTTTAGCTAAACTTAGCAATTTGTGTTTTGATATTAAGTGAGCAAGGACAGATTAGAAGAATTACAAAAGAAATATCAGTTTCTACTGACATACTGAATGAATTACCAATGCCATTTATTTTACCATCACCAACTTTATTTGCTGCCATAGAAAGTGAATGAGGTTATGATGATAAAAATGATGACATGTCTCGTTCATTCTGTGAATAGAGAATAGTGAAATAAATGAGTGTATATTTATTGTTATTCAGGGGCAATTATACGTTCTAGTTAGACTTTAGTTTGGTAGGTTGAGTCTATTACTGATTTTATTTCATTTACTTACCTCAGCTTATTTGTTATATTTGTTTATCAACTATGCTTTGCTATTGAGAAGAGACAAAACAAACTTTTAAAGGATTCATTTATATGGGCATCTCCAAGTTCAAAAGGATGATTGTTTTTAATCTGAACTTAAAAACTCAATATTTATACTTAGATTTCTTGTTAAAGACAGTTGCTACAATTAAAGAAATGTAGCACTCTCATTTAATACTATATGTTGAGCTCTTTGATCCCTTTTATTTATTGGAAATTACCAAAGATGTGCCATGATGGTTCCAAGGAATACTCAGACCCAGTTACCTCTATTTCTGAAGGATAACAAAAATCCAAAACAGGAGAGACTGAATCCAATAAGTCACCGTTGAGAAAGAAAAATGAAAAAAGTGTTATCTTTCTTTAATAAAACTTCTTTTTTTCCAATTTCCCTTTCAATTTTATTTTCATTATTTATAAAATTAAAAGGTTGGATTATGTAATTTCTAGACTCATGCAGCTCGCTGTTACATGACTATCTGTTGACTACAGAATTCATGTTTTAGAAACTTAATCACAAATGCAACAGTGTTAAAAGGTGGGACTTAATGGGAGGTGTTTAGGTTGTGAAAGCTCCACCCTCAAGAATGGACTAGTACCCCTATAAGAAGGGCATTTGAGAGTGGGTTCACTCTCTTCTGCTCTTCTGCCTTGTGAAAATACAGCGTTCATCTACTTAGAAGGAATCAGCATTCATGATGCCATCTTCGAAGCACAGAAACTGAACTCTAACCCACCAGTGCCTTGATCTTGGACTTCCCAGCCTCCAGAACTGTGAAAAATAAATTCCTGTTTATTATAAATTGTCCAGCCTCAGGTATACTGTTATTGCAGAACAAAATGGACTAAGCCACAGCTCTTCTGTTCTGTAGTCATTGTACAATATGCTAAACATTGTATAAAGTGCTAGCAATATGCTCTTAGTGGTATCAAGCATCACTAACATTTTGCAAATAGGCCTGTAACATTTCCTCCTTTATAACTTGGTAGTTTTCCAGATTATGAGTGAAACCTACATCATCATTCCAAGGTTGCACCAAGACTTCTTGGCCTGCCCACTATTGGGAGTTAAATGGCCATCTTATATATCAGTGAATATTTCTTATAGACTTCTCTTTATGTCTTGAATTAATATAAAAGTTCACTTCCCTCCATTCCATAGATGACAAGATATGAGAGAAGAGACATTTTAAGGTTTATATTAGATATTTAATATTTGTAGGAAGATTAAATTCTGTATACTTAGATATTTCTTATTTTTCTGAAAAATTTCTCCAAAATTACTTTTGTTTTTGTTACATACACCAGAAAGCTTAATAAAACTGTCAAGTATATGAATTGGATTTTTAATTGGAAAATTAAAATTTTTGTTCTTTATATGACACTACTTTAAAAAAAGGCTACAGCCTGGAAGAAAATAAATGCAAATCAGATATTTAATAAATGACTTGTATGCAGAAGATACAAGGATTTTCAAAACTTAAGAAAACAACTGATTTAAAATATGGGCACAAATTTTGAATAGACACTTTCAAAAGAAGATACATAGATGGCAGTTAGGTACATAGAGCCATTGTCATTAGCCATTACAGCAATGGAAATTAAAATTTCAATGTGATAGCACTGCATACCTAGCACAATGGCTGTCAAATAACTAAGAATAAAATTAATGATGTCAAGTGCTTCCAGAGATGTGGAGCAGGTTGAACTCTCACATACTGCTGGTGACAATAAAAAAAGGCACATCCGCTTTGGAAAATAATTTGATAGTTTCTTAACAAGCTAAATGTAGGCATATCATACAGCTCAGTAATCCCACTCCTAAGTATTTACCTATGTGAAATAAAAACTTGTGTCTACAGAAATCCTCTATGATAACTTCTTGATATGTTTTAACTGTCAAAAACTGGAAGCATCTGAAATGCTCTTCAACTCGTGAATAGATAAAAACGAAAGAAAAGTGTGATATAGTCTTTCAAGTGAAATACTAATGATTAAAAGGGAAAAACAACTCATACAGCAAAATGGAGGGATCTTTGAGTTTGAGACAAACTCAAAAGGTCACATACTGTATGATTTTATTGATAGCATAAACTTAAAAAGGCAGAACTAAAAGAAAAAAAAAACAAATCATTGGATGCTAGGGACTGAAAATGGGGTAGGGGTGGGAGGGAGAAGTTTTAAGCACTGCATTAATTATCCACTGCTTGTAACAAGTTAGGAGCTTAAAACAAGAAACATTTATTATCTCATAGTTTCTGTGGGTTAGAAATTGGGGCATAGTTTAGATGAATGTCTCTGGCTCAAGTTCTTTCATGAGGTTGCAGATAATCGGTTCAGCTCTTTGCAGACTGTCATTGGAAGGCCCAAATGAAGAAGGATCTGTATCCAAGCTCTCTTACGTGGTTGTTGGCAAAATTCAGTTCTTCATGGGGCTTGGACTGATGATCTTAGTTCCTTGTTGGCTGGTTAGCCCAGTTCCCTGACATATGTACTTCTTCAAAGGAAGCTCATAACAAGGTAGCCTTTTCTTAGAGTGTTTGGGTGTGAGAGAGAATACCCAAGACGCAAGCTACTGTCTTATTAAAACCTAGTATCAGAAGTGACATCCCATCATCTTTGTTAAATTTCTGTTTACTAGAAGCAAGTCACTAAATCTAGCTCACATTCAAAGGCAGGAGATTATAAAAGGCATGAACACTGATAGACAGGAATCACTAGGGGCAATTCTAGAGGCTGCCTGGCCTAGTTAGCCCTCTGGACCTCAGTGATTCATATTTCTCCCACATTTAAAGGACACTCACTTTTTTCTGTTCCCAAAAGTTTCATCCCACTGCATTATTAGTTCAAAGTCCAGAACTTGACTTATCTGAAGCAGGGAGCCATCTTGAAGTCTGACAACCACAACCAAAAAACAGGGTGGGGGAACTCTTTGGGGCAATAAAATTGTTCTGCACCTAGATTGTAATAATCATTAAAAGCTGTATTTGTTAAAAACTCAAAGAACTGAACATTAAAAGAAGATGGACTTTGTTGTATATAAGTTACATCTTCATAAAAAATTGAAAAAGAAACAAATATACAACACACATACACACACACACACATACACACACACACACACACACACACACATTACAGTAAATATTGGCCAAATGAATGGAGGAAGTGTTGACCAATATATTAATAAAATGTACAGAATTACATTTTGTACTAGAAAGCAGCATAATTATTTCAAGTTATATCATTGAAAAGTTATAATAACATCATATAAATGTATTAATATAATCTTTAATTTGCTTATAGAAAAATATTGAACAGAATGTATAATTATATGAAGTATTTCACAGAGAGAAGCTTATTCTAAATATTATCTTTTTTTTTCCTCCTTAATATTTGTTTTCATTTCTTAGAACAGTCAATTCATCAATTCAAGTATTAGGGAAGATGATCATATAAATGTACCAGTTACTTTTTCTCATTTTGTTCATAAAAGAACTACCAGAATGATTTTCTGTAAAACGCATTTTTATAACCAATTTTGGAGATAATTTACCTCCAATAAGCTGAATATTGTCTGTGAAACAAACTCAGTATTCCTTCTTGTTTTTACCAATTCTGAAAAGTGACAGAGATGAGGCAGTAGAATCCTGTTACAGTGCCCTGTTTGTACAGCTGTACCTCATTGAATGAGGCTTGTGTTACACACAGTTTGTGATAGGAAGTAAATGCTTTTGAAACAACTAAAGAGACAGATCTTTAACCTCTACCTTTGTGGATTCTTTGTTTCACTGTTTAGCTTCTGTAAGGTTACAAGGAAGTGGCTCCCAATATATATTACGACTCTCTAATGGAGTCTCATCTATTAGCCTCATCCCCTTGTTAACTTATTTTGTGGATGCATTAGAATAAATTTTTTTTTTGTCTTTTTTTTTTTTAATTTTTTATTGGATTATAGGTTTTGGGGTACATGAGCAGAGCATGCAAGACAGTTGCGTAGGTACACACATGGCAGTGTGCTTTGCTTTTCTTCAATGCGAATAAAATACCTTGGAATACAACTCGCATTAGAATAAATTTTTAAAAAACAAATCCTGACAGGTCAAAAAAATAGACAATGTATTGATTTTTAATGAAAGTTTGTAAGCCATAAGTTATAAAATGTTCAGCAATTGGTATGTTCTAATGAGAAAATGGTGCTTAGATTACTCAAGACATCTGTGTGTTAGCGGTTTTTAAACTTAAGGGGATTCATCAAATTTATTACCTCTTAATCAATGTCCACCTAATATCTGAACAAATAAAGTGTCACAAGGGTCTTTGTATATTTCTTATGTATAGCCATTAGGCTTACCAATAAACCAGATTATGTTCTATGTAATTTCAAAGATTATCACTGGATATTTTTAAATATCCAGTGTTAGAACAGTTTCCTTAATTGCTAGTGTAGAAATATAGTGTCATTCCTAGAAATGATTAAAATAATTAAAACACTGACCAATTGGGATCAAAGTTACATATCTGCTGATGATTTATGACAATACTTGTTCAACTGGAAAATATATGACTTTTAATAGAAATGACATTTGATATCTGTTCATAATAAGACTAACCGTAATCCTGTTCATAATATTCCTTATTATATAGAATTAAGTCCTTCTTTTATCTATGAACTATCATTTGTTTACCAAGACCTTTTTTCTCTTTCAATTTTGTTTGGTAACTCTCTACAAATGTTGTTCAGAGAGCTTTCATTTTCGGAAGCAATGGACAAATATTTGCTGTGATTGAATAGAATATATATGAAAATGATTTTCATAAAAACTTCTAAAATTATTCTGCTATGTACCATACACTTTAACATATGTTAACATATAACATAAGTATATGGCAACTGCAAAGACAATTAACCTGATATTTGCAGTTCTAGGTTCACTGTTTAGTTTCTGTAAATCCAAGCCTAAAAGATTTAGTTTCTAATCTACACAGGCAAGGGTATGATGATCATGTCACATAGCTAATTCCGTCTCCTGGATTTGTAGCAAAGGACTAAACATAAGTTAGTTTCGCTGAGAACATATATCTTTTTAAAACTGAATAGAGTATAATGTGACATTGTGATCTATAATTTTGTTAGGAAATGAAAACTGTCAATAAAATTTTTAAAATATGGGCAGAATAAAAAACCACTTGTAATTGTCTGTTTCAATGACATAGGGGATCAACGCAGTGTCATATTTGTTGTAAAAACCAGAAAAGAAGCCACTCCTCTTTGTAGTCTGCATGAATTGCAAGATAGTATGAGAGCAATCTGTACAGTGCTTAATAAAAATAAATAATCATTTCCTTTTTAAGAACACAGAAACTACATGGGAAAATTTAGAAATAGTATAGTATTTTGGTAAGGGATAGGAAAACCATAGGTAACTGTTAGCTAATATAATTTTATTAATAAAAGAAAACCTGAGATCTTAGCACAAAATATTGCTATGCTATGCTTTGCTTCTTATTTCAACAGACAGATTTTGAGACTTCTCAGAAAGCCATGAGGAAATAATTTCATTAATATTTTATTCCAAAATTTACATACCAATTTCTCCCTTCAGACAATTTTTCTTTAGTTAGAAATGTTATCACATACTGAAAAAATCATCACTATCCATTAAGTGGATTGTCACAACATTACCAGCTAGCTTTTATAATCTGTCATATTATAATATGTTAGCAAAGTGTAAATTTTGGAATTAATGTCAGTTTGCTGGAGGCATTTAATTATAACCTATAAACTATACATATTTATTGGCCTATGCTTCCATTTTTTTATTTATTATAATTTATACAGTGTCTAGTTCCAAAAATTATTTCAGGTGGCATATTTTAATTATAATTATATTGGCCAGCTTTTACAGAGATGTTCCAGATTTTTCTTCCTCACTCAACAGAGCAGCATGCATAACTGAAAATGGAAGTTGCTTTATTCTTATTCTCAGGGCTCATTGCAAATTATGTGTTTTGCAGAAGTTAATATTATGTGGGCTGGACACCAAACACATCATAGTTCTGAAGACTATAACTTATCCACGGCACTGAGACAGTCTGTCCTCCAGATTTATACTTCCTGGGTAAGTTGTATGAAATGGAATAAACATGGTAGTCTTACTTGTTTTTAAGACTCAGCTAATTCTATTACCTCAAAAAAAAACCCCAAAAACAAAAACAAAAACCTCATAGGAGGTGTTTTACTAAAATGCTTCTCTCTTCTAAGGCCAAATGCTAAAATCTTTCTTTTTCTTCTGTAAGGTCAGGCACACATGAAGCAAATGCTGTTTTCCAACAGAAGTATTTTGTTTGACCTAGAAATTCAACTTAATGCATAAAGCAATGTGTGGCTGTTTTTTTTTTTTTTTTTTAGATGGAGTTTCACTCTTGTTACCCAGGCTGGAGTGCAATGGCGCGATCTCGGCTCACCGCAACCTCCGCCTCCTGGGTTCAGGCAATTCTCCTGCCTCAGCCTCCCGAGTAGCTGGGATCACAGGCACGTGCTACCATGCCCAGCTAATTTTTTGTATTTTGAGTAGAGACAGGGTTTCACCATGTTGACCAGGATGGTCTAGATCTCTTGACCTCGTAATCCACCCACCTCGGACTCCCAAAGTGCTGGGATTATAGGCTTGAGCCACCGCGCCTGGCGGCTGTTTTTTAATTTACTATAACCCAAGAGGAGGATGGATAGAGAAGCCATCTCCATTCAAATATATATAAACAAGGATTTCAGTGAAAACTTAAAAAAATTTTTTTAATGTAATTCTCTAAAATCTACTTGAATACTTTGCTTTTTGTTATCATATTAGATAAATATCATGCTCAAAAAATTTTTGGCTCTAAAATATTCTCACACAAGGAAATGACAAGATTAATGAATACCAGAAATATCTTCTACTTGTAAAGTTCTTTTGTCTCTTGGGGCAACCCTGATCTACTTGATAACATCTCTTTTTTTTGTCATCATCCTTGCTTAGCTCTTTTTGGCTATGAAAATACATAATACCGAAATGTATGTTGAACAGTGAGCTAGAAAGTCAGAGTAACTGATGTATAAAATCAGTAATCATGTATAATTAATATTGGCATGTAAAGTCAAGCTGTTTCTTAACTATAAATTATAATAATGAAACATTTGCAAAATGTTCAAAATACTTTGCGAAGTACTTTTGTTAGATAGCATTTAATGAGTACATTCTATGTGCCAGTCTTCTAAGCTCTCTTTGTATATTGACTTACTTCATTTTCGCAACTGCCTTCATACACAGGAAGTATTACAGCTCTTATTTTAAAATAGTAGAGTTGAGTCTGTAGTTCAGTCACACAACTAGTAAAGGAAAAAGTAGAACTGGAACTCCTGCAGCCTGGCTCCCAGACCCCTGATCTTAATCTCTGTATGCTCTTCTACATGCCTCCATATTGTTTTTCACTTATGTTATCTCTCCTGATCCTTATAAATCAGCCCATGGTTCTCTAGATCAAGTATTATCATTCTCGGGGAACTGAAGAACAGCGAGGTTAATTACATAGCTAGTAAATGATAAAGTCAAGTACTTGAAACCAGATGTGTTATAAGCCATAGAAAAATACACTGGCATGTGTGCTAACCCAAACAGCAGCAGAGGCAAAACAAATCTATAAACCAGAAATGGTACTAATATATTTCCTGGAATGGATCTTAACAGAAATTCACCCTCAAACTTCCACACTGTATACCTGTGTTGATGCTTATAATTCTTTCTCTAGAGCTGCCATAAAAATATACTACTAATTGTGTAGCTTAGAAAAATGGAAATTTTGGGCCGGGTGCGGTGGCTCAAGCCTGTAATCCCAGCACTTTGGGAGGCCGAGGCGGGTGGATCACGAGTTCAACAGATCGAGGCCATCCTGGTCAACATGGTGAAACCCCGTCTCTACTAAAAATACAAAAAATTAGCTCGGCATGGTGGCGTGTGCCTGTAATCCCAGCTACTCGGGAGGCTGAGGCAGGAGAATTGCCTGAACCCAGGAGGCGGAGGTTGCGGTGAGCCGAGATCGCGCCATTGCACTCCAGCCTGGGTAACAAGAGCGAAACTCCGTCTCAAAAAAAAAAAAAAGAAAGAAAGAAAAATGGAAATTTTTTGTCTCAGAGTTCTGAATGCCAGAAGTCAAATCAAAATCAAGTTATTACCAGGGCAATGCTCCTCTAAAGGCACCAGGAAAGGATCTTTTCTGGTTTTCTGTCTTAGGTTCTGGTTCTTCCTAGGCTAATGACAATGTAGTTTATATTTTCACATGGCGTTCTTCCTGTTCCTTTGTCTACATTTCCTTTTTAGGAGGATATCAGGCATATCGGTCTAGAGACTTGCCATACTCCAGCACGACCACATCTTAACTAATTACTTTTACAACACCGTTTCCAAATTAAGGTCACATTTAGTGTGCATTAGGGCTCAGATTTCATCATGTGAATTTGGGTTGGGAAGGCACTATTCAATTAAAGAAACACTTCTAAGCAATAGACATGAAAAGGGAATAAGTATATATTCATAACCTATAGTTTATGCTGGAACTCTGGATGATTAGATACAAACAAAATCGCTGCCTATTTTACAGCTGCACAGTTTAAGACTGGACTAAGGCTTCAGAGCAGTTAATGGAGGGAAAACCAGGCCCTATGATGGAGGAAAGTGGTACTGTCCATCCTCCCTTCTTAAAAAATGGCTGCATTAAAACAGCTTGTTTATTGTCCTGTACAAAAGGCTGACTATATAGGCTGAATATATGGCTGATTAAAATTACAATCTCCAAAATCTTTACTCTCTTCTGACTTACATATTTCTCTTTTATGAAAGATAACTGAAATCTCCAGTATTTGCAGTTTGAGAGACCAAGACTCCAAGAAAGGAAGTAGCTGCATTCGAAGTTGCTCTAGGGAAATCAAGCAGTTAGTTAATTAATACCTGAGGAATTATTATCAGAGCATCATTGACTTCAGAACTAGAAGAGATCTTGGAGATGATATATTTAAGTCATCTATTATCAAAGCTATAAATATGAATCTTAAAGGAGCCCACCACATCAGCATTGGACAAGGCCAGGTTGGAGCTTGAGTCCAGTTTATTGTAATCTCTATCTTGGGTTTCTCTCATGGTCCTTTTTACTATTAAGTCAATGCACCCAAGGTAACAAAGCAGCAAAAATCTATGTGAAATGAGGCTCACACTTGTTTTATCGCCATAATAATTTTTCTTTACAAACCGATGCCACATTGTTAGAGGCAAAAAAATGTGCTGAATAAGGAAATGAACATTGAGAATTCATGACAAGCTGCTAAATATTTTTGGAGGGAGAATGGGGGGACGTTCATGGTGGGAAATTAGATATAGGGTTTGTAAGTCAGCTTGGATTCTTTTTTTTTTTCTTATTTTTTTATTGCATTTTAGGTTTTGGGGTACATGTGCAGAGCATGCAATACAGTTGCATAGGTACACACATGGCAGTGTGTTCTGTTTGCTTTCACCCCTTCACCCACATTTGGCATTTCTCCCCACAGCCTGGATTCTTGACTAGCATTTTTAGGTCCCTTGGAAGAAAGGAGAGATGTTTTAAGGGGCTGTGATGGTTAAAGGTTTGTAAGAGGACTTTCCAGACATCAAAATTATTAAGCGAACTTCAGGTCTCTTCATTTTTCTTGAATCATTTGTTAAGATTCTCCTCACCAACATTGATATATAAGGTCTATAATTTTGCAGTTACCAAGGTAACAATATATTTTAGAACAAATAATAAATGGGCCACATATTTGAAAAGAAAATTGATTTGTGAAATGAAATGTGAAATTAGCTCAAAGTATATTTCTTCTGTATTACTATGAAAATTAGAGCAGCAGAACTTTTAAAGAAGTTACAGATAAAAATTCAACTTTCTAGAATTTCTAATGATATTATTTGCATTTTAAGCCAATTTTAAGCTTACCCACCAAAAAGGAGGGCTATTGATAGAATGCCGTTTTAAGTGAGATTTCTTTGCTGTACACTGCAATATGTGGTTTTGTATGCCACTTCAATCTTTGATTACATATCTTGCTATAATGTTTTAAGAATGAAGCTTTATCCAATTTGCTAATAATAAAATGTGTTTAAACTCGTGGATGTTATATAAAACATAACAGTGTCAGGATTACAACTTCATTTTTTCTGACATTATGAAGTACCTGCATGCTGCAATTCAGCATTTAAGGAAGAGCCACTATAGTGCTTGAAAAGGAAAATACTGCGTCTGGATGGAACTCTAAAACAGAAAAGAATATCAGGCATTAAACATACAAAATCCTGACTAGTGAAATCTAAATAGAGTGTGGAATTCAGTTAATGCTAATGTACCTGTGGGTTTCTTAGTTGTGGCAAATGCAGAATAACAATGTGTTAGCAATAGAGGAAACCAAGTGAAGGATATATGAGGACACTTTCAGAAGAGTGATACTTGCAACATTTCTGAAAACACTAAACTATTATAAAATAAATAGTTTACTAAAAAACACAACTACATGTACAATGTGTACATGTTTATACTTGGAGCCACTATACATTATATATTTACCATAGAAAAAATGTTAGAGTGAGCCATCAACAACAGACATTGCTTCCTGGGAATCCTAGAGTATTATAAAGAACAATAAATGTATCAGCCAATATTACTCTTAATTGAATATTATCATAAAGAAACTCCTCATTTTATCCCAGCACTTTGGAGTACAAGGCGGGTGGATCACGAGGTCAAGAGATTGAGACCATCCTGGCCAACATGGTGAAACCCCATCTGTACTAAAAAGAAATACAAAAATTAGCCAGGTGTAGTACTGTGTGCCTACAGCTGCAGCTACTTGGGAGACTGAGGCAGGAGAATCGCTTGAACCCAGGAGGCGGAGGTTGCAGTGAGATGAGGTTACACTATTGCACTCCATCCTGGCAACAAAGCAAGATTCCATCTCAAAAAGAAAAAAAAAAAAAAAGAAAGAGAGAGACAAACTCTTTAGTTTTTCATTTTTTGGCCCTCAACCTATCACCCATTGTTTCTTTTTCAGACCACCACTCTAATAAAGCTAAATCTGCCTATAGTTTAGAGAAAGAAATATAATAGACTCCTTATTACATGTAGAGCTAGTCAAAACTTGGTGCCATCTCTCCAATTTAGTCTTCCACACACCCCATTGTCATCCCATCTACAATTTAATGATTTTCACTTCTCTCAATCTACCGCGCCATAATGCGTTGCTATTTCTTTGCATATGCCATGTCCTCTGCCTGGAAAGATATTTTCCATTTACCTCTGATTGTTCTATCCTTCAATTTTTTTTTTTTTTTAAATAAAGAATCTCACTCTCTCGCCCAGGATGGAGCGCAGTGGTGTGATCTTGACTCACTGCAACCACCACCTCCCAGGTTCAAGCAATTCTTTTCTCTGCTTGCAGAGTAGCTGGGATTACAGGAGAGCACCACCATACCCAATTAATTTTTTGTGTATTTTGGAGAGACAAGGTTTCACCATGTTGCCTAGGCTGGTCTCCAACTCCTGGCCTCAAGTGAGTCACTCACCTTGGCCTCCCAAAGTGCTGGGATTATAAGCATAAGCCACTATGCCCTGGGAAGATTTTGTTCTTTTCTTGGTTCCATAAAACCCTTGCATTTATCTATTGTAATACTTGACACTTTTCATTATTGCTATTTATGTTGGCCTATAAACTTTGAGAGAAATGAGTCTATTTATTTTTCACTGCTGTATAGCTAGTATATGTAAGTATCTACTACAGAATAAGTGATTAACAAATGTATGTTTCAGAAATGAATGAAATAAAAAGTATTGTAGTTGTCAAAATAAATTTGGCAATGGAAATATTTCTGCTAAATTAACTAGGCTCAGGCCAATGTGAAACTAATAAAGGGTACAATTTATGAAATAATTTAAATTTGCCATTTATTTAAATATTTTTATTTAACATACCATCCAAAAATTAGAGCATAGGATATATTATTTATTTACCTTTGCAATTAAATATGTTTGAACATATTTGTTTCATCTATAAAGCTAGTATTGAACAGAAAATAGTGAGCTACCTGCCTTCAAAGAATTTAGTATTTCTCTCAAAAGCATAATAAATTAATGACAAATACACTTAATTTAAATTACTAGAGTGAGTGACTTTTTACCTCTGTCATATCTCTCCACCTTTAAAATTGCTTTTTTCTCTAGGTTGGTATTGAGATTAATTTTATAAGATTTAGCATAATATGTCTATAACATATTAGCAACCCTAAAAAAGGTAAATTTTATCCACCATCAGAGAAAGAAATACAATTATGCTGGATGTGATGGTTCATGCTTCTATTTCTAGTACTTTGGGAGGCTGAGGCAGGTAGATCACTTGAGCCCAGGAGTTCAAGGCCAGCCAGGGCAATATTGCAAGATGTAGTCCCAGCTTCTCAGGAAGCTGAGTGAGATGTTAGGATCACTTGGGAGCTCAAGGCTCCATTTGTTCATGACGGCTCCACTGCATTCCAGCCTGATGACAGAGCAAGACCCTCTTTCAAAAAGAAAGAAAGAAAGAGAGAGAGAGAAAGAGAGAAAGGAAGGAAGGAAGGGAAGAAAAGAAAAGAAATACAATTATAGCATCAAATTATGAAAATCTCATTAAAACCATTTTATTATCATATATAGGGAATACACAAATCGATGATATTATTTTTGAGCATAATAATTTAAAAATATATTCATTATATTTAGAAGACAGTAAAGAGCAATTGACTAGAAATAAAGAAAATTCCCATGCTAGCTTAGTTATTTATTGACTTTGCTAATTTGAACCAATCAATTAATGTTTGAGTCTCACTGATTTTGCATATGAAGTAGACCTCTTAATATTTACTCTGCCTTCTCATGCAGTTATTTTGAAGATAACTTTAAATTATGACTGTGGAAATTCTCTGCTATATATCAAGTATGATTCTTATGTATGACATTATTTTTATATTACATATAAGACTACAGAGAAACCTTAGTGAAATCTCAGATCTTTTTATTACATTGTACTCCCTGCCAAACTACATAAGCAAAGACTGTTTTTCGATAGGTGGGAGTTGGAGTTATATAAAGACAAATGTGAACAAATAAAGATATAAGAAACTAACAACGTTGATGTAATGCATTTGAATGCACTGGGGATAAATTCTCATAACTCTTTGTCACAGAAGGAAAGCATGCATTAAGCCCCCATGAAGTAAAGAAACAAAACTTCTCTCAGAACTTTGCTTCAGAACTCCAAGGCATTACTTCTTCACCCTCGACCACCATTTAAAGATGACTAATAAGACAAAGTTTGTGTCCATTAAAGAAATGAGGCTCTTGGATAGTTTGAATCATTGCTAGTATCAAAGACTAAAGCAAGCGTGTGTCAGAAAAATGGAATTAATTATTCTGTAGCTAACAGAAACACTCGAAGTCATTTTGGAATTTGGTGAAAAATAAAATTATTCTCTGATTTTCACTGTTTTTCTCTACAGAGATTTAATAGTCATTTGCAGTCCTTGTAATGAAGCATAAACAATGGGAAACAAATTGAGTTCTATCTAAGGCTGTATTGTCTTATTGCCACATATTTAAAATATTTAAGTGGTTAAAAATTTAACCTCCTTTATGGGTTGTGTTCTATTTTGATAGTGCATTACTCAGTTTTTTCCATTCCTACTTTTGACTAGCAGGGCCAATCATGGTGGCAGAGGTTGGGGATATAAAGATTAGTAAGAAATGAGCCTGTGTCCTCAAGGTGATTGTTTTCCTTGGAGTGAATCATGTAAGTGAACAGCCATTGCCACAAATTTTGAAGGTTTTAGAGAGATGTGTTTTCACTGAGAACTGCTATGGGTCAAGATAAACTTCATAGAAGAAATAAAGCTTGAATCAAATCTGTAATGAATAAAATTCTGCAGTGGAGAAGGTTGTAGATAGAAATTATGTAGAAGGACAACATCTGTAAAAACATGAAATTATAGAAAAATTTAATAAATTTAAGGAATAGCAGGAAAAATGTATTGCATGGGTATTGACTTCCTGGGGCTGCTGTAACAAAGTAACCATAGCTAGGTGGTTTAGAACAACAGAAATTTATTAACTTACAATCCTGAAAGCTGGAAGGCCTACATCAAGGTGGCAGCAGTGTTAGTTCCTTCTCAGGGCTGTGAGGGAGAATCCATTCCATGGCTCCCACCATGATTCTGGTGGTTTGCAGAATGCTTTGGCATTCCTTTGCTTGAGGATGCATCACTGAAATTTCCACCTTCACCTTCATGTGGCATTCTCCCTGTGTGCATGTCTGGCTCTGTGTCTAAATTTCCCCTTTATATAAGACCAGTCCTCCTGGATTAGGGCCCACCTAATGAATTCATTTTAACTTGATTACCTCTGTAAAGATGTAATTTCCAAATAAGATCACATTCTGAGGTACTGGGTGCCAGGCTGTCACATATCATTTTAGTGAAAATCAACTCATAACAGTATGAGTGTGGCTAGAATATGGGATGCGTAACATGGTGGAATGGGGAAAAAAGGAAGTGGTTAAATGCCTAGAAATGGGAACAGAAAGATGGGCATAGGTCACTTAAAGATAAGGACTTTCTAAATAGAAACACAAACTCTTATTTCAAAATAAAATCTAAGTAGCTATGTCTTAAGGACAGAGATCAACACTTTCTATCTATAATCAGATAATTTTGATCTGTGTCATTACCAATCACAGACTTAAGGAATGTGACACCTGTTATTTGATTCTTCAATTTTCAGTTTCTCAATTCTGATGAAATTTTTTTAATTGCTTTTTCTTTAGTATTATAAAAATAAATGAAAATCATAGAAATATGTACATTAATAATGTTAATGAAATGTTTTTGAACTATTAAAATAGATGTAAATTCTGGAGTTCTAAAGTTACCTTTTTATTTTTTTAAAAGTAATTATGTGTTTACTGTTTAGCCATTTGCTTAGCAGCATACTTGTGGAATACTTTACTCTCTCACCTCCTACAGTTTGTGCTTGTCATTGCCTCCTGACTACTTACCTTGTCCAACCTAAGATGACTGTTTTCCATGACTCTGCAAAGCACAGTCTGCATCCTCTGCTGAAATCCTCTGCTTTGACATCTTCAGGCAATGAGTAAATCCCATCATCTACCCTTTTCACTCCCACATCCAGATTGCTGAGTGCTGTAGTCTTTCTCTAGCACCAAGTCATTAGTTCGACGCCCTTTCACATATAGATTCAGATCCAGCTGACCCCTAAACACGGTGCCATGAACTGGAGACTGCTCTATTTTCTCCTTTTTACCTTGTTTAAAGGCACCTTGGAGAAACTCTTTAGAATTTCTTGGTCTCCTTAAGATCTCATCCCCACTATTGCTTCTTAAACATATTTAAAACGTCACAGAGAAATGTGAGGTGTTGTTTTTTTTTTTTTTGCAGTTTTCCTTCTCTAATCTTCCCTGTTCATACATCTTCAATTAAACTCATGAACTCACAAATAAACCTGCATTCTTACCTCTAGTTTTACAGAAAGCGTTCACCTCTCTTCAGTTGGTCTAATCCTTAGGTTAGTGACATTGCTTTTACCTTATGTTTTTTCTCTTGAACTTTCTCCTATCAACTACTCTTGACATTTTCTCTCTTCCTTTCAACTGGCTACTTCTGAATCCACCATAAACATAATCATGTCTCTGTCATTAAAAAAATAAACAGGTAATATTTTTTCACTCATCCATTGTTTTATTCTAGGAATACATCCAGCTGTCTCAGAGAAACACTGAAGTAATCCCTCCTTTCATTTTGTTACCTCCTCTGGCTGATTCTTACACTTACTAACTTGGGTTTGTGAGTTTGAGGTCTGCATTCCAGGCCTACTGTTCTACTGTTTCATACCTGCAAATTCTGTGTCACTTCTTTTTTTTTTTTTCAGTTCCTATCTCACTTGGACACTAACTGGGAGTCTTCTCTTTTCTCTCTCTTAAAAATTACTCATCATCACTGATGATGCTAGCTACTATATCTTTCCCACCTCTGAGACTGTCCTGTTTCAGCCTAATTTACTGCCACTCTTTCTGACTGCTCATAGAGTTGCATCTTTGGCTATCTTCCCACTGTGGACAGATCTATCAGCTAAATAAAATGGATATTTGCATGACACCCATATCAACAAGTTCAACCGAGAGACTTCCTGATTCCCTGAGATGTAATTCCAGACAGGCATTTCCAAAAACTTACTCAACAGCTTCTTGGAAATATACCTCATAGATCCCAACACAACATTCCCCAAGTTGAACTTTACAACCTACTCTTTCTCCTGTTGACTTTGTTGGTGAACAATATCACCAACACACAAGCCAGAAATCTGGGTGTCTTCTGACACTGCTATATACCTCTCAACTCCTATGTTTGAATGACTGCCAAATCCTTAAATCTGTTGCATGTATTTTACCTCTCCATCCCCATGGCTACTGCTGTGAAAATCACTTTTCTCTGGGCTATTGAAATGGGTTCCAAACATATTTTTTTATATTTTCTATTTCTTACATGCTTTAGGATGTGGTTTCCTCATACCCAGTCTTCTTGAAATGGCTCCCTTCCTTGGTTTAGCCCGTCTGAATTGTTTTTCTTGTTGGCTGTGGCGAGTCACAGACATACTGAAGACTCCCTGAGGAAGGCCATCAATTGCTTCTTTAGAGAAATGCACACTCTCCCATGCACACAGGCTCACACATTGTTATAGTGGCATGAGGGGATTCATGGATTCCATGGTCTGACAAGGAAGCTGGTGGGCCAACCTGATTTCTAGTCACACTACTCTCCAACACCTTCTGCAACACCAAATATGTAGAGTTACCCCTAATGCTATGTTGTGAGAAATGTTTTTTTTTTTTTGAAAGAGAAGAAAGAAAGAAAAGAAGAAAGAAAAAAGAGAAAGAAAGAAAAAGAATGAAAGAGAGAAAGAAAGAGGAAGAGAAAGAGGGAGAGAGAATGGGAGTGTTGCTTTATTGCCCAGGCTAGAATGCAGTCTAAAAAATGGGTATTAAAAACCTCTTTTATGCCAATAAAATGTGCTTAACAATGGAGACAGGAAGGAATAAGGGAGGAAAATAACAAACAAGCAGCCTACCAATATTTCATTTAAACCTGTGAAATGCTATGCAATTGCTGAGGAGTGATTTACTTCCAATTATGTGGTCACTTTTAGAATAGGTGTGATGTGATACTGAGAAAAATGTACGTTTTGTGGATTTGGGGTGGGGAGTTCTGTAAATGTTTATTAAGATTACTTGTTCCAGGTCTGAGTTCAAGTCCTGGATAGCCATGTTGTGTCTTGCTTCATGATAATGCCTCACACAACCCCTGCTTGCCACATTCACTTAGTAAAAGAGTAAAATACTCTCATTTTCTGTCTGTTAGCCTCAGATCACCTTCAGGAATATACTTATTCTTTCCTCAAACCTATAGATCTGGTTGTTTCTTCCATCATAGCCCTGTTATATATGACTTCTATAAGACAATAAAATAAGCTAGGGCAGACATTGTGATTTAAAGCTAAAGAAACAGATTCAGAATGACATGGGCTTGAAGACATGGTAGATTTGGATGTATTTGGTAAAAGGCACAATGTACCTAATCCAGCTACCAAGTTACTCTGAGTTTGAGGAAGGAGAAATTTCTTCAATCAAGTTAGTACCGTGTAAAGATTTATAACAGAAGTGGCCTTTAAATTGGTTTTATAAGCTATATAGGATTTGGAAATGCAAAGTTTGTAGGTGGAGAAGAAAAGTGAGAATTCTCCTACCTGGACCACACTTACTAAGCTACTTTTAATCGTAAAAATTAGAACCTTGCTGTGTCATTAGATTCTTTTTCTAGCAGTGTATTAATCATAAGACATTATCACTCGTGTGATTCAAGTGAATCATTTCCTCACCTATATTTTTATTTTTTGTTAGAAATAAGATATTTTGGAATTCACAGTGAGCTTCTTTTTCCTTTGGTGAGTTTCTTATTATATTTACTGATATGTAATATTAAGCACATTGTTTCATAAAATGAGTTTTCAGAAAATCTAATCCTATGGAAAACTCATCAAGAAAGTATTCTGTGTGCTAATAGATTTGTGATTCACATTAGAATTGTTAAAGCTCTTAAAAGACCTCTTAAAGAGGCCTCACTTGTTTAATTTACCACTTCACTACTTATTTGGTCTTATCACTGCTTTTTCCATAATAGCTGTTACTATGTCAAGGGATGACTTCTCCACACATTGGGAAATTATAATGAACTATAAATATTAATCTGCTGTGCATAGTCTTTCCCAATAGAACTACTTATTAAACATCCAAAATAAGTTGTTATATAGATATATATTTTTTCACTTCTCAAGGAGGATATTCCGAAATACCTCTTAACTTAGAGGACTTATATATAGGCCATATATGTTTTGCAAGTATTTGCTATTTACCTATTGGGAGATAATTGTTTTAATATATTATGCAACAATCAAATCATAGTAGCACAGATCTTTTGGAACAAAAAGGGTAACTATATTTTAAATGGTCTTCTCCTCCACCACTAATTTCAGAAACCTGAAGTCTAGAGAACCTTAAGATCTTAGTGAATATCATGGAGTGAGTCTATAGTGGAACCATGGACTAAATATTGATCTCTTGAATAAAAGCTCAGTATTCTTTTCCTCATGAATCTAATCCATTGCTTAATAATCCATTTATATAAACAAATTCTACCTATGATGACAGTTGAGGTTGTTTTGTAACAAGTTTCAAAACAAGGACTAGATATGTTTTAAATACATAATCATTGCTAAACATCCTTGAAATGACATTTTGCAAAATTGAGAACAAAAGTTGTAAAATAATTTTAAAATGAAATTATAACATGCGGAACAAATGTTTTTAAAACATCCAGTCTTTCAGAAGCATAAACTCTGTGAAATCAGAAACGGAAAGTGAAAGTCAGATTCATTGTATTCTTATTTGGTTAGTCTCTCATTTAATAAAACATTTCCTTCCAACATGAAACCACTCTTGGGGATCAAAGTCATTAGCAGAACAAACGGATCATGCTCCTTAGTTAATTCTAACCAGTTCTGTGGTTTAATCATAAGTTGTTTTTCCAAGGCAGAAGCATTTCTGTTTATTAGGTAATATGGACTTTTAAAATTCATTTTCACTATAGTACCTTCTTCCTAAGAACTGTGAATAAATTAAGAGATATGATGCCTTCAATCAACCATGTAAAAACAAAGTTAATAGAAAAAATATATACTGTCTTCTCCTTATATGAAATTACTTTCTTTTATTATAATTTCATATTATTGCTGAAAATGCCAGTTAATACAGAATTTGGGGGCTGTCAAAGGTATAAAGTCATCCATTCCTATACTTTTTAACATAGAGTATTTGTGTGTATATAAAAAAAAATCTCTTTAATGCCAGAAAATGCTTCCAACTTTTTCAAAATTAAAGAAATCACACAGAACATATAATATTTTAACTAGACAATATTAAATGCAAAATTGAAGTCCAGTGGCCTTAGCTCCAACATGTCTATAACTATATCACCATGTGGAAAATTAATGTTGCAAAGTAAACATGGCAATAAAATATACAGTATGTAGAATAAGATATATTTGCTGAAGAAATATACACTCAGAAAATTGAATTATTAACAAAGCATTGAGAAATCATATATGCAGATTAATTTTCTTAAAATTTTATCTTTCAGATTTTCTACTCTCCCCTGGCCCTCTTCATACCACCTTCAGTATACGCTGTTCATCTTCAGTTCAATCTTCTTTACCAATTTTGGATCCATACAGAGGTAAAATTTTTCTTAATCTTTGTAAGTTTTATACCTAAACAGCCTGAAGCAATGTCCTGGAAATCCACTAGCAGCTGATTTATTGTGTAAGAAAAATCTTTGTCTGCCTTTTTTAAGCAGAAACATCTGTTCATTTTTATTCCTTTTTACAGAATATATATTGCAAAGTTTATAAGAAGCAATGAGGCCAGTTGGTCTCAATTAAATAAAACAATTTTTTGAACTATTAAGTACCAAAACATTTTAATACTATATTCAATACAATATCTTCCTGTATTACAGTTTATTAAACATTATTTACCAAGAGATGTTGAAATTCATTTTAATTTAGAGATATAAATTTGTATATGTGTATATATAAATGTATCTGTAATCTGTTGGAACTCTTCTGAAACTTCCTAGAAAATTGTATAGAAATTATGAAAATAATTTTTGATTGGAAAACTTGCTCTAACTACAGAGTTTGCATTTTATTTAAAGTTGTCCCACGTATTGTTAGTTTTTTTCCCCCCAAAAATGAAGAAATACAATTTTGGAGTCTTCTGTGGCATGTCAAATCGTCAGACCTGAATATTTGCAGATAGGTTATTAAGCAGCTGATTGGTTTATGAACATTTGTACAAATCCTATTGCTAAAATATCAAAAATCCAAGACCCAGAAAAATTCTTACCTATACACACAAGCGCTCCTTTAGGCATTTGTTATTTATTGGAAGCCTTTGGAAGTTACTATAGGAAGCATGTTGACAGGTTTTGAACTGGTTGAACAACACTACAAATCACAGCTGCATTATATGTGAAACCTTGATACAACAAAGTCCATTATTCCATTAACCCGCAGTATTTTATGCTACCGATTTACTTGGAATAAAGAGACTGTTACTATGACTTTGGACATATGTAGCGTTATTTGAAGATCTATCATGAAATAGTATTGTGTTTTATGATACTTGACATACATCAAGCACTCAGTACTACAACCATCTGAAAGAGTTGTTGTGGCCAATTCTGACTCTAGAGGTCAAAGACCAAATTTGTTTAAATCAGTAGAGGGAAGCTTTCTGATGATTTACATGGAGGGGTTAAGGGAGAATTACATTTTATAGCAGCTCTGCTCCAGGTCACGCCATGTGTTCGGTCAGGTATTAGTTTGGATTCAGAACAATAGTGCCTCAGTCACTTTCCCCCTCTTCCTTTGTCCCTCCAAGAGGACCACGAGATAGGCTTGAGCTCCATTTCGTGAAGTTAAGCAACAGTGGAGAAAAGCCACTGGTGAGACTCATTCCTGTTCGCTAAGAACCTCCAAGTGGCTTCATTTCCACTTCAAAAGCAATGCTTAGAACCTCTCCTTTGTGTTACACTTTATGCTTTTCAACATGCTTTACTATGTATGGGTTTCTACAGTTGAACTGCATGGGAGACAAGAACACTTCTTCTTAAATTCATGGTTTCAATATTGGAAAATTATATTACTAACCATGAAAACATTTCTGAAATATTTCTCAACTGTGCAGTTCCATTAGTTTATTATATACAACATAAGATAGTTTGTTTACAAATAGTAGAATTATTGAGGAAGGAGAGCCAAGAGATTGGACACTGTGACTGGAGAGAAAGACAAATGGTATAGAGGACACGAGTGGGGAGAAGTGTTAAGTATTTTTTAAAAATTATTTTTATCATTTACTTGTCTTGCTTTTCAATAAAGAATTAATACACAGATTAATAAGTAAAAATACTAAAAACTAAAAACAGCAGGCTTTAGTCTGGAAAAATACTCACTTTATGTTTTTCTGTACTGTGAATTGTGTGAACCCCTTTAGGTACATGCATACTGTTTAATATCAGGCATCATGCTTGGATCTCCATTGATAGAAATGATATGCGAGCTGTAGAGCTGACAATGTTAGCCAAAGAGCACTGTACATTCCTGAATAGAGTTTCATCCTTACAATTGTTTCACTTCTCCTTACAGCCATAAAAATCAGTTCTCACTAAAAGGGGAATATGAGCTTAAGAATATATTGATCTTTTTGAAAGTGAAGAAAATTCAGATCTCTTAAAATCAATCACATTAGAATAACAGGAAGGAAGAAAACCTAAAATCACAGTTTTGAAAGACTACAGAAGAAAAAATAGGCCATAAAACACACTCAATATTTTATTGAAATTTTCTGTTTACTTTTGAGTTATTTTGATAAATGCACAAAGTCTAGGCCAGGCACAGTGGCTTTATGCCTGTAATCCCTGAAGTGTGGCAAATCACCTGAGGTCAGGAGTACAACACCAGCCTCGTCATGCTAAAACCTTACCTCTACTAACAATACAAAAATTAGCTGGGAGTGGTGGTGCACACCTGTAGTTCCAGCTACTTGGAATGTTAAGGTGGAATAATTGCTTGAACCTGGGAGGTGGTTGTTACAGTGAGTCAACATCCTGCCACTGCACTCCAGCCTGGGTGACAGAGTGAGACTCCTTCTCAGAAAAGAAAAGAAAAGAAAGAAAGAAAGAAAGAAAGAAAGAAAGAAAGAAAGAAAGAAAGAAAGAGAGAGAGAGAGGGAGGGAGGGAGGGAGGGAGGGAGGGAGGGAGGGAGGGAGGGAGGGAGGGAGGAAGGAAGGAAGGAAGGAAGGAAGGAAGGAAGGAAGGAAGGAAGGAAGGAGAGAGAAAAGGAAGGAAGGAAGGAAGAAAGAAAAAGAAAAGATAATCAAAGAAACAAAATCTATCACCATCCTCTTTTTTTGAAAGTTATAAAATATTTGGCTTAAAACTCTACTCTGTTGCTTAATTTTTGTGACTATATTTTTGTTTATGTATTGTTCATGGATCTAAAGTCTACAGCACATATTCAGTTATACTTTTTTCTCGTGAATTCACTAAAGACAGTAAGAAAACCTTGTTATTTAATACATGTTTTTAACTTAGAACTGTGGAATGTTTTAAGTATTTTTTGAGATATCGGGTGTTATTTTGATGTCAGCTGAATTTACACAGTACAGTAGCAATCATATAATGATACTATTACCCTATTATCTTTGTTTTTTCTTGAATTTATTGTTGTTGTTTATGTATATATCATATGATGCTTGAGAAGAGAAATGTGGCAGAGAAACAACTTAATTATTTGATATTGAAGATTTGAAACATCTGATTAAATGATTTTTATAGTGCTAAACTGAAACCTCTAAAGGAAACATTATGCCAATATTACAAATACAAGGAGTGATCTCTTTGTATACCAATATAGATAGACCTCCAAATAAATCAAGGTACATAACAAAATATAGCAGATCCTAATATTTATTTTAAAAGGTGGGAAAACAACTATATATTTTTTATATTCAGTTATGCATAAAATGTTCAGAGAAAGACACTATGGGTAGCCCATGGTTTTCCTGTGGGGAGCAGTGTATGAGATGGCTGAGAGATGAGGATCAGAGTGAGACACTAACATTAATTTTATTCATTCTAATTTGGGTGAGGAGTAATCTCTCTGCAGTATTATTTCTCTAATAATTAATGATGCTGAACAACTTCTCATGTATTTATTGGATGTTGCTTCATTTATTTGCTTTAATGAACTGTCTATTCAAGGTCTTGCCTACATTTTATTGGGTTGTTTGCCTAATTGATTTACCTGGATTGCTTATAGACTCAGGAGACAAATATTATGTCAGACACATGTATTAAAAATATTCCCTTGGCCTGGTGCAGTGGCTCATGCCTGTAATCCCAGCACTTTGGGAGGCCAAGGTGGGTGGATCACAAGGTCCAGAGATGGAGACCACCCTGGCTAACACACTGAAACCCCATCCCTAATAAAAATACAAAAATATTTGCCAGGCATGGTGGTGGGTGCCTTTAATCCCAGCTACTCGGGAGGCTGAGGCAGGAGAATCGCTTGACTCCAGGAGGTAGAGGTTGCAGTGAGCCGAGATCACACCACTGCACCCCACCCTGGGCAACAGAGCAAGACTCCATTCCATCTCAAAAAAAAAATCCTCAATTTGGAACATGTGATTTTATTTTGTTCCTGATGACTTTTCATGAGCAGAAATACTGAATTTTGAAGTTCACTATATTTTATTTATTTATTTTTTTAATTTTCTCTACGAAATCTTTGACTATCAGAAACTCTCAAACATAGTCTTCTAGGATTACTTTTGAAACCTTTAGGGTTTTAACTTTTTCCTTTACTCTGTGATATTCTTGAATTAACCATTACATGTGGTATGAGGTAGAAATCAAGATGCCTGATTTCTATTTACATAGCCACAACTATAGTCCCATTTATTATAGTCTTTAAAAAAATTCATTAGATGTTCTTGGTGACTTGTTGAAAAAAGTCAACCACATATGATTGGATCTATTTTTAGACTCCTCACTTTTATTGATGTGTGTGTTTTCCTTTATACCAATTCCTCAATTTATCGATTATCATAGCTTTCAAGAATGCATTGTTCACACATTTGTAAAATAATCTGTTTAATTTTCTCTAGAATTTTTGTCATGCATAATTTTGTGGTCTGAACAAAGACAGCTTTCTTTCTTTTTTCTTTTTCTGTATTTGTGCTTTTTTTTTCTTGCCTTATTGCTCTGGCAAGGAACTAGATGGTATAAGATAGAAGTGGCTAAAGTGAGATGTATGCATCCTCTACTGACTTTTTCTCTCTCTCTCTCTCTCTCTCTCCCCTTCTCCCTCTCCCTCCACTCCTTTCTTCCTCTCTTCGTGTGTGTATGTGTGTGTGTGTGTGTGTGTGTGGCTACTCTAGGAATTAAATATGCATTCCTATCATATTCTGCTTTGAATTAGTATAAATAATACTTTAAAAATGTAAGAGTGTTATAGTAATATAATTCCATCTATACCATCCCAACCTTTCAGCTAGCATTCTCATATATGCTAATCTTTCACATTATAAATCCCAAAATATTATTATTATTCTAGATTTAGTCAGTTATATTTAAAGGTATCAAGAAGATAAAATAGTTAATCTTCTGTATTTACCATATTTACCTTCTGATAGTCTTCATTCTTTCCATTAATCTTAAGTGAAGTTAAGGGGTCTTGGTCATGTTTTTCTTAAACATTGTTTCTGTCCCTTTCTCTTTCACATCTCCTCTGGGAACATCCATTACATGTGTATTAGACTGCATGATATTACCTCAGAGAACAGTAATGCTCTGTAATTTTTAGGATTTCACTTTCTCTTATATTCAGATTGAATAACTTACATTAATTTGTCTTCAAGTTTATTTAATCTTTTACCTACTTTCTCTGATCTGCTATTGAATATATTCAGATTTCTCACATTAGATATTATACATTTATGTTCTAGAATTTCCTCTTTTTTTATATAAACATTTTTTATTTCTCTGCTGAGAATCTCTTTCACTTATTGTGACTGTTTTGCCTTTATGTCCTAAATATAATAATTATTTAAAAATTCTTGTTGGCTAATTCCAATATCTGGTTCATATCCAGCTCTACTTCATTTGACTGTTGTTGTTTTGCTTGATATGAATTACATTTGTGTTTTTTCTTTGTATGTCTAATAATTTATTTTTAATATTACATGTAAATCTTTATGGCAAATTTATTATAAAGGCTCTAGATTTTGTTTTGTCCATCTGACATTCCTTATTATTATATTAAGATATGGTGAAATCATTGGCTAACCGCCCTGTGTTTTTAGAGACTTTGCCTTATACATCGTTAGGATATATGGGTTTTCTTGGCAGTGTCTTTGATCTTAGGGCATATCCATTATCCTCAGTGGTCTTTAATCTTAGGGCAAGCCTTGTCTTTTTTTTAATAATGAAATGCTGGAGGTGTTTACAAAGCCCCTCCCACTTGGCAGGATTTGAACTCTAAATTCTCTTTTACTAGCAATAGACAGTAATTGAAATCTCTGCTCAGCAATTTTCCAGCTTTTCAACCTCCAAGTTTTTCTTCAGGTTCCTTAGTGTCTTGTCCTGCGTATGAGTAATTTAAGAGTCAGCCACACTTTGAGGGCAAGTTGTATGCAGACACTGCGGCCCTTCTATGGTCCCTATCTTGCTGAGATTTTCCCCTTATATTTCCAGTCACTTTTGCAGTCCTAAAATTTTACCTGTGACTCCTAACCTAGTGCATACACTGCCCACTCAGTGATGTAATTGATAAACTATCAGGAACACAAATTCTTCTCAGCAACACTCTATACTCAAATAATTTCCCCAATTAATCCTTTTGTCTGGAGATATATTTATGATAGACCTAAATAGTAAAGGGCAATAGAAATGAGAGTATAGGAGAGCTGCAAGGATGCAATGTGCAAAATGAGAAAGCATAAGAAATTTGCAGCAGAATTATGAATATAAACAATAAGATAATAAAAACCAGAACTTTCCAGAAGCTAACAGATAGAAGAATATAGTGGCAAATGCAATCTAGTGGCAGCAGGATGAGCAGAGACTTAGGAGATTTGACTTCTGAGGACACAGATAATAGAGTGTTTTGCTTATTGCCTTTTTGTATCCAAAATTACTGTTTTATTGGAAGTCTAAGAGTATCTAATCTTCAAAATTATGTTAAATCTAATCAAGATCTAGTTAAGAGTAAAGATTTATGTCTTTTTAATTAACTATCTCCATTTTATTTATCTTTTAAATAACACATCATGAAAGAAAAAGTACATACTATTTGTGATGAATTTTGAGTAATTATTGCAGAGAAATATATTTAGTGAATATCAAATTTCTGTACCTGTTATTTCACCATTTGTGTAGATAGGAAATGTGTTGGAATTATTAATCTAGTTGGCAAGTCTTTGTTAACAAATTAAATATTTATTTTGTGTAAAGAAATGTCACCTGGGCGATGCTTTTTTAATATTTCATATACTATGATTATAAAAAATGTGAATGTTGTAAACACACAATTAGTCATCTTGTGGTTTTTTAAAAGACAAGTTATATTACAAGTAAGTAATACCATTTCTATACAGTAAACTGCAGTTTTCATTTTGGGGCCTTTGGGATTAAAGTTCCTGTGTTCAACTCCTAATTTTATTTGTTACTGTGACTATGAACTTGCACAGAGTTCTTTACCTTCTTGTGCTTTAGTTTCCTCCTATGTAAAATGAGGATAATAACAATACAAAGTTCATAGTCTGCTTTCTGTTGCCGTAATAGAATACCACAGACTGGGTAAGTTATAAAGAATAGAAGTTTATTTGGCTCAAAGTTCTAGAGGCTACATCTGGTGAGGGCCTTCATACTGGGATACAATATGGCAGAGGGCAAGCAAGCATGCAGTACAGAGAGCAAATAGGGTCCAAACTTATCCTTTTATCAGGAGCCCACTCTTCAAATAACTAACTCAGTGACTATTTGTGCAGTAATGGTATTAATAAATTCACGAAGATAAAACCCTCGTGACCTAATCACCTCTTAAAGATTCCAACTCTTCACTTGGTCACAATAGCAAGTAAGTTTCATCGTAAGTTTTGGAGAGGACATTCAACCATAGTGTATACATTGTTGTGAGGATTTAAAAAGGTAGTTCATGTTTCAATCTAACAATAGAAATAATGCTTGACCTCGTTATCCACCCGCCTCGGCCTCCCAAAGTGCTGGGATTACAGGCGTGAGCCACCGATACCATCCTGGTCAACACGGTGAAACCCCGTCTCTACTAAAAATACAAAATATTAGCTGGGCATGGTGGAGCATGCCTGTAATCCCAGCTACTCAGGAGGCTGAGGCAGGAGAATTGCCTGAACCCATGAGGCGGAGGTTGCAGTGAGCCGAGATCGTGCCATTGCACTCCAGCCTGGGTAACAAGAGCGAAACTCCGTCTCAAATAATAATAATAATAATAATAATAATAATAATAATAATAATGCATGAAACTAAAGCACAAGATGGTAAAGAAGGTAAAGAGCTCTTCCCAAGTTCATAGTCATATTAACAAAGTCAAGAGTTGAACTCAGGCAGTTTAATCCCAAAGGCCACAAAATGAAAGATGCAGTTTATGTTATAGATATGATATTGCTTACTTGTAATTTGTCACATAGAAAGTACTTAAAAATGTTTTCAGTATTGTTTGTTGCTGTTATCTTTTTTGAAATCTAGACCTGTTTTACTGTATGTCACTTATTAATCACTCTTAGCTATCAAGATTATTCATGTGTATTTTATGACTATTTTAATGCAATGTATTTTTTATTTAATATGAATTATTAATATGAATAAATGCAATCTGATTTAAGACTTAAATAATCCCCAACTTACTTTAGGCAAAAATTGCATTCTTAACTATAAAAGTTTGGGATTCTAATCATAAAGTACATTGTTAGGGTTTTTTTATTTATTTTTTCTGATCTATAAACTTATTAATATACAAATTATTACATTTGACAAGTTCAACATAGTTTTAAAAATATTTAAATTACTGTGGTCAACAGACATTTAGTGAGTATCTATTGCACTCCTAGACTTGTGTGTAGTCACAAGAAAAAATAATTAGATGGTGGAAAATGAGTTATAATTTTCTTCATGAAGAAGTAGCTAATTTTGAAGGACATATTTTATTTTATTTATTTATTTATTTTTGTTTGTTTTTCAACTATTTCTTTTTTTTTTTTAATTTTTTATTGGATTTTAGGTTTTGGGGTACATGAGCAGAGCATGCAAGACAGTTGTGTAGGTACGCACATGGCAGTGTGCTTTGCTTTGCTTCTCCCCTTCACCCACATTTGGCATTTCTCCCCAGGCTATCCCTCCCCACCTCCCCCTCCCACTGGCCCTCCCCTTTTCCCCCCGATAGACCCCAGTGTTTAGTACTCCCCTTTCTGTGTCCATGTGTTCTCATTTTTCATCACCCACCTATGAGTGAGAATATGCGGTGTTTCATTTTCTGTTCTTGTGTCAGTTTGCTGAGGATGATGTTCTCCAGATTCATCCATGTCCCTACAAATGACACAAACTCATCATTTCTGATTGCTGCATAATATTCCATGGTGTATATGTGCCACATTTTCCCAATCCAGTCTATTATCAATGGGCATTTGGGTTGATTCCAGGTCTTGAAGGACATATTTTAAAAGGACTGAAGTTTAGAAGCACAGTAACAGTCATCTTAGCCCAAGAATTCTCAGTTACTTCTAGTTACTGAGAATTGGTCTGACATATTCCAAAGAAAATTTAATGAGTATCATTGCTATTTCTTTCTTTCTTTCTCTCTTCTCTCTTTCTTTCTTTCTTTTTTTCTCTTTCTTTCTTTCTTTCTTTCTTTCTTTCTTTCTTTCTTTCTTTCTTTCTTTCTTTCTTTCCTTCCTTCCTTCCTTCCTTCCTTCCTTCCTTCCTTCCTTCCTTCCTTCCTTCCTTCCTTCTTTCTCTTTTTCTTTCTTTCTTTCTTTCTCTCTCTCATTTTATCATTTTATCATGAGCTTATCTAGCACTCAATACTTTTCAGGAAGTATTTTAATATTAAATTTTTATAACAACTCATTGGAATTGGTCGTGGTATTACTTCCAATTAAATATACCAAGTAACCCCCCCTGGGTTATATGATTAATAAGTGTCAAACCTGGGGTTTGTGCAAAGAAGTTAGACTCCATGGTCTTTGCTCTAATCTGCTATGCTATGCAGTTTCCCTCCAGATTTGTCATTTCTGATCTTAATATTATAATAAATATCCACCATGTATTAAGCATCCGGGATGTGCCAAGCAAAAATTGCTCACTTAATTCTCACAAAATAATTTGAATCACTGAAGGATAATTAAAGTTTTACAGGTCATAAAGAGTGAATTTAGTAGTGGGGCTTTATTTTAAGTATATGGGTAGACATATATGCAGCAGGAAACCATTCCAGAAATTTAATGGAAAAAGAGTCAGAAAACTAAATTTTTTATGTTCACCAAACTCTGTGAGCAAACCCCATTCCTTTTAAGGCTAAGAACATTGATATTCTGTGATCAATATAAGGTGACACAGCACTCATGGGAGATGAATTTTGACCATACTTCATTCACTTGTCACGTTTTTTCCTCAAACGATACATTTACCTGATAGATGACAACACAGTTCATCAGGAACTGATATGGTAGAATTAAAAGATCACAGTCATTGGCTAAGGCCAAGATCAGTTGTAATCCTTCCTGTACCAAGTAACTGTGTAAACTTCACCTGTGTTCAGTTCCTCCCTCTTAAAACCTATCCTATTTTCACAGGCCAGTCCTGATGAAAATACTTTGATGATATTCTATTGCTTACTGAATAAAGTCTAAATGTCTTTCATTTCATGTTCTTTGTGTACCGCCTTCTAATTATATCTCCTGGTCGACATCTCCTTACTTTCCATACTGTGCAGTTCAATAAAACTGGACCATTTTCCATTTCCCAAATTCATCTACTATCCAATCTTTGCAGTTTATTTTCTTTCCATATTTTCCATATGCTATTATTCTATACATTCTTTAAGGCCCAACTCAAATTCTTCCTTCTCCAGAAAATGTTTCCCCTGTTAGAACAAACTACTGCATAGCTCAGACCATGTGTTAGTCATTATGGCAAATATTTTACATGTATTCACTTATTTAATTATCACACAACCCATGGTCCCCATTTAAAGTGAGGGAATAGCTATATACAGGTTCATAACTTGTCTGCTATTTTGCAACTGGTTACTAGCAGAACTGTGATTCAAAGCCTGGTAAACAATTCTCTCTCCTTTCCTCCTCTAAAATCCCATATCATTGATTTTACATCCCTTGGAACTAGGGTGTCATGTCTCAGCTTGCTTGGAACAGCCCCAGTGTGTACCTATTTTTTCTGGAATAATTGTTAATAGCACAACCTTTCACTCTTAAAACATTCACTATACACTGATTGAGTTTTCCTGCTAACTACTTCTTTAATACCTCTCACTCTTTCCATTTCTATTACCCTACCTTAATTTATAATCCTTCATCAATTACATAGATGGTTACAACATAATTCTATTTTTTTACACCTACGCACTCTGCCCTCTCCTATATATTTTCATACAATTGTCATGATTATTTTAGAACCCAAATAATAATAGGATACTACTAACATGAAAAAAAATTCTTAAATGAACTTCCGTTGCCTCCAAGATAAAATCAAAACCCTTAAATTCATGAAAAGATTTCAGGGCTCTTAGAAAATGACCCTTGTTTACAACTCCATCCCATCCCATAAGTCAGCCAGTACAACTAAGCTGCCCAGCTATTTGCTCCCTAAGCTGATGAAATTCTTAGGCGTCATCTGTATTTGCACATGCTCTCTCTGTGATAACCTTTCTTCAAACATTCTTCATGACACAACCCAACTACCACTTCCTCTGGAACACCTTTCTTTTACCTCCTAGTAAGAGCTCGATGCACTCTTCTTTACACTACCTCTGTGTGTATTTCTATTTCTATATTGGTAGTTAAGAGTTAACACCATGAGATTTGCTTGGACATAAATGAGATAACACATTTGTTTCTGCACATGGGAAGCATCCAATTATTAAAAATAGTAGTAAAGTTTAATTCTGTGCCACTGTGTTGTATTTGCTGTTTAACTCTCTGTCTCTCCCATTATTCTCCAGAGTCCATGATAGCAAAAATATGTTTCTCATTTATTATGTTACTGTAAGTGCTGGCACATATATGTACATATGCTACACATACAAATATATGCATGCTACATATAGATTTTAATAAGTACTGTGTTTAAATTAAAAATGTGTACCAATTACTGATAATTATTGATAGTGTTAAATATTGATAAAGAAGTTTATGAGTTTCAAATCAATGTTTCTCATACCTTAACATATTCTTAGCAATTTTGCTACTACCATGAATTAGCATATCTAAAATATATTTTTTATGGCTTTTATCACCTTAAATCATCTACTCTTCTACTTTGCTTCCATTTCTCTGAAGTCAACATCAAGATCAAATATTAATGTCACTTTTGGCTTCCCGATCTCTTTTGTAGCCCATCTTTAATGGAAGTCCTATACATTTCTAGTTCTCTGTAAAATAATATCTCTTTCTATTCTGTAGATACTTTTTCAGATAATTCATCACACCCTTGCTTATTTATGTATGCATTTCTAGTGTTTATCCAAATATACTGGAATATATATATATTATATATATGATTATATATTATATATATATGCATATATGTATTCCAAGCAAAGAAGCCATCTAAGTTTTCTGACCTGAACTGGCACCCTTGCCACTAACAATTTTAGGATCACACCCTCCTGTTAGAATCTGCTGCCTTGTAGTGACTCTTTCCTAACAGAAAAAAAAGAACCATAGCTGAAAGAGTTTTATTGAGCTACCTGAACCTGGACTGTCTAAAAATTCATGAATTTTTATTAAAAAAAAAAAAGCCTTGTGAAAGGATTGGGATTTGGGCTCTCAAATACAAGGAATATAGTGGAAATTAATTTACTAAATTGAAGAAGAGAACATTTCAGGGATAAGGGAGTAGTATGGTATAATGGATAAGATTATATATTTTGAAATCAAAAAGAAATCTGTCCTATTTTAGCTTCATTAGATATTTCTTTAGTTTGCTTACTGCTGTGTTGTTAGAACCTAAAAGAGACTGTTTTTCGAATGAATGAATATGAATATTTACTAAACTTATTAAGACTTTCTAACCTTGCTTCCAAATCTGTTAGTAACAGTAATCATACTCACCCATAAGAGGGATATGTGGATTAATGAAATAACAAATGTAAAGTTCATAGTTTGGAACATAATATGTTTTCAATGAATAGTACTTATTTTGAAAAAGCCAAATTACTACATATTGGAATGAGTTCATAAAGTCAGAGCTAAAACTGAAGCAAGAGTAGGGTCAACTGCAAGCATCAGAATAATGTGAGTGCTTATCAAGATATAGAGGGATTACTGCCTTTCAAGAGCCACATAATCTAAGTCTCTGGTAAGTGAAGATAGGAATTTGCATTTTGAACAAGCATTAGACTGAATGTAAATGGAATAAATTTTGAGTATCATGAACATAGGAGTTTACAAATACATAGTAAACTTCTTGAGGATAAGAACTATGTTTTATTCATTTTTGTTTTCCCAGTGTATAAAAATGAATATGAATATTTACTAAACTTATTTAGACTTTCTGACTTTGCTTCCAAATCTGTTAAGTAACAGCAAACATCTTTTTAATGAATGAATGCACTGATTGTGTTAAGTAGATTCTGTATAGTATGTTTGTTTATTGGCCGGAGGCAGAGAAAGAGAAAAGAAAAATGTACCCATAGGAAAGACCTAGATCAGAATAGATCTATTAATAATATTTTGTTTTAAATCCCAAGAGGGCAAGGGAAGGAATATACTTTAGTAAGATGGTTTGTCCTTAGCAGGAAGCTATGCAAATGGAATGACAGGGCAAATGAACCTAAGACATGTAAGTTCTTATAGATTCTAATCTAGTGATTGAGAATGTATTATGTAATACTTGACATTAAAATATTAGTATCTGAAAATATTTTTAACAGATAAAAGTTTATAACGGATGACAAAGAGATCTGACATTTGAGAATGGAAGCTAAAATATAGATTCATATTTGCTTTATTTACTGAAGCATCTAATGCTTAGATGATGTCAAGCACATAGTGGGCTGGTAATCAATTAACATTTGTCGACTAATCAGTAAAAGTCACACCTGAAATTGGGAATGTGATCATAATGGGAGTCACAATACAGTGAGTTTTAGAAAGAGTCATGAGTATGAAGCTTGTATGGTAAGACTGGATTGGAGCTTTGGTCATGAATTGCTTAACTCATGTCCTTTCAATTTATCAGTTGTCTTCTTTTCATATAATGTTATTATTACTCATAAGAGTATGATACCATTTAACACTGGATACCTACACTTGTAAACATAAAATGATGTTACCTAAGAATGAAGTTTGAGATAGTTAAACCTATACATGTTTCTAGTTTTTCTTCTGTAAATTTACTTGGTGTTGTTTAAAAGTAACAAAATAACTTATCCTCCATTGAGGGAACATGTTTAGCAGTTACTTGTATTCATTTTTTCAAGTAGAAACCAAAAGTGTTATTCAAAAGGTATGCTGAAACAAATTCAAATAAATTGTCCTGCTCTTGTCGTTTTGTTTGAAGAATAATGTAATCATAAGTGACACGAATCAGGCTTCAAGATAATTTATTATAAATGTAGTCCTTTAAAACTTTTGTTTATTGTATAAACATAGCCTAGTCCCATTCTTCATTAAAACTAAGCCTTTAACTCTTTAACCCTGTGGTATGGATTCATCAGAAATTTACTCCCTATGAAGCTCTTTATGATCCCAACAGTCCTGATTCCTCCAGATTGTTTTATTTCCAAACTATAAATATTGTTTTTTCACTCCTTAGTGTGGAAATTCAGCTACCTCCATATTACATGCTTACTGAAGTAGAAAACTGCCTAATCAAATAGGAAAACATTTGGCCGTGAATAAATCAGCATTTGTCCAGCATTTCAAAGTGTGAAACTAGGCAGACAAGCACATATCCTAAGAGTTCTGCTTTCTCTTCCTTCCCTGTAGATAAATCAGAGGCTAATATGGCCACCACTACCATCTGTCTAAATACTTCTGTGGTTGTCTTGAATTAACACTGCAGAACTAGTGGAAGAAGTAATTAAGATTTTATTTTTACATTTCACACCAGATGCTCTATAATATAAATGTAACTGTAAACATTCAGATTGATTAAGCTTGTAACAAGTAAAACAATAAGTGTTTAAAGATCAACTAATTCAGAACAAGAAAAACTATTTTAATATGTTGACTTACAGTGTTCATGGATTTTATTATTTTTCTAAAACTTTAAATGAGAATTGCTATAGATTTTATTGATAGTCTAAAAGCATATTCTTGTGTATATTCAAACAATAAATGCTAACATTGTCATTTATTCTACCTTTAAATTAATGAATAGATAAATTACCAGACATTAAATTGTGATTTCCATTGTTCCACTCTATGGCCTCTTGAAAGATCTTACTACAGTACCTTGTACTCAATAAATAACCAGAGAATAAATGAAACCCATATAGATCCTTTCAATTTCCATACAATCAGTTGAAGAAATTTATGAACAAGAAAGAATAATCTAAATTCTCTTCAGGAACAATCAATGAGGTTATTTGCAAAGCTGAACTACAGGAAACTAAATAAAACATACATCTACACTAAAAGTAATTTTCAGCTTGAGACCTAGAAAGGGAATTCAGTTTGCTTCTTATTAGAGAATGCTCATGCCAATTTTAAGTTCAAATTGATTATAAATTCAAATATCTCTACTGTGAAATAGCAATTGAAAAAGTAAGAAAAACGAGTGATTTGTTTTCATCAGTCACAAGAGAAAACAAAATCATGTGAAAAAGTAACTTGTTTGTAAAATCTTTTTTCTGATACAGTTCTAACTTTCTATTGAAGGATCCATTGGAGTGTAAATTTTCTTCAGGCAATCCTTTGAATTACCTTATTTCCTTTTACTTTTAAAACCTAGTAAAATCCCTAGAAACTCAATAAATATTTACAGAATAAATGAACCCGCTGACAAGAGACTTCTTGCTTTCTTGTTATGCAAATAACTTTCAGTAAGAGATTCTGATAAGGATTTACAAATACAGATTATAATGCTCTGAAACAGATTATTGCTAGTGCTGATAAAAAACCTTTATTGGTAGTTTGGTACTTAAAAGAGTAATTGTTTGGCATTTGAATATATAGTTAATATTTAGTACATATAATACATATATTTAATAAGGTTAACTATATGACTATAATACATAATATTTGTGCCCTTCAGGTTTTCCATCTGCAAATGAGAATAAATATGGGAATATCATATTGAAAGAGCACAGAAATATCTATTTATTACTACCCACTTTTCAGATAAGTATGCATAAGCCAATAGTTAATTATAAAGATCTTTCCAAATAAATTTTCGTACATATGCACACACACATTTAGATAGACGGATAAGATAGACATAGATAGATAGATGAAAGAATAAATGAACAAAAAGAGAAAAAGAGAGAGAAAAAATGAAAGAGGAGGAGGAGGAACAGAAGTGAGGTGTGGGTAGAAAATTAGCCAGGAAAAATCCAAGTAATCATGGTGTGCGTATTAGTCCATTTAATTTTAGACTTGGCTTACACTGAATCTTGTCACTAATTTACCTGAAAATTCATCTGTAAAAATTGTTGTTATTTTCAAACTTCATTTTAAGCATATATATCTCAGCTGAATCTAACAAAACAAAGATTTTTATGTCAGATAATAAATGTATGAGAGGCTGGTATAGTATTTCCCTTCAATACTGGCTGCAGTGAATAAGGAGACCCACAGTGGTCTGGGCTCCACTGGAACACGCAATCATGCATGACACTGTAAAAAATGTCTTGACTAGTTATAGTCAATGTTGTCACTCTAACCTATGCTCATCTAAATGCAGTCATTTATCCTCCTATGAAGATTTCATTTCACCTCATCCAAACCCAGTCATTCCTCAGCATTTAGCATATCATTTTGCACATGTATATTTATAAAGAGGGTTCTGTAAAACACATGCTTTTATGATATATTTTCTCTATTATGATTTTTCCCTTTCAGACAAGAATTAAAAAAATATATATATATATATATATATATATATATATATGTATATATATATATTAAAGATGGGATTTCACCATGTTGGTCAGGCTGGTCTCGAACTCCGTACCTCAGGTGATCTGCTCACCTTGGCCTCCCAAAGTGCTGGGATTACAGGCATGAGGCACCACGCCTGGCCATAAGAATCATAAATATTTGTAGGCATCTTTTCTTTGAAATGAACTTTACAGTTAACCATAGGTTCATGCCTTCTTTCTGAAAAGTAAGTGGTTATAAATATTCTTATGACTTTTCAATAACATATTTTAGTATTTTAGTATCCACTTCCAGATGTAAATTTGGATAATAGAAATATTATATGGCATTCCCAATATTTAGAAAGTCTTTTATCTAACCTCAATAGCTAGAATGAGATGAGAGGAGGCAAATTTCCAAGCAATTCAAACAAACAAAATAATTTATTTTGAACAAACTGAATATTTTTGATGATGGTTAAGTCTTGTTCTCTAACTAAATCAACAGTTAATTGCATCTCTACTTTTAACTGAGCCACAAAAATCTAACTTAGTCAATGTTTCCCAAGCAAAGGAATCAAGAGAAATAATTATGAAATATGTGGAATGAGATAAGTTAATTATATAAAAATAATTTCAGATAGGACATTTATTTAGAATATTTATTTTGATGCTTTGTAGAGTTCAACTCTAAAATATTTTTCAATTTAAATGGGAAAGACACAATACACAGAATTATGTGTTTTATTTAATGTAGAGTAGTGAGAAAACTTCTGAAAATTATATCATGTAAAAATGTGATCAGTTCAGAGTAAGCATTTAATTAATTAATTTATCACCTGTATATAGTTTATCAATTTCCGAAAGAAAATTATTGCAGACTGGTCGTCCAGCTACAATGGGAGTTTCAGCACTCTTTTAGGTCTCTACATTATTCAACGGAATGTGTAAGTGCAGGGTAGGGGGTTCATAAAGATTCTCAGAAGAAATTTCATAATCACTTTTCCATCTATTGCTACTTTTATTTGAAACCAAAGCTCTCATAAAAATGTGCTCAGATAATGGGAAAATTATTTATGCTGTTCACTTGCCAACTATCACCAGTGTTTAACCATCCCAGTCTTGCAGTTCCTTGCTCTGTGAATTTCTATTTGTTTTGTTTGTTTGTTCTGACCCCTTGGTTTTAGCTTTTTGTCTTAATTTGCCCAACTCACTTGATCAAAGATCATGCTTGGACTTACATTCCTGGCTTCAAACTCTAAGAACTCCAAATTGATGATTTGCTTCTGGGCCTTGGTAATCACCACCACACTCACACCCTGCAGCATCCCTCCCACCGACTCCCACATTAGAACACAAAAATTATGCCATGTTTTCCTCCTGAATAGCAAATGTCTGGAGCACAGAAAGACATCCATACCCATAAAGCAGAATTCAACTTCAGTACTATTGACATTTTGTACCAGAAAATTCTTATTGTGGGCACTTTTCCTATTCGTTGTGGAATGTTGAGCAGCACTAAACCCGCTGCTCACTAGATGCCAGTGGCACTTTCCCCAGTTACAACAACTAAAATTATCTCCAAACATTGTCAAAATTGCCTGGGGAGTAAGAGTCACTCCACTTTGAGAACCACTGCTATAAAGAAATAAGAGTATGAGAGGAGTAAGGGGAATTTATCTATTGAATATACTATTGTCAAACAATCATGATGTGTGAACAATGTTGCATGTGATCCGAGAAACAGAGGTACAGTTTTTATCCTCATGAAACTTGTAATATAGTATGAGAAATGAAAACAAATAACTAGCACACAGAACTGGAAGACATGAGAAAGAATGACCTCTCAATATGCATTCGGAGAAAGAAAAACAAAACTCTCATTGGAAAGACCAAGAAGGGTGCTTGGAGAATGTAGTCTTGAAGAAAAAGCAGGATTCCTAAAAGCTAAGATGGAAGTTAAGGTCTTAGAAGGAGAAGAAAGAGAACATTAGAAATCACTCTTCAGAAAGAATGTGAACAGCTTTGAACTCTGAAAGTTTTGGACGTTATTTAGGTCATTACTAAGGAGTCTTCTATTTGGGGGCGTGACATTATGAGATAACGACGGCCTCATGGCTCCCTGTTCTCTTGCTTTTGTATTTAACTTCTCTTCCCCACTTTCACCAGAGATTGTGGAAGAAGAAATGAGGAGTTTGTGATCATTCCAACAAACTGTCCAGAGCATTTTTGTTGGAAAAGTGAATCATCATGGAGCTTATTGTTACAAAGTTATTTGTTTTTATATACTTATAATTCATTACTATACAAATTAAATAGCTTAAGAAGTATAGTCTGAAAATTTTAACAATTTTAAGAAATGAGCCAAAAAAAAAAATGGTTACATTTCTGTGAAGTTTGGGTGAGAAATCAGCATTCAGGTTTTACTGATACATAAACTGACAACACTATATAAATAAGAAAGGCAAAGGAAATGACCTAGGCATCTCTGTTTAGGACATTGGTTCTTAAACTTTTGTAAACTTATGCTTCTATTTCAGTATATAATAGAAATGCTATAATTTCTTCCCAGAAAAATACCATAGTTGCTTATCTATAAGCTTTCATCTAAAACTTTAGGGTTTTTTTGACTTTCTGGAAACATTGCATGGCTCTTCTGGGCATCCATAGTTGTCACGTTATAAGACCGAGACAAAGCAAGTTACAGAATACAAGATTTAGAGCATTGCTTCTGACACCAAAGGAGCAGCAGAAATGCCTCAAATATCCTATGGGGTGGTTTAGGAGCTGAAATCCCTGGGATCTTCGTAAATACCTGGCATCATTTTAACTAATATGAAATAGAAAATGAGTTAATTATCATTTTCTATTTAAGTTCTAAAAGTTTAAATTACTTTTACTCAAGGAAAATTGCTGTATGTCTTAAAAACAATATGATAGATAAATACAAATATTCATGAGCTGAAATCAGAAAAGCTTTAGGGCTTATTCCAAGCTGATTAAACTTAAACTAGTAGTTTAACCTCTCTGAGCTTTGGTTTAATGGTTTTGTTTTTTTTAATAATAAAATATTGGACTATGTTATATTGAAGCCCTCTATATGTCCTAAAATTTGATAATTTAAATAAATTCATCTAAGTCTAAAAAATTAATACAAATAAAAAACTTCTACAAATAAGAATCACTACAATTATTCCCAGAGTAACATATTTTCAGGAAGTAATTCAAAGCTAGATGTGGTTGAATTGCCAAATGGCTGAATTTGCAAAAGTAGGCGATAATTAAGTCGTTATGCTCAACCCTTATTAAATATTAATGAATTCTCCATGACTTTGAATTGGAAGCGTATTTTACATGAGAGGTTCTGACTGAGCTGTTGGGATGATGAATCATCTCTCACTCAGAGGTGGTCTTCCCCAGCTCTAAGGTACTCATAGGCACTACCAGGAAATTTATCTGTGGTTGACTGTGTTGTACTTGGCTTTTGACTATTTTTTTAAATAAAAAATTTTCAATATTGATACCACCATGCTTTAGCCTGCAGGAACAAGATTTTCTCTACAAAAAAGAGCTTGACATTAGAAAAATAATGGACTCAGCCAAGGCTCCAATCATCTGCATGCACTCACCATTTGTGTGGCTTTACATCTGGCTGCATACACACCAGGGCTGAGGATCCTAAATGCATCTGGGGAGCAGAAGCTGGTCAGTGTAGTACTCTCCATTCACATTTGTTGTTTGTTTTTATAACACATGTTGGGCACAAAAGAGACAAACAAGGGTAAAATGGTTTTCTCCTTTCCCATCTGGTTGTCTGCCAGAAATACAAAGCCCAAACAAAGCATCAGGTTTCAATGTTCTGACTGTTGAGGAGCCCCACTTTCTTGTTCTCTGTTCTTCACCATTCTTCTTAACAAATATTTTTTCACCAAGTAGAAAGCACTGTAGTTCAATAAAATACAGGGTTATTTACCTGTACCTTCTTCCCAATTCCTGGTTATTAACACTATATTTGTGGCATAGTGTCTCTTGTGCTTATTTCATAGGAATGTATTCTCTTATAAGAGCTATATATTCACAGTATTTTAAACTCCTGAAATTAAAAATACAGATAATCTTTGGTGTATAAATGACCTTCATTGTATGAATTATTTAAAAGTTCTGCTGTTTAGAGTTCAAAATATATGTCTTATGGAAATAACTTTAAAAATATTGGATAGGACCCAGGATTAGAAAAAAGAGAGAGAGAAAGAGAGAGAAGGGTGGGGAGAAAAGAAAGAAGGAAAGAAGGGAGGGAGGGAGGGAGGGAAGGAGGGAGGGAGGGAGGGAGGGAAGGAGGGAGGGAGGGAGAGCTAAATAGACATATAAAATATAGTATACATTCTTTTGCATGCAAATATTTTTGTCCATTCTGTAATGCAAACTGGAAATCCCTTAGCAGCTGAGTGACAGGGAGAGACACAAGAACTATCTCTTTCAGGTGGGTAAACTATATGCCTAATAGGGAGATGATAATGGCCTCTGTCCCATAGAAGGATCAGCATGTGACAATATAAGCTGAGGATGGTATGGTTACCCCACCTGTTCACATTTATTGAGCAACTGTAAATTGGGTGTTTTAGTGCCAGACATTGCCCAAAAATAATTAAACCCTCCAAAAACTTTTGAATTAGAAATATGTCTGAGACTTGGGCAATCTATTATTTTCAGTTGGCTTAGTGAGCATTAATGGACATTACTAGCAATTTCTTCTGTTTAAGTTTTTAACTTAAATTTTTTCACATTTATAAAATTAGAGAATAGCAGCATGAATTTATATATTTCCATCCATTTTGGTTCAAAACTCAATATTTTGAGTTCTTTGTATCAGTTATTCTTTTTTTCCTTTCTTTTTCATTGTCAAAGTATTTCATAGCAAAATTTAGATCTCTAATCATGTATTTTGCAGTTATACAACTATAAACAAATGTATTTTCTGTACATTGGGAGTTATAATGAAGACATTTTTTTCCTATCATCTGTTAATAATACCCTGTTTATAACAAATCTTCCTTTATTGCCTATAAAATGACTTTTATGTTAGGTTTGTTCAAATCAATATCTAAGCAAGGTGCACACCTTAAATTTGGTTATGTATCTTAAATATATTTTCACCTTAAGCAGTCCCCTCTTTCTCTATTTCTTCCCGTAACACTGACCTATTATCAGATTCATATTGGTGTCATAATTCTCAGTGGCTATTTTTCCCTTAAGCATTATTTAACTCATTTCTTTATTCTTCATGTGTTCTCTAACTGGAAGCTAACCCTAAAAGTCAGTCGTGTCTTAAAATATCCTAACAATGTATTGATTTTGTCATTGGTAGGCTCTAACACATCAGTTTAGATTGTGAATAAAGAAAAATAAAGTATCTTGGAATCTGTCATGGTTGGTGGAATATCCCAAATTGTACAATATTATTCATATAACATGTGAAATGTCTTACACATGGGGTGCTGTACTTTTTTCATGACATCTGCCTGGTTTCTATCATTCTTAGAATTTGTAGACTCAGAACTAGGAGATTCTTACTGAGAAATGTTGTGAGAATTAATCAGAGAGTTAGGGACTGGATATTGAAGTAACTTTAATTGTTAAAATAGAAGATCCTTTTACATCTTTGACTTTGAATTGTGCCTCTAAGATGGAATGGTAGACGATGCCTCAAAAGGTAAGAGATGATTGTGGATTCTATTTGAAGAAGCAGGATCACCCTAATGCAATGGATTACTGCTGCAATGCTCAGTTGCTGCTGCAATGCTCAGTTGCTGCTGCATGGCTGATTACAGGGTGAAAAAACTCCAGAAAACTTAGCACAGTGTTTTCACACTTCTAGTTATGCTCTGCTTTCATAAATAATCAAAGCCATAGTTGAAAGGCAAAAAGTATAACAACATGAAATCTAAGAGAAGTGTGCCTTGGTGATAGTGGTATGTATTACAGTAACATTCATAATCCTGAGAACAATATTATCATGTAGATATGTTACTATTTCATTTTAAAAATGAGGAAATTGAGATATCAAAACCTAATAATTTCCCCAAGGTCACACAGTAATAAGCAGAGGTTCTTAGAGCTGAACTGAAGGTCTAGCTCTTAACCATGACACCATACTGCCTCTTAGAATAGAGTTTTGAAATTACTGTTGTCTTTATATGAATTCCAGATTTCAGAGGAACTTTTCCTCACTCTCTAATACTAACCCTGAATCTTGCAATATCTCTTAGTTCATGTGCATTTCTGATGTGAGTATTTATATACTAATACACAGTTAATATTAACTCTATGTATAAATATTCCTTCTGTTTTAAACAGGTCATCAATTACCTTGGTCCTTTGGAACTGATTCTTAATACTCCTAGCCATCATAGAGTTCATCATGGTAAGGAAGTTCTATTTTGTCTCTCTTTCATTCTTCATTTCTTTAAAAATTACATTATTATTTGCCTTGCTTTATTTAATTGCAATTTCCCAGTATAGCCAGCACACATTTTACAAATAAATATCGTTTCTTCTTTTCTGCCTTCTTTGGTACAACTTCCAAAGTATGAACTGGTGGGGTGGGGTGGGGTATGGGAATTTATCTATCTGACTTTTGGATTTTTCTTTCTACCTAAATCTTAGCTCCATTGTAGTAGAAAATGAGTTAACCAGCTGAGGAGATACACATTTTATGTTTTAAAGGATCCTGTCAAAGGCTGCTCCTTGACCCAGTGCTGAAGGTCATTCCCATCTATAGTCAGAGAGTTAGTGGTCTTGAAAACTGTTCTGATTTAAGGAAAGCTCAATAAACAACACTTTACTTTCCTGCCTGAGGCCTTGAACAATCTCAACATAATCTGCCTTTCCCTGATAAGGAGAAAATTCTGTGACTAGTGCCTAAGGTATACAGATACCAACTTAAGTAATAACAAACATGTTTACATTGTGGACCCCAAGCCCTATATAGCAATGTGCATATAAGCATTATTTATGATAGAAAAAATAGAAATAATTCAAATGTTTTTCAGCATTAGACTAGATATATTTTATATCATATATGTAATGGAGAATGAAGTAACAATGAAAATGCCCAAACCATTGCTAGATGCAAAGGCATGAATAAATCTCACAAACAATACTGGGAGAAGAAAGCCAGTAAAATAAATGAATGAATGAATGAATAAATAAATGCAATTGTTCTGTTTTTATAAGTTTCCAGTCTTCCCCAGCTACCATGAATCCCTGAAGCCCTGCCTTCCCAAGAAGGGCAGGTCCCTAGGTTTACAGCAGGGAGCTGAGCAGAAGCACAGGCTTCCACAGGAAGAGGCAGGACAGGTCAGGGTGCAAAACCGGTTTCCTCTTCCAAACCCAAAGTCATTCTCCCAACTCCAAGGAGGTCAGAAAGTTCCTGGTTTATGATGGTTTGACTTCTAATTTTTCGACTTTAACAATGATGGGAATGTGATCCATATGCTGCGGACACCATCTCTTGAATACCCATATAGCTCTTCTGTTTCACTTTCAGTACTGTATTCCATAAACCATATGAGATATTCGACACTTTCTTATGAAATAAGGTTTGTATTAGATGATTTTTGCCTAATACTGCAGGCTGATGTAAGTGTTCTGAGCGTGTTTAAGGTAGGCTAGGCTAAGTTATGATGTTCAGTACATTTTTTTTCTGGTTGGAATAAATTTATTTCATCTGTCTGTAAACAAGGTCTTTAATAGTTATGGCATCTTTTTAAATGCATATTAAATCAGATGAGTTAGACTGTATCCCAGATGCAACAAAATGCAGGGAAAGAAATGGACAAACCAGCAACAAGATTTGTTTTTAAATCTGTACATTATCCACAAGGTAATCCAAAGTACATTAGTCACATTTAAGAGCATTTTTGACTCAGTGTTTTTCAATATAGATGGTTCATCAGGATGTAACCCCACCATAAGTCAAGAAGCATCTCTAATTAGTGAGGGAGTGGAGAGGCCAAGGCAGTTATACACTTGCAGTTCCTTCCATATAAAAGGAAATATAAGGAGTGGAGAACAAGTCCACGTTACAAAATGAAACAGTTGCTATTTCTTCTGACTGCATTTTCACACCCATCTTCTTAATGACAGCACTATTGACATTTTTGGACAGATACTTCTTTGTTGTGGATGACGTTCTGTGTATTGTAAGAAATTTAGCAACCTCACCCACTAGATGTCATTACTATCCCATCCCAGGTGTGACTACCACTAATGTCTCCAGAAATTCCCAAATGTCTCTTAAGGGGCAAAATGCTTACCTACTTATTCAGAACCATTATTTAAATCATCTATATAGAGCAGCGGTGTCTGTGTCTGTTCATCCAATCTCTCTCTATTTTTACACTATGGAAGAATTTTCCTTGAATCTGTGCTTTCCAATATGTGGTATGCATGAAACCCATGCAAAGGAATGGGAACTCGTGAAGGTAGTTGAGTTTCCTGGGGTAGTGACTTAATTAATTATTATTATTTTTTTTAGATTTACAATCATGTGGATATGATTTACAATCATGTGTACTTAAGTTTTTTGAAAAAATATATTAAAGAAATAATGACCAGCTATTTACTTTGTAGTTTGATTATTTTGCAGCAGGAAAAATATATGAGTTTTGAAAAAATTAAGGGTAATTTAATTTTCACTATGGCTTTTGTGAGCTTAAAAAAACTAGTCAAGTATCACTCTAAGTAGAGAATTTTCTTCCTGAAGTAGATGCAGAGAAAAGGAACAGAGGGACAGCGCATCAAAAATGTAAAATAAAACATGTTTACATACATTGTTTCCTTATTTTTACTTCTTATTTATAATTCTTGGTATCATTTAATTCTTAATTTTTATTATTGAATAGTCCTGAAAAATTATTTACATTCATTCCATTTGTTATACTGAAAAATTGTGACAAGAAAGCATACATATAGTTTTAAGAAAATCCTTGCTCTTTTTACTATGATTAATTGAAAAATAAAAATGAAAATTCCTTTACTAGAGAATAAAATCTGATGTAAATGAGAAGACATTTCCAGGAAAATTATTCTCCTGCTTAAATCTTAATTTTATGAATATGTTCTGAAAACAAGCTGGAGGTATCTCAAAAAACATAGCTTTATTTCTCTGACAAAAAATTTCTAATATTTTATCTCATAGGCAGAAATCGTTATTGCATAGACAAAAATTATGCCGGTGTTCTTATTATTTGGGATAGAATTTTTGGTAAGTAAAATGTATTAAAATAAAAAAAATGAAATCAGCTTCTTTATGTACAGGAAACCAAATCTCATATCCTTAATGTTTATCTTGCAGGGACATTTGAGGCAGAAAATGAAAAAGTTGTATATGGCTTAACACATCCCATTAATACATTTGAACCAATCAAACTACAGGTAACATACTTGTTTTTTATTCTTTCTGCATTTATATGATTTCATAAATCTTACGGTCAAGAGAAAAATCAGCTGTTGAAACGTGGAAGTATATTAGAATAACCTGAAAACCATTTTTAAGTATAAAAATTCAGAAATGACTCTGGTACGCAAGCAAAAGTTTGAATCAAATTAGGCAAAATACACTTAAAAACAACTCATTATAAGAATTTTCAAATATGTCTACTGTCTAGAATGAAAGTGTCTTTTAAACATATTCTTTCCCAGAATAGACCTGAAATATATTCATGTATTCAGTAGGAGCAATAGCAACATGTATAATTAAGGCTGATCCCACAGTAAGAAAAATATTTGCTTTCAGGGTGCATGACTCCAGTTAGAAATTCAACATGAGGCCTTTGCCTTACTCTTCTTGGACCCAAGTGTCAGGAACTATTACAGATTGGTTAAGTCTGTGCATTACCTCACTCGCTAAGACTTGTCGGACTGGACCAGTTTTCTGTTAGACATGTGGTGCTAGTTGTTCATCGGTCTCAATGGTTGGCACTAGAGAAATGAGGAATGTCTATGAAGCTCTGATCTGTCAGAGGCAGACCACTGCAAATCCTCCTGGGGTTAAGCACTCATAAATGAGAAAAAGATAAGAATCCTTGAAAAACTGAAGAGGTTGGTCAATGACAGCTCTGTACATGGGACTGCTTACAATATTCTGGAAGTGAGGAAATTATTAGCTCATGTTGGGTCAGCTTTTCCAGACTACTTCAAGTTTCACTGAAAGTTGAAATAACACAATTGTTGACACCTATTGAGCTTTTACTGTGTGCACTGCTAACAGCGCAGCAGAAAAATATTTAGTGTAGCTATTACTAAAATCTTATGCAATAGTGACTCTTTTTATTCCCATTTTCTGCTGGAGGAAACCGAGGTTCCCAGAATTTAGATTATTCACCCAAGGTCACAAAGCTTGTTAGCTGTAAACTTAACCAAGGTGGGTTGAAAGCTAAGCCTAAAACTTGGTTAACTCAATACACTGTACTGGTTCTTTACATAAAAGGCCCTAACAAATTGCCTTCACTCATTCAGTGAAAGTCTTTTTTTTCTTTTCTTTTTCTCGCTCTGTCACCCAGACTGGAGTGCAGTGGTGCAATCTCAGTTCACTGCAACCTCTGCCTCCCAGGTTCAAATGATTCTCCTGCCTCAAAAATCCCATGTAGCTGGGCACATGCCACCATGCCTGGATAATTTTTTGTAATTTTATTAGAGATGGGGTTCCACCGTGTTACCTATGATGGTCTTGATCTCCTGATCTCCTGATTCGCCCACCTCGGCCTCCCAAAGTGCTGGGATTACAGGCATGAGCCACTGTGCCTGGCCAAAAGGCATCTTTATCTCCTAGTACACCAAAAGAAGAAAGGTGATTATATCTCTTCTTTATTCTCAACTACATGGCATTTCTCTCTGTGTCTCTTAGACTTTACTAAGAGTAAGATATGGCTGGGCATGGTAGCTCAGGCCTGTAATCCCAGCACTTTGGGAAGTGGAGGCAGGTAGATTACAAAAGTCAGGAGTTCAAGACCAGCCTGACCAACATAGCACAACCCTCTCTTTATTAAAAAATCGAAAAAACTGCCTGCCTGTAGTCCCAGCTACTTGGGAGGCTGAGGCAGGAGAATTCCTTGAACCCAGGAGGTAGAGGTTGCAGTGAGCCAGATTGCACCACTGCACTCCAGCTTGAGCTACAGAGTGAGAAAAATAATAATAATAATAATAAAGGAATATGATACATTTTTCAGGAGAATAGAGGCAAATATTTTGGATATTTTCTTAATAATAAGCTTTATATAAATACAACCAATTGAGCAATAGTACATCGAAAGCTACCTTTTCTTCACTTCATGTAGCAGTTGTCTCCTTATTGCAGCCATTAAAAAAGAGATAGACAACTTCATCTGTATCCTCTAGGACAGAGTTTGGCAAACTTAATGTGCATGTGAATGAGAGGATCCTACTAAAATGTAGATTCTGTTCATTAGGTCTGTGGTCTGGTCCAAGATCCTGTGTTTCTAAGCAAGGCCCCATGTGAAGCCAGTGCTGCTGGTTGATGGGTGGTTTCTTTCAGAAGTAAGGCTTTGGGAGTGTCTTGCTGAGGAAAAGGGGGTTTATACCTGAAGTAGAATGAGAAAGGGAATATTGAATACAATGAGAGCTGCACAAATAGTGGGATGATTCGGATTTTGAGAGGAACAGTGGTCAGAAAATCACAGGTATTTATGAACAGCTGCTGAAGCTGTGTGGGTTCAATTCTCTAGGTCTTTCCTCTCACATTTCCTTTAGCACAGTAATTGTCACAAGTGGGTCTAAGATTAGTCTTTTACATGTTCACTTATATTGTCAGAAATGTCAAGTCGGCAAGTTGTGATAATTAGGAATACTTGAACTTACAAAAACACTTACTTATTTTCACCTCCATTCCTTTATATGCAGCTAAATTTCTCACCTATTCTTCAGAGGCATCAAAGCAACTTAGGATGGGTTCCAGCAGACAGAAGGGGTTTGTTTGTTGGTTTTCCTTATTATTGGGCATAAATCATTCACCTTGCCTTCCATTGGCATCACACATTTTCAGAACATTGGGAAATAAATAAGTGAAAAACAGGATTTTCTTTTAAAACATGACCATGTATTTCTTATGGCTTGTTTCCAGAATGATAGAAACAAAATTGTAGTCAGTTTCTGAAATTACAAAGCAGGTAAGTATATTAATGTACATTGTAACTTCTAAGCACATTCGTTTTCTATATTATGGTTCTTATTATTGCAGAGCCCTAAGCTAAGTTTCTACCTAACATTTACCTATTCCTCAGATCTATCCCATTAATCCATTTATGCCTGAGGTTGCAATTTTTTGAATTTTTGCAGTCAGACCTTGGCAATGGCCTTAAGTCGTAGAATATAAATAACTCCTACATGCTTAGCATTCTGCTGATGGAGCATTAGGCATAAATTGTTAAGTTCTTAATTGTCTAAATGCTTCAGATTCCTTATTGTGATATTCTAAGCAATTTCAAAGTTTTATTTATAATCTTAAAGGTTCAGATTGTTCAAAACACAGTGAAAATACTAGTAAAATCACAAACTCTGACAAAGCCAAAGCTTCTTTCTCCATTAATTGACTTCTATATTTATCATAGAACTCACCTCTAGGGTCTACAGCTGATTTTCAAACTTCAGGAGTCTTTTAAGTCTCCTGGTGCATTATCATCACATATGTGTCATAAATAACAAACGTTTATTTAACACTTATCACATGTGGTCACACTTTTCACTTCTATACATGTCAAATGCATGATATTTAAAGAATGTGGATTCCTGCTATGAGACTCAAGGGGAACTTTTGCCTCTGTTGGTAAACTTTTTTAATTACAGAGTATGGACAATTTGATACTCAGAAGTCTACTATCACAAACTACTTACAGGATTTTTATGACTATATATTGTCTGTAAAACAATACAGTAAATAGAGAATTGTGTTTAAAATTTTTGAACTGATACATAATCTTTATATGTTGTCATGTTCAACTTTTGTATCCATTGAGCAACACAGAAGAGTCGTCATTGGCCAGGTGTGGTGGCTCACGCCTATAATCCCAGCACTTTGGGTGGCTGAGGCAGGTGGATCATGATGAGGTCAGGAGTTTAAAACCTGGCTCGTCAACATGGTGAAACCCATCTCCACTAAAAATACAAAATTAGCCTGGCATGGTGGTGTGTGCCTATAATCCCAGCTATCCAGGAGGCTGAGACAGGAGAATCACTTGAACCTGGGAAGTGAAAGTTGCAGTGAGCCAAGATTCTGCCACTGCACTCCTGCCTGGGTGACAGATCAAGACTCTGTCTTGGAAAAAGAAAAAAAAGAGATAAGGTGTCATTAGGCAGGGATGTTGAGTGCACAGGCTGCTAGTTAATTCCACTGGAAGCAAAGCCTCTTAACTCATTTTTTTCTACATTGCTGATTGTCCAAACAATTGCCCTATTTTTACATTTCAGAATTATAATTTTATTGAACTTCAGAAATATTGACAATAACACACTTAATAGTACACAGAGTGCACAGAATAGATTACAGCATGGAGTACAAGTACACATAATTTCTAATCATGTATAACATATGTTTAAAATATGTAAATTACCATGAACAATAAAATGATATATATAATTTTTTGTATTTGATCTTTCTGTCCTATTTATCTTATTTGAAATAAACTCTTTTTTTTTTTATTCTTTCTAGTTTCACCACTTATTTTACATATGGACTACATTCTGGGCCACACCTGGATTCTTCAATAAGTTTTCTGTCATATTTAAAGGACCAGGATGGGGTCCAGGTAAACCAAGACTCGGTCTAAGTGAAGAAATCCCAGAGGTAAATAGAGTTCACAAAGCTGGAGATCGGGAAGATTCGTCTCATATTGTCAGGTCTACAGCCAGCTGGTACATAGGCTGTTTTCATGCAAATCTGTAAAAATATGTTCCCTCAGTCAGATGCAGTCCTGTGGTCCTTCATGTATGTCCACCAACTGGGTGCCTATTAAAGGAGTGCCTTCTCCCAAGTGAACTCTGCCTCTTACCTGGGAGCACACACTGTGGAGCAGAGCTACAGAGGCTGGTTTTCAGATCCCTTTAACGCCTGCCTTTGTGTGGGGCATAACTTCACAAATAGATGCAGCTCAGACACAGAGTCCTAGAATTCTAGAGATAGAGGAAAACTTAGGAATTAGTCAGTCTACGCTTAATTCCACTTATGAAAAACTGAGGCCCCCAAAACTGCATCTAAAGTCACATCAAGACAGTGTGGATTTTGGGTCAAACTGTAACTATCTTCATTTTGTAGTAGAGTAGAAGAGTTAAATACAGAAACCACATTGAAACCAGAAATTTACAAATGTAGGTCTTTAAAACACAGGAACCCAAATGAAAAATTCAGTTCCAACCCAGAATTACTCTTCTGGAGAAGAAAGAGAAGTTTCTTTGTAATCATTTAGAATATAAGTTCCGATTTCTTAGCACATAAATGCCATGAATATTAACGTATAAACAATACTAAAGTAAATTATTCTTGATTTCAAGGATGATATGATACTATGCATACAAAAGTTAGCCTGTACTGTTTCAAGGAAATAAAATAAGATATTTTATTTAAATATTATTATTTTGGGCCAGGCGTGGTGGCTCATGCCTATAATCCCAGCACTTTGGGAGGCCACGGTGGCCGGATCAGGAGGTGGAGAGATTTAGACCATCCCGGCCAACATAGTGAAACCCTGTCTTTACTAAAAATACAAAAATTAGCTGGGCGTGGTGGCATGTGCCTGTAGTCCCAGCTACTGGGGAGACTGAGGCAGGAGAATTGCTTGAACTCAGGAGGTGGAGATTGCAGTGAGCCAAGATAGTGCCACTGCACTCCAGCCTGCCAACAGGGCAAGACTACGTCTCAAACAAATAAACAAACAAACCAAAACACAAGATGGATTTGTGGATTTTGGGTCAAACTGTAATTATATTCATTTTATAGTAGAGTAGAAAAATTAAATACAGGAACCACATTGAAAATAAAAAATAAAAAATGTAGATCTTTAAAAGACAGGAACCCAAAGGAAAAATTCAGTTCCAACCCAGAACTTCAGTTACTCTCCTGGAGAAGAAAGAAAAGTTTCTTTTAAATCATTTAGAATATAAGTTGTGATTTCTTATCAAATAAATATCATTAATAGTAATGCAGAAACAACAGGAAAAGTAAATTACTCTTGATTTCAAGGATGATACTATGTGTACAAAAGTTAGCCCTGTGATTTTTTCAAGGAAATAAAATAAGATGTTTTATTGAAATATTATTATTTTGAAAAAAATCCTAATCTAAATAATGATAGTTTCTCACTCAGTTACCAAAGCTTCTGGGAATAAGTTTCCCAGACATTTTTGTTTATGTTCATAATTATTGTGCAACAATCTACCAAGTTGATACAGGTGAAATAATTTTTACATTTCAACTAAAAAAAAGCTGTTTGCTATGATCCATTTATTATTTTTCTTTCTGTCAATAAATAACTCAAAGTGAATACAATATTTTAGTTTATATGAGTGCAGGAGTCTGTGTTAAAAAAAATAGATGTAGGCTGGGTGCAGTGGCTCACTCCTGTAATCCGGGAACTTTGGGAGGCTGAGGCGGGCGAATCACAAAGTCAGGAGTTCAAGACCAGATTGGCCAACATGGTGAAACCCCACCTCTACTAAAATATACAACTATTAGCTGGGTATGGTAGCTTGTGCCTATAATCCCAGCTACTTGAGAGGCTGAAGTAAGAGAATTGCTTGAACCAGGAACCAGCAGGCAGAGGTTGCAGTGAGCCCAGATTGCGCCATTGCACTCCAGCCTGGGCTACAGAGCAAGATTCCATCTCAAAACAAACAAACAAACAAACAAAAATAGATGTGTAGCATTTTGGGGAAAGTCAAATGCTAGAGTAGAAACGTGGTTAATTGGAAGCAACTTTTCTGAAGTTTCCAATAAATAACTTTAGAAAAGTTTATTCCAATAAAATAATTATTTTTCTTTGAAGCATGATTACCTGCCAAGATCACCTTCTGTTTTTGTTGTTTTTGTTCTTTTGTTTGTTTGTTTTTTGAGATAGAATCTTGCTCTGTCACCCAGGCTGGAGTACAGTGGCATAATCTTGGTTCACTGCAACCTCATCTCCCGGGTTCAAGCAATTCTCCTGCCTCAGCCTCCTTAGTAGCTGGGAGGCTACAGGTACATGCCACCACACCCAGCTAATTTTGGTATTTTTACAAGGTTTCACCATGTTGGCTAGGCTAGTCTCAAACGCCTGATCTCAGGTGATCTGCCCACCTAGGCCTCCCAAAGTGCTGGGCTTATAGGCATGAGCCACCGCACCCAGCCCCTACCTTCTGTTTTTTCTTTTACTTTGCTGTCATATATGATCATCAACACATTATCAAATAGGGAAGATCCAACCCATTCATTTTGGCTATCTTTATTATTTACACATATTGCTGAATTAGTTCTTATGCTGCTTTTTAAGGCAGACTACATCATAATTGTAATGCTTTTAAAATGAGAAAAAAGTTTCCTAATTTACAGACATGTTTCTATTTTGTAAAATTATGTTAGTTTTTTTAAAAAAAATAGCAGATACTTTTTTCAAATATCTCTCCTAGTGTGAATTTCAGTAAGAGAAATAAGTCTGGAGCAATATAAAGGAAATGGTTCCTTCCTGTCTACCTAGGTCACTGGGAAAGAAGTTCCCTTCTCATCACGTGCATCTCAGCTATTAAAGATATATACAGTGGTGCAGTTTGCTCTGATGCTAGCATTTTATGAAGAAACCTTCGCAGATGCAGCTGTAAGTAATGTCTATTTTAAAGAGTGTGAAAACATTATCTGTTACTTTGTTTGAAAATGAAAATAAGCTCCCCATATTAAGGCTATGATTTGTTATTCTCTTTAATTATCTGCTGGAATTTTGGCAGCATCTCACATTTAAACAGGTAAAACAATTCTTCTAGACTACTAAATGTAAATGAATTAATTCTATCCTAATTGGTTCTATATAGAATGTTTACCAAGTGGTATGCTGTTAATCTGTGTGATAAAAAATAATTTGCTATAAACCAATTTTATAACAATTAAAATAAAAATACTTCAGAAGTCAGAACTAAATGTATGGGAAAGCATACTTTTCATCCATTTTAGCATATTTACCTTCATTTAGAGAATTCCCTGCTATAATTACTTTAAAGAGTTTTCAATATAGAGGTTAATTCCTTTAGTTTGGCCTTTCTAAAGCATTCAGAATATTCCAATTTGTCTGGTGCAAATAGAAGAGCACTAGACAGGAGTTAGTTCAGGGATCACCATTTTGGGAGTCATTTTTTAGCCACCGAAGAATCCTCATACTACCTATATTTCGGAAAGAGCAAAAATAACATAAAGTATATAAAAATATGGTGGCAATTGCAAACAAACAAACAAACAAATAAAAACAGAATAAAAGAACAGGTATTTTGTTTTATAGATTTATTTATATTATATTCTTTATTAAAAATTAACAATAGTTCTAAAAGGTACATGAAAGAGGTAAGGTAACTAAATGGTAAGTAGATAAACTAGAAAATAGTGTAAAAAGTTGCGGTTTTTATACTTTGTTACCAAGAAAATGTGCACCCCATTAAAAACCTCAATGAATCAGCAATGTTGAAGGTTACATGGTAACTCTATGAATAATAGTGATATTGGAAAGCCACAGAGGTGGTTTGTACTTGCAGCAAAGTGGTGGTTAGGATACCCCTATTCTTTTTTTTTTTTTTTTTTTTTTGAGATGGAGTCTTGCTCTTGTCACCCAGGCTGGAGTGCAATGGCAAGATCTCAGCTCACTGCAACTTTCCCCTCTTGGATTCAACTGATTCTCCTGCCTCAGCTTCCCAAGTAGCTGGGATTGCAGGTGCACACCACCATGGCTGGCCAATTTTTATATTTTTAGTAGAGATGGGGTTTCGCCATGTTGGCCAGACTGGTCTCGAACTCCTGACCTCAGTCCATGTGCCTTGGCTTCCCAAAGTGCAGAAATACGTGTGCTTATTCTAGCTTAAAATACTGCCATACAAAGAACCCCACAAGTAAAAATACTCAAATGACCCTGATGCTATGGCTTGGTTTATCTGTACATCACTGAACCAATCCATGTAGTTGGTCAGGTCTGGAATATGTACATGGTCTACAAAAGGGAGGTCAGGGTCAACTAAACAGGATCCACATGATCTATGAAAAAAAACAGTGGCTTGAAAAGAAATTGAGGTGATACATTATAGAAAAAGGTAAATAGGCTCAAGTAGGCAAATATAACAAAGTTAGATCTATATAACATAATAGATGTTCTCACTCAATCACCTATAAAATACCTAGTGACATATAAACCTGCCCGTAATTAAGATATTTATGATATGAGTGTCCATTAGATGTCTTCTTTTCTAAAAAACAGAATTTCCAATTAAATTTGTCTGGAATACAGCAAGTGTTTCCAGGATTGGTTGCTTCAGCAGTTCAGACATTCAGAGCTTTAAAAGGGCTTCTCTAATACCTTTGGATTTTGTCATCATAAAATAATGGTGATAATAATAAAAAAGCTGTGAGGGCTTTTGACTAAAGGTGGCAAATTCACCACTCTTAGAGCATCTTGTTAATTTTATATTTCATTTTATTTAAGAGGGAAAACACACACACACACACACAAACACAGACACATTTCTTCCTGGCAGACTTCCTTTTATGTCTCGTATTTCAGGACATGCCCACACTAACCCAATAACTAACATCAGGTCATGAATTAACTATGAGTGAATTACACCAAGTATAATTTTTGCCCTCAGGATAGAGTGGAGTTCACTTCCCCTGAGCACATTCCTCATTTATACCTGGACAAAATAAGCACAGCATTAGTACAAAAGACATGGGAGGTATATGTTGGTTAGGCAATCAATAGTGTATGTAATGGGTCCTGCTAAATAGATTTTCAAAAAGTTGTTATAGAGAGTATTGAATAATGCCTTGAGAAAAGGCAATTTAGTAATTTTAAACTTTTTTTTTAAGTTCTAGGGTTCACGTGCAGTTTTGTTACATAGGCAAACTTGTGTTATGAGGGGTTTGTTGTATGGATTATTTTATCACCTAGGTATTAAGCCTAGCACCCATTAATTATTTTTTCTGATTCTCTTTTTCCTGCCATCCTCCACTCTCCAACAGGCCCAATTGTGTGTTGTTCCCCTTTATGTGCCCAGGTGTTCTCGTCGTTTAGCTCCCATTTACAAGAGAGAACATGGGGTATTTGGTTTTCTGTTTTTGTGTTAGTTTGCTAAGGATAATGGCCTCCAGCTGCATCCATGGCCCTGCAGAGGACATGATGCCATTATTTTTTGTGGCTGCATAGTATTCCATGGTGTATATGTACTACATTTTCTTTATCCAGTGTGTCACTAATGGGCGTTTAGGTTGAATCCATGTCTTTGAAATTGTGAACAGTGTTGCATGTAACTTTATAACAGAGTAATTTATATTCACCTGGATATATACCTAGTAATGCGATTCCTGGGTGGAATGTTATTTCTGTCTTTATGTCTTTGGGGAATTCCATACTGTCTCCCACAATGATTGAACTAATTTACACTCCCACCAACAGTGTCTAAGTGTTCCTTTTCCTCCACAAGCTTGCCACCATTTGTTATTTTTTGACTTTTTAATAATAGCCATTCTGACTGGTAGGAAATGGTATGTCATTGCAGTTTTGATTTGCATTTCTCTAATGATCAGTGATGTTGAGCTTTTTTTTATATATGATTGTTTGCTGCATGTGTCTTCTTTTGAAAGGTGTCGTGTTGTTTGCCCACTTTTTTATGGGATTCCTTACTATACCTTTGTTGGATTCATAATTTGCAAATATCTTCTCTTATTCTGTAGGTTGTCTTTTTACTCTGTTGATCGTTTATTTTGCTGTGCAGAAGCGCTTCTGGGCTTTCTTTGATTGGTAGACTATTTATTACTGCCTCAATTTTACAGTGCACTGATGGTATCTTCAGGGTTTTAGTAGCGTCCTGGTTCAGTCTTAGGAAGGTGTATATATCCAGGAAATTCTTCTAGACTTTCTAGTGTATGTGCATATAAGTGTTCAGAATACTGTCTGATTGTTGTTTGTCGTTCTGGTTATTGGCAATAGACTCCTTGTTGTTTTTGGTAGTGTTTATGTGAATCTTCTGTCTTTTCTTTATTAATCTCACTAGCAGTGAGATTTTTATTTTATTAATATTTTATTATTTTATTAATATTTTCCCAAAAACAGCTCCTGTATTTGTTGATCTTTCAAATGGCTTTCCATGTCTCAATATCCTTCAGTTCAGCTCTGCTTTTGGTTATTTCTTGTCTTGTGATAGCTTTGGGATTTGTTTGATCTTGGTTTCTGTAGTTATTTAGTTGTGATGTTAGGTTGTCAACTTAAGATGTTTCCAACTTTTTCACGTAGGCTTTTAGTGCTTTAAACTTCCCTCTTAACACTGCCTTAGCTGTGTCCCAGAGATTTTGGTATGTTGTGTTTTTTTCCTCATTAGTTTCAAAGAACTCCTTGATTTCTGCCTTAATTTCATCATTTACCGAAAAGTGATTCAGGAGCAGGTTACTCAGTTTCCATGTAATTGTCTGGTTTTGAATGCTTTTCTTAGTCTTAATTTCCAATTTGATTGTGCTGTGGTCTGAGAGACTGTGCGTTATGATTTCACTTCTTTTGCATTTGTGGAGTAGTGTTTTACTTTCAATTTGTGATTGATTTTAGATTATGTGCCATGTAGCAAAGAGAAGAATGTACATTCTGTTGTTTCTGGGTGGAGAGTTCTGAATATATCTATCAGGTCCATTTGGTCTAGTGCTGAGTTCAGGTGCTGAATATCTTTGTTATTTTTCTGGCTGGATGAACTGTCTAATATTGTCAGTGGGGTATTAAAGTCTCCCATTATTATTTTGTGGGGGTCTAAGTCTCTTTGAAGATCTCTAAGACCTTGCTTTATGAATCTGGGTGCTCCTGTGTTGGGTGCATATATATTTACAATAGTTAGATTTTCTTGTTGATTTGAACCCGTAAAGGGATGGAGGAAAAATCTACCAAGCAACTGGAAAACAGAAAAATAGGCTGGGTTGCAATCTGAGTTTCTGACAAAACAGACATTAAACCAATAAAAACCATTTTAATTTTAACATTATTTAAAAACTTTAATGATTGATGTTGTCAGTATATATTTCTTTTTATGTGTGTTTAAAATTACTAACCACATTATTCTCCATATAGGAATTCAAATTTTAAGCAATAGATACGTTTGTATGTGCTGTCTGTCCAAACATGATTTTTTTTTAAAGAAAAAGCCACAGGGAAACATATAATAGACATTTCTTATCGTAGAAAATAATGAGTTAGATTCTAATTTCCATTTTGTGAAGCAAAAATAGGAACTAGGATACTATGGGGCCAGAAGATTTTTGAAAATATAATGATTGGAAATATAGTTACTGTTTGTTCTGCTTATATGTGCTAGAGCTAATGATGAAACAAATTGTATATTGTAGCAGGTTTGTTTGCCTTTAGTACCCAAAATGACAAAATTTGAACCCAAGAATTTCTTTCAGGACCAAAGCTTTTATAACAGTGGCGTGAACCACATCACTCTTGGCGGTGCACACACACACATCAAACCACCCAAATGCTTAGACTTCATATTTATTTAAAGTAAGGTCTCATAACTAACCCCTCACTGATTACTCTGTTTAATATATAAACCTAATATGTTCACCCCAAATAGGACTAAAATGTACATGATTAATAGAGCATATGTAGTTGAGTAAAGCCAAAAGAAAAGCCAGGCCATCTTTATCTAAATATCCAGCTCTTGAGATACTAACCAATGTTGAGTACAGCTCGCGTAATTGATTTTTATTAGTTGTATTAAATAAAATCTCTAAATACATTGTATTGATTCATAGAAACAAAAGATGGAGATTTGCTCATTTTAAGCTATGAGAGCCTCCATGTTAATTTTGAAATAGTGGTCATTACATTTGAATGCCTGGGCATGAGTGAGTGCTTCCTGGGTAACTAGACATTGTGTACATTAAAAGATGTGACTTATAGCATGGTTTTCATAAAATTTCTCTACTCTATGAAAAACTGTATGAGAAATTCATGTAGATATATTGACGAAGAGAAATATTAAGTGTTGAAACCCTTTTCAAACTGAAATGAGAATTGGAGACAGCTTCACTCCTGACACAGATTAATTTTGAAAGGTGCATTTGCTTGTTTCCCACATGTGTTTTTCTTTGCTAAGAACATGCTGTGTGACTAGAAAGAAAGCCTGCTTATTTGCAAAATTCTATAGTTCCTTACTAGTCTCAGGGATGTCTAAAAGCATACAAAGACATTAAAATCCAACAGCAATATTTTGTTCAAGATTCACTGTAGCCAATAATCACACAGAAAAGTTGTGGCTGACTTGTAATTGGGGACCCTGCTGTGTTTCCACAGCCTTTTCTGTTTATGCATATATTAGAGAAGATAAATACTTACTTGTTTTAGGTATGTAAGTTCTATATAAATAATCTGGGAGTCAAAAAGGTAATTTGATGGCCACCACAAAGGTGTAAAAGACACATTTCTTTCTTATTGAAACTTGCAAAGGATACATTTAAATACATAGTGTTTAGTTTAGTGATATGACCCACAGACTTTTATGTTGATTTTGGTTTAGTAATGCTTGAAAAATCAATTCCTCAGCTGCCAGAGTCCACTTCATGGGGTGATATCATGAATACATGTTTGAAATAAAAATATGTATTACACTAGCATGTTCTCCAAACTAAAATTGAAAAGGCAATGCTTCTTTTAAATAATTGACATGCAAAAAACAGTTTGAATATTCAATAAGGTCTTATAATAGGATGTGTAATAAAGTTACTGCAGATGTATTTGAACACAGATTACTTTGATGATATATTTCAAGTTAACAGGGCATCTGAGAGTATCCAATAAAAATTTGGAAACATTTTTATGTTTCTTAATTCCCCTGAATGCCATGCTCTGTAAAACATTATGGGCACTACAGTTTTGTAACTAATGTTTTCATGTTGGCATTTTTTAATAAACCCACTGAAAAAACCTTCTGTAAAAAAATCAATATATTTTGGTCTACTCTCATAGCAGAGAGTGTTACTTGCACAGATCTAGCTTAGGTTCTACATGAAAGCTTTAAAGTCAATGTCCAAAGTGTACTGTTTTTCTCTAGTCTATCCCTTTGGGATTTCATTTCCTTAAGATTTTAGGTGGTAGCTAAGGTAATGTGGACAAAAAAAAAGGTGGGCCAAAATGAGCATCAATTATAATACAAAGCCATGAAATGAATATAATGAATGTGTGGTAAAGGATGCCTACTGATGAAAGCTAACTTTCAAATAAGCATAGACTACAGAAATGTAGAAAAGTGATCATTGTATGTTCCTAATTATAATACATTATTTTTGTTCACTATATTCAAATGTATTAATAAAGTGGGAAATTAAACATTTAATGTCATAAGCATCAAATAATGAAATGTTAACTTTGAAATTAAATGTATCTTCATATCACTACTAGTCTTTTCTAATTTGCTAAGTATCAGGCAGCTTTAAAAGTTGTCATATAACAAACTTTTAAAAGTTATCATATAAGAAACACAATCAATGATAACCTCCTCATAATTTAAATTATGATCTCACTTTGATTTATTATGTATATGTAAAAACTAAGCAATTCAGCTTTGGAAACTACAAGTCTAAATGCACAGTTCTTTGAAGTCACATTTCCTCATTAAAAGTATTCCACATAAAGAGGCAGGCACAGTGGCTCATGCCTGTAATCCAGCACTTTGGGAGGCCGAGGTGGGTGGATCACCGGAGGTCAGGAGTTTGAGACCAGTCTGGCCAAAATGGCAAAACCCCATCTCTACTAAAAATACAAAAATTAGCTGTGCATGGTGGCAGGTGCCTGTAATCCCAGCTATTCAGGAAGCTAAGGCAAGACAATCGCTTGAACCCAGGAGGTGGAGGTTGCCAAGATCACGCCACTGCACTACAGCCTAGGTGACAGAGTGAGACTCTGTCTCAAAGAACTACAACAAAAAATTAATCCATTCAGAAAGAAAGTCTATCCAGTTGTTTCTTAGTGAGGAAATAAAAGTTTCCTATTAAAAAAGTATGAGGCTATTTGTACTGATTTCAGTGAGATCTTGAGGAAAATACAAATTATTCAGAGTGGCTTCACAAAATAGTTTTATCGAGCATTCAAGAAAGATAATATGTTAACAAGGGACTCTTTTAGCAACTATTGTAGGATCTTTGCTAGGGGTTTTCAGTCTTAGACTAATTACTGCCCAATACTGAGGCACAACCCTTTCGTGTTCTCTACTTGGTGAATGTCCAGTGCATGATGAGGATTTCCAGTCTGTCTGGCAGGAATATGCATGATACACATAATGGTCATTGTAAACTCTGATCCTTTTTTGTCCCCAAATAACTTCTTCAGTGTATCATGCCTAAGTTGATATACTGAAGACTTGACAGGCACTCTGCAAATTTTTAGGATTCTCTATGTATACAACTCTCTCCTTTCTTGGTGCTCTGTTTTCCAAACACTAGCCTCCTTGGTTTCTCCCAAGTCCTGGATCCTTCTCTGCAATTCAGAGAATCCATCATGCTCCTTTGGGTCCCTCTGTGTTGCAACCTAGAAACTCTCAAGCTGGGCAACTAGTGTAATAGGGGTCATGTCATCTGTATCCCATTTCCCTAAGATCACCGTTCTTTGTTGTCTGGTGCTCTATGATTTGAAAATGATCATTTCAGATATATTGGTATTGTTTGTTTTTTCAGGTAGGAGGGCAAATTTTTCTGTCTTGTCAGGTCTGCACTTATATTTTAATGGAGTAGAACCATAGTGTCAAATAGAGTTGCCACATATCTAATATTTCAGTATTTATAAAATACAATATAATTTTGGCTTTTATTTCTTACAAATTTTTGTAGAAACTGATGAACTTCCTGTCAATTCAATGTTTTGAACTATATATTAATTCCACTTTTTAGCCAATATATTTTCACCTTTCATACATGTATTGTATTTGCTTCTTGCTTGAAATTCTAGCAAATGTTTATTCTAGTTATATCCTTTTTAGTATGCTTTAGTAGTAGCTATCTAGAGAGTTCTGAAAATTTAGAAAAAAATAATAAGATAGCAATATTGACAATTATTTTAAAGAGCAAGAAATTCTTTCAAGACAGGTTCTTGAGACCCACATATAATTATACATTGCAGTATGGTGTCACATTGGACTCTGCTCTTGTGTTTATGTTGTAACACTGGGAAGCATCTTCAAGCCTTAGGATTCAGCATGACAAATCCACAAGCTCATAGCACCTGAAAGGTGGAGTTATCAAGCCATAGAGATAATGAGGGCAGTAGGATAAATGTGCCAGGAAACTCAAACTGCTGCCTTCACATCAGAGGTTGTAGAGGTGTAAGTGTTAGGCAATATTAGCCTCATTTTACAGATGTCTGAGAAGATGAGCATTAATCAAAATAATTACTTTTGCAGATCTTGTAGGGTACCTTTTAGAGAAACTACTAAAATGCACCATCTTGTTATAAAAAGAAAATCTAGACGTTGTCATTTCTAAATTCTTAGAATAAAATTATGGAAAATATTATCAAATCACCTTTGACAATGGATACATTTAAAAAGAATTCTTTCCTATAGAAGCATACTGTTATTTTAGGATATAGTGGCCAAGTGTGATAGCTCCTTTGTGAGATTTGTTGAGTGAGGAAATGTGAGAGGAAGTTATATTGACCACCAAGGGTTTTCCATGCAAGTATAAGATAGTGATAGTCTTCAAGAACAAAAGGGCTTACTTTTTTATAATATCTGTGGGCAAAAGAAGAATTTCCACACATTCATTGTTTACATAACATAGCATCAAACATGTAATTCTGCTGATTTTGTGTTGTTAATGATATCTCTTCCTAAGTATTTTTTCCATCTCTTTGAAGAAAGTTGGAGGAGCTAGGGTTCAGTAGGCATACTTGGGGCTGCAAATCTAAACCATCATCCTTGCACTGGGAAACTGCCAAAAATAAGAGCTACCAAACCGTTTGGAACTTGATAGTTTTTTTCTTTTGCTTTCTTGTTTTTTGAGAGAGAGTATCACTCTGGTGACTAAGCTGGAGTGCTATGGTGCATTCTTGGCTCATTGAAACCTCCTCCTCCCAGTTTCAAGCAATTCTCATACCTCAGCCTCCCAAGTAGCTGGAATTACAGGCCTGCACTGACACCATGCCTGGATAATTTTTGTATTTTTAGTAGAGATGGCGTTTCACCATTTGGCCAGGCAAGGCTTGAACCCCTGGCCTCAAGTGAATTGCCTGTCTCAGCTTGCTCAAGTGCTGGGATTACAGGCAGGAGCCACTGTGCCTGGTGGGACTTGACAGATAATTTTTAAAAAGGAAAAATAATTTATTGTCTCATAAAGCTATTTATGGTTATGATCTTTCTCAAATGCTTTCTGTGATTATGAACTGATCATACATTCAAATTAAAATGGAACTAATTTAGAATAATTTGGTTTGGCACTTTAGAACAAAGATATTTTGTATGAAAGATAAACCAGCAGTATATAATTTGAAATGGGAGTAAATTCAATGGAAAAGAAAATCCTTCCTGTTATAAAAACTAACAAGTTATGTGTGATTTTACTTATTGTTTAAAACACAGGAGACTAAATATTTATGGTCTTTAAAATCTATAAATTTTATTCTATTTTTTTTCTTTTTGCTCTAGTGTACTTATCAACAAACACTAATGTGGTATGAATTCAAGGGCAGGGATTTTGTTCTTCTTGGTTACTCAAACTCATACTTACCATAGTGCCCAGCACATACTCAGTGTATGTTCATGGAATGAATGTGTAGAATTTATTTATTTATTTATTTTTGAGACAGAGTCTTGCCGTGACTCCCAGGCTGGAGTGCAATGGCATGATCTTGGCTCACTACAATCTCAGCTTCCCAGGTTCAACTGATTCTCTGCCTCAGCTTCCCAAGTAGCTGGGACTACAGGCGTGTGGCACCATGCCTGGCTACTTTTTGTATTTTTAGTAGAGACAGGGTTTTACCAGATTGGACAGGCTGGTCTGGAACTCCTGACCTCAAGTAATCCACCCACCTCAGCCTCCCAAAGTGCTCAGATCACAAGCATGAGCCACCACGCCCAAAAGAGTGTGTAGAATTTAGAGACGAATTGATTATCTGCCTTACTAGTCTATAAAAATATGCTATATGGAAAAACTTAAGTTCCATAGGAAAACGGACCCTAAATTAAGCATATGTGTTCTACATTGAATTCCCTTTTCAGTACTCTCAGTTTTTTAAACTCATTTTGGGGATGACCCTGTTTTTTAAGGAATTAAAGAAATAAATATTAAAGTACTTAACCTTTAACATTTAGAAACACAATAATTTAATATTAAACTATTGATCGAATAATTTATTTGAATTTATTTTAAAGTTTGAGGAATGTAAAATATTGGTATTAGGCAGGGTATAGTGGCTCATGCCTATATATCCCAGTACATTAGGAGACTGAGGCCAGCAGATCACTTGAGCCCAGGAGTTTGAGACCATCCTGCACAACACGGTAAAACCCATCTGTACAAAAAATAGAAAAGTGAGCTGTGGACCAGGCATAGTGGCTCATGCCTGTAATCCCAACAGTTTGGGAGGCCAAGGCAGGTGGATCACTTGAGATCAGGAGTACAAGACCAGCCTGGCCAGCATGGTGAAACCCTGTCTCTACCAAAAATACAAAAAAGTTAGTGGGGAGTGGTGGTAGGTGCTGGTAATCCCAGCTACTTGGAAGGCTGAGGCAGGTGAACTGCTTGAACCCAGGAGGCAGAGGTTGCAGTGAGCCAAGATGGTGCCATTGCACTCCAGCCTGGGCAACAAGAATAAAACTCTGTCTCAAGAAAAAAAAAAATTAGCTGTGCACAGTAGCATGTGTCTGTAGTCCCAGCTACTCGGGAGGCTGAGGCAAGAGAATAGCTTGACACTGGAAAGGGAGGGTGCAGTGAGCCAAGATGGTGCCATTATACTCCAGGCTGAATGATGGGAGTAAAACCCTGTTTCAAAAATAAAATAAAATAAAACAGAACATTGTTATTAAATATTTAATATTAAATTATTGATTATATTAATAATGTTTTCTTCCAGGGTTTTTATAGTTTGAGGTCTTACACTCAAAGTTTTAATCAATTGCGAGTTAATTTTTATATATGGTGAAAGGTAGGGGTCCAGTTTCAGTCTTCTGAGTGTGGCTAGCCAGCTATCCCTGTAACAGTTTTTGAATAAGGAGTCCTTTACCCATTGCTTTTGTCAATTTTCTCGAAGATCGTTCGGGACATCAGCCTAGGGAAATAATTTACAGGTAAGTCCTCAAAAGCAATTTCAACAAAAACAAAAGTAGACAAATGGGACCTAGTCACAGTAAAGAGCTTCTGCACAGCAAAAGAAATTATCAACACAGTAAACAGACAAGCAATTTCAACAAAAACAGAAATTGACAAATGGGACCTAGTTATAATAAAGATCTTCTTCACAGCAAAAGAAACTATCAACAGAGTAAACAGGCAATCTACAGAATGGGAGAAAATATTTGCCAACTATCCATCTGATAAAGGACTTATTTCCAAAATCAATAAGAAACTTAAGTAAATCAACAAGCAAAAATCAAATAACCTTATTAAAAAGTGGGCAAAGAACATAAACAGGCACCTCTCAAAAATAGACATACAAGTATCCAACAAACATCTGAAAAAGTTCTCAACATCAGTAATTATCAGAGAAATGCAAATCAAAACCACAATGAGATACTGTCTCATGCCAGTGAGAACGGCTATTATAAAAAAGTCGAAACACTACAGATACTGGTGAGGCTGAAAGAAAAGGAACACTTACACACTGCTGGTGAGAAAGTAAATTACTTCAGCCTCTGTGGAAAGCAGTTTGGCGATTTCTCAAAGAACTTAAGACACAGCAATCCCATTACTCAGTGTATATCCAGAAGAAAATAAATCACTCTTTCAAAAGACACATATACTCATATGTTCATCGCAGCATTATTCACAATAGACAAGACATGGAGTCAACCTAGGTGCCCATCAACAGTGGAATGGATAAAGAAAACATGTTATGTATATACCTGGAATACTATTCAGCCATAAAAAAGAATTCATGTTCTTTGCAACAACATGGATGTAGCTGGAAGCCATAACTCTAGGTGAATTAGTGGAGGAGCAGAAAAACAAATACTGCAATTTCTTACTGATAACTGAAAGCTAAACATTGGGTGCCCTGAACATAAAAATTACAACAATAGATACTGGAGACTAATAGAACGAGGACGAAAGGAGGAGGGCAAGGGTTGGAAAACTAATTGTTGAGTACTATGCTCACTGTCTGGGTGATGAGATCATTCCTATCTCAAACCTCAGCATCAGGCAATATACTAATATAACAAACCTGAAAATGTATCCCCTGAGGCTAAAATAAAATTTAAATTTATTAAAAAATGAAGATTCTATTTTCTCAAAATATCATTAGCAATGTAATAAGACTTATTAACATTTAATCTTTTAATATTAAAATTCAAATATAAAATATTCCTTTATTTTGTCACTCATTCAATAAACATATATTGGGTACTATGTTGTAGGCACTTGGGATACCACAGTGAACAAAGAGATACAAAGTTTCATTGAGTTTATATCCTAGTAAAAGAAGATGGATGACAAACAGAATGCATCAACAAACATATAAGTGTATAGCACTGATAAATCATATGAAGAGCAATAAAACAGAAAATGGTTATAAAGAGTTATGGAGAAGAGCTATTTTGTGTTGGAGAGACAAGGATGTGTATTTGAATAGAGACTGGAATGAAGTGCACCCTAACGGTCACTGAGGGAAGTCATTTCAAGCAGAAGGAATAGTAGGTGAAACAGACTTGAGTGGGGAAAATGTTTGTCATGTCCAGGAATAGGAAAATTTCTGACATGGTTTATTATGAGTTAAAGAGAGAAAGCTCACTAGACCACTAGGGATTAATAGCGGGGTATGGTGTATTTGGGCTAGACTGATGACTTTGAGCTTTATTCTGAGTGAGCCCCTGGAGGGCTTAGAACATGAGTGACATGATCTGACTTACCTTTAAAAGGCTTACTCTGCATATTGCAGGTTGGGGGCTGTGATAGGTGGACAGGCAATTTTAGAAGTAGGAAGACCCGTTAGAAGAGTATTTCAACAATTATTGGGGAGATCATGTTGGGGCGGAACAGGATAATACATGCTTTGATGCTGGATATATTTTAAGTATGTCTCTGATGTATTAGAAGTAGACAGAAAAAGTTAAGGACCAGTCACAGGTTTTCGTCTTCAGCAATTGAAGGCTAGGAGGTGTGATTTTCTACGATAAAGAAAACCAGGGAGTGTATGGTGAGGAGGAGCTCAAAGGCAGTGTTTTAGTCATGCCAAGTTTCAGTTGCATGTTAACCAGCTAGAGATGTGGACTAGGTGGTGGATTCCTGCATTAAGTTGGTTTCCACTGATTCCAGTAGTCAGGATGCAGTTTGGTAAAAGGAGTTGTTTCTATTGTCCAGGGATCATATGTTTCCTAACCAAAATAAGTACACATACTTACTCCATCTCCGAGTTCGCATGACATCTGGAAGAGCTAAAGAGACCTTCTATTTATGCTTCTCAGTTGTTTATCTTATTGTAATTAATTAAGATTAGCCTAAGTTCCTGAACATAGTAACAATAATACTAACCATGACCATCAATTGACTTTTTCAATCTGTGCCAAACACTCTTCTAAGTATTTTATAAGATTACAGTCCTTGCCACATGCATATTTTTTCAAATGTACCAAACATATAACTGAGGCTTTAAAATGTCAAAAATTTGTTCATAGTTACACGGATGGTAGGTTTGCATAATTCCAAATTCTGTGTTCTTAAAGAGCATTTGCAATCATACTATAGTTTTTGACACAAATTATTTCTCCCATTTATGTAAATTTTTCCCTGCCAAAAACCACAGTGAAGCAATATAGTGAGGGAAGCCATTTTAATCAAAGTAACTGAACAAACCCTAGTTATTTCTACCACCAGGAAAATATTTCTGTTATTTTTGTGCTCACTCTTCCTGAGCAGACATTGCGGACCTCCACATGTTGAAATATTAATAGTACTCTCCTGCTCTGGTCTAAGACATTCTGGCTTCCACTGACTCCCCTATCCTGTATATAATACCTATATGCATGTAAAAATAGTATTCATTCTTTCCCTTGGCTCAAAGGCCAATATATCAGTAAGTTTTAATTTACTTTGCAAAACTCTACCATATTAACATGAAGAGCACACTAATGCTTAACGTTTAAGCATTAAAAATATAACTTTTGACATGTATATATGAGCATGTAGATTTCATCAAATATAAATGTATGTATGTAATCTCTTTTATATATATGTTTTTACTCATAAACACATTCTCCTTTAAATATTTTCTGTATTAGAGAAAGCTTTTCATTTGAAACCACAAAGATTTTGTGATACTAAAATGGCCATTCGAATAGTGTTTTCTCATTTGATTGTGAGTAACTTGTCTGTGGAGACTCACATGCTTCAAAAAATTATCAAAGTCAAAACTTTAAAGGAGAATTTTAGCCTGAACACTTGAAGCAAAATATCATTATGGAATTGTCCAATTACTTCTCCAAATGTCCAAAAAGAAACCAAATAACATTAAGAGAACCAAAATGGTCTCTGTGTAGTCAAACTTTCTCAAAAGTGTCAATTGCCAAGTGGTGTCATAGAAAATAAAGTTTGGGCTGTTTTGTCAGCTTTAACTGTTCTTCTACCTTTTAGCAACTCTCCTAAAGGCTCCATTGATCTCTGTGTTTGTTTGACAGGTGCTGTCACCAGTGACTCTCCTTCTGAGGGTTTGGTTCATTATCCTGACCTTGACTTCCATTGGATTTCTTCTGGATCAAAGGCAAGAAGTAAAACTCTTGCACTGTTTTTACATTTACTCAATTCAAGAATTTTCCACAGAGTGGTAAACTACCAGCACATTAGATAACTTTATAGTGTAGTTTAAAAAATAAATACAACACTTAGGTATTTGACTTTTCATTGTTTTTAGAGTGGATAACTATATTAGTTCTCCTAACCACTCATTTTTTAAATGAATGAAGTATGAAGATATGAACTCAGTGAAATGATTCACTCTTACTTTAAACCCTAGAAATTTAGTTGCCTAATATTTTATTAGCTGAAAATAAACTTTACCCTAACTCGTCAATGATCAAACTAAGCAGTACATTGATAAAGAACAGATTTTCCCTAAAAAGAGAGATGAGTGTCCTTTCTTAGTTTAATCCCTGTTTTCAAATAGCTTCAGGGGACATGCTCTTTAAATATATTAAAATACTCGGTATTTCTTGAGAGTAAAAGTTCATCTCTATATTAGTTACATCATGTACAAACATGAAGAGCATATGAAACGCTTATGCATATTAATGACATTTTATTTCAGACCCCAGGCAGCTATTATGGAAACTCTTCGTTGCTTGACGTTCCTAATGCTGTACAGATTTGGTCACCTGAAGCCTCTTGTCCCTTCCTTATCATCTGCTTTTGAGGTAGGACATTCATCTTAGGTAACCACCGGATGGTGTATACCTATTGCATATTTAATTTATTCATTCAACAATGTTTTCTCTACTTCACTTCTAACCAGTACTTGTGGGAAATTTTTACCTTTTTTTTTTTACTTACCAGTACTTGTTTGTTGTGTCATCTGAGCTAGTTAATATTGCTGAGCCACAGATTTTTGGTTTCTAAAGTTGGATACCATTAACCTCATAGAGTTGTTGGATATTACAATACATTACACAACCTTTATCAAGAAATCAGAGCATGTAATAGGTTCTCAAGAAGTGGAAGAAGTGATTTTACAAAAAATTTTTGGCGGAGACTCTGCCATTTAAGTTTTTTTATAAAGCTTTTGAAGTAAAAATTGTGATCAAGATTCCTTGTCAGTTACCTATGAAAAGTAATCATTCTACAGAAATAAAGTCACTGAAGTCAATGAGATTTTTCCACAACTGAAAAATACAATCTTCTGTGATGATTAATTCTTATCTTCCAAAAACCATATTAAACTTGTGGGAATATATTTATTGTTTAGAATCTAGACAACTGTTAAAGACATTATTTTCTCATCACTAAAGCATTAGTAGACAGTGTATTATGTTTTTAATTGAGAGTTATATTGCTTATCTTTGGTGCCAAGACACCTGCCAGCACCACCAGAATGTGCAACTATAACTTTATTTAAGCTTGAAATATAAATATGAAATCCCCCCTTTCTGGCATCAATGAAAAACCTAATATATACCCTTTCATTATTTAGTATTGATTACAATGTGAAACAACTCCTTTGGAAGAAATTTGATGATATCTATCAAAATTGCAAATACACATATCCTTTAACCCAGCATTTCACTTTTAGGAATTTGTTCTACTGAAATGGTATGCTCACACATCTGTGATTTGGTGTATATGTGATATTATTCATTGTAGCATTACTTGTTATGACATAATATTAGCAACAATCTAATGATGTGAATAGAGGCATATTCAAAAATTAGTCATTAATTAGTCATTAAATCAAAAATATGCATCTATAATAATAAAACAAGAAGCCCTTTAGTACCAGTAAGGAACAATCTTCACCATAAAACATGATACAGGATTTCATGTGAAGTAGTCTGCCATATGCTGCACATAACTATAAAAATAGGGAGAGGGAGATAAAGATATATAAATGTATAAATGTATTTTATTGTATTTATGTAAATATATCTAGGAAGTTAAACAAGAACCTAACATCTGCTCGTGGGAAGAAAAGGTGAATTTTGTGGTTAGAAGAAAGGAAGAGGAAGATTCTTTATTAAGTTAATATTCTTTGATATCAATAAAACTTCTAAACTTCTAAACCATAGAGGTATATTTACACATTATATATATTATGTGAATTTAATCCATGAAGCATACAATCTTAGTATCGGCATCTTGGATATCATCTAGCTTAATATATTCTGCAATATAGTTGATATGTGTACATTTGTTTTGTTTCTTGAAATTATAACCTAAAAGCAAAATAGAGAATCATAAATTATACATATTTAATAAAATTCAGAACTACACATGCCAAAAAAACACAAAATCAAAGAAAAAGGGCACTTTTAACAGCCTAGATGAGGGACGCATTCTAATTTAAGGCATGAAAGATAATAATTTTATTTAATAAGACTACTCTTAGGTTTGTGGTGATAGTTTATATTACACACTCCAGAAGCAAATAGAGAACTTCCTTACTTTAGCCAATGTTGTAAATGTGTGGGAATGTGTGCTTACAAAACATATTGCATTTAAGATTGTTTGATGATGAGATGGTGGCAGGAAATGTAGTATGTCCCACTTTTTTTTTTTTTTTTTTTAATTTTCATTGGATTACAGGTTTTGGGGTACATGAGCAGAGCATGCAAGACAGTTGCGTAGGTACACACATGGCAGTGTGCTTTGCTTTTCTTCTCCCCTTCACCCACATTTGGCATTTCTCCCCAGGCTATCCCTCCCCACCTCCCCCTCCCACTGGCCCTCCCCTTTTCCCCCCAATAGACCCCAGTGTTTAGTACTCCCCTCCCTGTGTCCATGTGTTCTCATTTTTCATCACCCACCTATGAGTGAGAATATGTGGTGTTTCATTTTCTGTTCTTGTGTCAGTTTGCTGAGGATGATGTTTTCCAGATTCATCCATGTCCCTACAAACGACACGAACTCATCATTTCTGATTGCTGCATAATATTCCATGGTGTATATGTGCCACATTTTTCCAATCCAGTCTATTATCAATGGGCATTTGGGTTGATTCCAGGTCTTTGCTATTGTAAACAGTGCTGCAATGAACATTCGTGTACATGTGTCCTTATAGTAGAACGATTTATAGTCTTTTGGATATATACCCAGTAATGGGATTGCTGGGTCAAATGGAATTTCTATTTCTAAGGCCTTGAGGAATTGCCACACTGTCTTCCACAATGGTTGAACTAATTTACACTCCCACCAACAGTGTAAAAGTGTTCCTTTTTCTCCACATCCTCTCCAGCATCTGTTGTCTCCAGATTTTTTAATGATCGCCATTCTAACTGGCGTGAGATGGTATCTCAATGTGGTTTTGATTTGCATCTCTCTGATGACCAGTGATGATGAGCATTTTTTCATATGATTGTTGGCCTCATATATGTCTTCTTTCGTAAAGTATCTGTTCATATCCTTTGCCCACTTTTGAATGGGCTTGTTTGTTTTTTTCCTGTAAATCTGCTTGAGTTGTTTGTAAATTCTGGATATCAGCCCTTTGTCAGATGGGTAGACTGCGAAAATTTTTCCCATTCTGTTGGTTGCCGATCCACTCTAGTGACTGTTTCTTTTGCCGTGCAGAAGCTGTGGAGTTTCATTAGGTCCCATTTGTCTATTTTGGCTTTTGTTGCCACTGCTTTTGGTGTTTTGTTCATGAAGTCCTTGCCTACTCCTATGTCCTGGATAGTTTTGCCTAGATTTCCTTCTAGGGTTTTTATGGTGCCAGGTCTTATGTTTAAGTCTTTAATCCATCTGGAGTTAATTTTAGTGTAAGGTGTCAGGAAGGGGTCCAGTTTCTGCTTTCTGCACATGGCTAGCCAGTTTTCCCAACACCATTTGTTAAACATGGAATCCTTGCCCCATTGCTTGTTTTTGTCAGGTTTATCAAAGATTGTATAGTTGTATGTATGTTGTGTTGCCTCCGGTGCCTCTGTTTTGTTCCATTGGTCTATATCTCTGTTTTGGTACCAGTACCATGCTGTTTTGATTACTGTAGCCTTGTAGTATAGTTTGAAATCCGGTAGTGTGATGCCCCCCGCTGTGTTCTTTTTGCTTAGAATTGACTTGGCTATGCGGGCTCTCTTTTGGTTCCATATGAAGTTCATGGTGGTTTTTTCCAGTTCTGTGAAGAAAGTCAATGGTAGCTTGATGGGGATAGCGTTGATTCTGTAAATTACTTTGGGCAGTATAGCCATTTTCACGATATTAATTCTTCCTAACCATGAACATGGAATGTTTCTCCATCTGTTTGTGTCCTCTCTGATTTCGTTGAGCAGTGGTTTGTAGTTCTCCTTGAAGAGGTCTCTTACGTTCCTTGTGAGTTGTATTCCAAGGTATTTTATTCTTTTTGTAGCAATTGCGAATGGCAGTTCGCTCTTGATTTGGCTTTCTTTAAGTCTGTTATTGGTGTAGACGAATGCTTGTGATTTTTGCACATTGATTTTATATCCTGAGACTTTGCTGAAGTTGTTTATCAGTTTCAGGAGTTTTTGGGCTGAGGCGATGGGGTCTTCTAGGTATACTATCATGTCGTCTGCAAATAGAGACAATTTGGCTTCCACCTTTCCTATCTGAATACCCGTTATTTCTTTTTCTTGCCTGATTGCTCTGGCTAGAACTTCCAGTACTATATTGAATAGGAGTGGTGAGAGAGGGCATCCTTGTATAGTACCAGATTTCAAAGGGAATGCTTCCAGTTTTTGCCCATTCAGTATGATATTGGCTGTTGGTTTGTCATAAATAGCTTTTATTACTTTGAGATACGTTCCATCGATACCGAGTTTATTGAGGGTTTTTAGCATAAAGGGCTGTTGAATTTTGTCAAATGCCTTCTCTGCGTCAATTGAGATAATCATGTGGTTTTTGTTTTTGGTTCTGTTTATGTGGTGAATTACGTTGATAGACTTGCGTATGTTGAACCAGCCTTGCATCCCTGGGATGAATCCTACTTGATCATGATGAATAAGTTTTTTGATTTGCTGTTGCAATCAGCTTGCCAATATTTTATTGAAGATTTTTGCATCTATGTTCATCATGGATATTGGCCTGAAGTTTTCTTTTCTCGTTGGGTGTCTGCCGGGTTTTGGTATCAGGATGATGTTGGTCTCATAAAATGATTTGGGAAGGATTCCCTCTTTTTGGATTGTTTGAAATAGTTTTAGAAGGAATGGTACCAGCTCCTCCTTGTGTGTCTGGTAGAATTCGGCTGTGAACCCATCTGGACCTGGGCTTTTTTTGTGAGGTAGGCTCTTAATTGCTGCCTCAACTTCAGACCTTGTTATTGGTCTATTCATAGTTTCAGCTTCCTCCTGGTTTAGGCTTGGGAGGACACAGGAGTCCAGGAATTTATCCATTTCTTCCAGGTTTACTAGTTTATGTGCATAGAGTTGTTTGTAATATTCTCTGATGATGGTTTGAATTTCTGTGGAATCTGTGGTGATTTCCCCTTTATCATTTTTTATTGCATCTATTTGGTTGTTCTCTCTTTTATTTTTAATCAATCTGGCTAGTGGTCTGTCTATTTTGTTGATCTTTTCAAAAAACCAGCTCTTGGATTTATTGATTTTTTGAAGGGTTTTTCGTGTCTCAATCTCCTTCAGCTCAGCTCTGATCTTAGTAATTTCTTGTCTTCTGCTGGGTTTTGACTTTTTTTGATCTTGCTCCTCTAGCTCTTTCAATTTTGACGATAGGGTGTCAATTTTGGATCTCTCCATTCTCCTCATATGGGCACTTATTGCTATATACTTTCCTCTAGAGACTGCTTTAAATGTGTCCCAGAGGTTCTGGCACGTTGTGTCTTCATTCTCATTGGTTTCGAAGAACTTCTTTATTTCTGCCTTCATTTCGTTGTTTACCCAGTCAACATTCAAGAGCCAGTTGTTCAGTTTCCATGAAGCTGTGCGGTTCTGGGTCGGTTTCTGAATTCTGAGTTCTAACTTGATTGCACTATGGTCTGAGAGGCTGTTTGTTATGATTTCAGTTGTTTTGCATTTGTTGAGCAGTGCTTTACTTCCAATTATGTGGTCAATTTTAGAGTAGGTGTGATGTGGTGCTGAGAAGAATGTGTATTCTGTGGATTTGGGGTGGAGAGTTCTGTAAATGTCCACCAGGTTTGCTTGCTCCAGGTCTGAGTTCAAGCCCTGGGTATCCTTGTTGATTTTCTGTCTGGTTGATCTGTCTAGTATTGACAGTGGAGTGTTAAAGTCTCCCACTATTATTGTGTGGGAGTCTAAGTCCTTTTGTAAGTCATGAAGAACTTGCCTTATGTATCTGGGTGCTCCTGTGTTGGGTCCATATATGTTTAGGATCGTTAGCTCTTCTTGTTGTATCGATCCTTTTACCATTATGTAATGGCCTAAGTATGTCCCACTTTTAAGCATAATGAACTCTAGTGTAGGATCATGGCAGTTTACTTACTTAGTTAATAGATGAAGGTGAGTAGTAAAGAATTAAGCTTTGATGCCATATTGCCTGAATTTGATTGTTGGCTGAAGAACTGAGTAGCTGTGTGTTCTTTGGAAGTTACTTCGCCACTGAATTATTCTTGTTCTTGCTTTCCTCTTCTGTGAAAGGAAGAAGTATAACCTCCATTGAAATAGGATTTTGAGGATTAAATAAGAGAATATGTGTAAGGGATTTAGCACAGTGATAAATGCATAGTAAGTGTGCCACAAAAGTTAGGTACTGTTATTATGGTTATTATTTTATATGAACTTAAGGATTGCTTGAAATAATTCTTTGGCCTTGGCCTGCCTTGAAATCCACAAGTCAAGTTTGGGGACAGCTAGAATGAGAAGTAGGGAAGAACAGCATTGTTGAGGAAATGTCAGAGCTATGAATTCTTAGTCTGACACTCGCTCTGTCTGTGCTTTTGGATTCTGTGCCTCAGATTGTTCAACTGTAAAATAGGTTTAATGGGAGCTAACATGCATTGAGCTCTTATTATGTCTAAATGCCTTACTAGTATTACTCGATTCAGTATTCATACCAAGCCTATGATGTAGTTACTTCCATTATCTTCACAATGAGAATATTGAGGGGTGTACACAACTTGTCTAAATATACATAACTATTAAGTGAATAAGTCAGGGAACAAACTCAGGAAGTCTGACACTATAACTCTTCGTCATCAAGGTACATTTTTATCCATGTAATGATAACAATACTCATCTACCTTAAGGGTTGTAGCAAAATGTGGCAAAAGTAGCGTGGAAAATGTAAAGAGCTATAACAAAATGTCTTATCAATTTAACTGCAGAAGTGTTTTGAAAAGGCAAGTGGTTTGAATAATTTATCTCTGAATTATCTTTGGTTTATGATTCAAAGAAGAGAGAACATCATTGAAAAATCTTTCAGGGTGCTTAGCTACCCTTTCCAGAAACTACTTCTGTCCATTTGGGCACATGCATGACCAGTTCTTCAAGAGGACACGTTGCCTGTGATTTACCACTAGAATTTTTCCTTAAAATGATGTTGTAACAGTATTTAATTTGCATGGTTTGCTGGAAAAATGGAGTGCCACAAAGGAGAGAACATAGGAAGAAATGATAAATTATAGTTATAATTGTTCATATTACCATTACTAGAGTGTTAGTATTATTAATAAAGCTAAGCCATGAATGATTAAACTTGAGCAAGTCTTCTCTGACAAGAGGTCAAGTGAGATGGCAGCATAAAGACTGAATAAGCATTTTGCTAGCAACCTTTTTATCTGTGAAGTAGCCTTTCCTTTCCACTTCTTTTTTTTTTTTTTTAACTTTTATTTTTCTTTATTGCATTTTAGGTTTTGGGGTACATGTGAAGAACATGCAAGATAGTAGCATAGGTACACACATGGCAGTGTGATTTGCTGCCTTCCTCCCCTTCAGCTATATCTGGCATTTCTCCCCATGTTATCTCTCCCCAGCTCCCCACCCACTTCTGTCCCTCCTCTATTCCCCTCAACAGACCCCAGTGTGTAGTGCTCCCCTCCCTGTGTCCATGCGTTCCCATTGTTCAACACCTGCCTATGAGAGAGAACATGCAGTACTTTATTTTCTGTTCTTGTGTCAGTTTGCTGAAAATGATGTTCTCCAGGTTCATCCATGTCCCAACGAAGGACATGAACTCATCATTTTTTATTGCTGCATAATATTCCATGGTGTATATGTGCCACATTTTCCCTGTCCAGTCTATCATTGATGGACATCTGGGTTGATTCCAGGTCTTTGCTACTGTAAACAGTGCTCCAATGAACATTCATGTGCATGTGTCCTTATAGTAGAACGATGTATACTCCTTTGGATATATACCCAGTAATGGGATTGCTGGGTCAAATGGAATTTCTATTTCTAGGTCCTTGAGGAATCACCACACTGTCTTCCACAATGGTTGAACTAATTTACACACCCACCAGCAGTGTAAAAGTGTTCCTATTTCTCCACATCCTCTCCAGCATCTGTTGTCTCCAGATATTTTAATGATCGCCATTCTAAGTGGCATGAGATGGTATCTCAATGTAGTTTTGATTTGTATTTCTCTAATGACCAGTGATGATGAGCATTTTTTCATATGTTTGTTGGCCTCATGTATGTCTTCTTTTGTAAAGAGTCTGTTCATATCCTTTGCCCATTTTTGAATGGGCTTGTGTTTTTCCTGTAAATCTGTTTTAGTTCTTTGTAAATTCTGGATATCAGCCCTTTGTCAGATGGGTAAACTGAAAATTTTTTTCCCATTCTGTTGGTTGCCGATGCACTCTAATGACTGTTCCTTTTGCTGTGCAGAACCTGTGGAGTTTGATTAGGTCCCATTTGTCTATTTTGGCTTTTGTTGCCAATGCTTTTGGTGTTTTGGTCATGAAGTCCTTGCCTACTCCTATGTCCTGAATGGTTTTGCCTAGATTTTCTTCTAGGGTTTTTATGGTGTTAGGTCTTATGTTTAAGTCTTTAATCCATCTGGAGTTAATTTTAGTGTAAGGTGTCAGAAAGGGGTCCACTTTCTGCTTTCTGCACATGGCTAGCCAGTTTTCCCAACACCATTTATTAAACAGGGAATCCTTTCCCCCTTGCTTGTTTTTGTCAGGTTTATCAAAGATTGCATGATTGTAGATATGTTGTGTTGCCTCTGATGCCTCTGTTCTGTTCCATTGGTCTATATCTCTGTTTTGGTACCAGTACCATGCTGTTTTGATTACTGTAGCCTTGTAGTATAGTTTGAAGTCCAGTAGTGTGATGCCTCCTGCTGTGTTCTTTTTCCGTAGAATTGACTTGGCTATGCGGGCTCTGTTTTGGTTCCATATGAAGTTTAAGGTAGTTTTCTCAAGTTCTGTGAAGAAGGCCATTGGTAGCTTGATGGGGATAGCGTTGAATCTATAAATTACTTTGGGCAGTATGGCCATTTTCACAATATTGATTCTTCCTAACCATGAACATGGAATGTTTCTCCATCTGTTTGTGTCCTTTCTTATTTTGTTGAGCAGCGGTTTGTAGTTCTCCTTAAAGAGGTCCTTTACGTTCCTTCTTAGTTGTATACCAAGGTATTTTATTCCCTTTGTAGCAATTGTGAATGGCAGTTTCTTCCTGATTTGGCTCCCTTTTAGTCTGTTATTGGTGTATAGGAATGCTTGTGATTTTTGCACATTGATTTTGTATCCTGAGACTTTGCTGAAGTTGCTTATCAGTTTCAGGAGATTTTGGGCTGAGACGATGGGGTCTTCTAGACATACTATCATGTTGTCTGCAAATAGAGACAATTTGGCTTCCTCCTTTCCTATTTGAATATCCTTTATTTCTTTTTCTTGCCTGATTGCTCTGACTAGAACTTCCAATACTATATTGAATAGGAGTGGTGAGAGAGGGCATCCTTGTCTAGTGCTGGATTTCAAAGGGAATGCTTCCAGTTTTTGCCCATTCAGTATGATATTGGCTGTTGGTTTGTCGTAAATAGCTTTGATTATTTTGAGATACATTCCATCAATACCGAGTTTATTGAGGGTTTTTAGCATAAAGGGCTGTTGAATTTTGTCAAAGGTCTTCTGTGTGTCAATTGAGATAATCATGTGGTTTTTGTCTTTGGTTCTGTTTATGTGGTGAATTACGTTTATAGACTTGCATATGTTGAACCAGCCTAGCATACCCAGGATTAATCCTACTTGATCATGGTTGATAAGCTTTTTGATGTGCTGTTGCAATCGGTGGGCCAGTATTTTATTGAAGATTTTTGCATCTATGTTCATCATGGATATTGGCCTGAAGTTTTCTTTTCTTGTTGAGTCTCTGCCAGGTTTTGGTATCAGGATGATGTTGGACCCATAAAATTATTTGGGAAGGATTCCCTCTTTTTGGATTATTTGGAATAGTTTCAGAAAGAATGGTACCAGCTCCTCTTTGTGTGTCTGGTAGAATTCGGCTGTGAACCCATCTGGACCTGGGCTTTTTTGTGTGGTAGGCGCTTAATTGCTGCCTAAACTTCAGACCTTGTTATTGGTCTATTCATGGTTTCGACTTCTTCCTGGTTTAGGTTTGGGAGGACTCAAGTGTCCAGGAATTTATCCATTTCTTCCAGGTTTACTAGTTTATGTGCATAGAGTTGTTTGTAATATTCTCTGAAGATGGTTTGAATTTCTGTGGGTTCTGTGGTGATTTCCCCTTTGTCATTTTTTATTGCGTCTATTGGGTTATTTTCTTTTTTCTTTTTTATTTATCTGGCTAGTGGTCTATTTCATTGATCTTTTAGAAAAACCAGCTCCTGGATTTATTGATTTTTTTTTGAAGGGATTTTTGTGTCTCTATCTCCTTCAGTTCTGCTCTGATCTTAGTTATTTCTTGTCTTCTGCTAGGTTTTGAGTTTTTTGATCTTGCTCCTCTAGCTCTTTCAATTTTGCTGATAGGGTGTCAATTTAGGATCTCTCCACTCTTTCATGTGGGCACTTATTGCTATATATTTTCCTCTAGAGACTGCTTTAAATGTGTCCTAGAGATTCTGGTATGTTGTGTCTTCATTCTCATTGGTTTCAAAGAACTTCTTTATTTCTGCCTTCATTTCATTGTTTATCCAGTGGACATTCAAGAGCCAGTTGTTCAGTTTCCATGAGACTGTGTTGTTCTGACTTAGTTTCTGAATTCTGAGTTCTAACTTGATTGCACTGTGTCTGAGAGACTGTTTGTTATGATTTCCATTCTTTTGCATTTGCTGAGGAGTGATTTACTTCCAATTATGTGGTCAATTTTAGAGTAGGTATGATGTGGTGCTGAGAAGAATGTATATTCTGTGAATTTGGGGTGGAGAGTTCTGTAAATGTCTATCAGGTTTGCTTGTTGCAGGTCTGAGTTCAAGTCCTGGATATCCTTGTTAATTTTCTGTCTGGTTAATCTGTCTAATATTGACAGTGGAGTGTTAAAGTCTCCCACTATTATTGTGTGGGAGTCTAAGTCTCTTTGTAAGTCATGAAGAACTTGCCTTATGTATCTGAGTGCTCCTGTATTGGGTGCATATATGTTTAGGATGGTTAGCTCTTCTTGTTGTATCAATCCTTTTACCATTATGTAATGTTCTTCTTTGTCTATTTTGATCTTTGTTGCATTAAAGTCTATTTTATCAGAGATGAGAATTACAATTCCTGCTTTTTTTTTTGCTCGCCATTTGCTTGGTAAATCTTCCTCCATCCCTTTATTTTGAACCTTTGTGTATCCTTGCATGTGAGATGGGTTTCCTGGATACAGCACACCAACAGGTTTTGGCTTTTTATCCAATTTGCCAGTCTGTGTCTTTTGATTCATGCATTTAGTCCATTTACATTTAGGGTTAATATTGTTATGTGTGAATTTGATACTGCCATTTTGATGCTAGCTGGCTGTTTTGCTCATTGGTTGATGCAGATTCTTCATTTTGTTGATGCTCTTTACCATTTGGTATGTTTTTGGAGTGGCTGGTACTGGTTGTTCCTTTCTATGTGCAGTGCCTCTTTCAGGAGCTCTTGTAAAGCAGGCCTGGTGGTGACAAAATCTCTGAGTACTTGCTTGTTTGCAAAGGATTTTATTTTTCCTTCACTTATGAAGCTCAGTTTGGCTGGATATGAAATTCTGGGTTGAAAGTTCTTTTCTTTAAGGATGTTGAATATTGGCCCCCACTCTCTTCTGGCTTGTAGGGTTTCTGCCGAGAGATCTGCTCTGAGTCTGGTGGGTTTCTTTGTGGGTGACCCGACCTTTCTCTCTGGCTGCCCTTAGCATTTATTTTCTCCTTCATTTCAACCCTGGTGAATCTGACGATTATGTGCCTTGGAGTTGCTCTTCTTGAGGAACATCTTTGTGGTGTTCTCTGTATTTTCTGGACTTGAATATGGGCGTGCTTTGCTGGGTTGGGGAAGTTTTCCTGGATAATATCCTGAAGAGTATTTTCCAGCTTGGATTCATTCTCTTCATCACATTCAGGCACACCTATCAAACGTAGATTAGGTCTCTTCACATAGTCCCACATTTCTTGGAGACTTTGTTCATTCCTTTTTGCTCTTTTTTCTCTAATCTTGCCAACTTGTTTTATTTCATTGAGTTTATCTTCGACCTCTGATATCCTTTCTTCTGCTTGGTCAATTTGGCTGTTGAAACTTGTACATGATTCACGAAGTTCTTGTGTTGTGTTATTCAGCTTCATCAATTCACTCATATTTCTCTCTAAGTTGTCCATTTTTGTTTTCATTTCCTCAAATCTTTTTTCAAGGTTTTTAGTTTCCTTGCATTGAGTTAGAACATGTTCTTTTAGCTCACAGAAGTTTCTCATTACCCACCTTCTGAATTCTGATTCTGTCATTTCATCACACTCATTCTCCATCTAGCTTTGTTTCCTTGCTGGTGAGGAGTTTTGATCCCTTATAGGAGGAGAGGTGTTCTGGTTTTAGGTGGTTTCCTCCTTTTTGTGCTGGTTTCTTCCCATCTTTGTGGATTTGTCCGCGTGCCATCTGTGTAGTTGCTGATTTTCAGATTGGGTCTCTGAGTGGGTGTCCAGATTGTTGATGATAAAGTTATTTCTGTTTCTTAGTTTTCCTTCTAACAGTCTGGCCCCTCTGCTGTAGGGCTGCTGAGGTCTGCTCCAGGCCCTGCTTGCCTGGGAAATCACCTGCAGTAGCTGCAGAACAGTAAAGGTTGCTACCAGTTTCTTCTTCTGCTATCTTTGTCCCAGAATGATGCCCGCCAAATGTCAGTCTGCTCAGTTCTTTGTGAGGTCAAGGACCTGTTTGAGGAGACAGTCTGTTCTTTATAGGAGCTCAAGTGTTGAACTGTGAGCTCTGTTGTTCATTCCGAGCTGCTAGTCATGTATGTTTAAGTCTGCTGTGGCAGAACTCATAAACCTCCTTTTTTCCCCCAGGTGCTCTGTCCCAGGGAGTTAGGGCTTTATTTATGAGCATCCATTGTGCTGCTGCCTTTTTTTTTTTTCCAAGGCTGCCCTGTCCAGCAAGGAGGCAGCCTAGTCACTGTCTGCCTGCAGAGGCTTTGCTGAGCTGTTGTGGGCACTGCCCTGCTGCCGTGTGAGCTTCCCTGCAGTCCTGTTTATATGGGTGTGGTTAGAACTGCGTTGGCAATGGTGGTTCGCCTCTGTAATGGCGGACTCTTTCTGTTATGGCAGGTTGCCTCAGCAATGGAGGGTTGCCTTGGCAATGGCAGGCTGCCTCAGCAATGGTGGACTATCTCTGTAGGGGTGGAATGCTTCCGTAATGGCTGACGCTCCTCCCACACTGAGCTGCACCATCCTGGGTTCAGCTGTGCTTCCCATGAAACTCTCAACCCCAAGCATTTCCAATTGCTGTTTTTGTTTTTGTTTTTGTTTTTGTTGGGGGTGGGACCTGCCAAGCCTGATCACCTGGCTCCCTGCATCAGAGCCTTTTTTTTTAAGTTGAATGGTTGACTCTCTCCCAGGTGTTCCAGTCACCTGCTAAATGGGCGCCAGGATCTGTGATTTCCCATGCGGCGACCCACTGCACCGGCTGAAACAATGGCGCTGCCCGGGAATCTTCTGGCCTGTCTCTCTGTTTCAGTCCCATTTAATCAGATGAATGGGCTAACCTGCCTTCCCGGAGCTCCAGTTGCCAGCTTAAAAGGGCAACCAGACCAGTGTATTTTGTACAGAGAGCCGCTGCACCAGGGCACCGGCAAAACAGCCACACTGGTCGAAACAGTCGCGCTGGCCAAAATATCCGCCCTGGCGACCCATGGGGATCTCTGCCTAGGAATCTCCTGGTTTGTGGGCAATAAGGATCCATCTGGAAATGCGGTGTCCACTCACCCTCTGTGCTTTCACTGGGAGCTGCAATCCTGACCTGCTCCTAAGGGGCCATCTTGGATTTCTCCCCACTTCTTTTTAAAGTTAAACATTGTAAAAATTACAACCACTTACTAATTCTTATATTCTTTTTTTATTTCTTTTGAGATGGAGTCTTCCTCTGTAGCCCTGGCTGGAGTGCAGTGGCACAGTAGCTCAGTGCAACTTCCACCCCCTGCATTCAAGCAATTTTCCTGCCTCAGCCTGCCCAGTAGCTGGGACTTCAGGCAAATGCCACCATGCTTGGCTAAATTTTTTGTATTTTTAGTAGAGACAGGATTTCACCATGTTCGCCAGTCTGATCTCGATTTCCTGACCTCGTGATCTGCCCACTTAGGCCTGCCAAAGTGCTGGGATTACAGACATGAGCCACTGTGCCTGGCCATTGCTTATATTCTTAATTATGAATTTGAAATTTGAGTTTTCTTCACATTTATATCTCTTAGAACTTTATGTAAATCTTTGCCATTTATCAGAGTTTTAATAAACCTGCTCTTTTATTAAAACTTTTCTTCAAAATGAGTATAGAAAGCTAATAAACGGCTTCAGTGACTCCATTCAATATTAGGGCTGACTGACTATGAGTGATTATACTACAAGGACACTATGTTCTCTTCATTTTTCTTTGAAGTTATCACTAAAATCAATGTCAGTGAAGCAATAGATCCCCTTTCTCCTGTAAATCAATGTTGTATATATTGGTAGCATTAGCTTGTGGACCTGTGACTCTTCTTTATCTAGAAGGTTGGGTGGAAGTTTCTTGTTATATTATTTTATTATATAAGTCAAACTCTATAAGTTTGCTTGGTGCTAGGCTTCCTATGTTATTTGAGAGGAGTATGCCTATCAAATTTATAGTTAGCCTCTTTCTGACAAAGTTATTCATTGTTTTGCATAAACAAACAGTACAATGCAGAGAAAATAGATTGTAAGAAGATATAACCACACTTTATTAGTGGTTATGTTTGTGTTGTTACCTAAATGGTTTTTATTATTTCTCTTTTTTTGGTAATGAATTTATTATTTAATGAACATATATGCCCTTTAATCTAAAATCTCAAAATCTTTTTTTTTCAACTAAGTTTCTATGTTCAGAGTTTTGTGATAGGTACTGAGACAAAATACTCAAAAGATACAGCTGCATGACCCTGGAGTTGTCACAGCCTTAGTCAAAGACACCAGCATACTGATGACAACGACAATGAGCAGCCCATTGTGGAGAGGAGCTGCATCTAAGCTGTGTGGACAGTATCCTATGGCTCCTATTCATATAGGGCATCAGTTAGTAACCAGTGATTTCCAGAAACCATGATTCTTTAAAATGCCCATATTCTAGCTATATCCAACTGGCATCACTAAGGTGAAGAAGGCATGGGAGTTACTTTGACTGCTTATTTCTGATTTGTTTATAATTTATTAGTTTTTTTTTTCTTATTTTCATGGGGATCATAATCTGATTTTATCTGCATATGTTCTCAGGTGTGGGCTTAGGGCATGCATACACACTTTATTCATCATACAACTGCCTGCCTTAAGAAATGACCATATCCTGGCAGTTACTACAGCTTTTGTATCCAGTTGATCCTTAAACAACATGGGTTTGAATGCACACGTCCATCTATGTGTGGAGTTTTTTCAATAAATGTTACACTCAGTGTGCTTGTCTCTCCAGCTTTTCCTTTCACCTCCTCACCTCCTCCACCTCATCTCCTCCACCTCTGCCACTCCTTAGTTGGCAAGTCCAAACTCACCTCTTCCTCCTCCTTCTCAGACTACTTAACATGAAGAAAATGAGAAAAAAGACCTTTATGATGTTGTACTTCAGCTTAATAATACATTTTCTTCCTTACCATTTTCTTAACGTTTTCTTTATTGTAAGAATACAGTGTATCATACATTTAACATACAGAATATGTGTTAATCATCTGTTCAGGTTATCAATGAGGCATCTAGTCAACAGTAGGCAGTTAGTAGCCACATCTTCGGGGGACGTGAAATTTAGGCAAATTTTTGACTGCACAGGAGGTTGGCCCTGGTAACCTCCGAGTTGTTCAAGGGTCAAGTGTACTTATTGCTAATGATGTAATACTTCCATTGAAGTTTATAGGTATTTTAATGTTGTTATCAGTCATTCCATCCAGACTTTTAAGTACCTCTATCTGCTTTTACTTCTCTTCTGCATAATGATTATAATAATAGTAATACTTACTTTAGCAGGTGGACCTGTGGATTAAATAAGATGATAAATACAAAAAATATTTATAATAATATCTGTAAATGTGCAGTATGTTGTACCCACTCCACCAAAAGCTTCAGTACAACTGACATTACCACTCCCATAGTTACTACTAAGAATATAATAGAAGTACAGGCTATAAAGCACATGTAATGATTTTAGTAAGGAACACAGTATAGGTTCTCCTTTTCCCAGTTAGTTTCTCTGAGTATTAAAAATGTCTTTGGAATATGAATTTATAGTATTTTTCAAGCATTCAAATACAGTATTGTATGGAAAGGTTTGAGGATTTTTTGTATTTTATGATTTCATATATCACAAATTAATTGTGATTGCAGTGACCAGGTAACACACAATAAAACATTTTACTTGGAACTTATTTTTTTAATGTGGATTATTCAACCCAGCTTAGTGAGAAATGAATAGAGGTAGGACTTTAGTAGTTGACTTTGTATTTTAGGGTAAAAAAAATGATTGCTCTAAGACACAGCAGATAACTGTTTCTAACTAAGTCATGCAGAATAGTATCTTTGTTCATTGAACTCATATTTAAGAACTTCTTGCAAAAAACTTTACCTCAAAGGAAACACGTGGTATATAAGTAGGCCACTTTGATTCTTCTTAATGTTTATATTTAGGGTATTTCATTTTTTAAAATGTAAATATATTTCTTTTAAATGAAATGTTATCACTACAGTAATAGAAAACCACAAATTAGAAATACCCAAAGCATAAATTGAAAATGTCATCAAGTTATGAAGTAAAAATTAAAATTAATATGAGTAAATAATAAATCTAATTATTTTCTAAAACTTCATAGCTGAAAATAAAATTCTTATAAAAGTGGCATTGAATAGGATCGATCATTCAGTAATATGGGGTATTTATCTTAATGCCATTGTTAAAATCACTTTTATCATTTCCATCCCAATCCCTCAATTTAAAAAATTTCATATTTAGGTGATCATTCCCAAAACTTCAAAGAATAAAGCCAAAGCAAGCAGAATTAAGACAGGTAGAACAGACCTAATACTCAGAGAGGTGCTTCCTTGTCCTTCTCTTGCTGATATTGAATGCCAGAGATTTACCATGAAGACATGTTCTGGGAGTTTCTGTCAATGTCAGAGAATATATGAATTTGAGTTATCTAGGAGTTAGGTTTGGGTTGCTTGCATCTCAATAGTTTAGAAGTTCCTGCTAAACTTGGGAGAGTAGAAGTTTAAGGTCTTAAGAACCTTGAGTAGGTGCTCAGTTTGGAGTGCAGAAAATTCCACCTGCATCTAAGAAGGGAATCCCTAGAGGCATTCTTACCTGCCTAGTACACAGTTCTGACTGAAATCCTATGGAGTACCACCATTAATTTGTATGTATCTCACCCTGTAGGAAACACCCTACTTTTCTTCCAACTCTGGAATCTAATTATTATGTCTTCTTGTTAGTTACCTTTTCTACATTATTATCTTGTCCGGGCAGTTCTTTTGAAAAGGCATTACCCCAAGTTTGACAATTTGCTACCTCACCGATTTTATGTAATGAAGAAACCAACCATAAGTAGCAACCATAAGCATAAGACTCTTCAGTATTTATTGACTTATTCAATAAATATTAAATGTGCATTGAAAATGCCTGCTATATAGCTGTTACTCACCAAACTTGAGAAGAATATATTGTTGTAATTTTAACTCTAAATAGAATGCTGAATTACATGTTTGTTGACTTCAAATTGCAAAGAATGCATATTCAGACGTCTCTTGTTACCCAGTTAATATGTCAACATACGTATATTAGAAAACCAAGAAAGATTCAGCAGTTCTTAGCAAGCTTCGTACTTGCATGGATTCTTCCCTCTTGCCTTGTTTCTCTTTCCTTCTTTTCTTTGGTGTATGTATGTGTTTATTTATCTGGTAAAATTCAGACTTTCTTGGTGTTTATGTTTTTGCATGACAGACCAAACCAAAACTTAATGGCTTAAATCAAATGAAGGTGTATTATTTCTCAAAATTTTTGTGGTGTTTTCTCTGCTGCTTTCACCTGGGTCCACTCACTCAGCAGTATTCCACTGAATCAGCTGAGCTAAAATGAAATGTGAAAAGCACTTGTCTCTGGTTATCAAGGGAGCACATTGTTTTCCCTCCACATGGCCTCTCACCCTCCAGTGTACCAGGCCAAATTCTTTACATTGCAATTGCAAGATGTGCAAGACGGAAGGCTGAATTTGCAAGGCTTCTTGAAGCCTAGGCCCAAGAACTCTATATACTTCACATTCCATTGGTCAGACAAATCATCAGACTAGCCAAAAATCAAGGGGTGGGGAAATAAATTCTTTTGATTAGAAGAGCAGTAAGATCAATTGCAAAAGGGCACACATGAATTTTTGCTCTTTTATCAGTCTACCACGCTGAGGTTTTATATTACTGGGGTTTATCTCACAATGGTGATTAGTCTGTTGTCATCACAGAATGTTTGAAGTCCTCTTAAATGAGTCATTTCAACTGTTTATCTGGCTACAAGATGAATGTAAGAAATAGACTGTCCTCAACATTTTTTCATGATATGTATGCTAGTCTGCTATATGCATACTTTTGGGTTCAAGGAGACATAGACACACACACACACACACACACACAAATATTCATAGCATAGAACAGTTTTGACTGATCTATTTTTCAGTATTATCCAAATGTCTAATTTTTCTTTTTGTTTTTTGAGACAGAGTCTTACTCTTGTCACCCAGTCTGGAGTGCAATGATGTGATCTCTGCTCACTACAACTTGTGTCTCCCAGGTTTAAGCAAATCTCCTGCCCCAGCCTCCTGAATTACTGGCATCCATCATCATGCCTGGCTAATTTTTGTACTTTTAGTAGAGATGGGATTTCACCATGTTGGCCAGGATGGTCTCAAATTCCCAACCTCGTGATTTGCTGCTTTGGCCTCCCAAAGAGTTGGGATTCCAGGCATTAGCCACAGTGGCTAGCCCTAATATTTTTATAAAGTCTACAAAGTTGGTATTTATTAGTTTTACTTAATATTTTTCATCACATCAGTTTTTTTCTATGGCATTTGAGATCTTAGATAGAATATTTTTATAAAGATAACAAAATAAATACCATTCTAAATAAAATATATTATTGTAAGATAATGTTTGCTATATTAGTTTTATTTGATATTTTTCATCACCTCTGTTTTTTTCTATAGCATTTGAGATATCAAATTAGATATAGTATTTTTATAAAAGATAAAATAAACACCAGTCTAAATAAAATTTTAATATCAGTGAACTATTAACACTATGGTATCTGCTATCTGTGTGATGCAACTCATATTTCCACAGGTAGAACAATTACTTTGTACTTTGTGCTTATCATTTCCATGCTTTTTTAAAAAAACTGTAATTTTTCAAATGTATTATTTTTGTTGCCTGTACTCATATCCATTTCTGTTCCTATAGAGTGGTTCACTGCTGACAATACGTATCTATCTGTTCTCTAGCATTGTTTCTAGGTTTTGCTATTGCAATGCTGCAATAAAAATTCATGTACACATCTTCTAGTGCATGTTGCACATATGTAGAGTTTCTCTAGTTTCTAGAGCTAGATGGGAATTGCTGGATTATAGCAAATATGCTTGTTTAAATTCTTAAAATGATGCCAAATTGTTTTCCAAGTGATTATAAAATTTGCCACTATCAGAGTATACATTTCCTCACCAAAACTGTCAGATTTCTAACCTATTGTCCATTTGGGAAATTAAGTAGTATCTCATTGTATTCGTAAGTACTGTTTTCTGTTGAAGTTGATCATTATTTTATGTTTATTGGCAATTTGTGTTTCCTTTCCTGTGATTCTTTTGGTACCTTTTATCCATTCTATTCAGTTGTTTTGTTTTCTTTTTCTTGATTTTTAGAATTTCTATATATGATGATAATATCAGTTCTTTGTCATTTATGTTTATTGAAAGTATCTTCTTTCAGCTTGTAGTTTGTCTCTTTACCTCTGGACTGAATGCGAATAGATTTTATTTCCATAGAATAATTCCATACAATACAATACTCACCTTTATATATGAAAAAGGTACTATTATACCATTGATTATTATTAATTCAGATAAACATTTTTTCCGTATCATGCTGATATATCCAGCTACAATTCCTCCTATAACAACCAGTATACATTTATACAACTTCTGGGCAGGATGATGAAAACTGGCTATAATTATGCAAAAATATTAAGCTAGTGTATAATTTGAATTAATTCCATGATCTCAGCTTCTTTAGCAAGATTTACTATTTTAAGTGCACAGATGATGATTTTCTCTATTCTTGCATAGGGGAGAGTATTCACACTTAAAATTAATCCCAAATTTGCCCTACCTTATGTCAAAATTTCTGAAACATTGGAAAATCTCCCATGTTCATGGCACTATGTTAGTGAGTACATGAATCTTCTCTTCAATAAGCCAAATATTAGTCATTTTACCTGTTCATTAGCCATGTGTAAGTCAATAATATAAGCCACTTCACCTTAGGTCGTAGTCCCAGATTGTATCCCTTTTATATTCTATAAATTAACCTTTTTGAAAATTACCTTTATGTAATGTATTTGAATGTAATTTATAGGATATAATCTATTTTTATTTTTAGAAAAAAATGCAACATTCAGGAAATAGCATAAAACATGTAAACACTGGGGTTACTAGCAGATCCATTGATATTTTTGTTAATATAATAAAGGTTTGCAAATATTCTTCTTCCTTTACTTCTAACTCAATTTGAGTATCCTGCCACTTTAAAAATTGTTTGCTTTCACTTATTATCCTTATAAATGTTTTTAGAATATAAGGATGTAATCTTTTTCAAGATGTATCATTACCATCACATGCAATTAACAAATGTTTACTCTTCCAGGTCCTATGAGGAGAGCATTATATGTGTCTCATTCACGATGTACATCTATCCCTCATGAACATGTTGTTTACTACTCTGTAATGGTACATAGAAAATAACTGATGGACTGAGTTTTGGGGCTAGCTAAGTTGAAGGTGAAAATAAGCCATTTGGGATGACTTATTTGTGGTCTCCTTTAAAAACGACATTGTCCTCTTCCTGTATTCCTTCTAAAAATAGTCAGTTTTTCTTTCCATGAACAACAAAATACTTGGAAGTAAAATTAAAAATATTAGAATATAGTATTGCTTTTCTACTTTATAAAAGGAGAAAGATTAGTTTTGACACAGTAAATTGCAAATTATCACATGAAATTTTCCAAAATGTATTGGCTTTGTATGGGATTTTAAGATATTAAATCCACATCTTAGAGAATAATACATGATAGTTTTCTATGCATCATCTTAAGACAATTAAAACTGGAAAGACAGAAATATGGCTTATATTCTTACTCACCTTTCTCTTCTCTGGTATGTTCTTATTTTTAAGTACCAACACAGGCATCCAAGTGCAGTTGCTTTTAAAAAATAATACTTTTTGTTCAAGTAGATGTCATTTTCTATCTGTTCACTTTTTTTTATGCATTTTAATATTACGTATATTTTGAGCTACACTAATTCTACATATTTCTGATTCACACATACTGTAATCATCAGAACACAGGTGTTTTCAGAAAAACTTCACATCCAAAAATATGTTTTTTGAAAAGTATTCTAAATACATTTTTTTCTTTTAGTTTAGCTGTTTGTTGTTTCATTTAGTCTTGCTTTTATGCTGGTTTTACTTTTGTTTGAAAACAAGAAGGGATTCCCTGCCAAGAGTAGATCAGCTAAGTGCATGCATGTTGAATTTAGTTTAACATCACAAACCCCGGAATTTTCAGTGCGTTATAACATGAATACAATCTCCATTAATTACATTATTTGGATAAAAATAGAGATTTGAGAATATTAGAAATCTAGCTTTCTGCATGGTTTGTTCTTCACCACAGAACCAGTTTCCACCCTGTTGACACATCTCTACATTTGTCATGACTGTCCTATTATTACCTGACTTATTCCTGGGTGTAATCTACCAATGTCAGCGTGGTGAATTACGAGCAGCAGCCTAAAGTAAACATCATTTACTCCTAAGAAATTATTTCCATATCACCCTTGGTTTTCTGCTTGGCATTTAAAAAAGAACCCTGCCCCCTTCCCACCTTTTTAAGAATAATCACCTGTCCTACATTTGAAATAACAAAGGGCCTGCATTTCACCTCCTCTCCTCTGAGTGTGCCGTGCGCTGTGCTGTGATTTACGACCTGCGCATCCGACACTCCCCATGCACTAACAAGATGGCCGCTGCGTTTGAAATATATGCCCCAAATGAAAGCAAACACAACCTTGTGATACAGAGCCATGTCAGCACATAAGGAACCAAGCACATATACGTTCTAATTTTTAGGCTTTATTTTTGCATTGTCTTTAAGAATAGAGAAAACAGATGAAGATCTATACGAGGACAGATTGCAGATACTAGACAACGGCTCTGAAAGGAATCCTGTCGCTAAGAAAAGGAGCAGGGATATTTGGCAGACCGTCAACGTGGTTTCCACTAGTACATGACAGGGACTCATTACCGGCTTGCCTTTGCCTGTAAGCTGGTTTCACTACCATCAACTGCAAGGCCAGAATGCCTGGTTCCAGATGCTCTCGCCAATTGACCGTAAAATTGCCACGCATTTCTGGCCAAGCCTGAGATTTTAAAAGCGCCACCCCCTCCCCTCAACACCCTAACCCTCAATTCCCTCTGAAAAGCTGCTCATTATTCTTCCTTTGCCCCCTGATCTAAGCAAAAAAAACCCCAAAAAACCATACTTCTGGAATCAATTAGAAATGTCTGCCCTTGATGAGGTTTGCACGTGAGTTTGGAGTTGTGAGACTGTGATAGTGGCAGCCAACAGCTGCAGTTTCAGGTGGTAAAATCTGAGAAGGAATTTTCCAGGGTTTATTTACCATCATAAAATTTTTTTAAATAGGCAAGACGTGTTGGGAAACCGTCGTATATGCCTTTGAAAGTGAAGTTAAATTTGGATTTTATATTTATTTTTTCCACATTGAGCAAACTGAAGATCTATGATGGGAGGATATTTCGATTCCCTTCATAGATTGTGTCAAATGGTTATAAATATTGGAAATAGAGGTCGTCTTGCTATAGGTGAATGGCAAAGGAGCATTTGTTATTACTTCGGTCATATTAATGCTTGACAAGAGTCAAGGTTAATAGAAATCAGAACCCATCTTCTGAAGATAATGTGAATTAACAAACTGTGTATTTGCAAATGTTAATTTAAATGCTATTTGGGATTTATCATGTCAATATTACCCAACTAATGTTGCTGTATAACAATAAATATTCCATGTGATTTATAATCCATAGTACTGTTCATCTTGGTATTTTAACACTTTGTCAATGACTCCCTTAAACATTTTAAAATAATCTTCATAATATGTTTGCCTACTTTTTTATCTCTAGCTATATACTTATATGAGATATTTAATAAGAATTGCAGGATTTTGTTTTTACTTTTCAAAGATAGCTATTTGGTAAGCTTTTATAATTTGTTCATTTGATAAGCAGCTGTACATTTCTTTTATGTGTCCACTTAAAATGCATTAGCTATTGTTGCATGAAAATGTCCTGAAATTCCTAAAACCAAATTGAAAAGCGTAATAACAAGTCAGCTTTCTGGATTATCACTTGGTACTTCCAACCATTTAGACTTTTCTTTCAAGATGTGATATACATGCTATGCACATGATATCCTTCCTAGATGTCTGCTTTTTTCTTCTGCTGGCTAAAAATCAAAGGCAATTTTACATGTACACTTTATTACTAATCACTCATGCCTTTAAGAAATGCTATCAAATTCTCCTTATTCCTGAGAATCAGTATTAAATACAGAGCTTTATTTTCCTGAACTACCTATTGCTTCTATAATCAAATTGAAATTTTAAGTATATGTTATATCTCTTTCAATTCTTGCAACTTCTGTTTACATAATGGTGAAGAAGTGACTACGGAAGATTTTGTTTTTGTGCCTACATACTTAAAGACAATAGAGATAAGTTAAAATTTGCATTTTCTTTTCTTTCTTTCTTTTTTTTTTTTGAGATGCAGTTTCACACTTGTTGCCCAGGCTGGAGTACAGTGGTGCAATCTCAGCTTACTGCAACCTCTGCCTCCTGGGTTGGAGCGATTCTCCTGCCTCAGCCTCCCAAGTAGCTGGGATTACAGGTATGCACCACCACACCCAGCTAATTTTTTTTGTATTATAAATAGAGATAGGGTTTTACCATGTTGGCCAGGTTGGTCTTGTACTCCTAACCTCAGGTGATCTACCCTCCTTGGGCTCCCAAAGTGCTGGGATTACAGCCATAAGCCATCATGCCTGGCCCTAAATTTGCAATTTCATGAGGACCCTTCTCATTATGAAGACTTTGTCCATGATTTGTTTGGTTTCTAGATTGATGATTACTACCTGGTATAACTAACTGAATTCAACATTTTTATCAACTGTACCTAAATTATAGTACAATTTTATTATAGTCATGTAATAACTTTAAGTAGGCTGTAGAAACTACTTAGAATACCTACTATCTTATGCATGCCACAATAAGCTAAATTTTGTTAAAGGGCATTTTTTGCCTAATAATAAAGTAACACATACTAACAACAAGAACAAAGAGAAACAAGACTGAACAAGGTTTAATTACCATCTCTCAAAAATAATGCCTCATTTATTCTTCTAAATGTCCTCCATATGCTCAGCATGTTATTAGTGAGCCAAACTTCCTTTATTATGATAAAATAATGAAACTATACACAGCCTTTAACAATATTCTGGAATTTATTTCCCTGTGATCAAATTATCACAAAAAGGAAAAATTGACTAATTTGTTCATTCCTTTCCTCTGAGGTAAAATATCCTTCATGCCAGCTTTTCCTAAATATATTCAGATCTAAGAATAAAATCCAGCTTTTTTGTAATTGAACCCATGAATAGTTAAAGCATTCTCACTCAGGGGAAAACAGAAATCTACTCTCTCTGACTCTTAATATGAGATGCCTTCCTAGGTATCAGATGTGACTGTAACCTCTCTAAATGTAAGAAAAAAGCAGCTTGCTATTAGAGAATTACTGCTTAAAACTCTCATCCAACTCTAATAACTTTGCTATTTAAGTGGTATCATCTTTACTACATGCTTACATATGCCAAGGAAATTGATAGATACAGATTAAAAGCTAATGTGGACTTTTTCTTTACAATTTATGCTGTCTTTTATATTAACTGATTTTATAGTTGCTGAATATTTACCACAACTCAATATTTATAAATAATTTTATTAGATTTAATGTACACTATCTGACACTGAATTGGCCTATCCTTGAACAAGTATTTAAATTACTTTGATGAAATGGAGAACACCTGGACCTAGCAACACAGTAATTATAAATTAACATTGTGAGGAAAGTCACTGAATTCTCAGTTTCACCATTTATGAAATCAAGAGAATAATCAGCGTTTAAGATTTCATATCGGATGTGTGATATAAAAAAATAGATGAATAGTTACCATTGTTCACATGTGATATGGTTTGGCTGTATCCTCACCCAAATCTCATTTTGAATTGTAGTTCCCATAATCCCCACAATCATAGGAGGGACCCAGTAAGAAGTAATTAAATCACTGGGGGAGGTTGCTTGCATCTTGTTCTCGTGATAGTTAGTTCTCGGGAGACCTGATGGCTTTAAAAGGGGCTTTCTCCACTTCACTTGACACTTGTTTCCCTGCTGCCCTGTGAAGAGGACAGACTGCCTTCTGACACGACTGTAAGTTTTCTGAGGCCTCCACAGCCATGCAGAACTGTAAGTCAGTTAAACCTCTTTTCTTTATAAATTACCCAATCTTGAGTATTTCTTCATAGCAGCCTGATAATGGGATAATACACCATTTGTATGTTAGTTCACTTAGAAGAATAGGATTTCTAGGAATCTGTGAGAAATGAGGGTAGGAGGTAGGTCTACGAGATTTTTTGGTGTATGGTGTTTGAGAACATAAAAACAAAAAGGAGACAATAGTGATTGTAATTCGACCTTGCAAGAATTTAACTGCTTCTCCATGCAATCACCACCACCATGCCGCTTCACCCTATCAAGTCAACCTAAAAAAAGAATAATCAAAGGAGACAAAAAACATTTTGCTTGCTATAAATCTCCTGGCAAGGATGGAGCTTACAGTGGTTCCAGGTAAGTTAAAATAAACTCAGATAGAGGGGATCCTGGGACAAATTTGTTATTGGGAGAACACTGTATATTGAAATACCAAAGCCAGTATCTTTGATGTAAACGACAACAGGTGTTAAAGGTTTTCTGAGAATCCTTGTGCCAAGAACTGATGATAGGCCTGTATAGAGAACATTAAGCCAGATGATTAAGTTATTGTCCAAGTGCCTATAGTAAAGGCTTTCAGAGGTACGTATTCCTTCCACATTGTTCTCATAAAGTGTTACTTATAAATCATTGAGGTGTCACTCATAGAAAGAAATCACAATGTGAATCACATTAGTGGTTTATAATAAGCATGTGGAAGTGTTTAATCAAAATGCATTAGGCAGCTAATTTAGAAGAATTTGGAGGTTCTGTTTTCCACTTTTTTATTAGTGACACTATATAAGAATCACGGTGCAATTTTTTTTTCAGTTTGTTAAATATTCTTCAGATGATTGCCGAAGGCTATGGATAATTTTGCATGTGATTTTCATTTATTGTTAAACCAACCAAAATAGTGGACTTACTTCAACCTGCAGTGGAGCATTTAGCTCTGGCTTATTCAATTATTCCATAGAAAAACCTTCAAGTAAGAAACAGAGTGATGCTCTACTCATATTTAACTCTAGTAAAAATGGACTTTAAAAAGTAGATCCTCTGACTGTTCGGATACACAAGTTGTACAAATCAGAAATGGAAAGAAATTAAGCAAAGCTATAGCAAAATAATACAAATTTGAGAACTGTTGCTGAATAATTATAATTGATATTCCAAGGCATTTAATTAAAATTTTCCAATTTCTTTTACTGTCTTCATAGCTTTCTTTCATTTGATCCTTAAATCGTTTTTTTTCTGGCAATAGCATTTTTCTGACTTTTTTCTGGCTTTTTTCCTATTGATACTTATACAGTTTCATCCAACACTTAGCACATTTTCACTTGCTTATCTCTGGCCAGGATCATTTTAAGCAGTATGTGTTTGACCTTAGCACTATATTGAAGTATGTTGATGAGGGTTTCTCCGAAGACAGAGGATATAGATGAATGAGTTCAGGTGTCCTTTGGAGGTGGAGTTGAGTCATTTAAGATATGGGCCTTTTGGAGAACATGAGACTGTGCTAGACTATTTCTTTTGGATTACATGTCAAGAGGGATTCTGTGTTCTTCTCATCTCATATAATATTACTATTAATATAAAAGGACAATAACATCATAATAAACATCAAAGCTATCCTGGAAGATCAAAAGTTACAAAAAGTAATAGTTAACTTCAGGATAATATCTTTGAGATCAAGAGCTGAGTAAACTATCTTTAGTAAGAGTAAAGGCAAGAAAAGTTGTGAGCAGTTGCTTTTGACATCAAGTTAGGGCTAATCTCCCATCAGTATCCTCCATCTTGTATCAAGGTGGTAATACCATATTTAATACTGTGTTTATACAGACTGTAATTTAGTTTCTTATCAGTCAGCACGTTCTAGACTGAAACTCATGAGTTATAGGCTAAATACAATCCTTGGTTATACTTTGCTTGATCTGCAGAGAGCTATTTGTAAAATTTTATAGTTTACCAACATTTTTTAATCAGGAGATTTTAACAACTTGGTTTAGTGGTTTCTCTTGAATAAGTCAAAGATCTGGTCACTTTGAGTCCACATTTCCTTGAGACATCAATGAGTTGGGGTAGAGGAAATCTTTGAGTCCATGAATTATCTTCTAAGCTAGGCTTGAATTATTTTAGGTGATAAGACGTCAAGTAGGATAGAAAAACAGTGGTGACAGATAAGATTATAAATCCCTGTAGCTTCCAGATGTGCACGTAAATAACGAACTTTCTATCATGGATTAAAGAAGCATGTTTAAACATTAGATGAAAATAAATGGAGGAGTAAAAGAATGTTGTTAGCTTTCATCCATTGTGCCATTTTAGAAGTGGGAGAAACCTAATCATCTAGTTTGGCATTTATACTTTACAAATGTGCTCCACTTCTAAGGGATTGAGTTTCGCTATCAGTTACATGGTTAGTGAAGAGCCAGGAAATGGATCTAGTCCTCTAATATATGTATGTATGTATATATTTGGACAGGAAGTATACACAAAAAGACAGTAACATTGGAGTCCACTGGGGAGAAGAATTGCAAGACAGGCAAATGGATATAGAAGAGAACTTTTCACAGAATCTTTTAAACTTTGATTCATCTTAATGTAGTACCTACATTCACCTTAACATAGTACCTACTTTAAAATGAGTATGATATACAAAATATAAATTTAGATGTATAAAATAATTACTAAAACACAATTTAAACAAGTGGATCTAATTTTTAAATCATCATCATAAGATACAGTTCAATTCATTCAATTTTTTTTTTTTTTTGCTTATATTCAGCACCAAAATAAATGTTTTCCAGAGCCATATATTGCTTAGGGTCAAGCTGATTTTTTGGATTTAGCCCTGAATAATTTTAAAATTATATTCTGATTAAAATGAAAATGTTGGATATTTCTGAGTATAACTTCTTTATTGTATAATGTTATACTTTTTTTAGACTTCTGATACAAAAATAAGGAGACTTGAAGTATGAAGAAGGGTAACCATATACATTTTTTAGTATTATTTAAGAAGGAGTTGTGAAAATAAGTATCAGTTAAAAACAGCCTAATGAAGAAAGATCAAATACTGGCCTGTTTTACAATTGCATCCTAAGCACAGAACAGTTGAAACACAATAATGTTTAAATGTTGGAATTAGGTATTATGAAAAAATGAATCTACAAAGCTCAAGCTATTTATTAAAAAATGTACTTGGAACCTAGACCAAATAATGCTGTTACCTCTTTCCCAATGAAATTTGAGTGATTACATCTGTCTTAGCAAAAGTGGTTTGGTTTATCTTAATGTAGAGTTCATGTAATGCTTATATTACATTGTTTACATTGCTGATTGAAAGCTAATATACTGTATATGTAGTTTGAGACGCTTGTTTCCAGTTTGAAAAGCATAGCTTTTATATGGCAAAAAATACTATCATTTGGTTTCAAAACTTTTCTGTATTTAACACAAATTTTGGCTATACCAACCAAGCAGGAATCAGTATTTTCCTGATATTAACAACAAAATATACTTCAATGACCATCTCTTTACTTTAAAAGGGAAATGTGCAGGTATTTTGAGCAATAATTATACTAATACTTTTAAGAGGAGTTAATATATTGGTCTTAAAACATTGGTGTTTCATTTCCCTCACTTTGATTGATAGATCCACCCATTATATACTCAAAAAAATATTAAGTAGCAATTTTGCCAGGGAATTATTATCATAGTAATTAGGAACAGAGGGTCAGGACTCATACAGATTGGGGTCCTGGCTTTGATATTTATCAAATGTATGAATATAGATAAGTTATCAAGCTTTCTGCAGATAATAATATTGACCCCTTAGGATTGTTGCCACAATTAAATGAAATTGTGTGTATAATGAGCTTACAGTACATGCTAATATTTAAAAATTGCTAAGAACATCATCAGTACCAAATACAAAGGCATTAGTGGGAATGTAGCAAATTAGACATTTTTCCAGTCCTTAAGAATCTGGAGGATCAAGTAAAATAGTAACTACAGTAGAGCTTGAAAAATACTTTGTTAAAATTATGCACAGCACACCCTGAAAGAATATAGAAGGGAAACATAAATATTCCAGCTGTGGCTCATGATAAGATTTCCGGAGATGGTGATTTGTATCTTGAGTGTGTGTTCACCAAGCTCCTTTCACAACTGAAGGGTGTGAGGAAGGACATTCAGACCAAGCTTGGGCTAAGGCCAGGAGGTGAGAAATTGCCTAGCATGTTGGGGAATTGAAAATAGATCCATATGGCTAGAGTGTTCAGTAAGATGGGAAGAACAGCCAAAGATAAACTAGAAAAATGAATAAGAATAATGTCAGAAAATGGATGTGTATGGAGTGTACTTAAGGCGTTTGAGATTTTGTTCTCAGGGCATACTACCCATGTGATTGAAGAATTTTAAGCATAGGAACCATTTGATTAGATTTGTATTTTAGTGTTTTATAAAGAAAGAACTGGAGGTAGAGAAGAAACAGGAAAATCTATTAAAATTAGATATTGTAGTGAACATGGAAAGATGTGACAGTGACTTGAATGAGGACAGTCACTCTGAGCATAGAGGCATATAACCAGAAAACTGAGAGATTTAGGATAATTGATCTTATTCTTTGCATCTCAAGAAAACAATCTCAACAGGGAGATAAAACTGATGTAATAGAGTAAGGTTACACATTCAGTTAAAATGTTGACAGATGTTTTTTCTAAGTTTAGGGATCTATTCAACCAATAGGCATCACACTACTCAGGTGGATCTACCATATTTCTGATGGAAAAATCTTCTCTTGAAAGGAAAGAAGATCTGCATCCACATATGTTTGTGTTTTTTTGTTTGTTTGTTTGAGACAGGATCTTGCTCTGTCACCCAGACTGGCATAAAGTGGTGCCATCAAGACTCATTGCAGCTTCAACTTCCTAAGCTCCAGCAATCCTTCTACCTCAGCCTCCTGAGTAGTTGGGATCACAGGCATGCACCAGGATTCCTGGCTAATTTTTGTATTTTTGGTAGAAATGGGTTTGCCATGTTGCCCCGGCTGGTCTCTGGTCTTGAACTCCTGAGCTCAAGCAATCCATCTGCCTCAGCCTCCCAAAGTGCTGGGATTACAGACGTGAGCTACCACATGTGGCCTAGCATCCACATTTTAAGTTTTAAATTATAAAATGGTTTTAGTGTGAAGATTAGATCTAGATTTAAAACAATTAGTCTTGTTGCAAAATAAGCTGTGTTGGCAACTCAGTAAGTGTTGCTTTAGCTTTTTGGAGAAAAGACGAAATGTTTTTAAAGAGATTAGTACATAAACACTTGTAGTTTTATATATTTATGCAATTTATTCATTCCATAAATATCATTGAGTGCCTAATATATGCCATACATTGTTTAGATACTTCAGGTATTTTGGTGACCAAAAATGTGCATCATTTTCTAAACGAGTAATCAAGAAATTCTTGATTTACTCTTAAACGTGGAATTTTATATTTTTAATTTATATCAACCCCCATATCTGACAAGTGTCTGTTTTTAAGTTCCCAAATCTATAAAAATAAAACAATAGCCAGTGTCTTCCAGTTAGTTTTATGGATAGTTAAAGGAAAATATTATTATTATTTTTCTAAATCTCATTTCCTTGTATGCATGAGAGAATGAGTACAAATTTCAACTTTTAAACTGTTTGTTTAAGACATACTGCAAGAACGGCAAGTTTTGTCCATTATTTCAATGGATCTCTCTTCTTTCCTTCCTGTGATTCAAAATCACTTTTGAAAGGTAGACACTAACACCAAATACAATTTTATTAGAGGCTTTGTGGTTAATATTACAGCAAAATGTAAGCTGATACCACAAAGCTCATGTCATTTTCAGGAATATACAGATGAAAATGAAGCAGCAGTGAGATGAAGCAGGGAGGTTGGTAACAAGATGTGGATGTGACTCAGAATTTTGGTGTTACTCTTGTAATTTGATCTTTTGAATTACATTTCTGTACTTGATGGTAATAAGTCCTGAAAGACTAAGATATCATAAATGCCAAAACGTAAACCTGTATCTAGTAAAAACTTTTTTAACTCTTTCTCCTGCCCCTTTCATTCTAAAATCTCTTAATCCTAAGATTTGCGGCTGTCTGCCTTACATTTAATATCGCTTAGAAATATCCTGGTATTGGGATAGAAAATGAGTTAAATATTTGACACACTGTTGTCTGTAATTATTTCAGCATGATATTAAAAGCTTGAGTTAAAATAAAATAACAGTGAATAGAAAGGTAAACCCATTGACAGAAAGATAATTTTCTGTTAAAGATATTACTACATTCTATCATTAAAGGTACATAATTGTTAATAAATAGAATTGATCATTTTACAGTGGTGAGTGGTGAGATACATTATTATACCAACATACGACTGAACATGATGTCTTCAGAACCTAACTGAATATCATATAGATTTTAGATTCCAATTGTTGCTATAGGAAAATATAAAAATAAACTTTCTTAAGGCTTTCCATTTGTATAATATCAGATACCCTGTCAGATACTATGAGAAAAACCTTCATTAAAGGGAGTGACACTAGTGTTTACTATCAAGTGTCTGCTCCATTCTAAGTATATGTTTTCATTTACTCCTCGCAAAGACTTTTAGTACATGTTATTAACCACACTTCTCAAATGAGGACATTGAGGCCCAGAGAATTAGTGAACTTATCCAATGTCTTATAGTCATAAGTTGTCAGGGTAGAATTCAGATCGATTTTCTGTCTGTATTTTTTTGCAACTATACTATACTCCCATATAAAGAATAAAAACCATGACTATGTTGATCAGAATATTAATACAAATGACAGTTCCTTTCTAAATGTGTGTTTAATGAAATAATCTTAGATATATAAGATTATATATATGGACATATACACATGATTATATATATGGAGATATATGATTATATCTATATATGGAGATTGTGTGTATATAAATCTGTATATGTGTGTGTGTGTGTATACATATATATATATATATATATATGGAGACAGACAGAGAGAGAGAGAGAGAGAGTGAGTCAGGACAGAAACCCAAATCTGTTAGTCACAAAATATTTTTATTTTGAGCATTTTTACTGATGAACCTCACTAAAGCCTTGAAGAAAATGATACAATGAGATTGAATCTCCCGGTACTAGTAAACCTGATTCTGACTAATGGTAGGGGAAAAGGGATGGTTTGGATGGGTGGGGAATTTACCAACCAAGTCATTAGCATTGAATGTTAAATATGAACATACGTTCCTTAGATAGAGAAGAATTTGGAAGACACTTATGATTTCATTTCAATTTAATTTTGGAGCAACAATTTTGACCTTTCTCTCCCTTTTTTTGTTTTTGGTCTTCACAGCAATGCACACTCCTGCCTTAATGACCATGGCTTTCTCAGCTGCCAGAGAATTTTTTTCTTCCCAACCTCTAAGTCTTATAGTGTTAGTCCTTTTTTTATAGACTTAGTCCTTTTTTTTTTTTCTTTAACTCTGTGGGTATCTACTCTCAACTCATTGGAGGCAATTCACCCAGTCCCATGGGTTTAAATGCCTTTTAATGCATCCTAGGATTCAGCCTGTGACCTAGGCGGAAAATTTGAAAGCAAAGTGAGCATTCATGGTGGGGTACTGATGCGATTTGTCTGTGTCCCCATCCAAATTTCATCTTGAATTTTAGCTCCCATTATTTCTATGTGCCATGGGAGGGAATTGGCATGAGGTAATTGAATCATAAACAGGTTTTTCCCATACTGTTCTCATGATAGTGAATAAGTCTCATGAGATCTGATGGCTTTCTAAAGGTCAGTTCCCCTGCACACACACACTTACTAGCCACTTCGAAAGACATGCCTTTGCTCCTCCTTTGCCTTCTGCCATGAGTGTCAGGCCTCCCCAATCATGGAGAACTGTGAGTCCACTAAACCCTTTCCTTTATTAATTATTGAGTCTTTTGGGTATGTCTATTAACAGCCTGAGAATGGACTAATATAATGAATTGGTAATGGTTAATGGGGTGCTGCTGTGAAGATACCTGAAAATGTGGAAGCGACTTTGGAACTGGGTAACAGGCAAAGGTTGGAACAGTTTGGAGGGCTCAGAAGAAGACAGGAAGATGTGAGAAACTTTGGAACTTCCTAGAGTCCTGTTGAATATCTTTGACTGAAATGCTGATAGCAATATGGACAATAAAGTCCAGGCTGAGATGCTCTCAGATAAAGATGAGGAACTTCTTGGGAACTGGAGCAAAGGTGACTCTTGTTAGGCTTGAGAAAAGAGATGGGTGGCATTTTGCCCTGGCCCTAGAGATCTGTGGAACTTTGAACCTGAGAGAGATGAATTGCGGTATCTGGTGGAAGAAATTTCTAAGTAGCAAAGTGTTCAAGAGGTGACAGAGCATGAAAAATTGGAAAATTTGCAGCCTAATGATGCAATAGAAAAGAAAAATCCATTTTCTGGGGAGAAATTTAAGCTGGCTGCAGAAATTTGCATAAGTAAGGAGGAACTAAATGTTAGTCACCAAGAAAAGGGGAAAATGTCTCCAGGCATGTCAGAGACCTTCACAACAGCCCCTCCCATCATAGGCCAGGAGGCCTAGGAGGGAAAAATGGTTTCCATGGCTGAATCCAGGACCTCCTTGCTGTGTGAAGCCTCAGATTTGGTGCCCCGTGTCCCAGCCACTCCAGTTGTAGCTAAAAGGGGCCGAGATACAGCTCAGGCTATGGCTTCAGAGGGTGCCAGCCCCAAGCCTTGGCAGCTCCATGTGGTGTTGGTCCTGTGGGTGTGCAGAAGACAAGAATTGAGATTTGGGAATCTCTACCTAGATTTCAGAGGAGATATGAAAACATCTGGTTGTCCAGGAAAAGGTGTACTGCAAGGTGGAGCCTTCATGGAAAACCTCTGCTAGGGCAGTGCAGAAGGGAAATGTGGGGTTGGGGGGTGCCCTCACACAGAGTCCCCACTAGGGCACTGCCTAGTGGGGCTGTGAGAAGAGGGCCACTGTTCTCTAGACCCTAGAATGATAAATTTACTGACAGCTTGCATCATATGGGTAAAAAAGTTGCAATCAATGCCAGCCCTTGAAAGCAACTAAAAGGGATGCTCTACCTTTCAGAACCACAGGAGTAGAGCTGCCCAAGACCATAGGAACCCACCTCTTATATCAGTGTGATGTAGATGTGAGACATGGAGTCAAAGGAAATTATTTTGGAGCTTTAAGATTTGACTGGCCAGCTGGATTTTGCACTTGAATGAGGCCAGTAGGTCCTTTGTTTTGGCCAATTTCTCCCATTTGGAACAGGTGTATTTACCCAATACCTGTACTTCCATTGTATCTAGGAAGTAACTAACTTGCTTTTGATTTTATAGGCTCATTTTTGGAAGGGACTTTCCTTATCTCAGATGCGACTTTGAATGGTAGACTTTTCAGTTAATGCTGAAATGAGTTAAAACTTGGCAGGACTATTGGGAAGGCATGATTGGTTTGAAATGGGAGGACTTGAAATTTAGGAAGGTCCAGGGGTGGAATTATATCGTTTGACTGTGTCCCAACCCAAATCTCATCATGAATTGTGGCTTCCATAATCCCCACATGTCCTGGGAGGGCCCCCTTGGTATATAATTGAATCATGGGGTGGATTTCCCATGCTGTTCTCATGATAGTGAATAAGTTTCATGAAATCTGATGGTTTTATAAAGGGCAGTGCTCCTCATACATGCTCTTGTCTGTCACTCTGTAAGATATGCTTTTGTTCTTCCTTCGCCTTCCATCATGATTGTGAGGCCTCCTCAGTTATGTGGAACTGTGAGTCCATTAAACCTCTTTCTTTTACGAATGAACCAGTGTCTCAGGTATGTCTTTATTAGCAGCATGAGAATGGACTAATAGAGTTACACATTGGAAGATGGAATCTTCTTGCAAGTATGGGGATGAAGGCACTTGGTTTTCCGATGCACTTAGGTGAAGCATGCAGTATTTAGTCCCTAGCATGATGGAGGTGCTGAGCAACAGCAGTAGCAATGGGGATTTCATGAGAATATTCCCAGCAATTAATTATCATGGGAATGCCTGAAGGGGTTTTCCTATTGAGGGCAAATCTTTTAGTACAGAAATGAAACTGCTATTGAAATAGACCTTTGTGACAGGGCTAAGGAGAGAATGGCTGCTCCTAATTTTATTTTTAAAAAAGATAAGCAAGATAAGCAAGGTTTTACATTGTAGGTTCAAGTCATAACTAGAGAGGAAAAAACACTGAGTAAATAAATTAAGTATGGTTTATTAATAAATAATATCATTTATAAATTATTAATATACTATATACCATGCACTGGTAATATAATAAATCATAAATATGTATAAATAATAGTTATAAAATAAATAGCTTATTTGTTTATTTATTTGTCATTGCCCTTATTTCTTATCTCTTGACTTGCAGAGTTGATGTAGTCAAAAATTTAGTATATAGTAAGTTGTCTCTGGCACCTTTAAAGAGCTGACCTAAAGTATTAAAAGTAATTGTATAGGTTGAACATCCTGAAGTCAAAAATTCAAAATCTGACATACTCCAAAATCTAAAACATTTTGAGTACTGATATGATATCACAACTGGAAAATTCCACACCTGACCTCATGTGACATGTGACAGGTCACAGTCTAAATGGAGGTGTGCAACACACAATTTATTCAGCCTTTCCAAGGAAAAATAAAATTGCCTTCAGGCTATGTGTATAAGGTATATACAACATAAATTAATTTTGAGTTTAGGCTTGGGTTCCATCCTCAAGATATCTTCCTCTGCATATGAAAATATTCCAAATCCAAAAAAAATCTGAAACTCTAAACACTTCTAGTCTCAATCATCTTGGATAAAGAATACTCAACTTGTCCTTATATCTGTGTTATGTTCATTTCTTCTGTGCCTCAGTCATAGTCACTTGTTGATATCCAATAACTTATGGGCTGAGTTAAAAATTTAACAGATTATTTACCCTTAGCTAAATACCAATAATGAATATAGCAGTTCCTAGGGTATGGAGCTAAAAAATTATGATTGATACTTGGTTTTAAAAGACAGCATTAAAAAATGTCATGCTCTCATTAACTGACTTCATTGAATTAATGGTAGCGGAACTTTTGGGGGAATTTTTGCCCAAGATATTTTCTTTAAGGATAAAGGGATATTGGTGTCCCTAGATTTTTACATAATATTCATAAAAGGGTGGGAAAGCAAAACACTGTAAACAGTCTATATATCTTTAATACATTGAATCTCTTCTGTGGGACTGCTCTGACATTCAGCATAATAGGCAGCAAGTCCTGTTTTTCCATAATGAAAACTCCTCTCTGACATATAATATTGCAAAATAACAAAGTTTGGAATAGACTCTTCTGACATAATTCCAGCTGACCATCCTTTGACATTATGTTTGTGTTTTGTTAGATGTAAGTATATGAATGATCACACTGTATATGGAGAAGTATTTAAATTAAAGTGTACTTATCCTTTAATAACTCCTTGTTAATTACAATTAGGTCTTCAAATTTTAAAAAAATGACAGCATTCCATTTGAATGTCTAATTCTGTAAATAGTAATAAGTATGATTTTACATAAACTTTGTCTTCCTTGTCAGGTCTTTGTGTGGTGAATTCAGGCCCTGTAGATATTTTTTCAGGCTCCTCAGCAAGAATTGATAAACTAATATTTATGATTTGGGATACTTCTCCCTCTTTCTCCCATCTCTCTTGTAGTCTTTACTCATGGTCACTCTGGTAGATGATGGCTATTGCTAGGAAGAGCTATAGAAGAGCAGTGGTTTCCATAGCTTGCAGTTCAGTTACTACAGTCACCTGGAGAAATTATAAAATGCTGATTCCAACATACAAGATCTTTAGACACAAACTTTCCATGTGTTTCTAGTGTTTAGCTATGTATAAAAATGTATCTGGAAAATGGAGGCTGCTCCCCTCCAACCTTCAATAGAAGGTTGACAACCAACCTTCTATTCTGCACACTGTTTGAGGTATAAATGCTTATTTTACAGCTAAACGTATAAAAGACACTGTGTAGTTTTTATTTTGATGAATGAAGCCTGTAATTTGAAGGTAACATTGAAATGCTGCAAGATTAGAGATCCTTTTTCCAGAAGAAGAAAAGTGGCTAGTAGTTATAGGAGGCAAGTGGAATGACAGTTGTGGGAGTAAATTCAACTAGCTGTATGTAGCCCTTTAGCCCTTCCTTTCTTTCCTTAATGATAAATCTTTAAAAATATTATCTATATTTTATCAATTTATCTTAAAGTTGTTTCAGATTTTAGGAACTTTAGCAGTGCTAGGTCTCCCAATACCTAAACAGAGACTGCATTGAGGAAAGAGGAAATTTGTAGCTCTGGAAGACTTAGGAAGGTACATTTCTGTCAAATGTTGATTTTAAATTAAATAATCTAAGATCAGAGTGCCACCTCTGCCAAATCTCAAAAACAGAAGCTTAGCTCCAAAGTTTTTTGTTTAACAATAACTGGACTGATTAGAATGCTATTAAATTGTCCTTATCTACACTTAAATATAACTTTTAAATTAAATATGAATGTGTAAAAATTCAACATTTCCTGTCAGGGTGATGAAAATGTTTGCAACTTGGTAGCGGTGATGGTCATGTAATATTGTGTATATATACTACATGCTGCTGATTGTATATTTTAAAATGATTAGTTTTGTTATCTGAATTCCATCTTAATTAAAAAGTGTAGTGACAGTATTACACAGAGAAAACACAAAATACACATATTTAAAAGTTTCTGGATGCTGAAAAACAATTACCTTTGCTCACGTATATGAACCTATTCTAAAAGTAATTTATAAAACATTCCTTTCCACGTGAGTTAAAGTTTTGGTCACATCTTCCCTGGAACCATCCCAAGTCACTGCTTAATTACAACCCCAGATCACCTATTATGTCTACTTTGGAGATTATCATCACTTTCTTCAGCTAATCTCTGCAGTGAAGAATCCACTGGGGAAAAGCTTCCTTTTGCTAGTCAGAGTTGCAAAGGTGGAGCCCAGGTGCCTAATTTATCTGCCTTTGGTTAAAAGGGTTAGCAATCTGGTAAATGTAAGAAACAGCTGGTGAGATTCAGCAGTTGCTGCACTCAGAAGCAGGTGGAGAAAGACTGCTAAAGAGATTTTGCCCCTTGACTGATGCTGCTGTTGAATTTCGTGAACCTATTCCTATCAAACATTAAGATTGTTGAGCAGGTGAGTTGCAGTTTGCCCTCTCGTTTCCCCAGGCAGAATTAGAAAGAGCTCTTCTCTGCACATGAGTTGTGGTGGTGGATTTAATCAGCTTTCCCACCTTCCCTTTTCTCCAAAATCCTTTGCTCAGCTGGGAAGATAACTGGCAAGGTAGAGACAAATAGGTGAGTAGCTGGGGTTGATTGCAAGGCTATCAGACACTCCTCTGTTTTATGGCCAATCATTCCTCTCATTGCCTGTCTCCTCTCTACTGCCTCCTCCTTTCCCCTGCATGATTGAGAATATGACTTATATAATTATGAAATATATTCTGTTATTAAAAAGTAATTTTTGACTTAAGGTCTTCCTTCTTTCATACTTCCTGCATGATTCCAGTCTTTGGCACCATTTTATTTTTGAATACAAAAGAATTTAGAAAGAGTGGTCATGCTTGACTCCAAACTTTAGAAAGCCTGTGGTTGCAGTCTAAACTTTCTCATTCAAAAATCCTTGCTCCTTATCCCACGAATTTAGGGATGTGACATTTTGCTGCCCTGATAAAATGACCCATTTTGGCATATGATATGGTGATATACACAGTTACATATGTTTGAGTGCCCCCAGGGAGGGCACTGGAATGTTTGACAATCTCATACGTGTTTTCAGATGTTGAAGTTCATGAACTTTAAAGGACCAGGTGTCAAAATGGTTTTGTTTATGTGGTTTGGGAAAATTACTCTATAATCTAAATGTAACTACAATCTAGGCCATGTTGATTTGCCCACAATATGTGTAGGGCCTGATAACTAAATACTTAACAAATCCTTTTTTAAAAAATGTAGATGTTACAACCTAAGACTTAGTAGCCATGTCGAAATTGGAAATAATACATAGCTTAGTTTCTCTATGACTTTCTTAAAATGTATCAAAGCACACAAAGTAGCAGAATTACAAACACTTGGTGAGTATAACAGCCCATATCCTACAATATGAAGAATATGATGAATATATTCAATGGCATACATTTAAATGACAATTGAAAATCCTAAAAATCATTTACTAGGAACACACAATTGTGTAAAATATTTTCTATTCAACAGCAATCGTTGCACATGAATCAGTAAGATCGATTTTGGGATTCAAGATGAAGAATAACAAGTGGGTATGCTGAAAGTGAATGGGGATTTTTTTTTGTGCCATATTGAGTCAACTGATTTTATAGGAAAGTTCAGTGTTCAACAAATTTAAAGAAAACAAATAAACCTTAAAATAGTATAGCTGCTTTGATTCAGTTGGCATTGAGATTTTCTAAATAAACACAAGAACTGGGTGGACATACATTTGTGGTGAGAGCACTGTTTTGTTGGGTTTTTTTGTTGTTGTTGTTGGAGGATGTGATGAATTTCTTTTGCCATCATAATTTGAGCTATAAATTGAAATTGAATGTGTTAGAAGAGATGACCTGTGGAAATAGTGGGGGAGTATGTGTTATTTTCTTTTCACATGAATGCAAGAATTTAAATAAATAGAATAGTAGTAGTTGATTTAGCCTCACATAGCAGACAACCTCTTAGCTTCAAGATTATTGTATATTTTTACAGGGCTCCAGATCTTCCATATATTTTGGAGTAGATCTTCCACTTATTAGGCTATGTTTCTCATGATGGGGACATATTAAAAAGAGAAACTAATTTCTCTATGGATTAGTTTTTAAAAATTGCAAATTCCTTCATTTGGTTTAGTGTGATCTATTTTAAATAACATGAAGACTGCATTTAGATTTTAGTGAGAAATCCAAATATTGTGAATGGCTACTGAAACCACACTGAAGACAGGTAATATGTAGAGTGTGTATTGCTACTGTATTATCTAAGTTATGGATATGAAAACTGAAATATATTTATCTACACTTGCTATAATAAATTTTAATAGTAACTGGTATGCAGAGAACATTTCAAAGGTATTGCTGGCTAGACACAAGTCATTTGGCAGTGGCCTTGCCTAGTATATATTTTCAGGGCCTGTCTGCACAAAGATACTGGCAGGTTTACCATGATTTCTATTCCAGGTGATGGATTTCTATCCAAGTAAGCGAGTGACTAAATATTTTCCGGTGGAATCAGGCACCATAAAATCACTGAAGCCAAATAAAAAAGTTGTCGACCTTTCTAAAAAAGTAATTATAATAGCTTTGCATACCACTATGACAGAAGAAAAATTTCCACTTAGATCACCAAATAATGAAATGAGTTGAACTTAATTAGATCCAAAAACAGTAATATGAATTTGCTGCCAATATTTTCTTTTATCAGCATTAATGAATGTCTTTTTGAATTTTCATAAATTGCCAGAAAATTTCCTCTTCATTAACAATAGCTAAATGCATAGATTCCACATCCAGCTCTATCAAAGGAAAGAAATCTAATCCTAACCCACTAAAAACTCATGCCATCATCACTTCAGCTGATTTATTTTACTCAAATCCAGTTAAGAAATTGAACACTTTACATTGGTTTATTTGTGTTACTATAAGCAATTAGAGATGAATACGCCTTCCCAAGCCATACAAATGTGAGTCTCCCTTTGTGGCAGGTTGTTTAAATTTACAACATAAAGCTAGCATTTCCATCTCCAATAAAATCCAAACAGACATTTAATTTTGGTGCATGACTTTTCTGACTAAAATAGAGCCAGTAAATGCTCTCGGACAGCTCTTATTGTTCATGAATTTGAACAAATTGGGGATCTGTGAATTTATAGCTAGGTTTTGCTCTACTATTGTTTAAAATATAGCACACATGGAAAACACGCCATGGGTGTGTTGTAATTCAGCTTTAATGATGTAACACTTGGTTTCAGTCAGTTGTTGGAGGGCTGTAAGTGACATTGGTTTTGTGCTTCAGACATTGCATGTAACTTAGCAATTATAGTAAGGCTTTCAATAATGGTTGTTGGCGGGATATCCGCAAGTGAAGTCATAGCAATTTTGAACAAGAAAGCTAATAAAAATACACCTGCCTTGTAGTGGAAAGTGAGCCTTTAATATCTCTGCTTTGAAGTTGGGCAAAGCCTTTGGTATTAACTAACAGATATTCTGATGAAGAAATAATCTACTGCCCTAGGGAAAAGCAAAGGATTGAAGTTCCAACAGATTGCTGTTTTCTAATCACCTACATTTTAGTCACTTTGATATCACAGAAGGAGAATAGAAATAAGTGACTTATTTTATTTTAAATGACCCAAAGATAGGACTACTGGAAAGCAGATAATTGTCATTGTAAATAAATAGCAGATGCATATGTTTTAAATAAATGATTCCACAAAGGTGTAAATAACACATTTTTTTGATAATTTTGTATTGTTAAAAACTTCAGAATGATGTGAAATTTTCCACTTCTGTATGTCATTTCAATATGATGTTCAGCAGATCATATTTGCTTTGTGAATCCTTATTTTATCTTCACATCTTTTGTGACTTTTAAAGTCATTTGTTATGAGTTCTTTACAAATCAAAGATGGTAAGAAATTATAAGCACTTGTGAAAGTAACTTTTACATCATTTGGAGAATTATTGCTTTCAGGAAACTCCCTTGGTATTGTGAAAAATAAACTTCTTCCACTGGTCAATTGCTTCCTTCACATTTATTTGGACTTACTTGTATTCTATAGTGACTTTTAAGACAAATTTAAAATATTAAGTCCATAATAAATGCCGATATATTGAGAACCCTGGAAGAAGAGTTGTTTTAGGAATAAATACAATGGAAATTGGGATATTATGAAAGAAAAATGACTACTAAATACCAAACTACAATTATTTTAACTACATTTCTCTGATGTTGATTGCAGTCATGTTGGAAATCATGGATTGTGATATCTAGATTAGTTTAAGATAATTCACATAATTAATACTTCTTTAAGCACTTTAAATGTTGGTTTTATTTTGTCGTGTTCTTTATAAGTGAATATTTGAACCCAAGGCAGAAACGTTCTTTTAATTTTTCCTTCTTTCTTATTTTTTATTTTTTGTTAATTCAGTAGTTTATCTCTATAGAGAGTATCAGGTAATCCAAAGGGTATACATTAGTACTTGTCAGGGCCATGTTTAACATCAACATGCTAAACACAGTGAAACTTACTACCAAGTTCAAAAGGAACAGAAGGACTCCAAATCCCTTGATAATATGTTTAACAAAATCATCAAGGTGTCGGTTTTGTTGAAAGAAAGTCACATTTTATTTCTTGTTTATGAAATGGATTTTGATGTTTCTTAGATCAGAAAAACGTTTCCCAATTTATACTTAGCAGTTAAGTGCACCTTATTAGTGAATAATACACACGAAGTCTTTTTTTGTGAGTTGGGGGAAGAAGGGAAGTTGTTTTCTCTGTAGAATTTCAGTGTGTATTTTGCATTTAACTTTAAAAGTGGATTGTGGCTGAGTCTTGACACCTGCTGGGATGAGTATCCATTTCAAGCTACAAAGTGGTGCTCTGAAATAAATTCTGGCAAGCTTGTAAAATTTTGTCAGCTGTATCATCACATTAGTGCAGGATATTATGGTAAAATAGAGTTGAGTTCAATTTTCTGGTTATAAGCTTGGACCATAAGCTTTTCCTTCCAGTGTTTATGAAGTTTCTGTTGCCAGAGAGATTTCAAATTAAAGCAGGAGAAGCACAACTAAAGAACATACATTTAACTTTCGTATGCCCAGAAAGCATCATGAAATGTATACCATAATGCAATTTATTGATACTATATTGTAATATCTGCCAGAAAATTAGGATATGAAAATGTAGGATTTCAAATATCATTGTGTACCTAAAAAGGTGACATATATTTTTATTTTGTTAGTAAATATAAGACATTTTGACAAATAATTTTTATTTTGAATAACAATAAATAGTGTTTATTAAGCACCTGATAAGTACCTGGCACACTCAGGGGTCTCTTGCTTCATTTACTTTATCTCATTTCATATTAATTACCCCTAGAATATACAAGGAAAATCTCATATGATATTTTTACTTGCTAAGGGTCATACAGCTAGTAAGTGGGAAAATCAAGATGTCAGGTCAAGGTGGTTCAGAAGCTATAGCCACATTGGGCAAGTGATGGGGAAACACTGGATGACATATCAGAGGGAGGATATAATGAGTGAATTAGAACAGAGAAAAGTTGATGTGAAGTACAGGAACCCAGTGCCGGAAAAGATTGTATCTTTTAGCTTCGTTCCATAAAATTTCCAGATGAGACAGACCGTAGTCTCCATGCTACATTCAGCAGTTTAGATGAACTCAATTCCTTGCAATTAAGTATCCATGCTGTACCAGAACCAGCACGGAGTGGACTGCTAACAACAGGGGTGGGGTGGTGGAATCCTGAGAGAGGAAAAGGTGTCAGTATCAAGTGCAGGTGTGTATTAGTCAACACCACAATACTTACCGTAGCAGATAAACTCCAGAGTATTAGTGGCTTCACACAATTGAAGTTTATTTTTTGCTCAGAAAAAGACCAATGTTAGTATTCCTGTTTAGGCTCTATCCTTTTACGTGGTCTATTGGGCATGAAAGCTCCTTTTTTCTTATGATTTCACTGATATTCATTCTGAAAGAATTGAAGGTGAGTAGAAGATTGCCCATTGGAGGTTTTGGGGCAGCATATATATCACCTCTGCTCCCATTCCATTGGCAGGACTTAGTCACATGGCAATACTTATTTTTTAAGATGGAGTTTTGCTTTTGTTGCTCAGGCTGGAGTGCAATGGTGTGATTTCAATCTCGGCTCACTGCAACCTCCGCTTCCCAGGTTCAAGCGATTCTCCTGTCTCAGCATCCAAGTATCTGGGATTACAGGCCTGTGCCAACATGCCAGGCTAATTTTGTATTTTTAGTAGAGATGGGGTTTCTCCAGGTTGATCAGGCTGGTCTTGAACCACCGACCTCAGGTGATCCACCTGCCTTGGCCTCCCAAACTGCTGGAATTACAGGAATGAGCCACTGTGCCTATCTGGCAATTCTTAACTAAAAAGGAGCATGGGAAAGAAAATCTATCTCAGCCAAAAAAAAAAGAATATATTTTAGTGAACACATAGTGTTTGCTGCAAATTGCAAAAATCTTTAAAGTAACAGTCTCTGTTTTGACACAGGGCTTTCTACCCTTTTCCCTGAGTTTTGAGCACCTGGCTTCATGCTTTCCTGGGTGTGCACATACAGACACACACATTTTTACATCTCTTTATACATTTTTTCATTTTATTCTCATAACAATTCAATGAAATATATTATCCTTGTTCCAGATATTATGGATGCATAGCAAATTATCCTAAACCTTAGTGGCTTATGCAGTAATAATCATTTTTATTTTTCACAGCTTCTATTGATTAGGAATTCAAAAAGGGCTTCTTAGCTAGGTAGTTCTTTTCTTCATATCTTCCTTGCAATTTCATTCTTTGTTGGCTAGGGACAAAGTCATTTAAAACCTAGACTAGGACGGAAGGATCCAATTACCAGGCTACTACAAAGATACTGACTATTAATGGGATGGCCTCATTTACTACTATACAGATGTCTCTACTTGATTGCCCAAAGGTTCTCAAAGGATGGCTTCTGGATTCCCCCAGAGAGAACAATCCAAGAGGCCAAGGGGGAAGATGTAATGCCTTTTATAACCTAACTTTAGAAGTCACACAAGATCACTTACATGATGTTCTATAGGTTACACTGACCTAGTCCCAATTCACTGTGGAAGGGGCTTACATGACATTTGAAAGCCAGAAAGTATAGATCATTAAGACCATTTGGTCAGCACATTCCTGTACTTCCATTTGGCAGATTAAAAAAATAAGGTGAGGCTTAGAAAGATGTTGAATGAATTGTCCAAAGTCTCATAACTAGCAAGCCCAGACCTACATACAAGAATCTTTGGCTTTAAAATCCTTGACATTAGCAACTAAAACAGATTGTCTCTATAAGCAGATAAAGTATGTAAAAATGTATTTCTCCTGGAAAAATGCGTGTAGTTGGTGAGCACAAATAGAAGGGACGGCTTCTGTAGATATTCAGATCACTCAAAGCTCAGAATTTGAAGTAAAGGGAGTGCCTAACCTCAAAAAAGCTCAAAATTTCTGGTAATGCATATCCAAAAATGATGACGTACATGACTGTCAAAATATTGTCTTTTGTTTATATAGATTGTGTTACTAAGTCACCAGTTCTATTTTTGACAGTGAAATTAGCAGAAAAGTAGGACTTTAGTGAAGGATAAAGTTAAGAATTCAGTATAAGAACTAACTCATTTCTGAAACCAGGACAATTGCTTTTGTTTTTGTTCCTGTCCCAGAGCTAATGTTTATCAGTGATTCCAAGGGAGGGATGTCCCACTAAGTTATATCTAGGATTCTATTTTTATAGTACTACTAGTAAGTTGGCAGATGGTTGTATTAGCTTTAAGACACCTTAAAATAATTCAGCTTATCCTGGTAACTGCAATATCAATAATGTGATGTTTAAACATAGTAATCTCAAAAACATTTAAGAAATCATTTTATATATTAATTTCAATAGGGACAGAATGAAAAAAAATAATTTTACAACATCTTTTAATTAAGTCTGCTTTATCAAAAACAAATAATGCCCTAAACATATTCTATATATAAACATATTTAGAATTCTATAAATTAGTTGTTTTTCCTTCCACTAGACCATAAGTTACTTGAGTGCAACATCTGCGTATGGTTCATTTTTCAGTCCTCTAACCTAAAGCACAATGATGCTACTGTTAACTTTAGAAACCTGCAGCTCAGTCTTCTACCAAACCCAAGAAAGTCAGGACGCTCATGGGATGTGAAGCTTCTTCACCCCTTTCGGCAAACAGCATCCGAATTCCCAGAGATAGTTTTGGATTCCAGAGACATCCACTCCTAGCCCATACTCTTTACTAAGTTACTTAATCTCTGATTCTCTGGAAAAACAAATCACACTGGGTTTGAAAGGATCAAACATAATAATGAACAGGATAGATCTACAATAACATAGGTGTTGATAAGCAGCGCCTTGAGTATCAATAAATGTTAACTATGTAAAAATGGTACCTGCTTGTTTCTAGGTTATTCTCGCTGATAGAATAGAGATATTTAAATTGTTGTTCTGTCATTTTAATTTTAAAATCTAATGTTTCCCCATTAAGCAAGTATTTATTGTTTGCATGGTTCAAGGCCACACAGGGATAGACAATTTCTTGGTATGTCCTCTGGGAGCTTCTCATTTAATTATGAAGGGTTTCTTTTTCTGCACTACCAAACTTAAATTGGTGCTCCTCATCACCTATGTGCCTGGCTTTCTGAGACCTTTCATAACTTGTTTCTACCACCAATGACTTAATTCATTGAAAAAAAAAAAAGGGGGCAGCAACTATGTGCCAAGAATCGTCTTAAGCATTTAGTATACCAAAACAATTAAAGCATACCAAATTCAATACAGCCAAATATTGAAGCCCTTGAGGAGTGTACGTTGGAGTGTACGTTCCAGGAGAGAAAAACGTGGCAGGGGAGGAAGGATGGATAGCGAAGGATGTATGTGTTTTCTGTAAACTCTTGGCAGACTCCTGAAGGAGATAAAGGAGCAAACCACATTGCTATATTAGGGAACAGGAGTTCAGGTAGAAGGCAAGTATGCTTCCAAGACCTGATGTGAACGATTAGTGTGTTCAAGAAAGAGCTAGAAAATCATTGTGTTTGGAAAGGGTGATGAAAAGAAAGAGGAGAAGAAAATGCCTCAGAGAGGTAACACCAGGACCAAAATCTAGAAAGATTTGTTGGCCCCTGTCAGTAATATATGGGAAACTATTGGAAATCGGCGAGCAGAGGAGTAATGTGATTTGATTTACCATTAAAAGGCTCACTGAAATATCCCATTAAAAAGGAATATTGGTTTGACTACTTTGAAGTAAAAATGTGAGTTTCCCTCTCTCCTCTGAAACCCTCAATGGCTGCTTCTGGGCATTAGGCATAGCAAAATAAGACCCTTTTTGCTATGGTTAGATTCTTCAGCAACAGATTGTTCTTCAAATTATTCCTGTACTTTGCTCTCAGAAAGAGGGAATTTCTTAGAGTTAACACAGTTCCTGTGGGAAGAATTTTCTTTTCCTGCTTTTTACTCACAAGACCCCTTCCTTACTTGGCCTGAATTAGTCGTTGTTTAAGAAATCAGGCCAGGGTGTGGTGTCTCATGCCTGTAATTCCAGTCTTTTGAGAGGCCCAGGTGGGCCGATCACCTGAGGTCAGAAGTTTGAGACCAGCCAGACCAACATGGAGAAACTCCATCTCTACTAAGTATACAATATTAGCAGGGCATGTTGGTTATATACCTGCAATCCCTGGTACTCAGGTGGCTAAGGCAGAAGAATCACTTGAAACTGGGAGGTGAAGTTTGCAGTGAACCAAGATTGCACCAGATTGCACCAAGATTGTACTCCAGCTTGAGCAACAGAGTGAGACTTTGAAATTAAAAAGAAGGGAAGGAAGGAAGGAAGAAAGAAGGATGGAAAGATGGAAGGAAGGAAGGGAGGAAGGGCGGATAGATGGAAGGATGGAAAGATAGAAAGATGGATGGAAGGGAGGAAGGGAAAAGGAGCTTATTGACCAGGCAGTGTCTCATAGCTGCAATCCCAGCATTTAGAGAATTTGAAGAGGGAAGGTCACTTGAGCCTAGGAGTTCAAGACAAGCTTAGGCAACATAGTGAGACCCCTACCAAAAAAAATTTTTTTTAATTAAACGGGTAACATGGCATATACCTGTAGTCGTAGTTACCCAGGGGGCTGCAGTGGGAGCATCACCTGAGGCTGGTAGGTCAAAGCTGCAGTGAGCTGTGAGGGCAATACTATGGCCACTGCCCTTCAGCTTGGGTGACAGAGTGAGACAAGAAAGAAAGAAAGAAAGTGAAAAAGAGAGAAAAAGAAGAAAATAAAGAGAAAAAGAAAGAAGTGAGTTTCTCATTATTTCATGGAAACCTCTCTTCCTCTCTCCCTCAGGGCTTAACTATGCATACCCTCAGGTAAATAACCTTCCTGTAGTCTCCCATTATCATTTATATTTCCCATATCACTGTGCTGTAGTAGTTTCTTTTCTAATCTTCCCTTTCTCATTAAACTTCTAAATTTCTCAATTGTCTAATATTTATGGATGTGCAGTCCTAACTCAGTAGTAGGTGTTGAACAAATGATCTTTGCATGTGAGTGAATGAAGCTCCAAGAAGACTTAGCCCCCTCATTCTTACATTTGCTGCTTTCCCTTTTTGTATCCAATTCCAAGCATCCCTTTTGGTAGCTGATTAATTCAGCATATCCCAAGGTGTTTGGTCTTCTCCAACACTTACTTCTTCTTCTTCATGGAAACCTAGCCCCAAGCATTTTCTATTTTTAGCTGTCTTTCTACTAATTGCAAATATAAACGAGAAAATATCAAAATAGAGATGCAGTAGATGAGTCCAAAAACATTCCTTCCAAAAAATAGCAAGTTGAGAACAGATCCAGGTTATGATGCATATTCTAGGAACGTAATTATGCCTACTCTTAAGCTCAGAGGCTCACTTAGTGCACAAAGGCTTCATAACACAATCTGGGATTCAAATCTCTGCCTTCACAAAATGACAAATACAATATGTTATGAACTTTCAGCATTGATCAAAAACAGTTAAAACAATTCACATTAAGACAAAAAATGCCAAATTATATCCTCTGGAAAATGGCAAACTTGCCAGCAGCCTACAAAAAGCTTTACTATCTTGGTTCTGGGTCTCTAGTTTTTTTTTATCTTTTCCAAGATAATTTCTGGAGGTTTAATTTTTTCATAATGCCTTTTAGGAAATAGGAACTGTTTGGAAAACTCTGCCCCTACCGCAAAATCTCTCTCTCTTTCCCTCCCCCACAAAGAGGCTCCCTTATCTCTCACTTTACATACCGGCCCTAGCCCTCCCGCCGCCCAGCTTCCCGCCCAGCAGTTCAAACTGACCAACAGTTGCCCACCACCTCGGCTTTTGGCTTCCCCACCCCCCAGCCCTTCAGCCCCCTATAAAACAACCCTGCCCCTCTGAGCGGCGCGGCCATTTTTCCTTTTCGTCCCGGCTGGTCCGCCCGGAGGCTCTTTCCTCTCAATAAAGCCTGAACTTAAGGAATTTCCTCTAGCCTGCGGTCCGGTTTTTTCCGAACGAGCTCAGTCTTCCCGCAGAGGGTAGGTCGGACAAATGGTGCCGGAAACCCGGGACGGGAGCTGAGGCCGTTGGCCCGGCCACGGCCCCGCTCCCCGACCTACCCAACACTGGCCCTGCCACCTCCACGTTCCGATTAAGGTAAGCCAAGTTTTTCTTGCTTTGCCTTCCCCCGCTTCCCGTCTCCTCTTCCTACGGCATGGTGCAGTTGCTCCCTCTCCGGCGTTCCGCACGGACTCCTTGCCTAGTCTCGGCCGAGCCAAGGTAGTCTTCCATTCCGGCTCCAGGAGCCTTCCAAGGGACAGCCGCCAGACGGGGGACGCCCCTCTGACCGCTTCCCTTTCCGTACTTAATTGTACTCTGGGGAATTTGCAACGAACGGGGACGCCTTTTCGTTGTATCTGCCCATCCGCGCCGGAGAGTCTGTAGCTGCGCCTGCCATGGGAAATTCGGAGTCCAAAATACCTCTGAGCACCCCCCTTGGGTGCTTGCTGCGAAATTTTACCAAATTGGGATATTCCCAAACCCTCAGAAAGAAAAAGCTTATTTTCCTGTCCCAGGTGGCTTGGCCCCAATACAAACTCAGTAACCAGTCACATTGGCCCCCGACTGGCACTTTTGATTTCAACACCCTCCGAGATCTCGACGATTTTTGTCGCCGTGCGGGCAAGGACAATGAAATTCCTTACGTCCAGGCTTTTTTGGGACCTCCGTACCCACCCCAACCTATGTTCTTCCTGCTCCACCTACCAAATCCTCTTATCTCGAACCCCCCGTAAATCTTCCTCCACTACCTCTCCCCCTCCCTACTCCTCACCGGAGGATCTGCCTGAACATCTGTCCTCTCCTGCCAATCTCAGCAACCACTCGCCATCAACGGCACGCCCTTCCCCCACTCCCTCTGCACCTCCTACCTCAGAGGCCATGCCTCGCTCTCCCTCTACTCCCTCCGAGCCCCCTCCCTCAGAGGCTGCACTTCCTCTTGCCTCTCCGGTGGCGGCCCACACCCGCCCCCACCAGCCAGCTATCCTGGCCCCACTCCGAGAAGTAGCAGGTGCAGAAGGTTTAATCAGGGTCCATGTTCCTTTCTCACTCCAAGACCTGTCCCAAATTGAGACACGTTTAGGATCCTTCTCAGCCAACCCGTCCACATATATTAAAGAATTCCAATACCTCACTCAAACATAAGAAGCCCTAGTCCGGTACACTCGACTAGATCCAGCCTCCCAAAATGGGGCCACTGTATTAGCCTCCCATTTTATCTCCCAATCAGCACCCGACATAAGAAAGAAACTAAAGAAAGCAGAAGAGGGGCCAGAGACTCCCATCCAAGACCTGGTAAAAATGGCCTTTAAAGTATTCAATGCCAGGGAAGATGCGGCTGAGGCTGCCCGCCAAACTCGCATGAAGCAGAAGGCTGCCCTCCAGACCCAAGCCCTAGTGGCGGCTCTAAGGCCGGCAGGGAACCAGAAGCCCAAGGCCGAAACCCATGCCCCTCCAGGGGCATGTTTCAAATGTGGAAAGGAAGGACACTGGTCCCGAGCCTGTCCACAACCATGGCCACCAACTAAGCCTTGCCCTATCTGTCGGCTCCCGGGACACTGGAAGTCAGACTGCCCCAGCTTCCCCAGGGTGCCGGTTCCTCAAAACAGACACACTGGCGTTACGCAGCCGGCGGTCACCCTCAGTAGGGAGGAGCCTGCTTGCCAGGAGCCGACCTCCGAGGGAGCTCCGTTCCCCAGTCTACTAGGGCTGCTAGATGACTAGCGGGGCCCTGGCTTTCCGACTCCGGTTACCCTCGCCGAGCCTAGGGTCACAAGACATGGGGGCTACCTACTCCGCTCTTCCTTCTTATTCTGGCCATCTCACCCCTTCCCAGGTCTTAGTCATGGGAATCGATGGGACCCCAAGTATCCCCTACCAAACCCCACATTCCCTAGGCCGAAACGTCCCTAGCGATGGGACCCCAAGTATCCCCTACCAAACCCCATATTCCCTAGGCCGAAACGTCCCTAGCGATGGGACCCCAAGTATCCCCTACCAAACCCCACATTCCCTAGGCCGAAACGTCCCTAGCTGTAACAGAACTATACGGGTAACCACTAATATAACAGCCCCACGAGGAACGTTTTTCGGGTGTAACAGGACCTTAACAAAAACTCTCTACATTGGCCTTTCCTCATCTCTTTTATGCCTCCCAGTAACCCTAGTCCCTTGACTCACTATATATTCCCCAGCCGAATTCCAGATGCTGCAAACTCCCCATCGCTGCACCCGATGAGCTGCCTTCCTACCCATTGCCGTTGGAGTCTCCCTTGCTGGTTCAGCACTTGCAGCAGGATTAGGAGGAGGGGCACTAGTCCACTCTCACCTGGCCATAGCCCGACTGACCTCACAACTCCAAGCGGCTATTAATGACTCTACTGAGTCTTTAGCATCACTCCAATGACAGATCACCTCAGTTGCCCAAGTTGCCTTGCAGAACCGAAGAGCCCTGGACCTGCTCACTGCTGAACGAGGAGGGACCTGTATCTTCCTACAAGAAGAGTGCTGTTACTACATCAATGAATCCGGCCTAGTAGAAACCCGAATCGAGAGCCTCCAGAAACTCAAAACTAACCTGTAGAGTCAGAAGTTCTCGGCTGAAGCCACAGCGTGGTGGTCTTCCTCTATGTATACCCTCTTGTCACCATTGCTTGGGCCCCTAATAGCCGTTTGCCTAATCTTACTTATTGCTCCTTGCTTTCTCCAGTTCCTACAGCGGCTCTTTCAAGAACTGACTGGAGTCACCATCCACCAGATGCTGCTCCAACCCCACCCTGAACGAGTGCAAGAAACAGACCTCTCCCCAAACCTCCAGGCTCCTTAGGAAAAGAAACCTCTTCAGAACCCCCCGTCGACCCTTGTCAGCAGGAAGTAGCCAGAGAGACAACCGACGCCCCTGACCCCCTCTTTTTCTTTTCTTTAAGGAGTCGGGAATGTTTGGAAAACTCTGCCCCTACCGCAAAATCTCTCTCTCTTTCCCTCCCCCACAAAGAGGCTCCCTTATCTCTCACTTTACATACCGGCCCTAGCCCTCCCGCCGCCCAGCTTCCCGCCCAGCAGTTCAAACTGACCAACAGTTGCCCACCACCTCGGCTTTTGGCTTCCCCACCCCCCAGCCCTTCAGCCCCCTATAAAACAACCCTGCCCCTCTGAGCGGCGCGGCCATTTTTCCTTTTCGTCCCGGCTGGTCCGCCCGGAGGCTCTTTCCTCTCAATAAAGCCTGAACTTAAGGAATTTCCTCTAGCCTGCGGTCCGGTTTTTTCCGAACGAGCTCAGTCTTCCCGCAGAGGGTAGGTCGGACAGGAACCCTTCTTCTAGGTTCATTCCACTTCCCAGAGGCTGAAAGATGCAACAAAATGCGTGGTATCTGTTTGTCCCAAGTTAGCTGTTTGTATTTTTGAAGCTTATATCCATTACATAGGGACAATCATGTAATTCTGCCATGGGCGAGAAGGCCACTTCTTCATGTGAAATCACTGTAACCACATGTAAGAGATATATATGGTCAACACCAAGGATATCTCATTAATCAGTGGGTTCAGAAAAGAGTAAGGCAAGAGGAGCTGAAATAACCTTAAGAGCGTTAGTAATCATTCTTGAGAGGCCTTTTCAAAATAGGTAAACTGTGAAGAGGCAGGCGCGAAAGTCAAGAGGTCTGTGTATTTTATGTGATGGAAGATCTGTATTCAGGAAAGAGGATCCTAAAGAGAAGTTATGTTCACTTTTCATTAATTTACATTTTGCCAAGACACTATAGTCTAAAAAAAGTCTATCATCCCCTACCCCTACCCCTTTCAGGTTATACTGATTATATGTCACAGTAAGTAATCAAATACAGCCAAAAGTAAACAGTGGGAGTTTTGCCATATAGATACCTGGGCTCCATCTAGTGGTAACTGTAGATTTTTATCATTTTCCTTATTAGCCCTTTAATTTAAATGTATTTAATAAATAGAATTTGTGTCTTGAGAACATCATAAGTTTTATATTTTTTTCTAAGAGTAATATCTCAGTTAAAAAAATTGTGTCCTCAATTTAATTGAGTACTGCTTCTAATGAGGATATTTCCTCTGCTTTATGAAACCTGACAAATAGTTACTGCAGTGAGAATTCATTTATAAGTGCTTTTTACTCCTTTGGCTTGTTTCCTTCTCTTGCTCTCCCTCTTTCTCTCCTCCTCCTTCCCCCTCTTTGTCCTCCCTCTCTCTTTCTTTCTCTCTCTTCTTTTTCTCCTTCTACCTCTGTTCCTTCCTCCTTCCTCTTCTTTTTTGTCGTTAAAGGGGACAGAAACAAATTGCAGACAACCAAGTCAAGATGTCATAAATTGCTATAAATGTTGTATAAAAGCAAAAACAATCAAACTTATTATTAAAGAGACAGTCCTAATGAAAAATTAATATATGGGGTTCAAAACCAATTGAATGACAAAGTTTAGATGACTAGAAGCAAAATGTGAGCTGGTAAGGCGCAATGCTGTATTTTCAGTTTAAGCATTTTGCTTTGTACATGGCATTTCTGTTAACGTTTTGAGTTATTTTTTCTGTTTCAGTCATTTTTCCTTGGTTGTTTATATGTTAAAGGCCTGATGTACTGTTAAAATAGTGTTCTTTTGTGTGTGTGCATGTAGAGGTGTGTAATGTTTCATTCTTCACTAGATTAGTTTGGATGCACATTTTGTGAGAGAAGTTTGTTTAAAAAACAATAAAATATAATTAAAAATAAGCTTTTTAAAGTGAATCTTCATCTCACATGCCCTTAGACTCTCACTGATTAAATAATTGCAGAAAATGTGTATTAAATTTTACCTATAAAATTATTAAATGTAGAAATGCTGATATATATTTCTATTAAAATTGAAATTTGATATTTTGGGTAGATGTTGTCTTCTAGATGTAGCCATCATGTATGTCTTTTATAAATGTTTAACTCTTGTACTGTTCAAAACTTTAAGCAAACTGTCTTATCTACAAATGCAAACTATAGAGATGAGTATCCTTTTTATCTTCCCACTTCCTTCCTGCTCCACTCCTCTCAAAAAGTCCCCAAGAACTCCATTCTTATCACGTGTTAATTTTGGTTATATCTGTTCTTATCTGAAGGTGATAATGTACTTAAAACATTTGCCACCAATAGATTGTCACTATTGTTTAGCACAAGAAAATATCTCACTCAGAAACCTGTAGTGCCAGAAATGTTTGGAATTGGATGTATTTTAGAATTTTAGAAAGGTGCATACATAACATATTATAGAACACCCCTTTGGGGTTTGTGGCATCCCCTCTTGGTCCAATAATCTATCTACATATGTATGTATGTATGGGTGTGAATATAGTAGAAAAGTGTATGAATATTCACCTTAAATTGCCTAAATAAAGAGCAGAAATAGCCTTTTATCAATTCAAGTTAGGTTTATGGCCATTTCAGTTAAGAATTACAATAGCAACAAAAATAGTTGGATTTCAGAGCTTTTGAACGTCACAATTGCAAAGAAAAATGGTATCAAATATTCTTCTCAAGAGTTGTTTCTATCTCTATTTATTGCTAGGACAGAGTGGGTGGGTGTTTGGGAGTGGGAGAGTTTCCTTTCAAAAGTATTTTAGACAATTTGCTAAAACACTTAACTTGTACAAGTCACACAACAGCTAAACTTTATTGTTTTTAAAAACTAAAGTTATATAACCCAAATGTAATGTGTATTTGAAAATTATGTTATAAACACATTTCCTTCAACTTGAGATCCTTGTTTAGAAAGAAAAGTATTTATTTCCCTAATTTGTAGGTATTTTCAAGTTCAATTGTATCCATCCATTTATTAAGTCATATATAACATTCTGTGATATCTGTCATCTGATTTAATGATGGTTGTTGGCTCATATCCCAGGAAAGACAGGATAAACAAATATGTTAAGCTCCTCTGAATTTCTAACCATTTAGAAAACAAACTCCAAGTTTATATTTAATACTCCTTTTTATTCTTCCCCAGTTTTGAAGATGCCATGTGAATCTTTAAATGCATGAATGAAGGAGAGTTGAGAAACTGAAAGTTCTTTTTTCACTTTTTATAAACTTAATCGCAATCGATTTAGAGCATCTAGGAGAAACATTTCTAAACTGTTACAGAATTTGATGTGAGAGACCGTGGGAAAGGATCCAGAAATAAGAATTGTCGTAAGTGCATGGTGGTTGTAATATGACTTATGTGTGACTACTGTGAAAATGTGTTTTTTAACTTTCTTCAGTTTCATTAGGATTCATTGTATTTTCAGTTCTATCCTGCCTAGATAATCCTTTTTCAAATATTTTATGTAAATGTATACTGCTTTCTTCCTCTCAAATTAAAGCTTGGCATATATATCCTTTAAAAATGTTAAAGACATAGAATAATACTCTATGCCAAATAATTCCAGTTTTGAGTTGGAAGAAAGTCTATTCCATTGCCTGTCATTTCTCTTGCTCATCACTGATGGAATCTTTGTGTGTGTGTGTTTCTGGCTATCTTTGATTATGTAGTGGGTATTAAAGGTTAATTCATAGAAATAAGTTGGAGTTTTGGGAAAACATCACTTTCCTCCAGTGCAGCTTTTAAATTACCATTGCCAATATTTCTAGCAATTCAGGTAACTTTAATTCAACCCTGAGACATGAGACTTTTTCTCCATAATGACTCAAGACCAAGCTTCAGAGCATGCAAAGCTTTGTTTACTTATGTCATATCCCTATTCCTAGGGGGCATCTTTTTGGATTCGCTGGTCCAAATTCAGGGTTGTTTTTATGAGGGTCTCTCCTTTGAAAGACTCTAGAGTTTGATTTTGTTCTGGCCTCTTTTCGTTGATAAATTCCATGAGAAGAAAATAGTCATGATCGTCACACCTCTCTGGATTTTGTCCTTTCCCATTTCCTACTCTGGTAATTCCACACAAACGTCACTAATTTGCCCCAACCATATTTTAAAATTATTTTTTCTCACCTTTTTAGTAGGTTTTATATGGAGGTTGGTTACCAAGATTGCCATTACAGAAAAATAAAACCTATGCTGAGGCATTAACAATCAACTTTTTGAAAAATAGAAATGAGTAAGACAAAGGTAGAACAGAATGAGGCCAGTAGAGAAATAAGAGGAGGAAAAAAAGAAACTTATAAAAGATTTTGGCAATAATCAATTTTAGAATAAGGAAGGAGGGATCAGAGAAGGCAAAGGGAGAAAGTGTTTCAAGATGTCGATGATTATCTCTATAAGAATGATCAAATAGGATTAGTCATGAGAAAAAACCAATCAAGTGTTGCAGTTAGGAAGGCATTAGAGAGGTCTCTGTGGACAGCTTCAAGAAGCCTGATTTTAGAGTTTTCAAAAATACTACTTAGCTAAAAAGCATGTTTGGCAACTTGTTAAAGAGGATTGATAAAAGCAAAGAAAAAAAAGAAGTAAGTCGATGTAGAATGTAATTCTAGCCTACATCTTTAAAAACATTTTAATTATATCAAATGATTATGATAGAATTTCTTCATGAATGGATCCTACAAATAAAGCTCATGATAGTCTTCTCTTAAGTTTGGAAGAGTATTAGATCTTAGATATTTTCTTAATTTCATAATATTTCTATATGCTTAAGGATCATCTTTTGATACTGGCTTGTAAATCTGAGTCAGTCGTATCAGCTTATTTGACCATGTGGATTAGGATTTCAAGATCAGTAAGACATTTTTATCTTTAAAGTGATCCACTTATAAATAATACCATTTTGAATGATACACTATATTCAAGCAGAATATCTTTCAGAAGAAACCTGAAATTGATGACGTTTTATTAGAATAGAATTCATATAAAGACTAATTCTAAGACTTTATAATCTTTCAAAAATGTGGGCCAGGCTCAGTGGTTCTTTCCTGTAATCCCAGTACTTTGGGAGGCCAAGGCAGGTAGATCACTTGAGATCAGGAGTTTGAGACCAGCCTGGCCAACACGATGAAACCCTGTCTTTACTAAAAATACAAAAATTAGCCAGACGTCATGGTGTGTGCCTGTAATCCCAGCTACTTGGGAGGCCCAGGCAGGAGAATCACTTGAACCCTTGAGGCGAAGGTTGCAGTGAGCCAAGATTGTGCCACTGAACTCCAGCCTAGGTGACAGAGCAAGACTCCCTCTCAAAAAAAAAAGTGTAGGTGTATAAACCTTTCAATATCTCTTCTAGTGGAACTTATGCAATGGTGTCAATCATTGAATACTACCATTGTCCTATTGGGTGACAAATCGTCTTCTACTACTTCTTATAACAGACACTTGAATCAAATGACTTCTAAATCTGTTCAGAAAGTAATGAATATATGAAAGTCTTCTGGGATATTTTATTTTACTGTTAGTAGTTATAATAATAATGTGTTCATGTTCACGCCAATCAAGATCATAAGGAGATTTAACAGGTGTTTAAAATGGTGAGAAATTTTAGACAAACCAATAGGTTAGGACACTTCTCTTATTACAAGGTAACATTGTATCTAACAACATGAGTGGAATTTGAACCTCTTTGCCTATCCTCACTCCTGAATTAATATAGCAAGCTGGAAATCAGTATCATGATTTATTCTAGTACATGTTTATGTCCCAACACTAAATATAAGCATCTGGTTTCATCTAGACATCTGTCCATGGTCAGGTTACTTTCAAATAGGTCATTTCAGTGTCTTGGGATTATGGAATTGACTACTTTTCTGGGTCATAAATTTATACCTTATATGAGATAGGTATAATCCAAATCAATAGTTACCATAAAAATGATCTTAAACTATGAAGTTTCAAGTTAATACTGATCCCCAATGTACTGAAATGTTTCTGATTTGTGTGAATCAATGACGGAATTTATGAAGCTGAAAGTCAACATTACTACTTTGAGAATGGGAATCACAATGAAGATTCACTTGATTGATTGAGGGAAAATACAGTTTTAAACCAGAAGTCTTTAAAATGCTCACTTTTTAATAACAATGCCACCTGTGGATATGCTTGATGTTTTCCTTTTGTTTATGTTCACCCTGCCAGTTATAGAGAGCAAAAAGCTGAATATTCTCTTTCTATTAAGACACTTTGATTTTATTACTATGAAATCATTGTGCCATTGGCAAAGAGTGGATTACGATATTTACATAATGCCTAAAATAATCAAATAATTTCAATGTATGTTATTTAATAGCCAATTAACCTATAAAGTGGAATTATTTATTCAGTTACAGAGAAACATATTTTGTAATTTCTTTTTCTTGGCTTCTTCACTAAGCATTATACTGCTACAGTAAGGGTGGAAAAGTTACTAAATACATTAGCCTGTTAAAGTTGTTAACTTACAGTAAAACATCTGCTTATTGTTATCCCCTTTGCTTAGTTATCTGGATAATGAATTTTTGTGTGTGTCTGCATATTTGTTGGGAAAGGCAGTCTTGTACACGAAATCTTCTGACCTCTTCTTGGCCAACAAAGGATGAACCTAGGGCCCGTTAACACTTCCTTATCAAAAGATAAAGAGCCCAGGCAGCCTGCATCAGGTTTATCACCTTGACTGAAAAGATCTTTGTTTCAGATGCCACTGAGAGGTAGTGTGGAGTTCCTCTACTGTGACAGAAGAGGGGTACATGTAAGCCAATTGCCCTGCATCAGTTGCGGTGGATGTGGGGTGGAAGAGAAACCTGCTAGTCATGGGGGACCAATGCACACAATTGGAGCGGATGATGCCCTGTCCCTTCAATGTGTAAATTAAAGTGTTCCATCCTATGTATTACTGTGTTTTGTTTTTTCTTGGCTACTCCAATACCAAAATGCAGTGAGCACAGGTGTTGGGACTTCTATTTCTAGTGGCTGACATAGTGATGTTGTTTGCTATCCTTTATGTAATGAGAGCCATTTCCTGGCGTTGGAAACCAGTGCCTGCTGTTCTGTTTGATATTACCTCTAATAATATCTCAGAAGTACTGCTTCTTAAAATATCATTTAGAAATTATATCTCTAGATAATAAAAATGGTAGATATTAGAGATATCTTTTTTTTTTTTTTTGAGACAGAGGCTTGCTCTGTCACCAGGCTGGAGTGCAGTGGCACAGTCTTGGCTCATTGCAACCTCTGCCTTCCAGGTTTAAGCAGTTATCTTCCTGAGTAGCTGAGACTACAGGTGCATGCCACCACATCTAGCTAATTTTTATATTTTTCATAGATACGGAATTTCACCATGTTAGCCAAGATGGTCTCAATCTCTTGACCTCATGATTCGCCCCTCCTTGGCCTCCCAAAGTGCTGGGATTACAGGCAGAGCCATCTCGCCCAGCCCCCAGGTTGTGTATTTTTAACATTTACTAAATTGATTAATTATTGTGTAATTGACCTACAATTAGGAAATTTATAAAAATTGGTGCAATAAATGTTTTTTCTCTGTTTACTCTGTGAATGTGGTAGAGGACATTGTTTGTTATGATTCTCTTTACAATAGACTCTTCCTCGTATCTTAGTAACAGATATAGCTATGTGACCAGAGTAACTCATCTATATCTCTCATGTATACAGACATCTATTATTTTGGAACTAGAATTTATTTTTCTGTTTGTTTCAGTTGCTAAAAACCTCATAGTTGAATGTGCAGCAAATATCCACTTAAGTTTTACTTATATCTTCATTTTCACCTCAATTATACCTAAAGTTTTGCTGTATATATTAGTTTTCTATTACTTTCATAACAAATTACCGAAAACTAAGTAGCTTGCAATAACACAAATTCATTATTTTATAGCTCTTTATACCAGAAGTCTTTGTATGTCAAGCTTGGCTAATCTGGTTTCTCTGCTCCAGGTTTCATAAGGGCAAAATCAAGCTTCACTCCAAGCTCATTGTGACTGGTTATAGGACTGAGGTTCCCATTTCTTGATGGCTATCAGCTGGAGGTTAGCATTTTCTCCAAAACACCTTGTTCCAGTCCTCACATTGGGGAGGCTACAGGCTAAAGCCAGCAACCATACGCCAAATTCTTCTCACTTTTGTAATCTCTCTGATTTTCCTGTCTGCCGCATCTATTTCTTTTCTACTGCCTCTAGGAAGAGAAAGTTCACTACTTTTGAGGGCTCAATTGAATAAATTGGGTCTTCCTACATAATTTAGGAAGATCTTCCTATCTTTAGATTCATAAGCTTAATTACATCTGCAAAGTCCTAAACTCATATAAGGTAATACACTCACAGGTTCCAGGGATTAGGGCTTGGACACATTTAGAGAGGCCCTATGCACATCACTATTATTTCATATATTTTTGAATATTGTTTTTTGATATATCATAAATAACATTTTTAAAATTAAATAATTATTAGACATAAAATTAAATAATTTATGTTCCAGTGAACTAAAAACTTCAGATTAACCTAAATATGAGGAGAATCTGGTTACACTAGAATGTGATTTAAAATACAACATAATTGTTTCCTTTGTCTTAATTTTAGAATTAGGCATATAAAATCAACATTTATAAACTTTCAGCATACATATATACCAAGGTTTATTTGTCCTATTTTCCTGTTACTTAACAAAGTATATGTGTGACTCAATTATATCATGACTGTAGTCCCGTCCTATCTGCAGCTTTGCTTTGTGTGGTTTCAGTTACCCATGACCAACTATGCTACCAAAATATTAAATGGAAAAATTCCAGAAAGAAGCAATTCATGAGTTTTATGTTGTGCACCATTCTCAGTAGTCTGATGAAATCTCACCATCCTGTTAAGTCCTACGCAGGATGTAAATCACCTTTTTGTCGAGCTCATCCGTGCTGTATACATTACCTGCCCATCAGTCATCAACATCACCTGCTCCTGACATCCAGCCATCAACATTGCTATGGCTTGGCGATCCAGGATCACCAAAGCAGCAGATCCTCTGACAGATCTTCAGAAGTTCAGTATTGGTCTAACACTATATTGCAATGCCTGCGTCATTCACCTCACTACATCTATCAAGTAGACCTTTTTTTTTTTTTTTTTTTTTTTTTTTTTGAGACAGAGTTTTGCTCTTGTTACCCAGGCTGGAGTGCAATGGCGCGATCTTGGCTTATCACAACCTCTGCCTCCTGGGTTCAGGCAATTCTCCTGCCTCAGCCTCCTGAGTAGCTGGGATTACAGGCACGCGCCACCATGCCCAGCTAATTTTTTGTACATTTTCTATCTCACATCAACACAAGCGGAGGGGTAGGTTCAATACTGAAAGATATTTTGAGAGAGAAAAAGAGAGACCCCATTCACATGACTTTTATTACAGTACATTATTACAATTGTACTATTTTATTATTGGTTATTGTTATTAATATTTTACTATGTCTGATTTATAAATTAAACTTTATCATAGGCACAAATGTGTAGGAAAATATCACATATATATGGTTTGGTACTATCCCTGGTTTCAGGCAGCCACTGGAGGTCTTGGAATGAAACTTCCTGTAGATCAGAGGGGATATTTTATATTACTATGAGTTTATTCTATCTCCTCTTACCTTTCCCCTTTCTGTTTGCATTCATGAAGCAGTTTCTTTACTGAATCGGGTTTTGTGTTTGCTGAAATCCTTTGACTCTGCAAAATGCAAGCACATCTGCTGGTAAAAATTGCCCATCCTTTTCAGGAAGCCTTGCTGTTAACATGAGAGTTTTTGAAACAGAAAAAAGTAAGATTGAATGTGGGCCAAAGTACTTACCCGTTTTAGAATATTTGAATATTTAAACAGTAAAATAAACGTCTGTTCTGGTTTCTCATTTGTAAATGAGTTTAGTATTAGCTCCCTGACAGGACTATGAATAGTGACTATGAACAGTTTATATTGTGTGTAGAATATAGTTAATAGAAAGTCAATGAGGGGGGATGCTATTTTTCCTAAGAAGAATTTTACTAAAGGGGATCAATGAGAAATATGACTTTATTGTTAGAAAATATCAAAAGAGTTTTCTTCGTGCACTAAAAACCTGATTTCATTTGTAGCCTCACAAGGCATTGATCATAGTTATGTTTCATAGTGAATAGTCCCATAGATATGTCCATGTATTGTATTTACAGTATCTTTCTCTGCATTCTTTTTTATCTCTGACCTTCTGTATTAGTTCACTTTTCTTCTGATGAAGTTCATTATTCAGAAATTCTTGGCTACATGTGGTAGCTCATGCCTGTAATCCCAGCACTTTGAGAAGCCAAGAGGGGTAGATTGCTTGAGTCCAGGAGTTTGAGACCAGCCTGGGCATCACGGCAACACCCTGTCTCTACTAAAAATACAAAAATTAGCCAGGCATGGTGGCATGCAGCTGTGGTCCCAGCTACTCAGCAGGAGCCTGAGCCCAGGAGGCAGAAGTTGCAGTGAGCAGGCATCATTGCCACTAAACTCCAGCCTGGGCAACAGAGCAATACTCCATCTCAAAAATAAAAAAAAAAATTTAGTGAGTGTCTGATAGCAGTAAACTCTCCCGCTTTTGTTGTCTTAAAATAGTTTGATTCATAACTTTATTCTTGAAAGATTGCCTCCACACCCCTTCCCTCCCTGTCACCACTTCCTCCACCCCTCATACATTGGATATAGAATTCTATGTTGGCAGCTGCTTTGTTTTGGCACACTAAAGATACATTTGATTGTCCTATGATTTCCCTGACTGTCTTAAGAAGTCAGCTCTCATTCCAACACTCAATTACTTAAAGGAAATGTGCCCCTTTTTTCCCCCTGTTCTGGCAACTTAAACCATTTTCTTTTTGTCTTTAGTGTTTTGTTGTTTTAATATGATGTATTTAGGCTTGGCTTTCTTTTTATTTAACATGCTTGGAATTCATCTGGCTTCTTGAAGCTATGAAATGTTTTTGGTTTTTTTTTTGAGACACAGTCTTGCTCAATTGCCAGGCTGGAGTGTAGCGGTGCAATCTCTACTCACTGCACCCTCCACCTCCTGGGTTCAAGCAGCTCTCCTGCCTCAGTCTCCCAAGCAGCTGGGACTACTGGTGCACGCTACCACACCTGGCTAATTTTTGTATTTTTAGTAGAGACGGGCTTTCACCATGTTGGCCAGGATGGTCTCAATCTCCTGACCTCGTGATCTGCCTGCCTCGGCCTCCCAAAGTGCTGGAAGTCACTGCACTCGGCCAGAATAGTACTTTTATATCAGTTGTGGAATACTTTCAGCCTTTTGCTCTTTTAATATTGCCTCCACCCAATTCTCTTCTTTTTCCTTTTGGAACTGTAATTCCATGTTTGTTAGACTTTCTCAGTCTATCTTCCATGTCTCTTAAGTTTGTTTCTCTTTCTCACTCTCTCTCTACCTCTCATTCTCTTTTTAATTTTTCATCTATTATTTTTCTCCCAGTGATGCTTTTGGATAGCTTCTTAACTGCTCACAAATGCTTTCTTTATGTATGTCTAATTTGGTTTTGTAATCTGATATTAAACCTACCCATTTAGTTCTAGGTTTTGCTTATTGAAATTTTTATTTCTAAATCTTTGTCTTCTTAAAATATAACATTTTTAGCATCGTTTTCCCTAGAAATGTATTCACATGTATCTTTTGTTTCTTTAAATATAGCCAACAGAATTATTTTAGAATATATGGCTGATAATTTCTACAGATAAATTCTATTTTCTACTGTTTGTGTGTATTCTCACTCAAATGTTTCATTTTCTTGTGAACTTCATTACCTCCTATTTTGTATTGGTCCCTGATTTTAAAAAATTTACATAGCGATTTACTAAGGCATAGAATAATGGCGACTTCCTCCAGAGGGAATTTGTGTTTGCTTTGGTCAGGCAGCTGGAGGTTTGACCAGACCAGATGTTTGGTCCACCTAACTGATAGAAACTTGGCTGTACATCGGGGCAAGAATTGGTTTGTGATTTCAGCTTCTTGAAAAAATTTTTTCCCCACCTCTGCTCAGTCCTAAGCAACTTTCTCTGTAGTAACTTGGTTTTAGAAAGGTGGAATGGGATCGTTTGAGGTTCCAGGTTAATGTAGGGAGAGTTTTCTGTTAGATTCCCGGCCTTGCATGTTTCCTGGATTTTCACTTATTTTTCCAAGTGAAAATGTCAAAAAATAACATCTACTAGAGCACAGATGCCCTCAGCCGAAAAGTAGCTTTTGCACTATATGTATTCCCATATTCGTTTGGATTTGGGGCTCTGTAATTCTCTAGTAAGTTCTTCAGTGCTTTTGATATTTTTTTCAATCTAGCATTTTTGTTTTTGTTTTTAGTATCAGAGTTGTTTTATCTTGTGTTGGAGGCAGAATAATGGCCCCACAAATATGTCCATGTTTTAATTCCCAGATCTGCAAATGCATTAAGGTTGTAAATCAGCTAAGCAGAGATGTAGAGATTATCCTAGATTGTCCAGGTAGGCCCGATGTCATCATAAGTGTTTTTAGAAGTGGAAGAGGGAGATGGGAGAGTCAGAGTGAGGTGATCTGAGAAGGACTCACTGGCTATTACTGCTGTGAAGATGGAAGAGGAACTGAGCCAAAGAATGCAGGCAGCCTCTAGAAGCTGGAAAAAGCAAAGAAACAGATTCTCCCTTAGCGCCACCAGAAAGGAACACAGCCCTGCCAACACCTTAATTTTAGAACAGTGACGCTCATTTCAGACTTCTGACCTCTATAATTGTAAAGAACTAATATGTGTTGTTTTTAAGCCATTAAGTTTGTGACTATTTGAAAGAGCAGCAATAGAATAATAATATACTCTGCCTTACCAGAAATAGAAACATGCCTTTATTTTATAAAGAAATATTAGTTAAATACTAGAAGTATGGAAATAACAAAAATGTAAATTTCAAATTTGAGGATTTTAGACACTTACTTAAAATATTGTAATAGTGAAATAACATGATACTAAGAAAATAAGGACATTTTGTCTGATCCAATTATTTAATTTTGTTTTTTAGTATTAGGAACTGATACTCCTCACCTTAAATCCAGATTGATTTAAAGCTAAAAGAAAAAAACTTTCCAAATGGTAACAAAATATACTTATTTCTGGCAGAGGATAGAAACTGAATTTTTTTGCAAGGCCCCTTACTCCAGAGTTGTAAAGCTAAGAAGGAATTTTTTTGCTAAAAATATTATCTTGATATTTTTAGCAAATAAAAACCTAAATAACCACAGCTTTGATCATTTACTACATCCAAGTTTTTGTGAGTGCTTTTACATTGTTTTAAATAACATTACTGAATCAAATTATTCTTTAAATTAAAACCAAACTTGATCTATTTAAAGTGTGCCAAGTTACTCAGCCTCGCTGCTATGTGTTCGCTCATAGCAGCTGCTAATCCGGAAAGGACTGGCACTGAGCATGTGGGGAGCTTGGGAGTGGAATCCTGTGACACACCATGATGAGCAAAGATTTCCTTCCAGACAGAATATGATATATTTTTTCATCATAAAATTTATATGGAGCTGAAGGGATATAAATGTATGTAGTGTTAATTTGGAAACCTGCAAAGATGATATTGGGAAAATTAAACCTTCTACTGAACCTGGAGCCAGTACACTTTCCAACAGATAACATATTTATTAAAGGTGGGGAACAATGTTTATTAAATGGCATACTGATCATTGATTGAGGGATGTTAGGCAAGCCAGTTACCTTCTCTGGTCTTTATTTGTATTATCTCTAAACGATGAGGTATAGATATAATAATAACTAAGGTTATATTCTCTCTCATAGTCTATTTTAGAAAGGGTATATACACACTTCTATACATACATATGTATGTACCTATAATATTATTACATTATAAAGAAAACACTAATAATTAAGAACTTCTCTTGTCCTTATTTTGTGTATTTCTTTAAAAATAGAATTCAGGCTGTGTGTGGTGGCTCATACATGTAATCCCAGCACTTTGGGAGGCTGAGGCTGGTGAATCACAAAGTTAGGAATTCCGTACCCGCCTGACCAGCATGGTGAAACCCCATCTCTACTAAAAATACAAAAAATTAGCTGGGTGTAGTGGTGGTCACCTGTAATTCCAACTAATCAGGAGGCTGAGGTAGGAGAATCACTTGAACCTCGGTGGTAGAGGTTGTAGTGAGCTCAGATTGTGCCACTGCACTCCAGCCTGGGTGACAGAGTGAGATGCTATCTCAAAAATAAATAAATAAAAATAAATAAAATAAAATTCAATGAAGACAATACCTGACTTACATGGAATAGATGAGATCTTATGTTGAAGTGCAGGAAAATGGAGAAAACTACATTTCGATAGGGCACTGGACTTCAAAGTTGGCTTAGTTTTCTCCCACCCAGAGTTTGTTTAGTAACTGCTTTGTTTTATAACTCTTGATATAGTTGAAGATTCTCACAACACAGAGAGCTGTTAAGAAAGTATAAAGTATTTCCCCTCTGCTGCTCATCTTTTATTTGTACCTACTCAAAAATTTGGAGACGTACTCCTATGGAAAAAAAATGTTGGCCCTATCCATCTTGCCTGTCTGTAAAACTGCTCAGTAAGGATAATGATGGTTCTTCATTATGTGTGCCTGTAGTTGCAATTAAGATGTTCACCCAAAGGAATTTTAGCAGGACTTGTCCTCCTATAAAGGCCATGCCTCTTTCATACTGAGCATTTAATAAATAACTAGTCTAAGGAACTGTTGCTGATGAACTATTGCTTGATGTGGCTGATAGAGCAAATGATTTCAGCCCAGTGCCTGAATACTTGGGATAAGTACATGAGTAGTAAAGTTGCTTACCATTAAGGAATAGTAGGTGTTTAAGTTGTCAATTCAAGCTAAAGCACTCCATTTGACTAACTACAAGTCTGAACTTTGAAGTCAAACAGATTGGATTGAATCTCAATTTTATCATACATCGACTAAATGCATTTGATTAATTATTTAAACATTGCTAAACTTTGTTTCTTTATCCATAATATGTAAAAAAAAAAAAAAAAAAAAAAAAACCACTGCTGGCTTCCAATGGTTATGTGAAAGCCTTTGAGACCTATAAAGCATTAACACATTAATTGTTACATTTTCATTGTATATGCTATAAAAATAATAGCAACAGATACAGGAAAATCAAAGAGCTTTGTTTAACAGAGAAATATGTGATTGCATTAACATTCTGATGAAATATCACTCTGATGAAAAATAATTTAAAGGCATAAATCTTTTTAAGAAGCTTACAGTAAATTGAGACAAGCAAATGACTTGAGACAAGCTAACAGTTACTCTGCATAGCGAAAAACACCATGATGTAGGTAGATGGTAAGCAAACGTTATAAGAGTATAGAGGTGAAATCTGATCTTGGCAGGTCAGAAAAGTCTTCTCAAATGAGGTAAATGAGCAAAACCTTAAAAAGGAAGAGTGGGAGTAAGGTCTGTAGGTGAAAGGGACAAGGGGAAATTTTTAAATAGGAAAAAATTTGCAAATTAATAACAAATTATTTATATTCAGAAGCAACCGAGGATTTGAATTGATGGTGCTTGTATGAGGGGTAAAAGTCTGATTGTTAAGGGATGAACATATAGGATAAGCGTAATTTACTACAGTGTGAAATTATGAAAACAGAAATACTTTAAATAAAGCAATGACATAAATATATTTGCTCTTTTAGAAGTGTTTCCTGGCAGCCTGTGGGTAATGGATGGAAAACGGAAGGGGTACAGTGAGGACCAGCAAGCCTGGAGGCATTGACACTTGTGGGGAAATTCCAGGTGTTTAGAAAGCGGGGAGAGACTAGAGTTAGGCCAAAGCATTAGACATTACGAACTAATAGGATTGACTAAGATAGAGACATAAGAGAAAAGCTCCATTACCCTTGCTTTTTTCTTTTTTAAGAGACAGGGTTTCACCATGTTGGCCAGGATGGTCTCAATGTTTTGACCTCATGATCCGCCCACCTTGGCCTCCCGAAGTGTTGGAATTACAGGAGTGAGCCACTGCGCCTGGCCCACACTTGTTTACTTATTGGTCAGAGGTAGAGTTTGAAGGAGGGATAGCTCTTCTTTAGGCTTGTAAATTTCTGATTGGTGACTCCATATTTGCACTGAGATGGAGACCCAGGAAAGGGCAAGGATCTGAAAGGAGAGATACTGAGTTTATTCGTTGGTATGTTTATTGTGAGATTTCCAAATCTCAGTTGCAAATCTGTAACTCAGGAAAATAGGTGAGAGCTGGAGGTGTAAATCTGAGTGTCGGTTTGAAGACAGTAATTGAAACTATATGCATAGAAGCAATCACCTTGGGAAATATATTGTTGTTTCTCACTTTAATACAATTATATGATGAGGTAATTATAATATCCTTTCCTATAGGCTTCATAAGAAAAAAGAACTATAGTTCAATGATTTATTTCAAAACATCTTCATTACTTTTAACATAAATCAGAATCCTGTTCTTTTAGAGTTTAATTGATTAGCCCATCTAAATAAAGAAGTTTGATTCACCACTGGCACTGGAACTTTTAGATTAAATATTCTGAACTATATTTATCAGTAATGGTAAATGCCTATTTTAGCTTTTTACCATGTGATAAAATTGGTAATTCAAGGTTTCATCTAAATAAAAGGGTGTGGCTTGAAAACAGGTCATATCAAACAAGAATTCCCACATTTTATGACCACAGAGCAGTCTGTCCTAAGGGAATATAAATTATATCTTTACCTCTCACAAGACTGTTAAGAACTAGGTAACTAGTGTGAATAATGATATTGTAATATGTGAATGTCATCATCATTACTAGTAGATTTGTCTTAATAGTGATAAGTGAGTTGCGAAATTACAAATGGAAACATTTTTTGGAATCACTTTAAATTGTTTCACTTTTGAATAATTTTAATTGTAGACACTTGTATACCATTTTGATATTAAAATCTACCAAAATTCAATATGCTTTAATGATTTTTATTTTTTATGATTGTAACATATGCATTTAATATTGTGAACTATTTTATTAAAAGAGTTCATTACCACTATTATGATTATAACTTATTGTAATAATATTTTATACACTAACTATATAAATTATGTCTCTCCAACAGCCCTTTCTAATATGGCATACTTCATAATAAAGTAGAAATTTTAGTTTAGGGACGTATTCTTCAGCCTATGAGAACTAGTACAATCTAAAATAGTAGGTGAAAACTTAAATTGTGCTAATTCTAAACACTAAAATCTAACTATTTGAAGCATTAACAATCCTTAATAGCGTCATAAATCACATTAACTTTTTAGTAAAGTAACACAAATTGCATATTTTGTAATGCTTTTTTTTACACAGTCATATTCTCTTATAAGTAAATTTGGGCTCCAGGCCAAGGAGAACTTTGGAGAACTTTTAAGTCTGAGAGACTGTCTCACAGCTGGAAACCACCCCAAAGTGGATTGATCGCAGAAGAATGTGTTTCCTATTATCCAGTTCTCTACCAAACTCTTTTTTTTGTAGCTTGAAAATAATAAAGATTTTGTAAGCCCCAAGAGGTCTTTTTTGATCCATGAATGAAGTTACCCTGGATTCGTATAACTAAAATCCGACTTCCTTTCAGGCATTGAAATTCAAAACCCTTCCATTTATTAGTATAAAATAAAAAAACTCCTTCAACAATGTCAAAACGTTGCATTTAATGAAGCCAATGTCAGTGCCTATCAAAGTTTTGATTCCATTTAAGATGAGTGCAATACGATGTAAAGGTAATGTACAGTGAGTAATGACAGTTGGTTAATTAAAGTAGATACTGAAGGATGCAGTCAGTTAGCCTTTAAAGTTTTCTTGGTCAAATGTTATACTTTTTTAAAGTTATCATAAAATTTATTTTAATCATATTTAAATGTTTCAAATTTATGAATTACCAGAAAAATAAGATATTTGATATTTTGACTGCTTTAAAATTTTGTTACCCAGTATTTTAAAACAAAATTAAATCTTTAAAAAAAATGTATTCTTCTAGCTCGATCTCGTACCCATAGTGCCATTTTACTCAGGATTCATTGCACATTCTTAGTGCTTTTCTGTAGGAAAAAAGCAAGTACCATTTATAGAATCTTCTATATGACTTCTCTAGAATTATAGTTTTTATTTACAGTGACACAGTAGAAAGAGTTGTTTATATAACTCTAGTACCCTAGTAAGATGGTTGCATGTCTGAAGTAAAATTCAGATCTTCTTTACGAATTCTAGATCAGTTATATAGCTAGATCATATAAATATATATAGAACTGTAATTTTGAAGTAATTTTCCTCCGAGTAAAATTGGCAATTGTTATTCATATTTAATATAACCACTTGAGTCACAGGAAGTAACTACAAAAAAACACAAGATTTAAAAACTGGCACAATCACTCATTTTGCCAGGTGAAAAGAAATTGATGCAACATGTTGAACTTTGATCATTCATGTTTCACCAGTGAACCCAGATGCACGGAAAATACTTTACTCACATTGCTCACAATAAGTGCCAATCCTCATTTTTCCATATCAAGGAGAGATGGGGATATGGAAAAATATATAAAATTGGCAGATAATCTTCAAATCTTATTTTAGACAGTACTTTTCACTTCCTGTCGTATCAAACTTTTTTTTTTTAGTCAGATCTCCTAACAAACTTGCCTTCTCCTTGCCCCTGGCTGCCCTCTGGTGGAGAGCAGCAGAATGGTTAAAGGAAAATAAGGAGAAAATCCATGGAGAGGTGATGAATCAGTACTTAAGATAGGTGCAACCACAAATTATTGGATAATCACTTCTAGTAACAGTTTTATTTATTTATTTCAAGTATAACTACATATTCTTAATATTAAATTTAGTTTTAACTACTAAATGTCAACTAGCTCATTCTGCTTTAAGATGGCAGGAGGGAAAGGGAGAAGCAAGAGAAAATTGTTACCCATTGTGCTCTCCAAGATTTAACTAAATCATTTATTAGAGTTGACTTTCTTCTTAAAAATTTTGTGTAACTGAAAGAATAATAATAATAATGCCTCAGATTTTCATGAGAATATATGATGGCAGACTAGAGGATGGCTTACTGTTTTCTAGTTCTGTATTTTTTAGTTGACAATTTATTGGTAATTTTATCTCTATTCGTGCAGACAACATCCTATAAAATAAAAATTTCTGTTTCTTTGAGTTCATTGGACTATTGAAAAATTATGGCCCTATAAAGTTTGAATTAGGGCCTTTTGAAATAGGTAAACTGAACCCTTGACTCATAACGAAACCCAAATAAGATTTTTATTATAAATAACCTGACAAACCCAAATCTTGCCACTTTACCTTCCTTATGTTTCCGTAATGAAACTGATGTATCAAACCCTAAATCACCACCATTGACCAGTAACAAAATTGAAAACTCATAATTATTCAGTTTTCTTTATACCAGCAGATATGAGATTGTACCCAAAGTTTCTGTCCTGGTTTGGCCTTGAACTCCAGTCCAATTCTTCCCTTCCACAGCTGTTTGTTGGGTACGCTGTTATTTAAGTAACGGGGCTCTGTGGAGAAGACCTCCGGGGAATTGAGGGGATAGAGAGAGCTGGAGAAGAGAAAGGGATGAAAGAGACTTTAAAAGATGAAACAAATGTTTCGAGTTTATGTAGGTCAAGACACTTAGAGTTAACTTTTATTTCTATTGTAATGGGGGGATTTTTCAGCTATTAATATTTTGAGCAGAGAGCCCTCTTATAGAACAAAAAGCTAAAAGAATGCCATCAAGCATTGGATAAAGGCATTGACGTGGTACTGTTACATGTAAAAGAACTGAAAATTGAACTGACGTAAATTTAATTTTAGACTTGGGCCTCTAAGAGTTAATGGAAAATAGTGTTGGATATTTTGAGCTATTGAAGATATACCCACCGGCTTATTCTCTTCCAGGTCCATATCATGATTTTAACAATAAGTATAAGAAATTGTCAGAAAGAGAATTGATCCTCACAGTTAAACACAACAACAAAAATATATGTGTGTGTGGTGGGGTGGGTAAGCAGACAGGAGTACACATGCATGTATTTCTTTGTATCTTTCTTTTCTCCCTAGCAGTTCTAAAGGCAGGGCTAACTTAATATTTCATTTTCCATAGCTTGTATCAAGTTCCCCAGGCTCCACTTCCTTCTTCTGCTTTTCAGCACCTTCATATCCCTCACATTCTTCTATGGCAGAGCACAACTCTCTCACATTTTCTAACAAGAAACACACATTGCAGTTCAACAGCCGGGGTCATCCCGATGCTCACGTCACGGGTCAAGCAAGATCACTTACATTGTGTAGGGGCCACTTCTTCTCACTGGGTGGGATATGACCTTTTTCCTGTTTCTAGAAAAGAAACCACCCCAGATGTTCATCACCCCTTCTCGCTCTCTCTCTTTTTTTTCCATTCTCTTCCTTGTTTGATGCCAAACACACACACTTAGACATTCTTCTTGCTAGTATTCTACTATGTTAATAAAAGATTGATCTTTATTTCTACCTCATGTATCTTAAATACAAAAATAAGCCAAAAATACTCAAAGAAAATTTGACATTTAATTACACTTCAGGGGATAGATACTTACTTTATAATTTGAATGTACCATCCTGAGAGCTCCTTGGTGTTTTCAGCATATTATAAATCTGTGCTGCCATCTCCCTATCAACTGCAGGCTGCACTTTCTTCAAAACCATCTGCATTTTGAGCTGTCTTTTGAGAAATCGCTGTAAGAATACGATTAATTCTCTTCCCCACTGTGGATTGCTCCTCCTAGTTTTCATTGACCATCCCAGACATTCGTCTTTCACAATCCTTCACATCGTCTCACTGAATACAGCCAAGTTTGCAGTGGTTTTGTACTGATTACAAATACATAGATATTTTCCTGACTTTATTTTTTACAAACATAGTCAAGATGTAATGCCTGCAGAAATTATTACAATCAATAGCAATTCCATGGCTTCAATATACCTTCTCTATGAAGCTTAACTCTAGTTGACTGGTCCATGACATACCTGAATTGAACATGTACCCTATGAAGCTACTGTTCCAGTTCTGGAGGTGCAGCAGTGAACAAAACAAAACAAAAAGGCTACTCTTCATGGAGCTTACAGTCTAGTGAAAATAGACGTTTTAATCGAGACAGCTAATATATTAGAAAACAAATACTGGCTTTGTAACAAATACTGAGCTAAAAGCTGTATGCCAGTCTTCTTGATTTATGTATTTTTTAACTCTCATTTTTAAAGATTTTAATTTTTAAGTAACATTTGCATTTTTCTTTCTGTATTATATTTCTAAGTTTCTTCTTATTAAATTCTAGAGTTAGAACAAAATAATACATTTTGAAATAAGAAAATCTGGTAAATATACTGCATACCCTTTGTTCCCATACCAACTTTATTAAAGAACATTAATACCATGTTAAAAATTCATAACATAATTTTTGAAAAAAGTTCACTGTCTAATTATTTGGTTAGAAGAATAATTCTGTAAATTAAAATCACATTTCTCTTGAGGTGACATATTTTTTTCCCAAGGAACATTTGTTCATTTCAGAGGGAAAAAAATGTGATTAAGACCAAACTAATAGTTTATCTTAAAGAGAAATTCTTAAATTTTATCTTTAAAAATCTAGTATCAATTTATTTACTCACAAGGGTAGTTAATATTTTGATTATGCATTGTTATAAAATAAAATATGAGCAAAAATATGGCATACTTGTATGTACCAAAATAATTTCACCAATCTCTTTATGCTATATCCACTTAAGATATTTTAAGTAAATAAAACATTACGAAACAGTTGAGCTCTCCTTAGGTACTCTCCTCTGATACCATTTCCCTTCTTTCAGCACCAGAAGTAACTTCAGGCAGAATGACATTTTGACTTTCATAAGCCTGAGGCACTTTTGTCTTCTTGAGCCCATTTCTATGTAATAAAAAAATTGTACAACTGTTAAAAATTTTAAGTTAAAACATTATATTTTACAACCATGTTGATAAAAGGATGGATGTAATTGAGGATGATTTCATTGTTATGTGTCCAGTATTACTATACTCTATTTTTCTTCTGATTTTAAAAGAAATGAAAATTAAAACATTTCTGTATCCTCTAAAAGTACCACTCTGGCTCTTGTTCCCAGTGGATAAATCAGCCCTGAATTCAGCCTTTTTGCGTTCCTATGCTTTTGCTTATATAGGCATTTATATAAGTTAATTGTTAAAATACCACTCATTGTATTGGTTTTAGATGATGTTTTGAGAACTAGTTGTATAATTTTGGTTGGCTTAAAAAAAATGAGCAAACAGTATGAGGCTTTATTTTGTGAACAGATTCAGCATTTTCTTTTTTTCACTACTTTTTTCTCTTTGAGGTGGAATCTCCCTCTGTCTCCCAGGCTGGAGTGCAGTGGCACAATCTCTGCTCAGCAACCTCCACTTTCTGGGTTCACGTGATTCTTCTGCTTCAACCTCCAGAGTCTCTGGGATTACAGGGGTGTGCCACCACACCTGGCTAATGTTTGTATTTTTAGTAAAGGTAGAGTCTCAGCACATTGGCCAACCTAGTCTTGAACTCCTGATTTCAAGTGATCCGCCTGCCTTGACCTTCAAAATGCTGGGATTACAGGCATAAGCCACAACGTCTGGCCTGCATTTGCTTTTAAATCACTATCAGTAACACTTTAAATTTTACCCACAAGCACATACAATCCCTGAAATAATATAAACATAGAAAAGACTTCTTAAATGTATGATTGTTTTCTGGAGCATAAAAAGGTATTTTCTTATGTTCTCCAATGGAAAATTCCTCTGTGTGTATATGTGTGTCTATTTAAGAAAGAGACAAATTCAGCTGATTCCTTAGTGTAACTTAAAATATACAGCAAATTTACACTAAAATGTTGGCATGTTTGGAGATTAATCCCTGGAAAAAAGGACATTTTGCCACGGAGAGAGTGTGTGCTGCTGTTTGGCCCTTAAGTTCAGTGCCATAATTTGTGTCATTTTTTTTGGAAAGCAATACTACAGAATGTCATCCACACCTTTAAGATTTGCTAATTTCCTCCAGGAGTTTTGCTCTTTCCCATGCCAGTTAGTGGTAGAAAAATAGCTTCTTCCATTCATCAGATGAGGTAATGCTCTGTTAATATTCACATTTGAGTGTAGTATGAGTGTTGTATTTAAATGATACAAACAAGAAGAAAAATTGCTGCTTGCTTTTGAAGATTATTTCTGTGCTTTCGCTCTTTAAGTGTTTTTTAAATAACTGTAGCAAGCATTTTCTCAAATTTTTTTTTCAGTTTTCTTCACCTTAATTAAATAACAATGAATGTGTCAGCCACTTGTTCTAGGCTTTGAAGATGTCCATACAACTATGATAAATTAATCCCATCATGTAGCTGCTATGCCTAAGAACCTGCTCTGTTGTTCAACATATCAAAACTTGGTTAGGCTCGACTCAATGTTGCTGAAAGACGCGCATTTTGCCGTTGTGAGCTTGACTGTAGTAGACCTATTTGCTTGCACCTAAACATACTCAGCACGCACCTGACTGCACTTTATTTTTTTCCTCTCTATCTGATATTTCTAACTTGACTTTTTGGGTATCTCTTTGAATCCTAGCTTTCTTTCCAAGTCTCAACTCAAATGCTATAGACTCCTTAAAATCTTCCTCATTTCCTTTCCATTACTTTCACCTTTATTTTTCCTTCATTCTTCTACCCTATCAAGATGGAGGTATTTTTGTCTTCTCAAATCCCATGCCTTTGTCAGTTTCTATTTAATGGTGTTCCCAGCTTGCTTCCTTATGTAACGATTTGCCCATGTATTGTCTTCTTTACATATTCTTGTCTGCTAAGTAAGAGGAAAGGATATGTTGAACACGTAACACATACTTCTAATCCATGGAACACAGTGTTAGGCCTTTGTGAATGCTCATGTAAGAAATAGATATCGGTCCTTAGTACTCATAGATTAGGTGCTGAGATATAGAGTTGAGTAATTTACTATGTAGCTTCTCTCAAGTTGTTCAGAGACTCTACTCGGTGACACAAAGGAAAAATAAAGTATGGCAAATCACTCTTACCAATATTACAGAGGTACAAACAGTGAGCGCAGATCAGAGAGAAAAAGCCCCGAATTTTTGGGCAATGCACTTTACTTTCATTAAAGCAATACTCTTTGTAGTGTATTATTACATTTATTGTACAGATGAGATAACTGATGCATAGTGAGGTTAACTTGCTCCGAGTAAATAACACGTAGCAAAAACACGCTTTGAATTTTAGATCTAGCGAATCTTAAAAGATGCGTGAGAAGAAGCATCCAACTACTTGGAGTGATGATGAAAGAGTGCCTAGAGATCAATTTAAAAAACAGGTAACACTTGAGCTGAGTCTTGAAAGATGCTTAGAAATCACAAAGTAGTGAGACCTGGATGACAATAATGAGAACAGACATGAGGTGTGAAATATCATGAGTTAAGCTAAATGAAAAGAGTTGACTGAGAGTAAGACAAAAAGTTAAGTAGAGAGGTGGACAATAGGAAAATCGGAAGATATATTAGAAAAGTTGTATTCCAAACAGCAATAATAAATTTTAGACAAAACAGTAGAATGATCTTTGTTGCCCTGTTAGATTGGAGGCAGGTATGACAATTAAGAGGCTATAGCTTAAAATTAATGAGTGGCTTGATATAGAAAAACATAGACTGGGCGTGGTGGCTCATGCCTGTAATTCTAGCACTTTGGGAGGCTGAGGATGGTGAAATGTTTGAGCCCAGGGGTTTAAGAACATTCTGGGCAACATGGAGAACCCCAGTCTCTACAAATTACTAAAATAATCTGGGTATGTTGGCACATACCTGTAATCTGTAGTCCCAGGTAGTTGGGAGGCCCAGGTGGGAGGATCACCTGAGCCCAAGGGGTTAAGGCTGCAGTGAGCCATGATTGTGCCACTGCACTTCTGCTGGTCACGGAGTGAGACCTGTCTCAAAAATAAATAAATAAACAACACACAGACACACAAACAAAAAAACATAAAAGAGGTATGAGATAATTAGAGGATAATGTTCACACTGGTTGAATAATTTGCATGGTATAAAGGCAAATTATTAAGAGAGGAGAAAGCTGATTTAATAGACTAAATGATATAATTAAAGTTATGTGTTGAGCTAATTAAATATGATTACTGCATTTTATATCACATTAGTACAATATAAGAAAAACTGATACTGTCTGCCAGTATGATGCTTATTATACACATGTAGTCTATGTGTTTCTCAGTTTTAAAGATACGTTCTTCAAAACCTAGAGGATATAAATTTGTATGGTATGGCATGGCTCCCTTTATGGGATATGTTACTGATTTATCTTGAATTAAAATATTGCCTTTAGAAGGGAATGATCTTACAAATGGACTAAAATATTTCCTTTCAACATCAAATTTAGCATTCTTTGTAAGAAGAAATATTTAACGAATGAGAATAGCCTTCCTGGCTATTTGGATTTTATGTTAGTTCAATATCTATTATTTATTCTTTATACAAACCTTATTCACTCATGTTTGCTTACTTTCCAGTCAATTCATTAAATGTATATAATTCTCTTTCCTTACATGACAATGATTTCAAGGAAATATTCTTAGAGTAAATATATTCATAATTGTTTGGAAACCTTTCACAGGGTAATGATCAAAGTTTCCCAGGAAGGGGTAGCCTAGTTAGATATTTTTCTTTTCCCAGGAAAACGATTATGCTAGTTAGATATTTTTATTTTGCTGATTTCTATATCTTATTCTCAACTGCATGGCCAAATATAACACTAACTTCTCTGTGATTTACTCTGTAGTAAATAAGAAAAGAGGTGAACCTTCTCTTTAAAAATCTGCATGTTTTGGCAAGTACTTATGAGTCATTAGATGGTGAAAATTTACCACAGTGTACAGTTATAGCCCCATTTCTGTAATGATATTTGACTTGAAAAAAGTCCATTTAAAACTTTATTCTATAATGCCAATAACTACAATAGTAAAATGTAGCACCACCTAGGATTTATATACTCTTGTCCTTTAGAAATATTAAAAGTATTTTCCATTTTCTTTGCCTACATTTTTTTCAGTCCTATGTCAGGAGGGTTGGTCTTTGATGGTAGATTCTGGGGATTTCATACTTAGACTATCTTTCATACTGAAATTAAAAAGGCAAAGAAAAGGTAACTGGTGATAGGTTAATGGGAATTTTCTTTAGGTCAGTTCAGAAGGTATTTGTTGAGCACATATTTTCTTCCGTGTACTGATTGTGTGTTTGTATGTGTGAGAGAGAGAGACAGAGACAGACAGATGGCTAGCTGGTATGGGAAAGAGAGGTTTAAACAGCCATGATATTTTGCAAGGTAGTCTGTAAATTTACATTCAGCGTACATTTGGGAAACAGAAAAAAGAGATTTGTTCCAACTGGAGGATCCTAGGAAGGCTATGATGATGTGGAAAAATGGAAGGAAGAACCACAAAACACTGGTTTTGGCCTCTTTAAGACTCAAAGACAGATTTCAGCTCAGCTAAATTTGTAGTTGTGTTACTGTAGCAAGTTGTTTGGTCTCCCTGAACACCAGGTTCCTAATTTGGAAAAGAGAAATAAAATGCCTACATTGTGGTTTGGGGTAGAGAGGGATTTGTACAGAATTTACATTTGTTTAGTATCTGTACTAGTTATTTCTTAATTATGTCCTTTTAATAATATGTTTGTATTGCTATTTTTATTATGCTTATTATGACAAATGTTATTTATACTATTAAATAAGGAGGATAAAAACCATGACATAAACCATGAGGAAGACTTTATTTAACAGGGAGGTGAAAAAAGAGTGGCTGTCTTCACTTGGAATGGATGGCACTGTGAGCAAGGGAATTTGGCTGTGACAGTACAGGGCATCCTAACCTCTACCATTATCGTGCACAGGGAAGGAACTGTTGATATCAAGCTTCTAGTTGGAAAAATCCTATGTAGTTAGACAAATGAGTAAGGCACTTGTCTTATATCCTCCCACATGTTCGCAGTCTGAAATTTGTAATTTAGCCAGATAAACTTGGGGCTTGTAGGATAACGTGAAATTTATGTAAAAGTCTTTGCAGAGAGTGGTCTTCTACTCTGACATTAGCTGAAGAGTTACTCTTTTAGGCATAATGTAGAGTGGGACTGTATTGTTTGAGAAGTTAAACTTGGCGATTGTATAGTCCCATTCACTATAAAAGTCTGTAATTCTGGAAAAAAAAGACTCACATCTTAAGTCAGGTTATTTCCATATGTTTTATTTTCTGAAATATCTTGTTTTGCTTGTAAATGTGTCTTTATGTAAATATAATTTAAGAAAATTTTAGATACAACAAAATTATCTGATTTTTGTTTATATTTTCCAGGTATTTATAGGACTTAAAGGCATAATTTTTAATGACCACAGAAAATATGTGTATAATGATACCATTGAGCTCTGTGTCAATATTGATGGATGTTCAGGTTTCCAATTTCAAATTTGTTTTCACATTTGACTGTTAAAAATAAAACTGGGTTGAGCATTGCATTTCTTAAAAGCTATTTCTATGATTCTATTTCCTCTGGTTAAGTTTCTAGAATTGAAATTCTTCAGTGAAGTGTTATGAACATTCTTAAGAATTCTGATAAATATGCCACTTCGTTTTTGGAAAGAATTTTTGTGACATTATACATTTTCATGAATGATGGTTGCTTATTAACTTTCAATACTTCCAAAATATCCATGTATTATTGAAATCAAAATTATACTGTCAATAGTGAGGATTAAATTTTAGGTTACGTTGTGATTCTCCAACTATTTGTTAATTGGAAGCTACAGTCGGCCTCCTCCCCCAATCACCCACGTTTTTTATATCTTTCCCTGCATTATTTTTCTCCCTGGGAATTACTGTATTCCAATATATTAACCACACTTACTCATCTGGTTTAATGTCCATCTGTCCTGCATAAGGGCACTACTTATTATCTATTTGCTGCCCTTTCTTAAGATTTAAAAAAATGCTTTGCTTACTTACAGTATATGCTCAATAAGTATTTTTTTGAAAAAACAAATAAATATCTTTTTGTAGGGTTTTTAGTCTATTAATATTTAAAGGTGTATATATTAATACAAATGAGCCCTGTATGCAACAAATATACAAATCATTTCTGTTTTATGTTCTCAAAATATTTTTCTAGTTTATTGTGTGGCTATTAATTTTATATTTATATAGTTCAATATAGATGTTTTAAATATTTAAATAACTATTCCTCCTTTCTTTTACAATTATAATTATGTCCATAGTTTGGAGAATGAGGTTTATATCTCTTATTTAGATATGAAAAAGATATATTTAGTTCCCTGTTAGATTTTAGTTTCTTCCATAATTTTTAATTATTATATTATTTTATTTAGGCATTATTTAGCTTTATGACGTAGAAGTTAAAATTATGTTTTCATATTCATTGTTAAAATACCACTTTTAGATAAATTTTATGGTTTGTCAATTTTTTGTTCGTTTTATAATGTATTAAATTATTATATATACTCTGTATATTGCTTTTCATTTGTCAGATATTTTATTGATCAGGACAAATCTCTAGATAAACTTTAGACTACTTTAATAAGTCTCCCACAATTCTCCATTATGTTTAGATAGGAACAGTTTTCGTCTTCCAAATAAATATAATTTGGGACGCCTTTCCATCGTCCAAAATTATATTTATCTTAAATTATTCACATTTTTAGGAAAATATTTTGTAGTATTAAGACCTTTAAAAATACATGTCACATACAATTTTTGAGTTTTTCCTATTCAGTTTGTATTTTTGTTGTTGAAATTAACATTTTATTGTATTTTATAATTTGAAATTATTGATGTTAAATATTACATTTATTTTGTATCTGCAGTTTATTGACCAATTTACTCTGTTGCTCTTTTATGTTTATCATTTCTGTTTCATATGTTTTATTGTATTTTTAAGGACATCCTGAAATATTAGCAGATATATCTGTATTGCTTTCAGTTTTAGTGGAATATGTCTAGCTATTGTGGGTTTGTACAATATGTGCTAATATATTTAGAAAAATAATCTCTTTAAGGTTATATCTGTTCCACTATGATTAAATGCTAACTCTGTTATACTACTAAATAGTATTAACTAGCTTCTTGTCACATAGTTCAAAAAACCTGCTTTATTTTCTTGAACTTGTTCAAGATTTTTAACTTGAAAAATTTAATTGTTCATTAACTGTAAATGTTTTGAGCTAAAACATCTACTTATTAAAAAATTGTAGCCACTGTTAAGCTATAAACTCTCCTTTCTTAAACATATCTTAAACTTTCTGCTAAATTCGACTTTGCCTAGTAACATTCTTTCTTCAGAGATAATGCGCCTCTGTGTGTTCTGAACACTTTAAAATTTAAACACTTTAAAACAACATTCTGTTTTTATTATTATTTATGATACTTTAAATTCTGGGGCACATCCGCAGATCATGCAGGATTGTTACATAGGTATACACATTCCATGGTGGTTTGCTGCCTCCATCCCCACCCCCATCATCTACATTAGTATTTCTCTTAATGTTATCCCTCCCTATCCCCCACCCACATGCTATCCCTCCCCTAGGCTCCCCACCCTGCAACAGACCCCAATGTGTGATGTTCCCCTCCCTGCATCCATGTGTCCTTATTGTTCAACACCCACTTATGAGTGAGAACATGCAGGGTTTTCTGTTCTTGTGTCAGTTTGCTGAGAATGATGGTTTCCAGCTTCATCCATGTCCCTGAAAAGGACATGAAGTCATTCTTTTTTATGGCTACATAGTATTCCATGATGTATATGTGCCACATTTTCTTTAGTCTGTCATTGATGGGCATTTGGGTTGATTCCAAGTCTTTGCTATTGTAAACAGTGCCTCAATGAACATACTTGTGCATGTGTCTTTATAACAGAATGATTTATCATCTTTTGGGTGTATACCCAGTAATGGAATTGCTGGGTCAAGTGGTATTTCTATTTCTAGATCCTGGAGGGATTGCCACACTGTCTTCCACAAAGATTAAACTAATTTACACTCCCACCAACAGTGTAAAAGCGTTCCTATCTCTCCATATCCTCTCCAGCATCTTTCGCCATTCTAACTGGCATGAGATGGTATCTCAATGTGGCTTTGATTTGCGTTTCTCTAATGACCAGTGATGATGAGCTTTTTTTAATGTTTGTTGGCTACATACATGCCTTCTTTTGAAAAGCGTCTGGTCATATCCTTCACCCACTTTTTGATGGGGTTGTTTGTTTCTTGTAAATGTGTTTAAGTTATTTGTAGATTATGGGTATTAGCCCTTTGTCAGATGAGTAGATTGCAAAATTTTTTTCCCATTCTGTAGGTTGTGGTTCACTCTAATGATAGTTTCTTTTGCTGTGCAGAAACTGTTAAGTTTAATTAGATCCCACTTAAAACAACATTATAAATATATATAAGTTTTAGGACTATAGAAATATTTGAAACTGGGAATGATGAAGGCAGTATGTTGTTTTAAACAAGACAGTTGCATAAAATATTAGTTTAATAGTCACTGGCAAAAAGTCTGAGTGCTGCTTAATCACGCAAAAAAATACAAGGAATGAGGCATAGTTGATGTTACTGTTACTCACTTTCCAAATTCTGATCTTTCTGTGAACACCTGTGTATAGACTTTAGTCATTGGCATAAGGAACTAGAATAGAAGCTGAGATGTTAAAGGTTCTTTGTAACTAGTACTCTGGTAGTTTTTGTTGTTGTTGTTTCAACATGTTTTATTACTTTCATACATTATAGGTTGGTGCATTGAGGTAATCCGAATTTTGCTAGGATTACGCATACAGAAATCATTGGGGGCCACGTAAATCCTTCTCTCACTCTTATCCTCCTACCCATATCACCCACCTTACCTGACCTGCCTGGCTAATGTATATGCTGCATTCATCAGCCACGCGAGAGAGATAGTGCTGTTCAATTTTAGAGCTCTCCTTTAGTTCTAGTGTTTCATTCTAAGAATTATTCAGCTTCTGGGTGGGTAAAGCCTGCCCTGCCTCGGTGACGTTTACTGATGAAGGGCAGGGATACAAGCCACCAGAGTCTGGAAAGAAGATAAGCTTTAAGTAAAATTGAAACTAAGTCTTACTTGCCTTTTGTTGAGCCTGCACCATAAAACCTGGCTCATAGAATAAATATGTGTTGTTTGTTGAAGTAGAAGCTAAATAATAAACAACTCAGGCTAAACAGGAGGGAGAGACTGTATTTCCAAAGGCTGGAGACTCAGACTCTATTGATGGAAATCTTAATATTTCAGTTCTTCTTTGTCTTTCTTTTTATTTTGTCCTCATGACCTTTTCTCTTTCTTCCAAAATAACAATGTTTTATAAACAAGTACAAGGAAGAACCTCTACAATATTGTAACATGCATTTCTTTAAGTCTAAAATATTAGCAATTGAACTCATAATCTTGTTCACAGTATCTAGTCATCCTCATATTTCCCATCAGCGTTAATGCTGAACTATTTCGTTCCTTCAGTACGAATCTCAGGAACCAGTCGATGTTTTCTTCTCTCTTATCACCCAAATGCATAGCCATTCAGCCCACTAGAACCCATGGTGTCATTGCTTCTCAGTTGTGGCTGCACATTAGAATCACCAAGGGAACTCTAAATAGTGCAAATGCCTTGGTTTCACCCCTTTTAGAGATGCTGCTATATTTGATCTAAAGTACAGTTGGGCCATTATACTGTTGCAGCTCCCCAGCTGATTCAAATGTTCAGCCAAGAAGAACCAGTGGTCTGAATCCTCATCACCTCTTGCACAGCATATTACAGCTTCCTTCTAATTTGTGTTATTTTCTCATCCCTCCTGCCTCACAGTATCACTCTTTTAAAAAAAAATGGACTCCTCATTGTTTGCAGATTATAGTTTAAATTCACCTCAGAGATTTGTAATGCATTTGATTCATTGCCTTCTTAGTTGAGTCACATGGTCGCATTCAAGCTTCTCACACTCTGTCACCACAATCTACACTGGTCAAGTCCAATTCCTGAGCTCCCTGTACTATATTCATGAATGCTACTCCCTTTCTTCTCTAGAAGTGAGCTCCTGTTTTGTGTTCATAGCTCTTCTTTAAGGTTATGTCCTGCATGAGATTTTACCAGTTGCCCTCAGGCCTCTATCTTCCTTGGCGTTTGTTCCCCTGATATTTCTATTATGGGTTTATGCGTTCCTCTTTGGTGCCAGACTGTGAGTCCTGTGAGGGTAGGTATTCCGTTTCTGTCCTCTCTTTGTACCCGGTGTTTAACCCCAGCACGATTCTTATCACCAAAAAGCTTATTTGACATGTTTTTGTTTGTGTGTGATGAATAAGTTGAAAATTGAAAAAAGAAATTTTAAGATTATAATACTATTCCATGGCTTCTAAAGAGTTTCTTCCTCCTTAATATTTAAACAAAGAATATTTTTCATATATTAAAAATTCCATGTTACAAAATTTGAGTCGGACTTTAGAAGATCACTATACCTGCAAAGTTTGAAATGTAATAGAGCTGAAGAAAAGGTCCGTATTATATAAATATTCATGTTTCAGGAATATATAATCTGTTACCATAGAATCATAAGGTTTCCTATTGCATGTAATGGATAAACATTGTTAAAGCGTTAATTTTGTCTATATTTTCTCTAGTTATGTGTGTGTGAGCTAACATTTAATATGGGTATAGACACCTACCTTAGACTTAACCACAAATATTTTAATTTTGAAAAGATAAATTAAAAGTTTACATGTCATAAGAAATATAATGTGCACCATCTAAGGACTTTAATGGAAATTGTAACTATTATCAGACCTGCATATTATGATATTCTAAGTACTGGAGGGATGACTGCAGCCTAGAAAATTATAAACCTTGAGCTTTATTGTACACAAGAATGAATAAAATATGTAAAATATGTTATCGGAAAAAAGGAGCTAAATTTGGCTGACTAGACTCTGTTATCTGTCTTAATATATTATTTTCTAGCTTTTCTTAATAAGAACCCCTGGAAAAATAAATTGAAATTATATACTAACAGACGAGTTGTCTACAGATTCTGAATAGGAGGTCTAGTGTAAGACCTCAAAATATCTGTTTTTAACCATCATTATGATTTTTTTTAATCATCATGAAAGTTTGGGAAATACTGACATAGGTATAATTAAATCGTTTTTTTGATGGTTTGCTAAAATGAAATGTGGGTGTATGTGACTTATCCTATCTAAACACTATCTATAAGGAATTCACCTGATATATATGAATAATGATGATATAAACCAATTGCCTGGTACCCATTCTTCTATGTGACCAGATGCAGGCCCAGTCTTTGTTTCTTATGTTCAAGATGAACCTCACTTAGAACGTGAGGGCCATTGAACTGCAGCTAGTAAAAAAATGATAATGAGTGCATTTGATGATCTTCTCTTAGGCTTTAAGAAGTCCTTCAGCGAGAAAATTTTGTAGATTTTTGTTTAATTCAAAAATTTCTTAACAACATATCCTAGAAAATTTTTCATGTTCCCACACCCTCAACATCTACCAATCACCCTTAGGACAATGTTTTAAGGGATTTCTTTTGAAAATTTCTGAAATAAATCATACTTTTGCTTGTGATGCTACAACAGCCACTCAAAAGTGAAAAATTTGCACAAAGGATTAGGCATGTAGATCCCTACCGAAGAGAATACTCATTTATTTACCTTTTAGTATAACAAATATAACTATTTTAAACATAGTTCATTTCCTCTATTTTAACAGATCAATTAACTGAGGTACAGAAAAAATTCATCTTAAATTCCATAATTCACTATTTACCTCTTTCTTTGAATTACTCCTTAGACACATGTTATTTTCCAGGAAAGTAAGTAGAAGCTAGTACTAAATATTCCATAGATAAACTTATAAAATAATATCCCTTATTGAAAAATATTATAAACTTATTAGAGCCTATATATGAACTTATACAATTAGACCCTTACATTTCTTTTTTAGAGATAATTTATACTTGGTGAGCCACAAAGCATATATTACCTAAGAAATGGCTAAACTAGGGTCATTATTGTAATACTGGGTACTTACTAGTAATACCTGGAATTTTATGTCTATAAGCATATTTAATTAAATATTATTCCTAAAAAAAGTACCTACATTTTTTTAGAAAACGAACTCAGAATCTTATATAGACAGCTGTACATACATTGATAAATTTTATGATAAATAATAATTTATTATTTAATTCTATAAAGAAACATTAACATTCTAAATAAATTTATTTCATGTAACTAATTGAAAACTTTTCAAAAAATTGTACCCCCCCTTATTGGGGGCATAATGCAAAACAAAAACCAGAAATATTTTGATAATTTAAATTATGAATCAAGAAAATTGCCTTGTGTATGGACCTATAACAGTAAAAATTTTATTTTTTTTTAAATAAGGCTGAAACCTACTGGGCTGCATTCTTAGATGGTTAAGGCATTCTAAGTGACAGGATGAGACTGACATTTCGGCACAAGATACAGGTCATAAAGACCTTGCTGATAAAACAGGCTACAGTAAAAAAAAAAAAGCTGGTCAAAACCCACCAAAGCCAAGATGGCAAAGAGAGTGACCTCTTGTCCTCACTGCTGCATTCCCACCAGCACCATGACAGTTTACAAACACCATGGCAACACCAGGATTATTCTATATGGTCTAAGAAGGAGAGGCATGAATAATCCAACCCTTCTTTAGCATATTATCAAGAAATAACCACAAAAATGGGCAACCAGCAGCCTCTGAGCTGCTCTGTCTATGGAGTAGCCATTCTTTTATTCCTTTCCTTTCTTAATAAACTTGCTTTCACTTTAAAAAAAAAAAGGAGAGAAAGAAATAGCTCTGCCATTACTGCTAAGATTCAAAAACAATAGGAAAAGAAAATATAAAGAGTGGAGAAAAAATATTTCAAATTAAGCCAAAAATGTCAGGTAATAGACCAACAACACACTTAGCAAATCTCTGACTACCAGAATTTTGGATCAACTCCCAGGTTTAGGAGTTGGATGAAACTGGTATGATGTTTGCCAAAACTCATGAGGCTCTAAAGACCTTTTTTTATTTTTTATTTTTTAAAGATCTCTGTTTATAAAGATAGAAATGTTCTTTGTTCTCCATATATAGTTTTTCTTTCTTTTTTTTTTTTCAGAATGACTTAATTCCTCAAACCCATTGCTGTAATACATTCAGTGACTTATTTTGAAGGCATGTAAAAGTGGTGATTAAAATTGAACTGAAAACATTTTGCATCAGAATCTTTATAAAGGCATCAGGAAATTGCAGATTTGTAAGACTGAAGATAGGATCCCTTCTCCTTTGATGTCTAAATTCTTTAGAATATGTAGACAGACTGATTTGGATGCTACTCTTCCTTCATAAATTCTTAGAATTATTCTTTCATCTTTTCCTACTTAAGGGAAGCAAAAAATAAAATGAAATCCATATTTTTATGTAGATTCATAATATCATAAGTTATCAGGAAGAAATCCCTCGTGATAAGAAATGCATCCACAAACACAATTGCAGCTCACCATAAAAACCTGGCTAAGGAGGAGTATACCTTCTATTTATAAATTTTAATATTTTAATTAGGAAAAAAGTTTAGAAAAGTGTATGTTTAAACACTGGTATTGTATTTTTGTTGCTTAAAACTTTATTAAAATTGTTATTTTTCAAAATCCTTATCATTTTTAGAAAGTGACAGTTATTCTAGTCACTTTCTGAGAGTAAAGAGTAAATTAACCTGAGAGTAAAGATTTCTATACCACCTGAAAAATAAAAATTATGGCCACATAACTGTGATTGACTCAAAATGGCAATAACTGAAGGGATGAGAATTCTGGAGAAAATTCTTTTTACAGTGAAAAATGTTTGGTAACATAGTCTAAAGAACCAGATTTCTCATACAAAAAAAAATTAAGGTATGTTCAAATGCATCTAAAGTATTCATTTATGCCAGTGTAGACATTTGATAAATGAGTGGAATTATTTTGAAAAGTTCTGGCGCCTACATGTAAGTATTTTAAAATATGTCCATGTTAACAAATTCTCAGTGTGGTTTTGATTAAATTGATACAACTCACTTTTAAAATAGAGTATGCATACTCCAAATATTTTGTTCATAACTGTTCATAAAATGACTAAAATCTATCATGATTTTCTTAGCAAGACAGGTTAAATAGTCTGTCTTTAGTTTAGTATAGAACAAAACTATTAATTTTCACAATATCCAAATAGAGAAATTCAGAGTAAATATTTTATATTCTTGAACAGGGTAAATTATTTAATGAAAATATTTCTCTGTGTGGTGTGGAGGACGTATTGCATATCAGTGGCAAAGAAAATAGGAATGGGTATATCAGATATGGGACATTTCTAGTTATAGAAGTCATGAAATAACATTGTTTATCTTGTTGCAAATTTTTTGATAATTTCTATTAATTTTTGCCCATGATTTCATATTTTTGAAAAAATATTTTTTATTTACATAGCTTTTGGGATACAAGTGGTTTTTGATCACATGGATGAATTATATGGTGTTAAAGTCTGAGATTTTATGGCATTCATCACCTGAGCTGTGTGCATCATACCCAGTATATAGTTTTCTATCCCTCACCTTCCTCTCATGCTCCCCACTCTGAGTCTCCCACGTCCGTTATACCACTCTGTATGCCTTTGTGTACCCATAGCTTAACTCCCACATATAAGTGAAAACCTATGGTATATGAATGATGGCCTCCAGCTCCATCCAAGTTGCTGCAAGAGACATTATTTCATTATGTTTTTATGGCTGAGTAATAGTCCGTGGTGTATATATACCATATTATCTTTATCCACTCATTTTTTTAATGGGCACTTAGGTTGGTTCCATATCTTTGCAATTGTGAATTGTACTGTAATAAACATATATATGCAGGTGTCTTTTTGATATAATGACTACTTTTCCTTTGGAGAGATACCCAGTAGTGGGATTGCTGGATAAAATTCCAGATCTTCTTTTAGTTCTTTAAGAAATCCCCATACTGTTTTCCTTAGATGTTTTACTAACTTACATTCCCACCAACAGTGTGTGAGCATTCCCTTTCACCACATCCGCACAAACAATTATTCTTCTTTTAACTTTATAGTAATGGCCACATTTGCATGGGTAAGATGGTATCTCATTGTGATTTTAATTTAAATTTTCTCGATGACTAGTGATGTTGAGCATTTTTTGACATTTTTGTTGGCCATCTGTTTATCTTCTTTTGAGAAGTGTCTATTCATGTCATTTGGCCACTTTTTGATGGGATTGTTTATTTTTATCTTGCTGATTTCATTGAGCTCTTTGTGGATTCTGAATATTAACCCTTTGTCAGATGCATAATTGCAAATATTTTTTGTCATTCTGTGGTTGTCTGTTTACTCTGATGATTATTTCTTTTTCTGTGTAGAAGCTTTTTAGTTTAATGAGATCCTACTTTTTTGTTTGTTTGTTTTTGCTGCATTTACTTTTGGGGTCTTAGTCATAAATTCTTTGCCTAGACCAATGTCCAAAAGAGTTTTTTCTAGGTTATCTTCTAGAAGGTTTGTCATTTCAGGTCTTAGATTTAAGTCATTGGTCCATCTTGAGTTGATTTTTATGTAAAGTGGGAGATAGGGATCCAGTTTCATTCTTCTACATATGGCTATCCAGTTTTCCCAGTTTATTAAATTTCCCAGTATTGCCATTTATTAAATAAGGTGTCCTTTCCCCAATTTATCTTTTTGAATGCTTTCTCAACCATCAGTTGGTTGTAAGTATTTGGCTTTATTTCTGGGCCCTCTATTTTGTTCCGTTGATCTATGATTCCCCTACTTTTATACCAGTGCCATGCTGTTTTGCTAGCTTCAGCTTGTAATATAATTTGAAGTCAGGTAATGTAATGCCTCCAGATGTGTTCTTTTTGCTTAGGATTGCTTTAGCTACTCAGACTATTTTTATAATCCACAGAATTTTAGAATTTTTTTCTAATTCTGTTAAGAATGATGTTGGTATTTTGATAGGAATTGCATTGAATCTATAGATTGCTTGGGGAGTATGGTCATTTTCATGATACTGATTCTTCCAATCCAAGAGCCTGGGATTTTTTGTGTCATCTGTGATGTTTCCATTTTTTTGTGTCATCTGTGATTTCTTTTAGCAGTTTCTGTTAGCTCTCCTTGTAGAGCTCTTTCACCTCCTTGGTTAAATATACCCTAAAGTATTTTATTTTATTGCAGCTATTTATTTTTAAAAGTAATTGGGTCCTTGATTTGATTCTCAGATTGATCACCATTGGTGTATAGAAGTGCTACTGATTTGTGCACATTGATTTTGTAACCTGAGAGTTTACTGAGTGTATCAAATCTAGTAGCCCTTTGGGGAGTAACCTTTACCCCTTTTTAGTTATACAATCATATTATTGGTGAACAGTGATAGTTTGATTTCCTCTTTCCAGTTTAGATGCCCTTCATTTCTTTCTCTTGCCTGATTTCTCTAGCTAGGACTTCAGGTATTATGTTGAATAGAAGTAGTGAAAGTAGCAATTATGAATGGCAGTTCGCTCTTGATTTGGCTTTCTTTAAGTCTGTTATTGGTGTAGAGGAATGCTTGTGATTTTTGCACATTGATTTTGTATCCTGAGACTTTGCTGAAGTTGCTTATCAGTTTCAGGAGTTTTTGGGCTGAGGCGATAGGGTCTTCTAGGTATACTATCATGTAGTCTGCAAATAGAGACAGTTTGGCTTCCACCTTTCCTATTTGAATACACTTTATTTCTTTTTCTTGCCTGATTGCTCTGGCTAGAACTTCCAATACTATATTGAATAGGAGTGGTGAAAGAGGGCATCCTTGTCTAGTGCCGGATTTCAAAGGGAATGCTTCCAGTTTTTGCCCATTCAGTATGATATTGGCTGTTGGTTTGTCTAAATAGCTTTTATTACTTTGAGATATGTTCCATCGATATTGAGTTTATTGAGGGTTTTTAGCATAAAGGGCTGTTGAATTTTGTCGAATGCCTTCTCTGCGTCAATTGAGATAATCATGTGGTTTTTGTTTTTGGATCTGTTTATGTGGTGAATTACGTTTATAGACTTGTGTATGTTGAACCAGCCTTGCATCCCCGGGATGAATCCTACTTGATCAATACAAAAAGAAAGAAATACCTAGGAATACAACTCACAAGGAACGTAAGGGACCTCTTCAAGGAAAACTACAAAACACTGCTCAACGAAATAAGAGGACACAAACAGATGGAGAAACATTCCATGTTCATGGTTAGGAAGAATTAATATTGTGAAAATGGCTATACTGCCCAAAGTAATTTACAGAATCAATGCAATCTCCATCAAACTACATTGACTTTCTTCATAGAACTGGAAAAAAAAAACACCATGAACTTCATATGGAACCAAAAGAGAGCCTGCATAGCCAAGTCAATTCTAAGCAAAAAGAACACAGCGGGGGGCATGACACTACTGGATTTCAAACTATACTACAAGGCTACAGTAATCAAAACAGCATGGTACTGGTACCAAAACAGAGATATAGACCAATGGAACAAAACAGAGGCATCGGAGGCAACACAACATATCTACAACCATACAATCTTTGATAAACCTGACAAAAACAAGCAATGGGGAAAGGATTCCCTGTTTAATAAATGGTGTTGGGAAAACTGGCTAGCCATGTGCAGAAAGCAGAAACTGGACCCCTTCCTGACACCTTACACTAAAATTAACTCCAGATGGATTAAAGACTTAAACATAAGACCTGGCACCATAAAAACCCTAGAAGGAAATCTAGGCAAAACCATCCAGGACATAGGAGTAGGCAAGGACTTCATGAACAAAACACCAAAAGCATTGGCAACAAAAGCCAAAATAGACAAATGGGACCTAATCAAACTCCACAGTTTCTGCACAGCAAAAGAAACAGTCACTAGAGTGAATCGGCAACCAACAGAATGGGAAAAAATTTTTGCAATTTACCCATCTGACAAAGGGCTGATATCTAGAATTTACAAAGAACTCAATCAGATTTACAGGAATAAAACAAACAAGCCCATTCAGAAATGGGCAAAGGATATGAACAGACACTTTACAAAAGAAGACATACATGAGGCCAACAATCATATGAAAAAATGCTAATCACTGGTCATTAGAGAGATGCAAATCAAAACCACATTGAGATACCATCTCACGCCAGTTAGAATGGCGATCATTAAAATATCTGGAGACAACAGATGCTGGAGAGGATGTGGAGAAAAAGGAACACTTTTACACTGTTGGTGGGAGTGTAAATTAGTTCAACCATTGTGGAAGACAGTGTGGCGATTCCTCAAGGCCTTAGAAATAGAAATTCCATTTGACCCAGCAATCCCATTACTGGGTATATATCCAAAGGACTATAAATCGTTCTACTATAAGGACACATGCACACGAATGTTCATTGCAGCACTGTTTACAATAGCAAAGACCTGGAATCAACCCAAATGCTCATTGATGATAGTCTGGATTGGGAAAATGTGGCACATATACACCATGGAATATAATGCAGCAATCAGAAATGATGAGTTCATGTCATTTGTAAGGACATGGATGAATCTGGAGAACATCATTCTCAGCAAACTGATACAAGAACAGAAAATGAAATACTGCATATTCTCACTCATAGGCGGGTGATGAAAAATGAGAACACATGGACACAGGGAGGGGAGTACTAAACACTGGGGTCTATTGGGGGGAAAAGGGGAGGGCCAGTGGTGGGGGGGAGCTGGGGAGGGATAGCCTGGGGAAAAATGACAAATGTGGGTGAAGGGGAGAAAGGAAGCAAAACACACTGCCATGTGTGTACTTATGCAACTGTCTTGCACGTTCTGCACATGTACCCCAAAACCTAAAATGCAATAAAAAATTAAAAAAAAAAAAGAAGTAGTGAAAGTAGATATCTTTGTCTTGTTCCAGTTCTCTGGGGAAATGATTTCAACTTTTCACCATTCAGTATGACATTAGCTATGGATCTATCATATATGGTTTTTATAAGTTTGAGGTATGTCCCTACTATGGCTAGTTTTTTGAGGATTTTTATCATACGGTGACGCTAGATTTTATTAAATGCTTTTTCTACATCTATTGGGATGATCATATGGTTTGAATTTTTAATTCTGTTTTTTATGGTTTATCACATTTTTTGACTTGCATATGTTAAAACATCCCTGCATCCAAGTGATGAAACCCAGTTGATCATGAGTTGTTATCTTTTGATTGTGTTGTTGGATTCAGTTAGCTAGTATTCTTTTGAGGATTTTTGCATCTGTGTTTATTAAGACCAATAGGTCTGTGGGGTTTTTTGCTCTTTTTTTTTTTTTTTTTTGGTTATATACTTTCCTAGTGTTTGTGTCAGGGTGATACTGGCTGCATAGATAGAGTTATAGAGTTAGGGAGGATTCTGTCCTTCTCAATCTTTTGGAATGGTTTCAAGAGGATTGGTCCCAATTTTTCTTTGACTGATAGAATTTAGCTGTGGATTCATCTGGCCCTGGGCTTATTTATGTTAGCATTTTTAAAAATTGCTGATCCAATCTTGCTGGTTGTTACTGGTATGTTCAGGGTCTGTATTTCTTCCTGATTTAATCTCGGAGTGTTGCCGGGTTTTGGGGTGCAAGGGAGGTCTCCACTTGCTCCCTGGTGGGCTCTAGGCTCTTGATCTCTCACTCACCCAAGAATGGGAGAGGGGATCATGCTGGGTGCGGTACACTCATAAGTAAATATCGGATCCCAAAGAGTTTTGCAGAAAGTGCTTTATTTAGGCAGAGAAAGAGAAATAGGAGAGAGAAAAAGATGAGAGAAAGAAAGCTTCCATGAAGATAGTGGAAGGAGACCCGAATATGGAATCCAAGAGAGGGAAAACAGCTTCCACACTGAGTGGAAGGGGACCCCAAGGAGAAAATCCACCCGGATGTGAGGGACAGGGACTTTTAATCTGGGAGGAATTCCCTCCTTCTCCAAGCGCCCTGGCCAATGAAAAGAGTTCCCTTAAACTACTGCTGGAGTGATCCTTTTCCTGCACGTGCCAAAGTTAAACAGAGACCATTAAGTCTCCCAGATGGAGGTGTGGGGGAAGGCAGGTAGGGCATGTTGCTGGAAAGTTCCTGCCCTAGAAACTATGCCCCTTGTGGACCCGGAACGAGAACACATTCCCTCAGGAGGATTGCATGTTTCCAGGAGTTGATTCATTCCCTCCAGATTTTCTAGTTGGTGTGCATAAAAGTGTTCACGGTAGTCTCAAATGATCTTTTTGCATTTTTGTGGTGTCAGTTGTAGTGTCTTCTTTTTCATTTTTAATTGAACTTATTTGAAGCTTCTTTCTTCTTGGTTAATCTAGCTAATGGTCTATCAATTTTGTTTTTATTTTCAAAAGAACTTCATTTTTCATTGATCTTTTGTATTGTTTTTCTGTACCAATTTTATTTTGTTCTGCTTTGATCTCTGTTATTTATTTTCTTCTGCTAGCTTTGGGTTTGGTTTGTTCTTGTTTCTCTAGTTGCTTAAGATGTGATACTAGATTGTCAATTTGTGATCTTTTACACTTGTTGATGGAGGAATTTAGCACTACAAACTTTTAGCACTATTTTTGTTGTATCCCAGAAGTTTTAATAAATTGTGTCACTATCATCATTTATTTCAAATAACTTTTAAAATTCTGTCTTCATTTCATAGCTAACTCAAAAATAATTCAGAAGCAGATTAATTTTCATGTATTTGTATAGTTTGGGGTATCCTTTTGGAGTTGATTTCTAGTTTTATTCCACTGTGGTTTGAGAAGGTGCTAGATATGATTTTGATTTTTCAAAATTTACTGAGACTTGTTTTGTGGCGTATCATATGGTCTATCTTGGAGACTGTTCTATGTACTGATGAAAAGAATATATATTCTGCAGTTGTTGGGTAGAATGTTCTGTAAACATCTCTTGGGTCCAGTTGTTCTAGAATGCATGTAAGTTATTGTTTCTTTGTTGATTTTCTGTCTTGAACATCTGTCTAGTGTCAGTGTAATGTTGAAGTCCCCCATTATTATTGTGTTGTTATCTACCTCATTTTTTAGGTCTAGTAGTATTTATTTTATAAATGTGGGAGCTTCAGAGTTAGGTGCATATAAATTTAGGATTGTAAATTGATCATTTTATCATTATATAATAACCTTCTTTGTCTTTTCTTGTTAAACTGTTGTTTCTTTAACTGTCCTTTTTTATCAGATATAAGAATAGCTCATGTTTGGTTTCCATTTGCATCAAATATGTTTTCTCCAGCCATTTGCCTTGAGTTTACATGAATCTTTACATGTTATATTAATCTCTTGAAGACAGCAGACATTTGGTTCTTGATTATTTTTTTTAATCTATTCTGCCAATCTGTATCTTTTAAGTGGAGCATTAGGCCATTTTCATTCAACTTTAATATGAGATGTGTGGTTTTTTTAAGGCATCATATTATCTACTTTGCTTTCTTCATTGTGTTACTGTTTTATGGGCCCCATGAGTTTTAGGCTTTCAAGAGATTCTATTATGTTGCATATAGAACTTTTGTTTCAACATTTAGAACTACTTTTAGCATTTCTTTAAGGCTGGTCTGGTAGTGACAAATTTCCTCAGCATTTATTTGTCTGAAAATGACTTTATTTCTCTTTCATTTTTGAAATTTAGTTTGTTGGATACAAAATTCTTAACTGACTATTATTCTATTTAAGGAAGCTAAAGATAAGACCTTAATCATTTCTGGTTTGTAAGGTTTTTGTTGATAATTCTCCCATTAATGTAACAGGTTTTCCTTCAGAGGTTACCCGATGCTTTTATCACTTCTCTTAGAATTCTTTCCTTCATGTTAACTTTAGAAACCTCAGTAAGGACACATGCACACGAATGTTCATTGCAGCACTGTTTACAATAGCAAAGACCTGGAACCAACCCAAATGCCCATCAATGATAGACTGGACTGGGAAAATGTGGCCCATATACACCATGGAATTTTGTGCAGCAATCAAAAACGATGAGTTCGTGTCCTTTGTAGGGACATGGATGAATCTGGAGAACATCATTCTCAGCAAACTGACACAAGAACAGAAAATGAAATACCTCATGTTCTCACTCATAGGCGGGTGATGAACAGTGAGAACACATGGACACAGGGAGGGGAGCACTATACACTGGGGTCTATTGGGGGGAATAGGGGAGGGACAGTGCGGGGAGGAGCTGGGGAGGGATAGCAAGGGGAGAAATGCCAGATGTGGGTGAAGGGGAGGAAGACAGAAAATCACACTGCTACGTGTGTACCTATGCAACTATCTTGCATGTCCTGCACATGTTCCCCAAAACTTAAAATGCAATGAAAAGGAATATATATATTCAAGAAACCCCAGTAAATATATGCTTTGATGATGTCCTTTTAGCAATGAATTTCCCAGGAGTTCCTTCAGCTTCTTGTATTTGGACATCTAAATTTGCCTAACAAGGCCAGGGAAGTTTTCCTCAATTATTCCAAAAAATACTTTTCCAGTGTTTTTGCTTTCTCTTCCCCCTCACCAATTATTTGGAACACAATTATTTTTAGGTCTGGCCATTTTACATAATTTCATATTTCTTTGAGACATTGCTCATTTCTTTTGATTCTTTTTCTTTATTTTTGTCTGATTGGTTTGATTTGAAAGCCTTGTTTTCAAGATCTGACATTCTTTCTTCTACTTGGTCTAGTCTGTTGTCAAAACATTCCACCACATCCTGTAATTCCCTAAATGTGTCTTTGATTTCCAGAAGTTTGTTTTTTCTTTAAAATATCTATCTCTTTATAATTTTTTATTCATTTTCTGAAATATTTTTCAATTTTCTTTATGTTGTTTTCCATTTTTCTCTGATATCTCCTTGAGTAACTTAATAACCTTTTGAATTCTTTATCTATTATTTTAAAGATTTCACCTTGGTTTGGATCCATTGCTTAGGAGCTACTATGAACTTCTGGGGATGTTATAGAACCCTGCTTTGTCATATTACTAGAATTATTTTTCTAGTTCCTTCTTATCTGGGTAAACTATATGTTAGAATTATTTCTTAACTTATTTTTGCTTTCATTGTTGTTGTTTTTTTAATTTTCCTTCTTTCTTCTTTAAGATGTGAATCTTTAAGAAGATTCTGCTCTTGGTGCTTTCAGAGGTCAAGATCCTGTATGGATTCCTAGGGTATAGAAGGCCTTTTAATAATGGCTTCCTCAGATGCTCATTGTAGTAGCAATGTAGTTGTGTATGAGCAAGTTCACCGTCTCCCATGGGGTTGGAATGGCAGAGGTCTCTTGGTGCTTATCTCATTCCCTTGTGGTATGCAGTTATTTAAAAATTTATTTTTCCCCCAATAATTTATTTACTGGGTTGAATAGTTCAGGCTTCAGACCAGTAGGAGTGATGTCCCTGGGTAGAAACGTGTGGCAAAAGCAGGTGCCCATCATTGGGTATTGTAGAGGTGTCTGCCTTAACAGAGGTTCCTGGAGGAGCTCTCAGTGGAATATACTGAAGTCTTCTCAGGGGAAGGGAGGGAGCCACCTCAGCCTCCCTGCCAGGCCAGCAGGAAAGTGATCGATTTCCTAGACACAATCCTGACCCAATGTTTTGGCTATTTGTCAGATAGGCACCTCTTTTCATCTAAAGGAATGTTGATTTTTCAAATAGAGAGGAATTGTGACTCTACTCCTATGCAAGCCTAAACCTGGAAGGCCCTCCTCCTGTGGAGTTGCAGTCACCCTGAAGTATTCCAGAAAGGTTGTCTATAGGTACACCATGCCAAGACCCCATGGTGGAAGCTCCAGCTGTGTCTGCAGTGGTGGACAAGGGGAGAAAGAAGTGTCCTTCTTCAAGACCTTTCATGAGCATCAGGGATTCCTGAGTGTTGGAGTAGACCTACAGACTTTCCTTGCTGAGCCTAGCACTGCACCTGTGCCTCTACTGAATGAAACTTTCTACCTGTGCAAAGGTCTGGGACTCAAGGCCTGCCATTTGAATTCTTTTGTCCCATGGGCTGTTCCCATGATGTGTTGCATTCCACCCTTACCCTAGGAGTCAGAGGCCCTGAGAGCCAGACTACTGTGAATGCTGCTGCTCCTCTGAGTCTAGCCATGCAATTGGGCTGCCACACTCCAGGCTGGTGCTGGGGAATGTCTGCAAGAAATTCAGTGATAGGACCTATCCTCACATATTTCAGCAATGGTACTAGCATCAGTTCTGATGGGGGTGGCAGGAGAGCAATATAGACTCTGTCTACATCAGATACCTTGGTTAAAAATAGCCATAGTATGTTGCCTTTCTCATATGCTGGTTGTAGTAGTAATGGACTGGTCACAGAGACAAATTCGGGACTTCCTGTTTAGCCAGGTCCTGCAAGCAGTGGTGATGGCTGAGGTCACATGCAAGTTTTCTCCTTCCTGGGTATGGTGTTATTCTACCTGAGGTTGCTGTAATGGACTGTATCGGTTGGCCTCCAGCCAAGAGGTGGAATTTGCAAAAGAGTAGCAGCTGCTTAACAGAAACACTGCTTAGTAGTGGGATGTGTAGTTGTAGCAGTGGGATGTGTAGTTGCAGCCTTGGGATGCAGTAGTAGCTGTGGGATGTGTGCTTGCCTTATGTTACCCAGGAGAGGTATTCTGGATTTCCAAGCTATGGATGGGGCCATAGAGTTGCCAAAAGTTTTTATCCTTTGTGTTAAGCTATCAGGGTGGGTGGAGGGGCAAAGCCAGGTGGGGGCTGGGTCAGGCAGGCTTGCATTCTGGCTTTCTGATTGCGGGGGTAAACAGTGGCCCCTGTGGTGTGAGGGGGCAGTTCTCTAGTCACTGAGGTCATGTTCCAGGGCAGAATGCAGCTGCCTCTGCTGTGAAGAAGTGCTGGCACAGGGAATGGGGAGTAGAAGGCAGCGGTAAGCCCCACCCAGCTTCCAAGCACTTGGCAAGGCAGGTCCCACATACACACTATTCCACCAGCTGCAGCTAGCTAAGTTTCAGGCAGTCTGTGCCCAGAACTGAAATCTGGCCCAGGCCATTAGCCTCCATGGTGGAGAGAGCAACCATAGCTTTCAGGCCATTCCCCTCCCAGCCCACCTGAAAGCTGGGGTGCCCAATTTCTGTGCTCGTGGCTACAGCATGCTTCCACTCACCCCCTGGTTCTGGCCAAGGGAGTTCATACCCTCTAGAGATTATATCACGAATTTCAGCTAGAAGCTTGCTGCCTGAGTTAGCCGGCAGACTTTCGCAAGATCCCCTGTGAAGCAGGATCGGGAATAACTTCCCTTGGTCTGTGCTGAAGACTGAAAATGCACACAAGGCTCTTCCCACTGTTGCTCTTCCTTGATATTCTCCAATGCTTTCTAAATTGTTCCAGCACTGGGTAAGGTAAAAGCCTTCTCCCTTGGCCTGGTTTGGCAGATTCCCCCAAGGGAGTGTAAATCCTGGAGGCAGTTTATCCGCACCTCTTACTCTGGAGACTTACAGTTTTCTGCATGGCTCATGGTATAGGCTACAGTCTGCTCCTTGTTTCAAAGGGCCTGTGGTTTCTTTCAGTGGTCCTGTTAAGTTCCTGCATTGCTTCTTGGGAAAAAGCTCACAGCATAAATCTCTACACTCCACTTTGTCTATCCAGGTTGAAGAGTGTGTTAACATTGCCTCCAATCCACCACCTTGAGAACAAAATAAAACAAATCAGTTTCATGTTTTGAAAAAGTTTACTAAAAGAATCTACATAGCATTAGTTCTAGTTCAAGAAGGATGACTAGAAGCAGCTAGTGGGCACCTCTGTCACAGAGAAGAATCAGAATAGCAAGTAAATATTAATAATTCAAGTAGATCTTCTAAGAGAGCACCCTGGAATTCATTAGAGAGGCAGTGGGAATCAGGGAGAGCAGAGGAGAGTGAAGCCAGGCAGCCTGCTAAGCTGAGACCAGTGGGTAACTGAGAGAGGACCCCTAATGTAGGGAAGGGATGAGCGAGAGCCCCCCAGGGTTCTGCACTTCTGTGATGAACATTTACAATTCTAGACAGGGAAGCGCCAACTCCCCCAAACCCTGGGTCTGCAGAGTAATCAAGGAGCTGCCTAAAGACTGTACAGAGGCATTGCTTGAGGTCATGTGGAATCTCACAGGCTATTGTTCCCTCAAGCAGCCTAGCACAGCTGCCACCTCCCACCAGGGAGGGCATGGATAGACTGAGCACTTTCACATACTCCAAAGACAACTACGGTGGTCATGCACAGAGGAGCGGGCAGACTACACACCACAAGACTCCCCACCTTCCCCACTCACTGCTAAATGGGGCCCACTCTTGAGTGTCAGCTCTTCAGTGGAGTCACTCTGTCCCCATGTGAGTACTATGGCTGCAACCTGGTGTTCCTTTCAGAGTTCTGTCCCCAGAGGACAGGAAAAAATATCTGGAACTCCACGATCGAACCAGGAAGCATTAGAAATTCTCAATATACCAATAATTAGTAATAAAACTGAATCAGAAATTTAAAAATCTACCAAAAAAAAAAAAAAAAAAAGCTCAGCACCAGATGGATTTACAATTGAACTTTTACCAAATGTACAAGGAACTGGTACTAATGTACTGAAAAAATCAGAAAGAGGAATTCCTCCTTGACTGATTATATAAAACCAGATACCTAAATGAAGAAAGGTCACAACAACAAAAAGGAAAAATACAGGCCAGTATCTGTGATAAACATAGATGCAAAAATCCTCAACAAAATACTAGCAAAGTAAAAGGTAATTCATCATCATCAATTGAATATTATTCCAGAGATGAAGGACAGCTTAACAATATGAAGCAATGTGCAAATCAATAAATGCGATCTGCTGCATAAACAATTACAAACAAAAACCATATGGTCATGTCAATAGATGTAGAAAAAGCATTCAATAAAATGTGGCATCCCTTTATGATAAAAGCCCTCCACGAACTAATCATTGAAAAAAAATCTCAAAAGAATTAGAGTGATGTATGATGAATCCACAGCCAACGTCACTCTGAGTGGGGAAAACATAAAAGCATTTTCCTTAAGAACTAGAACAAGACAGAAATGTCCACTTTCACAACGATTCAACAAAGTACTGGAAGTGTTAGCTAGAGCAATCAGGCAAGTGAAATAAAAGGCATTCAAATAGAAAAAGAGGAAGGCAAATTATCCCTGTTCCTTCATGAAATAGTTGCATACCTATGAAACCCCAAATATTCCTTCAAAAGAGTCCTACACTTGACAAATGACTTCAGTAAATTTTCAAGATACAAAATTAACATAAAATATAAGTAGCATTGCTATACACCAATAATGATCAAGCTGAGAGCCAAATGAAAAACTCAGTCACATTTACAATTGCCCTCTAAAAAGAAAATACCTAGGCATACATTTAGCCAAGAAGCGGAAAGACTTTTACAAGGAGAACTATAAAACAATGAAGAAAGAAATTGCAGATGACACAAACGAATGGAAAAATATCCCATATCCTGGGATGGAAGACTTAATATCTTTAAAATGACCATACTGACCATAGACATCTACATATTTAATGCATTCCTATCAAACTAACGTTGTTTTTCACTGAATAAGAAATATCAATTGTAAATTTCACGTAGAACCCAAACAGAGCCACAATAGCCAAGGCAATCCTAAGCAAAAAGAACAAATCTGGATGTATCACATTTCCTGAGTTCAAATTACACTACAAGGCTGTAGTAACTAGAATAGCAACAGCATGGTACTGGTACAAAAATAGAAACAGATCAATGGAACAGAACACAAAACCCAGAAATAAAGGCACATACCTACCCCAAACTGATCTTTGTCAAAGCTGACAAAAATAAACAAGGGGAAAATGATCCTAATCACTAAACGCTGCATGAAAAATTGGCTAGTCATATGAAGAAGAATGACTGTACTCCTCTCTCTCACCATTTATAATTTAAATTTACAATTTATCCCTATCTCTGGGCAATCTCCATTTCATGTCCCCCTCTCTACCTAACATTCACCTCTACCTCCTGCTTTTCCAGCTCACTGAGTTTGGTGTCCTCATTCCTAGCATTCTCTGTTTCTATTGGGACTGGGAATCTTTGTTCATCATTGTTATCATGAGCTCACTTCCCTTTTTGCCTGACTTGGAGTCTATAGTATGACATATTTACCTAAATCGTTTGAAAACGCTCTTAATCTTCTTGCTCTTCTCTCATTGCGTTACAGTCACTAGAAGAAAAGACTATTTATATTCATATGTCTTCCACCTTCACTTAAACACTCAGGCTGCTAAATCAGGAGTCAGAAAACTGTACTCAGTGGACTACTGCCTATTATTACAAATAGTGTTTTATTGGAATACAACCACTTTTAGTAATTTATGCATTATCTTTGTCACTTTCACATTACATTGGCAGAGTTGAGTATTGGAACAAAACGTGTGGCCCACAATGCCAAAAATACTTAATTATCTGCTCCTATATAGAAGAAATTTACCAAATCCTAAGCTAAATCATTCTAAAATGAATCCACCACCATGCTACTGGTCTCAGTTTTTGTTCATGTCCTCAAAACTGAAGCCAACACCCAACTTCAACAGTCACGACTACTACATGTCCTAGTAAGATGCATTCCCACATTCACCCAATTACTTTACCTGAAAATAGAGAAAATAATCTACATTAACAAATAATTTCATCTTTGCATTGTCTAATCCACCTGCCTTGTCCAATTATCCTGTCTCTCTTATATTCCCCTACCTTTGCAGATCATATATTAATATTACCCATTTTTTAAAAAAGAACAACTTTATTTGATTATATATGCTTTTCCAGCTGTTTACCACTTCTATTTATCTTCACAGAAAATTTCCACACCCACTGTATTCACTAATTTTTTTAAAAGTGTTTGTCAGTTTACTATTTTTTATTATTTGACAGCCTCACACTGAATTAGTATAACTCCAGACTCCTTCACAACTAAACAATAAATACAATTGCATGACCATATGGAATGAACATATATATATATATATATATATATATAATTTTTTTTTTTTGATATTGGTAACAGCCAGTAGATATCTGTTTAAATCTTCAGACTCCAAAAGTATTTTGGGCTCCATTTTGTGAACAATATGGAATGAGGTTGGGGATGGGGGTTAGGGGGAGGTGACAGTGAGGGACTAAGTAAAGTTTGATTTTGAGAGAAATGATCTTGAGAGGTAATGATGGAAAGACTTTTAAACTTAGAGTATTCCTTAAAGAAATGCAAAAGATCTGGACCCGAATCCTGATTATACATATAAGGAAACTGAGACTTCATAACATTTTATCAATTTTGTTTTTTCATTACATTAATAATAGGCAATCAGAAAGGGAACCTGGTAAGATTCCTGTTATCAACCACAGATCCAGAAGTAAGGATAACTCTTGGTATCTTATCAGTGCTTCTGTTAAGAACAAAGTGTTTCTTTATTATCACGCAGCCTATGTTTGGCACCCACAGTAGTTGTCCACTAAATGTTTGGTAACAGCTTTGAGAAGGATAAAAAAAATGTAATTTAGAGTAAAATTTAATAGATTCGTTATATTTTAGTACATATCATTTTTCTGGCATTACTTGGAGTTGTTATAAAATTGCTTCGCTACATTTCTTACAGTTGGAAATATTTCTAATACTGCTAAATACTCTGCTTTAGCGTTTTGGGAAACCAGGCAGAAAGTCTTGACTTTCCATTTTGATGTCAGTTTTTGCCTTCAGCTTGTGTAATCACTGCTCTTCGGTGTTACCAGTTTCAGTTTCTCAGCATATGTGCACCCATTTTTATTTTCCATCTGCTGTAATTTATTTAAATAGATAGAAACTGTGTGCCCACGAATTGAGAATATAGTTAGTACCATAGTAAACCACAAAGGAAAGATGGATGTGGAACAAAAAATAGTGTGAACTGTTGTGCAGACCAGTGTAATCTAGTTTGTCCCTGAATGACTGTTGTGAACATAAGTAGAATATTGAATGAAGATAAATGTAGATTGGATTGGATAAAATTATTTTGGAGCATGTCAGTGTAATAATCCCGATGCCTTTTTGTCTTTAAAGATTATTGTGATTTTGAGAAGCTCACATTTTTCATGATATTTGAAATTAAATTGAGTACTTATTCTGTCTTTTTCGCTTAATACTGATCTGGCTATTATTAATGTATAGAACATTTCAGTGAAGTCAGTATTTCTCATTACAGTATACATATTATATATTTCTAAGAAACAAAAGAGAAATAACTGGAAAAATACTTTTTTTAAGCAAGAAAATAATGAGGATTATTAGTTCAAGCACATAAAACCTCTGCCAATTTTTTGCAAGTGTTTTTAACTGAGTCACAAGGGATTTCCCCTTAATGAGAAGCAACCTATCACTAAAATTATCTGAAACAAAGTGAACACCTCTAATGAGGAAGATTTGGAACAGAGGTCAAATAAAGTAGTTATTTTCATTTTCTTTATGTTCTCTCTTCCAGTAAATGTCCATTTTAGCAAAAGTGTAGGAAGTTATTATCAAGTTATGTCAATGTTTTAGAGCATAGATTGCTGGTTCCATGAATTTCTACAATTGACTAGTCTAGTTTGAGATTACTGATAGTAGTAGTAGGTCCTTTATTTTGTTTCTGTCATCTGAATATTTAGGTTATGTCATCTGAATCTTTTAGTTGCACCAGTCAGTGCATGAAATTTCCTGATTTTTTTAAAGATACTTTATTTCTATGTTCTTTTTTTAATATATTTGCCTCACCTATGATCATAGGTGAAAATAAGAACATAGAAATAATTTTACTTGTATTATTTATATAAGTGAGGAGAATAATTTCATTAAAACTCATCAAGGAAAGCTCCTTACATTAAATAAAAAGCTTTCATCTCCCTCTCAGCCTTTACTAGGATACTTTTCTCATACTGTGAGCACCTGAGAAAGCCGCTGACACTGACAGTCACTGAGCAGAAGACAAATGGAAATAAAGGAGCAATAAGGCATATGTGTAGAGAAATGAATCGTCCAGGGAAAAACACTTTGGTTTAGTAAAATTCCTTTCTCATAACTTTAGCAAGATTAGTAAAATTTACTAACTAGTGAGAGAACATACTAATTAGTAAAATTTTACTGATCTTACTAAAGTTATAAGAAAGGAATTTTTCACGAGTCCTTGGAGTTAATTTTTTTTTGCTTTTTTATTGTGGTAAAATATACATATCATAAAAGTACCATCTTGACCATTTTTAATGGTTCATTTCAGTGAGAGGATATATGTTTATATTGAGCAACGACCTTCACCATCCATCTCCAGAACTCTTTTAATCTTGCAAAACTAAAATTCTATTAAACAATAGAATTAAACAATATTACCTATTAAACCGTAACTATACCTGTTAACACCTATTAAACAAAAACAGTACCTGTTAAACAATAACTCCCATTCCTTCTCCCCTGATCCCCTGTCAACCACCGTTTTCCTTTCTGTCTCATTGATTTTGACTACTATAAATAGCTCATATAAATGGAATTATACAGAATTTGTCTTTATGTGACTGGCTAATTTCACTTAGCGTATGTCCTCAAGGGTTATCTATACTGTAGCATGTCAGAATTTATTGCCTTTTAAAGCTGAATAATATTCTATTGTATGTATCTACCATATTTCACTTATCTCTTCATCTGTTGATGGACACATGTTGACTCCATGTTTTAGCTATTGAGAAGAATGCTGTTGTGAACATGGATGAATACTTATCTTTTCAAGACATGGTTTTCAATTCTTTCGGGTATATACTATGAAGTGGAATTGCTGTATCACAGGGTAATTGTATTTTTAAGTTTTAGAGAAAACATCATGTTTTCCACAGTGATTGTTTCGTTCTACACTATTATCGATGGTGTTCAGGGCTCCATATTTTTATATTCTGGCAAGAACTTGTTACTTTCTGTTTTTGAAACTAACACTTTAATTTTTTTATTGTATCCAACCTAATGAGTATGAGGTAGAATCTCACGTGGTTTTGATTTGCATTTCCCTGATAGTTATGTTGAACAATTTTTGATGTGCTTATAAATTTTACTTTTAATGTTATAAAGATTGCAATTAGTTTTTCATCTATTCTGTCCTTTTTTATATAATTTATTCTAGGTTAAATGGTACATGTGCAGGTTTTTTACATGGGTAGTTACATGGGCATACTGCGTGATGCTGAGGCTTGGTGTCTGAACGATCCTGTCACTCAGGCAGTAAGCATAGTACCCAACAGGTGGTTGGGTACTTCAGCCCACACCCCTCTCCCTCCGTCCATCCCGTCTAGTAGTTCCCATTGTCTCTTGTTCTGTCTTCATGTTCATTGTATTCCATGTTTAGTTCCCACTTGTAAGAGAGAACATGTGGTATTTGGTTTTCTGTTCTTGAACTAATTCACAGAATAATGGCCTCCAGCTGCATCCATCTTGTTTCAAAAGACATAATTTCATTCTTTTTTTAATGGTTTCATAGTATTCTTTGGTGTATATATATATATCACATTTTCTTTTTCTAATCCACTACTGATGGGCATGTAGGTTGATTCCATGTTATTGCTCTTGTGAATAGTTCTGTAATGAACGTATGAGTGCATGTCTTATTGATAGAATGAATTATTCTCCTTTGAGTATATGACTAGTAGTGTGATTGCTGAGTTGAATGGTAGTTCTGTTTTAAGTTCTTTGAGAAATCTCCAAACCGCTTTCTACAGTGGCTGAACTAATTTACATTCCTACCAACTAGGTATAAGTGTTCCCTTTTCTCTACAGCCTCACCAGTACTTGTTATATTTTGACTTTTTAATTATCACCATTCTGAATGTTATAAGATGATATGTCACTGTGGTTTTGATTTGCATTTCTCTAGTGATTAGTGGTGTTAAGTACTTTTTCTTGTGTTTGTTGGATGCCTGTATGCCTTCTTTTGAGACATATCTGTTGACATCCTTTGCCCATTTTTTAATTGGATTTTTTGTTTTTTGCTTTTTTTATTTGTTTAAGTTCTTTGTAGATTCTGGATATTAGACATTTGTCAGATTAAATGAGAATAAAAATAAAAATTGATATTGTTTTATTTATTTAAAAATGTGCCTTATTGCATTCAATATTAGTATCATAGAAAAGGCTTAACGATGAATTAACCTATGGTTCATATTTTATCTCAAATAAAATTCAAAGTATTTTGTGTCTAGGGTTGCCCATTACTTTGGTTTTATTGAGGATAATGTAAGATAGAATATATGCCAATTCTTTCACTGTAAGGAAAGTCTTCTATGCCATTTTTGACTTAGATATGATTTATGATTGAAGGTGTAAAATGTATTTTTTGAACTTTTCTAAAATTATTTGAAAATGAATAATTACCAGTGTTTTAAAAGTCTTTTTAAAAATTGGTCATTATTTTAGGTGCATGCAACTAATTCCCAAATATAAAACTAAAATATTTGCTTTCTTTTCTTTTCTAATGTTTTTTAATTTTTCTGTAAATTTTTAAATGTTTTATTCCAGCCAGTTTTTAGGGGACAGGTTGTTTGTTTACATGAATAAGTTCTTTAATGGTGATTTCTGAGATTTGGTGCACTCATCAACCAGGTAGTTTACACTGTACCCAGTGTGTAGTCTTTTATCCCTTGCCACCCCTCACCTTTTCTCCTGAGTCCCCAAAGTCCAAAGTATCATTTTTGTGACTTTGCAGCCTCGTAGATTAGCTCCCATGTATGAATGAGAACATATGATATTTGGTTTTCCATTCCTGAGTTACTTCACTTAGAATAATAGTCTCCAATTCCATCCAGGTTGCTGGAGTGCCATTATTTCATTCTTTTTTTACGGCTGAGTAGTATTCAACAATATACCACATTTCTTTATCCCTTTATTGGTTGATGGGCATTTGGACTGGTTCCATATTTTTGCAATTGTAAATTGTGCTGCTATAAACATATGTGTGCAAAAATGTTTTTTCATATGACTCCTTTTCCTCTGGGTAGATACCTCGTAGTGGGATTGCAGATCCAATGGTAGACCTACTTTTAGTTCTTTAAGGAATCTCTACACTGTTTTCCAGAGTGGTTGTACTTTACATTTCCACCAACAGTATAAAAGTATTCCCTTTTCACACATCATTGCCAATATCTATTTATTTATTTTTTATTATGGCCATTCTTGCAGGAGTGAGGTGGTATCACATTATGGTTTTGATTTGCATTTCCCTGATAATAAGTGATGTTAAACATTTTTCTATGTGCTCATTGGCCATTTGTATATCTTCTTTTCAGAACTGTCTATTCATTTCTTAGACTGGTTTTTGATGGGATTGTTTTTCTATTGCTAATTTGTTTGAGTTCTCTGTAGAGTCTGGATATTAGTCCTTTTTCAGATGTATAGATTGTGAAGATTTTCTTCCAGACTTTGGGTTATCTATTAACTCTGTTGATTATTTTGCTTTGCAGAAGTTTTTTAGTTTAATTAAGTCCCCACTATTTCTTTTTGTTGCATTTGCTTTTGGGTTCTTCGTTATGAGGTCATTGCCTAAGTCAATGTCTAGAAGGGTTTTTTTTTTTTTTTTTTTTTTTTAATGATGTCTGCTAGAATCGTTATGGTTTCAGGTCTTATATTAAGTCTTTGATCGACCTTGGGTTGAATTTTGTAAGGTGAGAGATGAGGATCCAGTTTCGTTCTTCTACATGTGGCTTGCTAGGTATCCCAGCACTATTTGTTAAATAGGGTGATCTTGCCCCACTTTATGTTTTTGTTCGCTTTGTCAAAGATCACTTGGCTTAAAGTATTCGGCTTTATTTCTGGGTTCTCTCTTTTGTTCCATTGGTCTATTTGCCCATTTTTATATCACCACTATGCTATTTTGGTGACTATGGTCTTACAATATAGAGTCAGGTTAAGTGATCCTTCCAGATTTGTTCTTTTTGCTTAGTCTTGGCTTTGGCTATGCAGGCTATTTTTTGGTTCCACATGAATTTTTGGTTTGGTTTTTCTAGTTCTGTGAAGAATGATAATTTTTATTCTGATGGGAATTGCACTCAGTTTGTAGACTGCTGTTGGCAGTATGGTCGTTTTCAAAATACTGATTCTACCCATGAGCATGGGGTGTGTTTCCATTTGTTTGTGTTATTTATAATTTATCTCAGCAGCATCTTGTAGTTTTTCTTGTAGAGATCTTTCATGTCCATGGTTAGGCATATTCCAAGTATTTTAATTTATGCAGCCATTGTCAAAAGCGGCTGAGTTGTTGATATGATTCTCAGCTTTGTCACTGTTGGTGTATAGCAGAGCTACTTGTTTGTGTACAGCAATTTTTTAATCCTGAAATCCTCAGTTCAGCTAAGAGTTTTTTGGATGAGTCTTTAGGGCTTTCTAGGTCTACAGTCATACCATCAGCAAAGAGCAACAGTTTGACTTCCGCTTTACTGATTTGGATGCCCTGGATTTCCTTCTTTTGTCTAAGTGCTGTGGCAAGGTCTTCTAATACTATGTTCAGTAAAACTGATGACAGTGGGCATCCTTTTCTTGTTTTAGTTCTCAGGGGGAATGCTTTCAACTTTTCTCCATTCTGGACAATGTTGGCTGTGGGTTTGTTGTAGATGGCTTTTATTACCTTAAAGTATTTCCCTTCTATGCTGATCCCCCTTTGCTGAGGTTTTAATCATAAAAGGATGTCAGACTTTTGTCAGTTGCTTATTCTGCATTTATTGAAATGATCATGTGATTTTTGTTTTTAATTCTCTTTATGTGGAGTACCACATTTATTGGCTTAATGATGTCAAACCATCCCTTCATCCCTGGTATGAAACCCACTTTATCATGGTGCATTATCTTTTTGAAATCTCATTGGTTTCTGTTCACTAGAATTTTGTTGATAATTTTTGCATCTATGTTCATCAGGGATAGTGGTCTGGAATTTTCTTTTTTTGTTATGTCCTTATTCGTTTGGTATTAGGACGATACTGGTTTCATGGAATGATTTAAGGAGAATTCCCTCTTTTCTATCTTTAAGAATAGTGTCACTATGATTGATATCAATTTGAATATCTGATAGAATTCAGCTGTGATTCAGTCTGGTCCTGGATTTTTTTTGTGTGTGTCAACAATAATTATTATTTCCATCTTATTGCTTGTTACTGGTCCTTTCAGAGATTCTATATTTCCTGGTTTATTCTAGGAGGGTTGTATATTTCCCAGAATATATCCATCTCCTTTAGGTTTTCTGGTTTATGTACATAAAGGTTTTTATAGTTGCACTGAATAATCCTTTGTATTTCTGTGGTATCACTTGTAATATCTCCCATTTCATTTCTAACTGAGCTTATTTGGATCTTCGTTCTTTTTGATCAATCTCACTAATGGTCTATCAGCTGCACTTATCATTTTAAATAACAAGCTTTTTGTTTAATTTATGTTTTGTGATTTTTGGCTTCAGTTTCATTTAGTTCTGCTCTGATCGTCATTATTTTCTTTCTTCTGTTGGGTTTGGGTAGTTTTGGTTACTCTCGTTTTGTAAGGTTTGGCTTTAGATTGTCTATTTGTGTTCCCTCAGATTTTTTGATGTAAGTATTTGATGCTATTAACTTTCCTCTTAGCATTGCTTTTATTGTATCCCAGAAATTTTGATAGGTTTTGTTACAATTATGATTCAGTTCAAAGATTTTTTAAATGTCCATCTTGATTTCATTGTTGATCTAGTGATCATTTAGGAGCAGGTTATTTAATTTCCATGCATTTGCGTGGTTTTGAGGGTTCCTTATGGAGTTGATTTCTAATTTTATTCTGTGGTCTGAGAGAGTACTTTATATAATTTTCATTTTCTTAAATTTACTGAAACTTGTTTTGTGGCCTATCATATTGTCTAGCATGAAGAATGTTTTATGTGCTAATGAATAGAATGTATATTCTGCAGTTGTTGGGTAGAATGTTCTATAAATATCTCTTCAGTACATTTGTTGTAGGGTATAATTTAAGTCTACAGTTTCTTTGTTGACTTTCTGTCTTGATAACCTGTCTAGTGCTGTCAGTGGAATATTAAAGCCCCCCACTATTATTGTGTTGCTGTCTATCTCATTTCTTAGGTCTAGTGGTAATGGTTTTATAAATTTGGGAGCTCCAGTGTTAGGTGCATATATATTTAGAATTGTGATGTTTTCCTGTTGGATTAGTCCTTTAATCATATATAATGTCCCTCTTTGTCTTTTTTAACTGCTGTTGCTTTAAAGTTTGTTTCATCTGATATAAAAATAGCTACGCCTGTTCTATTCTGGTGTCCATTTGCATGGAATATGTTTTTCTACCCCTTTACCTTAAGTTTATGTGAGTCCTTCCTGTGTTAGGTGAGTCTCCTAAAGACAGCAGAAACTGGGTTGGTGAATTCCTATCCATTCTGCCTTTCTGTATCTTTTAAGTAGAGCATTGAGGCCATATACATTCACTCATAGTATTCAGATGTGAGGTATTATTCTAGCCACCATGCTATTTGTTGCCTAAATACCTTGTTTCTGTTTTTTCATTATGTTATTGTTATATAGGTCCTGTGAGATTTATGCTTTAAGGTGGTTCTATCTTGGTGTATTTCCAGGATTGTTTCAAGATTTAGAGCTTTTTTAAAGCAGTTCTTGTAATGCTGGCTTGGTAGTGGCGAATTCTCTCAGCCTTTGTTTGTCTGGAAATGTTTACATTTTTCTTCTTTCTCAGGAGCACAACTTTCTCTTAGGTTTGTATGCTTAACGGTCCCAAACTTCTTGGAGGTTTTTTTCATGTTTAAAAAATTCTTTTTTCTTTGTCTTTCATGAATTGGGTTAATCCAAAAGTCTTGTCTTCAAGCTCTGAAGTTCTTTCTTCTGCTTATTAAATTCTATTGCTGAGATTTTTCAGTGTATTTTGTATTTCTCTAAGTGTATGCTTCATTTCCAGAAATTGTGATTGTTTTTTAATTTTCGCTATCTATTTCACTGAAGAATTCTCCTTTCATATCCTATATCATCTTTTTTTCTTTAAGTTAGACTTGACCTTTGTCTGGTGCCTCCTTGATTAGCTTCATAATCGACCTTCTGAAATTTTTTTCTGGCAATTCAGAGGTTTCATCTTGGTTTGGATTCATTGCTGGTAAGCTGGTATGATCTTTTGGGGCCATTAAAGAATCTTGTTTTGTCACATTACCAGAATTGTTTTTCTGGTTTCTTCTCATTTAGGTAAGACTATGTCAGAGGGAAGATCAGAGTCAAGGGTTGCTTATTCAGATTCTGTTGTCCCATAGGGTGCTCCCTTGACGTGGTGGTCTCTCCCTTTCCCTAGGAATGATGCTTCCTGAGAGCCAAACTATAGTGATTGTTTTTGCTCTTCTTAGTCTAGCCACCCAACAAAACTACAGGGCTCTGAAATGTTGCTGGCAAGTGTCTGCAGAGAGTTCTGTGATGTGATCTGTCTTTAGGTATTGCAGCCCTGGATACCAGCACCTGCTTCAGTGGAGGTAGCAGGGACGTGGAGGGGACTCTGGGGGGGGTCCTTGGTTGTGTTTTTGTTTAGTGCACTGGTTTTACGTTGCTTGGCCTCCAGCCAGGAGGTGGCATTTTCAAGAGCACATTAGCTGTGGTTCTATGAGGAGGATGCAAACTTGTCCTAGCTATGCCTGGTTAAGTATTCAGGTTTCTCAGGCAGTGGGCAGGGCAATAAAGCTCCCAAGAGATTATGACCTTTGTCTTTGGCTACTAAGGTGGGCAGAGAAAGACTCCTAGGTGGAGGTGGGGATAGGCGGGTCTGAGCTCAGCTTCTCTTTGGGCAGGGTTTGCTGTGGCAGCTGTGGGTGGTGGGGTGTGGTTCCCCATTCAATGGAGTTATATTCCCAGGGGGATTATGGCTGCCTTTGCTGTCTTACAGGTCACCAGGGAAGTGGGGGAAAACTGGCAGTCACAGACCTCACCCCATTCCCATGCAGCCTGCCTAAAGGACAGTCTCACTCTCACCGTGCCTCTGCAGCAGGATTGAGTCTATTTCCAGGCAGCCAGTGTCCAGTGATCAAGGCTGAGAACTTGCCCCAGATAAAGAGCTTCTCTGTTGAGAAAGCAAGCCAAATCAGACTCAGTTTTTCAGCATCTCAGAGAGCCTACAGCAGTGATCTAGTCCTCCAAAGGATCTGTGGATTCTCCTGGGCTTCCTGGTATATTGCTGTGGTAGTTCTTGGAGCAAAAGTTCATGATGTGAGTCTCCACATGCTGCTCTGTCCATCCGAGTGGGAGCTGCAAGCTGGTCCTGGCTCCTCTCCACCATCCTCCCTTTTTCCCCCTGTCTTCTCTAATATTTTAAACTTTGATTATTATTTCTTTAAACTCTTTTTTTCTTTTTTCTTTCTGAAAGGAAATTACCTACATGGCAAAGTATCAATTCAAGACTTTATTCACAATGTCTGTGTTTTCTTGATGTTATGCTTATCAAGGAAAACTGCAAGAATTTTCCAAAAGTATTTATATTAAATTTATTATAGTCTCATATTTGTTAAATAAATACATAAAGATAGCAGAAGTTGTACCAGTTGAACAAAGGGGTTTTGTAATACCTTAAAAATATCAGAAACCTCATGCTAAAACCTCAGTGGAATCAGTATTTTTAAATACAGACAGAGAATCAACAGGAGGTGTCATGTAGGTAATTTGATTATCTAAAAAATAAAGAATAAAAAGAGAGGGAAAGAAAATACAGAAGAAAAGTATACAGAGCCAATAATTGAAAAAAATTATCTTTGGTTCCACAGAAACTATTCCCACTTCAAAATTTTATTTCAGATTGTGTGCTTCAAAATTGAAAACCATAAAAAAGTATTAAAATATTAATTCATAACTAAAGATGATGGCTTAACTTTTATAAAATTATAATCTAAAACAGTAACTTGATACTAGGAATTTATGTGGATAGTGTAAGTCCAACTGTTACAAGATGGTAATCTGATTGAGAATCTTATAAATTTAATGAATAATTGAGAATCATGTGTTTTTAGTTTATTATTCTTTGTTTTCATACTATGCTAAACAGATCATTTAAAATACAGTTTTGGTTAACTACAAAGAAAGACTCCATAAAATAAATCTGTTTGGGATATGTGATTGGGTGTGGTGCTAAGCAGCAGCTTTATGTTTTAGCATAAGTTATTAAATGGATTGTAATCTCCACTGCCCACAACAGTTGCACACAGAAGTTTTAAAAAGTAGTATGAAAGCATATGATTTCCTTTAGATGGAGTAGCTATTAAATCCTTTCTACTCTATCTCCTATCCAGGTTTTTAATTATCTTTCTTATTAAAATAATTTCCTAAACAGATTGTGTTTCAGGTGAATTATGTTTATACATAATATGTAACATCTTTTAGCTCAATTATTATTGTTACAGTGGATTTTTGTGAGAATTTATTTGCCTAGGGCAATTGTATTCATAATCATCAGAGGGGAAAATTCCAAAAGCATCTCCTGGCTTATGTAGAAGTTTTTTTTTTTTTTTTTAATATTTACCATTAAAGTTGATACTCAATTAAATTTCCTTCTTTCCTACGGCCCAGATGTGAATGCAATATCAATATGACATTCTTGTAAGAAGAATATAGATTAATTAATATTTCAATAAAGTAATCCAAAATTTTATTCTACAGTGATAGCATTAAATTATTATAATATTAATATGTCCTTAGTAGATACCAAGTTCATACCTTATTATTATACTAAATGTATACCTGAGATAGTCTTCTTATGTTATATATGCTTATCTTTACACCCCTTATCCCTTATTTGTGTATATGATCTACATAAACATTTTTTAATCCTTTAGATTATTCAATTAAAAAATTGAAACATTTTTTAATCCTTTAGAGTTTATGAATTATTATCCATGTTGCTTGAAACTTTTTTTAAAGTAAAATTTATACCAAAATCACACCATGCAAAAACATATGCCAAAAAATAATAACCATTGCTGTTAGAGTATCTTCATTTTGAAGTATAGAATCATAGAAACACAAATGTAAGACTCATAAAAGAAATGTCCCCCTTTTCTTAAGAGGCTTACCAGAAGAACCCCATGGAGTGCCTACCTATTTTTTTATTTATTTTCTCTGGTATCTTCACAGGAATTTCTTGGATACAAGGCAGTTAAATGGTTTGTGATTTTCCAATGCCTAATTAGAATTTAACCGTTTATTTGACTGACATGTTTTGTGAGTATAATGATACTTTAGTACAGATTAATATTTCTAATCCTCTATATTTCTTCATGGCATTTATTTGGAAGTTTTGAAGACTTCTTCTGATAATTCTGGTTATAGAAAAGTTGGTTAAAGGGCATGAAAACATAGTTAAATAGAAAGAATAACTTATGTATTCAATAGTACAGTAGAGAAATTGTAGTTAACAATACTTTACTGTATATTTTTAAAGAGCCAAAATAGAAGTATTGTAATGTTTCCAACACAATTAAAGGATAAATATTTAAGGTGATATATATCCCAATTATCCTGATTTGATCATTATACTGTGTGTGTGTGTGTGTCTGTGTGTATGTATATATCTCACGTACTCCAAAATATGTAACTATGACATATCAAAGTACCAAAAAATCTAAAAACAGATGAATATACTAAGAATAAATTCATTACTCGTTCATACATTTAATAATTACATATTGAACAACTGTTGTTTACTTGGTATGGTGCTCAATACAGCATTTATAAAAATAAACATGTTAGACATCATACCTGCTCATGAAATTTAAGTTTTCTGTGGGAAGTGACATGAATGGAGATCTAGATGTTGTTTCAGAAGAAGGTAGGGGAGATGCTAGCCTGGACTGGGTGAGTCATAGGAAAACTGCTAGAGAAAATTATATTAAAAGCTGAAAAGCTGTTGCCAATGAAATGGATGATAGGGATTCAACAGGGGAAGTTTAAAAGAAAGTGCCTGTATATTTGTAAACACTGGAGGTCAAAGGAACATGGCTGGAGTTTCTAGGGAATTTACAGTACTTCAGTGTGCTCAGTACATTAGTGCGGAAGGGGCAATGTGGTAGGAGTTGAAGCTGGAGATGTGAGCAAGTGCCAGATTCTGCTGGATTGTCTTAACTGAGTTTTGGAATTTATTTTGAGAATTAGAAGCCATTAAAGTAATTTAAGAGGAAGATACCTGCAATGAGTTATTTTACAAAACTATGGCTCTGTTGTGCTGTGGAGAATGAATTGGTGGGTAAAAGAAACATTGTGAAAGGGAGTATCTAAACAAGCCAATCTGAAAATTTGTTTCGCTTTCTTGTTCTAAGTATATCCAGTTACTCCTCTGGAGATGTTGCTTCACCCATAGCCATGGAGGTGACGGGTGTCATTTCTCTCTCACTCTGAACCACTGGCTGTAGGTGTGAAGAGGTTAGTGGTTTCCTTGCTCTTCACTGATGCCCAGAGTACATTCTCTGTCCCTCTCTATCCTCAAACACACTCATCTTTTTATCTTAGGCTATAAAACTATATCAACCACTACCTCTCACTGTTTGCTCTCCTATAGACCACAAGGACATACACCCTCATTTCCTAGTAGTTTTTAGCTCTTGGATATTTGTCCTCCATCCAATATATATAGAATTTTTAATTACTAAATTTAAATAAATGATTACCTGTGGTTTCACCAACCATATGAAATAGCGGTCAACACCTGTAGCTATAAGCTCCTAGTATTTTATGTTTGAACGCGTGCTGTTTATATAAATAGCAAGATTTCACTTAACATATAGTTTTTTAATCTAACTTTTCAACTTGAAAATGTATTGCAAATATAAATACGTATCATTATTTGCATGTTTTAAATAGCTGGTTAGCATTCATTAGTATTATAAACATATATTTCTCTACCATTGGACATTTGTTCATAGGGTTTTTTAGGATAACCAGTGTTGTGAGATGAGTGTTAATAAATAAATTTTTTTCAGGTGGGGCACAATGGCTCATGCCTGTAATCCCAAGTGGGTGAATCACCTGAGCCCAGGAGTTTGAGACCATTCTTCCCAATGTGTTGAAACCCTGTCTCTACAAAAAGTAGAAATATTAGCCAAGCATGGTGCTGCGTGCGTGTAATCCCAGCTGCTCAGGTGGCTGAGCAGGGTGGATCACTTGAGTCCAGTAGGTGGAGGTTGCAGTGAGCTGAAACTGCACCACTGCAAAGAAGACAAAGACCTTAAAATAATAATTTAAAAAAATATTTATGATTGTTTCCTTAGGCTATCTTCCTAATGTTGGAATTATATGGATTCAAGCCTCATATGCAGTTTTTAAGCTTTTGAAACCCTTTTGCTAAATTGCCTTCTGAAGTAGATATTTACATTTTTATTGTTACTAGTGGTGTATGAGGTTTTTTCCTTATACATTTCATAAGAAATACATTATAAACCATATTTTACTTTGTCACTTTTCATTAGTTAATTTGTCATTTTAAAATGTTTATTTGCTTGCAGAAATGATTAAAACTGAGTGGTCCACAAGACTAAGAGAAAACCTGAAAATCATATCACAGATAACAAAGAGAGAAAGTTTCAATAAGGGTACGGTTACCAGTAGCAGATGCTTCCTAGCAGTCACATAAAGAAGGCAAGACGAACAGGGGACCATTACTGACATGTTCAGGAGAAGTTTAAAAAAATGATAGAAAGCTGATTTCTAGTGTGGGCTGAGGGATCATTGGGAAGCCAGAAAATAGGACAATTTATGAAATATGCTTTTTAGAAGCTTAGCTTTTAAGAGAAGCAAAGGAATGCTAGCTATGAAGAGGATAAAAGGGGAGGTTGAGAGAATATTAAGCCTGTTTAAAGGTAGAAAGTGAGAAGTGCTAGGTTCAAGAAAGACCGAAGGCATCTGACATGCAGCCAGGTATGTTATGAAGGAATATGATATTGGGTCTTCAGTACAGGAGAGTAGTCATCAACTGAAGACCCCTTACCATGAAAAGTGGAGGTAAGACAGTAAAAATATGAAGTATGGGGATGCATATATATATATATAATTTTTTTTTTTGAGGTGGAGTTTTGCTCTTGTTACCCAGGCTGGAGTGCAATGGCATGATCTCGGCTTACTGCAACCTCCGCCTCCTGGGTTCAGGCAATTCTCCTGCCTCAGCCTCCTGAGCAGCTGGGATTACAGGCATGCGCCACCATGCCCAGCTAATTTTTTGTATTTTTAGTAGAGACGGGGTTTCACCATGTTGACCAGGATGGTCTTGATCTCTTGACCTCCTGACCCACCCGCCTCGGCCTCCCAAAGTGCTGGGATTACAGGAGTGAGCCACCGCACCTGGCCTGAAAGTACATATTTTTGGATGCTACAGGAATTTGAGAAAAATCTATTTAATAGATTCTATTTTCTGTTGAAGAATGCACCATCATTTGTGGAATCTGAATAAACTTCAAGTCATTTTCTATAAACTCTAATGGCAATTTTTAAAAATCTACCTTATCAGAGAATATAAGAAACAGGATTTTATCAGTAGTTGTTTCCCCAAATGTCAACATATAAAACTTCTCTTGGAGACTGTTTTAATTAACAGCAGTTCACAGGAACAAATGTATTCATTAGTTAAACAAATGTCTATTGAATACCAAATACAGCCTATTCAGTTTTTTAAAAAATGCTTATTTATTTCAACGACTTGAAGTTATTTTGTAAAATCAGCATCCTTAGAGAGCTAATGCTGGAATATGTAATCACTTTGGCATAAAACTTAATCCCTAAAAATGTAGTTTGAATTATTTCGTGATTTCTTTATCTTTAGTAAAGAGAGTTTACTAAACTCTCTTTAGTGATGAAATAAGGAGCCATTTAATCCGCTTTTTTTTTTAAGCCTTCAGTGATATATTCAAGGAAAATGCTTCTATTTTCCATGGTAAGACATCTCTTAATCATACTGGACAGTTTCATTGTATGCATGGTAAAGGAAATGAACAATGGAAATATTTATGTAGTGTCTGATTGTCTGGGGATGATGATCTATAATACACAGACCTACTATTTAATGCTTTGGGGGATTCCCTTCTTTTCCTCCATTATTCCTTTAATCTCTAGTTTCTGTACTAATCCTAAGGAGACAAATACAAGTATTTATGCTATTGCTGGATTGGCCAATTAGACTTGTATTTAGGAATTAAATACTCTTTTTAATTAACTAAAAATAAAAGTGGTTAATTATGAGTAATCACTGTGGCATTTTCTCCTTTTTTAATAGAGAAAATTGTTCAAACTTTGGGCACTCAGGACATATATATGAAACTGCCAATTTCTAAGTTTGTGATGGCAGGTTTGGAACATTTATGGTGCACAGTATCTCTACAATAGTGATTTATTTTTACTGAACCTCTTGGGTTGCAGATTGCCTTGCCAAGTTGAGAGAGGATCAGAAAAAAGAAGGAAGGCTGACTGCAATTTTGTTCCCTGTTGAGCTAATTAGGAATCTAGGACTAATTTAGAAGGCTGCAAATCTCAAACTCCCTCTCAGCCAATTAGACTAGCTTAGACTCTAATTTAGACTATACTTGGCATTTCCCCTGGTCAAAGGGGAAACAGAGGAATATTCTTCCCACACCTCAGGGAAAATAACAACAAAAAAAGAGATAGGTAATGATGATGACATTGGGAATCTGGTGGAGCAGATTAGTTTTGGTGCAGAGAACATCTTTCATTGTAGTCAAAGAAAAAGGAAACAAAGAATTTGCAATGGAATGTATCATATAATATACAATAACCTAATCTACCAAGGACTGGAACTTCAAGGTGATCTGGAATACATTCTTATCCTGATAGTCCACAGGCTAACGTTTAGTTTTAATTTCCTAAACTTGAAGATGCTTTCTTTTATAGTCTAAGAACGAGCTATATTATTTTCCAGATACTAAGTCAATTAAAATTAGTTATACATTTATCTCTTTAAGAATGAATAAATATTTTATTGCCTTTGATTAAAATGGTAAAGAAGCTCTGGTCTCATCATCAATCTATTTATAGTACACTATTATTTCTATAGAATAGAAAGATTTATGCTCTTTGTATTGACATTTATTAGCTTTTGTTCTAGAATATACTGTAATGGGAGGGATTAGGAGTGCCATAATGGCGTTTAGCAGTGCGTTTAATGAATACACTATACAAAGTCAGATGTGAGATAAAAATGATAAATAACCTTTAGCCTCTTTTTCAGAGGAACATACACAAAAGGGAGAGAATGTTGATAAACAAGCAATAGTGATGCAAGATGGTCTTTTATATATTCGAATACATTTCAAACGATTTTAAAAATCAAGTGATCAGGCCAGAAGAGTGGCTCACACTTGTAATCCTAGCACTTTGGGAGGCTGAGGCAGGCAGATCATGATGTCAAGAGTTTAAGACCAGCCTGGATAAGACAGTGAAACCCATCTCTATTAAAAATCCAAAAATTAGCTGGGCTTGGTGGTGGGCATCTGTAATCCCAGCTACTTGGGAGGCTGAAGCAGGAGAATTGTTTAAGCCCAGGAGGCAGAAGTTGTAGTGAGCTTAGATAGCACCACTATACTCCAGTATGGGCAACAGAGCTAGACTCTATCTCAAAAAAAAAAAAAATCAAGTGGGCAGACCAAGGGAGACATTAAGAGTGTTTATTTCTTCTCACATTTTATGCTGTATATCTTACTATATATCTTATATTTATTGTGCAAATATAAATTATACATATATATATATTTTATTTTCCCTTTTTATTCTCACAATAACTTATGTATATATACCATTTTATCTCTCAGACAAGGTTGGCTAGGACTTCTGAACAAAATATTTTTAGGAAAGGACAAAAGAGCAAAATTACTTACAACTCAGAAAAGTGGAGAGATGTTTCAAGGGTGAGAGGTTGTTTGCTTTATGGTCTACAGTATGGAGATACAGGAGAAGAACATTCCACATTAAAAGAATCAAAATCCCATAAGCAGGAAAGTGGAAGTTCAGAAAATGATTAGAGAGTATCAAGTGGCTGCCTAGAATATGAATGGAGAGAGTAGTGTTTGATAAAACTGGACAAGTGGCTTAGAGGTAATTGTGGGCATTTTTGTTTATTATAGCCTTGAAATTTTTCATGCTTTGAAAAAATATATAGCTTGTACATTTTTGAAGTTTGTATATTTCAGGGGTTTGACAACTGCTAAAAACTCCTTATTTGACTAAACAACACAATGGTTTTTATATTACTACTTAAAATATTTAAAATCCAATTTAAATCTTATCTGGCTTGTGTTTTGATCACTGTGTAACTTCTCTTTTTGAAACTCTCCAGCCATGATCTTGCAAACTCATCTCAGCTTAATGTCAAATGACATTTACATTATCCATAGCTATCGGTCATACGCCAACACTAGAAAAACAGAGATACTTCCAATTCCCAAACAGAGAATAAAATAGATGGATCTGGATTGATTTAACTTTTTGCTCTAACTTGTGGTAAAAAAAAATCTAGCTCATAAGATTTCTAAGTAACCAGGGTCTATGAATTTTAACCAGATGCTCTTTTGGGCCTACAGCTATAATAATAGAATAGTCTAGAGAATAGTGCTGTAACTGCTTAGAAGAACAAAGAAACATTGATAAATATTTACCACCCACCTCTATAAAGAGCTTGGATTTAATTTGAAGATGTTCATTTTTCTGATGATTTGGATTTAGTAAGTAGGATTACAAAAGCAATCCCTTGAGATCTGACCTATGTATATTAATGTCTTGTATATTAATATTAAAGACGTTTTCCAAATCTACATTTTTTATTTTTAAAAACACACAATTATTAATACAAAATAATAGAATAGCCATTTAAAGTAATATATAAAATTCCTTTCAGCTGCCCCCACTCACATGCTCCCCCAGTTCCTGCCAGTAATGCTTATATTTTGACTTATAATCTGTCTCACATCTTAGGTTATTGAACTTGGTAGAACATTGTATCATTCTTTATTATATAAACTTAATTTTATTTATCTTATTTCTGTTTTTCAAAAGATTCAATCTTTTTATTGTTTTGAAATAACAATACAATTATCAGGTGACATTGTTTCACATATTTATTTTGTATTTTATGCATTAAGAGTATAAGGTATTTTCCCCTGAACTTTGTTATTTTGCAGTGGGGAAAGTGGAAATCATGTAAATATTTAGGTCTTTCTCTGTTCTATCTCAGTTTTATTGAGTACTCATAAATTCCTTTATCTGACGTAGTTTCTAATTTAGTTGTTTGGTGGTCAATTTAACAGCCTTCGTTTCTAGGACCAATAGGCTCAGGTTAGGTACTAATCTTTACACCCACCAGTTAGCGGCCTCACCTCATCAGTCTTCTGTATTCTTCCTCCAGCACTTAGTTTTAAGACTACTGACATTACCACTTATCAATGATAATTTGATTCCAAGCATGGTAGTTAAAAAATAAACCCAGTTTTACCTTGCAACCTCGTGATGTGAAGTACTTGTCTGTGGATGTAATCAGGGTTTAAATTTAGTTCTCACTATCTGTAAGATCCATCCATGAACCAGATGTTCTTTAAATTTCTTCTAATTCTTCTTGAGTTCAAGAGATCATGTGTAGTAAGCAGAATCCTAAAATGGTCCTTCATGATTTTCTGACCTAAACTTAGATCTGTGAATTTGATAACATATCATGCCCTGATTATGTATGAAAAAATGAAACTAAGGCTACTGGTCGGTTGATTTTACATTAGTAAAAAGAGAGATATTTTGTTGGGCATAATCTAATTATACCAGCTCTTGAAGAACAACGGGTTTTCTCTGTCTGGTAACATAAGAGGATGTCTCAGGGATTCCAAGCTTAAGAAGGATTCTATGTGGCATACTTAAAGCTTGATGGAGGAGAATATGTGACAAGGAATGTGGGCATACTATAGAAGCTGACATCAGCAACAGGAACCTCAGTGTTAACCTCAAGGAACTGAATTCTTCCAAAAACGAAATTAGCCTAGAAGCCAATTCCTCCTCAGAGCCTACAGATAAGACCCCAGCCGGGCCTACACCTTGTTTTTGACCTTGTGAGACCTTAAGCCACACACTCATCTAAGTCTACATGGACTTTTGACTTACAAAACTATGTAACAGTAAATGGGAATTTTTTAAGCCATTAAATTTGTAGTATTTTGTTACGCAGTAGTTTTGGGGAAACTCACAGTCAACAGATAAAGAAAAGAAGATTCTGAGAGTGCAGTAAATGCCTTCATCTTTGACTCATCATGCCAGTTGCCTTCCTTTGCTAAGATGGAGAGAAGGACACAGCAAAGTCAAAAGAAGGGGCTTTGCTTTCCTATGGAGATCATCATTTCCTAAAGACTCTCTACTCTGAGTCTTCCCTAGTCTTTACTTGGGTGATAGATGTTACCCTGTTGGCTTGATAGCAAGACAGTTCCTACCAAAATGAGCGCATTATACCTCTGAATATTCATTTTTCCTGATGAAAACTGACTGACTTTCCCTAATACTGATAATTTCTTCTTTTGGCAACGTGGATTCAATATAGCAGTTAGAGCTCATTGGAATCTAGATCCAGCTGTTATAATGGACATAATGTGTTTAATAGATGGAGAAAGACATAGTTCAAATTTTGCTTTCAGTACCTATAATTCCTGTAGCCAAAAGAAATCAATGAACTCCACTGAACTAGCTTTCTCATTTTGGAAAAATAAAATCACAAAGATGTTATAAGAATTAAATAATAAAAATCTAAAACAATGTTTCGAAGCTTCTAATATGGATCTGAGCACATTGCATATGTTCAGAAATTGTTGGTATTTATTCATTTCTTTAAAAATGTGGTAGATGTCTGAAAATACCCTATAGATTATACTTTTAAACAGGCAGCATCTGTATTTATTAGAATTGTGGAATTTGAGAGAGACTGATTATAAAATCATTAGAAGATAGTATTTATTTTATAGAACATTATATGGTTGATTTTGCTTTTTAACCTTAAGAAAGACTAAGTTATACCCATGTACAAGATAAAAAGATACCCAAGATCAGTCTTTATCTCTGCACCTAAGTACAGCTAGCAGCCTATATGTATGAAAGATAATTATAGAAGAAAAATTTTTAGAACAAAATGACTGAGATAGAAGAATGTGCCCTCAGTAGTTTCTACTTCTTTCAATTCTTGTTAGATGAAAACTGTTCACTAAGAATTATCAGATAAACACAAAATCTCAGATTTAAATTTCAAACAAGTAATTAGTTTTTTATTGTGTATTCCAATATTGCATGACACATATTTATGCTAAGATATATTTATTATTTATCTGCAATTCAAACTTGTCATTATGTATTTTTATTTTTTAAATATGGCAAGCCTAATAGGAAGAGACCTAACATAATAGGTATTTAGCATATACTGAATAAACAGATATTTATCTCATTATATTACCCCTTTGATATAGCTTGATGGTTAGCAAAAAGCATGCTTCTCTTTTCAAAGTTTCTATTGGCAGCAGAAGGTATTGTTTCATAATGAGTTAAAACAACAGCAAAAGATAAAGCAACAAGGTACTTTCAAGGGAAAATGTTAATTTCAAAATGCTCGGGTAAGGAAATACACATGCGGAAACAGCCTGTTCTTACATGTTCTAGAAAAAAATCATAAGGTCTGCATTTAAGGCTAAAAACTGGTGAGGTTTATTAAACAGTGTTATTCAATTCAAGTGTATTCACAATATGTTCACCTACATGTTTTTAATATAAAAGCTTACTAATAAGTGTACATAATAAGAAACACCTACACAGAGTTAATTGATGATAGCAAATGAAATTATAAAACAACTTGATTGATTTACAAATTATCCTCATTGGCTTATTAACATAAATGGTGCTTGAAACTCATACTGAAATATCAACCTTGGCAACATAAATTATTCAACATGCACAATGCTTTTAAATAGCAACACAAATTGCTGTAGGGTTCTTTTAAGAGATGTGGAGAACCACATACCTCTATACACTGTTGGACACTGAAGACAGAATTACCTAACCTCCATTCAGATTGTTATGTACAGTAACGACTTATTATTCCATTCTTTTCTTCAGCATGACTTTAGCATACCTGGAGACTCTAACCTAGGCAAACTGCTTAATATTTCATTACAGGAACTTCTCTATCAATCTATCTGCAATGGAACTCATTAGCAGACACTGTGTACCAATCCTTTGCATCAGATGTCATTACCTAATCCTTTCCTTGGATTATATACTGTTGTATCTTGATGTTTAACCAATCCTAGCCAGGACACCTCTGCCAAGCCTCTTGTTGTGATATTTTCCCTTTGAATAGTAAACAAAAAACGCAGCTTTGTCTCATCAACAAGTTGCGTTTATGATGCTTGGTGAGCAGGCACTCAACAATGTTAAGGGCACAGATCTAGAACCAGACTGCTGAATTTAAGTCTAAGCTCTGCCAGGTACTACCTGCATGACCTTGAAAAGGTTATTTATTCTCTCTGTGCTTCTATTTCCTCATCTCTAAAATGGGGGATAATAACGACTACTTCAAAAAGTCATGATGTGTATTAATACATTTACATATGCAAACAACTTTAAACAGTGCCCGCTGTATAGTAATAGGGGTACAAATTATTAAAAGATACGTTGTCCTAGTACATGTAGCGTACTTGTTATATTTCAAATCTAACTATACTTATCACTTCCTATGACATTTTATTGTATAAAAGGGATGTATTTTATTTATTGTGCTAGAATGTAAAATTGGAAATTTTCCCTTAATATGTGCAATTTGTACCTTCTCCAATTCTCTGAACACAGGCCTTAGAATTTCCTTCATTTTCCACAGATATTAATTTTATTTTATATAATCTTTTTTTACATTTGTGTTTTAAACTATTTCTATAGCCTTTAAATTATTACTAAAATCAAAATTCAAGAAAAAAATTTTTTTAATGATTTTAAATGATTGATACCATAGTTGTACATATTTGGGAGTCCATTTGATATTTTGATGCCTCTGTATAAAGTGTAATGATCAAATCAGGGTATTTGGGAGATGTATCAACTCAAATACTTCTTTTTGTTGGGAACATTAAACACAATGTTTCCTCTAGCTATTTCAAAATATACAATAAATTATTGTTAACTATAATTTTCATTTGATGCTTTCAAAGACTAGAACTTATTACTTCTGTTTAACTGTATTTTTGTATCCCTTAGCAAACTCCTAAGATAAATATTTTTAAATATTATTTTCTTTAAAAATACACACCTGTGTGTGTATTGAAGAAGAAACATTGCTCCAGACACTTGTTTTAAATGCCTATGAAAAAGTTATTCAAAACTATTGAAATGAGGGTCAATACTACTGAAATAAGGGAGAGAAATTGACCTTAGCTCCAATGAAACAAAAAGCAAGTAAATGCTGGGGTAAATGAATAGAAATGTACTGTAGGTCACTGAGGGAGAGGCTGGTCAGTGTGATTAGGCCATCTATGTTTGCTAATATGGCACTAATCAAAACTAGGTGTCTACCCGCCCCTGACAGAGACTGAGATAAATAAGGGCCCTGTCTTTTCTGAGGTACAGATCTCTGAGAAAGACTATATGGAGTTGTAAAATTGGCAAGAAGCTGAGAGAAGATTTATATTCTAAGAGGCAGAGAAAGAATGTACAATTCTGTTTTCTAAGGTAAATAAGAAGAGAAAGGTTAGGTGGGAGGCTGAGGCCTACAGTCAGGAAGAGAGCCGTTCTCTACTTTGGTCAAGCTGAGCAGAACATTAAGATTGTCTTGGTCAATAGTTGTGTGTTAGTGTGTATGTCTTACTATCATTTAAAGTGCAAGTATTGATATTGTAAACCCACAAGGGAAATGTTCATTCTAACTTTTATCTTGACTTGATTCTTATAGAACCGTATCTTTTAGTTTCCCTGCACTCTCATATTGTACCTTCTGAAATGGACTTTAAATTCTGTCGTTTCAAGTGGTGAGATTCCAAATGTAAATTATTCTATTGGCAAGAAAAATAAACTCTCAAGATCTAATACAAATACAATCCATAGACATTGTAACAGGATTGTAGGCAAATCTTAAAGGGTAGTTAGGCCTTTTTTATTCCATAAACGAAGGAAACACAGCAAATACAAATAAAAGAAAGCCTGCATGAGCTTCTTACCTTCCTTTGCTATTTTCATCTGTTCTGGTGAAAATGTTTCTGAACACACTGACACAAGCCTGACCCTCCTATGAAGAAAGAACATACAACACGGTAAACACAACTTCTCCACCCACACTTTCTGGATCTCAGCTGCTGCTTCTGGAATCTGCTTCCTCTTGTTCACTGTCTACCGTCTGGTGTGAATATGTGCAGATACAGAGCTGCACAGCAAAATCATCTTTAGGGAAGTTCCAAGAGTTACAGAGCACACTTGAGACTGATTTCACAATGCTTGCTTTAAAAATGTGTTCAAAGGATCTTTCTTTGCCTCAATCATAAAGATCTCATCACTTTTTATACTTATTATATTTGAATACTTTTTTTTCTTACCAATTTATTTTGTTTTACCAACACTTTCATTTACCAGTTTCTCAGATGGCCGTTTCTTAGTTGATCAGGTTTTAGGTCAGAGGTGCCCTTCAGTTTGGTTGTCACGTAATCATAGTGTCGGGTGAGCTTTTTACCACTAACTAATAACTATACTCCAGTTCTTTGTTGTTCTTCTTGTTTGTTTATTTAAATTAGGCAACTTCCAATAGAGAACAGATGAGAAGCCACCCTAAATATCTTCATCTTTAAATCATATATCCTCACTTAACATGTATCTTAGTTATCTTTCACTTTATCGAAACTTCCAATGATATCATCGGCGACTGGCCTGTTTAACCTATTGATTTACACATTTTAACCCTAGAACTTATTGTCTCTATGTATTTATTATGTCCATGTCAAAGCAGGGATCTTGAAACAGCTTTCTCATATCTCACATCTGATGTAAATAATTAAAGACAGAGATCTTTGTCCTCCTTTGCTATACTTACCCAGCAAAACCACTTCGCTTTTGTTACTGACAGATTTGTTAATAAACACATGATCATTATATGTCCTCCTTCAAATTCACTTTTTAAAAACCACACAAAATTCCTGCTTATAAATAGCATGTAAATGTAGTTTTTAACAGGCTCTATAAAGCAGTATCTTACTATATAAAATCTTCTTAATTAATTCTAGACAGAGTATTATTCAACCACCCCAAACTGATAGAAATCTACCTTTTCCTTAAGAGTTATTGCCTTCAGTTACAGAATTGTTCCAGTGTATTTAAATCTTTATAAATGAACAATATTTTCCAGTGTGTAACATGAATTCCTTATGCTTTCCCCTCTTGTTCAGGAAATAGAGAACAATATATCATTTTCCTTTATTTAATATTTCTTTATAGCATTTGAAGCCTATTTTAAACTTGCTCTTGAGGTCCCATCCACTAATAATGTTTCTAAGAATCTTTCTGTAAAGTAAACCAAAGGACAGGGAAGAATAGGCTACCCTTGGTGGGAAATTTCTTTTGAATTTCCCGATTTATTCTTGAAAAAAAATGATGCGAATTTTGCAGTCTGAACCACGATATTAGTTTGGTTACCAGTTTGTTCCATAAAAGTAATGTTCTGAATTACTTTCCAAAGTAAATTGCTTCCTCCTTCTGTACAAAGAGAGTTAAATTGTCAAAAAGTCACCAGTCTGGTTTCTGGGCATTTCAACTGCATGTCCCCAAAGGTCTACAGCTGTTAGTCGCTGTAACAGTCCCAACAATCCCTATCTCTGATTTCTGTCTTTAGGATCTGTTTTCCAACACAATAGTTAATTTCGTCTCTAAAAAACAAAATGAAGCAGAGTGACATATTTCTGGTTGCAACTGCACAGACAGGAGCCAGTACTTTCTCGTCTTTGTGTCAGTTGTCTATGAACAGTGTCCAATTTGAAGAGAATTTTTAATTATAATACTCTGAACTATACGTACTAGTGGACAAATGAGGAAACCTTAAAGTTCAACCTTACTTGATAAATCAAATAGTTGGACTCCATTTTAGTTAATACTAAATTTTAGCTTAAAAATACTGCATTTTAGTTTAACACTCTAGTCATTCAGTGGACACTTATTATACATTTGCCATTTTATTTTAGTCATTCAATGGACACTTACTATACATTTGCCATTCTCTTAACATTTTGCAAAATTCTGGAGACAAAAACACAATTAAAACAAGATCTTTGTCTTCATTAAGCAAAGATCAATGGGGAAGGCACTATATGTACATAATTTCAGTATAGTGAGAGTCATGTTTATATATATAATATTGATTAAGAGAAATTATTAGAAAAATGTTGGAGAAAATAACTCGAAGGGACTGAGGAAGAGTCTCAGAGGAGGATCTCTTTGAGCAGGGATTTGCAGAATCTATAGAAAGAAGAGGGGATCATTCAAGGCAGATGAAGTTTTTAGCAAAGGGTATGATCTGCTCAGAGAATTGCAAGCGTCCCCACATAATGAAATCATAGGGTAGGAGAGATAGGAAAAGCTAAAACTGAAGGCCAGGCATGGTGGCTCACACCTGTAATCTAAGCACTTTGGAGGGACAAGGTGGGCAGATCACAGGTCAGGAGATGAGACCATCCTGGCCATCATGGTGAAACCCCATCTCTACTAAAGATACAAAAAAATTAGCTGGGAGTGATGGTGCACACCTGTAGACCCAGCTACTCTGGAGGCTGAGGCAGGAGAATCGCTTGAGCCCAGGAGGCAGAGGTTGTACTGAGCAGAGATCATGCCACTACACTCCAGCCTGGCAACAGGACTCTGTCTCAAATAAACAGAAACATACAAACAAACAAAAACTGAAAAAGCAGGGAAAAGCCAGATCTTTAAAAATGTATGTTGTAAATCAAGGGTTTATAGCATGTCTTTTGTTTTTGTACTGCACACAAGCTAAGAATAGTTTTTACATGTTTAAATTATAGAATAAACATTAGAAGAATAATATTCAATGACATGAAATAATATAAAATTCAGGCCGGGCGTGGTGGCTCAAGCCTGTAATCCCAACACTTTGGGAGTCTGAGGCGGGTGGATCACAAGGTCAACAGATGGAGACCATCCTGGTCAACATGGGTGAAACCCCGTCTCTACTAAAGATACAAAAAATTAGCTGGGCATGGTGGCGTGTGCCTGTAATCCCAGCTACTCAGGAGGCTGAGGCAGGAGAATTGCCTGAACCCAGGAGGCGAAGGTTGCGGTGAGCCGAGATTGCGCCATTGCACTCCAGCCTGGGTAACAAGAGTGAAACTCCGTCTCAAAATAATTATATAAAATTCAAATTTCAATGTTCATAAAATTTCATGGAAACGTAGCCACTCCCATTTGTTTGCAGATTGTCTATGGTTACTTTTGAAGTATCATGGCATAGTTGAGGTGTTGTGACCAACACAATATGATCTGCAAAGCCTAATATTTACTATCGGTTCCTTTCCCGAAAAATATTGCTGACCTAAGCTATAGACCAAAGACTTTAAGATTTTATGCTATAAGAAAAATACAAAAACAAAACAAAATCACAAAGAGATTGAGTTTTAAAGGTGGGTGTGCCACTAAGAGTTATTTTGTGAACTTTTTCTCTTAGATTGTGTATCCTGAGACTAGTTTGCATGTGGGCAAGACCAGAATCCAAGTGAGCTAAGCCATCATCAGATAAAGGAGTCAAGATATTTTTGGAATTTTGCTGTGTGTGGAACATGAGGAAGATATAGAGAAAGGATGACACTAACCTTGGGAGAGATAGACATTTACACAGGATAAGGATCTTAGGAATGGCAAGGAAACAACTAAGTCCACTTTGAGAACGGTAATCACGAACCTCAATGTGGAAGATTCAAGTTATGATTTATTTGATAAACATCAATTTACCTGTAGTCAGAAAGCAAGTGGATGGAAGGACTATTTGTAATCGCATTTTCAGAAGTTATAGTCAATGGTGAAGTTTCAGGTGAAGAATATTTATTTTGACCTTTTCTTCTTTAATATGTTTTGTAGTATCTTAAATTTTATGTTTCATCAGAATCATTTGAGATGTGTCCAGCTACATACTGCAGCGATGTATGTTGTGTGGGCTTTCATCGCTTTGCTCCTGAATCCATTTCCCGATGTTTTCATGTTTTACTTCATATTGCAGAAGATTGAAAACCACATTGCTCAGCGCTAAAATCTTCTGTCTTCCACCTAGTCTTGGCTTTTTCAGGGCAGCAGTGAGAAATCAATGGTTGGGATAAAGGATGAAGCCAGATTTTTCTAAGATTGTTCTTTGCTGGGGCAGCATCTTCGCTGGTGGTTGTGCCTCTTTTGAGGTTTCAGATCCTGTTAGAAAGCTTCTGCTGTCCTCTTAGAACTTTGGCTTCCAAACTCTGTAACCCCATTATCCCTTTCTTAGATTGTCGAGTGTAGGGAGCAAAGCTTTCTTGCTATGGTTAATCTATTGCTATTGCTAATCTCTAAATTAACCTGACTGTATCCTGTTTGTGTTTATGCTTGCCATAACTTTGGTTTTTGTGTCAGTTCTTTCTTTACTTCCATTACTTCTAATTGTGGTAAAATATATACAACATAAAGTGTACCAATTTGATCATTTTTAAGTATACAATTCAGCATACATTAAATGAACATTTTAAGTGTATAATTCATTGTCGTTGAGTACATCCACAATGCTATATAACCATCACCACTGTCTATTTTCTATACTTTTCCATCATCTAAAAGAAAAAAAAAAATGACAATCTCTAACCATTAAGCAACAGCTCCCTAGTGTCCCTCTCCCCAGCCCCTGGTAACCTCAACTCTCTGGCATCACTTTTGTAACTGTTTCTCTGTATTCAGATTCCTCCCTCAGTCTCTCTGCAGTGGGCTGTATTTTTCGGCCTGAATCTTGAATGATACGCATCTGGTCAAGGAATCACATCCTGTGACTCCAGGAAGAGAGTGTGGTTGCTAATACCCAGCCAGCCAAGAGTTTACACTGTCAACCTGTGGCTGGTGATTTAGATGGATTCATTGTACCCTACAGATTTTAATATATGTTTCATAAAGCTTCTTAACAGTAGTCCAAAGTGAAACAGTAAAATCCTCATGTGGAAATTTAGAGATTTTAAGGCTACTAAGTCCCTTTCTCCTTCCTTGGTGTCTCCAATTTTTCTCTTAGAATTCTTGCCCTTTTTTGTAGACAGTTAATATGAACCAAACCTACATGGCTATTTCTTAGAACAATAGTCTGGTTTTATAATGAAATTCATGGTATGAAATTCCATCTATGCAATCATTTTATATTTTGCAGCCTCTGTTTACTCTTTAACATGTACCCCAGAACTTAAAGTATAATAAATAAAATTTTTTAAAATGATAAAACAGGTTATAAAGCTTACAAAAAAAAACTAAATATAAGTATGACTAAAAAAAATTTTTTTAAATGCTTTGTTCTGTTTTCTCTTAGAACTTCTTTCCTTTTAATCTTCTTGTTTTACCCTAAATTTCTTTCCTCCCACTTGCTGTTGCTAGGACTACCTACTTTCATGATAGGTTAAACCAGATGGAGTTTTTTATTTAGGGGTGTGTGTGTGTGTGTGTGTGTGTGTGTGTGTGTGTGGTGTGTGTGTGCACGCGTTCTTGTGTGGTTTCTGTGTTTAAAGTTAAATATTGGTGTAATTGCTGTGTTTTTATAGAATACTGAAGTGTTGAATTGTAATTGAGGCAATTTTGTTGGGGAAAACTTGCTTTGATTCATATTCTACTCGTTGGCAGATGTTTTATTCATGGCTGTGTAGCACACATTCTTTAAATTTTAACATAGACGTTCCAATTTATGAAGGCAGTACTCTTTTCTTCGTAATGTACTTGGACATCCATTACCTGATCACTCCCAGCTCTTCTCCTATCCTCTTGTCCATCAAATTAGCAGTGGTGCAAGACTCACATTTTTCTGCTTCATGTATTTTGATATACTGATGTCTGATTAAGGCAGTTTGGTTTACTAGAAAAGAACAATGGCACAAGAACTGTGGGGAAAGGAAGAGAAAGAAGGGGGGAAAGGGAGTGTTAAAGCTGTCTTTCACTTCTGAAAGCTGCGACCTTGGGCAAGCCATTTAGCTTCACAAGTCCTATTTCCTAAAATGCTTGTGGATACTTGTGACACTTCCACTTGCCATGTCTTATAAGAAAGAGATTGGAATTTCTAGCCAGAGTCTTGGGATGCTGTTATACAGAGTGAGCAAATGGGTAACGTAGACGAGAGGTGAGGGAAGATTTTTATTTATTTATTTATTTATTTATGAGACAGAGTCTCACTCTGTCACCCAGGCTGGAGAGCACTGGTGCGATCTTGACTCACTGCACGCGCTGCCTCCCGGGTTCAAGCAGTTTTCCTTCCTCAGCCTCTGAAATAGCTGGGATTAAAGGTGCCCGCCACCACACCCAGGTAATTATTTTTGTATTTTTAGTAAAGGTAGGGTTTCATTATGTTGACCAGGCTTGTCTTGAACTCCTAACCTCATGATCCACCCACCTCGGCCTCCCAAAGTGCTGGGATTACAGGTGTAAGCCAGTGCGTCCAGCTGATGGAAGATTGTTTTTGCATTGAAAAGATCACTTTGGTAGTTGAGGAAACGAGAAAAAAAGTCTTCAGCATGTGGGAGGATGAGAAATAAAAAATCACTTAGAATTTTGTGAGAGAGATTGAAAACAGATCCAGTTATATGACAACTATGACTTTGGGGGAAATATGGAAAAATAGCAATTTTGAAGAGCATTTTGTTTTCTGTACATAACCCACCTATGGCCTTTTTCTAACAATGTGGTAAATATATAAGTTACCGCTTTATTATTTTTGATTGTCAGGTTGGCGTTACTTTGGCCACTCATGTTATACCGGAACCACAAAGTTGCACAGCTCTTAACCAGTTACATATGAAAAGAGGTGCGAACCAGACAGAAAAAATTGGTGTTGAGAATCACATTATTTCATTTTACCCTTACAGAACCTTGCAAAACAAGTAACAATTTATATGTAACCAGTTTGTATATCCTCACAGATAACTTAGTAATGCCTCGGAGATCTGTGATCTTAACTCAGGCCTGACTGGCTCCACTAGAGTTTGCTTTGCAAAGTGGAACATTCATCTCAATTGATTATGGTCAGTCATTATGCAAAGCTGTTGAGTAAACACTGTTATATGCTTTCTCAAATGGTGTGATGTTTAACACATTATTTTAATCTTAAACTGACATTATAAACTATGATACAAAATTTGCATTGTGTTAAATACAAAAGGGGATTCCAAAGAAAACTCATGATATCAGGGATGACAATTTCATCTGTGCTTTGAGATAGGTAGAGAATGGTGAGGCCCAAGGAAGAATACATTGACTTCCACAGCTGGGGAAGTAAGAGATAAGTATTAGAAGCAGAGTCCATCAAACTATCCTATTTATAAATTTTGATTGTCAAACAAAAATGACAATAAGGCATTGGATGTCGAGCCAGCTTCCCAATGAGATGGGACTACATTCCTGTCCTACTGCAACCTCCATTTGCCCTACTACAGCCATCACACTGATAGACCCAGGAATTACCGAGAAATTAAGCAGGAGCGTGGTGGGCAGTCTATATTTTGCTATGCTCTGAAAACTCTTCTGATGATGCTGTACATTGAAAATGAACTTGAATTTGGTTCACTATCATGATCCAGAACTCAATAAGCAGGGAGAGAGAGCTGAGACACTTGAATTGAAATAGCCAGTTAAACAACAAGCCAAAAATGAAAGAGTTAAGCTTTAATGGTGCAGTGGTATAAGGAAGAGTTTAACACCAGAGAAAGTGATGACTTCCCTTGTTCCATTTCCCCCATTGAAGGACACACAGGTTGAGGGCCAATGGGATGAGCACAGACATGGCAGTCTTCTCTATATTGAGGGAGACCCAAATGAAAGGCTCTAGCAGTTTCATGGATTCTGGGGTGTGAGAGAGAGCAAAGGGGAAGAGCAAGGAGTGAGAAGTACTGTGGACCAAGTCAGAGTGAGGAAAGTGCCGTTGAGATTTCTCTCTCTTTCCCTCATAAGGAGGTTTCTGCAAAGCCACCTGAAAAAGACTTCTGCACAAGGCCTCATACAAGAGACTGACGATCAAAAATACCTAGACTAGAAATGTAAATATGTAAAGAGTATGATCCAACAGAGGGCCTGAGTCTTTTACTGAAAATATCTTCACAATCTACACTGGCTATGCACTAAGTCTGGTGTGAGGAGGGCAGCTTCCTCTGTAAGCCTGTCAGGTCAAGCCTTCATGTTTGCCTAGATTCAAACAGGTTTTACCCAGGAGATGAACTCCTCAGTTGTCTTTATGGGTAATTTTTTTATTTTAATCTTGAAGTTTGCAGAAAATAAGCTTGTCTGTACAGGAAAAAATTTAAGCACTTTTGTACGCTTGCTGTATAGGAAGAAAGATTTTTGTCTTTTTTCTCCTTTTATGTCACAACTTTCAAAACTTCTGTATCCAGCCACCAGGATGCTGCTGCTATTACTGCTTCTTATTTTCCTTCTCTTTTCTTTTCCTTTTGTTTTTAGTTTTTTAATGGGGAAAACAATCATTTAAGAAAATTCGGCTTAAAAGTTTATGTGTGCCTAAGTGTAGACATTTATTGATTTAAAAGGAGGAATTAATGAAAATTATACAAATTATAATTTTAATTTGGTTTTAATGAATTAAAATGAGAAATGTGGCTTGTGTTTAAATATTGTTGGGAGTTACAAGTTCACAAATGGAGGCACAATCTCAAAAGTATCAAGAATCAAGATAATATTTCTAATTCCTTTTACAGAATAACATCTAGTATACTTTGAATTCTGCAGTAGCAAATATCCTATTGGGGAAGTGGGCCTCCTACTTGGCTTAATTTGCAGAACACACAAATACTTTGATCCAAATAATTAGCATTATTTGAATTTTTCCATAATTCTTATAAAGGAATCGATTTTTTTATTTGAATTTGAAATGGATGAAAGTTTTATGAAGTTGGCAAAAAATTCTGAAGTTTTTCCCCTGCATTGAACTCACTTTTCAGAGGGCTGTTTGGCAATTTTTATTCTTCTTCCTCTATTTTTTTTTTTTTTTTGGAAGGATGAGAGAATGTGTGGATGGGGAGAAATTTCTAGTTAAACTAGTAAGAAAGTAACAAGACAAAAACCCCACCCTGCAAAGATAGCTTTTATTTTATTTTATCTTATCTTATTTTTGTGTTCTAACCCTTAGAATCCACCTTTCTTCTTAAATATATTATCCCTACTAGTATGAACACTGTGTTAAGAAATTTTATAAATGGAATATACACCACGTTTGTGTATACTGTCTCTGGTTATAGGCATGATAAAATTATCAATGAAACTCCCTAATTTGATCCCAAGTGAAGAGATGTTGTCCAGTGAATCATCGGTGTTTGTAGGAGGCAACACTGGAGCTAATAGAGCAGGAATGGGACCCAGATGTTTTCTGAAAAGTTGGTTGCACTGGAGGCAGGGAGCATTACCTAAAGTGTAGGCGGCCATATGGAAGTAAAGGTTGGAAACATCCCATTACAAGTCATATATCACCAGTCTGACAGCAGGAGTTTCAGCTTGTTTTTATTTAAATCATGAAAGCAGCTGCTCAGCTGTCTAGCTGTATTAAATTTAACCCCTTTTCCTGGCAATCGAACTCAGTAATTTATGCAATTTTGATTGGACCACTGCGTAAATATCATTTGGAGAGCTTTTACTTATTCTTGTCCCTTAAATTTACATCCAGATCCATGATTGGCTAATTTTTCTCTGGAATAAGAATGCCTACAGATAATGCACCTGGCTGAATCTATCAAAACAAATCACAGAGGAATACTGTAATTTCAGCTTTGGCGGATAATTACTATGGCAAAACATGAAGAAATGCCAGATAGTTTTTAAATGATGACTTTTATCTTTTGGTATCTTTTACTTGTTTTCCTTTAGTTATTTTGCTTCCTTCCTCCTTTTCTCTTAATGACTTGCTCTTTCACTTTTCTGTCCTGAATTTCCAATATGTGATTCTGCGTAATTCTTTGTATTTTATTTTTTCCTTGTATACTCTGGCTGTCTTAGTTGACAATTTCACAACTATTTCTCCAGCCTGTGTTGTTCAATCTTTCCTTACTTCTTCTTCCAAATGTCTCTTTCTTCATATTCTGCCTTTCTTTAAGCTCTGTAACTAGCAGATTGTTTTAAATGACCTTTTCCTGAGCTCTCTGCGCCTTGCAGGATGTTATATGCCCTATGTGGAGTATTTTTATTGTTTGTAAAGTCTTCCACTCAGGTTTCGACCACATGTACCTCAAACTACCTGTTAACTTAGGATAGTTTTACTTTATCACTTGCCCACCAAAGTAGACTTCTACTATTATCTGTTAGAAAAGTATAGTCTTTAATTTCCTGTGGAGAGAAACACTATGACAAGAAAATCGAGTTTTATTCCTTACAATAAGTGTTGAAAGAAAAACTTTAAAGGAATCAAAATAAGCAGAGTTTATTTGCACAACAAATGAGAATTCATGAATCAGGCAGCACCTTATCCCAGTAGAAGTTCAGAGAGCTCCACCCACCAAGATGGGCAGGCAATATTGTTACTGTGTCAAAGGGGCTTGCTGCCCAATGCAGTAGAAGCCAATACTCTAATACCAAATTTTTGAATAAAGAAGAGCTTTTTATTCTAAGTTGACCAACAAAGAGACAGAAATCAAGCTCAAATCTGTCACCCTGTGCTGGTTTTAAGGCAGTAACTTTATAAGAAAAGATTTAAAGGGTAGATTATGGGATTAATAGATGATTAGTATAAGGAAAGGAGAAGTCTAGAGAGTCCTTAGGCATGTGGACTCATTGCCTCATGCTACCTCGTGGATCATATGTGTCAAGGAGGTGTTAGCATGAAACATGCAGTGGAAATTCCAGCTGTAATGTCAGCAAGGTTATTTTGTGCAGATTCCATTTGGCCATATTGGTTCCAACTGATTTTAGCCAGTTTTATTTTATAAGCTGAAGGAGTTTTAGTGTTTTTGTAAGTTGTTTCTTCTTTTTTAAAATCTGTCAACAAACTGAAGAATTTGTTTATGTTTATGTTTTTACTTTTTTCTTTGTTTAACATTTTGGGGCACAGTTTCAGTATTTATAGACAGAAACCCAAAGTAACTATAGAAAAGCTTGATTGGTTACAGCTTGGCATTGCCTTATATAGACATGTTTGATCAGTAGGCAGCCTGTGATTGGCTGAAGCTTGCTTGATGTGATTGGCTGACATTCAGCTATTTGTTACTGAGAATATACTTTTAAATTAGGTTGGATAAGTTAAGTTGCAGTGTGGTGTGCAGGAGGTCAAAATGTAAAGGCACCTTTAGGTCCAGTTTAATTCAATTTAGCAAGAGAACACAATATAATGGAGGTAAGGTGGTTCTAAGGAAAAACAGTGAAGTTATGGAAGATATTTTTGCATTTGTCTGGATTTTTCAAGTAATTACTCAGGCAATGCAACATTCTTCCCTAACTATAATTAAGAGTCCTTCTCTTTGTTCTCTCATAGGTGATATTTTGTTGGAAATACTCACTTTTAGAGATATGTTTCTTGTATTTTTTTTTTTTACTGATTTTACAGTGATGTTTTTTGCTAGATTATTTTTTATGGATATAAAATCTTCAGACAGTGACTTTAATAGTTAGCTATATCTGTAGTTATCAGGATCTAATGTTGTCCCCCTGAAACTGTTAAAAATCAAGGTTTCAGAGTAATCGAATGTACTGTTGGGTGCCAAAATGATTTGGTATGGGTCAGTGAGCTAGCTGACATTCTTCAGAATTGTTTTCTTCAGGGTTATTAATAAACCAAAGGTCTTATGCAAAGAGAATATTTTTTCTCAAATGCCATATCTGCCTAAACAGTAATTCTGACCCAATATTTCTATTCTTTAAATATGTCGCATGGCTTTGTATGCTAAGTCATGGAGTGGAACATCAAGGATTATGTTTTTAATGTGGAGCCCATAGAAAATTATGTTGAACTAATTTTATATCTACTATTTTTGTCACTGAAAATCAACATAGAATGTCCTTTTCAGAATTAGTGTCAGAAAAAAATTGTCTTCTCAGAGTTTAACTGACTTTCCTAAGGTCATGTCTGACCTGGCTAAACATCAGAGAGTCCTTGTAATTTAGAAGCAAACGGGTTTTTTATTATAGATAATTTTCTTGATGTACTGGTCTGATTTAGGTATGGATAGTTTAGTTCAGTGATATATAAAATAGAGTTTGTTATCAGAAATCATGAAAAGGTAACATATTCAAAGTTCTGCTTTTTGGAATTCCTCCAAGCCCAGGTTTGATAAGTTTTTAGCCAATAAAATCTAAGGTGAGAAAGGTTAATTTTTCTTAGGGTAGATGATGAGATGCTAGAGAAGACTTCTTCAGGTAGAAGAGTCTTATTCTATGGGAGGGTTTTTATAACTCTATAAATTAAATAACTGATAGCAATGTAAAATAATTATTATATTTAACCTGTAAATTCTGTCCTGTCTAGCCTTAAACCCAATCCCTGTGAAATAGATATTTCTCCCTCATTGGACTTTTATTTTAATATTATATAAAATGTGTTTGTTTTTACATTTTCTTTTTATAAAGTGATAGCATCTACTTAGTTTGCTCATTGAATATAATTGATAACAAATGTTTATTATTTTATCTATATGAGAATCACTTTGTTCTGAAAATTGTATTTTATAAGGATAAAGAAAGTAGCATTTTAATGTAATGCAATAATATCACTGAGACTACAGTTTATCAAAAATTCTACCTGCTAATTATTTCTTAGATATCAATAATGATGGTATTTCTAGTAACTTATAGTGTTAATACTAAATGGAAAAGCAATCATGATCAAGTCAGAAGTAACAGTTAATGTAACACTTTCTATTGTAGGTCTTAGAGAATTTCAATATTTTATTTAAATTGCCTTTTGATCACTCATTTAAAATTATTGTGAAGTTGATGTATTGTAATTGTTATGATTTATCTACACATAAAATCTTGAAGTGATGTTTGAATTAAATTTACGACTTAACCACATGAAATGCTTCATGCTTGAGTGTGGATACATTACACACAATCACACACACACTCATGCATCTATATGCACTACTCAGTAGAGCATATTTTGAGACATTTTGGCAAACTGTATATGCACTGCATATTATATAACTAATATTAACTATTTTTCATGTGATGATATGTTTGTTAAGTATGTAGGGGAAAGACCTTGTTCTTAGGAAATGAACACTAAAGTATATGGGGTAAATTTCTAGGTATTTGCAACTTCAAATATTCAGAAATGCTTTAAGTGAGACAGAGACAGAGAGAGAAAGGTAGAAAGAGAGAGAAGGATAGAGGGGAAAGCACATATAGCAAAATACATGCGGAAAGTGGAGAGAGGTGGAAGTGTTTGTAGTGCCATACTTTCCATTTTTCTTTAAGTTTGAAAATATTCATTATAAAGAAATGGGGAAAATAATTTATTTAACAAGTGAAGAGGATAGGTTAATAGACATAACAATTTCCTCTGTAAAGAAATATACAGGTATGGTTATTAATAGCTACTGACCATTTCTAATGACTAGCCAAAAAGCAAGACGACTAATGTTGAAAAACATGTTTTTGCTTTAAGGGAATATTTGAGTGTTGAAGATCACAAAATTTTAATTGCTTTACCTACTTATTGTCATTTTCTTCTATCAGTTTTGTTTTTAAAATATTTTCAGCCTTTTGTCTACGTTTCCTGTTCATCATGCTCTAAGTTCATCCTGACTTCCAAAATCAGAAGTTGGGGCCATATTTCAGATATCTGTGAACTAATTAATTAAACTGATCAGCAGTTATTGAGTAACATCAGGATTCTAATACCTCGGCCAACAATTTGTTATTAGATAACTTGTAAAACATTTTAGATTCAGGAATATTAACTCTTTTTCCCAAAATGCTTTGATAAAGTGATTAAAAAGTAGCTAAATGAACCAATTTGAAAGTAAAGAAGATAATGGCTATATAAATATTAAAAATCGTTGCCTTTTACAACAGAAATTGTAATGAAATTGGTGAATCTGCACAACGTGTATCTAACAGCCACCTTCTCATTCACGGATACCGCAAAAGAAGAGTAACTGTTTCCTTTGTTGGATTTTTCTCTAGAGGAAGGGCAAGCAACTATTTCTTAAAGGAAGCAGGTGCTTGAATTTAATTTTATGGATGGTATATTTAACATTCAATTGAACAATAGTTTACAAGAAAGAGCTTCCATATGCTCATTTTCTCTTTAGAAGGGATTCTACAACTTCCAGTGTGCCTACAAACAAAGGCAATATAGCATATCCTGCTCCTCACCAAGGAGAAGAAATATCAGAGTTGATTGCTGTGAAATCAAAACCCTGTACTTGACATTTTTTGGAGGAAAGGGGATTACTTCTATAGTCACCACTATTGCCCTTTGTCTCAGCAAGGGAAATAAAGAATTTAAAGTGAAAAAAAAGGAGGAATTTTTTTTAAACTATGTCACGTTTCCCCTCTTTCTGTAATTATGATGTAGGTAAAGTTGTTATTTCATGAAAGGCACCTCACTAGCTATCAGCATTATCAGCCAGATTCTAAAGTTTTGATAGATGACTTACAAGAGCACAGCCCTGGCTCAAGGAACTGATAGATGGACTTTACTACCACAGGGCTTGGAATAGATTCATGGAAATCACACTGTGACTCTGATCTGACACACATGTCCTCAATATCCAGAAGCCAAAAGGAGCCAAATGATTCTCCTACGTTTCCCATGGGCCCACTACCAAGGAAGCATACAGATTGAGAAAACAATGGAAAATATTTACATGATTTGCCCCTTTCTCCTTTTCTTGGAGGTGTAAAACAACAGCAAGTTATTCATCATTCTGACATCCTCATTGTATTTTCCTAGTCTTTCAACTTTATTGAATGCTTTTATGGTTTTCATTATTTTATAAGACTTACGAATATCATCACAGACAGTAGCATTCTCATTTTCAGCCTACATATCTTTTTGAACACCTACTTTGTTTAAAATTAGATTAATTTCAGGGAACAGATTTTTTTTTTTTTTTTGAGACGGAGTCTTGCTCAGTCGCCAGGCTGGAGTGCAGTGGCCCAATCTCGGCTCACTAATCTCTGCCTCCTGGGTTAAAGTGATTCTCCTGCCTCAGCCTCCCAAGTAGCTAGGATTGCAGGTGTGCACCACCACAGTGAGATAATTTTTGTATTTTTAATAGAGAGCAGCTTTCTCTGTGTTGGCCAGGAAGGTCTCAGTCTCCAGACCTTGAGATCTACCTGTCTTGGCCTCCCGAGGTGCTAGGATTACAGGCATGAACCACCACACCGACCCAGGGGGGACAGATTTTTAGACCTGTGTCCTGAAACTATATGCAATTTATGATAATAATCATAGCATATATTGTTACTAACCAATTGCCTGTTCTAGGCTTGGTTTTACAATTGGTTCTAAATTTAAATGGTTTTAAAGTAAGGTTAATTTCCTTTTTTTTTTTTTCCTGAGACAGAGTCTTTCTCTGTTGCCAAGTGGCAGGCTGCAGTGCAGTGGTGCGATCTCGGCTCACTACAACCTCCACCTCCCGGGTTCAAGCAATTCTCCTGCCTCAGCCTCCCAAGTAGTTGGGACTACAGGCACGTACCACCATGCCCAGCTAATTTTTGTATTTTTTAGTAGAGATGGGGTTTCACCATGTTGGCCAGGATGGTATTTTCTAATAAGATATTTACATATTTATATTTAATAAAACGTTTCTGGGTTAACATTATTTCTGAATATTATTATTACTGAGTCTTTCACATGCATAAGACAGTATGCCAGGCACTTTAAAAGGAAACAACTCATATTTGATATTTTTTCTGGCCTTCAAGCACAGTCAGGGCTGGGCGTGATGGCTGACGCATGTACTTCTAGCACTTAGGGAGGCCTAGGTGGGCAGACTGCCTGAGCTCAGAGTTCAAGACAAGCCTGGGAAACATGGTGAAACCCTGTCTCTACTAAAATACAAATGAATAAATAAATAAATTAGCTGGGCATGGTGGCATGTACCTATAATCCCAGCTACCGGCGAGGCTGAGCCAGGAGTATCACTTGAACCTGGGAGGTGGAGGTTGCAGTCAGCCAAGATGATGCCACTGCACTCCAGCCTGGGTGACAAAGCCAGGAGATTCCATCTCCAAAAAAAAAAAAAGCAGAGCCATGTGGACACATAAGATGTGCAGTTGACATTATGGCAGTCAGTACGTAGATGCAATAAAAGATATGAGGCAAAAATTCTAAAGACTTAAAGGAAGCCGAGATTATATATTGTAAAAATAATGAACATCATAGAAGATTCCATGAGCAGGACATCACTGAGGCCCACCTAGAAGGACGGGTGGGACTGGAGAAAAAAATTAGAGGGAGTGAGTATGAAGGGAGCCATACAACAGGAAAGATCTGAAGTGTGTGCAGGAAACATGTAATAAGCCATCTGGCTTGTCTGGAAAGATGTTAGGGGATTATGGGGAGAGCATAGATGTATTTTCTTAGGTATATACCTTGGAGAACTCATTCACTTTCACGGTATAATCCCCCCAAATCCTTTAAATCCATCTTTTTTTCTCCATCCCCACAGCCAATACCGCTTTACTTCTGACCACTGTCATCATTAGCTTACTGAGACAGTGTCCCAACAGGACTCTCATCCACTTAGCCAGTCTTCATCTTCCACTCCACAGCCTGGTGCTGAAGAGCAAATTGAATCACATCACTCCAGGATGAGAATGCTTCAATCACCCACCTTGTCTTATAAGTCTCATCCCTCTTTACTCTTTACTTGTACTTCTCGGAATCAGCCGTCTAAGAATGTCTCTTAATTTCTTAAAAAAAGTCCTTTTTTCCTTCCTGGATTGTTGTTTCTGCCCCCAAAACTTCCCTTCCTCCTGTTTTCAACTGGCAAACTCTTCATCTTTCTTGTCTCAGTTTAAATGTTGGTTAAGCTAATCATGTCCATTTATAAATATTTAATTGAAAAACTACTGTGCTTCAGCACTTCGTTCTCCCAAACACTTTACTTGATTATCAGGACTGTAGGAGAGGTCCCTGCTACACACAGCACACTGCAATGTAGTTGTGCAATGATCTGTATTATTTCCTCTAATTCAAACCCCATAAGAGTAGAGGTTTATCATTGTGACTTTATAAATAATTATTTCCTGAATAACTATTTTAGTTGTCACCTTTAGGTTAATGTATATTGTATAAATAATTCATGCATGAAGGTTCTTCGAACAAATTGATCAATAAATGAATGAAGCTACAATACTGTCTCTTATCAAACATGATTCTGACAGCTTCTCCTGACTTGTCTCCTATTTAATTCATATAACATATTTTAACTTTTATTATGGTATTATCCTTCAGTGTCGTCAAATAAGATTCACATTATTCAGTCTGGCACTGAATAGCCCCGCAGATGGTCTTCTCTTTCCATTTTTCTGTTATTCCAAACACGTTGAAGAAAAGTCAGGCCAACCTTTTCTACCACAAGGTTGATTGTAGACTCTGTGCATCAGGCTTAAGCTGAGTTGGTCTTTCTTCCCGCTAGCTCAGGTCTGATCCAGCTGTTGGGCCAGCTGTAGTTTCATCTCTGTTCTGAAGCTTCCCTGACCTTTCACAGGTGTTGTTGAACTCATTTTTTTAAATTAAAAAAAAATTTTTAAACTATATATATATATATATATATATATATATATATATATATATATTTCAAAAATACAGAAAAACATCCAGAATTTTTACATTAGACAAGCTTAAGCAGAGTTAATATATTTAAAAATTTTTTAAAGGAAATAAAATTTTATCTGAACATTTGAAGCCCACTCCTCTCAATCACATTCTTTTCCTTTCTGTGCAATGCAATCACTATGTGAACTAACCACTTCAAGAACTGTTGAACGAGTAACCATTAAAAGAACTAAAACATATGACCCAAAATAGTAAAACAAAAATTTACAAAATATACACACACGCATTCACACACACCCCATAGTCAATATAGTATTAATATCTCTCATTCCTCTGAAGGAAAATGTAATTCTATTGACTATATATCCTTAATATACAGCAGATTTCTGCTTTAAAAAATACCTAAATAATTATGCACTGTTATATTTTCACTCAAAATTGTTCTTGAAATTTATCCACATTGGAATATGAAACTTCATTTATATTTTTATCTACAGCATTTAATTGGTTAGATATTTCACCATTTATGTCTTTTTTCTTATTGATAAATATAATGGTTTTATTTCTACACTTTTACATGTATCTCTCAATGTTGACATGCAGAATATTCATTGTCATTTAGTTTTACTTAATAGCACCAAACCCCCAATACACACAGTTTACCTACATAACAAACCTGCACATGTACCCCCAAACCTAAAATAAGGTTAAGTAAATAATAATCTTCCTTGTAAATTATGGTGAACAATAAATTGTTTAACAGTATGCCATTTAGATACCAGTAATGGTTTCTAGTAACTCTATTTTGCTTTATATTGTTATTCCCATTCCACTATTCTTCTCATTTACTTTCTTGAATTTCAATTAGACACATTGTATTTCTTATTGTAACTTATATATCTGCAAGCATTTATTGTATTTTTGTTTCTCTCTCTCTGTGGCTTTTCCATCTTGCAACTTACTAATTTTATTTTCTTCCAAGTATGATCAGTTTTATTTGCCAGTTCACTGGATTTTTAATTTCAATAACTATATATGAGTTTAAGATGTTTCTATTTGATGTATGTCTAAATTTACCTGCTATTTAATTTTAGTCCCTTATTTGTTTCTCATTATTTCTACTTTTTAATCTCTTCAAACTTAAACAATTTCTTACTTTATGTTATCTTTTCTGCTTCTTCATTCCTTTTTATATTTGTGGCATAAATTATCCATTTGTTGCACATATTAAAATCTCTCTCAAAATGTCTTTTTCTTACGTGTGTATATTTCTTACTTTATTTAAATTGCCTTTTGATCACTCATTTAAAACTACTGAGAGAGAGAGAGAGGGAGAGAGAGAAATAATGTGTGTGTTCATGCATTTAAAATTTTATTATGAACTCATCCTTAGTTGCGATTGTCAATGTCCCTGTCTTCCCATGTGCCTTGGGATATAGGAGCATCTCTGTGGTTTTTAACATTTCTTTCTTTTGTGGCCCCAACAATTTCATATGACAGACCCACTTTTATGCTAATTTATCAGCTTTGGATATCTGAAACACACTCACTGTGAAACTCTTTGGCTTTTTCAATTTCTCCATCTGTATCATGAGGCCAACTAAAAGCTCATTGCCACTTCTCTGGGCCAGTGGTTATTTTTCTTGTACTTTTTCATGGATTGGACGTCATTTATTAGATTATCATTTCCAGCTACCATAGCCCTCCTAGATTCAAGGCCATGTTTCATGGCTGAGTTGTAACATCACAACTTCAACTCTAGGTTTGTATTTCCTTCCTCTCCTTCTTGTTTTCCATAGAATCTATTTGTTTACTTTTAAGATAAGCTATATATTAGTTTTCAAATAATGCATTTATTTAAAGTAAAAGAGAGTCTTGTGTTTGTGAATTAGGACACTTTACGGAAGCCCTAGCCCCTTTGAGAGTATAAATACATCTATATTTTACATTACCAAAACATTGTCAAAGGGATTGGGCATATATGTGTGTACACACACACACACACACACACATTTTCTTTCACTTTTGTTTTAGTACTTATATAGGAACATAATGCAGTTCAATTGATAGGTGCTGATCTATTGATCCTATAGTTCTTAAATCTCCCATGCAATAAGCAACTTTTAGTTTCATACTTTATGTCTAAAAAAACTTGATTTTATTTGACATATATTTGAATACAGTATGCAATTGGACCAAAAAGAATTTTTGTTATTATATCAATTTTTTGTGACATTTTATTTTTTTATCATTATTATTTAATCTTTTCATTACTACTATAAAGGAGTGATGCATATAGAATTCTAGTGGAAAGATTTGGCTGATTCTTTGATGATAAAAGTTTAATAAGTTAACTGTTACGGTGTGAAAAGCAAGGCTCTTGGATTTTAGTAATTCTTACTACTATGTTCATTTGTGTCTGCAGTTCACAAAAAAAGAAAATAGAAAAAGAAATCCTTTAAAATTAAAGCAGTGTAGAAAGTGTAGTTTTCTAACGCCCATTTAAAAATTCCCCAGGAGAGCAGGCAACCCCTTCATGGACAAGAACAGAGACAGGTTTTGATCACAGAGCCATGAATTCTCTTTCTGATTGCTATTTGGCTTGAAGGTTTGCTGGAAGCATCACAGTCCTAGTTAGACTGTTTTCCAGCTTTTAAATACACTAGAGTATGATTGTATTATGTGTTGACCCTGATTTATGTTGAAAACCCAGAAACATTTTTTCCAGAAGAAGTGCTTTGTGTATGTGTGAGCCTTTGAGGACTGGCCTCATCTGAGAGTTGACTGGCTCACCTCAGTGTACTGTTCATTTATTCAGATGGCTTGCCACTAAAGGAGAAATCTTTGAATAACCAGTGGTATTTCCGTGAAATAAATACTGTGAAGCAGATATGGGTTGTTTAAAATGTATCACCATGATGTAATATGTCAATGCTCAATTATATGTTTGCATGCACCTTAAAAAATCCTGTCTCTAGAGAAAAACTGATTGTTATAATACTGCTTTTCAATTAAACCCACATCCTAGGCATTCTGAGTTCCAAATTCCTAAAGCCCTCCAGTTAATGTGTTCCATGTTGTGGGGTTAATTTACATAAAGTCTTGGAGCTCCTGCTGCACTGTTTCAAATCTTGGTAGCTTTGATATTCTCCATAGTGCTATACACAAATGTTATAAACTAGTTTTTACAGAGACAAGTTATGATTATCAGCAGGAATTAGATTCATACAGTGATCTCTAACCATATAGTACTAAAACATTATGCAGACCCCCTTCATTTTGCAGTCTCTATAAAACACATCTGTTCCACTGTATGTGTTTTGAAAATTAAATGTACTAATATCATTCCTACTGACCCGGCCGCCAAACTCACGGGGGAGAATTCCGGTGTACAACCCAAGCTGTGTTGAGTCTTCAGGTCTTTGGGGAGCTAGTAACTCACTTCATCACAGCAAAGAAAAAAGAAAGAAAAGAGAAAAAAGAAAAAGAAACTTTCCAAATGTATGTGCTTTTTTTTTGATCAGATCATAGAGAAATTTAGCCAATTATAATGAATTTAGACAATATTTCTCCTTGTGAAATTGTCAAGAGTCATAACAGTCTTCTCATTTCAGGATTGTGTAAAGTTTATGAGTCTTGCTTCATAACAAGGAGAATCCCTGTAGTAAATACTTTGTGGTGGACTGATTTATTGCAGAGGATCATAATTGGGGAAAGAAAAAGCTAGTATTCAAATTTAATATTAGCTTACTTAACTTATAACAGAAGGTCTTGATATATTACATTTGTTTTGACAGAATTTATATTGGACTCATTCATTTGAATGTTTGAAATGAAACTTCTGCTTGCATAGGCTCTTATAGGATCAGTGCTGTCGAAGATGTAACTAGAAATAGCAAGAGACACAAAAAGATACAGACAGTCAAAGCGTTACTTTAAAATAAGCTCTTTAAGTACACGAAGCCAAAGTAAATATTCTTCTTTATATTAAGATAAAGTAAAATGACATCATTTATGCATTTCAGCTACTCGAAGGATTTGGGACTTACCCCAGTTGCAAGGTGTATTATTCCATTCTCTTGTTTGACCCTCACCAAAGCAACCACATTCTTTAATAACGTATTAGAGCACTAAGGTTCAGTTTTAAAAATAAAAAGTAGCAAGCCCTGCAGATAAGCAGAAACATATTAAAGCTCATCATCTATTATTTTCTCCTGCTCATTTGCCACTGACCCAAAGGTAGGATTGGTTTGAATTGTCAGAAATCTGTAGACTTTCCTTTGGTTACTTTCCTCAGCCTTGCACAATGGTTCTCCAATTTGAGTGTTTGAGAAAATTGCCATGAAGCATTTGTATATACAAAACCATGTGTATTACACTTTAGGGGTTATTGAAGGGATTTTCTATGGTGATTTTAACTCTGGACACCTTTTGCTGCATTGCTAACTTCAGAAGCTAACTAAGGAGGTTTCTCTTGCCTTTACTTAGTCATAAGAATTATTAACACATTCCCCAGAATCCATAAAATATACCTTTGTTATAATCATAAACACATTTTCAGCTACAAAGACATTTTCTGAAAACTCATAGTGTCCCAAAGTACAATTTTTCTCTTATTCAATATTTAATATTGGTTATAAATTTTCCATAGATTTGATTTTACAGATTTTTCATAATATAATTATTTTTAGAGATTCTAGTAACGTATTTCTCTATTTCTTTCTTCTCTCTCTCTCTCCTTTATCTCTCATTGAAGGGAGAAATAAACAGCAACAAATTATGGACCATATAGAAACTAAACATTTTAAAGGTTTAATTTTGTAACTGGATATATATAACACCTTAATGGCCAGACTGTATTTCTTCAACTATAAACACAAATAAGCAAAATATTTTGCCTGTGAAATTTCTCTTGTCCCTGAAACACTCCATTATTTACCAGTAACCATCAAAATTGTTCATTACATGTTTTATTTCAGTACTTGTCTCTGCAAAGTTTTCCTAAGAATCATTGCTACTTCTGATGCCTTATCTACCATCCCTTTGGCAATATCCACTAAGTAATTTTTCACAGATGACCTTTGTATATCCTAACTTTGTAAAATTTTAGGGAGGCTAGTTGATCTCCATCAAGGGGATCAGAAATCTTGATAGCTAGGAATTGATGATTTTGGCATCTATCTCTTCCATCCTTTGCCATTCTCTATACATACTTCAAATATGTGGAGGATGCTTTTATAAAAAACTTTTTTCATGTCTTTTTTTCTGTTCACTTACATTGTTGGCTAACAATTTGGGCAAAAAGAAATATTGCTGGTGTATCCTTTTTATTATAAATTTAAATTTTCCTGGAGGCTGTCCCTGGAAATTTATATTATTTTAATACTGTGTTGGTCAGTTTTATTTTTTAATTCATGTAATAGAACTGATAATGGATCTTAGAGATTTTCTATTTCTACTCTATCTTTCAGCAAAGAGACTGATTGTCTCTTTGACAAAGAGACAAAGAGAAAGAGACTGAGAAAATAAAACAATTCAGCCATTTGTGACCCAAGGATGAGAATCCATGTATCATGGTTCTCAGCCTGTTTTTTCTAGGATACCAAACTTTGGAACCTTTGAAGACTTCTTTATACTCTTGATTCTGGTTTTCAAAAGTAAAGGGTAAGATAATCCATTGAGATGGAAAAAATTAAATATTATAATTTTTATTTATACTTGTTTAATCTCAAGCTTTTTAAAAAAAAGTTCTATTTTTATGTGTCTCATATCAATAATAATAATAAAGTTAAATCCAATGAGGGCAGAGCTTCTATGATATTTTTTCAATGCAAAGTTTGGAAAATATTGCTGTAAATGGTGATCTACCTAATGTCAATACTGGCAATGATAACAATATAATCAACTGAAGTACTGACGTTTGCTGAGTGTTTGCACATATGAAACTCTTAAAGTTTTCATGTACATTATTTAAATTAAACATTCCAACAACTGTGTAAGATTCTCTTTATTTTTCTTATGAAGATACTCAGGCATAGCTGGATTAAATAATTTGCCTAAGGTGGAACTGTGATTAAAATTGACTTCTTTTGTATTTCCAAAATGCTACCTGAAGCACTGAATCATGGTTACTTCAGAGAATACTCTATCTGCTAGATGAGGATGATTCATCGCTTACTCTTATAAGAACCCTGTAAGATAGCTATGCTGGATATGATTCATTTTACAGGTTAGCTAAGTCAGTGGAAAATGTAATATAGCCCTGTGATTGATCTGATTTTAGTAAAATATTTTTCTTTTTCATTGAATGACAACATTATAAAGATAATTCTACCTGAAGATTTTGAAATAAGTCTCTACAAATCTAATACATGAAAAACTCAGGGCCCTATTACTCACCAGTAACATCTGCCAGCCGTCAAATGCCTGGCATAAAAAAAGAGTGAAATAAATATTTGTGAATGAATACAACCTAATGAAGAGTGATTCAATGTAATTCTTTTTGTGCATCCATTCATCTTTGAAGTAGGTGTCATGCCTGTGTGTGTGCGTGTATGCGCGTACTCCACACATAACACTAAATAAACATTGAATGCATAGAATGATAGGAGAATTTATTTTAGCGAAATTTGAAGGTTTACTAATTTGTGACTTTAATATGTTAGGTTTTCTTACATTGAGTGTAGAGTGAACATTTTAATAGGTTTTCAAGAGTTTGAATTGTCTAGCAAAGCATCGTTTACAAAACAGCAAAGATATGGAACAATAATTCTCAATTTTTCTGACCATTCTTCTTCCATTATGTCCTTCAGGTTGGCCTTTTCCTTTGCAATTCTGCGGTCAATTTGCTAGTCCAAAAATTTCTCATGGCATTATTTTGGTTCTGCTCAAAATTGACTCAGTTTTGTTGAATGTAATTCTTTTTAAATTTGTCAAAGAATATTCCAAGAAACACTATAACTAAAAAAATTATCTGTTTATTGTAGAACTTTTAATGTATATATTGCCATTGTGTTGCTCAGGGTCCCCCCAAAAAAAGATCTGTGTAAACATAATTATTTTGGACATAGTTTCATATTTGAGTAGGGAATTTTATGTAATATGAAAGAACAAAACAGTAGTTTAGTAATAGTGAGTGGGAGGATATTTAGAAATTATTCCATATTTTTGTCATAAGTAAGCAATTAAAAATTATGTTAGGACACTAAAATGGGTTTCAAAAGGCTTGTATAAAAATGCAACGAAACATGGAAGGACAGGGTCTGTAAAAGAAATACTCCAAACAAATGATCAATCCATAATTGAAATAGTTACCCACTGAAATCTTACACCACTTTGCAGAATTATTTTTTCCCAGCATCATCATGTAGCCACAGCTTTAAAGGTATCATTCTAACTGAGGACCACCAACAAGAAAGAGCTGACTAAAATCTCATGTTCCAAATCCTACTCACAATTTATGTCTCCTTATCTGTCACTTTCTGTTTTCACATTTAGCTTATTGAGTCTTTTAAGCAAGAATCGTAGCATAGTAGTCTCTCTTACATTCTTATAATACTTTATAATTTAAAAAGTAAGTCAATCCTCAGTAAAATCCTGTGAAAAATCAGGGAAGCAATTATTCCCATTTTATAAAGACAGAAACAAAATCAAATTGACCTCTTGAGGCAAAATAATTTGTGTTGAACTGGGACAGCTTAGTCTGCTGATTCCTTTTTCAATGTTTTGTTTTCTTTTGTTTTGTTTTACTAGTCCTTTATGTCCCACATTACAGCAATTGCAATGTATATGCAGTATATCATTCTTAGTCTATTCACTAATTTACTAATGACACTTTTATTTTCTGTAAAATAGCTTTATGTTTTTGAATTCATAGTATCACTTCATCCAAAGCTGGCTTTCAAAAATAACTTGAAAAATACTTTCTCTGCTGCTTTTATCTAGTAGTTATTTTTGTTTGAAAGGACCTAATTTAAAACCCAGATCAAATAATATATTCTACCATCTTGGAGGAAAGAAAATTATCACAGAAGTAATCGACATATTAAGGAGAAGTGACCTTGCCAAAGATTTTTTTTTCTGAAGTATTAGAATGAAAATAAGAATCTCAAGATAGAAAATTAAATGCAATACCACTCTCTGTTTTAGGAATATTACTCTGTTATACAGAAAATTGAACAGTTACCTGGTAATATAAATTACTGAAACTCCAATTCATTTCTTTAAGTAAATTCTTATTCTAATATGTCAAATATAGAAATCATTTTTTAAAATACTCTGCATTTGTTACCTATAAGCATGAATGAGTTACTTAAAATTTCAGTTTCCAAAAATCAAATCCAGAAAATGAATATATATATTTTAAAAGCCAGGAAATTCCATCTGACTTAAAATATAAATCAACATCTTCTCTAGGTTTTTGGATCTGACATTAATATTAGCAGAGAACCTTCTGTACTATTTCATTGATATACTTACCTGGAGATTTTAACATATATTAAGCTTTTAAAATTATATTTCTGAATACATGAAAATGAAAAAGAAAATGTGTTGTAATGCAAATGGATAATGCAATATCTGATTGTTTTTTGCCTGGGTCATGGGAAAATAATGAGAAATCAATCAAATTAAGTGTATACTTTGATCTCATCATTTCATAGGAAAAAGAAAAATTATTGTCCCTGAAATGTGGAGATTTCATATCTTCCCATTACTCTGCATAATTTGAGCTCCTTTCCAGCAATTGATATGTTTTCTTTCATAACCTTTGCTCTAATAATTAAAGTGATTATCATCATCATCATCATCATCATCATCATTATTTGGAGTGGAAGAGATGAGAAGTGGGGTGTTGATACAGGCTCACACCTTGTTTTCTAGCTTGAACGCTAGAAAATTATGTTCTTTGAATGTTTGTAGTGTTTATGTAATCAGTAACTATGTTGCCAAGGCTTATTGAAAACAGCTGGGTGCCTGCTGCCTGCCTCTCCCTTTGTTGGAACTGTTGCCAGAACAGGTAGTCAAAAATGAAAGTAAGGGAAAATTCAGGCATCTGGGGTGTCTCTCAGGAAAGCAGCTGTGGCTTCCTTAGGAAACAGTCATTGTTTCCCACCAGCCAAGACTCCGTATACCCTTGGGTCCAGTTCTGGCGTGGCTGGTCCTGCAGTTTATGACTTCAGACTTAGGCGAGAAACCATTTGGGCAGTCCCATCTCTGGCAGAACACTGAGAGAAATCCCCCAAGCTGCAAGCCATATGTGGGCTGCTGGCCTTCTATTACCCTATGCTGGGAGGTTCCCATTTACTGAGGCTCTAATCATCCCTTTGACATAAACAAAAACAATATGAAAGGATCTTTTCAAAACATATCTTTTCAAGATAGACTACCCTATTTTTAAAACCAGACATCACTGTTATTTCTGTAAACATGACTTTTTTTTTCCTTAAAAATGAACTCATTTTTTTAAGAGACATTTTTTGTTTCATGCATAGTAGATAAGGTCAAAGAATTTGTTTAACGGCACACTAAAAATCCTGGATGAGCAGCGTTGAATGCTATTCTCCATTTGTAAACACATGCTCTTCCCAATTGAAGTTTTTGTACATCAAGTATTGAAAACTGTTATCCATGTGAGATGCCTTAGACTCTTTATTTATGTCAGAGAAATACCAGTATGTTTTGCTCTTTGGGATACACTGAAAATCAGTGTGCTGTGGTGAGAGGATTGGGAGGAAATGGGTGACACTGCTGGTCCTTTTAGCACAAAAATGACCTTTTGGTAGAAGATTAGGACTGAATTATTTTCTTTGTAATTTTTAATTAAAACAAACGTCTGGTGTTACAATGTAAATGCTTTAAATTTCAATTGTCAGTAGTAAAAGGCATTAGAAAGGTGTAGTATTTGGATTTAGATTAAATGTCGTGTTTCTCAATCATTCAAGAGAGTTCTGTTAGGACTCTTAAGGACTATGATGAATCCAGCAACATCTTATTCAGAAATCTTCTGTTTCAAAACATGCTGGTTATGAGGCAAACAATTTTGTGCTAATGTTAGGCATACTCAGAAAAATTAAATGAAATTGTTTCTAGTTGTAGCCAGACCTTATTTACAGACATATAAGAGTAAAATAAGAAAATGAATGAATTTTTAAATTCAAAGAACTATCTTACACTTCAAAAAATAGTGCTGTCATAGCTTTCAGAGCATGGGGTCTGGTTATTTTGAATGGCTTGCCCATCACTAATTTTAATGCATAAGAAAATCTCAGCAGAGGGTCATGCTAGTTACAGTGGTCATCAGATGCCTTGTTTATTTTTCTGCTCTTGCTTTATTCCCAATTATATAAAAACGAAAACAGACCATTCTTAAAAGTTTTTCATAGCCCTGATTTTTAAAAAATTTTCTTCTGACATCCATAAAAAATGAAGAACATGAGGTTCCATGGTGAAAACCAGAGGAAGATTATCAGTGGAAAAAGATTATTTCTCTAAAACATACTTTTATTTACTAAGATCCTTTTGCCAACATGATGGTCAGTGTTCTTCCTAATGTTTCTTTTCACAAATAATAATTGGTCCTTTATTAATTTAACCTTATTGCAACCTTCTCTCTATATATCCTTACTGTTTCTCTGCTGTCATGTTGAAGAAAAAGTCTAAAAAGTCACTCTTCTGTAACATCAAGAACGTGGATGATTAGAAAAATAGAAATTCAAGCTTCAGTTTAAACAAGGTACATTTTCTGGATACCCTGTGAATATATTCATGATTTATAAATCACAGACATAATTCATAAATCATGTCTAAGCAAGTTTGGTTGTCTCTAAGTTTTCTCTGAGTTGTGATACATCTATTTTCACTTTATGCTAGTGTCTACATACTTGTCCTTTTGACAAACTTAAACCAAAAATATAATAATCTAAACTGGAAAAAAATGAGAAGTTAGGTCAAGAGTATGTGTATCAAAATATTTAGACATTCTCCAGGAAAACAATGTAAATAGAAGTGTATCAGTGTTTACAAGGAAAGACAACTTAAAAATCCACATTATTGGATTATAATACTCTTAGAACAAGGGTTGGTAATACAGGAATTTTTTAAGGCCATCTATCTTGTAAAAACACTTTATTCATAACTTCTAATTCAAAGATGAAAAATTCACAGACGTTTTTGAGAAATGTAGCCTCTATTTTCACTTTATGCTAACTATGGTTTATACAAATTTAACCAGATGGGTATACAAGTACAGTAGCTAATTCATGCCAACTGTATTAAAGTATATTCTCTGAATTATAGGTAGGCTTTGGAAACGTCTCAGTGATCTCCAATCTTGTGACTAATATTTATGTTTTTCAAATGTTATCATGACAGTTTAAATGTGGTCTGGATGAACAATAGACTTACGTACTGTAGTATTGTCCAAAATGATGCACACTTTGCTAGACAGTTTAGACTTTTAAAAGTGAGTAACTAATTGTGTATAATGAAAGATGATTACCTCTGGGGAACTGAAATAATGGTTGAAATAAAGATTCTGCATTTGTTGTGTAAATTAAGTGACTGCTTTTTGTTATTCTGTCTTTTGCTCCCATTGAATAGTAAAATAGTGAAAATCTTATACTTCCATTTTCAGAGTTTAGCTGAAGGAGTGAAAACTCTGTTTTAATATGTATTTTGTATTTATCTTTTTAAAACTTGAGTGTGTTATATTTAGTATTTTTTTCCTGTTAGAAAACTAATATCAATAGATATTCATTGACTGAAGGAAATACATATTCTTTTCAATAAGTTGTTAACACAAGGCCATTCACATAAGCTTTCTTTTTATGCTGTTTTTCCTCAGCTAAGAACTGTAATATATATTTACAAACTAGTGTAATAGTGTTTGATTTAAAATTTAGGTAGGAAAAAAATCTTTAAAGGCTTCATATTAAGCATAGCTGTGATTGTGATTGTGATTTTCTCTTGAATGGGGTATAGAAATAAGCACAAAAAGATAATGAAGATTTCCAAGTAATAGATGCAGGATCTGGAAATTATTTCTCTAATGTTTTCTTTGCCTTTTTCTGAACATGAATAAATATTTTGGTAATATATAAAATATATTCAAAGTGAAAATCAACAATTATCAATTTCTTATAAGTTGGCATTTGTGAAACTGGGTTCTTGCAAAATTCTAGAAAAAATCTATAATTATCTAATATCTTCCTGATGTTTCCAGTTCATAAAGAGCTACAGTGCATTTGGCTCTTATTTCTATTCTAGTTCCTTTGTGCTTATTTGTTCTCTTGCACTAATAGGAAATAGAGATATTTTGTAGCAATCCAGGTTTGATTTCTCTGGGTTCTTATTTGTATAGCAGACAATGGCCATCTCAAAAACCAAAACATTGTGTTAAAAAATGTATTTAAGAAAGGATTAATTTTAGTTTTCTTTAAATAATTTATAAGGAAAAAACCCTCCTCATCTAAAAGTGGGTGAAGCATTTGAACAGACACTTCTCAAAAGGAGAAATTTATGCAGCCAACAAACATATGAAAAAAAGCTCATCATCACTGGTCATTAGAGAAATGGACATCAAAACCACAATGAGGTACGATATCACGCCAGTTAGAATGGTGATCATTAAAAAGTCAGGAGAGGATGTGGAGAAATAGGAACTCTTCTACGCTGTTGGTGGGAGTGTAAATTAGTTCAACCATTGTGGAAGACAGTGTGGCAAATCCTCAAGGATCTAGAACTAGAAACACCATTCAACCCAGCAATCCCATTACTGGATATATACCAAAGGAGTGTAAATCATTCTGTTATAAAGACATATGCACACGTATGTTTATTGTTGCACTGTTCACAATAGTAAAGATTTGGAACCAACCCAAATTCCCATCAATGATAGACTGGATTAAAAAAAATGTGGCACATATATACCATGGAATACTATATAAAACAGGATGAGTTCATGTCCTTTGCATGGACATGGTTGAAGGTGAAAGCCATCTTTCTAACCAAACATGGCATTTTCTCACTCATAAGTGGGTGTTGAACAATGAGAACACACGGAAACAGGGAGGGAAACATCACACACAGGGGCCTGTCAGGGACAGGGAACGAGATAGAGGAGGGATAGCACTAGGAGAAATGCATAATGTAGATGACGGGGTGATGGATGCAGCAAACCACCATGACATGCGTATACCTGTGTAACAAACCGGCACATTCTGCACATGTACCCTGGAACTTAAAGTATAATAAATCAAAAATTTAGAAAAAATACTGCATATTTAATGTGCTTCCTTTAAAACAATTTTTACTATTGTGATTGTTATAGTTCTATTCCATAATCAGTTATCTGTTATTTTATAAACCTCCCTGATATTATGGAAATAATTATTCTGAAAAATGTACTCTTCTCTTTAGAGCTAGTATATAACATTTGTTAAGAATACACAATAGGTATTCTAATTCTTAACAAAACTTTTGGTAAATTTTAGGAAATAATTATGTAAACCTATATTTGACTGAAAACTTATACAATTGACCAAATAGTAATAACTTTTCAATTGGTTGTAAAGTGACTAAGTCTGACATCTTTACAAAAATGCCATTTTATACTTAAAATAAATCAAGTTCCTTCCTTAACAAAGTAGAGTAAGTGACTTTATGACTTAGCTCATTTAACATGGTTATTCATCTTATTAGTGATTCAGGCATATATGCATAATCATACCGCTGCTGCAATACATACAAAATTGAATAAGATATAACTTGGTGAGTGTTTCCTATTTTAATCTTTGTGACAATAAGCACATGTTTGGGAGACTAAAAATTTTGGCAATTTCAGAGATTTATTTCTGTTCTGAATAATTATTCAAGTACATTAAATCTCTCATTTTACTTGCAAGTGTGTCTAAAAGCTAAATTATTTGAAAAGTCTTATTTTATCACTTCCACAAAGGCTGTAGGAGGTTGCTAGCTAGCTGTAATTGAAGCTTGCCACTGCTTAAAGAGACATTTTTCTTTTCTCTTCAGGTTGCTTATGGATTAATATAGAAAGTGGATTAAAACCAGAATAGACAGATATGTACATAGGTATAAGTCAAATCTACCAGGTTTCTTTGTACTTTGAGGGTTTGCAATTTGAGAGCATGCAACAAGCACACAAATACCTCTTATAATACTATTCTCTCCTTTAAGATTAGATGCTGGATTTGCTCATGATTAGAGCCATTTTGAATAAGTCCTCTTAAAATACACACATAAACCTGGATGAGATGGCACATCCCTATTGGCCCAACTACTTGGGAAGCTGAGATGGGAGGAATGCTTGAGCCCAGGAGTTGGAGTCCAGCTTGGGCAACATAGCAAGACCTTGTCTCTTAAAACAAAAGCAACATACACACACATACACACACACACACACACACCCCTGAGAGGAGCAGCAGAATAAAATGCCAGTCCCCACTAGGCTTTTAATATGGATTAGTGACAGATTAGCCGCCTGCCAATTGGTAAACTTTTTGGAAAGGCATGGTGGAAACGTGACAGCATCTGTACAGGGCAAAGTTCAGGCATCAGAGTTGATGTTCCTGGGAAGTCAGGGAAATAGCCTGAAGACAAGGACCACTAATGATGTGTCAGTGCAAGGAAGGCTTGACACTGAGAATGAACTTCCTCTGCTTTATATTTTGAATCCAGCTGTTAAAATCATGGGGCTTGCCTAGAACTAGGATAAAATAATTGTGCATTGAGTTTGTATATATCCAGAAACATCATATCTGGAGATTAGAGATGAATATTGCAAAATAAAAAGTCTGCAGTTTTCTTCTATTCTTCTATTATCCTAGCTAGGAATTCTGTCTTTATTTAACATATATTTAAGAAATGTGTTAATGAACTATGAAGTAAAGTGATACATTCAGTCTAATCAACTAAGGTGAACTAAGATAAATGGCTTAATATAAAAATCAAGAGAGCAGTTGGACAAAGGAAAATTTTAAATGGAGTGGTGACTACAGTAATCAAGTGGTTATATTGAGTCTACATTAAATAATTTTCTGGCTTAAAATTACACAAGCAATATATATTTGGATCTATTATACATTATGATATACAAAAACATATATATTCTAAAATATAAAAACTGTTTTCTTCTGAAATATTTTCTAATAGTATGGTGACTATTTCAGAGTCACAAAGTTTTAAAAAGACACATTTATTTTATTTTACTTCTGTGATCTTGTGCCAATCTGGATTTTATTATATGTAAAAACTCCAAATTTGTTCTTAAGATATTGATTGTGAAAAGATCTCAGAAGCCTAGCAGTTACTGACACAAGAAAAAAAGAAACTAGGAAAATCCAGGTGATGACTACAAAGAGGAAATGAATTCACTATGAATGTTCATATTCTCTGAAATGATTTCCCAGGTTTTGCAGTTAGATTTTTTGGGGGTTACTAGGTAAATGTGAAACATTATTCTAGCTCTGATATTTAGTAATTCTGTGATTCCTTGGTCACACCACATGAATTTTGACTTCCCACTGTCTCATTGCCACATTGGATACCAGTACTCTGAAGTTTGTCATGAGAATTAGGTGACATAATCTCATAAAGGCATGTAGCACAATGCTGGCCTCAGCAGAGGTCTCCAGTGCACATCAATACAATCGGATCCTGAGCCCTAGGCTTAACCAGTTGTACATCTCTTTGAAGGGATAACACATAGGAGCCTGAAACAAGCAAGCAAGCAACCAAACAAAATAAAACTGTGGGCCGGGCGCGGTGGCTCAAGCCTGTAATCCCAGCACTTTGGGAGGCCGAGGCGGGTGGATCACGAGGTCAACAGATCGAGACCATCTTGGTCAACATGGTGAAACCCCGTCTCTACTAAAATTACAAAAAATTAGCTGGGCATGGTGGCACGTGCCTGTAATCCCAGCTGCTCAGGAGGCTGAGGCAGGAGAATTGCCTGAACCCAGGAGGCGGAGACTGCGGTGAGCCGAGATCACGCCATTGCACTCCAGACTGGGTAACAAGAGCGAAACTCCGTCTCAAAAAAAATAAAAAAATAAAAAAATAAAATAAAACTGTGAACTGCAGCACTGCATTTTTGGTAGGAATTTAAAAGCATTTCAGATAATTGGAAAGGAGAAGATTTTGTGATTTAGTTAGAGGTAGGTCCTAGAGAATAAAGGATGTGAATCACAGTTTCGAAGGTGGAAAGATTTAGTGGGAAATGGTGGATTAATAGCAAGGCATAAATAGAATTGCAACCTCTTCCACTTTCTCTTTAGGTAAAACTTTTTAATACTGGGAGTTGAGTTGAAAGTATGGACAGTCTAGGGGAATTGAGAGTGGAAAAGAGGAGAATTATGAGATTTATGAGAATACTCTGAAAACTTTATATACAACTTTGAGGTTTCACTGAAGTAATTCTCCTCAGCCTTCCCTCGGGGAGATCATCCTTGTGACTGTACAATAAAGACTTATTTCTATTGCCAAATATAGTTTAGATTCTACCACCCTGCACAAAACAAGTTATCTATTAGCTGCTTGATGAATATTCTTGTTCTAAAGTAAATGGTTTACTCTGATATTATAGATTCATCATCTCTCACTCAAAAAGCTGTCTTCTCAGCACCGTTCTCAGCATTAACCCATTTTCATGGACAAATGCTGCGACTCACTGCACGAGTCTTAGAGCTTTCACAAATACTACCCCCATCGCTGTATTATTTTACCTGGCACCACTAGGAGAAATCCCATGAAGTCATTTCTCTTGAGTTACAGTCAAAAGAAACAAAATCAAAACCAGTCTTTAAATATATTGTATTTGACTTCTGAGGCAACTCCAAAATGTTAATATTATTCTTGACTTCTCCTTCAATTTAACTGCTGATCTTATTTTTAGTATTTTTCATATTGTGGGTGTTATATGCTAAAAGGAATGCATGAATTTGAAGAGGTGCATCAAACTGGCTAATGTGAAGGATGGTGGTTCTCTAGAAAGATCCAGGAAGTTCATATGAAACTGGACAGCCCGCTCATAAATCTAAACATCCTTGTCTATGAGGGATTTTTGGCTTGTTTGTATTTTGGTTGTTGTTGGTGTTTTTTCCTTATTCATGCTTTAATAGCAAAATCAGCACAGTTCAAGGTCTTTTCTGTGAATTAGCAGCTGTCCTCAGTTAACAGTCTTGACTTTACCACAGTTTCCTACCCTAGAATGCTCCCATGACTTCATCTTATTACTTAAATGTGCTCTTTTTGTATGTTTTAGTGAATCTTCCAGGTATAGCGATATTCTTCTTGGGGAGAGGCATCTGGTCCTATTTTAACGGTTTGGAGGGGAAATATACACATATATGTAAAAGTATGGAGAAACTCCCACACGGCTATCCCAATAACTCTGGTTGTTTTAGCACTGTTTGCTTTCATCATCATTCAGTACTCCCTGAACTAAAATGGTGATCAGGAAAGCAATCCTATAGTTTTAATTCTTAGTGCCTAGGTAAGAGCAAAGGGAACGGCTTGCTTTTGGGAAACTTGATGGTGCAAAGACAATGACCAGTCCCTGGACTGAACAAACTCAATGAACTTTTGAGGCTGCTTTAATATGATTTAGTTAAGTTTTCAGTGTGAAAGAAATTTGTAGTTACATTTTTACACCTGATAAGATCAAAAGACTGAGGAGGTAAATCAGCAGCAGTGTTCAGAATTTAATTCATGTTGGGCGAAGTTCATAGTAAGGTAGATCATATTGCCTTCGAGGGATTCTTTAACAGTATTTTTATTTCTCCTATTCCAAAGGTTTCTTAACTTATGTAAGCAATTAGGTCATTTAATATTACACATATAACATGCTGTACCCCGATGTCAGAAGAAATGTTTGAATATTTAACTTACTAACCCCATTGCTTGACATGACCCAGATTTGTGAAGATTAAAAAAAAAAAGCCACAGAAATAAAACTTCTTAACTCCTGCTCCTGTCTTCACATGCCATGTTTTAAGTTAAATTGGCTAATTTCTATCAGTGAGCAATTGCTACATTTCATTTAAATAACTTGACTGACTAAAATGTCCCTGTTGATTTTCCTCTAGGGAAATATTTTTAATTCAGTTGAGCAAAAGTATTGATTCATTTCTACCTTTTTTTTCTGTTTGTGTTTTATTTCTTCAGATTGTTTTTTCCATTTGCATTGCTTTCTGGGGAGTTAGAAGCATGAAACAACTCACCTCTGGCCCTTGGAAATAACCTGAATTGGTACATAACTCTCTTCTTTTAATCAGTTGTCCATAAGCATATTATGACTGCATATTAAAATGTAATTATCTTATATTATGCTTATATGAACTATTTCTTTAATGAAAGGTAAAATTACTTATTTACTATTGTTTGCTTTTCACATTTGTTATTTTCTATCAAAATTAAAGTCAGTTGTGGTTACTTCCCCCCTTTATTGCTACAATTAAAAAAATTTCAAATATAATGATGTTATATTAACCGATAGCATATGACAAGTATGAAAGGAAGAGATAATACTTAAAAAATAGTAAAAAAGAAGGAATATTGCCTTTGTATTGATTTAACAATGTTTCCTTTGATAATTTGCTAAATGTATGCATAGATACAGATTTGTAGTCATAAAAATGTATTACATTAGTTGTCTTACTAAGGCCTCATTTACCTTTCCAAACCATATTACCTAAGGAGCTGCATTCCAGAAAAAGACATCAGTGAAAGAAAAATGAATGGAATTTGTCAGAATTAGTGTGTTCAACTGGTTGCTTTGTCATATATTTCTCTAATATGCTTGGTCAATTTGTTCTGGCAGAGTGAGCAGAATGCAGCAATTCTATATTACTTAAAATTGTCACAACAATGCTAATTTATAAATAAAATTACCCAAGGTGTTGTGTGTACATTGTTCGTAGGGCTTGTAAAAATCCGCCAAGTGTTTCATTAGGAGGAAACAGACAGATAAGCAGGATGAAGTGCAAAGAAGGAGGACTGGAAAAAGTTAAAAAAAAATATTTGTGATTCATTTCTCCAATATTTCTTGAAATCAAGTTAAAATTTAATAATTTAATACATGTAAATAATCAAAGATGCATGCATTAAACAATTAATGTTGCCCTTCATTGAGCTTTGCCTGTATTTATCACTGGGTTAAAGAGCAGATAATCTCATATTAGAAATATGTTATTTAATCTTTGAGCGGACAAAAATATTGGAGTATTAAGAGAATCTGCAGGTGTCTATGTGAACTCAGGATACAGAATTGAAGCACATTTAGTTTTCCAAATGGAATAACAGAGGAAAATTAAATTCTGCATGATGGAAATATAACAAATTCTATCTCAAGTATCAGAAGTAGGTTTGGCTTTGCTTCATTCTTTTTACACTGCTTAATTTAACACATAGTTATAGAAAATATGTAAGCCTGTAACAAATATTAAATCCTGCTTTGGTCCCTTACCAACTATTTTTGCAGAGTTTTGTGTGTACAGAATCATGTTACAGTAGGGAGCCCTCTGCTGGCTTGAGATTATGAAATTTAAGACATAAATTTTCTCAAAACCCCGATTCTACATTCTAGAGACTTTTCAATGTGTAAAACACATTCTTTAGTAATGGCAAAGAAAAAGAGACTTTTTGCTAATCTTTAAATAGTTGTTTAGTATGTCAGAAGATCTTAATGGTTTCCCAAGGAATGAAGCATAAGTATGCATATATCCTTTTGTAACTGGGTGGCGAGACAACAGGGGCTCAGCTCCCTCCCTGTGGTCGCCGAAGATGTAACCAACAGGGTGTGTCCAGGGTCTTGGACTCACTTGCCCGAGGAATGGGGAAAGGGCCCTTGCAGCCCAGTGAGCTTACCATTCGCAGCCCAGTGAGCTTACCGTTCAAGTAAATATTGGACCCAAAGAGTTTAGCAGAAAGCAATTTATTAAGCAGAGAGAGGGAGGGAGGGAGGGAGGGAGGGAGGGAGGGAGGGAGGGAGGGAGAGAGAGAGAGAGAGAGAGAGAGAGAGAGAGAGAGAGAGAAAGAGAAAGAGAGCGAGCAAGCGAGAGAGAGAGAGAGAGAGAGAGAGAGAGAGAAAGAGAGAGCGAGCACACTCTGACACTGCCATGGGAGGGGAATCCAAAGGGAATATCTGTATAGGGAGAGAGGGACAGACAGCTCCCAAGTTGCCATGGAAGTGGATCTCAGAGAGGGAAATCGGCACAGGAAAGGGGTAGTAGTATTTTAACACTGGAGTTACTCCTGCTCCATTCATGTTCTTATCCAATGAGGGGTTCTTTTTTTTTTTTTTTTTTTTTTTTTTTGAGAGAGTTTCGCTCTTGTTACCCAGGCTGGAGTGCAATGGCAAGATCTTGGCTCACCACAACCTCCGCCTCCTGGGTTCAGGCAATTCTCCTGCCTCAGCCTCCTGAGTAGCTGGGATTATAGGCACGCGCCACCATGGCCCAGCTAATTTATTTATTTTTTTTGTATTTTTAGTAGAGATGGGGTTTCACCATGTCGACCAGGATGGTCTCGATCTCTTGACCTTGTGACCCACCCGCCTCGGCCTCCCAAAGTGCTGAGATTACAGGCGGGAGCCACGGCACCTGGCCGAGTTCTTTCAAACATCCTCTGGAGTGATCGATCTTCAACTCTGATACTGGATTGGCTGCTAGGTCCACAACACAGGCCCTTCCTCCCAGAGCTTTTCGAACAAAGGTGCACACCTGGAATTTCTACCTAGCCAGCAGTCTGGAAAGTCAGACAAAGAACTCCAGGTTCCGAACAGGCATGGCGCTGGGAAGTTCCTGTTTTTGAAACCATGCCTCTTGTGGACTCGGTTTTCCTTAACACAGTCCCCCACTGTAAAATATGTGAATTTATAGGAGTAGTCTAAAAATGTGTCTAATAATGGAAATGTTAATAAATCATTCCCCCAAATGATAAAAGATCCTTTTGCACCAAAGTTCAGTATTCTTTGAGTAAATTGAAATCTGTCTATTCTTTCTTTTCTCTCTTGGGTTTACCTCACTATGATTGTGAATGGTTTTCTACTAGAAATATAGATATTATCAAGATACCAATTTGTGCCAGTGAAAGTGGGAGTGGTTACCCGATAGGTAATATTCCTGAAACCTCCTACAAAAAATTATAACAGTGAGAAAATTACGACTGTGAGAAATCTGTCCTAACAGTCTCCATTTTGCTTCTGACCTCCAAGCTGTCCTCGTTATTTCCTGGGCACAGGCCAAGCTAACTTTGGAAGGTATAGTTTATAGTTTACCTTTGAAACAAAAATGATAACAGCCCTTTCCCAAAACAAACCCCATTCTTGCCTGGCGACCAGGCTGCTTTTGTAGGACTAATAAATTGGCCACAAAATTGGAAAATAGGCTTAGGAGTCATACAGCTAGAGGCCACAAGATTCTAAATCTCACCAGTTGCTCGTAGGGATAACATCACTATTGTGAAACCTCAGATTGGTGCTTGAGGTATTTTTTAGCTCCTGCACTCCATGGATCAGCTGGCACCACTCAGATGGATAAACTGGCTCATCTGGTCTTGTGGCTCCCACCCAAGAACTGACCCAGCCAAGAATAGCTTCAAGACTCTATGGTTTTTCTCTCTGACCTGATCAATCAGCAGTCTCCATTCCCTGGCCCCCTACCTACCAATGTATCCTTAAAAAACCCCAGTCTCCAAATTTTCAGGGATACTGATGTTAGTAATAATAAAACTCCAGTCTCCTATTCAGCTGGCTCTGTATGAATTAAACTTTCTGTATTACAGTTTCCTTGTCTTGATAAATCGGCTCTATCCTGGCAGCAGGCAATGAACCCATTGGGCGATTTCATTCCTAGGGCCTCTGTGTGTTATTAGCCAAGGCACTTGATTCTTCACTTTATTCTTTAACCCTGCTAATTTTCCAGTCCAGTTTTCTTTTGTTTTTAAAACACTAATACATGATGACAGAACATACAGCTATTATTAATGTTGTAAATTCATCTTGAGTGATACCATGTAATTAATGCTTACTGGAAGGACTATAACTCTCTCTCTTTCTCTGTCTCTCTGGAGGGAAAGTCCTAATAAAACGACACATCAATTACTCACCACTTCTAATGGAGAAATTCAAATTGACCTTGCAAATCATATGAAGATATCTACTTTTCCTAATACACCATAAGAAAGGCTAGAGAGAGGAAAGAAGCATTTGTTTATTGAGTAGTCCTCTATTAGTATTATTTGATTTAGTCTCTAGAATCCTAAGTTAGGAGCTATTAACATCACTTTACAGAAAATAATTTTGTGTCTTAAAGAAGCTAAATAACTTGCACAGGCCTATGAAACATAAGTGACCAAAATAAAATTTAAACTCTGTGAAGTTGAACATCGAAGACCATGATGTTTCACCATTTCATAATGTCAGACATCTAAACTAAGCCTTTAGAAGTATAGGCCAAGGAGTTTAAGTTCAGATTATTTTCCATTCAGTTTGATGCTCCAAGATACAAAATAAAGTTCTCAGGATAAGTATTTTAGTTATAAGATTAGTTGACAAGGTGAATGAGTCCAGAACTTCTGAACCTTCTAAGAATGGTGATGCCCTAGGTGTACTTATAGGATTGCCGGATGTCTGAAAGAAGCTACATGACCTTTCAATTTTCTCTAGGACTGCTCATTCCTGTAGCTCTATTTGTTGTGTCATTGGCTTCCACATCATTTCATTCCATTAAATTATTTTTGTTAAACTGAATCTAATCTTCTCAAAGCCCTGATATTTAGCAATATGTGCATTCCTAATCGTGTATCAGATGTTCAATTAGTTGCTAAAATATATGAGCACTTGTTATACCTAACATTAACAGCTTGCATGATTATTTATTAAAGATTTCCAAATTTCATTTTTACTAGTGATTATATAATTTAATCCCTCAGTGTGGAATCTGCAAATAGAATCATTGAGTGGAATTCTTTAATATATGGTATACGTTATAGTGTACAGTAATAGGATTTACTCAGGAGAGCAATAGAAAATAAGCTTCCTTTTTAATGTTCCCCCCCACCACCATGTTCTCATATTCATAGACTCCAGAAACCCAAGATAAAATAGTAAAAAACAGACAAGTTTGGCTTTCAGAATCTTAAAACATTTTTGATGTTACAATATTCAGCAACACAATGGAAGCAGCTTGGCTCTATCTTAAGCCTGCCTCAGTAATAATAACAATAATAATAATAAAAGACAACGTTCTGTATTTCTATACATTATCATTATTAGAACATTTTTTAAATCTCCAGTTCTGCCACCCTTTTTTCTGGACATCATATCAACTTACGTTCCTTCCTCTCCAAGACACAATTAGAAAAAATTAGCAAATTTAGCAAGCATTGATGTTTTTCTCTTGCAGATTGTGCCTTCTTTTTGACATTCTACAACTCTAGCACTATTTAAGTAAAAATTTTCAACCACCCCAGGCACCCCAGTATCCATGAATCATAATAACTTCATTCCGTGGGCATGTTCTTCCTTTGTTTTTACAGCAGCGTGCCCAAAATTGTAGCCTGTCTTGATTTACATCACAGAAACCAGGAAGAAGCAGTCTTTGCCTTATGCATCAGGATTACCTGTGGATCTTTTTAAAAATGAAAATTATGTTTGTAACATTGAATCTATAAGATTGAGAACATGCCAAAGAATCTATATTTTTCAAACCTCTGGCAATGATAAGGTGCAGAAGCTACAGCCAAACTAGAATGAAAGAGAACTTCTCTAGCCCCTCCTGTCAAGTTTCAGAAATATGCAGAAAAGTTGTACAGTGTGAGAGAATATTGTTTTATAGCAAAGATGTTAATTAAGAGAGGTGGTAATGATTAAGTAAGCATGGATATTTAAACATGGCACCAAAGTTTTCTGCTTCACATGGGATCATTTTGCATACATTCTAAAAGAAACTGAACCAGCCAGGCACAGTGGCTCACACCTATAATCCCAATACATTGGAAGGCTGAGGCAGACGGATCACCTGAGATCGGGTTCAAAACCAGCCTGACCAATGTGATGAAACCCCATCTCTACTAATAAAAGTACGAAAATTAGCCAGGTGTGGTGGTGGCACCTGTAATCTGAGCTACTTGGGAGCCTGAGATAGGAGAATTGCTTGAACAGTGAGCCAAGATCCCACCATTACACTCCAGCCCGGGTGACGGAGCAAGATTCCCTCTCAATATTAAAAAAAAAAAAAAAAAAAAAAAAAAAAAAAAAAGGCGGGGCATGGTGGCTCATGCCTGTAATCCCAGCACTTTGGAAGGCTGAGGCAGGTGGATCATGAGGTCAAGAGATAGAGACCATCCTGGCCAACATAGTGAAACCCCATATATACTATAATGGAAGATTATACATAAAGGTAATAAAATAGGAGTTAGAAAGAAGTTATTTATGCAGATGGTGATAAGTCCTCAACAAGGTTTTCCTTTTTAAGAAAAGCAGCCCCCAAATCATTTTCTTTTCGAACAAAGAGCAATTGGTAAAATCACGCTGCAGACATGGAAAGCCAAGCTAGAAGTTTGCCCAGGTAAATGCCAGCAGTTGTGCCAACAGAAAAGGGGCTATCTAGGGACGAGGCATGTTCAAAATGGCGCTTCATCTTCCCTTTTTTTGCCAACCACGTGTACAGTAAGAAGCAGAAAACATGGCGCCAGCCAAGTACAAAACCCATTTGCATACTAAAAAGATTAGGGTGGAGTGACCGGCTTCCTCCAGTGCTATGTAAATATCATATTTAGTCCAGCCAATCCTTGGGCCCTATGTAAATCAGACACCACCTCTTAATCCAGTCTATAAAACCCCATGCACTTCACCAGGGGCATGGAAAACCCACTTGGGCTCCCCTCTCTCTCTCTGTAGGAGAGAAGGCTATTCTCCCGTCTCTTTCTTTCTTCTATTAAACACTCTTAAACTCTCTTCTTTTGTGTTTTTGTGTCCTTACTTTCCTTGGCATGAGTCAAGGAACTTCAGGTAACTACCCCATACAATGACACTGCTTCACTATTAAAATATATGGGAGGGTTAGTTTTGGTAGATCCCTATTTTACACTTGCCGCATCTTCCAGCGTCTCTTGTAGTAGTGTGAGGTATACATGCACACTGAAGGGAGCTCTTCCTGTAACACAAAGTTAAATATAAAAGATGTCCATGCGTAATGGTTTCTGTCCTCCCCCATGGCATTCAGGCAAATCCAACTAACACATCCCTTTCAGAGACATTAGACAAGTGCAACTAACACATCCCTTTCCCAGACAGTACACAGCATGCGTTTTAACTTGCTGGTAAAATGATGTCTGTTGAGACAATCAGAGTCTAAAGCCGGCTAATTCTCTCTAGACAGGGGGTACTGGAGATCATCTAAAAATGGCACCTGGCAGCCACATGGCACACTAGGAAACCTTGGCTTGACCTACGTAATAGGCTGCAAGATGCATAAAATCATCAGGCTGCCATGAGCCTCTTGCTACCAAATTAATAACTCCATATTTTGTAAGCTAAGTACTGATTTGCTTTTGAAGAAAATTTATGCTAAACACATAATTTGCATGGAATGTTTATCAACTTATTCACAGGGTGGGGGAAGATTAGTGATATTACTGATTGCACAAAAACTGGAAGATATAAATGTGCTGAAGAAGCATCAGCATCTATTTCAAAAGTTTCTACTCATTTTAAGATATTCATGCTCAAAGGCAAGGATCTAACAGATGCAATTGCAGAGGGCATGTACACTCTCTGAAATGCATCATTATTAAGAGATCCTTTTGAGTTATTTTACTTATATATTTTTTCTTTTTTAATTTCATTTATTAAATCATTACAATTTTCTTGTACACAAACAAAAAATAAAGTAGTAGCAATTAATGTGCTAGCTCCATCGTTGAAGAACTTTGCAATTAAAAGATAACCAGTTTCATCTCACTGTAATCTGATTTTCCAAATGGAAATTCAGCTAATACCAATCACGAATCAGTATTTTCATTCAGTTAATGGAACTGAAGCAGTTTGTTAACAGCCTATTTCATGAAACGTGAAACATCTATCATTATTACAAATTAAAAAGTTTAATATTGAAAATAAAATTAATTTTGTGGTGATAGTATAAACAGAAATTTCGGTGGATTAGTATGATGCAAAGCAGTATTGTTTCTAAATTAAGAGATTCTTAGCAGAAAAATTGCTTGAAATTGCTTGTGTTGGACATAAAATTAATAGTATTCAGAGAGGTATATTGTCAAAATTTAAAAATATTTTATGCATACAAAGTTGCAGATTGCCTAGGAATTTGTTGGAAAACAAGTTAAATACAAAAGAATACATCAACAGCAAAGTATATTTTGTTGCCAGAGGTCAGATTTTAGAAGTGTACTCACTTCTAAATTGCAGAACAATTTTGTAAATCAAACCTGTGTCTTCTCATGTTGCTGAATTTTATGATAGAATCTGTCAAACTTGGTTACATTTGTTAAAAACTAGTAGGAGATCTTTAGAAAAATATCAATGAAAAGTGACAAAAGTTTTGTTCAAGAAGTTCTTAGTGAATTTCACTTATTGAAAACCAAACTTGCAAACAGGGAGATATTGAAATTGAACCCTATTAAACTAGAAAAGGACTGAACAAATTATATAATAAGAGTTCCGACTTCAAGTGAGATTTAACTCTTATACCCAAATTGAAGCTTGAGAATATTGATGAAGCCTCTAGTTCCAAAGAGATAAATTTGTATTATGTATCAAAAAGGAACAGAATTTTAAAGCCTATAATTCCACAGCTTCTAAATTTGGTTAAAACAATTAACAAGTAATAAATAAGACCAATTACTTGATACATTTTGCTTTGTAAAATATTTTTGAATGTTACTCTAATTGTAGGCAAAAATACAAGAGCTATGACATGTTGGAGTTAATTATTTATATCATTTAACAAGTAAAAAATTAGAAGAGAAAATATACATTTACTGTATTTTTAAACTTGTTAGATTCTTCATTACCTGTAAAGAGAGTATTTTCACAATATAAATGTTATACAGAGAAAAGTCATTTGCAAGTGTCTACACTTTTGATTGTTTTAACCATAAGATGAAACTTTGAGAATAAAGAAAATTTAAAAATTCAAAATAAAAACATCTTATTAGAAACATCTTCAAAAAATGACACTGACATGCTATTAAAGATAGAAGTGACTAAGAAAACTGATTATTGAGTATATATTAATAATTATTCCATTTATGTCATTTTTAATATTCTATAATCTAGATGATTACTGTGAAGGTTTTTAAAAAATTTGCTTTGATGACATTGAAACAGGAAAGTTCCCTGAGCCCCATCTGGGACTTGTGACAGAAGTGTGGCTAGTTTGCTTGACCAGTGGTGCTCAAACCCCTTATGGGAGGGGAGCACACAAATGGGCAGGTGCAGGAGGCAGCGCGAGTGCTTTGAGGCTCTGGCACCACAGTAGCATCTAGGGGTGTGTTACAATTAATGCTTTTTTAGCTGTTGCTCTCTATGGATGGTGAAGTGTTAACTGGCTCAGTGGAGAGTCAGGGCGACAGCATTTTACACTCTGCCCTCTTGTTATCTGGGTCTTTGTCGAGTGTCCAGGAAGAATCAGATCACATATAGCTGAAGGATGATGAATGTGAGGATTTTACTGAGTGATGGAGGTAGCTTTCAGTGGTTTGGATGGGGAACTGGAAAGGAGATGGAATGGGAAGATGATCTCCCCCTGGAGTTTGGCTATCCCATGGCTGATCTCCCCTTCAGACATCCCCAGCCAAATTCCTCTCAATGTTCAGACACTCCTTCTCTTTTCTTCTCTCTTGTGCTTCTCTGCCACTCTTCTGCTTGTGGACCCTGGGGTTTGGAGTTCTTATGGGTACAGGATGGGTTGCATGGTGAGCCAGGGTGGTTTTAGAAAAAGCAACATTTGGGGAGGAAAACAGGGATAACTTCTTATTTAGGGTCACAGTTTCCAGGCTTGTGGGTGGGTCCTTTGATGGGAAATCCCACTGTCCTGTTCTCTCTCCATATGAACATGGTTTTGTTATTTTTCATTTTTTGAAAAAAACTTTTTAGAAATAGTTTTGAATATTATATTCTGTAAATTTGCTAACATATTAAAACAGATTTTTGATGAATAGTTCTGTGTTTGTGTGTGTGTGAGAGAGAGAGAGAGACAGAGACAGAGAGGGAGAGAGAGAGTGAGATAAAGATTTTATTTGATCAATAATTTAGATAGTCACTCTACCAATAAAACCTATGTAAGCCATTCATAAATATATTAGAGGCAGGAAAATTCTTTTACATCATTTAACACTATTTAATGTGTCTATGCTGAAAAGTCAGAAGTGGAGTTAAGCATTTTTTTATAAGAGATTCAATTATTAATACGTAAAAGATATCTGATGAAAGTTCATGTTGAGTAGTTTGGTGTTCGTCCTTTGCTATGTCATCTGACTAAGGCAGTGTTTCCAAATTTGTGTGCTGAAGTTTATCTGCATCAAAACACCTGCTACCTCCAGGGCCTCATCTTAGACTGAAGTTATCCGGACCTCAGGTGCTGGTATGTGTACAAATCCAGAGCTTCCCAGGGGGATAATGTGCCACCTAAAATATAAGAATCCCTGTCCTAGAGGGAAAGAAGATTCATATAATCTCCCACATTTAGCATGAGATAATGTTAGTTGGTAGCATTTCTTGTGACCAGAAGCTTCTTTGCATGTTTGTGATTGCTGATCCTTGAATGGCTGAAAATTTTCTTTCCCATTCTATAAAGAAGCTGTCCTTTTTCTATTTACTTAAAATATAAATTTTATATAATATTTCCAAGGAAATAACCGTCACCTTTAAGCTCTTTAAAACCACTTTGTTCCCAAAGAAATGCCTTAAGTGTTAGCACACATGTAGTAAGTAATCCATTTATTGAGTTTCTTGAGGATGAATTTTGCTTGGTTGCAGAAACCAAAGGTAGGAATTGTATTTAGACTCTCTCGCCAATTTAGCCACTTGCTAGATGTGTGACCCTGAACAGACCTGGGAAGTGAATAAGAGGTCTTTAGAAAACAAGGCACATAACCCAGTCTGGTCATTGTTTACTTTAGTTCTTCAGTAAAAATTGGGAGCAATGGTCCAGGTCACGTCTGTGTTCCCTTGTGACGCTGACATTCCTGTATCAGTTAATCCAAATTACGACTATATTTTAAAGTAATAAAACTCGATTTTAATCAGATTTGGACTACTCAATAATTTGTTTTTCATTGGTAATTAATTAATGAGGTTTTATTTCATAGTATGTTCATTAGAATCAAGTCAATGGGGACAACCTTAGAAGGGAATCAGATGATTCAAATGCAAAAACAAAATTGTCTTCATTCTTTTAAGAATCTTGGAACAGTTATACAAATTCTAATCCTTATTTTTCAGACATACTTCCCTTTCGGATGCCTACTGTCCTTTCCCTGCTGTATATTTTATTCTGTTACTTCTATTTCTTCTACCTCCCTTATTCTTTCCACTATCGAGAATTCAAAGCTTTATATGAAGTATGATCTACTTTACTCTCTGCATGCTTATAAAGGCCGCCAAATTTTGACTTACTAGTTGAAAAATTGCTTCTTTGGCCTTTTTATTCTTTTGGAAGAGTAGAGAATCTCAGGTAGTTCCTTAATGAGCATTTCTTCAGATATTAAAAGCAAACAGCTGTTCACTGTATATATAGCACTTAAAAATCTTGAGTACCTGGACTACATAAACACCTCAGGAAATTCAGGTCATTTGATACATACAGAGGTGGGTACCTCCTTGGAGCAGCAGGGAAGGTTCCAAAACACAAAAGGAAACTGCTTACTGTGAGTATTAAGAAAAAATTTAGGTTTTAAGTTTATTATGAAATGTAAATGGTAAACAACGTACATTTAAGCAACTAGTATCATTTTTTAGAAATGTAAACCATCAGCTTTAACAATTCAACAAGAAATAACTTTTCCTATTGTTACATCTCTGTGCTTGAATATATGAGAAGACAAGATCAAACCTAAAACTTGACTTACTTTAGATATTTTCATAACTGAAATTCAGTGTACAACTTTGTGTCTTGAGACCCTTGAGTGGTATGGAAGGTGGGGTGCACTTTGGATGTTGCTGACAGGAAAGAAGGTGCTGTTTTTTAATACTTATTGGCTTATTTAACTTCAAAAAACAAAAAGTAAAGCATTAGCTATTAATGTGCAGCTTCCAAAGCTGAAGGACCTTGCAGTCACTTAAAAGATACCAGTTTTCTCTCACTGCATTCATTGTTGCAAATGGAAAATCAGTCGACAGCAACAAGTTGAGTTTCCTTCCAGCTCTTTAATGGAAGAGAGGTTGTAAAATGTTTATAAAATGGGAGCTTATTTTTCTAAGTCACTGGACAAGAAAAAAAATCTTAAATCAAAACAGCATCTTCTCTTTTTTAAGGAAGTCTTGCAAGAGACTATTTGTAAATTTCATTAATAATCAGGGGATTTTCCTCATGGCAATTCTTACTTCTCCCTGGATTTCTCCCCTAATTGTCATGGGTTTTTCTTAAAGCCTTTTGATGGTGGCTCACCCTCATTTTCTCTAATGCTCCTCTTCTTAGAATTCTCTGGAATTTAACGTCCACATAAATGCTCTTTCTAGGACCCTTCAACATATTTAAAAAATGCTCTGTCTACCAAATCAGGAGGAAGAAAGGAAGAAAAGAAAAAAGAAAAACGCTCTTCCTAGAAGCCATCAACATAATTTAAAAATTTCCCCAACTTTTTAAAAGGCTGCTTCTTCATCTCACTCCTGCTTCAGGCTAGCTGTGTTTATCTCCACTTCATCATTTTGCCGCAGATTTCCTTCAAAAAGTTGTCTATAATTATTGTTTCTAATTTCTCTCCTCTGATTCTCTGTTGGACACACTGTGATTTTGCCTTCACCCTCACTGTTCCACTGTTCTTTGAAAATTGCTCATATCAAAGTCAGAACAATGCTCATGTTAACTCCAGTGGTCAGTTCATGGCCATGACTGTCTTCTTGGTAGCATCTGACACTTACTAACCACACTGTCTTTGAAATATTTTATTACCTCAGTTCAGACATTATATTTATCTACTTTTTCTATGAACTCATGAGCCTTTTTGGGTGCAATTTTCTCATTTCCCCATACTCTCATCCTTTCAGTGCTCAGTATTTAGAATTTAATGCTTGAAAATTCTTAATTGTCTACTCTCACTTCTTAGGTGTTAGCATCCAATCTCATAATACTAACCATATCTATAGGTTGAAGACACCAAAAGCATATGTCTTGTCCATGAATCTCTCTTTAATTACAGACTCACATTCTTATTGAAAATATACTTATGTTTATTACAAGTATGTTAATGGATATATTACTATACTCTGACAAGTATAGTAACGGACATGAAATCTTGCATAGCACTTATTATGTGCCGGGTATTCTTAGTATTTTACATTCATTAACTCATGTGATCCTCATAATACCCTTATGAGATAGATGGTAATATGGCCTTTTCTTAACTGAGAAAACCGAATGAGACTTAAGCAATTTATTCAAAGTCATACAACTAGTAATAGGACTGCTAAATTCAAACCTGGACCTTCTGGCAACCAGGGCTGCAGAAAGGTCAATAAAATTCATACTATTCATCCATTGAAGTTTGTGTTGTCCTTTGTGAACCTCTGTTTGATCCGTATCTGTCTAGCCAAGTGGCCAGTGGCTGCATTTGGGAAGCGGCCTTATTCATGGCGGTGGGTCTCATTTGCAAGTTTCCCATGGGGGTAAAGGGGACAGTGAGTATGAGAACAGAGGTAAGGTATCTGGAAAGTCAAAATGTCAGTTTAGCACCCTTAAGGTTTAAAGCTAGATGCTGGTGTGAGGTTGGAACCAGATGCATCAATGGGCGAAGTTAACCCTTGTAAAGAATTTATGCAAGAGATCCTAAGGGGGGGTTAGCTTTAAACACCAACAAGACAAGAGGAAAACAGTCTGAAAATCAGTGGTAGCGATAAAAGCCCTTTCTTGACTCTACTCCTCCCCTCTACTTGCATGGCAAATGAGCTCTGGGCTTCAGGAGAGAAGGAAGATGTAACAGAGTAAAGAGAAATCAAGACCAAACTCCCAATACACAACACAGACCCATACACACTCTCATATATACTTGCAAATATTAAATGCACACCTCCTACTGGCAGCAGGGCAAACTGGGAAAGGAGTGATACTGGAGAGGGAAAAACTCTCATGAAGTTTGCTTTTCAAATAGGGACACTGTCATGCAAATTTGTGAATGGAGAATATTTTTGTATGACTAAGGTAATAAAAGGATTTTTGTCAAAGAACATGTAAAATACAACTGCTGCCCAAGATGTCATCCCAAGGGCAAAGAAATAGCTCTACAGAGAGCGTGGAGAGGCAATGGAGGAAATTAAAATCGTTATTTTCTTTTGTTATCGATGAGTCATTTTTTCAGCATAATGGTGTCCCTATGCAATGTACAAACAGGGAAGAATATCTCTTATGGAGAAATTTGGCAATTACAGGATGCAGTGTTTAAGCTTGATGTGGAATAAACAGTAGATGCCCTAATTTTCCAAGTAACTGATTCTTTTATAGCAACTCTTATTTTAAAAACAAGAAATGTGGGCACAATTCTGTAAAGTTTTCCAGCATCGGATAGTTACCTTGAGACATTTGAAAGACTGAATGATAAGTTTCATTTATGTATTTCTTTACCTTTTTAAATTAAAAAGAAAATGACTTTATAAGCCATTTACATGGCTAGCAGCGTGGGAAAGGTGAATAGGTCTGAATTAAATTTCTTCTCTATTTCATTCAGCACATTTGAAAGGCATGAAAGGAAATAAGACCAATCCAGAAACTTATTCTTTCTCTCCAATTTTTGCTTTTCCCATATGAGCCAAGCCTGGAAGTCTATGGACACATTAGGGAATGTTTCCACTGTGTGGGAGAAACATCTGCAGAGTGCACTGGGACCACCAGAAGTGGAGTGAGAAGGAAGCATGTGGGGGCGGTGGCGGCAGACAATGAAAGAAAATCTGGGAGCTGGTTAGGTCCAAATGTCCAATTGAATTGCCTAACCTTTAGTTTACCTCTTGGGTTATATAAGAAGTCTAAGAGCTATGAAATTTATATTAAAAACAATTTTTAAATGTCAATGAAATAGAATTCATAGCATGCTCTTAGAATTCTTTCCTTCTGCAATTATGAGAAACATTCTGCTTTGCACGTCACCCTCTGTAGAGCCTAAGTTGGGTGTTTTCATGGGTTTCTTCCTATTCATTCTTTGCAGCATTTGTTAACGTGGTCTTGCAAAAGACTAGGAGCTACAAGGCTCCTCTCAACCCAGAGGGAAGCACAGTGAAGACAGAGATGGATTCTGAGGAAATTCACTGTAAAACATCAGGAGCCAAAAGGGCTCTGGAAATGCAAATGATTATCATTAGAAAGTAATATGCAACTACTGAAGAAACATTTGAAAGAGTAGTGCGGTCTAGCAAAACAGTCCTGCAATCTGCATTCAATCAACACTGACCAAAAACGCCTGAAGCCAAATGCTCTCTGGAACTCATGAATAAAGCTTTCCAAAGTAGCTTATTACCAACCGAATATTACTGAAACAACAACCAGCCTTAGAGTTGACTTTTCCAATAAAGGGGAGAGTCTCTGACTACAATGGTCAAGGTATTGAGAGTGACAATAATATTTATATACCTATCAAATGCTCACAGATGAGCTTTGTGGGTCGATTTGATTTAGTCTACAACATGTGTAACTAGACATCCTGCCCACGAAATACCTTTTGTAGGAAGATAATTAAAATTCCGTATACAGAGTTTGAAAATCATATGAGGCAGAGCTTATACTTAGAAGACTGGATAGGAAGAAAGCAAATCTCGAACTTTTGGAAACTGCTTAATTAATTTTGATTCTAGGCAAATTTAATAAGTATCAAGGACAGTGGCATTGAAAATCTATTAACCTTATTCTGTTAGAAAACAAGACACAAATTCTGTATAGATTGTGATGTGTTCACTGCTCACCTGTGGTTCAGTACCTTAGCGGCCAGGTTTTGGACTCCAATCGTCAAATGAAAAGTTCTAAGGCTGGCTATGATTAAGTTTCAGACAAATCATCTGCCTTCTCTCCTTCTGGTTCACATGTGGCCTCCTGGCCTCCGTGGGCAGGGCTGCCTCTTTGAGATGCGGACTGGCAGTCAGGAGACAGAAGCCCCGTAGTTTTCCATGAAAAAACCACTTAGCCTACGGCCATAGATCACCTAGTATGAAAGTGCATGGTTTAGGAGACCATGTTCAGGGATCTGAGACCTCATTCATTTACCTACCAGAAACAGAAATACGTTCATAGGTAGTTTTTTCAACCAGTATTTGTTCTAAAGTTAGAACAAAATTGAAACCTAATGTATTTACTGTCAAAACCAGATAGGTAAATAAAACAGCCAGTAAAATAAGTACCTTAGATTTTCAAATTCAAATGTATTACATCTTTTAGTTCATATTTGTTTTTCTGAAAGACAGTACAATAAAATTAGTTAAAATCAATATTTAACTGAAATGGAACATTGAAGAATAAGATGATTGTCTTTTTGGAGGTAGTTTATATAAAAAAAGTAGGCTGTATTAGAATATGAATATAAAAAAACTTCCATAAATTTCAACATTATAAACTATTTTTTCTTTATATTCTGAAAGACATTAAAAGATTTTTGTTTTACTATCGGTGCCACTATTACATAGTAGAAAATGTACTTGCGCAGTAACAGTTCAATTATAGCTTTCATGACTCCCTTAAACTTCTTTTCTTCTTTCTCTACTTCCCTCCCTCCTGCTGTCCCTCTTCCTTCCTGCCTTCCTGCCTTTCTGCCTTCCTGCCTTCCTTTACGTTTTTTTTTTACAAAGAAAGATGACATTTTAATTTCTTTTAAAGTTTTAAAAATTCAAGTTCAAACAGGCACCCCGGTTTTTGAGAATTTACATTGAGACTTTTGATACATATTGAGTATATGGTATTTGTTAAAATATTTTGATTGATGGAGATGAAGAGATTAAATTAAAGAAAAGACTGCTTTTCCAGGAGGTATTCCTTTTAATAATTTATTTAAACATGCTGAGTTTTTCTGCCTAATTAAAATGTGCTTAACAGTAAACTATTACTTTATAGAAAACTGTGCTTGGTAAGGGACAGTCAAATTTTATGTGTTTAACAAACCAAAATTATTAAAACTCTTTTTATAAAAATTTATTTATTATACTTAAGTTCTGAGGTGATGGGCTGAACATGCAGGTTTGTTACATAGGTATACATGTGCCATGGTGGTTTGCTCATCCAACACCCCGTCATCTATATTAGGTATTTCTCCCAATGCTATCCCTCCCCAATCCCCCCACTCCCTGCTATTCCTCCCCTAGCACCTTACCCCCACAATAGGCCCCTGTGTGTGATATTTCCATCCCTGTGTTCATGTGTTCTCATTGTTCAACATCCACTTATGAGTGAGAACATGTGGTGTTTGGTTTTCTGTTCTTGTGTCAGTTTGCTGAGAATGATGGTTTCCAGCTTCATCCATGTCCCTATGAAGGACGTGAACTCATCCTTTTTTATGTCTGCATAGCATTCTATGGTGTATATGCCCCACGTTTTCTTTATCCACTCTATCATTGATGGGCATTTAGGTTGATTCCAAGTCTTTGCTATTGTGAACAGTGCCACAGTAAAACATATGTGTGCATGTGTCTTTATAATAGAATAATTTATAATCCTTTGGATATATGCCCAGTAATGGGATTGTTGGGTCAAATGGTGTTTCTATTTCTAGGTCCTTGAGGAATCACCACACTGTCTTCCACAATGGTTGAACTCATTTACTGTTTCTCCACATCCTCTCCAGCATCTGTTGTCTCCTGATTTTTTAATGATTGCCATTCTAACTGTCATGAAATGGTACCTCATTGTGGTTTTGATTTTCATTTCTCAAATGGCCAGCGATGATGAGCTTTTTTTCATATGTTGTTGACTATGTAAATAAATTCTTTTGAAAAGTATCTGTTCATATCCTTTGCTCACTTTTTGATGAGGTCGTTTATTTCTTGTACATTTATTTAAATTTTTTGTAGATTCTGATTAGCCCTTTGTCAGATGGGTAGATTGCAAAAAATTTTTTCCCATTCTGTTGGTTGCTGGTTCGCTCTAATGATTGTTTCTTTTGCTGTGCAGAAGCTCTTACTTAAATTAGATCTCATTTGTCTATTTTGGTTTTTGTTACCATTGTTTTCAGTGTTTTATTCATGAAGTCCTTGTCCATGCCTATATCCTGAATGGTATTGCCTAGGTTATCTTCTAGGGTTTTTTAGTGTTGGGTCTTATGTATAAATCTTTAATCCATGGTACTGGTACCAAAACAGAGATATAGACCAATGGAACAGAACAGAGGCCTCAGAAATAACACTACATATCTACAACCATCTGATTTTTGACAAACCCAATAAAAACAAGCAATGGGGAAAGGATTCCCTTTTTAATAAATGGAAAACTGGCTAGCCATATGCAGAAAGCAGAAACTGGACCCCTTCCTTATATTTTATATAAAAATAAAACTCTTATATTGTCTTTGTTTAGCCCCTCATGACATTAAAAATAATTTGTTTTAGGCTGGGCACAGTGGCTTATGCCTGTAATCCCAGCATTTTGAGAGACTGAAGTGGGTGGATCACCTGAGGTCAGGAATTCAAGACCAGCCTGACCAACATGGAGTAACACCCTCTTTACTAAAAATACAAAAAATTAGCTGAGGGTGGTGGCACATTTCTGTAATCTCAGCTATTCCAGAGGCTGAGGCAGGAGAATTGCTTGAACCTGGGAGGCGGAGGTTGTCGTGAGCCAAGATTGTGCCATTGTACTCTAGCCTGGGCAACAAAAGGGAAACTTCATCTCAAATAATAACAATAATTTGTTTATATATTTTTTATTTGAATACAACTATTTGATGCTTAAAGGGTTAATTCTCCCTAATTGCAGTTTGACCTAAAAAGGTGATAGACGCTACAGATTACCTTAACTCACTGAATCCTCACATTGACCTTCAAGTAGCGATTACCTCCATTTCATAGTTGTGGAAACTGAGCCTTAGAGAGTGTAAGCAACTTTCTAAAAGTCAAATGGTCATTGCATGTAAGAATCTGAAGCGGAAACAAGTGTTGACTCTAGAATCTTATATTACTGAATTGCAAGCCAAAGTCGACAGGCAAAAAAATCTATTTAAGTGAGGATGCAGTTGATAAAATTGCCTGCTTTTTTCAAGAACAGTGGTTCATATTAATCATAAAATTAACATTTCCTCAATTGCAAATTATATCAGAATATTGTGATAGGTAATAAAAACATAAATACTTGCAAATTTCAAATACCTTGTCTATTGTTCTTTCACCCTGCAGAATGGATAGGGCATGGTGAATGTTAGTTAAGATCCCTATACCTGAATCTTCTTCCAGTTGTATGGGTTTTGGAAATGAGAAAATTTTGTTTTCTTTAAAATCAAAATGGTGCAAGAATAATATATTAAGAGGATAGAATAGACATATAAAGGCAGATCCCTCCTCAATTGCTAATATATGCCATCATGATAAAAAAAATTACAAGGTATAACTGAAACAAGAAGTGTGATATGGTTTGCAATTGTGTTCCTGCCCAAATCTCATGTCAAATTGTAATACCCAGTGTTGAAGATGGGTCCTGGTGGGAGGCGATTGAATCATGCAGGTGGATTTCCTCCCTTGGTATTGTTCTGATGATAGATTTCTCACAAAAGAAGGTGTTTTAAAAGTGTGTAGCACCTTCCCTCACTCTCTCTTCCTCTGTCTGGCCATGTAAGATGTGCCTGCTTCCCCTTCATCTTCCACCATGATTGAAAGTTTCCTGAGGCCTTCCCAGAAGCCACTATGCTTCCTACAGCCTGCAGAACCAGGAGCCAATTAAATCTGTTTTCCTTATAAATTACTCTGTTTCAGGTATTTATAGAAATATGAGAACATACAAATACAAAGTTTATTATTGAGGCTGGGCACAGTGGCTCATGGCTGTAATCCCAGCACTTCGGGAGGCTAAGTCAGGTGGTTCGTTTGAGCTCAGGAGTTCTAGACCAGCCTGGGGAACACAGTAAAATCCCATCTCTACCAAAAATACAAAAATTATCCAGGTGTGGTGGTGCACACCTGTAGTCCCAGCTACTGGAGAGGCTGAGGTGGGAAAGATCTCTTGAGCCCAGGAGGCAGAGGTCACAGTCAGCTGAGAATGTGCAGCCTGGGCAACAGAGTGACATATGCCCCTGTCAAAAACAAATAAATAAAATAAAGTGCATTATTGAATATGTTCTAATATTTTTTATTGTGGTACAATATTTAAGATAAAATTTATCATTTGAACCGTTTGTATGTACACAGTTCTTATTTCACTTAGCGTAATTTTTTAAGATTTATTCATGTGTCAGAATTCCCTTGTTTTTCAGGTCTGAACGATATTCCTTATGTATGTACCAAATTCCATTTGTCCTTTCATCTGTGGGTGGACCCTTGGGTTGCTTCCATCTTTTGGCTATTGTGAATAATGCTGCTATCAGTATGAGTGCACAGTGTATGTTTCATCTATAACAATAGATTATAAATTTTATCGGCAACACCCTTAAAATTTTTGGAAAATCCCTGAGTTCTGTCATCCACTCTCAATGCAGTAAAAATATTTTTTGTTTGCTTTCTCAGGAATTGTAACTACTAAAACTATATAAAGCAAATCAGAACAAAAATAATATTTCCAGAATATCTAGAATGTTTCTGTTATAGTGAATGTTAAAGTTAAAGAAGGAACAAGGGAGGGCTGCAGTTTTAGACATATATATAATATATTGAATCTACAAGCTTATCTCCTCTTCTTCCAAAAACCTATGGCATTAAGAGCAATGGAATAATAGATATGTATCTACAACAAAGAATAGAATAAGAGGAAAATGATTAGAAAAGCTTTTTGGAAGTTAGCCAATTCATAGATGGGTAGTGAGTGGTAAAGTACTTTCATTTGGGTCCAGTGAAGAATGCAAATAGAAGGAGCTCGACCTCAGGAGAAAGTACTTTTGTCCCTAAAGAATCTCTGTTGAGGCCGGGTGCGGTGGCTCACGCCTGTAATCCCAGCACTTTGGGAGGCTGAGGCAGGTGGATCACGAGGTCAAGAGATCGAGAACATCCTGGTCAACATGGTGAAACCCCATCTCTACTAAAAACACAAAAAATTAGCTGGGCATGGTGTCGCATGCCTGTAATCCCAGCTACTCATGAGGCTGAGGCAGGAGAATTGCCTGAACCCAGGAGGCAGAGGTTGCGGTGAGCCGAGATCGTGCCATTGCACTCCAGCCTGGGTAACAAGAGTGAAACTCTGTCTCAAAAAAAAAAGAAAAAGGAATCTCTGTTGATAGAAATAGAAAGTAGGAATAAAATGTGGACATTAAAATAACAATCAATTGAACTTGTATGTCAAAGACCTCTCTACACTTAGCATAAGATGTTAATAGCCAGGCGATACCTCCTTAAGGAAGGAAAAGTGAGAATTCTTCTCTAATGAACTCTGAATAATTTAGGAATTAGTACCTACTATGGTTTGAATGTCTTCTCCAAAACTCAATGTTGAAATTTAATTGTCTTTGTAACAGTATTAAGAGGTGGAACCTGTAAGGTGATTATGTCATGAGGGATCTGCCCTCGTGAATAGATTAATGCTATTATTGAGGAAGTGGGTTCATTATCATGGGAGTGGGCTTCACATAAGAGGAGCTGAATTCATAAATTCAATCCAGTTTTGTCTATGTCTCCCTTGCTTGTGAGACTTTTCACCCTTTCATTTGCTGCCTTCCATCATAGAATGACACTTGCCGGATGCTGGTGCCCTCCTCTTGGGCTTTCTAGTCTCTAGAACTGTGAGCCAAACAAACTTTTCTTTATAAATTACCCAGTTTGTGATACTCTGTGATAGCAAAAGAGAATGAACCGAAACAGAAAACAAGTACTGAGAAGTAGGGCTGCTGCTGTTACAAACACCTGCATATGTGGAAGCAGCTTTGGAAATGGGTAATGGATAGAGGCTGGAAGAATTGGAGAAACGGACTAGAAAAAACCTAGGTTGCTGTTAATAAAGTATGAAGTGCAATTATAGTGAAGGCTCGGAAGAAGAGCAGGGTAGGGAAAGTCTAAATCTAATTAGAGATCATTTAAGTGGTCTTGGCCAAAATGGTGGTAGAAATGGATAGAAAAGACATTCTGATGAGATCTCAGACCTTGCCATAAATGAACAAAGTATTAAAAATTAGAATAAAGACTATACTTATTACAAAATAGGAAAGACCTTGGCAGAATTGTTTCATGTTCTAGGACTTTATGAAATGCAGAATTCGAGAGTGATGAACTGGAATATCGATGAAAAAAGTATCTAAGTAGCAAAGTATTGAAGCTGCTCTATGATGACTTTATGCATACAGTGAAATGCCAGAGCAAAGAAATGACTTAAAGATTGTACTTATAATTAAAAGGGAAGCAAAGTAGAAAGATTTGGAAAATTTGCAGCCAGACTACATAAAAATGTACATTCAAGAGAGATCACTAAAGGTGTGGGTAAGCAGCCTTTTGCTAAAGAGATTACCGTGGATAGAAGGGGGCCAGGCGTTATTCATCAGGATGATAAAATAAAGACCCCAAAGGCATTTCAAAGATTGTGGAGGCTTTCCTCCCAACACAAACCCAGAGCTTTAGGAGACCAAAATAGTTTTGGGGGATAGTCCCAGAGAATGTTTCATAGGTTTGCCACCCAGAGCCATCTTGGGACTCTCCTCCCCTCATTCTAGCACAGAATAAAAAAACTCATAGAACAATGACAGATTTCAATGTCATATTTGGTGGGGACATTTGGGCCATAGCATTCTTTCCAAAACTCATGTCCTTTTCACATATAAAATCCATTCATCCATCACAATAGAGGCCATCACATCGTTTAGGAGCCATCACAATGGCCCCAAAATCTCAACCTGTTCCAGCATCAAACCCATAGTCCATAGTCCAGAGTCTCATCTGAATCAAAAATGGGTGAGACTAAAGGCAATCTTTGTCCCGAGACAAATTTTTTCCAGCTGTGAGCCTATGATATCAAATTATCTACTTTCAGAATATAATGGTGGGAGTGTCATAGGATATACGTTCCCATTCTGAAAGTGAGAGCTATTCAAGAAGGAAGGGATGACTTATCTCAAGTAAGTCAAAAACCCAAAAGGGAAAGCAAGTGAGCTTGGGTGTGGCTTGATCTCCTGCTCTGGAAGGTAAAAGTCATGGCGGTGTCTATCGGTTGATAATTTTGCAGGCTCAAAGAATGCAAAACCTCTGTGGTATAGCCACCTCCACCTGGATTTCAAATGATGTCACATATAGCCTGGGGATTCAGGCAGAAACCTTCTGGAGGAGCAGAGACACCACAGAGTCTCCATTAGGGCAGTGCCTACTGGAGTCACGAGAGTAGAGTTGTCTCTGAGACTCCACAAATGTAAAGTTACAAGTATGAAACTTCAACCCAAGGAGAGAAATTTTGAGCTGAGCCACTGAAACTGTAGGGGTAGGGCTGCCTGAGACCTCAGGGCCCCACCACTGCCCCAGTATGTTCCCAGAATTTAGGAAATGGGGTCAAGGAGATTATTCTCAAGCTCTAAGACTTAATATTGCTTTCCCTTCTGGGTTTTTGACTTACTTGAGACAAGTCATCCCTTCCTTCTTCCATAGCTCTCACTTTCAGAATGGGAACGTATATCCTATGACTGTCCCACCATTATCTTCTGAAAGTAGATAAATGCATTTCATAGGCTCACAGCTGGAGGAAATTTGCCTCAGGACAGAGAGTGCCTTTAGTCTCACCATTTTTCATTCAGATGAGACTCTGGACTATGGACTTTGGGTTTGATGCTGGAATAAGTTGAGATTTTGGAGGCTGTTGTGATGGCTCCAAAATGATGTGATGGTCTCTATTGTGATGGATGAATGTATTTTATATGTGATAAGGACATGAGTTTTGGAAGGAATGCTATGGTTCAAATGTCCCCACCAAAGGTGACATTGAAATCTGTCATTGTTACAGCATTAAGAAATGGGATAGTTAAAAGGTAATTAGGTCATGAGGGCTCTGTCCTCATGAATAAATTAATGCCATTATCACAGGAATGGGCTCCTCATAAAAGGACAGGTTCTGCCTGATTTTTTCTGCCTCACATTCTTGAGTGCCCTTCTGTCCTTCTGCCTGCCATTTCCTGCCATGTAATGACCTTTGCCAGATGCTCATGCCATGGTCTTGAACTCCCCATCCTCCAGAAACATAAGCCAAATAAACTTAAAAAAATAAATAACCAGATGGTAGTATTCTGTGATAACAGCAGAAAATAAAACAAAAACTAGAAGAAAGTCTCCTACATTCTCGTATTTACTTCTTGCAAAATGTTATATAACACTCCTCTTGCCCCTCTAAAATCTAAATGTGGGAGTCAAAAAGCTGGGCTTATATACCAAGTACATACAGTCATTTTTATTACAGCCTCTTTCTCATATGGAAAGAGGCAGTAAAAAACACCAGATATAGGGAAAAAAGCAGCAAAAAAAAAAAAAAAAAAAAAAAAAAACAAGATAAACACTGACTTATACAAACAGGACAACAAAAACAACAAAAAGAGATCTACAACCAGACACATCACCATGAGATTTCCATGCACTACGGAAGCAAGTGTTTCCAGAGGGAAAGACAGATGATGCAGTAAATGAGTTTCAGACTTCTCAAAAGCATTACTCTGCAGGAAAGCATTGCAATAATGCCTTCAAAGGCCTTAGAGAAAAGGAAGTTTAACCTAGAATTCTGTATCAGCCACTCTATCAATGAAGTCAGTAGTTAGAATCAAGATATTTTAGTCATGCAATGACTCAAAATATTTCTCTGAAAAATTCCCTTCTTAGAGAGTTGTTTGAGGACATATTCTGGCCAAATAATGAATAAAAAAAGAGAGAGGAGATGGTAAGGCAGGAATAGTATATTCGACTCCTCCAAAAAGGCAGTACCAGGATGTCCTGCAATAATGCTAAGTACTACTAACAGGGATTGAGGAGCCTACATCTACAGGCTGAGGAGGGGTGAGAAGAGTGGAATACATAAAACAAATAATATAACTAGGACATTGGGAATAATTGACTATTTATTTGGATATATAATGAAAGTTTATTTTGTGTCCAAAAATCTCTGAATAGAGGCCAGGCACAGTGGCTCATGCTTGTAATCCCAGCACTTTGGGAGGCCAAGGCGGGTGGATCATGAGGTCAGGAGTTTGAGACCAGCCTGACCAACATGGTGAAACATCATCTCTACTAAAAATACAAAAATTAGCTGGGTGTGGTGGCACACGCCTGTGATCCCAGCTACTCAGGAGACTGAGGCAGGAGAATTGCTGAACCTGGGAGGTGGAAGTTGCAGTGAGCCAAGATCATGCCACTGCACTCCAGCCTGGGCAGTGAGACTTCATCTCAAAAAAAAAAGAATCTCTCAATAGAAATAGTAGACAATGTAACTGTGTCTATTGAATGGAGAGTATATGTATTTACCTTAGAATTATAAAACTGGAGGAAAATGGATAATAAGCAGGAAAGTGGAAGGGGATTTAAAAAGTGAAAAAAAAAAGATGGAAAATCTAATATTTTCTATTTTGCAGAGTAAGAGTTAAGACATGCTATTTATGGCAAATGGTTAAAAAGTAGAGGTTTAGGAAGAAGTGTACTGGGTAACATATGTGAACTTGTTACTTTCCTATCAGAAGAAGAAATCAGCAGACAATAGCTATGTTTTGTGAATAAAAAAAAGCGTTTCAAAAAAATTAGAGATTGAGGTACGAACAACTGGAACTAAAACCAGAAAACAGCAAGAGCAGTTGTTCTGGAAGAATAGAAGTGTTGATGGCTGCGAGATTGTTTTATCTTTGATAAAAATAAAAGCAGCTAATTTAAAGAAAAATAAAGACCAGAGAGATGTTTGTGCAAACAGAAAACTATATTTTCATTATGTCTAATATATTTATTTTAAAAAATTTTTGTTATGTTTCAAATGCAAAGACGTCTCCTCAATAAAAGCAATGTAGTTAGGCCCTTTAGTTTCTAAGAATTTGGAGAGAACAGATGTATTCTCTCATCTGCAAAAGTAATCTAGATCCATCAAAAATGTTTTAAAATCATGGTTTTTCCTCTCCTTATTTTAAAAGCATTAGATTTGTATTATTCATGTTTATGAAGTTCTTTAAAAATACCTTCACAATAAGTTTATCTGCTAGGCAAGAATGAGAGATGTAGTTGTGAAAGATTCAATGGCATGTCTTGGTCTCATGGGTAACCAGTGTTAAATCGTTAAGAACCCACGTCTTTTTGACTCTTGGTCCCAGAAACTATTGTCTACACTTCTGTTTACTTGTGAATAGCATCCTGCAAATTCTGTCAGAGACTGTGATTTCAGTAACACTAACGTGTCTCTCTTAAATGGTACAGATACTCAGTTTTAACATAAATAAGTTCTGGGGATCTAATGTACAGTATGCTGACTATAGCTAGTAATTCTGTATTGTTTACTTGAAATTTAGTAAATACAAATGTGCTTAAGTGCCCCCATCCAACTAGTACATAACTAAGTCTAATGAAGGATGCGTTAATTAATTTGATTTTGGTAATCATTATATAATGTATAAGTATATCCAGTCATCACGTTATATACCTTGTTGAATATCTATTATTTTTATTTGTCAAATAACCTCAACAAAACTGGGGAAAAATATTCTCATGTTGTGGTTTCTCTTAAGAGAAAGTGAAGAGCAAAACTTGTCTGCCCCCATACAGTGTATAAAATATCCTTTCTGATTGCAAACAAGAAATATTTCTTTACATATTCAGTTCTAATCCTAAAATGTTGACATATTTACATGTTCATGGAAAAAACTGAGTCAGTTGTAGATCAGAAACTTGAACATGGCTTGTCTTTTAGTCTGTCTCTATTCCAGTCTTCATCTCTATGCAGAGAAGAAAAGCGGAACAAAGTCTGAAGAAACAGGATAAAAAACTTTTTCGATGCTGCAATCACAGCGAAAGGAAATGTAAATAACGACTGTGTCTGCTTTCCATTTTACTTTTGATAAATTAGGCCGTTATAAATCTTGAAGTATAAAAATAGGAAAAGATAAATTTAGATTAGTGTCATGACAGCAATTTTTAAAAAGTGGCAGACCTGATGAAAATTTTGTTAACTATTGCTCCCAACACCATTACATTGCTACTCTTTGTATATGAAGGTGTTATTTCTTCCTTGTGATCTTGGTTCTGAAGTTCCATGCATCAGTAATAAATCTGCTCTGTGATGTATGTTACATATTAAAGTTTATTAGAACTCAATGCATACCGATGATCTGTAATACAAATTTCATAGTAAATACCTTCTCCATTTTCAATAAAATTTTCAATTTGCAATTTTCTTCAGCCTTGAGTCCCATATTTGTTGAAGAATTAATTTGAAAACCCTCATAAATAATATTTAATCTACATATGATGCTTTATTTAAAGTAAATTAAAGTTCTATAATAGTGAAAAGAGAATAGATGACAAGGACTACTAATGTTATTATTTAAAAATTATACTGTGCTTTAAAGATTAAAATGCCATGTGAAATATGTAATATCCTTTTCTTTTTGGACTTAAAATTGTTTGTTGAATTATCATTGAGAGATACAAACAAAAGAGGAGAGATTAGACCTTATACTGATAGGAAAGAGAGAATAAAAGAGCCAAAAATAAGTATCTAAAAGAAATAGGGATTATATGGAAAACGTTCAGATGTTTACTTTCACTGTAAACACCATAATCCCTACATTAATTACATGATTTTTTCCCCCAAATCATAACCATTGGGTGTGTTAAAACTACCCTTCTTTGTCAGATTGCTGCTTACACTAGGTATAGCAATTCTGAGTAAATGAAACTGAAAAGAAAAGAAAAGAAAATTATGTTCCCTTTTGTACTGGAAGACAGAGTAGCTCTTTTCTTTTTTGATACTGACATCTATTGGAAAAACTGAAGAATATATTGATATGTTGCTTTTCGAAGGCCAATAAAAACTAATTAAATTTGAAATTCAAATTTAAAAATTATGAATGTATAGTACATGAACCATTTTAATAGCACCATTCTGTGCTTGAAAACAGACAGGTTTTTAACCCTATAAAACTTTTTAAATTCAGTAGTTGTTATTGCAAATACAGTGATATATTCTTTAAAACTCATGCATTCTAGATATTCAATATTCAAACTTTTGAACTTTAGTAAAAGAAAAGAATAAAGTTTGGATTATAGTCAGTTTTTGCCTGCCAGGCACTCTGAATTGTTTTTATCATTTGGATTGATGAGATATGAAGAAAATATGCTTTCCAAAAGAATTCAATATGTGAAGGTCCTTTTCATAGAAAAAATATTTTTGGAATGTTATAGCTTTTTTCCCCAATTTATTTAAAATATGTGTATGCCCAGTAAAGCATGTATGCTTATTATGTAACTAGTACTCTCTTCTGTCTTTAAGTAGATCTGAGAGTGCTTGGTCTACAGGGTGTTTTGTGTCTAAATAACCTCTCATGCATTTCTATGGGAATACAGAGCACACAATTCTGAGGAAACACTCCTGATAAAACTGCCGATAAAGTACGCATTTTCTCTACCCTGGATTGGAGAGCTTACCAAGGAGTCTATCTTTGTCTTTGAGCTTTTACCAGTATGATAAAATCAAGCCTGTGATGGAAAAAATACCTTTCTTAAAATATAACTTATTTTTATTCTTAATTAGAAGTTATACATTAAAAATTACAAAAGAAATATATGATTACATTACAAATGCAAATAGTTTATGCAGAGTAAAAGTGATCATTTTTCCTCTAATACTTCTACTCCTCATCTCCTAGGTAAAACAGTGAACTTAAGTTTTCTAGACTTTAGGTATTTACATATCTGTGGATGTGTATGCACAAAAGCGATAGTGCATGTTTCTATCTATTATTTATATTTATATATAATTTGCACATCTATGTATTTGGGGGATATGTGAATTTTAGAAATTTACAAATTCAATACATAGAAGTATCAAAAAATACAAAAAAAGAAACTCCCAAGCCCCCAAATGCTACCATTTTACAAACATCATCTCAGACTTTTCACATCTCTAAACAGATATAAAAGAGAAAGATAAAATGAGATCATACTCATGTCATCTTAAAATTTAAAATATATTAAAAATAACCTGAAATTTGTAAATTTTTTACAAATTGAAAAAAAATCAAAGGGATCACTGACTTATAAGTGCTTTTTACCTAAAAGATATTAATTCTCCAAAATTAGATTCCACCAAACTTAAGGGGAAAAAAAAGAAAATACAAAAGAAATATGAACAAAAACATAACTTTTCGTTACATTTTCAAATTTATATCTATTGGCTCTTGGCTATGTAAAAATAAGGGAATTTGTAAACTTAAGCTCCTAACTTCCTTTTCATCCCTTAACTCATTTGTAAATGTTCATAGTTCGATAATGTTTAGTCCTGCAATTTAGTAGCTTTATACTTAGCTATTTTATATTTCATTTATAGATTTTTATTGTGTTGTGTTCACATTTTTTGCCCTGTTCATTTGTAGTTTCATTCTGATTCTTATGGTGATGGTCGAGGGACAGATACACGATTTTATTTTGACTTTTGTTACAGGGGCTAGATCTTACTCATACTATAATAAGAAATCAATGTGGCTTTAAGATTAAATAATCCTTTAGGCCGGGTGCGGTGGCTCACGCTTTGGGAGGCCAAGGCAGGTGAATCACGAGGTCAGGAGTTTGAGACCAGCCTGGCCAACAAGGTGAAACCCCATCTCTACTAAATAAATATGAAAAATTGGCTGGTCATGGTGGTGGGTGCCTGTAATCCCAGCTACTTGGGAGGCTGAGGCAGGAGAATCACTTGAACCTGGGAGGCGGAGGTTGCAGTGAGCCAGGATCATGCTACTGCATTCCAGCCTGGGCGATGGTATGAGACTCCATCTCAAAAATAAAAAAGATTAATAAATATTATATAAAATACCAAGCAATGACAATTTAGTCCATAGAAGTAAATGACATTTTATCCCTTCCTATAAAGTCAGATATACCATACACTGTTTCTCTGTATTTTGTTTTTGTTTTCAAGAAATCTGTATAGGAATATCCTTTAAATACATTTCTTGCATGCCTTTGTATCACTCTGGAGTGATACAAGTAAATAAATTTACTTCAGTAAATATATCCAGTAGATATACTTTAATAAATATATTCAATAGATTTATTTAATATATTTGCCTTTAAATAAGGAAAATAGATTTAGTAAACATTATATATTCAGGAAAAGAAGCTATAAAGAAATATGTCTTAAGCAGATATAATGAGATATAATTACTTGCAAAACCCTTATCTTTGAGATTTGTTTCCCAATTAAGTTATTTGTGCCTATCACTTGTGATGCTAAGGTTTTTCAGAGATAAAATATTTACTGGGTAGTGTTTGTGTATCAGTGAAAATGAGGGGAAGGAAACAGAGTGCTGCCCTATTCCTTGAGCTTCTCTCACACAGTCTCTGCAACTCTTGACTCTGTTCTTGGCCCTTCTCCTTTGTCTTCCTCTTCACCAATTCTGGATTCTGGATAAGCATAATTCTTCATCACAACTCTGGAGCAATGGAGAAGCTTAGCTTGCTAAGCCCTGAAAATCCACTGGGACTGAGGTTTGAGGAACTCTTCTGGTTCTCTCTCACCAGAACTTTAGAAAAAAAGTGTACTTAACGACCAATCCAAGTCTTAGCCTGTCAACAAATGTCAGCCTTCACTCCAACTGAGTCACATGTCAGGTGTTCTTTAAGTCTTGGTGCTTGAGTCAATCTAGGCATGATAATTGAATTTACCTCACCCTTCTGAGGTCTACAGAATAATTGCTGCAATCCCACATGTGACCCTCTCTGTGGGACTGGAGGTACCTAAGCACCAACTTCAACCTGAACCCAGGGATGGCTATGGAAGAAACCTGAATTGTAAGGGTATGCTAGGCACCCAACTTATTTAAATGTACTTATTGAGATTTACTTGATGTCTGGGTCATATCCTCTATGGACAGCTCTGTATCTCTACCTGGAATATTGGCAGTCTTGTACACAAAGGGTGGACATGGACACTTATTTTATTTTTATATCTGGGGATGCGACACCCTCAGGATTATAATGAAGACTAACTACAAATAATAAACTTACAAATGCAATCTGGAGCTTCTGCTCTAAGTCAAGCTGTGGTGAACAAAACACTCTAGAATGTTGTCTTTGTGAGGGAACCTACAAAAAGAGCACATCACTGTCTCATTGAGTTGTAGTTATGAATTATAGATCTGAGGTTATCCAAGGCCCTCAATACTTGTTTTATAAGTGGCCAATAGTGCTAAGCCACAGAGATAGTTACTTAGATATCAATGTTTCTCCACCTTTGAGACAGTCCATTTCTTCATAATTTCTGTCATTCTTTATGTTTGTTGCATGAATCCTTATGTTTGTTGCATGAATTCTTCCCCCAAATTTCTCAATTTTCTTGATATTTATTGCAATGTTTATAATAAGAAGATAAAAGGCATGGTGTTAATGTTAATTAAATGTTGAGAGACTGGTTAAAAAATTATAACACACGGCATAATACTAGACAGCCAATTAAGTAGTGATACAAATCTTATGACATGGAAAGGCACAGTAAATTGCTTAGTGAAAGTGTGTGCTGATTAAATACATTACACTTTACTAGATGAGGAAAGTAGAATATTCTCCCATATAGAATAATTCCAAATAATTTGTGTTGATATTCTGCTCTCCAGGAGGTAAAGCATAACTCCTCACAACCCAAATGTAGACCAAACATAGTGACTTCCTTTCAAAAAGTATAGTATGGAAAGGGGAAAAAAAGTGTACACTTTATACTGACAAATACTACTGTGGTGGGTGATCAAGGTCAAAATCAATAGTGATTAGTCATGTTGACAGTATGTACACTTGATAGAAGGTATTGAAAATGACATTTTACCTCTGCAGTCCTCCTCCCATAAACCATAACCCAAGTCTAAGTATAAGAAAAAAAAAATAAGTCAAATCTGAATATAGTAACATTCTACAGAATGCCTAACCAGTACTCTTTAAAACCATCAAAATATTCAAAACAAGGAAAGTCTTAGACACTATCACAGCCAAGAGGATCCTAAAGAGACATGATGGCTACATAGAACATATCTGTCCAAGATGAGATCCCGGAAGAGAAAAAGGACCTGGGGTAAAAACTAGGGTGATATGAATACAGTGTGGACTTTAGTTAATAACAATGTATCATATTGGTTCATTAATTATGACAACTGTGCTCTGCTAGTATAATTAACTTGGAATGAGGTATATGGAAATATTCTACTATCTCTACAAATTTTCTGTAAATTTAATGAACATTTTAAATGTTTAAAAATAAATGTAAGCCTTTGTTAGTGGAGAGAACATATAGATGAATGCATGTATATACATAACAAGACAGCTAGAATGACATTATAATATACCAACCTTGGTTATTCCTTGAGGGTAGGTATACTTTCTTTCTGGTTATCTGTATTTTTTATGTCATTTATTGCTTGTGTAATAAAAAATAAATGTTTCTGTTTCCTTTTATACATCTCATTTCAACTATTAATACAAGCTATAGAAATAGCACACAATAAAAAAATGTATTTTCTCACAACAGATCCAGAGATCAGGTTAATACTCTCATGCAAAAGTCAGAGCGCTGGGAATGTTTCACTCTCTCTTTCAGCTGCCTGCCTTTAGCACGAAAGCATTGCCCTCAGGTTTGCTCACCCCTGGTCAGAAGATAGATGTCAGCATTAATTATATGGCAGATGCTTTTTGTTTATATACATGGAAGAGGGGGAAACATCTCCTCTAAGCTGCCTAAGAGATTTCGGTCAAGTCAGGTAACTGTACCCACCCCCAACTAGTCATAGTTGAAATCACATATTACAAATGTTCACTGGCTTAAACCAGATTCTCTGAACCAGTCATTATTAATGGAGTATGTAATTACAGGTTAGGCCTAATCAAATTCAACTAGAACCGGTAATAGAGTAACATTCTCCTGATACATGGGTTGCCTGAAGAAGACTGAAACAAACTCCTTCTTATTTGTCTGCAGATGGAATGTGGAGTGGTCACATTATTGACTCCAACTGTTCCAAGTAAATTATAAGAAAAGACACCAATGAGCATGTTTTTATATGTTTATTGGCCTCATATATGTCTTCTTTGGAAAAGTGTCTGTTCATATCCTTCACCCACGTTTGGATAGGTTTGTTTGTTTTTTCTTGTAAATCTGTTGTAGTTCTTTGTAGATTCTGGATATTAGCCCTTTGTCAGATGGGGAGATTGCAAAAATTTTTTCCCAATCTATTGGTTGCCAGTTCACTCTAATGATTGTTTCTTTTGCTGTACAGAAGCTCTGAAGTTTAATTAGATCCTATTTGTCTATTTTGGCTTTTGTTGCCAATGCTTTTTGTGTTTTAGTCATGAAGTCTTTGCCTGTGCCTACATTCTGAATGGTTTTGCCTAGGTTTTCTTCTAGGGTTTTTATGGTGTTAGGTCTTATGTTTAAGTCTTTAATTCATCTGGACTTAATTTTAGTGTAAGGTGTCAGGAAGGGGTCCAGTTTCTGCTTTCTGCACACTGCTAGCCAGTTTTCCCAACACCATTTATTAAACAGGGAATATTTTCGCTATTGCTTGTTTTTGTCATGCTTATCAAAGATCAGATGGTTCTTGATGTGTGGCATTGCCTCAAAGGCCTCTATTCTGTTCCATTGGTCTATATCTCTGTTTTGGTACCAGGACCATGCTGTTTTGATTACTGTAGCCTTGTAGTATAGTTTGAAATCAGGTAGCATGATGCCTCCAGCTTGTTTCTTTTTTGCTTAGGATTGTCTTGGTTATGTGGGCTTTGTTTTGGTTCCATGTGAAGTTTAAGGTGGTTTTTTCCAGTTCTGTGAAAAAGGTCACCAATTATTAGAGCAATGCAAATCAAAACCACATTGAGATACTACCTCATGCCAGTTAGAATGGCAATCATTAAAAAATCTGGAGACAACCAATGCTGGAGAGGATGTGGAGAAATAGGAATACTTTTACACTGCTGGTGAGAGTGCAAATTAGTTAAACCATCATGTAAGACAGTGTGGCAGTTCCTCAAGGATCTAGAAACAGAAATACCATTTGACCCAGCAATCCCATTACTGGATATATACCCAAAGGATTATAAATTGTTCTGTTATAAAGACACATGCACAGGTATGTTCATCACAGCACTGTTTACAATAGCAAAGACCTGGAACCAACCCAAATACCCATTGATGACAGACTGGACCAAGAAAATGTGACACATATACAATGTGGAATACCATGCAGCCATAAAAAATGATGAGTTCATGTCCTTTGTAGGGACATGGATGCATCTGGAAACCATCATTACCAGTAAACTGATGCAAGAACAGAAAATCAAACACTGGATTGAGATATGAGAAAATCTCACTCATATGCAGGTGTGGAACAAAGAGAACACAAGGACACAGGGAGGGGAGCATCACACACTGGGGTCTGTTGGGGGGTGCCAAGGGAGGGACAGAGGGGGGTTGGGAGGTTGGGGAGGGATAACGTGGAGAAATGCCAAGATGTAGTTGATAGGTGGATAGAGGCAGCAAACCATATTGCCATATGTGTACCTATGCAACAATCCTGCATGATCTGCACATGTATCCTAGAACCTAAAGTACAATAAAAAAAAGAAAAAGAAAAAAAGACACCGATTAGCCAGCGCGGTGTCTCATGCCTGTAATCCCAGCACTTTGGGAGGCTGAGATGAGTTTATCACTTGAGGTCAAGAGTTTGACACCAGCCTGGCCAACACAGGTCTTTGAAACCCCGTCTCTACTAGAAATACAAAAATTAGCCAGGCATTGGTGTTGGATGCATGTAAATCCCAGCTACGTGGGAGACTGAGGCAGGAGAATCACTTGAACCCAGGAGGTGGAGGTTGCAGTGAGCCAAGATCGCACCACTGCAATCTAGTCTGGGCGTGACAGAATGAGACTCCCTTGAATTGGGAAATATGAACTAATGGTATAATCGGCAATCAGTAAATCAGTGGTAGATTCACACTCATTTGTTTACATATTGTCCGTGGCTGCTTTCATATTGCACAGTGGCAGAGCTGAGTAGTTATGACAAGCCTTGCAAAGCTAAAATATGTTCTGGTTAGCCCTTTATAGGAACAGCATGCCAACCCCTGACCTAAAGTCAATCATAAACTTTGCTCCCTTTCTTAGTGAAGAAGATCAGCAATCTTCCTGCTCATTTGTCACTTTATTGATGTCTCTCCACCCCATCAACCAATGCGCATCTAATTATCCACCTGGGACTAATAATAGACAAATGGGATTTGCCCCTAGGACAACTCTCCCGGAAGGCTCTGAACAAGATCAAAACATTAATCCAACTTCAAGGCTGAAGTTCCATTGTTCATCCTAAATGACTTCCAACTAGATTTTTCCATAGAGCCTATCAGAATTTCTGCAATGAGGGTATCCCCCAGCTGCCAGCTTTATTCCAGGTGCCTCTGTTTCACATCCACCATTATTGAAAGCATTTTCACTCTGTTGTGTTTTGAGTCCTATATTTTGACACCCCGAAACTGCATTGAGTGAGGGCTCCATCTAGTGACAGAGCGTGCATACTTCCTTTTCAGTTTTGAGTCTGAGGAACTATTTCTATTGCCTCTTAGGAAAATGCTTCGGCTTAAAAAATAGCCTGCCTCCTAAGGAAAGATTCTTTCTTTCTCGTACGTAATTAGCCAATACAGAGCCAAATGAAGACCATGTGGTAGGGATGATACACAAGCCGTGGACAAGCTCTTGAATTCAAGGTCAGCCTCTCCACAATTTCCTTCTTAACTCTGGATGCATGATAATATTTTGGGCAGCACATGCTGGCTAACCAGGTGGTGCCCTACCACATTTGAGCTTAGGGCCTTGTGAATGCTTTTGAAACAGGAAACGTTGATCTAACTATTAATGTATTACAGAGCTATAAAGACTGTCTCTCATTTTTCCATTGCTTTTTCTGATTCCTTACTTCTGTTGCACTAGCTTATTAGGGTCTGAGACCTGCCACCAGCATATGCTGGCATTCTCCTCTCCCTTTAGTAGGTATGCTAGGCATAGTTTAAAATTAAATTCAAACTGAGCATATGTGCCCTCAAGCTGCCTGTGCTGGCTAATGACCTGTACCTTTACTGAGGCCAGTGCAGCTGGCATTAACTGGCTGTACTCTGTGCAATCAGAATCTGCAGTAAACCTCTGTGTGGCTAACAGGTCATTTAAGGCCTGTGAGCTTGCATGTTTGCTGAGATATATTTAGCCTCTACACCATTGCTCGGGACCAGCTTTGATTCCTGTGTGTTCACTGAGGTCTAGCATTTCTACAGAGACAGCCCACTGCCTGCAGATAAGATCACTGTGTACTGCGGTGAATGATGATGTCTGTATCCCGTGTTTATTAAGGTTTAGAAGTGTTCCTCCAGGACATAGCATTTAAAGTAAATCACACTTTCATTTCCAGAACATCTTCCAAAAGTGCAGGATTTGAAACTTTAAGTGTTTATTGCCATATAGTTAGAGACAGGTTGATGATGCCAAAGCACTGATAGGTGTAAATATCTTGCTTGAGTCGACCTTAGAGAGGCTTCTAAAGTGGTTGGAAAGCTTTCAGAATAGTAATGTTAGTCCTGCAATCTTAGATAGATGTGTCTTTTTCGAGTTTAGTCTGATATAAGAACCTAAGTGAATGGCTAAAATGTGTTAAAATTGCCTTTAAAAAATGTTACATGATATATTTTTTCTTTTTCTTTTTCTTTTCTTTCCTTTTGTTTTTTTTGAGACAGAGTTTCACTTTTGTTGCCCGGACTGCAGTGCAATGGTGTGATCTCGGCTGTGCAACATCTACCACTTGGGTTCAAGCAATTCTCCTGCCTCAGCCTCCCAAGTAGCTGGGACTACAGGCGCATGCCACTATGCCCAGCTAATTTTTGTATTTTTAGTAGAGATGGGGTTTTGGGGTTTCACCATGTTGACCAGGAGGGTCTCGATCTCTTGACCTCATGATCTGCTTGCCTCGGCCACCCAAAGTGTTGGGATTGCAGGCGTGAGCCACTGCGCCCATCCCTTTTTTCCCCTCACATTTAGTGTTTGGAGGTTGTAACTGCCGAAGCAGTGTAATGTAGTCACCCAGGTTTCTGTTGCAGTCTATTCTTTAGCGTCTCTTGCAGAATATTACTTGTGATGTGCCTACTTATTATTATTGAATATAAATCTCTTCATAATTCTTTTGAATTAAAAAAGTCTGAAAGAAACTTTCTTAATTTTAGAGATATTAAATAACTGTTCTAAAGTAATACTTTATGAATATTTATGATATTAAATAACTATTCTAAAATAATACTTTATGAACTATTCTAAAATAATACATTTGTTTACCTCAACACCATATATAACCAAAATTTATCAATAATTATTTCTAGGTAGTTTTTCTCAAACTCTCCACAGAATATTTTTAGTATATTTCAGTGAAACAGCTTTTCAGTATTCATGGACGTTGTTTTAATTTCTATAGAACCTTGACTGCTATAAATTTTTATGATTTTATGATGCTATTTAGAATCTAATTAAGATGTATTTTTATAATCTATTGACAAAGTTTAGAATGTCAATTTAAGTTATTAAAAGTTTCCTAACATGGGAAAATAAAAAATACAATCATTCTCCATTATCTTTCTCCAACTATCTACTGGAATTCTACTGAATAAATAAGAGCCCTTTTGAACTCAGCATTTCTCAAACTGAGCATCTGACCTCCCTCTTGCACCCCTAATCTTGCTCCATCCAAAGACTTCTCTATCTCAGTTGTCAGAAACACCAAAATTCCACTTCCTCAAACAAAGCTTGGATCATCCTGGACTCCTCTACTTTTTATACTCCCCACACTGAATTCATTAGGAAGTCTGATTGATGTTACACCAAAAATATATGAAGAATGTGACCACTTATTACCTTCACTGCTTTTACTCCCATCCAGCTTCTTACTGGATTACTGCAGTAGCCTTCTCCCTGGTTTCTCCACTTTCCCCCCTTTCCCTTAAATAGTCTTCTTAATATAGCACCTGGAATGATAACTTTTCTTAAAACATAGAATGGATCCTGTTCCTACTCTGTTTCAAACCTACAAACAGCCCAGCATTTCACTGAAAGTAAAAGCCAAAGTTTTTACAATGTCCAAAGGGCTCCGTATGATGCGTGCTTTCTTCCTCTCTGACTCCTCTTTACTACTCTCTTCCTCCCTACTCTGGGCTCCCCATACCAGCATATTTGCTGTCCCTTGAGTACACCATACACTCAGCTGCCCTGGGACTTTGCACTCATTGCTCCCTCCACCTGGGTGGTCTTCCCCCGACATGTCAGCCTGGCTCACTCTTGATTCATCCCAAGTCTCTGCTCAAGCGTCTTTCTGGTGATTCCCCTTAACAGAGCAACCTGTTCTCTTCTTACTCAGCACCACCAGTCCTTATCTGGCTGTACTTAATCTCTTTTTCCTGTGATGTCTCTAGTATCCATATAACAGGCTTATTTATTATGTTTATTACTTAGTATCTTTCATTTCCTATAATAATATATACAAGGCCTAGGGTCATTGTCTGTTTTGTTTCCAATGTATCATACTCAACACATGGTACATACACAATTACTGAACAAATGAATGATGTAAGTAAGATTTTATATGAATATTTACTTATTTATATAAATACCTATAAATTATTTAAATACGCTTAAAATTATCATGTATGAGTACACAATAAATTCTTTAATTCCTTACTATGGAGCAATAATATGCTTTTAGTTCCCACTATTTTAATCTTTAATGAACAAGCATGTATGTAAATATTTTCGTACTTTCCCATTTATAAAAAAAGTGCTTCGGGTAGTTTTACAATGTCCCAATTAACCATGTGTTATATCTCATTTTAAGAAATTAAAGTATATGTGATATTGATTTAAGTAACATAAAGGAAAAACATTGTCTAGACTATGAACAGTAAAACTTTTTAGATCTGCTACTCTACACTTCTGGATAAGTTACTTAAAATTCTTGAGCTTGTTTTTCTCTGCTTTTAGAATGATATACACTTTGTTTATCATCTATGCCATTTGTTTATAAGGTTAAATATAATAACTTAAGGTTGATTATTTTAAGAACTGTAAGGCTCTTTACAGAGTGTAATACTGCACTCTGTAAATGTTGTTTTACCATATTAAATTACCCTCAAACTCTGAATTGTAGTTACCCTTCAGACTCTTAGGTTTCTCTGCTTTCAGAATTTTTTAATGTTTATAGATTCAGGGCGTACATGTGCAGGTGGGTTACATGGATATACTGCACGATGCTCAGATTTGGCTCCTAGTGTACCCATTACCTGAATAGTGAATGTTGTACCCGACAGGTAATTTCTCAACCCTTATTCCCTCCCTCCCTCCCCACTTTTGGCATCCCCAGTGTCTGTTATTTCCTTTGGTATGTCCATGACCTAAACTCATTGTTTAGGTCCCACTATAAGTGAGAACATGTGATATTTGTCTATTTCTGAATTATTTCATTTGGACTAATGGCCTCCCACTCCATCCAAGTAGCTGAGAAAGACATGGTTCATTCTTTTTATGACTGCATAGTATTCCATAGTGTATGTATACCACATTTTTTCTATCCAGTAATCTGTTGATGAACTCTTAGGCTGATTCCATGACTTTGCTATTGTGAATAATGCTGCGATACACATAATAGTGCAGGTGAATTTTGGATATGACAATTTGTTTTCTGTGGATAAGTACCCAATAGTGGGATTGCTGAGTAGAACAGTAGTTATATTTTTAGTTCTTTAAGAAATTTACATAGTATTTTCCATAGAGGTTGTACTTTACATTTCCACCAACAGTGAATAAGCATTCCCTTTTCTCTGCATCCTCACTAACATTTGTTGTTTTTTGATTTTTTATTAATAACTATTCTAACTGGTGTGAGATAGTATCTCACTGTGGTTTTTATTTGCATTTCTCTGATGGTTAGTGAGGATGAGCATTTTTTCATGTGTTTGTTGGCTGCTTGTATGTCTTCTTTTAAGTTACTTATAGATTCCGAATATGGATGCATAGTTTGCAAATATTTTCTCCCATTCTGTTGGTTTTCTGTATACTCTGTTGATTATTCATTTTGCTATGTCGAAGTTCCTTGATTTAATTAAGTCCTGTTTGGTTATTTTTGTTTTTGTTGCATTGGCTTTGGGGATTTTAGTCATGAATTATTTACCTAGGCCAATGTCCAGATAATTTTTCCTAGGGTTTCTTCGAGGACTTTTATAGTTTCAGGTCTTACATTTAAGTCTTTATTTTGAGTTAATTTTTGTATATAGTGAGAGACAGGGGTCATGTTCATTCTGCATATGACTATTCCATTTTCCCAGCACCACTCATTGAATAGAATGTTCTTTCCCCATTCTATATTTTTGTTGACTTCGTTGAAGATCATTTGGTTGTAAGTATATGGCTTTATTTCTTGGTTCTCTATTCTGTTTTATTCATCTATGTGTCTGTTTTTATACCAATACCTTGCTGTTTTGGTTATCATAGCCTTTTAGAATTAGTAATGAAAAATGTCCCAACAATAATAACAAAAATGCCTGGGACCAGACAGATTCATAGTCAAATTTTACCAAACACATGCACAAAAAAACTGGCACCAATATTACTAAAACCATTTAAAAAAAATCATTCTATGAAAGCAATATTATCTTGATATCAAAATCAGGCAAGGACACAACAATAAAATAAGAAAACTATAAGCTAATATCCCAGATGAACATAGATGCAACATTTTTTAACAAAATACTAGCAAACTAAATCCAACAGATATGAAAAAGATAATATGTCATGATCAAGGGATTTTTATTCCAAGGATGTCAGGATAGTTCAACGCATACAAATCAATAAATATGAGTCACCATATAAACAGAATTAAAAACCAAAAACCATATGATCATTTTAATAAATGCAGAAAAAGCATTCAATAAAATCTAACATCCCTTTATGATAAAAAGTCTCAACAAACTAGATATAGAAGAATATACCTCAAAATAAAAGCCATATATAAAAATCGAATGGTCAACATCATATTGGATGGAGAAGAGTTGAAAGCATTCCCTTTGAGAACTGGAACAAGACAAGGATGTCCACTCTCACCACTCCTATTGAACATAGTACTGGAACTCTTAGCCAGAGCAATAAAGCAAGAGAAAGAAATAAAAACCGTGCAAATTGGAAAAGTGGAAATCCAATTATCTGTTTGCTGGGAACGTGATCTTATAACTAGAAAACCCTAAAGATTCCTTCAAAAGACTCCTAGACTTGATAAATGACTTCAGTAAAGTTTTGGGATACAAAATCACTGTACAAAAATCCCTAGTATTTCTGTACACCAATAATCTTCAGCTGAGAGCCAAATCAAGAACTGAGTTTCAATTACAATAAGCCCCTGCAAAATCAAATACCTAGAAATATATTTAACCAAGGGGATAAAAGATCTCTTCAAGGAGAACTATAAATCACTGATTAAAGAAATCATAGATAACACAAGCAAATGGGAAAACATCCATGGTCATGCATTAGAAGAATCAACGTAGTTAAAATGACAATAGAGCCTAAAGTAATCTACAGATTCAATAACATTCTTATATTACCAAGGACATTTTTCACAAAATTAAAAAATTATTGTACAATTTATCTGGAACCAAAAAGAGCCCAAATAGTCAAAGCAATCTTAAGCAAAAGAACAAGGCTGGAGGCATCACTTTGTCTGACTTCAGGCTCTTCTATATTGACAGTTGTAGTATCAGAGAAAGAGATAGTGATTACCTTTTATTATTCTTTTCTTATTTTATTTATTTTATTATTACTATTTTTTTGAGGCAGCATTTTAGTCTGTCTAGGCTGGAGTGCAGTGGTGCTATTACAGCTCAATGCAGCCTCAATCTCCTGGACTGTGGTAATACTCCCACCTCAGCCTCTTGAGTTGCTGGCTCTGTAAGTGCATGCCACTATGCCCAGATAATTACTTGTCTTTGTTTTAGAGATGGGTTTTCACAATGTTGCCCAATCTGTTCTCAAATTCCTGAGCTCAAGCAAGCCACCTGTCTCAGCCTTTGAAAATGCTGGGATTACAGGCATGAACTACCACACCTGGTCACCTTTGATTATTTCTGATCACCCCATCCTAAAATGGCATAGCAAAACTGTGATAAGATTTGATCATATAGAAACAGCTTGAGTTGTAAACTATTTGCAAATTGTTAAATGTGTATTAGTCTGTCTTCACATTGCTATAAATATACTATCTGAGAGTGGGTAACTTATAAAGGAAAGTGGTTTAGTTGGCTCACAGTTCTGAATGGCTGGTAAGTCCTCAGGAAACTTACAGTCATGGAAGAAGGTGAAGGGAAAGTGAGACATGTCTTACATGGCAGCAGGAGAGAGAGAGAGAGAGCACAGGGGAAACTTGCAGTTTTAAAACCGTCAGATCTCAAGAGAACTCATTCATTATCATATGAGAACAGCGTGGGGGAACTGTCCCCATCATCCAATCACCTCCCATATGTCCTCTCAACATGAGGGGATTAAAATTTGAGATAAGATTTGGGTGAGGACACTGAGACAAATTATACCAAAAGCTATTTATTGAAACCTATCTAAAGATGACCTTCTGAAGCAGACAATTATCTTCATGAAGACAAGAACAATGTCTTCTTCATCTGTGCAGCCAGCATCCTAACAGGGTGCCAGATACATGGTAAATGGATTACACAGGGTCCTCAGAGAAACAGAACCAATAGAATGTGTGTGTGTGTGTGTGTGTGTGTGTGTGTGTGTATAAACATGCATATATGGCATTCATACGTGTATGGATTATATATATATATATGGATAAAGGGATATATGGATTATTTATGGATACATATATCTTTACATATGCATGTAAAATTTATATATATACATATATGTATTCATATGTATATGGATTTTATATGCGTTACTACATATATGACATGTGTATATGTATACATATACATACATTGTGTGTATGTGTGTGTGTGTGTGTGTGTGTGTATATATATATATATATATATATATCTATAGAGAGAGAGAGAGAGAGAGAGAGATCCATTTTCATGAAGATCTGCGGATGAGTTGATATTGCAGCTTGAATCCAAAGGCCATCTGCAGGCAGAATTTTCTCTTTCTTGGGGAACATTTGTCTGTTTTCTCTCAAAGCTTTCAACTAATTAGATGTGGCCCACCCACATTAGGGAGGGTAATTGGCTTCATTCAAAATGTATTGATTTAAATACGACTCTCCTATGATTTGGATGTGTCCCTCAAAAGCATTTGTTGGAAACTTAATCTCCAATGCAGCAGTGATGGGACGTGGGCCAAAAGAGAAGTGATTTGGCCATGAAGGCTCTGCCCTTATTGATGGATTAATGCCATTATGACAGGAGTAGGTTCATTATTGTGCAAGGGGGTTCCCTATAAAAGGATGAGTTTCACCCTGTTTTCCATGTCTCTTTCACTCTTTTGCCCTTCTTCCTTCATCCGTAAGTTGATGTAGCATGAAGCCCCTTGTCAGGTGCTATCCTTTTGATCTTGTACTTCCCTTCTCCAGAACTGTGGGAACTAAATTTTTGTTCATTGTAAATTACTCAGCCTCATGCATTCTTATAGCAGCACAGAGTGCATTAAGATAAATAAAGTCAAAATATACTTTCACTGCAATAGCCATATCAGTATTTGACCAAATACGTAGGTTCCTTAACCTAACCTATTCGTCACATAAATTTAACCATCAAAGTAGATGACTATTAAATATTTTTGAATGACTGTGCTGGATAATTATAAATATGTTTGCATTACTGATTAGTTTCATATGGAATTTATGGTAGTTTATAATTTTCAGTTATATTAAACTGTATCCTTTCAATTTTGTCATTTCATATGTGTACATTTAGGTAGATCAGATTTATAGATAAATAGATGAATGGAAGAAATAGATGGACAAATGGTATACAGACAGGTAGATCCAGATAATACAAATATACAGTTCTAGTTAATAACAATTGGGAAATATTAAGTCATTACAGATTTACATTTTATAATTTTTAATACTTCTTTGTATTAGACACAGGCCTGACAAAATTTACTATCAAGATTACTATAAAGTGGGATGAAAACAACTAAGAATTTGCCATAAATGAAATCCCTGCAATGAGAAAGGGAGAAATCCTTCTGCCCCCTGCGTGGTATATGAAGAAGAAGGGAATACTGGTGACAGAAGGTCAGGTGTTCTAACATTAAAGTTCCTGCTTCTTACTGCTCCCTGATCAGTCCCCTTGAAGTTTAACGGTGCTGTGAAAGTATCAACATATAAGAGAAGTCCTCTTCATCTAGCATGAGATTACTTGTATATTTCCAAGAGAACTTTGGGATTTGGCTCAGCTCCATTATTCGATATGGTGCAAAAGTGATAGATTAACACTCACCACAGGTGGTGGCTGGATAAATAAAAGTGAGAAAACAAGTTTATGCATGTCCTGGCAGAGAAATACATGGGATCTGAGAATGTTGGAGAAATAATATAGATGTACGGATCATAAGAAGAGACCACACAATATGCAGGACTTTTGTCACTAGAAGCAAATAGATTAATACCATGGACCTTAATGATGAGGGCCAGATGCATTGTGAGTATCAGATGTAGAAAATCATATTTATAGTATGCTTTGGAGTATTTTTTTCTGAGAATTTACAAATTAGCAAAGTTGACACAACTGGAATATCTTTGAAAGTATTATCCTGTCCTGTGTGCAGCCTGTTAGTTAGTATTCTGTCTATATTTTGGGACAGAGGGACAGCGTCATGCCTCAGATTCATCTTGGTACAGGTATTTTTAGCGTTACGCTTACTCCTTTAAAACTTTCTTGCTTCATTCCTGTTTTCCCTAGGAAAGGCAATGACAGAATTATTTTGTAAATGTACATTCTAACTGAGAAAGAGCCTGGGGAGAAAGTAGTCACCCTGTGTTCTTTTCCAGTCCTGGACTCATGCCCTAGGAGCATGCAGTGAGAAAAAACAGAACTGAAATTTCAGCAGAAGAATTAAAAACAAAGCAATCAATCTCTACACTTTTACCACTTCTGTAGAGCTTAAAGATTTTTATCAGACTAAAACCTTAAGATATTTAGAGAAGTTTATTTCAAATAAGGTCTGCAAAACGTGTCTCACCATAAATAGGTTTATTACATTTCCCAATCTCTTTGTATAACTAGAAATATATTTTGAAAATTCATCTCAAGTTTTTTCTGTTTCATTATGTACAATCAATCACTGTTGAAAGACCTGTACTTTTGTGGTAACATATGGAGTTTTATTGGGAATAAAATACTAAGAAAATATAATCAAGAAACGATCTAATGAGAGGGAAAAGAAATATACACATATTACTTGCTTAAGAGAATGTAGTTTCAGCTACCCCTCACTCCCACCCCAAAAATAGCAGCATTTAATCCAATTCTAGATACTTTCCTTTGTTCAACATTTTGTATTTATTTTTAAGGACTAAATAAAATGTACTTGCAGTCTTAATTTTTATCTTTATTGTTTTTTTCAGGAGTCCACATCGATTAAAACACTGTCCTGAGCCCTGACATATATTATGCAATTTATTTCCCTCTAGAAAAGAGATTAAAATTTAATTCAGAGACAGGAAACAAATAAGAGCCAATCAATTATATGCTGGGGCTATGTAGGCACAACAGACTGACCGATTCTGCTTTATGAATGGACCTAGTTTATTGTAAGTTCCCTTTGCCTTTGGGCCTTAATTCTCAGGGGCTCACAAGACATATTCCTTGGCATGAAACTATTTCCTTTACAAGAATGCTATTGTGATTCCACAGTAAGACTCCTGCATGGGAAAAAAACAAAACCTGAAAAACCAAAGGAGTAATGAGCAAAGTCATGAGGTGAAGCGTTTTTGGCTGCTAGATTTTATTTTTGTTGAAATTATATGTTGTTGTTACTACACCTTTTAAAAAGCGTTTCCCTGCAATTGCGCTCCTCACAAATGGAAAGGTTGTTTTTCATTGTTTCTCTTCTAAAATGTAATCACTGAGACTCTCTGAGGTCCTGAAACACCTGTGTCCTTCAGCAGTGCTTCTCACACTTGCCTAATGAGAACAATTGCCAAGGGAGGTTGCTAGAATGCGTATTCCCAGACCCCAATTCAAACCTAGTAACAGGTCCAAGCTCTTCTTTAGCCACAGTAGCTATGGTGCCTAGGGATCCTGGTACTTTTAGAGATCCAAGACAATGCACTAATTTCTTTTGAAATCTGAAGACAAAATATAATCCATCCTGAATTATATTTGTCTTTATATCAATACAGTCAGAAAATATCATGTTTAATATTTTTTATGGGTAAAGGAGTCCATTGAATATAATAGTGCCTGGAGTCCTTGAAAATAAAAATGGGATCCAACCTAGTAACCAGAATATTCAAGGCAAAAGCCCCAGAGTCTGCATTTCAACTAGCACTCACAAGTAACTTTCTGAAACACTCTTGAGCAGTGTTTTTAAAAGCTACACCCTTTCTGAGTTCAGTCAGGTTTCAATCAGAGAAATTGAATTATTTCAAGTATTACAGAAGGAATTTATCAAAGGAGTTAGACCTTATACAGTTGTGAGCAGTACAGAGAAATAATGTCAAGAGTTGAGGTGTGGAGGATTTGAGAAATCATCACCAGCAAGTGTGAGCCTGGGTGGGAGGGTTAGAAGCTTGCAGATCATCTGGGAAGCCAGGCTTGTCCACCTTTGGAGGTAGGACAAACAAAGTGAAGGTGAATTGGGATAAGTCTCCTCTAGGCTGTTGCCTCTGTGTCTGCAGGGGTGGGAGTATGGGATTGGAGTTCACTGTTTACCAGGACCAGCAGCCTGGCAAAAAGAGTGTGGGATACTGAGTAAGAAATAGCAAGGCAAGCTTGAATGTACCTGCAGGCACCTCCATCTTAGCCAAGCTGACCCATACAAATTGCAGCCTCTTCTTACCCTCAGATGTTAATTTTTATTTGCATAGCACATACTCTGCCCCTTTGGACTGATAATGGTTGTGTTATTCCCTGTCACTCCACTGTTTACTCCCCTAACCTCTTACTTACTAGTGGTGTTATTTGAGAAGGTTTCTTACCCTCCAAAGCCTCATGGTCCTTCCTCATACGATAATAGAGAAACAGTGCCTGCGTCAAAGGATTGCTGTGAGAACTGAATCTGATGAATAAGGTAGGGTATTTTTTTTTTCTTTTGCCAGACTGTCAAGTACATGGTAAATATTTGCTACTGGTGTTATTAATAATAAAGTAGATCACAGTTCAAGTGAATGATTGTGATATAACTGTAGAAAGAATTCTCAATCTGCCATAAACTACAGGGCTATTTGTTGTCTTAGTGATTTAGTAGCCAAAGAAAAGAATCAGCTTACTTAAAAGGAACAATAATTAGAAGGCTGACTTTGTAGTAGAAACTTTGAAAGCCAATAGAAAACGAGGAAATAATATGTTCACTGTGCTGAAGGAAAATAATTGTAAGACGGAGAGCCAAGATGGCTGACTAGATGGAGCCCGGAAGCGCTTTTTCCACTGAGAGAGAGTAGGCCATGAAATAGACTGGTGCACTCTAAATAGATCTTTGGGAAGACGGCATTGAGAGTGGACAGCGGGAGAACACAGACCCCGGGCTGAAAGGAGAGGAAGCTACTAACCCTGCATGTGGTTGCTGAGCATGAGGACTTGTTTCTGGCCCTTCCTAGGTCCTCGGGAAGCAATAAGTGAAACAAATGTGGAGTGGTTTACCCTTATTGTTGACCTCCGGGATTCTAGCTGCAGGAGATTCCACAGCCCCCATGGACATCTGGCAAGAACTGAGCTGGTGAGAACTGCCTGGGGAGTTGGCAGAGACAGAACTCTGGCTTGCATCGAGCCCAGAGGGTTTGGCATGGGAATGGTTGCAGTAAAGCACAGCCATGGGTGCCACTGCCTCAAGGCTGTAGCCTATATTGGCTGCCAGAACTGGATAGAACAGAGCTGTCTTGCCCATGGGACGGGGTCAGTCTGATCTGAGCACTCCCTATCTGCTAACCTCCCCCAGGGTCATCGCTTAACCACACCTGCTTGCAGCACAGCCTCAGCCTGCCAGCAGCCACTGTCACAGCTCTTTCATTGGCTATCTTGCCTAACCAATGCAATGTTTTTGCAGATGGACCCCTGCCAGTAAATACCCACCCACAGCCTTTCCCTGCCAGCGTGCACTTGCCCATACCCATCCCTAGGACCTTGCTAGTGCACATGCGCACATGGACTCCCTGCCACCCTGCTGGTGTACATGTGCACAAGGGCCCACCACTACCTCACGGAGCACTATTACCAGCAGCCCCCATTACAGTGTAGTTGCCAACAGACTGGGAATACCTCAACCCCTCTAGTGCAGCAGGTGCTTCACCTTGAGGTGCCAGAGGACAAAGCCAGATTCCTGTCACAACCCCCCATGGTTACAGCATGTAGCCCAGGAGTGCTGGACTGAGCCGTGGTTTCCTGAAAGTATCCAGAAACAAAGAAAATAAACTAAAGCCAACTTACACCGCACTCAAACCCTCAAGGGCATCAAAGAATATAAAAGCAAAATGCCCCATAAAAAAGACAGCCACTTTAAAAAACTAAAGGAACATCAGCCCACACAAGTGAGAAACAACCAGTGCAAGAACTCTAGTGACTGTTAAATCCAGAGTTTCTTTTTACTTTCAAATGACTGCAGTATCTCCGCAGCAATGATTCTTAACCAGATTGAAACGGATTAAATGACAGACATAGAATTCAGAATCTGGATGGCAAGGAAGCTCATTGAGATATAAAAGGAGTTTTAAGCCCAATCCCAGGAAAATAGTAAAACAGCCAATAGTTGAAAGATGACTTAGTCATTTCAAGAAAAAGCCAAACAATTTCTGGAAGTGAAAAATTCACAAGAGAAATTTAAGAATGCAAAAAAAAAATTTCCTAATGCAATTGGAAGAATTAATAATAGAATACACGAAACTGAGGAAAGATCTCAGAGCTAGAAGACTGCTTCCTCAAATCAACAAATAAAAATAAAGAAAAAACAGACAAAAATAAAGAAAAAAAATTTTAAGAAACGTCTGAGAAATATGTGATTATGTAAGGAGACCAAAGCTGAAACTCATTGACACATGAAAGACGTGGAAAGAGAGACATACTTCCAAGAGTGAGCCACTTGGAAAACATATGTGGGGATACTATCCACGAAATTTTCCCAATCTCTATAGAGAGGCTGAATACAAATTCAGAAAATTCAGGAAACCTTTTCATATTCTATACAATACAACCATCCTCAAGATATATAGTCATCAGATTCTACAAAGTCAATGTGAAAGAAAAAAATCTGGAAGGCAGCTGGAGAAAAGGAGCAGATCACATACAAAGGAAACCCCATCTGGGTAACTGGACTTTTGATCAAAACTCTGAAAAGACAGAAGAGATTAGAAGCCTATATTCAGCATCCTTAAAGAAAAGAAATTCTAGCCAAGAATTTCATGTCTGGCCAACCTAAGCTTCATAAGTGAAAGATAAATAAAATCCTTTCAAACAAGAAAATGATCAGGAAACTTGTTACCACCAGAAGAAATGTGCTTTACAAGAGGTCCTTAAGGAATTGCTAAACATATAAACCAAAGACTAATCTCTGCCAATTCCAGTGGCCTAGAATGCAGTTCACTGACAGTATAGAGCAACTATATAATCAAGTCTACATAACAACCAACTTATTGAAATAAAAAAATAAATTTAAAAAAACTTTTACCTTTGCACATCTTCAGTGCATCCCTGATGACGCTGCCCAATTCATAAATTTCTATCTGTTCAAATAAACTTATGAAAATGTTAAAAGGTAACAAAAACAAAATGAAAAAGAGTGTTGCTATTCTTATTTCACACAGAACAGATTTAAAGGAAAAATAATCAACAAGGACAAAGAAGGGCATTGTGTTACGTAATGATAAAAGGTTCAATTCAAAAGAAGACTTAACTATCTTAACCATATATACAACCAACACTGGAGCACCCAGATTAATTAGAGAAGTTCTTAGAGACATACAAAGAGACTTAGATAAGTAAACAATATTTGGGAGATTTCAACACCCCACTAGAGAAATTTCAGAATGCAAACTCTAGCAACATGCAATTTATCCACGTAACAAACCTGAATGTGTATTCACTGAACCTAAAATGAAAGTTGAAAAAAAGAAGAAAATAACCGTAAACCTAAAGCTGTATGTCCACAAACCTGTATTTCAAGAATAAGGCCAAAATATATTTTACTCATAAGAGATTTACCACTAACTAACAAATCGACCCTAACAGAAAATCTACAATATGCACATTAGGTAGAAAGAGAATAATTCCATTAAGAAGGGCCAAAACATAAAAAGGAATAGTAAAGAAAAGATGGAAAATGTTAACTAGGCCTAAATAAATGGTATTTTGAAAATAAAATGAATACTATTTGTAATTGATTCCTTCTGATACACGTTACCACTGAACAAGACTGTTTTGTGTTAGTTGGAGCCTCCCCTCTTAGGTGATGGGAAAATATTCCAGAATTGACAGCTTAACTTGATGCTATGACAAGCATATTTTATATTGTATAATAGTCAAAATAATAATGCTCAGGCTAGTAGAGGTATAATCTCCAAATCAAGAAATGATTTTATATTTCATATTATTTTTACCATTGCAATTTTTCAGGGACTTGCCTTTTACAGTCTGTGACATCTGACTACGGCAGAGGCTACTAGGTTTCTCTTAGTATACATTTTTCCCTCTTTGATAGAGTTCCTTATTCTTAACTAGTCACACAGCGACCCAATATGGAGTCTACTTTTTTTAGTCTTCTTGGTTGTTGGTTGTAGATCTGAAATTTAAGTTCTGGCCATGGCAATTCATTAAAAGATGATGGGTATGATATGGTTTGACTGTGTCTCCACCCAAATCTCGAATTGTAGCTCCCATAATTTGCACATATCATGGGAGGGACCGAGTGGTAGGTAATTGAATCGTGGAAGCACATCTTTCTTGGGCTGTTCTTGTGATAGTGAAAAAATCTCACAAGAGCTAATGGTTTTATAAAGGGGAGTTCCCTTGCACATGCTTTCGCTTGCCTGCTGCCATGTAAGACATCCCTTTGCCCTTCCTTCATCTTCCGCCATGACTGTGAGGCCTCCCCAGCCAGCTGGAACTGGGAGTCCATAAAACCTCTTCCGTTTATAAATTACCAAGTCTTGGCATGTCTTTATTTGCAACATGAGAACAGACTAATACAGAGTCCAATTTCCAGGATTTGTCTATAAAAGACAGAAGTGTGCCATTGATCTCCCCTCCCACTTCTCCAAGGTTGGAATGTGGTCCTGAGCCATAGCCACCTTAGACCCTCAGGAGGAGGCACCCCAGAGAAGGCTAAGCAACAAGAGGAGAGAAACTGGGATGTAAGACACTGCAGAGCATGTTCCTATTCTTTAAGCCATTGTGACTTTGTGTCTGTGTGTAGGGGGGGCATTGTGTGTGTATATTTTTTTAATTTTTTTGGAAGCTATATCCTAAATAATAGAGTGGTTATAAATTTATTGGCAAACTGAAACTCACTATTGCAAACACTGTTTAAATCTTTAAATTTCACTCAATATACTATTAACTACTTTTTATGGTGTCAATATTTCACGGATTTTCGAATCCTATTTTAGGTTTTAGAGGGTGCTGCCATGATCATGAATGCACTACAGAAATCTGCATGGAATGTTTTATGATGTTAGTTTCATCTGTGAAGAACTTGTCCTCCATAAAGAAAGCATGTGTTTTAGGGTTAAATTTTTGTGCCCTGTCCAAATGTACAGGTAACTTTAATAACAAGAAAAATAGAGAATGCTTGTTGGTTTCAATTTTAATAAAACTGAAATGGAGACTCAGCCAAGACAACTAACATATATAATTTCTTCATTTTAACAAAGAGTACTTTGACAGAAAACAAATAGCTGCTTCCTTTGTCTAGACAAAATCACTTTGTAAACTCTATAGAGTTAGGTCTAGGAAATGATTGTGATGCAGTATTTAAGCCTAGTTTTCATGCACCACTAATAATTCTAATACAGTTTTCTTTCTCTTAGTAATTCACTTGGTATTACAATATTTGAGCCAAACATTAAACCTTGTGTTTCATATATAAATTATTTATGTTCTTATTTTAAGAAACCCATTTCTGAATAACCTAAATTTGCAATAAGAAAGTATTAACCTTTCAGAATTGGTTCCCAAAATCTGAAATATTTTATAACATTTAATTTAATAAGATTAAAGGGTTATATTTCAAATATTATAAAAGTACATTAGAATTAACCATGTGGTTACCTTAACTGTGCTATAGCAGATTTTTATTTGTTAGTTATAGTTTGGTGAAGAATTAGATCTAAGTTTTGTTAGTTTTTAATATTAAAATGCACTGAATAAATCAACTCTTTCCAAGAATAAAAATTGTTCCCATTTTCCTAAGTAAAATGTAATTGCACAAAAATTTTAATAATAAAATATCTTCGGCTTCATTGCTAACATAAACTTACCTTTGAGATAATTATAAACAATACTTTAGAGCATATAATACCAAACATTTGAAGATGAAATTAGAGTTTTCTAATTTTCCCTGCTCTGGAAGAAAGTAGATATAGGTCATAGTATTCAATGTTTGTGGTATCATTGTGTAATGATGATTAAATTTCTGTTACTAAATATCCCTTGTATCTTCTACTGTGAGCATAACGGAGGTTGACATTATGGAAATATCTATATGGAAATATGCAAAAGATAAAAAATAATTTACTCTAAAGTAAAGTAAAAATAAAATTTAATTTTCCTTTAAACATTAGAACTTAATGGTTTAAAAATAACAAAAACACAGCAAAAACAATTATCCATAATACTACCGTCTTGAGATAGTTATCAATAGCTTGATACATTTCTATTTTGTTGTTTACTTTGAACGTATAAGCTTATATATCTATGTATCTATATATTGATGAAAATAGTTTTTATTGTATTCATACTATGACACAGTATTTTTATTTATTTTAAATATCTTTTTACATAACTGTGCTATTTTATTTTGTAGGATTTTTGTAGTCATTCTTTATTTTGCAGGCATTCAGGAAGCAATTACCTTTTCAAGAAAAATTAATACAAAGCAAGGTGAAGATGACATGTAAGACATAATCCATTTATTTACCATTTTATCTCATCTTTTTCAAAAGTATAGGGCAAAAGGAAGATGATATTTTGACACTATTAGTGAAAATAGTTATGCCACTTGTTATTAAAGTTTCCTATTGGAATGCATAATTTGCCATGCATGCTACTTGTAAGTTTTTAAAATTACAATGTGCTGGCTTTCTAATTCCTGAGTAATCTACTCTATTTGAGCATTCACAAAATGATTAGTATTGGGATAGTGTTGTTCACAATGACAAAATTCATTCTCAAAATCTTACCATCATTCCTTCCATTCTAAGAAAACATGAAGTTTTAATGAGTAAACTGTTCTAGAGTGTCAGAAACTATTGCTATACATGTTTTACATGTGTTTTAAGTAAAAAAACAAACAAAAAACCTTCAGTGCCAACTCTATTCATCTTATTTCACTGAATGTAAATGTGTTTTTAAATATTTCTAAATATACCTATAATACCACAGACCAAATACGTAAAGTGTAAATATTTACTCTTTCTGAAATGCCTTTTACTGTTAAAGTACCTCTGAGGTTACTACAGTCTGCATGCTCAGTTAGTGAGATGTTGGCATGCAGTGGGTCATGCTATGTTTCTGATAAAGGGAAGGAATTTGAGAAGGGATAGGTAAAAAAAGCGAGCCATATCTATGGGGGAGACAAATTGAGCACCACCTCAGCATGTCACATATGTTGGGGCAATAACAGCAAGTTGGTCCATTAGATTTACACAGCATGACTTTAGGGGATTCTGTGGAGTGGCCTGGCTGTGATTAAATGTTGGTCTTAGAAAAGCCTGTTGACAAAAGAGACAGTGAGATTTCCATTCATCATTTCACCTTCAGTAGCAGCAGGACTCCAAATCCTTGGAAACATTTAGTGCTAATTGAGATTGGTAATTTAGGCAGGTTAGTAGAAGAGAAAACAGAGAACAAATAATAAATCAAAAACCTGATCAATGAACAAAGCAATATAATTTATCATCAGATTGCTGGGGTTTATTTCCTGGCTCCTCAGTTTAGTAACTGTGAGATCAAGAGCTGTGATTTAAACTCTTTTTGATTCAGTGTCTCATTGGTAATATGGAGATAATAGTACCTAGATTCCGTAATATGGCTGTGAGGATTAAATGAGACAACTACTATAAGGTTTCTTAGTGTCACTTCTGATACATATCAGACATTCAATAAATATTAAATATGTATTAGCAGAAATGATTGTGACAAAGTGATCCCTTTTGTCTTTTCTGGGGGCAATCTCCTATTCCCCCTGACTTCACTAAGATAGTCTAGCACTTTTGTATTCCACAGCTTCAGGGGAGGTTGCATTGCCGAACCAAATCTAAAAGCCACTTACAAGACACACATCCCTTTGTGTTCTTTGAGGACTTAGAGCTTCAGGATGAAGGAATTAGATAAAATTCTTATGAGGATAAGTAGAGGAGAAATTATGAAATTGAAAGATTAAGAGAAAAGACCAATGAGAGGACACCAAAGGTAAAGTTTAGAAGGAGCGATTATGGAGGCTGAATAAAAACAGAATTCAAAGCCTCAGGACAGTACTCCTGTTGATATAAAACCCTGAAAAAAGCTTTCCAGATATGAAGAACCTCTACCAAGTTATGCGGTAATGTTTATAGATATGACTATTATGGTTCATAGGTCGGTGAATGTTGCTTCTATTTCCAGGCCATATTTCATATGGACCTAGAAAGATAATGGAGCCCTAATAATGACTAACTTTGGATTTCCCACCAAGCGCGTGGGATAGAGGCTTAGAATCAGTTTTAATTTGATGATTTAAGATTAAAACATGGCTATTTCTTATATTTAGTTTATGTAATTTGTGGATTGGGAACAATGTAATTATTAGCACAGTGGGGTGTGAATAAAGGCTTAGACATTAGGAGGAATATGGCAGATCTGGACCTTTTGATATTGAAACCCACTGTACAGCATTAGAGCTCAATGAATTCTTCATGGATCAGGCAGTTTGACTTTGAGAATTAGCAAAAGGTTAAGCCTACAGACAAAGACACACTGTCTTTCGGAGGGAGGGGAAACACTGGTTGAAATGACCTTCTTAATAGATTTTTTAAACATGTTCTTTAAATTGCTCTGTTACTTGGCAGAGTAAGAGTCCTAGCTTAGTTCTTGACATTTAACAAAAAAAGAATAAGATTTGAGAAAAATATAATTTTAATATTAATAAAATAATTTTGTGTATCAGTAACATCAAAATTAACACAAATAATATAATCACGAGTTTTACTTGGAAGTACATATTAGGTGTTCTAACTTCTATAAGGTCAAATCTCAGCATTTTCATTTCAAGCAGTTGCTTTAATGGTTTAAGAGAAAGCTAAAGTAGGTTTTGCATAACACACGGTTTTTTTCTGAGATGGAGTCTCACTCTGTCGCCCATGCTGGAGGGCAGTGGCACCATCTCAGCTTACTGCAACCTCCGCCTCCCAGGTTCAAGCAAGTCTCCTGCATCAACCTCCCGAGTAGCTGAGGAGACTACAGGTGTACACTGCCACACCTGGCTAATTTTTTGTATTTTAGGAGAGACGGGGTTTCATGGTGTTGCCCAGGCTGGTTGCGAACTGCTGAGCTCAGGCAATCTGCCTGCCTTGGCCTTCCAAAGTGCTAGGATTAGAGGCCTGAGCCACCGCGCCCAGCCAACACCTAGTTTTACACTATTAATATTACTTAATTAATCAGAAGTCTCCAAGAAGAGAAAACCATAAGCAACAACAAGACAGGAAAGGAGGTTGAAACAGAAACTGCAGTCTGTCCTATGAACACTCTCAAGGTCCCAAGGTGTTGGGCTCCCCTCAGGTCAAATCCATCAGTACTAGGATCAGGTGACTGGGCCATGAGGCATTAGCAAGATGGAAGTTCTTAGTTTATTTAAGCAACGTCAGAATCCTAGAAGATCAATAAATTGGTTTCACTTGTTAGCTTCCTGATTCCTAGAAGGAGGAAATGCACATTTACTCTGAAAAGTCAAGGTCAACTAAATATAAGCCTATCATCAAAGAGCACCAAACACACAAGGACACAAATATCCATTAATGAGAATCAGCAGAAAAAAAGTGTTTCTTTTCAAGCCCTAAGGATTATAGATATTGGAATTATCATATATAAAATATAAAATAAACACATGCAAAATGTTTAGGTAAAAACAAAATTGTAAAAAGGAACAATTAGCAAGAAACTATTTTAAAAATACAAAAATTTGACAGAACCAAGATAAACTTTAAGAATGAAAAACATAAATATTGAAATAATAATTTTCAAAAGCTTTATGTATGGGTTGAAGCATAGATTACACAAAACTGAAGAGAGAACCAATGAACTAGAAAATATTATCTGAAGAAATGACTAATGATGTGGCACAAAGAAGCAAGGAGTTTAAAAAAAGGCAAAAAAGATATTTTGAGAATGGAAATACTAAAATATGTCTAATTAGAATAAATTCTGTCTTGTGAAGACAGAATAAATAAAATGGTAGAGAAAAAATATTTTAAGAGATGACTACTGAATATTTTCTATTATAATTGAAAGATAAGGTAAAAATAACTTATGCTAAAAACTATTGTAGTGAAACACAGAGAAGAAAAAGTAAAGATTTTAAAAGATGCCAGAGGGAAAAGACAAATCTCAAAGAAGCATCAACTTGATCACCAACAACAGTAATGGATGCTTTATATATTAGAATAATATTTTCAGACTCCTAAGAGAATATACATATAAACCTAGTTTGGTATACTTAAGCAAATTAATTTTTATTTATTATTGCTTTGATTTCTTGGAGCTCAGTCTCAAAAGACAGAACAAGTCTTTCTCTATATTTTATGGCATATTTTATACTTTTGATATTATATTTTAATAATTTATTTCCTATAGTTAATATATACTTTATGATTTTATTTTTGCCAAGTAAAAAACTCCTTTTTTTGTTCAGTTTTACTACTCTTAGCCTGAATCTCTACTTGTAACATATTTCCTGCTATTTTCTACCATGATAAAGTTCTAATATATTTAATTTATTGTAAACATTATGTGTGTGTGTGTGTGTGTGTGTGTGTGTGTGTATATATATATATATATATATATATAGTTTGATTAAATGCTGACTAATGGCAAGAAAGTGAATCAATGCTAACTTACATACTATTTGTTTTTTGTTTTTGTTTTTTAATTTTGATACGGGGTCTAGCAGCTCTGTAGCCCAGGCTGGAGTGCAGTGGTGCAAATAAATATATTGGAAAGTAATTTGGCACAATCTCATAAAATTAATCATTCATATACCAAATGATTCAGCAATTCCATTTCAGTATGTACCAACTCCTTGCCCCTAAACAACTCTAATGCCTGACCATCAGGAGAAAAAAAAATCCCTAATGTCACTACCAAGAATAAAAAATTGAGAGCTAAATGATGAGAACTCATGAACACAAAGAAGGAAACAATAGACACTGGGACCTTCTTAAGGGTGGAGCTTGGGAGGAGGGAGAGGAGCAGAACTAATAACTAATGAGTACTAGGCTTAGTATCTGGGCGACAAAATAATCTGTACAAAAAACCTCCATGATGTGAGTTTACCTACATAACAAACCTGCACATGTCCCTGAGAACCTAAAATAAAAGTTAAAAAAAGAATATTGGAATCAATTAAAAGCCCCATTTTCAGGAGAATATTGTACTAGCAGTGAAAAATGAATGAATAACTACATATGCCAATGTGGATGAAATGTAGAAATAATTGCGAGAGAACTCAGAAACAAAGTTAAAATATATGTCACCTGGAGTCACACATTTTATGTGATAAGAATAATAACATAGCAAGTGGATGATAAATTAAAATTCCAGAAAGTGGTTAATTGGTTGAGAGTAGTCAGAAGAACAGACAGGAAGACACAGACAGACATTTAGGTAACGGGAATGCTCTAGATCTTAATTTTGGTGGTTAGTTCAGGGAGGATATTTATTTTATCATTAAGCTTTATGTAATATATGTATATGCACACAATGTTTATAATATGTCAAATATTACCGAATAACATTGTTAAGATCTAAATGAAAAAGTCAGTTTAGAGTTTTTGAGAATTTTATTTGTAGACTCAGGCCTTATATTGCATTTATTTTATTATAAAAAACACCATGGGCACTTTATCTTCATTCAAAAAGATTTAATTTTCTATTGATCGGCCTCATTAAAGCTAATTGACATTTTACCATCTCAGGCTATAGATTATTTGTGAACTGGTAAATACTGAACCATTGGCATTTAGATAAGGGTTTACTCTGCTTCAACCAGCTTAATTGACTCTTGATTGTATGTGCTGCAATATATTGCCTAGAAATACAGAGTTTTAAATGTTTTCAGATTGGTTCATGTAGTTTTGGATAAAATATTTTTCTCACATAAATAATTGAAATCTTATTCTGTATCACTAAACTTGGTGAATACTGATTTAACAGCTCAGTGTCTCAAAATACACACAATATATGGGATGTCAGGATTATGATACAGCCTGTCCAACTGGTACAGTGTACGCACATTACATGCTTTTGTTTTACTCTACTTAAATCATCCAGGAGAGAGTAGTCATGAGACTTACACAACATGTACCTCGCTATTACTTTCAAACTTCAGTTGCACAAAGTTTTTCTGAACCTAAGAGAATAAAACGAAGTGCCCTGTCTCCAGGACTTTCTAAAGGAACAGGTTCAGAATAAGTAACAGTTATGCAAGTTTGCAAGTTAAAGATACCAATAATAGATGTACTAAAAAAAAAGAAATGTCATTCAAGAGGGGAGGGCAATTCTAACTTTTTCCAGGGCTGGTGAGATAGTGAATGGAGGAACCTGAGAGCTGAGCTAGATTTGAAGTGGGTGTATGTATCATTTGTGGGTAAAGAGAGGATAATAGCCTTCCACCGCTATTGGTTCATGTAGTTCATGTAGCTAAAGCAAAGGGCCAGAGTATTGTGTACTCAGAAGCGATGAGGAGACTGCCATTCTTAGGAAACAGTGAAGCAAGGAGAGCAGTTATTTCAATTAAAGCCTTCTGTGTTGTTTCATTCCTCTTTCCTCATCTCCACCCTCTCTCTCCTCCTCAATCTATGATTCCACTCCTTTAAACTCACTCTTAGTCATTTCACTCCCCAGCTTAAAAACATTCACTGACATTCCCTTACATATGATGACATTTATTCTGGGGTTTGAACTCAAGGACCTCCTCCACATGATCATAATAGTTCTTGTGAACCCTCATTCATACTCATCTCCTGCTATAAAACTCTTTCATGAAAAAAATGAATCCATCTTCTGTCTTCCATCGTTGGTTTGTATGCTGGTCTGTACTTGATGTTACATGTCCACCTCAATCACCACTGCACCACGACCTTTGCCATCGGTTTCAGGATTCCTATCAAGCCCTCCTTCCTCTAAAACATTCCCCGAATCTCTGAGGAACAATTTCTTCTTCATAATTCTCTACAGTACTGAAAGTACAACACCTAATTAACTATTAACAATTTGAATAACAGAAACTGAAGAATTATGAACAGGGAAAAATAACAAATAAAAATAAAAAAGAAATCTTCATTACTGAAGATAATAAATTATCAGATAACAAATATCCAAGTTTCCCAGCAAAATGTATAACAAAATAATTGTTCCAGTATACATCATTCTGAAATTTCTGAACTGCATTGATGAAAAGAATATTCAAAGCTTTCTAGAGATGCAAGTTACTGGCTAATGTCTAAGAAATATCAGAAACCACGAATACTTGAAGGCATTGGAAGAAGGCTTTCACATTCTAATAAGAGAAAATAATTTTGAACCTAGGCTTCTATATGCAGAAAATTAACAACCAACTGTGGAATGTAAAAAAATAAATCATTCTCAGATATGCAGGACCAGGGCATCTTACATTCTATGGAGTTTTTCATTGGTCTCTTATGAGAATAGGCTTTGGCAAGCCAAAGAATTAAACTAAGGGAGAGGAAGTCATGGAACCCAGAGAACAGTCTCTAGGGTAGAATTTCAGTGTAGGGAAACCTCTGTGGGACACCTGTATAACACATCTAGAAGGTAAACCATCTCAGAGGGGAATTCTGGAGGGGTAAAACTTGACAAGAGATAGGTAGTGGAAGAAATAGAACCATTAGATGCTGTTAAAACAAATAAACACACACCCCACAACAATAAAGGTGGTCCTATTAGAAATTAATTGCTTTCATATAAAGCATACAAAGTATGACATAAAACAGTTTAGGGGCCAGGTGTGGTGGCTCACGCCTGTAATCCCAGCGCTTTGAGAGGCTGAGGTGAGTGGATCCCCTGAGGTTGCGAGTTCGAGACCAGCCTGACCAACATGGAGAAACTCGCTCTCTACTATAAACACAAAATTAACTGGCCGAGGTAGCACATGCCTGTAATCCCAGCTACTCAGGAGGCTGAGGCAAGAGAATCGCTTGAACCTGGGAGGTGGAGGTTGTGCTGAGCAAAGATCACGCCACTGCACTCTAGTCTGGGCAACAAAAGCGAAACTCCTCTCAAAAAAAAAAAAAAATTATGGACTGTAAGAAAACACATTATTCTTCCTTCATGCAGGAAACCTTAATTTTCAAGTACTCCAGAGACTGTGATTTTGGACCCAATGGAGAAGGAACAGAATTCGAACACACTATTAGTGACAGAATGGAATCTTAGTAATAATGTAAATGCTCCTTTTCAAAAAAAATTACAGATGTTAGAGTCAACCAATTCGAAAGCAATGATGACTCAACTGCAGAGGGAATGTGGGTGTAAATACCTTGATTATATAAATGGAATAGTGCAGCTGACAGTAATTAGGAGACAAAAAGCAGGGAGAAAAGGTGCAAGAGAGGGTAGGGGAGCTTGTACCTTTTTTTTTTTTTTTTAACAATATGACACATCAGGATATGATATTAGGCTGGGTGTGGTACCTCACGCCTCTAATCCCAGCACTTTGGGAGGCCAAGACAGAAGGATCACTTGAGGTCAGGAGTTCAAGATCAGTCTGACCAATATGGTGAAATCCTGTCTCTACTAAAAATACAAAATTAGCCGGCCATGATGGCACATGCCTTTAATCCCAGATATTCAGGAGGCTGAGAGAAGAGAATCACTTGAACCCAGGAGGTGGAGGTTGCAGTGAGCCAAGACGGCCATTGCACACTAGCCTGGGCAATAAGAGCAAAACTCGGTAGAAGCAGAGTAAACCCTTATCTAAACACCAGTGGTTCAATATTTACCAGTTCACAAATAATGTATAGCCTGAGATGGTAAAATATCAAAATCAAAAAGCAAAAAAAAAGAAAAAATATATAATATTAAATGTTGAGAAAAAAATATTCATTACATGAATAAAAATACAAAATTTAAAATAGACATTTAAAATAATAAGTAGCAAGGATTTGAAGAAATATAGCTGGAGGAGGGGAAGTAAAAACAAACCCCTCATATTTCCTATGGGAATATTAATGCATTCTGTTTAAAGTTGGTATAGTGGCTAAAGTTGATGATATATTAAGAAATAGAGGAATAAGCAGAGTACCTAGAGATATAAAGACAAATACCAGAAGAAATCGAAACAGGAGCATTTAAGAGTCCTCTGAGGAACAGGACTTTGGTTTCAGATATAATTCCTTTTTATCCTTAGTTTTTTTTTATTTGATATACAACTATGTTAATGAATATTTATAAAACTATAGATTTTTAGAGCAATATGTTATTTAAGTATGCAGTTTTTGATTGAAAAATATCCTTTACATTCATTTTCTAAGCCAGTCTGTTTCCAAACATTGAAGAAAAACTCATAAAATCAAAATATATGGCTGTTTCATCTGTGATGGCGAACGTTCCAGTCATGAAGACAAGTCACTGGATGCTAATTTGAGAGGTGACATTCTCCAAATTTAGTGGGGAGTGGATACTTTGAACAGAGAGGCAGTTCAAAGATTGTGTTCAGCTTCCATAGCTTCCTGGGTTCCATTTTCATAATGAGTCTTTGTTACCATGCTAAAACTTCTCTTAACTACCACATTGGTAGAAAAAACTATAGGCACATGTATATGCAGCACATACAAACAAACACACACACTAGTATAAATAAATTTTGATTAGCTATGTTATTATTCTCCACTGTATATACATATACTTGAAATTATATATGTAATATATAATACATATAATTTAAATTTTACATATGTACAAATAATTTGTTCTTGGAATAGGATGGATAATTTAGTTTTTTAATATCTGTAATCTGGAAATAAGGAGAGTTATGTAGTGATATAGTCACTGAAAATATATAAACGTCATTTATGTGTAAACTGAAAGTTTCCACTGTTGACTTGGTTAGATTTAATTCCCTAGTCACATTGCCATTAGCTCTCAGTTACGTGGATATGCAGTGTTTTATGGAAAATGTTTTATGTTCCCCAATTTCACTATCAAACTGCTTTCTTTCCCTTCCTTCCTCAAAAATCCTAACTCCACTGTTCAAAACAGCAAAGGCACGGAATCAACTTAAATGCCGTTAATGGTAGACTAGATAAAGAAATGTGGTACCTGTAACCATGGGATACTACATAGCCATAAAAAAAAGGGGGTCATGTCCTTTGCAGCAACATGGATGAAGCTATCAGTCATTGTCCTAAGCCAACTAACGCAGGAACAGAAAACCAAATTCCACATGTTCTCCCTTTTAAGTGGGAACTAAACTGAGTGCACATGGGCACAAAGTAGGGAACAACAGACACCAGGGCCTACTTGAGGGCGGAGGGTGGGAGGAGAATGAGGATTGAAAATACCTACTGAGGCATATTGCATAAGCTCAGGAGTTTGAAGCCAGCCTGGGCAACATGGCGAAACCCCATCTGTACAAAGAAACATACAAAAAATTAGCCAGGTATGATGGTATGCACCTGTGATCCCAGCTACTCAGGAGGCTAAGGTAGGAGGATCACTTGAGATCAGGAGGTGGAGGTTGCATTGAGCCAAGATCATGCCACTGGACTCAGCCTGGGTGAGAGAGCCAGACCCTGCCTCAGACAAGGAAAAAAACACAAAATAACTATTAGGTGCTATGCTTTTTTCCTACGTGACAAAATAATCTGTACATCAAAGCCCTCTGACATGCCATCTACCCATGTAACAAATCGACACATGTAACTCTGAACCTAAAGTAAAAGTTAAAAAAAGTAATGTTCTCAAACTCTCTAGTACTTAGATATAGGGAAAACAACAGAAAGGTGAGCAAAAGTTTATGTGCTTAAGAACTGGAACAATTGTCAGAAACAGTATTTTTGGGAGAAGAAGCCAGTTTGGAGGCAATCATGAGGTGTTCAGTTTTTAGATCCACGGCATTTGAAGTGTTGGTGAGTTGTATGAGTGAACACTTGGCAGGAAGAACAACTGACTTGTATTGCTGCTGGAAGTTCTCACCCCCAACGCTCTGGGTTGTGCTAATGTTGGATTCTGGGGTAAAAGAGGGAAAACAGTTACTAATTTAATTGTTGGGATTATAGACTTGATGATGTCATCTTTCCTATATATCACCATCCTCTGCCTAGCTTTAATTGTTCAAGTCCTCTTTTATACTTCAAAAAAAAATGCCAGCTTCTTTGATTCATGTGTCTTTGAATTTATTACTTACCTATTTTTATCGATGTCATTAGCTCATTGTTAACAGACAAATAAGCTGTGATAACTCTACTGTAAAATGAAAACAAGGAAAAAACCTTCTTTGACTTCACACCATCTTTATTTGTCTATGCTTTAATTTTCCCTTCTTAAAATCTGAATCTGACTTGCCTCCTGGTCCTTATCCCTTATTCACTGATGATTTTAACCTCCAGCGAGTGGTATTCTCTCTCCATTCTAGCTCTTCCCTGTTGTCTTCCCTCCCTACTTCCTTAGAATCCATGGTCTATATGATAAGTACTCAACTAAAACCAATTTCAGCACCTTTCCCATGTCCTTTAGGTTGTCCACCAAATCTGTTGTTGGAAACAATTACTCACCTTCATTTTGTCTTTACCTGAGTAGCTGGATATTGCTACAGACACTTACTCAACAGGAATAGCTACTGTCCTGAAGTTATGACTGCAATTCCTAAATAGATTATAGCACAGTCTGTCGATCATTTCCTGGCATACTGTTCCCCACTCTCATACAAGATTGTTTCACATTTATTCTCCCCTCCTCAAACCTTCTAAAAAATCTGAATAGCTAATTTGACACAGATTTATATATAAAAAGGAAAAAATTACGCAGAAATGCTCAATTTCCCACCAAGTATAATCACTTACCATATCTGACCTCATATTCTTGCCCTTCTTAGTTGTTCCTATGGTGAAATGATTCATCAAAGATTGATCATTGTAACCGTGCTCGCCTCTTGTATCCCTCTTGCCTTTCTAAGGACTTAGCACTTGTAATTGTAAGCGTTTTCTCTTGAATTCTTCACGTGTCATGGAATGAGATCATTCTTAACAGGCAAATAAGCTGTGATAACTCTCTGTTGTAAAATGAAAACAAATAAGGAAAAAGCCTTTCTTGACTTCATATCATCTTTATCTGTGTTTTAATTTTCTTTTCTTAAAATCCAAGTACAGTCTTCATTGCCTTGATTCGCATTCTATTTTCAGCTCACCCCAGTTGATCTCCAGCCACAATCACTTTCCCAAGATTGTAAAAAATTAATGTCGCAAGTTGCCTCCATGTTGTCAAATTCGCTTTGCTTGTATCATCTTCCAGGACTTAGCTTACTATCATCCCCTCAGAGACACCTTCACTGAAAATTGTACCTAAAAGGAAACCCACGACCCCATGTCACATCAGACTTTTCATTTTTCCTTATAGAACTTACTATTAGCTGATATTATATGATTGGTATTTGTCTTCCCACACCATAATCTCCATAAAAACTGAATCCCAACTCTAAGAGTAGTGCCTGATGTATTGAAGTATTTCATTTAAATATTAACAATAAGTTTGCTGAATGAATTAGTGAATGCCTAAATAAAGTTAGCATTTTTATACTCCGCTCATATCAGCAAACACCAGAGTTGCTTTTATGTAGTTTTGATTTGATGTCTTTCAGGGTAATAATTCCATGATGCGTGGTATCTTCTGTGAGGCTCTTGAAATCCTTTCTACACCTACCTCCCCTCCCCTCTGCCTCAGAAGGCTGGCCTGTGTGGATGCAACTATGAGTGTTCTAATTCCCTGCTTTCTGATAACATTTGGACAGCGGGGAGTCCAACAGGAGCTTGGAGGCAGACAGGGGAGTGGATTCAGGATTTTTATTACTCTAGCTCCTTCTCTGTGAGGTTACCTTGGGCTGGTTGCATTTCCTCAACTCAAGGTTGCAGTTGTTCTCTTGGCAGCTTGCTCTACCCAACTCTCTTCTTTTGGGTTCCATGCATTCTGGGAATTACTCCTATCTTTCTCTCTCTCTCTCTCTCTCTCTCTCTCTCTCTCTCTCTCTCTCTCTCTCTCTCTCTCTCTCTCTCTCTCTCTCCCCTCTTCTCTCTCTCTCTCTCTCTCTCTCTCTCTCTCTGTGTGTGTGTGTGTGTGTGTGTGTGTGTGTTCATTTGTTAGGCTTTTTGAGCCTAAATATGTTAGCAGCTTTTGTATTACTAGGTTCACAGTACGGCCTATCCTCTGTGTTCTCTCTACATCTTATCCTTACATTTATAAATTGCCCCTTTAATAAAATATCCTCCAACTGTCCTGTTTTGTATATACCATCTACTATTGGCTAGACCACTGAAAAATGCAGGATAAAAGCAAATTCTGCCAAGTAGTAAAACAATTTATGTAATCCTCATCCATTCCTTGTGCCATAGTCTAAGTAGAAATGATTTCAACGTATCTTTGGGATATCCATGCCATTATTTCACTATCATTAACAAGAGTCAACTCATTTATGTATGCCTTATTGGAATGGTGATAAGGAGAGGAGGAAAAAGCACTGGGGTCTGTAAGTTGTAGCCGTACTGCCGTGGAGTTAATATCATTTACCCTAGTTCTGGAGTCTGAGGGCTGAGTAGTATTACATCCTGTTATCTTTTAAGTTGTGGAGCTCTAACTCCACTTTGCAAATAATTCAGCAGTTTTATGCCATTCCTAACATATTGTTTTATTCACCAAGGATTCATCCTATTCTAGAGATCAACAAGATTCATTTTATTCTAGAGATGAACTATTCACCAAGGATTCATCCTATTCTAGAGATGAACTATTCTAGAGATCAACAAGATTCTATATGTTGATGAAATCATTGTTTAAGCAGAGACTCCTATGAGACTATGAAAAGAATGCCTCCTTCTGATACATGTTTCCAAAATTGCCTCCTGTTTTACATAAGTAGTTTTATACACACACACACACACACACACACAAATACAAGCAAAAATTTGAAACAGAATGATATAACTATTGGCAGTGAGAAGCTCAAAAGTTTTTGAAGCTTAATACATTATTTTGATCTTTTAAATTTCTTTTTCATAAACCAAGGTTCTATGTTAGAGGAAGTTAATTAGTTCAAACAATACAGCAGATGGAGTGCTTAAGAAAAGAATGAAAAGCATTGCTCATGTATTACTCACTCCTGATAAATATCTTTGTATATATACATAGTACCCACATAAATGCCAGACGTATCACTGAGGTTAAAGTGATGTCATCATTTCAACACTTATTTTCTCACTTCTGTATTCCTTTAAGCAATATTATAAGAAACACAAAATATTCTTCACTATAAAACCAATCACAAAATGTATTAATTCTAACAATTATAAAACTAGCATAACTTAAAAATTAGTATTCTAATCTCCCCTATTTTTAATTACTCTTTTCCTTGTCCACCTCTTGTGCCACATCTTATAGCGATTAGAGAAACTTTTTCTGAAATAGCATATTTGAACAATATTTTTAACAATTTCCAGGGCTCATCTTTTTTAGGTGGCTGGGTGGGGAGTGAGGAGTAGAGAAAGATGTTGAAAATATCCTGTTAACATTCAAGAAAATGTCTTGTTCTGGAAAATTATTTTTAGTTGTCAGAGAGAAAAAAACAAAACAAGAACAAAATTAAGAAGAATAGAATTTGACTTCTGTCAGAAAAAAATAAAGGTGGAGAATTTGTGAGTTTGAAAGAAATGTCGTTTTTAAACCTGAGAGAAGAAAAGGAAAATATTTAGAGTTCTGAAATATAATTATTATGATAATTTGAAAATTATTGCTCTAAACAAAATGGGTAGATGGAGACCAATTTTAAATATCTTTTATGCTAACTATAATAAAATAAAACTATATTTTTAGTTTGATTCATATTCCCAATAACCTAAGATATTAAAATTGCAAAGGGGGAGGAATCACATGTAGCACTTTACAATTTCCTATTTCTTGAACATATGTCTAGACCCCCAACTCTTCTACAATACAGACTTTCTAAGTCTCTCTTTAAATTAAACCTTTGGGATTATTTGAGCATGGCTCATACACTTAGATAATATCAGGCATTTAATACACACTGTGTGCCTTTGATTTACCTGACAAGTGACAACAAGGCTGTATTGAGTTAAGCAGACACTATCACTAAATGAATACTTGCAGGATCTGCCTGTGGTTATTGTCATACCAAACAGAAGTCCTGTTCAATATCCTGTTTGGGAAGCAGTCTCCACCAGATGCTTCCAAAGCAGAGCAAAACCACCCATAATGCAATCGGATGGATATGAAATTGTATACCCCAGAGGGAAAACACTTCATTCTGGCCCCAGGTGGTGGGCCACTAACACTTTGTATTCCTGCGAGAACTGGTATCTTTAAAGAATATATTTTTAAGTGACTCTTTAGTAATACTGACTTTACCTTTCTAAAACTGTTTATTTTTCCATGATTATAAATCACCACAATGGGAAATATGAAATTAATCAGAATGAGTTGCTTTTCATTATTTTTCACACAAGAAGATTCTTTTATTTAAATGTGACATGAAACACATAGAATTATCTTCCTATATTTTATTTATGTCTAATTTTCTAAATATGTACTCTGAAATAATTTGATAAACTACATAGTAGAAATAAAATGGATTTATGTGTTAATCGAGAAGCTGAATGTATAACAATGGCCAGACAATAATAATAAAAGAGAACACTGACCTACAACTCTGTAACAGCCAGCCCTGAAAACCAAGCAACAACTTCTGCAGCAACTAATCCTGGAATTCAAGCCACACTTATGGAGCAGTCATACTTTGATAATTGACCTGGTGCAAGACTTCAGCTCAACTGTCCTGTCCCCCTCTCTTACTTGCCCCAACTCAGGACCAACCAGAGAAAGCCAAACATGCTTCCCAACTAATTACATAGGATGCCCCACTTCTAGTAAGCCCACCACTATCCCCATTCAAACAGCCTCCAGTTAGGGGAAACCTGAAACCTTTCCTTTTTTAACTATAAAGCTCTTGACAACTCTGACTGCGTTTGAGTATCTGCCAAGTGTAAGTGACATTGGCTGACTCCCTAGCTACAGCAAGCTCTTAAAAACAAACTTTAGTTAGGCTAATTTAAGTGCTGTTTGTCTATTTCTACTATATGTTAAAGTTCTTAAAGTATATTCATAAAATTTTAATATTTTAGGTTACAATTGGTGTTAAGGTACAATTTAAACTGTTTCAAGTGATTATTTCCGAGGCATGGATTAGATGTAATGGGTAACTTTCTTGTTTTTTCTAGATATACACATACAGACACACACACATATAAACACACATACATATACTTATATACTTTTATATATATTTTTACTCGAGTATTACTTATTCTAAAATTATTTATAAAAAAATAAGTAATCTTGGCTTCAATTAGAGAGCTGAGCTTTATTTTAAATAAAGAACTATGACAAATTGCACATTCAAAGGAATTATAACGTTCATAGCAAGCATATAGATAACCAACAGTTTTATAGGCACTGATAAGTGACTACTAGTAACAAAATTAAATTTGTTTTAAAAAAGTAGTTCATCTAGCATATCTTCTACTGTACTGGTAACTTTGGGAAACTGAAGTTTGTCCAATTTCATTCAATTCGTCTTTCTTTTCTTTCTTTGTTCTCCCTAGCTATATGGAAATATAACTACAGCTCCTTCTTCTTTGCCTTCCTAGGAAACCAGACATGTCTATTTTCACACGTTTGGATTGGATATTTCACACCACTATTTTCACAGCTGTTTTCTCCTCTGAAGAGGTCTTCCAGGGAAGAATGCCATACTGACAAGAGGCAAAATTGGGTGGCGCTGGCAGGGTTCAGGGCAAGAAAGGCAGGACTGATTCTCTAAACAAAGAGGAGGAAATGAACACAAAATTCAATCTGTACCTTGTGGTTGTGTATCCCAACTACAAGCAATGGCTTAGAACCAGGGAAATTATATGAATATGGATGATAGGAATTGGAAGAGGCAGGGAACAAGGCATGTCACCAGTGGAGAAAAAGGTGAAGAAAACACTGTAAATTCTTGAAGATATGGGAAATAAACATGAAATTAGATGGCCTCCAAAAAATATTGTTACTACATTTCCAAAACTGAAAAATTAAAATAATTAGAAGCTAAATTTACAACCACAGAATAAAATATTTAAAAGACTTTACAGGAAAATGAACATGTGGTTTCATTAAAATATTGAGTTAAGAATACTGTTTAAATAGAAATATAAAATCAAATTATAGATAATTTTAGAAATGCTATTTCTAGAAATATTTCTAGAGTAATCTCTCAATTTTACTTTACCTTTTTTGTTATGGGATGATTTGGATTTTTTAATCTAGACTAATACAAGTGAATTATTATCACCTGATCTTTGAAAAGAAACAGCCATTAATTTAGAACGTATTTCCCTTGGAATCTTCTAAGCTTGCTCTCAATGTCAAAAGATCTTTGAGAACTGCCAGCGCATACTAGATAATATATATATATTATATTATAAAATAATATATATTTTATGAGTAATGTGTAAATAAATCATCATAAAATGAATTATATATTTTATGAAGATTTATTTACACATTACTCAGTAAGTTCTAAGGATGAGAACATTTTTGTTATTTCAACACAAAATGCAACAATGATGCTATATTATAAACAGGATACCTTGGCAAGAATGAGTCTTTTTTTTTTTTTTTTTTTTTGAGATGGAGTTTCGCGCTTGTTACCCAGGCCGGAGAGCTATGGCACGATCTTGGCTCACCGCAACCTCCGCCTCCTGGGTTCAGGCAATTCTCCTGCCTCAGCCTCCTGAGTAGCTGGGATTACAGGCATGCGCCACCATGCCCAGCTGATTTTCTGTATTTTTTTTTTTTTTAGTAGAGATGGGGTTTCACCATGTTGACCGGGATGGTCTCAATCTCTTGACCTCGTGATCCACCCGCCTCGGCCTCCCAAAGTGCTGGGATTATAAGGAATGAGTCTTAAATCATTTATTTATATGTTTGTTGACAAAAAGAGTCAAACTCTTTAAAATATTTTTAGAAGTTTATTCTGAGCCAAATATGAGTGAACATGGTCTGTGACACAGCCCTCAGTAGGTCCTGAGAACATGGGCCCAAGGTGGTTGGGGTACAGCTTGGTTTTATATATTTTAGGGAGGCATGAGACATCAATCAAATACATCTAAGAAAGACATTCCTTTGGTTCAGAAAGGTGGAACAGCTCAAAGGTTGGCGGGGGGGACTCCCAGGCTATAAGTAAATTTCGATATTTTCTGGTTAACAATTGGTCGACTTTATCTGAAGACCTGTGATCAATAGAAAGGAAATGTTCAGATTAAGATAAAGGATTGTCTCTACAATCCTTTATTTTGGATAATCCAAGTTTTGTTGTGCAGAGGAAGCTCTCAGATAGCCTACTTCAGGGAGAGCAGGTCGTGAAATGTTTCTAATCGGACCTAAAAGGGTGCCTGGCTCTTAGTTGATTATCCCCTGGATCTGGAAAGGAAAGAAGGAAAACATGGGGAAAGAGGATTCTTTATAGAATGTGGATTTTGCCCACAAGGAATAGCTTTGCAGGGCCATTTCAATATATGTCACAGAAATATGTTTTGAGGTAAAATATTTTGATTTTTCTTGCTTGTTATGCCAGAGTCATATTGGAAAGTAACTCACAATATCCAGGGCTCAATAAAGTCCATTTGATGAGCATTTACACTTCGTAGGGCATGACTTTCCAGACCCCTTAGAATTTGGGCAAGATAAAAAAAAATCAGAACTTAGTGTTCATGTTTATTTTTCACTTTTGGATTTCATCACTTGAACTTTATTTTACAGGTAACTAGCAGGAATACACATTGCTTATTTCCCATGATTATAGGCAGCAATATATCACAATAAGGGGCTATTACAATAATTTAGTAGTTTTTAGCCAATAGGCATGCTCTATGATTCATATAAATTTGGATGTGATTATATTTCTTGCATATATTTTAACTTCACAGTGTGGGCTCCATTATACACACACGTCATTTATATTTAAAATGTTACTAAGATAACATTAGCATTGGCTTTATATGAAAAACAGACTTAAAGAGTTGAAGTATTTTTTATGAAAATATACAGTTAGTAGATGGCAATGTCTAAATAAGAACCCAGATCTCCTCATTTCAAAGTGAGTGTAATTTCTATTATGTTCTGTGTGTCTCATCAGAAGGAGGCTTCTGTGTGCCTAGTTCTTAGCTCATTTTGGAGTAGCCTATATAACTTCATCGAATGCCTAAAGCTAGTTACAAGCAATTCTAGCATTTGAATAGCATTCATTACTAATTAATATACTATTAAGTACATACTAAGTACCAGGTGCTATATTTGGTGACTTACAGATATTTTCTTTAATGCTTACAATAATTTTTAAAATGTAGGAGATACTCTTTTACATAAGAAAATTGAGATTCAGAGAGATTAAATAATTTGTCTATACTCATACAGACAGGATTCATACCCATGTCTATTTAATTTCTGCTTGTTCTAGGACCTGCTCCCTTTGAGATAGAATGCCTTCTTAATTTTATGTGACTATTGTTGAATCTTCTTTCTTGATTCTTTAAGACCAGTCTCTTGGTTAGTTTACTTAAGGCCTCTGTTTTTCTAAGCTGATGGTCATATATAGCTATTGACTGGAAGAGAAACACAAGACACCTGATAAGTGTAAACATTATTGCAAAAGTGTTTAAAAAGATAGAAGGATTGCCACAGGAAGAAATTAATAATAGCTAAAACATTCTGGAGATGAGGCTGAGGCATACTTTAGAAAGTGGGAAGAAATCTGTAAGAGTCTATTGAGAGCCCACCTTATTACCGTATGATTTTTCTAACCTCAAAACCAGTCACTTCTTAGCAATAAGTACAAGGCTCTTGGTAATAGTATGAGTAGAAATCTACCTCCACTGCTCTCCTAGCCACAAACTGCAGACTGGAAACCTCCTTGGTCATTCTGTGAGTATGGCACAGAAGAGGGAAGAAGGAAGTCACAATTCCAACCTCTGTGCTCTGAAGACAAACTTGTGCCTTCTGATTACATGTTCAACTTTTCAACTGGAGAAGCAGCTATACAATGTGTTCTCAAAGTGAACAAACCGCAGAATACTGTTTGCATGGTTTGTAAAACAGGTAAGAACTTACACATAGAAGTATCTTGGTTGTGGATGTGATGAAAATACCAGTAGGTGGTTCCCAGCTCAGCTGTCATTTCTTTTCCGAAGCCATCCCATTCCAAAAATACTGTTTTAACCTCCCCATTTTTTAAATATTTTCAGAGTATTTCATAAATTTGTTATAAAATTTACCAAACTTTATTTTTGAGACTGATTTCTGTGTCCCCCTCTGTCTATCTTCAGCCATTAGACTATGTTCTCCTTAGCAGCAGCTCCACTGTATCTTGTTCAGTTTTATAACTTAAGTGCTGCCATGACTTCAGTCTTTGTGGGAGGCACTATTTTCAGGAACACTTGCTGAATTTCTGAATCCAGTTACAAGTAATCCTAGCATTTGCATAACATCCTGAGAAGTGGTTAATTGATATTATTTCTGAATCTAATGTAAAATCTGGTAAACACTCCAATGTTGTTGAAAAATGTCCATCTTTAGTTATAAAAAAAGAAATCATTTGAATTCTAAAGAGATGCGAGAAGGACAATATCATCTCTAACTTCCTTTCAAAGACCAGAAAATTAGGAGAGAATGTTAGCCAATTTAATATTTTAAGTAGGAGATGTCAACAAATTTATGCAGGAGAAGCTTTATCTGATTCAAGTTCAGTGATCTGGATTGAAAACTGTAAATTGCCCCAATTTCTTTACAGGATCTTCTTGTATCCTGGATCATGTTAGACCAAAATAGCACAATATAGACTACTGGAAAATTCTATTGCCATAGTAATAATTGACAGTCCAAACTGACTATGGAAAAAATCTGGCCATGCATATTGGATCATATAAAAAGAACGTTACCAAGGAGACACTATGGCTACCACAGAGATAAGTGGCTCAGGTGAAAGGCAAGGTAGGGAAAAAGCCAGACAGCCATCACCAAACAGAAAGTTGTTCTGTTAGCTGGTTTGCTGGATGGGTGGTTGGTTTGTTTGGTTTTTTGTTTGTTTGTTTGTTTGTTTTGCCTGCCTTTTACTGCAGGCACACAATGAAACTATATGTGGGTAAAAATGGCTGTGCAGGACTGCCTTTCCATCAGTTATGCCATCTCTGCTGAGAGTCTATTCTAAATATTGTAAAAACCACAAGCTTTTTAAAACACTCTGGCTATACTACAAGGCACTAATGTGAGACACATCCGAAGAATATTTGAGATTGGCATTGATGCAGATTTAATAGACAAGCTACAAGAATTTATCTGAGTAAGAAACCTGTCCTAGCAAAGCATATACTCACTTTACTGGAATAAATTACTTAATTTTACTACTGCTCATTTCAAAGATTTTATGTGATCTAAATAAACTCATCAATGATTTATTTAAAATTGAGCCATTTAAGTTACTTCTTCAGTTTGATAATAACTAATTTCATTATCTCTTGTTTCACTGAAGCATAATGACCAAGCTTAACCTTACTTTATGATTTATAATTTATCTTAAGTTAATGTTTTTAACTAGGAGAGAGAACAGATTAGCAGGTCTTGAAGACTCATTTTAAAATAGGACTAGCAATTTCTATATTATCAAAGGTCTCTGATGAGAATCAAGTACAGTAACATGTTAGAGAGCATTGTAAATTTCAAAGGCCTATGTGAACATAAGTATTCATTCACCATTCATTCATTCCTTTGTTCATTTTTTTCATCCACAAATATAGAGGGTCTTCTCTATGCCAAGCACAATATGAGGCACTTAGGATACATTGAAAATGTAAGTTCTCAGATCTCATATGGCTTCGTCTAGTATAGGAAACAAAGATGAAATATTCTTAATAGTTAAACTATGTCCTATGTTGGAATGTCAGAGTTTTTGTAGATAAACAAAATTAAAGGAGAATAAGTAAGATTAGAGATTTTAGGGGTGAGCTGTTGAAGATTAAGTTGTATATCAGAATAGACATCATTGAGCAGATCAGTTTCTAGCTAAGACTTGCTGGAGGTGAAGGAATTGATAATGTGGATATTTGGGAAAAGAAAACAGCAGAATGAGAAAAAGCCAGCCTAGGCCCCCACGACAAGAACACCACTAGCATGCTCTAAAAACAATATGGAGGCTGGTGTTGTTCAAGAAGAGAGAGCAAGAAGGTATTAGGAAAATGTTAGAAAGCATCACGAGGGCAGGATTATATACTGTCCTGTGGGCAACTGTGAGGACTTTGGTTTTTACTCTGAGTGGAATGTTTTGAGGAGATTAGTGACATGATTATATTTAAGTTTTAAAAGTTTCAGTTTTACCATTCTGTTAAGGTAGAATGTAGAAATCAGGAGATAAGTGAGAAAAACAAATGGATGTATCACAGTAAACATGGTAGTGGCTTATAACAGGGTGGAAGCTATGAAGGTAAAAGTGGTTGGATTGTGGACAGATTTTGAAATTTTATAAAAATAATAGTTCTTTGAGAATGAATATGACTGTTAGAGAAACAGAAGACTCAAGGTGGACAGCAATGGCTTTGGCTGGAGCAAGTAAAAGGCTGGAAATGTGAGTGATGTGGAGTAAGACATATTTCTGGAGGAGCAGATTAGGGAGAGGATCAGCAGGTAAGGAGCTCATTTTGGAATGTTGATTTGAAATCTCTATTAGAATAGCAGGTAGAAATGTTGATAAACATCTGAATGTATGGATCTGTAGTTTGGGAGAGAAGTCTAAACTGAAAATGCTAATTTAGTAATTATTGGTGCATGGCTAATATTTAAAGCCATGAAATCTGATGTGAACAAAGATGGTGACTGCAGATAGAGAAGGAAACAGAAACAAGGGCTGAGCCTATGGAGAGTCTGACATTAAGGAATTGGGAAGAAATTGAGGCATGAACAACATAAATTAAGAAAGAGAGAAGTATCTGTTCATATCCTTCACCTACTTTTTCATGGGGTTGTTTTTTCTTATAAATTTGTTTAAGTTCCTTGTAGATTCTGGATTATTAGCCCTTTGTCAGATGAATAGACTGCAAAAATTTTCTCCCATTCTGTATGTTGCCTGTTCACTCTGATGATAGTTTTCTTTGCTGAGCAGGAGCTCTTTAGTTTAATTAGATCCCATTTGTCAATTTTAGCATCCTTTGCAATTGCTTTTTGTGTTTTAGTTATGAAGTCTTTGCCCATACCCTATGTCCTGAATGGTATTGCCTAGGTTTTCTTCTAGGATTTTTATGATTTTAAGTATTATGTTTCAGTCTTTAACCTATCTTGAGTTAATTTTTGTATAAGGTGTAAGGAAGGGATCTAGTTTCAGTTTTCTGCATATGGCTAGCCAGTTTTCCCAGCATCATTTATTAAATAGGGAATCCTTTCTCCATTGCTTGTTTTTGTCAGGTTTGTCAAAGATCGGATGGTTGTAGATGTGTGGTATTATTTCTGAGGCCTCTGTTCTGTTTCATTGGTCTACATATCTGTTTTAGTACCAGGACCATGCTGTTTTGAATACGGTTGCCTTGTAGTATAGTTTGAAGTCAGGTAGCATGATATCTCCAGGTTTGTTCTTTTTGCTTAGTATTGTCTTAGCTATATTTATGCAGTAAACAAGCATATGAAAAACAGCTCATCGTCACTGGTCATTAGAGAAATGCAAATCAAAACAACCATCTCATGCCAGTTATAATGGTGATAATTTAAAACTCTGAAAATAATAGATACTGGCAAGGACGTGGAAAAATAGGAATGCTTTAACACTGTTGGTAGGAATGTAAATTAATTCAACCATTGTGGAAGACAGAGTGGTAATTCCTCAAGGAGCTAAAACCAGAAATACCATTTGACCCAGCAGTCCCATCACTGGGTATATATCCGAAGGATTATAAGTCATTCTACTATAAAGACACATGCACATGTATGTTTACTGTAGCACTGTTTACAATAGCAAAGACTTGGAACCAACCCAAATGTCCATCAAGGATAGACTGGATAAAGAAAATGTGGCACATATACACCACAGAATACTATGCAGCCATAAAAAAGAATGAGTTCATATTCTTTGCAGGGAGATGGATGAAGCTGCGAACCATCATTCTCAGCAAACCAGCACAGGAACAAAAAACAAACATTGCAGCATGTTCTCACTCATAAGTGGTAATATAACAATGAGAACACATGGACCCATGGAGGGGAACATCACAGACTGGGGCCTGTCGGGGTTGGGAGAAATGGGGATAAAGAGCATTAGGAGAAATACCTAATGCATGTGGGGCTTAAAACCTGGATGATGGGATGATAGGTGCAGCAAACGACCACGACACATATATACCTATGTAACAAACCTGCACGTTTAGCACATACATCTCAGAGCTTAAGTTAAAAAATATTAAAAAGAACCTAATTTCAAATTAGTGTGAAAATTTCAAAAAAATTAAAAAAAGAGAGAGCAAGAGAAAGAGAGAACAGTGAGAAAGCAAGAAAACCAGGATGATGTGACGACCTGGAAGGTAAGTTAAAAAAAAGAAAGAAATATATTATCTTAGCTCAGGTTGCTTAAACAAAATACTGTAGACTATGGAACTTTAACAACAGACATATGTTTCACAGTTCTGGAGGCTGGGGAGTCCAAGTTTAAGATGCACAGTGATTTAGTTCTAGGTGAAGTACCACTTTCTGGTTTGCTGTAGACCTTCTTCTGGTTATGTCATCACAGAGGGGAGAGTAGGAGTTGTGGTCTCTCTTCTTCTTATAAGGACATTAATCCCATCATGGAGTCCCATCCTTGTGATGTTATCTATAACTAATTACCTCCCAAAGTCTCCACTTCCAAATATCATTACATTAGGATTAGGGATTTAACCTAGGAACTCTGGGAGGATGCAAACATTTAGTCTATAACGTATTAACATATATTCAGAAGGAAGAGCTAATCATCGGAATCAAATGCTCCTGATATGCCAATTAAAATAGTTCTAAGGATTGACCACTAGATTTATCAGTTTGAAGACCGCTGGTGATCTTGGGAAAGTACTTTTAGTGGAGTGGTAAGGGTAAGATCTGGTGGGAGTGACTTCAAAGAGAATGGGAGAAAAGGAAGTGGAGATAATAAATGAAAGACCTAAGAAAAGAGGGTTTTGGGGGGTTTTCTTGGCTTTTGTTTTTGGTTTTGGTAGGAAGAGGATAAACTGCAGCATACTTTCTATGCTAATGGAAAAGATCCAGTAATGAGTAAACATTCAAAAATGGGATTTCAAGGTGTGAATTGCTGGAAAGATGTTCTTTAGTAGGCGAGCCAGGAGAGGAACCAGTGCAGAAGAGGAGAAACTGGATTTAGAAAAAAAAAAAAAAAGCATGCATGATTTATCTCTAATACTACATTTATGAGGAAGAGGGTGTGAAAACTAATGCTGGGAGGTTGCAAGATGTGTGATGAAAATATGTGCAAGTTCTTTTCTAATTGTTTCCAGTTGTAGGATATAAAAGAATTAGTTCAGATTGAGACTAGAGGAAAAAGTGTCTAGTTAAGAAAGAGAATGTCTATAATTGCATATAGTATAATTGTATGGAAGTATAAAGGGCCCATATAAAGTTCATAGTCATGTATTAAAAGCAAAACTGTCAACAGGTTGTGTGTCTCTCTCCAGTTGCATGAAGTTGCAAGAGTATAGGGGTTAAAATATTGGATGTACTCAGGCAAGCAAGTTTCTTACGGTCAGAGATGTTGCAAGGGAGCTGAAGATGTATGAAAGGAAATGTTTATGACTGACCTTAGGATTTAAGCTAGGTAAGGAAGAGAGACATCAAGACAAAGTTTTAACTAGAGCGTAGTTAAAAGTTGTTAGGTTAAAAATTTAAGACTGTAGCAATTATAAGTATTAAACTGGTATAGCAAAACACCTGAGACTGGGTAATTTGTAAAGAAAAGAGGTTTAATTGGCTTATAGTTCTGCAGGCTGTACAGGAAGCATGGCAGCATCTGCTTCTGGGGAGGCCTCAGGAAGCTTTCAATCATGGCAGATGGCCAATGGGAAGTGACGCATTTCACATGCCCAGAGCAGGAGATCCAATCACCTCTCACCAGGCCCATCATCAGCATTGGGGATTACATTTGACCATGAGATTTGAGTGGGGACACAGACCCAAACCATATCAGATGTGCATAACTCTTTCACTGTTCCTGCCTTTCTCTCAGAGCAGGTGGGAGGAATCACTATTAGTGAAATTCATATCTATCAATTTTCTGCTCAATCTATTTCTTGTGAAGGTCAAAAGAAGGAAAAAAAAAGAATATTTTAACTCTTTGTTTTCTAATGTTAGATATGTGACAATCTCCTTTGGCCAGCTCTTAAAAAATAATGATACCTGGCCAGGCACAGTGGCTAACGCCTGTAATCCCAGCACTTTGGGAGGCAGAGGCAGGTGGATCATGAGGTCAAGAGATTGAGACCATCCTGGCCAACATGGTGAAACCCCATCTCTACTAAAAATACAAAAAAATTAGCTGGGCATGGTGGCATGTGCCTGTAGTCCCAGCTACTAGGGAGGCTGAGGCAGGAGAATTGCTTGAACCTGGGAGGTGGAGGTTGCAGTGAGCCGAGGTTGCGCCACTGCACTCCAGCCTGGACCCTGGTGATCGAGTAAGACTCTGTCTCAAAAAAAAAAAAAAAAAAAATGACACCTGGGCTTCATCTGAGACATGGAAATATCAGGGGTGAGAGGAATGGAAATGTGACACTAAGCTTCTGTATTTTTTTAAAGCTCATCAGGTAGTACTAATAGAAAGCCAGAGTTGAAAACCAATAGCTTTTTAAAAAGTTTATTTATCTAGTCATATTGAGCTGTGCTTCCTTTAGCAGAGATAAACAGTGGTTGACAAAGGCAAATTACACTAATCACTTCTCTGGTTTTATAACTATGAAAAGTGTCATTAGTAACATACCTACTCAAAAGATATTAAAAATGTTAAAACATAAGGCAAATCAACAAGAAAAATCAATGATCTTTGTTAGATAGGAAGACTGTTTTTGGTAGATAGAAAAACCGTGATAGACCAAGTGAGCTTATGCTGAGAAAACATGATCTGTTTTATATAATCAATAGTGGCAACTCTCTATTAAAGTAAAAATTACTCCCTGGAAAACATAACTTCTCTGTTAGTATAGAATGGAATAGCAAATAATTGCATGTAAATGTAATCTTCCCCAAAGAGGTCCTTCTGCATGTTTCTTATGGTTAATATTTGATTTTTTGAGCCAATTATGAGTTCAGTCTGTAGGATTTTATTCCATTGAATGAATTTTGGATTTTCTATCTGAAATATTTGAATATTAGAAATATATATTTCTATCTATAAATATATATATAGTGTATGTGTTTCTCTTTAGTAGTTTTAAAATTCCAGCCAATTTAACCTTGACTTTCATGCAGTTTTGATTGTTTTATAATGTTGATATTTAGTTGGTTAACTTTTCAAGCATCATTACAAAGGGAAATTCTGTTTGCTGTAAGGAAGCTTGTTTTGTATTTTGGCTGAAGGTATTTAAAAAGCATTAATTTCTTGTTTTTAATCAGTGCCATTTTTGGGTGAAATACCATTACATCAAACTTGGCAGTTTCAATTAGAAAACAACCCTCATCTAAAACAAGGGCATTTAGAACTGAGAGCAGGAGATAGAATAATGGTAAATACATCAATAAATCATAATATACTAGATTTTTCTATCTTGTACCCTTAGACATGATTGAGCACTTTACCTATCTTTTGTTTAATCTAACGCTCATATGAAGATTTTTCATTGGTCAAAATGAGAAATAAATCATGTGACCATGTGGACATTTCTATCTATAATTTTCTTCAATTCTCGTTAACAATTTTACATTCAAGGGTACATGTGCTTGTTACATGGGCATTATAGTTGTCATGGTGATGGTCTGGCCTCTAGTGTACCCATTACCCAAATATTGAACAGTGTACCCAGTAGGTAATTTTTCAACCTTTATTCCCCTCCTTCCCTCAAAAATTAGGTATATTGGAGCACTAATTTACAAACAGTGAAATTTATTCTCTTTAGAATTAAAATTATTTGAGTTTAGACAAATGTACAAAGTCATACAACCACCTCTATAATCAAGATATAGAATATTACCCTAAAAAGTTAGAAATGTTCATACGGGTCAGTTACAGACATTTAAGTAATGTCCATTACATCAGTTACATTATCCTAATAAAGTTATCTCTTATCTCTTCATAGTTATTTCTCTCCTATCATCCACAAGCCTTGGAAACCAACAATCTGATTTCTGTGACTATATTTTTGCTTTTATTAGAATGTGATATTAAGGTAATTATATATAACAGTATTTTGCATATAATGTCTTTTATTTAGCCTAATGCCTTTTAGGGCCGTCTACGTCATTACATGTATCACCAGTTTGCTTCTTTTTATTGCTCAGTGAAGCCATCGTCACAATTTACTTGCTCACTCACCAGTTGACTGATATTAGGGTTGTTTATAATTTTTGGTGTAAAGTATATGACTGCTACAAACGTTTGCATACAGGTCTTGAGGTAGACATGTATTTTTATTTATTGTTGAAAACTCCCTAGAAACAGTATTATTGGCTTGTAGGTAAGTATATATTTTAATACCAAGAAGTGGCCAGTGTTTTCCAAGGGTTCTGTATTATTTCGCTTTTCCAGGAGCAATGTATGAGAGTTGCAATTGCTATATATCCCTTAACAGCACTTCATGTCATCTATGTGCATTTTGATTTTTACATTCTAATAAGTGTGAGATCTCTTTGTAGTCATATTTACATTGCCCTTATCACTAATAGTGTGTTTCTTTGCCATCCATGCTTCCTCTTTGATGTAGTATGTGCTCAAATCTTTTCCTGATTTTTAAAAATTGGTTCTTTTTTTAATTTAATTGAGCTGTGAGAATTCTTTTAATATTGTGGATGTAAGTACTTCATATAAATAGGTCATTTGCATCAGATATGTCATTTTTCTCCCAGTCTTTGCCTTATCTTCTCAACTTCTTAACAGTTATTTTAGGGAAAAAAATAGGTGTTTGGTATTTGATGACGTCAATTTATTCACTTTTTTTGTGGGTTATATTTTTATGGTCTTATCCAGAGCCACAATGATTTCTACTGTAAATTTTATGATTTTGGGTTTTACATTGAAATCCATGGTAAATTTTGAGTTAATTTTTGTTAGTCATAAGAAGCAGACATCGAAGCTCATTTTTATTGCTTATGGACATCCAATTTTCCAGCATTTTTTTTGAAAAGTTTACCTTTTCTCCATTGAATTACATGGGCATCTTTGCCAAAAATCAATTGGCCTTATATTGGTTGGCATATTTCTACACCCCCTCTTATGTTTCAATAATTTGTATGTTTGTCCTTTAGACAAGGATAGAATTTCTTTATGTTATAAACTTCTAGTAAGTCTTGAAATCAGGTTGTGTGATTTCTGGACCTTTCTTCTTTCTTGAAATTATCTTGACTCTTCTTGGTCCTCTACTTTTTTTTTTTTTTAATGAAGTCTTGCTCTGTTGCCAGGCTGGAGTGCAATGGTGCGATCTAGGCTTACTGCAACGTCCACCTGCTGGGTTCAAGTGATTCTACTGCCTCAGCCTCCCAAGTAGCTGGGACTACAGGTGTGAGCCGCCACATCCAGTTAACGTTTGTATTTTTAGTAGCGACAGGGCTTCACCATGTTGGCCAGGATAGTCTCGATCTCTTGACCTCATGATCTGCCTGCCTTGGCCTCCCAAAGTGCTGGAGCTACAGGCATGAGCCACTGCGCCTGGTCGGTCCTCTACTTTTTAATGTAAATATACCCAGAATATCCTGCCGAGACTTGGTAGAAATTGCATTGACTCTATTGTTTAATTTGGAGAGCATTGCTATCTTAATAATATTTCTAAATCAATTGACATGGCATACGTCTCTATTTATTTATATCTTCTCTGATTTACCTCATTAAATTTTATAGTTCATAGCATACACATTTTACACATGAATTGTTCAGGTTTTACTAAATTTATCTTTACATGTCCTGCGTTTGATGACATTGTAAGTGATCCTATTTTCTATTTTAATTTCCAATTATTCTACTGTTAGTATGTAAAAAAAAGTTGATTATTGATACTGACCTTGTACTATGGAAAACTGCTAAATTCACTTTCTTCACGCAGTAATTCTAGTAGCTTTTTCTCCTACTTTTTTTTTTTTTGTGGTGATTTGCTACAGACTATCATGTCATCTGTGAACAAGGCTTTTCTGCTTCTTGTTTTCCAAGTTGTGTGAGTTTTTTTCTTTTCTTTATTACTGGTTATAATCTTCAATATGATGTTTAGTAAGAGTGGTGAGAGAAGACGTCCTTGACTTATCTAGAATATCAGAGGGAAAAAAATTAGTCTTTTACCGTTACGTATTATATTAGCTGTAGGTTTTTCGTAGGTGTTTTATGAGGTCTTATATTAGTATTTTTAGAATTTTTCTCATAAGCAGATCTTGGATTTTGTTGAATGCCTTTATCTGTTAAAATAAGTATGTGGTTTTTTGTCTTTAGAAAATAACATTTCTAAATAACATTAATTGACTTTCAAAAATTGAATCAACCTTGCATTCCTGGGATAAAATGACTTGCTCATGATGTATGTTATTTGATATGTTGCTATCTTTGTTTTCTGTTAATTTGTGTAGTGTTCATCTGTCTATGCATATGAGGCATGGTGTTGCATAGCTTTCTTTTCTTTTCTTTTTTGTAACATCTTAGCCTGGCTTTGGTCTCAGGGAAATGCTGACTTTATAACATGAGATGGAAAATGTTCACACCTCCTCTATTTTCTCCAAGAGTTTGGGTGGAATTAGTATTATTTGTACCTTAAAATTTTGGTAGAATTTGTCAGTAAAGCTTTCTGGATGTCAATATTCCATTCTGGAAAGTTTTACATTAAAAAATCAATACATTTAATATCTTAAAACTTTTAAAGTTATCTATTTGTCCTTGGGTGAGTTTCAGTAGTTTACGTATGTTAAGGAATTTGTTTATTTAATCTACATTTTCAAATTATTACAATAAAGTTATTCATAGTCTTTTTTTATCCTTTAGTGCCTATCTAATCTGTAGTGACATCCTCTCTTTCACTCTTGTTATTAGTAATTTTTGTGTTTTCTCTTTTTTTTTCTACCTTGATCAATGTGGTCAATATTTATCAACTGTTTTTGTTTTTGAAAGAATAAGTTATTCTCTAGGTAAAGATGAGTTTGTGACCAGATGGAATTTTGTGTCAAGCAATTCATGCAATTCACAGACACACACACACACAAACACACACACACACATATATATATTTTTTGAGATGGAGTTTCGCTCTTGTTACCCAGGCTGGAGTGCAATGGCATGATCTCGGCTCACCACAACCTTTGCCTCCTGGATTCAGGCAATTCTCCTGCCTCAGCCTCCTGAGTAGTTGGGATTACAGGCACATGCCACTGTGCCCAGCTAATTTTTTGTATTTTTAGTAGAGACAGGGTTTCACCATGTTGACCAGGATGGTCTCGATCTCTTGATCTCGTGATCCACCTGCCTTGGCCTCCCAAAGTATTTTTATAAGGACATTTTTACAGGGGTTTGCCTTTATGCCTGGGCTGGCAGTCAGGAAGTAAAGATGGACATAAAATTTACAGAATGTGTGCAAGGAAAGCCATGATTACAAACTAGGGTCCATAAGAACAGAACAGCATCTATGTCACTTTTCACTTCCTCCAACATCGATTATGTCAGTGTCCCATGGAAGAGTTAGTGCCATTTATAGCAGAGTTAAACATACACTTGACCCAGGAGTTGAGAAAGCTGAAGGAGGGTCAGGTGCAGGACTATCTGCTGTCTGACACAGCTTATAGGATTATAAAATGTGGTTGTTTGTTTGTTTAGGAGTGCCATATGAGTTGGGCACCTGACTGGTTATATTTTGATCACTCAAGTTGATGGGATGAGAGTATTGTAAGCTAAAGAAACTGAATGAAAATGGTATACATTAAAAACAATATGTTAATAAAAGTGAGGGATGTTTGTCCAGAAGATAGCATATGTGCGTGTGTGTATTTGCATGCACATGAGCAATGGAAATTTAAAAAGAAATATGTATTTAAGCAAATTCTAGGAAAACAAGGGATACATACCCATAGGTGAGTCTGAATTTGAAAGAGTAAATGAGTTTCCTCCTGTACCTTTGGAACATCAATTCAAAATTCAAAGTAATATATAGGTGTACTACATGAAAAAGAAGAATGAATACATTGAAAGTTAATGCATATTAACTGATGCCAGTTAGAAGAAATTGATATAGGATATTTGAGTCACTGAGAACGTAAAACCTATATGTTTTTATAACAATTTGAGGTAGGTTGTTGGAGATCAAGGACAAGAATGCTTTACAAAAGGAATATTGAAAAATAATAGCATTCATTTTTCCATATACACATATTTTTACTTGTGGAAGACACCGTGCAGGCATTGGAGGTACAGAAATATGTATAATGTATGGTCTCTGCTCTTATGAAGCATAACATCTTTTTTAGGAAGATGGAGAAATAAGTACAAGACAGCAAGGCCTATGAGGATGGTATGAACAGAAAGCTTTGGAAGAACAGAGGCACACATCTAGTTAGACTAGGGAGCAGGAAGGGCTTCCGAGAGGAAGTAACAGTAGTTATTCTCCAGCTAAAGATGAGCTTGTGACCAGATGGAATTTGTGTCAAGCAATTTATACAATTTTATCAAGCAGTTGTGTGCATCTGTGGCCAGTGACGTCAAGCAATTACATCAAGCAGTTGTACTTCTGGAGCAGCCTAAACATTATTTCTTTTTTCTTTTTTTTAAATACATATTTTATTGCATTTTAGGGTTTGGGGTACATGTGAAGAACATGCAAGATTGTTGCATAGGTACATACATGGCAGTGTGGTTTGCTGCCTTCCTCCCCATCACCTATATCTGGCATTTCTCCCCATATTATCCCTCCCCAACTCCCCACCTCCCGCTGTCCCTCCCCTAGTTCCCCCCTCACAGACCCCAGTGTGTGATGCTCCCCTCCCTGTGTTCATGTTATTTCTTAACAGATGGATTCCGTGAGATGAGTAAGGTAAGACAAATAATAAACAAACATCAAAACTTGTTTATTAACTAATTATATGGGTTTTACTATATGTGTTTTAAGCAGGAAAGGAACATCATGAGTTCTTTATTTTGAAAGACTACTCTGTGGAGTTTCCTCAAAAAACTAAAAATAGAGCTACCATATGATGCAGCAATTTCACTATTGCATGTATATCCAAAGAAAGTAAAATCAGTGTGTCTAAGAGATATCTGCACTCTCATGTTTATTTCAGCACTATTCACAATAGCCAAAATATAGACTTAATGTAAGTTTCTATCACCAGATGAATGAATAAAAAGTGTGGTATAGGTACACAGTGGAATATTATTCAGCCATAAAAAATAATGCAGCTCTGTCATTTGTGGCAACATGGATGAATCTGGAAGGCATGATATTAAGTGAAATAAGGCAGATATAGAAAGAGAAATACCACATGACCTTACTCATGTGGAATTTAAAAAGTTGATCTCATAGATGTAGGGAATAGAACAGTGGTTATCAGAAACTAGGGAGAGTAGAGGGGAGGGGTAAAAGGAGAGAGATTGGTCAATGGGTACAAAGTTAAAATTAGATAGGAGGAATTAGTTCTGGTGTCCTATTGTACATTAGGGTGACTATAGTTAATAATGTATTGAATATTTCAAAATGGCTAGAAGAGAGGATTTTAAATGTTATTACTACAAAGAAATTATAAATATTTGAGATAATATGCTAAATGTTCTGAATTGATCATTACATGATGTATGTATGTGTTGAAACTTCTCATGGTACCCTACAAATATGTACAATTATTGTTTCAATTAAAATAAAAATAAGGAGTACTTTCAATCAGTGATGCATTTGGAAAGATGAAGGCCAATTAGGAATGTATCATATCAGTCAAGGGTCGTGTCCTGAAGATCTGAATTAAGGCGGAAGAGTGAATCGAGATATAGGAATAGATTTGAAGTGATGATTATGATAATTACGATGGTGCAAATGATAGTTATACTGATGTTGATGAGGATATTGATGCTGTTGCAGTGGCTGCTGCTGCTGATTACAGGTGATATCTTTGAGCACTTACTAATTTACATGTAGAGTGGAAAGTTTATTACATAGATTATATCAAATAATTCTTATGGAAGTCTTCTAAGATTAAACTTATTTTTATCTTCATTTAAAAGCAGAGGAAGTCCATCCTTTAAAATTTGAGTATTTTGTTCAAGATCATAGAGATACTAAAAATTGTATGTGGATTTTAAACCAGGCTATCTAAAGCCCCTCCTTTAGGGCCACTTTATGATTTTCTATCTCAGCAAATATTTAAGAATGAAAATGATCAAGTGGAGGATAGGGAATGAATCTGAATTAGAGAAAAATCTAGGATTTCTCTCAACATTCTAACTTAAGTAATTTGGACAACTGTATTCCCATTTATTGAGACTGATAGTGCTAGAGGGGGTACTAGCACTAACATTATCAGTTGTTGAAATAGGAACAGTATAGTGACATCATGGCTAAAAATATATTTGAATTTATCTACTTACAAAGACAACCAAACCCGGAAATTTTCTGTAGAAATACTGTAGGGCAAAGGAAAATATTCTGCAGATGCACACAGCTGGATCAGGAATTGACCATTATTTTATTGACAAGGTATTTTGGGGTTCTTCCTTTTTGTCAATGCCTCACATTTTTTTCCTTATTCTATTGCTCATTTCATACATTTTTAAAAACCTGAATACATTTAACTCAACATTGATTTATGAGTAGCTGCAGAGTTAGATACAAAACGTTATCAGCATCACAGAAATATGTATCTTCAAAGAACACATATTCTGAAGAAAATTATTCACAGTATGACAATAATGTCTATTCACGCTATAATTCCACCCGAAGAAAATAGATCCCTGTCCCTTCTAATCTAATTTGGATAGTAACCTCTGCTCTTGTACTGACACACTGTAATAATTATACCAGCTAGTCTGGTAATTACAAAATTTTATTGCTTTTTTCATGGACATCACTTTTCATATTAACTACAACAGAAAATACTGAGAATGCCCCTTGAAAAGCTGCATTCCTTGTAATAAATCTTATCTATAAATAGTTACATTTCTTATGATAAAACTAATCTATAAATATTCATTACTTTTATTAATATTTATAGTGACTAGGCTACAAAAGAAAAATATCATTGCTTTCTCAGGTATTTTTTCCATTATGTTTAAAACTTATGAAGACTGATAATTATAAAGATTTAAAACTTCCACAGGAAAAAATATAATTTTAATGCTTCACTTTAATGGTTTCTTTCATTGTAAGAAGTTGTTCCTTTCTGCAAGTGTGGATAAAAAGGTGTGCATCCCTGCAAGCTCGTTAATGGTATTCTGTCACCATAGAGCACTGAAATAAACCCCCTGGGGGGAAAAACAGAATGTCTTATCCTCAATGGACAGCTAATGAGATACCTAAAAGCACAGCCGGTGAAAAGTGTTACTGGAACAAGGTCTGTACAGATTTGTTTGAGGCTTCTAGTTCATTGATTTGTTTATAGAGATCTCTTAGATTCACATCTCTTTCACTACTCTAGTCTTATATACGCTGAAGGCATAATGAACATTTATTTGGTGAGAGTCCCCAGAGGGAGTATCAAAATTAGCAGCCTCCATTAATTATATTTGAGGGTCTTCTGCTTGATTAAAAACCACTAATTTAATTTAGTCACTTCTGTTCTCTAATGCTGTTTCCATTGCATCCAATCTGATGGTCAGTAATTTCCTCTGAAGAAACAAACAAAAATCACATGTGCTTAATATTGTCCTTACTGTCCATCTCATTTATAAGTAATTTAGCTGTGTCTAAACAAAGAAAGAAAATGAAGAATTAGGCAATTGAGGAAGGAATTTATTTTCAAATTAGCCAGATTAGATCACAGTATTTTTCTCAACTTTTCTCAATAATAGCATTGATTCTCTTACCACTGTATCTTTGTTGCTTTGAAATCTATTTTATCTAATGTGAGAATTGCAACTCCTGCTTTTTGTTTATTTATTTATTTTTGCTCTCCATTTGGTTGGTAAATTTTTCTCCAACCCTTTATTTTGAGTCTTTGTGTGTCTTTGGATATACCGTTAGGTTTTGGCTATATCTTTTGATTGGGGGATTTAGTCGATTTAAATTTAGGGTTACTGCCATTTGATGTTAACTGGCTATTTTATCCATTTGTTGATGTAAATTCTTCTTTATGTTGATGCTCTTTACTTTTTGGTATATTTTTAGAAAGGCTCATACTGGTTGTTCCTTTCTATGTATAATGTTTCTTTCAGAAGTCCTTGTAAAGCATAAGACCCATAACAAGATTTAGACTCAATGAGACAGAAAATTAATAAGGATATCCAGGACTTCAACTCAGATCCGGAACAAATAAACTCAATAAATATTTATAGAGTTCTCCAAAATATTGATAGGCCATTATTAATACCCATTTTTAGAATGAAGCAATATTCCTGTTATCTCTCCCTCTTTTTCTTCCTTTCTTCCTCTCCTTCTCTCCTTTTTTACTTTTCAACTTCCTAGCTCCTCACTTCTACTCAATAAATTTCTCTGAACACCTGATTCCTTGTGATTCTCCTGTCCCACTGAAACCGCCAATCCATTAAAAAAAAAATGGAGGCATTACATTACCTGAATTTATGCTATAAAAAAATAAAAAATAAAGTTAATAATGAAATATTTTGCATACTTCTGGATGTTTCATAGCATTTGGCCAAAAATTCTTGGGTTATGTATGTGGATTTCTGACACTGGTGTTTTGTTGTTTTTTGTTTTGTTTTGTTTTGTTTTGTTTCGTTCTTTGACTTTATAAAAGTCAACTCCTGAATTCGTACAACATATGTGTTTAAGAAGACAACTGAATAAGATAGTATAGAGTGGGGAGCGACAGCAACATTCCTCCTAGCGGGGAATGAACCCAGTTCAATATGTCTTTTGAGTGGGAATGTGACAAAAACTGAAAGGTGTAAATATGGAAATGTCACTCCCTCGTTTTCAAAGAGAACAACTGACACTTAAATAGGTAGCACCAATATAATTTTAAACATAAGTACTGATAAAATGGATATTTGCCAGAATCATATTATAGAAAAACAAAGATGAGAGATGTTTAGCCAAACATAAGGGTTCCAGAAAAGTATCCGTCACACACACACACACACACAAACACACTTGGATGGATGGATGAATAGCTAGATAAATATAGATAGATAGGGATATATAGATAGATAGATAGATATACACACACACACAGAGATACACAGAATCTATATATATCTACCTAGATATAGATGTATATAAATATATGTATATAATATATATTATATATACATTATACATTCTATGCTTGTAACAGTATACATGTTACATTATAATTTATACATATACGTTTTATATAATTTATACAATATATGTATATAAATGTAAATTTATACATATATTACATTTTCTTTAACAACTTATGCTTGGCTAAAGATCTCTTATCTTTATTTTTCTAGGATACGAATCTGGTAAATCTCCAGCATATTATATATATATATGTATATCTATATCTATATGCATATATAGATATGTGTGTGTGTGTTTGTGTGTATGTGTGTATATATGTGTGTGTGTGTATATGTGTGTGTGTGTGTGTGTATCCTAGAGAAACATTATATACATATATATATATATATATCCTGGAGAAACATTTTATATATATATATGATACATTTTTATATATAATATACTTCCTTATGGAGTATAAGCAACTCCTGGAGAAACATTTTATATATATACATAGATGTATGAGATACATTTTTTATATATGATATACTTTATGGAGTATAAGCAACTCCAAATCAGAAAAATACATATACCATGATCAACAGGAAAGCTCTTTCATTTACAAACACAGTTAAATACACAATGCTCCATACATTGGATAGTCCACCTAAGAAACATCATTTATCCTGATGTTGCATTATTTTTTTCTCCTTACCTATTCTATTGCTTCAAGTTGTATTTTTTCCACATTTTATTTTTCCGTTTCAATGTTTATGGATACATAATAGTTGTACAGATATTATTGGGGTACCTGTAATATTTTGATATAAGCATACAATATGTAATGATCAAACCTAGGGATACTCATCACCTCAAACATTTATCAATGTCTTTGTCTTCGAAACAATTCCAAATCTATTCTTCCATTTATCTTGAAATATACAATAAGTTATTGTTGGCTGTATTTGCCCTATTTGCTACTGAACGCTAGATCTTATTCCTTTTATATAACTCTATTTTTGTACCCACTAATGAGTCCCTCTTTATTTTCCTTCCCTACTCCCATTTCTAGCCTCTGACAACCGGAATTCTATTAGCTACCTCCGTGAGGTCAATGTTTTAGCTCCCACGTGAGTGAGAATGGGTTACATTTGTCTTCCTTGCCTGGCTTATTTTGCTTAACTTCATGTCAAGTTACCTTAATCAGTGTTTTTCCTAATGTTTAGTATTCACAGTAATTATTTTAAGTACTGTCTCTATGACATTCATTTATTTCAACCATTTTTATTATCTTTCTAATTTCAAACACATTGCTTTTTTTAATAGCATTGCTTGCTTCATTTGGTTAAATTCTTCATAATTCTTTCACTCCCTAATTTAAGTCTTGTTTGTCTCCAGAACTAAGATTTTATTTCAGAGGTATGAATTGTCTGCTATTACTGGTTTTCTAAGAGGCTGAAGAGGTGCATTGTGCCTATATGTAGGTGTGGGGGAAAGGTCAGCGAGAGTTAGAGTCAAAAGTGCTAAGTTAGAACTACTTATTTAATATGAAAACTAGCTATTTTTTCAGTAGTTTGGGGATAGGACGTACACCATCTGGTTGGAATATATATGATCACTTTTTTGGAATAATCTTGGGCTGTGAATTTTTCCCCTGGTTGTATTGGGATACATGTATTTGGTGAAAACATGACAATTCAGGTATCCTTGTTCCCTACGTTATCCATATGTACAGAGCTGTCTGTTTCTATTCTTCTTATAACCATTTAAATAACAGAAAAAAAATGGATATACTTTAGCCATAATTTTCATTTATTTGTCAGAACATGGGGAAGCATTTTCCGTAGACTTTCCTTTGGGTGTCTTTTCCTAGGACAGTCAAATGATCCTATCTTTTATCTTCCAGTTTGCAAAATTACATGAATTTTTTTTCTTAACAATAAGTAACTCCAGGTAAATAGGATCATTGTGCCTTTCCTATATCATTTTTCTCCCATAAGAAAAACTGAAATGCTAACCTGTATTGGTGCTTCCCTTCAGAGTGAGGCATAAAGGGTATTTCTGTGTTGATTCTTAAGACAGCATGTGCCCTTTATTTCAAGTTAAAAGAAACCAGAATTTTGGGGGCATACTGGAATAAAAACTACGCATCTCTTTTTCTAGTAGTGCAAGTTATGAGAATCTTCTATCTCTCTTTGACTGTAATTAATATTTTAAATTGTAGCACAGTATTTTCTTCCTTTTCTGTCTATATATTTGTCGGGGTAGAGGGGATGCTTTCTGGCTTTACCTATCTTTTGTTAATTTTATTAGTTTTAGAGACAGGAGGTTCCATGGTCACCCAGTCATTATTCTACTGTTTTATTCAGAATGTTAGAAACTATTATAAATGTTTTAGCTTTCTCAATTCTAGGAATGCTTCAAATCAGTTTGGAAGGAAGTCAAATATAAACCATAAATGACAGACATGTTAGTTCTAAATAGTTGGTGCCCCTGTAAACGTGTAAGAACAGCAGGAGAATATGGCTTCAGTTATGGCAAAGAAAAGATTTTGAATGAAATTTGAATAGATTCGTAGCTTCATTTTTTTCCTTTTATAATCAATTTCAGTGCCTAATCTGAAAGAGAACAGGATTTAGCTGGCAAAGTATTATATAATTACAGTTGAGGGTCCAAACTGAGTCAAATATATGGGTTTGAACGCAGCCCTGGTTTTGTTACTAATTGAGTGATTCTGTGCATTTCACTTTACCTGTCTTCCTTCTAGTTTTCTCTTATATTATCTTTATCTTTGGGTTGGCATGAATGCAACTGTAGGGTAAGTGCCTGGTATAGTCTGGCATACAGAATGATCAATTAATAGGATTTATTATCATTAGTTGATGTTTTAGTGTTTTATTCAGTTTTAATGGAAACAAAGAGACAACTACGTTGTGGCTTTGTCATAAACATAAAAACAGATAAATGTATAAAAATGTAGTTACATCTTACCACAATAAGATACAAAGAATTATTTTCTAAATTTCCAAATTATTTTAGAACAAAATTCCTCAAAACAAAACACATTTTTTGAAGTTTTTTTTTTTGTATGCTTGCTTAATAGATCTGAGATACAATAGGTCTGATATCAGGTAAATCTCATTTTTACATTAGAGAGTCAACAATTCTTTAATTTGCAGTTATTTTTAAAGTTTTTTCCGTCTGATTCTAATCTATTATGTTTCTATTTCACTTGGAACAATAACTTCCGTTTAAAATCTCATAACACATTTATATCCATTTTAATTCAGAAAGCTAAAGCACTAATAAAATGTGTCTCTGGAATCCTATGTTTTCCATCTTTTCTGCTTTGGTAATCTACTCTTTCATAACCCTTTTGGGAATTGAAATCTAAGATTGCTATTTAATAAATAAAGGAGGGAGTACATGAATTGGTAAATCTATTAATGCAAATTAAATTAATAGAGTCCTATTGACTATTGTGCTCTTTAAAACTAATTGTCATCTTTCAAAGAAAATTTTGAGAAGAAACATATTTTGATAGTCCAGTTTTGTGTGTAAAACGCTAGTGTTTATTGACACTACATTTTTTTTAGTGCATTTGTTAGTTTCCTACCAGCAACATACTCAGAGAAAAAGCATATATTGATTATGTGTGCATCACGTTTTCTTCCTTATATTTATTTTTAACTTCTACATTTAAAAACTTAATATAAAATCTTTTTAAATCAAGAGCAAAATCAATTTAAATCAAGGCAAAATCAATTTTCCCTTATAGGGAAAGCATTTAAAAATCAGAGAAATAGCTATACAAAATTATTAGGGCCTCAGGGAAAAAAGTTCAATAATTAAATCTCAACTATTTTATTGTTTCAATATTCATAGCAGTTATGTCTTGTCCAATTTGTTCATTTCAACTCCGGTTTTTAAAGATAACCACTATACACCAACAAATCTATTTTATACTCTTTTAGTATCATCCTTGTGATCAGCTAAATTACATTTAGAAAGACAACTGCAGTGAAATTTTTATAAATTTTTTGAACCTGACTGGCCTTTTCAGTATGACCGTGGAGGTGTAGACCCTTATGCATTATTGGAACATAAAAATCACTCTTGATCTATATTTACAGTTTTCTCAATTTTTCTGAAAATGATTTATATAATTATGCAATCATAAAAGCTTTCTTCATTATCAAGTATTATTTTATTTCAGAATTTTACCAAAGAAATTATTTCCAGGATTCTGATAAATGATTTGCATATACATATATATATATATAAAACTTTTATGAGTATTTTTCCATAAATACAAATTTCACATAATAAGGCAATCTGTCCTTGAACCTCTGAGAAATTATTCTACTGATCACATTTCAATGTACAAATATTTCACTCATGTTTATCATTGCCTTCAAACACTAAGTTCTACTAAGGATGCCTATGTGATTTTGGCCTGTTTAGCTTATATGGCACAGGTAAGCTTCTCAAAAATTCAATTACTATACATTAATTGGTGTATATGAAAAGACAATGCATGCCTACTGATTTACAGAGCCTTCAGACTTTTTCATTACCTCCGTCTTTGTCTTCTCTCCCACTTTCTGTAACTGAACATATTAAATGCACTCTGTGATGGAGAGACTGTGAGTAGCATTCTCACAACCATTACTCATTTACTTTAAATCTTGACACCAGAGATAAAGCTCAGTTCAATATTTGTGGAAACAGATAAAATCTCTCATAACGTTTATGTTCAACTAAATAAACACAAAATGTTACCATGAGAAAATCTATTTTCATATTGAAGAGCCATTTCTCTTTGAAGGATCAACTAATGGCTACTTTTCCTAATCCCTGTCTCCCTTGAAGGACAGTTATCATGCTGCACTGGCAAGAACTGTCCTCTTTAAAATGACATGTGGCATTTAAAAACAAAAAATCTCTATTTTCAGTGCTTGCATAAATCTGATGATTTTCCCCATTTGAGCAGAGAAACTAATGCTTTCCTGGTGTGTTTTGCAGAGCATGGGATCAACATCACACATGGAATATATTTGTGAAGAGACAGACAGAATTATGTCATACCCAGAGGGGAAAATAATCAGATATCAACCCAGCATTTGCTGCATTAATCATATTTTTGTGACTAAGAGAAATCAGAATTGAGCTAGTTATTAGACTCACGATGACCTCGTTCTCAGTCTCCCATTTTGGTGTGGCAAATATATTCATCTGTCTGCACATTGGGTTATTGGTAAAACAAGGATAATAATGCATAATACTTCCTTATTGGCTCAGAGCTTTAGAAAGTGATTTCACATTTTCTTGTGTTACTTGAAAAATCGTATACTATTCAGGTGCTAATGGCTTTTTCTGGTGAAGAAAACTGAGACATAATCTGTTATAATTTCAAGAGGATTTTAAATGTATAATTATGTTAATATCTAAAATAAATTGCGTCTCATTTTTACATCATCTGAATTAGGATTATTTGCATTAAATAAAATTTAAAATGTAGGAATTAAGGATATGATTGGGGAAAAATAATAGTATGAACTTTTAAAGGAAGGATCTGGTTTTAGGTAAGATAATGTTACTTCATACCTGGTAAAAGATATTTCAGTAAATATTTTTGGATATAAATTAGCTTCTAATTGAAAATGATAGTGATTTTAAATGTTGAAATTTTCTAGGAGCCTTTAGGAGAAATTTGACATACTGAAGAACTTAAAATATATATAATTTTACAGTGTTTGAGATATATTGCTGATATGATAGAGAAAAATCTATGTAACTATTTTGAACCTTAAAATATTTCTATAAAAATGGTAATGAGTGAAAAAAAATATTTATTTCTAGAGATATACTGAACACTTTAAGCTATAGATTTGTAGTTTCTATGTATTAGTTTTAATATTGTGCAGGCAACTCAATTTTATTGTATAAAATAGTCTGGTGATGATACTTATGGCCAAGAACCAGTTGAATTGAGTTATAAGCACTGCATTAATGTTCTTAATTTGTACTTGTTCATTTAGAATCATGTAAATATGCTTATAACTTTTCTGATAAAACTCTAGTTAGAAAAGCCACAGATGGAGAGGAAGAGAAGGCTTCCAATTGGACAGTGTCAATATTCTAAGTGATATCTCATTGCCAACAATTTTGCATGTCTGTCTATGTCAACTTAGAGAGAAGACTGGAATAGAACCTACATTTCAAGTTAGGTAAGGTAGAACTGACAGCCATTTTTCTTTTCTTTTTTTTTTTTCTGTTACCAGAATATTAGTCCTGCATAGGCACTGGATATCCATATACTAATGAAATGATTTTATATTTGAAAATGTATATCCCAGGGACATAATTTTGCTCAGTGAAACCTATGATGACATGTCAGTCATAATGCCAATGACTAAAAGATAAGGAAATATCAACAGGGCGATTTTGGAAAAGACTGTATTATTCTGACTGATAACAAGTAAAAGTTGACTGATAACAAATAAAAAGTCTTCTCGTTGTTTGATTTTTTTGTTTACACTTGAAATTTTGGCAGTCATTTTGGGAATATGAGTAGAGCGACCATAGGATAATTAGTCAACACACATGTAGGCAGAGAAAATCATAGAACATGAGTCATTGTGATGTAATTTATACACTAAATTAACTGACCATCCTGCCTCTGACTTATTTTATGTGGAATATTAAATGAATATATTGTCTAGTTATTTTGTTTGGATCTTCTCTTACTTGCATAAGAGCTGTTACTTGTTATTTAATTCATAGAAGCACCTTGGATAATTTCACCCACATTTATTTCCACCTTATCATTTTACAAAGAATATGCTGAACTCTAGAAATATTAATTAGCTTACTACAGATAGCCTAGACCTCTAAGTTTACAAGAACTTTATTTAAAACACTTGTCTTTATTTAGTCCAATTTTCTTTCTGCTATACTATGCTTTTCCTAAAGCCTAGAAACTAAGTCAATATCTGATTCTAATTATCACTTTAAAAGTCTTGTTACATAGTTGACCTATCTTTATAAAACCTGTGGTATTTATGAACTTTCCAGATTAACTGATGAACTGGGCTTAACTCTTGGCGTTGGTGAGTCACTGTCCATGGTGCTGTAATAGTGGGGGTGGGGAACACTTTCCAATTACTGTTTGACCCTTCCTTTTTGATAGCAGTCATAGCTGCATGATACTTTCCAAATGTAAAAATTATCTGCAGATTATTGACCATTTAAAAAATAACAAATTTACTGTTGGAAATTAAGATTCTGAAATTTCCCTTACATCCTTATTATTCTGGTATTAGTTGAGGTGAGTATGCTTTTTTTTTTTCTTGAGGAAGGGTCTCACTCTGTCACCCAGACTGGAGTCCAGTGATGTAATCTAGGCTCACTGCAACCTCTGCCTTTCAGGTTCAAGTGATTCTCCCACCTCAGTCTCTTAAATAAATATGTTCTTAATATATTTCATTCTACACAGTCTGCAGTAAGAGTTTTAAGATGTAACAGGATAGTATAGCAATGAAGCAATTGATTTTTCTTAGAAGACTGAAGCACTGATTTAGAACTAGCAAAGTCATAGATTTTTCTTGTTTTCAGATAAATATTGGCATCTCATAGTGCCATATCATAATATTATCCAGAATAAGTTATAATGAAGAGACACATTTTTCTCTGAGGATGGAGAATCTTGGCATTGTTGGCTGATAAGCTGGTCATCAAAGAGAACAATAAATTCTATACAAGTGCTTTATCTAAAGGGTCTGCAATAAGGCAACAGAGATTTCACCTATAAAAATATTGACTGGTTTATATTTCCACACGCTTCTATGAAATTTGATCATGTGGGACTCTCACTCACTTGTGTGAATAAAGCCTGTTATAGGCCTCAGTATTTTTAGAAGAATATACTTTCTTTCCCATCCCAATCAGCTGTAATGCAAGGAGCACTGTGTATTTGGACGAATAGCACCTCTCTTTTGACTTTCTTGCCCTAGAGTCAAGTGACCCTTGTAACTTTGCATGTTCATGACAGATGTTTCCTCTCTTTTCCTTTCATTTCCTCAAAACTTCTCACTTATCACATTAATCTGCTTTCAGGTCATCATTTCTTTTCTCATCATATTATTATTTCTTGTTTTTGTTAATCAGTTTCAGAACCTCAGTGTTCCAGTCCATCATTTCCTTGCTCCAAATCAGGAATCTGTTCATTACTTTATCTCCCATTCATCACTAACTTCTAATAAGCTTCAACAGTTTCCTTGTGTTGGATATCAGCAAAATCCTCCCTATCTGACACTTCTTTTTTAGATTTCATTTTAACTTGCTGTTTTAACTGGCATATGGCTCTCTTCCACAGCTTCCCCTGTAGCCATCCCAGAGGCATTTATCCTGTCTTTTTTTTTGAGATGGAGTTTCGCTCTTGTTACCCAGGATGGGCATTCAAGTGAGGTACTTGTCTTCCTTGATCTTCATTACCACATCCAAAATATTCTCCCTCTTTCTAATTTAGAAACCCAAACTGTGGATCTCATATATACATAGTATAACACTCCTCATATGCGTATACTATAATACTCCTTACTGCTCCTTGTGTTGTCATTTACTTACCACACATTTACTTACATCATTTCCCTTCATGTCTTGACCATTTTGACTCCTGGGTAACATTCGTACTCTTCCCCAGTAATCCCTTAAAATTTGGCCTCTCTTGTCTCTAATATTTTATTCTCCAGTGATCTTGTCCTCCACCTTGCCACATCCTGATGGGCACTTCCTATATTTTGCCCTTAACACTAACTCCACCACCTCCAAGATAGCAATCGCATGCAACCAGGAATCCAAGTGCCACGTCTTATCTTTGTAGCCTGCTGGCAGTTTCCTACCACTGATGATCTTTCAAACATACTGAAATCTACAATTCACTGATTCTACCACTTTTTAACTGTTCCTCACACCCCTTCATGTTCACATTTTTCTTTCTCTATTTCAAATTACTTAACTAATCATCATGTTCCTCCTTGCAGAAACTTTAACTCATTTTGCCTACTCACACTTTGTCCTCTTTACTTCAGACAATCACAGCCTTGGTTCCCCTTAGTTACATGTGCAACAATGAAGTAAAATTAGATGTAAAAAGCTGCCAAATGATCATATTGTATTTTATTTTTTCATTTACTTTCTCATCTTTAGATCAGGGGTTAACAAACTATGTCCCATAGGCCAAATTTAGCCTGCTGCCTGCTTTTCAAAATAAAGTTTTATTAGAACACAATTGTGTTCATTCATTTGCGTATTGTCTATTGCTACTTTCATGTTATAATGATAGAGTTGGGTAGTTGCACAGAGACCACATGACTCCCAAAGTTTAACACATTTATTCTCTGGTCCTTTATAAAATCAGTTTTCTAATTGTTGATTTAGATGACTATGCCATTCCTTTCTCATCCATCCTCTTAAATCTATCATATTCTTCCCAGTTCTCACTTTCAAAGGGTGAGATTGCTTCCCACTTCAAGAAACCAGGAACAGTATATAGATATGTCTTACGTGCTCACATGATATATGTAGGTAGGTAGTATGTGTGCTACTTACCTGCATAAGTAAACCGAAGCTGAAAAACTTTTCCTTCTTCCTTGATACTGTAGACATTATTATATATATGCATTAGATTCTTCACATGAGCATTAGGTCTTATAACTTCTCATCTCCTGAAGGACATCAGTTTAACAATTCACTCCTCTCCCTTGAATCATCGATTTCCTGATTTCTCTTATTGTTGTATTGTTCTCATGAATATACAGACATACTTTTATAGCTTTTCTTTTTAAATAAAATCTTCTCCTGATAACATCTTCCTCTCTACCTTCTTCAGTAAAAGTCAAAAGCATTTTCTACACTTACCGTTTTCAATTTCTTTCCTGTCATTCTCTTTCTAATGAATTCTGATCAGTCTACCAAAGACATACACATTGCAAAATCCAGTTGCTGGCTCTCAGTATTCATTTTCTTCTACCTATTAATATAATTTTCATTGAACAAATACTTATTAAATGCTTACATATGTGGGAACTGTTTAAAACATTAGCCAAAAATGAAAAAAGTCAGGTAAAAAGTTCTGCCTTTAAAAGGTATATATTTCACTATTTAATTGTATTTAATAATGTACTCTTTCTTTCTCCCCTCAGCTTCTAGTATAGCTATCTTTCTTTTTATCTGCTACCTAACCATCCACTTTTTCCCAATCAGCTTTATGGTTCCTTCTATTTTCCATGACCACTTCATGTTGTAGTATTCCCAGGTTAGGAATTGGATATTCTTATGTTTTACCTGCAGACACTAACTTTATGACCTCAGTCATTCTTGTGGCTTCGGATTTATACTTTTTGAAACTTTAAATATATATTTCTAGTCTGTACTTCTCTCCTGAACTACAGATTTTTATATATGATTATATGATTTATATATATTATATTGCCTATTTAACTTGGATTACTAACAATCATCACATATGTAACATGTCTTCAGATGAAGTACTGATCTTCTCCAACCCTTCAGTATCTCAGTTAATGTCAACCCTATCCCCAGTGACCACTCTTCTGCAAGCACCCATCTCTTACTTGACTTGTCACTATAAACTCTTAACAGTTCTTCCTAATGTTATTTTTGTCCTCCACCATCTATTTTCAACACAACAGCCAACGTGATACCTATAAAATGTACAGCAGACCATGTCACGCCTCTCCTCCAACCCCACTAGGGGATATCATCTCCTTCTTAAATAGCAAAGTTCTTACAAAAGCCTATGAGGCACTATATGGTCTGGCCCTCCCTAGCCTCTGTCCTCTCCTGCTTATCTCCTCCTCTTTCACATGTTATAGCAGTTGTTTCCTAGATGTTCCTGAAAGAGACAATGTGCTTCCATTTGCAATTTCAGCTCCCTTCAGGTAAGTCCAGATGTAAATGGCACTTTCTTTGAATGAATGGCAAAAAAGAGCAAATAAAATTGGCTCAAATACAGACAGCATGATATTTGTTCATCATACGATAAATGGCTCAAGGAACCATACTCATAACCTCCTTAACTATTTTCATATTTTTATAATATATGGAAATGAAGCTTTTATAACCCCAATAGCACAGAATAGCTCTCTTTGTTATTACATATGTATGTAACAGAGGCATTAAATTTTAGTATAGTTTTTTATTTAAAGAGCTTAATACAAGGACTAATGATATTTTTCTCACATTCAAGATAAAAAATGACGAGATAAATTTTCTAAGACCAACTGACTAGAGAGTAATAAAGACAGAAAAATACATATTCTGTTCAAACATCTACAAACCATAATATTAATTTAAGAATATTTATAAAAGTAATAGTTGAGTATTCCTTTACTTTTTGCTTTTTGTTTAAGAGCTTTCTATAGCTTTTCAAAGATAGTTTACATTATTTTCTTCCATTAAATTATTTTTAAAGTAGGAGAATCTTTATCCAGCCACATGCAAAATGCAGTACGTTGTTAATTTCCACTAAAAAGTAGAATTTTTCTTATCCAGATCTATAAAAATCTGTAGAATTTAAGACAACATTCTCGAGTCCAGAAGACTTGTTGATTTTTATTCTGATCCTGGAACCTAAATTAGTTTCACTATGGCTCTTTTCCTTTAGGATTTGAGCAAAACAATTATAAAAAAGAGACTAGACTAAAAGAATCTCTAATAATCTTGAAAGAGAAATTAAGTAAACCCTGAAAATCATGTCTGGACCTGACCCCAGTGGATCTACAAAAATATTCATGGTTACATGGGAACTTTTGAGTATTTCTGTATATCATGAACAAAGCGACAGCAGCCCAGCAAATCTGGAACTCCAAATACCTGGAATCAGTGGATATTATTAAAATATGACAAGTTTGCATTCTGATAATTCAACCTGTCTATTAAAATTACTTACATTAGCCCATGGTTGCATACTCTGTTTGCCTACAAATACAGTTATTTGAAACACTGTAATTTACTAATCCTGAAATGAACATTTAAAAGGATAAAGAAAAAGAAATCAAAATTGAGAAGGGAGAAGGAAAGAGAATGTTAAAATTTAGAGAAAATCTGTTATCAGGATACTGGGGCAGGTATCACACATTTGTCTAAATAAGAGAGGTGATGATGGAGGAGATTTTTATAGAAACGAATTACTGAGAAGCATATGCATAAGTGAAAACAATCTTTATTTTCCTAAATTCCATCATCATTTGCTGTGGGCGAGAGTTAATGTTAGTTTTTTTCCCCATGTCTGCCTACTGTTACACATCATTTTTTTGCACAAGCCAGTTATGTGCAAAACAAATAGTCTTCTGACCATGAGCCTGCTAACTCGGGTATAATTATTCTGCCACAATTTGTTTTTACGCTTCATTCTACATTATCCTTTCGCTGCTGCCTTTTAACCTTCCTGCCTCTATTTGCTAAGGTGGCTGATGACTAAAATGTCTAGCCCTGAAAAGACAATCCTGAAATAAAATAAAACACCAGACGCCTACAAGTAAATCAGATTCCTAGTATCTGAGCTACTTCAGTCTTAGTGGAATAAAAATAGCAATTGGTCTTTAAAAAAAGCTAAACAAACAAACTAACTCCTCATTAACCTTACCAAAAAACAAAAATGGCTTCATTATTCTGATAGAATTCTGAGGTACTGCTCCAAAAATATCTCCTCAGACACAGTCTCTCTATTTGTACCATAGCAAAATGACCTCTGATCTGAGAGAATTTACGCCTCAATCTAAGGTTTCAATTATTTCTTCTGACATCTGCTAACATTGATGGTATTTCCAGAATCTCTCAGCATTACTACAGCAGTGTTTATTAGTATAGGAAAACTTTTAAATGAAAATCTACATTACATTTTAGTAAACACTTTACTAGCACTCAGACCTATTTATAAAATACCTTATTGCTTTCTTTTCCTTTTCTTCTCCTTTTACTCTTTTATTTTATTTTTATTTTTTGCATTGCTGTAAGAAAAAGCTGAAATCACTTAGACTCTTAAATACAAAAGCATTTAAATGTCACAAAAGTATTTAAATTATCACGAAAAGTTATACTACTGAATCGTGGATTGGAAAGGAATGAAATAGAAAACTCAGGGGACCAAATTTCTATCATGGGGTTCATAATTTCTATAGTCAAGTGCATTCTCGGTAGCTGTATTTGAATTCTCCCTTCTTGGTAAAGCATGTTTTCACCACTTCCATCATCTATCTTCCCTTGCTGCCACATATATTCTCCATAAAATATTCTCCTGCGTCCTCTGGGTTACTAGACTCAGAACTCTACCTTTTGTATTAACATGGTTAGCTCACTAAATTCACATTTTATATTAGCTCTTGCTGTACAAGAAAAAAACTATGGAGGAAGAGTAAATTTTATTTCAAAATTTTATACAAGAAACAAAACTTTTGTGCAAGTTTTCAAGATCTTAATCACCCCTAAATTTCTCTCCTACTTCCCACTAGTAAAACATGGCACATTATGTAATGAACACATAGAATCTTTTTTTTTTTTTTTGAGACAGAGTCTCTGTCATCCGATGGAGTGCAGTGGTGTGATCTCAGCTCACTGCAACCTCTGCCTCCTGGTCTCAAGAGATTCTTCTGCCTCAACCTCCTAAGTAGCTGGGACTACAGGCACCCACCACCAAGCCCAGCTAATTTTTCTATTTTTAATACAGATGGGGTTTCAGCATATTGGCCAGGTTGGTCTCGAGCTCCTGACTTGTGATTCTCCCCCCTCGGCCTCCCAAAGTGCTGGGATTACAGACCTGAGCCACTGTACCCAGCCCACATAGAATCTTTAAAGGGGAAAAGAGAGTGGGGTTTTTGAATATATTATCGGTGTCTTTTCTTCCCTTACTTCTACCTTGTCTATGCATCCTGCTGTCTCCAGTCTTGCGAGATTTTGGACTTTCACATTTTGAATCTACATATGACTGCTAATCACGCAGTTATTCATGACAAGTTTGTGTCTGTGTCCACTAAGTTCACTAAGCTTAGTGTTTTGCTTTCTTGGGGCACCTCAGCCCCTTACATGACTTCCATGTTCTGTTTCCCAAAGTAGTGACATAGGTACCATCTCTTCCAGGACCTGGCTCACATGAAGGTTAATGGCTTCCAGCAGCAGCTGACATATAAATAGTTGATCACTGTCTCTTTTTGGAACACTGACTTCTCTAAGTTACAAGACACAACATTTTCTTGGTTTTCTTATTTCTCTGAATCCTCAGTTTTCTTTTTGCTGATTCCTGTTTGTGATTTTACCTTCTAATCTAAACATGGAATGTGTTTGGAGGTACTTTAGATCTTTCTCTTTTTATGCATGTCATAGTGCATCTATGTACGTGATAAATCTTCGTTCTATATATGTTCTATATACATCATCTTGCTATATGATGCATCTCTCTGTATATCTTCTTTCTATATGGTAATGTATCAGTTGTTAAAATAATGTTGAGAAATGAATATCCAAACAGATTCATGGGCATATTAATTACAAAAACATAGAAAGTAATTTGGGATCAATTAGCATGATGTACAATGAAGATATGCACTGTAATATTAATTTTTGTTTATAATAGAGAGATACAATAACTGTTTTTCTTATATATGCTGTTAATTTCATTACTATGTACTTAGTACATATATGTGGCATATACATATTTATGTACAACAAAGAAGCAATATTATGTGTTAGCATTTTGAAACAGGATCTCATTCTGTCACCTAGACTGGAGTGCAGTGGTATAATCATGGCTCACTGCAGCTTGGACCTCCTGGGCTAAAGTAATCCTCCCACCTCAGCCTCCTGAGTAGCTAGGACTACTGACACCCACCACCACACCCAGATAATTTCTGTATTTTTTTTAGAGACCAGATTTTGCCATGTTGCCTAGGCTGTTCTCAATCTCCTGAGCTCAAGCAATGCATAGCTCAGCCTCCCATAGTACTAGGATTACCACCTTGCCTGCCTAAACAATGTTTGTTTGTTTTTAATGTAAGAGTGTCAATCCATAAAATAATTCTTAAAATGTGTATGCATTATTTGCTCCATTATTATTTAGCTTGTTTTTAGATACAGAATTCACTAGGTTCAGTGGATATTACTATGACATTTATGATGAACTAACAATGAATTAAAGTTTTTTACTATATGTATCATGTGCTAATCACATTTGGTTATAGTAAAAAACTTTAATCACCAAATGTGATTGGCACATGATACAAAATTACCAGCTTGGAATTACCCTGCTGCATTGGATTTTCTAAAGAATTGTAATTGGAACCATAAATCGGAATCAGCTTAAATAACTTATAGCTGAAAGTAGTGGATTTTCCAAAGAATTGTAGTTAGACTTTCTAAGGAAATTTTTAAAGAATTGTAATTGGAATCATAAATCGGAATCAGCCTAAATAACTTATTGCTGAAAGTAGTGTATCAATTTTCTTTTGACACTGTAATGCTGCAGAACAAAACACCTGATAGCTCAATGGCTTTAAACAATAACTGTTTATTAACATATGAGCCCTCAGTTCAGTGGCTTAAACGGGCTAGATCATTTTGGCTGGGCTCACTCAAGCAACTGAGAATCTACCAGGCAGCTGTAGGCTGTTGACTGGCTGTGGAAAGACTGAGGCAATTAGTTCTTCCCACGAGTCTTTAATTGTCTCTGCTCCACTTGTCTTTAATCATCTACCCTTAGTCTATTTTCATACCAGTTGATACAAGGGCACAAATGAAGGCTTGAAAATCTTTTTTAAGTGTCTGCTTCTGAACAGACACTCCACTGACCAAAGTAAGTCACAGAGCCAGCTCCAGAGTTAGAGTGGGAGGATACTACAAGGTTTTAGGTCAAAGAGCATGAATACATGGAAAGGAATAGATCAGGGACAATAAAGAAATCAATGTACCACATATGCTATAAACACATTGAATATTCCCATAAGGGATCATAATCATCTGTGGAACATTTTAATCTACACATGCATTGCCACCCCCCCTCAAACATTCTCATTCAAGGTGCTTATGTATTAAAACGAAAGTCAGAGACTAGTAACCTGCATTCTCTGGATTACTAGACTCAGAGCTCCACATTTTGTAGAAGCTCTGGGCTAAAAAGAAATGATTGAAGTGTATAACCTGTTTGAGAATGATTAGCCTGAAGTAATACCAGATGCTATGGCATGGCAATTTAATTGTCTTAAGGAGAGTGTTCTTCTATTTTAGGAATTGTCAGTTTACCAGCTTCAGGCCATCCACATATCTAAAAAAAAGAAAGCTATAAATACAAAGGAAACTGTCTTCCTGAGGTGTTACGATTTGCCCCATTGTTCTTGCTTTTCAGGATATAAACATTGAGCGTGGTCCTATGTCTAGCTTCAATGAAAAACTCGTCTTAAATTCCCTGTCTTATGTTTTCACTTGGTCTTACTACCTACTTTATTTTTTAGTCAAGATTTTCCACTTTATCTAGATATCCCAAAGGACATATCTTCATCCTGTGGCTCACTCTGATTCAATGGGCTATTCTAATAATAACTTAGTAATAAACTCTGACTAAAGCCTGTGTCAAAAATCATTTTAGCCTTCACTCTTTTCATGTCATAACAATTAATAATATGAGAGGGTTATTTCCCACTTTCTTTGTAGAATATGTGGTTTTACGATGAATATCTTGATATACTATAAATCAGGCTAAAGTGTAGAAATAAGAAAAATGTAAGTGAAAATTGACTCATGACTAGACACAAATACATTCCAGGACTCGACTTACTAAGTTTCAGACAAAAATATGGACAATCTTGCTCTTTTGTTTTGTCTATTTTTTAATGTTTTTCTTTTGCTGACTTTTAAAATAATTCCTCATCAAAAAATCTTCGCTCTTACGAAAAAATTAAGTTATGTTTGATGATCAAGAATATTATTGAGTTAAAAATTAGCATTTAATACCTTATTGAAGGAAGCAATTTAAATGCATGGTGTACTTCTTTAAGGTTTGAGCCCTGGTTTCAGAAAATTGGGCCAGAGAAACTCTCTAAAATGCTTGAGGCGTGTTTCCTGGCTGTGTCTTGCATCACCTTTTCTGACTTCGTAGCCAAGGCTCAATAGCTTCAAGAGTTGGATGTTGATTGTCAATGTGTTACTAATAAAAAGTTAAGCCCTCAGATTTTTAAACCAGACATATTTGCAAAAACCATTGCAATTTCTTATTTTTCTTCCTGTATCGGCTATTCATCTCACACTCCTAAGAAGCAATACATGACTTCATTCATTATGATCTATGCTTTAGTCTGAACAATTTGAGAATATTCATCAGGATTTACCATTAATCAGTTAAAGATGTTCATAAACAAAGCCAATGAATAATTCATATAAAATGGAGTACATGTGCTCTAATGATGAATAATCATGAACTGATCTGGAATTTGTTGACTTATGAATATTTATCTCTAGATTGTACTTCTGTGCAATTCACAATTCACAAAAACTGTTTCCTTTTACATTTCATCCTGTACTTTTGCTGAAGATGCCTTTGGGACCATTAAAGGTTTTTCCTAGAGGTTTTACTATGACAAAAATTGTGACTGTGATGTCATCTGAAGACCTTACTAAATTTACTGAAAACTGCTCTTTATTTCTGTAATCTCAATCTAGCAGATTTTTCTTGGGTAACATTGCCTTTCACCATATGATGTTTGTATATATGACAGAAAGATGGCCATGTAAAGCCCACTTAACTAGTCAGATGTGAAAATGTAAAAAAATAAACTAAACTGAAAGCTGAATGCCGGAAATAACGTTTTCCTTAAGCAGCCACTAATCTTATGCCAGGTGCAGACTGTGACGCTCTTCAATGAATGTCTTCTTGGTGTGCCCTCTGGCCACTCACAAATTGGAAATTTCACAACAACTTTGGGCTGAATATTTATATGAGATGAGACACTTCAGGCTAGGATTGTCATCAGCTGGCCCTTCACAGGATGAGGAGAATTAACAAGCAACATTTTTGGAACTCTTCAACTGTTCTGAGTGCTTGGCAATCATTTACAAGTTAATCCTCCTTTGAGGGAGGTCAGTCCTCCGCTTGAATTTTCACATGAAGTATTTCACACAGATGTGAAATGATCTCTAAAGGCCACAGTGCAACAAATCTGGGGTAATAAAAATAATCAGAGACAGACCTGGACAGAATTGGAGAATAGGAAATTTATAGTTTGGATTGCCCAATTGGATGTTCTTTTTGAATGCTTCTCATAATGAAAGGATGGTTATGGTTTGCTATATATCAGAAACTTTTCTAAATACTTAGGTACAGGAGTTAATGTAATCTTCACCACAATCTTGTAGTATGGCAGTGAGTAGTATCATTATCTCTATTACACAGCTGAGGAGCTGAGGCACAAGGTGGTGAAAATGATCACACAGCACACATCTAGTAAGTGGCTGAGCTGGAATTCAAATCTATGCATTGGAGCTCTTGGCTGGACTTGCAACTTCTTCCCTGAGGTGCCTCTGCTGTCTCATTTTTGCCTTGCCAGTCACAAGCATCCTACCTTAGCTTGCCCACCCCAGAAATTACCTGGATTATACATTTCCACCAAGGCTTGTTTTATGTCCAGTCGCCCATTGTCTTTTCTCTGGTAGGAAACTACTGAATTATCCCTACAGTAGGACCGTATTTGATCATTGAAGTATTTTGAAAGAAAGAAACCTTTAAAAGTTCTTTTAAAATATCATTGAAGTAAATACATACAGTGTCTCTTTTACAGGACCACCTCTGCAGGAAAATGTGGTGAAATTTTATATATATATATATTTTTTCAGAAGATCTTAAAAGTTACCAGGTCACTTAGTGGGATGCTTGTGCAGTTAAGCCAGGGAGGGTCTCATAACAAACTGGTGTGCACACAGCAGTGATTAGGAAGAGACTGAACCAGCAAAGTAGACTTTTGTCCAGACTCTTTATCCACTCTGCCAGGATATATTCATAAGTGTAAATGGTTTTTCGGGTATATTCAGACAAATTACTTTGAGACTGTAAATTCCATTGATGTCACACATTGGGTGGTTAAATTCCTCAATTTATAAGGAAAGTTAATAGTTTCTATGAGATCAGCCTCTGTTTATAATAAGTATTCCATTTATGGGGGAAAAGGGGAGTCTGTGAACTACTTTGCTTTCCTTAAAGTTCAGGACAGTTTTGTGCTTATCTTTAAGATTTTAGGTGTGTGTAGATTTTTAAGTCATTTCTTCATGAACCTTCCCCATTGCATCCAAATGATATTTATATTTGAATTACCAATAACTAATTACAAACATTGATGGTAAAATGAAATTCATATCCGATTGCTTAAATAAAAGCTGCAAAAAGGCAATGGTAAACACAGTGATATTAAAAAGAAAGAAATTTTGAAGTCCGTGTAAGAGGCTGAATTGAAAAAGGCCTGCCTTAGGGTCAATTTAAAAATCACCAAAATCCTGATATTCACAGAACCTCTTCCATTTATATAGTAGGTTTAACACTTTCTTCATAAGGGATGGCCAGTTGTTTTTCTAACTGACTATAAAATATTATGATGTTTATTTTATTCCCAGTGTATGTATTTATCTCTAAATAAAATTAAGCAGCATGAAAATATATCTTTATTAGAATGGAGAGCAATTTTAAATGGAATCATTTCATATTCAGAATTTTTCATAACTTTGACCTCTCTCAACTTGCTAATACTTTGTACAGGTTTTATACATAATTCATATGAATTATTCCTTTGTAAATTTATTATTGTCATCAAGAGATTTTTCTCATTTAATATTTCATATTGCTTATAAAAACATAATTGCCACTTTTTAAAAAAGTAATATATACATTTAAAATAAATACCATGGGTGCATTAGTTTCATTTATACTTTTATGCCTCTCTTAGGTAGTTACCTGCATTATCCCTATTTTCATGATGAAGAAAACATTAAAACATAGAGGTTTCTTTAGTTATCCAGAGTCTAACAGTAAGTGGCCAAATTGGGGCTAAAGATAAATCTTTTAAATACCAAGTATCGCTTAATAGCAGTACTCCATTTTGTTTGAAAATATGTAATTATACTACAAAGCTGATAGTAAAATGCTCTTTCTATGCCTTCATTAATTACTACTTTTCTTATACCCTCCATCATCTTCTTTTTAAAAATACATATTTCCAAATTCTAACATAGTTTATAGAGTTAATTGTTTATTTTTCAGTGTTAGACATTACTTACTGACTTAGAATACAGAAGAAAAGTATTGCTCACAATGTTCTTCCATTCAGCACTTCTACTGTCATTCTCCTGAAATAATAACATTCCCCTTCTTAGTTAGGTCAAATTTCAGGATTCACATTTTATGGTTTTGCAAATACCACTGTTAGTTGTGATTCTGACCAAACTTTCTGACTTTTTTTTTGTTAAAGGCACTTATACTTTATTGGATACATTATTTTGTTTGTTTATCCTGGAGTTATTCATTCTCTTCAGTTTCTTTTTCTTCCTATGTACCTGTCATTAACTTGGCACACAAACTGACTTACAGATTTCTAAAATGATCCTCAGTACCTCTCTGTTTCTCTATTCTCATGGGACCTTTTTATTCACAAAGTCATTACATGTCTGGCATTGGGAAATTACCAGTTTTTTTGTTATCTTGGGAATTTGCTTTCCCTCTCCTCTCTGTTGAGTTTCATTTATTTGGATCTCATATCTTCCTTTCTGGTATTTACTCTCCAGTTTTGGTGGAGTATATTCTCTAAGAGATCAAGAGTTAAGAGTTTAAAGACCTATACGCCTGAGCATGACTTTATTTCACATTGAGTATGTTGAATTGTAGCAGTTGGATTTATTGTACCAGCTTTTTATTTGGACGTTTTAGGCAAAGTAATTCAGATAAATTATTTGCTTAAAGAAGACAAAAATTTAGATTCTTCCTTTTCATCTGTATAACACTCTTTTTTGGAGGAGGGAGTAGATGTTCACAATGAAAAACTAAATAATAATATCGACAGTAGTCTTCTAATATGAATGTGAATGAATCCAGTTTCCAATTAGCCCTCAGTTTAAAAATTTTGTTTTTATTTTACAAGTAATTTTAACTGAAGAACAGTTTAATTGAATTCTCTAGAGACAGCTGTTAATGTAATTGTGAACATTTTATTTCCTAGTGGCCCAGGGCATGTGAAGTGATTTTGTAATATACATTATAGTTTAATTTAAGGGATAAATCTAAGTTCATCGTGGTGTTTGAGTTCAGTTGCCTGGGCATTTATTTGTGATTTTAACATCTATCTTTATATTTTTTGTTCCTATACAATGTTTCCTAGTTGTTTATAAATATGTATATGGCTAAATTTTTACTACTGATTTAATCTATGCTCTGTGCATATGAACCTATATGAGAAAACATTAACATTATTCAATCTAGACCAATAATGGACGCTGACTTGGCAAATTAGTTATTTTCTCTCTCTTTTTTGTCTTTTCCCTCCATGAGGCATTTGAATGTATAACTTTCAAAGAGTGAAGAATAAGACAAAAGTAGATTTTAAAGAAACCTAAAGTGGTTGAATCCCTGTAGAGAAGAAGTTCTAGATCAGGTATCAATATACGTCTGCCAGTGATGGAATAAAATTAATTGGCCAATTGACCTAATAATAGTTTTGTGCTGTGTATTCTTCCAGATCTTATTCTTTCATGAGGTTTGATTATTCAGCTGTTTCAGCTTCTTTTAGCATCCTCAGATATCCATATACTGAAATTCCATGTCTGGAATTAAGCTTAAGATATCTTGGCAACCTAAGGGAAACATTGAAAGATTATATAGCATTGAATTATACATTCTTTGAAAGCTTAAAAGAACTCACTGGCAAGTTATATTATCTGAGAGCTTTACTCTTTCATGTAGTTCTTGAATTTTTATTATATTTTCTGCAGTTATCTGTGTATTCATATTTTTTCTTTCTTGAGTCAACTTTCTGTTTATATATATTTAAAAATATATTAACATTTTATAATTTTTAGTTAATTAACTGATCAACTGAAATAGTTTTTCTTTCAAATATTTTTAATCTCCTTTACATATATTGGAAGTATTAAACCATATAAAGTCTTATAAAAAGTCATATTGGAAGTATTATTAAAAAATTTAAAAAGAATTAAAAAGTCATATATTGGAAGTATTAAACCATATAAAGCTGAAGAAGTGCTATAGGAGATAGGAATCAAGGATGACAATAGTTTTTATTTTCTGTGAAAGATAAAATATTCAGTTACCTGCAAAGATTACAAAACATTTTGGCAGGTTACCTGCTCAGATTACTTCAAACTGGAAGGTAATTTCTCAATTGTTTTTATACAGATAACAACCGAACACATGGACACAGGGAGGGGAGCATCACACACTGGGGTCTGTTAGGGGGGTCTAGGGGAGGGACAGCTGGGGGTAGGGAGGTCGGGGAAGGATAACATGGAGAGAAATGCCAGAAACAGATAATGGGGGGATGGAGGCAGCAAACCACATTGCCATGTATGTTCCTATGCAACAGTCCTGGACAATCTGCACATGTACCCCAGAACCTAAAGTACAATTTATTTATATATATATATATATGAAATAAAACAAAAAATGATAGCAATTTTGACACCTAAATCAATATTATCTAATTGGCATAAATGCAAGGGGAGCTATAGCATAAATTCACCTTGAGAATTGTTAGAGAATTCCGGTTCCTTAAGAAACACAGTTTAGATATATTTGTCGAAGTGAGCTAAGAAAGCCTTGATTTTTATTTTATTCCCTCATGTATCTATGAGTTTGAAATTTCAGCATATATAGCTATGAAAAAAAGAAGTGGTTATGTATAAATAACTGCATGTACATTGTCATTTCTCAAACCCTTTCACATTTCCAAATGCTTATTTAAACTTTATTTAATATCAAGTATTTTGAAAATCACTTTTGAGAATAAAGAATATCTTTGTTTTATTATACAGCTTGTATTAATTTCCCCCTTTTTCCTGAAATGGTAATCAACTAATAATAAAGTAGTTATATGAGGCCTATGTCTTTATAGTACTGTTTCTATATTATATGACAATAATAACTAAATTTCAAAAGGATAAACTATATTTCATACTAAAATTTGTGACTTTGAAAACTTAGGTGACATTTTTCCCCAGGGTTGAATAATAATTATCAGATTCTCAAAAAGATACTGATGCCTGAAAAGTCTCAGAATTAATGATTCACTTTGTGAGACTAATAATTTTTACATTGCTTAAAAGATGTTAGCACTTATTTTTTTCTCTAATCTGTATTAGCTAACATTTTCAGGTAACAAATGTATTCCTAACAGTAGTTATTGTATTGTTTTCAAATTAATAGAAATATCTCTCTTCTCACCAATCAGTACTATTTTGTCATTTGATGATAAATTATATTATATTAGGGAATATTTTGCTACTGATATTTTACTAAAAATTTTGTTTGTTTGTAATCAGGAATGAATGGTGGTTATTTCTATTTTAAATATTTGACATTTAATTATTTTTTTCTATTTTGAACTATATAAGTAAGAAATCATCTTCATAGATTCCTAATAGATGTTCTTGAGTTTCTAGAATAAAGAACACCGTAATCATTAGAAGATAATCATAAAAAGAAATGTAAGTAACGAGTTATCTTAATAGACTCCTAATAGATGTTTCTGAGTTTCGAGAGTAAAGAACACAGAAATCATTAGAAGGTAGTAACAAAAAAAAATGCAAGTAATGAGTCATCTTTATAGATGCTCTTAAGTTTCTAGAATGAAGAACATAGAAACCACTAGAAGGTAATCGTGAAAAGAAATGTATTTACAATAGACATATGGTCTATTCCTTTCACCAAAGGATTAGTTTTCCTGTATTTTTATATCTTTCACAGTACAAAACAAGCCAACCACTAGCTAAGCTAATCAAATGAAAACAGAAGAAGGCATAAATATTCAAAAGAAGAAATAAGGACAAATAAATATTTAAACATGAGAAGTTTAGCACGACTACTTTGCAGACTTGTATGAAAACTAATTTGAAAACTTAGATGAACTGGTTAATTTCTTAGTAAAATAAGATTACCAAAATTAACCCCTCAGAGTTAGGAAGCTTCAACAGGCCAATTTTCTAATAATTATTAAGGAACTGCCCAGAAACATCAATCTCAAATGGTTTCACAGAGAACTTCTACCAAATTTTCAAAAACCAGATTAATGCTCTAAAAATCATTGCAAAGCAATGAAAATGGGCAAAGTGGTCAAATTCCATTAAGACTGGGAGTATAAAATCAGTACCTTTGGCCCCTTCTTCTGGGTTCCTTGAAGTTTTTAATCATCCGCTTTTATTCCCTCTTGACAGGGAGGCAGTAGTGTGGCAGTGTGAGAGGTCACATGCTGCCATTTGATGAATTCTTTTCTTTTCTTTTAAGTTATTTTAACATCTCAGCATTCTCTGTTATCTGATTATACTGAAGGCATAGAGTTGTGTAGAATGTAATTTTCCATTCTTGTTGGGTTGTTAGTTGGTTATTACTGAATGGAGTTTCCTAGATTGAATCTGCACTCTTGTTCACTAGGTATACCATGCTGTTATTCCAGTGTTGGTACATGCTTTTAGCCCTTATGTGTTTGTAAAATACAAACCTGTTTGAATTATTGTGTGACTTATTTTCCCATTTACTGATTTTTTTCATTGGATGCTACGTTGTCCTATATTTATAGTTCACTGTCTCTCATTTCTCATAATTTTCTTATATATCTTTTAATCTCCTTTTATTTTTAAATTTTCTAGGTTATTGCACCTACCTCATGAAGTTTCACAGGGATTAAATGATCTAATATACATAAATCACTTTAAAAATACCCAAAACATAATAAGCATATAGTGTTTTTGTTTGTTTGTTTCAAGTAAATATGCTCAGATTTTAAATTTTTTGTATGAGACAAATTTTCTTATGGATGCAAACTGGCTCTCTAGTGCACATCCTTAGATTGCTTCAATTTTAACTGACTCTTGGATTTTTAGCTGTTTGCTATACTGGCTTCTACCATGACCACCAATTCCATTTGCAATGATGTTCTTCCTTCCTGAGACTGATGCTCAGAGTCTTGTGATCCTGCTACTACTGCCTGATGAAGTACTGCACCACGTGGCACGGAACTGACTGTCAATGGCTCTCAAAGGGTCAGATAATACAGCCTAAAATTCAGGGATAGTAACTCTCCATAGAATGAATTTTGACCATTGAGGGAAGTGCAGAGAAGATAAACTTCCCTCTCTGTGCTTCTCAGTTCACTTTTCTGAAAGAAAGTATTTGAATAACTTCTTTAGACCAGTCATTTTCTGGCAGAATTAATACCCATGTCTCTTGGCGGAACAGTGGCAGTTCATGTGCTTTACTCATGCTGTTCAAACTTTCTTGAGTCCTGTCCTAAATGTAAAATTTCCATTGCATGATGCGTTTCTGAAACATCCATTAACTCATGATTTAGGTAACTCAGTAATATACAGCTCATAAATGGCAGTTCAAACTCATATTTACTTATTGTCCAATGGTCATTACTTTCTCCAGAAAATACCAGTAGCAGGTGGAGAGATGTTTCCCAAAGTAGAATTTTTTCTCAGTCATGGTAAACATATTTTTGTTCCAGATTCCAAGGTATCTGTATTGCAACTCATCTATTAGGTCTTATCAGAGACCTCATTCAGATCTCCATTCTCCAATGAAAATGCCAGTCCTGTCAAAAGTTTTGGATAATATAGCTTAATTGGCATGGAAACTTAAACCATAGTTTGAACTTAATTCAGAACCCCCTCTTCCCCCGAGACCTACTTAGAACAAACAGCCTTTCACAACTTGTGATAAATGAAGCAGAAAAGCATTCCCAAGTGTACTATATGATGCTTTTAAAAATTCCAAAAGGCCTGAAACTGTTGTGCTTATTTCTGAAAAGGAATAAGGTTCAAAACTTGCTCCTCATCTTAGACCAGTGGTCCTTCCCTCCTCTAAATCGAATTGGTGCAGTAAGCTCCTCAGTATTTGTAGAATTTCTCCAGTGCTGTTCTGATAAATTAATATTTAACAGCCAGCTCTCCAGGTAAAAAGAAAAGGTCCTGATTTTTAGCTTTGCTATTTTTTTAAATATAAATATTCCTACTATGGCTGATTTCAAAGTATTAATTGGGCATCCCTAATGTGTCTTTGGGAAGAGATATGTACCCCCAGGTCTCCCAAAATATTGTAAACCAGCTCCAAAAAATATTATTCATACTGGCATATGTGAATTTCTAGAGTACCTAGGATACTTGGAGCATTCTGCTCATTGGGAGGAATATGATGTAATTGATAGCAGAGCATGTGTGATAGTCTATAGGCCATATATGAATCATGTTTATTGTTTTGTGGCATATCAAGAAAAATCAAAGTCTCTATGAATACATTATGACAGAAAAGAGTAGAATTAATCAGAGTTCTGTGTTTCAGTTGTCCTGCTGGTCTTAACATATAAAGGCAAACTGTTTTTGACCTCCCATCTTGGAGATCCCAAGAAGATATTTTTTTTCCAAATGAATTTCTGCATACTAAACACCAGAGATGGTGTTGATCTGATTCAACCTATTCCATGGTAGACACAGCAGTTTCAATTGATAATACTGCTATAATAATTTACAGTATGTCACCCTTATACACCATAATCTGTATGGATTTTATCAGAGGCCATGCAGGTGAAATGAAGGGTAAATAATGGAGCCTAGCACTCCGAATCCTTCAAATCTTTTTATGTGTGTGTACTGCTAATACCTATATTACATATTGATATTTTTATAATTAAAACCAAATAGAGGTACAATATAACCCTGATACTTACTGTATTATGAATGGCAATTATTTGGAAATAACCCTATGGTTCAAAAAGTTTATTATATAGATACCTTTGAAATAGTAAGAATTAAACATAAATTACTTTAAATAATTTTTAGAAGATACAGTTCCTTCCAAAATATATGATCTTTATTCATCCTAACGGAAGCATTTAGAAGATATGCTTTCATGTTTCAACCCTTTGTTAAGCATAATACTTGTCAGCAAAGTGTCAAACTCAATGACTATTCAAACAATTGGACACAAGCACATAACTGGCATCCAATCAAGAGGCAAAGCATTCCTAGAACATCAGAAAACTACCCTGTGTGCCCCATTTCACTTAGCACCCCCATAAGGGTAGACATTTTCTTGACTTCTAAAAATGTAGGTTAGTTCTGCCTTTTTTGTTCTTACTGTAATTGGAATTATACATTTTGTACACTTCTTTGTTTGCCTTCTTTTTCTCAAAATTTATTTGGGAAATTCATCTATGCTGTTGCATGTAGTTGCCTATGATTATTTTTGTTACTGAGTAATGTACTATTGTAAGAATATTACATTTTAGTCATTCTAGTGATTTAATAAGTAATATTAAAGAAGGTCAGTACTTTTTCAAATATTGATTGGTTTATTAAATAGTATCCTGTGTGGAGTGTCTGTTCAAATCTTTTGTACATTATTCTTTAGGGTTTCTTTCTCTAATAAATAAATTTAGTTTGAAAAATCAGTTTTTGTTAGATGTATATACTCTGCAAATATTGCCTTCATTCTGTGGGCTGCTTTTGCACTCTCTTTTACTGGTGTCTTTTGACAAATATTAGGATTGTAATAAAAGCTTGGTCAAAAGAGGATTCCCTAATATACTACATTTATGTGTATTCCATCCTATCCTGTCCACCTCTTTAAAAACTTAGCCTTTGATGTATTAAAGAATAAACATTTTTGTGAGTTTTTAAATAAAAAGGGTTTTTTGTTTTATTTTTTTACCACTGGCTTTGAACTACCTGAATTATCAGATTGATTTGCCCAAGGAAGGCAGTTGGCATACTAAACTGTTTTGCACCAAATAGATAAAAAGTTCAGATACATCCAGATTTAGTAAAGTATCATATGGTTGATACTGTAATCAATGATTGTATCAACTTATTTCTAAATGTCAACATTTTAAATAAATTATTTAAATGTTAAATTCATTTTTTCAGAGATGTTTTGTTTCCTGTCACTTATTTTCAGTAGATGAATTGACAATTCTTTCATGTATGAATGTATGCATGCATATATTTATGTCATGTAAAGACACATGTATTGTAACACTGTATATATAATTTAAAATGGTCATTTACTAAAGGAAAAGATGCAAATTATGCTTTAGGCCTGGAGTATTTAGGTTGCAGGTATAAGTTTGACTACACTTGTTACTGTGCTTTGCAACAAATGTGTAGGATTAACTTAAAGTATAAGGATGCTAGATTTCTTCTAAGAAAAGTCATTAAAATTACAACTTTTAACTTCTTATATATGTATACATATAACTATTTTCTCCTCGAAAAAATAGGTTGGGAAATGTTGGAAGGGCCAGCTGGGGTTAATTGCTACTAAATACTTTAAACAAGTAATTTATTGTAAAGTATGCTTTGAGGATAATCATTATTAAACAAAATCATTTTCCCATAAGCAGGAATGAGAACAAAATATAACAGAGAAATAATACCATTATTGTGGAATTATAATTTTGCAATTTTAAAATTCCTGCCATAGTTCAAACTAGCCTAAGTTTTTCTGCAGATTGCATTGAAGTAATTTGCACAATGTATTTTCTTCTTCTTTGACTTGTTTTTTATGACTAGTGATTAAAGAACAAAAAGAGAAATGTTTCTTTGAATTAATTATCAGGTTCAATTGATTCCTTAGAAGATATCTTTTTTCTCTTTTCTGTTACTTGGATTGAAAAAAAAATTAATCTAAGCAAAAATATGTTCTCTGATGCATTAGAAACTTTTCCCTTTTGTTTTTGAATTTGCCTCAAGGGATAAGATAAAGTTGTGAAAACAGAGACATAGTTTTTTTTTTAGCATTGTCTAACATAACACTTACTGTTAATATGAAATAACATTGCATTTAAGCTACAGCTACTTCTTTACATTGAAGCCGTCCTTCCAAATAAAATTATGTACACATCTACACATACTCATGAATATAAATCAGTTAAATAAACCATACAAGGCAGATTTTTTTCTTGAAATTTTCTTTCAAAAAATTAAAAAATCTGGCTAGCAATAAGTAGATTGCAGAAAATACATAGCCTATTTTATGTCAAACTCATTCAAGCCAAATGGATAAATGAAGCCAACACTCATCAAGAGAAAGACAGGGAAGTAAAGAAACAGAAATATTTACAGCTCATTTTGCAGTCAACAGAGAAATATGAAAGAGAAGTGAACGTGTTCTGCTGGAGGACTCGCTTTGGAGTTAAGCAAGGGCACTTGTTACAACTTGGGCTTCCAATCAGCTCCTTTGTGCATGTTAACCTAAGGGGTGGGAGATTTCCTAATCTTGGCTATATATGTCTGTGATAGTGTCCTGCTGGGAGCAAAAGTCTAAATGTCCAATGATGAATCCGTTTTTATATTTTAATGCAAAACTATTTTTCAATATGTCATTCTGATGAGTCTGTCAGAATGAATACAGGTGTTTTTATCCAGATACCTAATGGATAATCATATTTAAGTTAATCTTCTCATAGTTTATTTTTTATTTATTTTTTTCCACTTTTTAAAAATTATTATACTTTTAAGTTCTGAGGTACAAGGACAGAGCGTGCAGTTTTGTTACATAGGTATACACATCCCATGGTGGTTTGCTGCATCAATCACCCCATCATCTACATTAGATGTATCTCCTAATACTGTCCGTCCCCTATCTCACCACCCACTTCAATCCTTCCCCTAGCTCCTCAATGTCTGAAAGACCCTGGAATGTGGTGTTCCCCTCCCTGTGTCCATGTGTTCTCATTGTTCAACACCCACGTATTAGTGAAAACATGCAGCGTTGGGTTTTCTGTTCTTGTGTCGGTTTCCTGAGAAGATGGTTTTCATCTTTATCCATATCCCTGCAAAGGACATCAACTCATTCTTTTTTTATGGCTACATAGTATTCCATGGCATATATATGCCACATTTTCTTTATCCAGTTTATCATTGATGGGCATTTGGGTTGGTTTCAAGTCTTTGCTATTGTAAACAGTGCTGCAATAAACATCATCTCCAGCATCTATTGTCTCTTGATTTTTTAATGATCACCATTCTAACTGGTGTGAGATGATATCTCAGTATGGTTTTGATTTGCATTTCTCTAATGACCAATGATGATGAGCTTTTTTTCATATGTTTTTTGGCTACATAAACGTCATCTTTTGAGAAGTGCCTGTTTATATCCTTAACCCAATTTTTGATGGGATTATTTGTTTTTTTCTTGTAAATTTATTTCAGTTCTTTGTAGATTCTGGAAATCAGCCCTTTGCTAGATAGGTAGATTGCAAAAATTTTTCCCATGCTGTTGGTTGCCGGTTCACTCTAATTTTGGTTTCTTTTGCTGTGCAGAAGCTCTTTAGTTTAATTAGATCCCATTTGTCAATTTTAGCTTTTGTTGCCATTGCTTTTGGTATTTTAGTCATGAAGTCCTTGCCTATGCCTATGACCTGAATGGTTTTGCCTAGGTTTTCTTCTAGGGTTTTTATGGTTTTAGGTCTTATGTTTAAATATTTAATCCATCTGGAGTTAATTTTTGTATAAAGTGTAAGGAAGGGATCCAGTGTCAGCTTTCCGCATATGGCTAGCCAGTTTTCCCAACACCATTTATTAAATATGGAATCCTTTCCCCATTGCTTGTTTATGTCAGGTTTGTCAAAGGTAAGATGGTTGTAGATGTGTGGTGTGATTTCTGAGGCCTCTGTTCTGTTCCTCTTGTCCATATCTCTGTTTTGGTATCAGTACCATGCTGTTTTTGTTACTGTATCCTGTAGCATAGTTTGAACCGTGATGCCCCCAGCTTTGTTCTTTTTGCTTAGTATTGCCTTGGTTATGTGGAGCTTTTTGGTTCCATATGAAATTTAAGGTGTTTTTTTTTTCAATTCTGTGGAGAAAGTCAATGGTAGCTTGATGAGGATAGCACTGAATCTATAAATTACTTTGGGCAGTATGGCCATTTTCACAATATTGATTCTTCCTAACCATGAGCATGGAATGTTTTCCATCTGTTTGTTTCCTCTCTTATTTTTTTGAGCAGTGGTTTGTAGTTCTCCTTAGAGAGGTCTTTCACATCTTTTGTTAGTTGTATTCCTAGGTATTTTATTCTCTTTGTAACAGTTGTGAATGGGAGTTCACTCATGATTTGATTCTCTGTTTGTCTATTACTGGTGTTTAGGAATGTTTATGATTTTCGCACAATGATTTTGTATCCTGCGACTTTGCTGAAGTTGCTTAGCAGCTTAAGGATATTTTGGTCTGAGATGGAGTCTGGCAGAGAAGCAACTAAAAAAGAAAATTTCAGGCCAATATTCATGATGAACACTGATGCAAAAATCCTCAATTAAATACTGGCAAATCAAATCCTGTAACAGCTCATCAAAAAGCTTATCCATCATGATCAAGCTGGGATGCAAGGCTGGTTCAACATATGCAAATCTATAAACATAATCCATCACCTATACAGAACTAAAGACAAAAGCCACATGATATTTCAATAGATGCAGAGAAGGCTTTTGACAAAATTTAACAGCCCATTATGCTAAAAACTCTCAACAAACTAGATATCCATGGAATGTATCTCCAAATAATAAGAGCTATTTATGACAATCCCATAGCCAGTATCATACTGAATGGGCAGAAACTGGAAACATTCCTTTTGAAAACTGGCACAAGAGAAGGATGCCCTCTCTCACTACTCCTATTCAACATAGTGTTGGAAATTCTGGCCAGGGCAATCAGGCAAGAAAAGGAAATAAAAGATATTCAATTAGGAACACAGGAAGTCAGATTGTCTCTATTTGCAGATTACTTGATTGTATGTTTAGAAGACCCCATCTTCTCATAGTTTAATAGCTTTCTTCTCTAAAGTTCTAAAAAAGGACCCCTAAATATGAAGATGTATTTCAGAAATATATAGCCCTTTAGAAAAAGATTAAGTTTGTTGATAACATCAATGTCTTTGAAGTATCAGAGCAAGTTTATGCTTCCAAAGCATTATCAATATATTATGATCTCATTGTTCAACACAGCCCACTTTCCCTTTCTAAGTCAATACTTTGAAGGTAGTATACACACCTATCTTGTGTTTTTCTTAAAATTTTAAAATGCCTTATGAAGATCCTTTAATAGAAGTTCATTGGGTCTAAAAGTCCTTTTTGGGTAGATTTTTAACATTTCTCTAATTTTTGCTACAAGTTGTACTAATATAGCATGTATCAGCCAGGAAAAAGATTACTGGCAAAAGGCGTCAAAACCAAAAAGCAACCTGGAAAACAGTCTGTTACAGTTAATTATACAAAACGGGTCATTCTTTTATACCTATCCAAAACTGAATTGAGGGGAAAAAGCACTCAGGACACACACACAGCATTGTTCCAAGAATATAATTCTTTGCAAGACTAGCTGTTGAAGCTGCCTGCTGTAACCCCAAACAAGTTTTATCTGATGTCTTATAAAACAGCCTGCTGCGATTCTAAGACTAGTGTTACCTGCCACTGTTGCTCACCAGTCAGAACTTGCCAGTTCCTCAGACTTACCAGTGCCAGTGGATTTTCTCAAATAGCCATACTAACATTCTCCTTTGTATAAAACCTCTAACCTCCTCTTTGTGCCTCACACATAGAGAAGACCACCCAATATGCGTGGCCTGTGTGTATGCCCTGAATTATAATTCTTTCTTCCCAAATAAAATATTAAATTTAGAGATTTGTCTCTAATATTTTCTTTGAATTTGACAAGTCTCAGTCTAAAAATTGAATTTTCTTTAACTAATGTGATTTTAACTGAGAAATTTGTTGCCACAGGGAATTGAAATTAAAAAGTTTTCATCAGTCTTCCATTCACAAATTCAGTGGAAACATAGCAAAAGATGAGGTTTCTTTTTCCATTTAGTAAATCATTACTTGATGTAAAATCCTAGTACATCCTTTTTTCCTTCAGAGTTTTTCTTTTATACTTCACTCAAAATAACATTAAAATAAACAGAAACAATTTTATTTTCTGGGACAATTGTGCTTGCTTTTATGTAATTGAGCCTCCATGTTGATATAGTTATGGTAGGACTAGGCTGGGTATGTAGCTCTTTCCTCCATGGGAATTTTCAGGGTGTGACTAGAAAAGGGTGGGAGAGTGGTGCTGAGTTTCTATTTTCAGAGAGTTTAGCATAAAGCTTTGACCTGTCTGTACTTTTTCATCAGTGGCTTGCAGAGCATTATTATCTGACAGACTCAGTTCACCTTAGTAAAAGGGCCAATAGTGTTAAGGAAGGTAAAGGTAAAAATCGTTCTAATCAATGCAAATGAACAGTGGTACCCTTGAGCATGTATTGGAGGGAGTGCATACCAGGGCTGTATCTTAGCTTTGTACCTTATATATTTCATATATATTTCAGGTGGACTTGGTGTTTACTGCCTTGTGGCTATTGGCATTTTGGAACATGGAAGTATAAAAAAAGGATTTACTTGTCTTAAAATATTATGACATGAGGCAGTTTAATATATCCCCACAAGGTAGTTTTGCTTGATTAGACACAAAAGAATCTATTTTAGTTATTTGTCCTATTTTTTTGATGATAAGGTAATAGAAAATCAATGTAGACATGTTAAGCAATATAGAAATTAGAAGGTCAAATTTGCCAGGCGCAGTGGCTCATGCCTGTAATTCCAGCACTTTTTGAGGCCAAGTTGGATAGATCACCTGAGGTCGGGAATCTGAGACCAGCCTGACCAACATGGAGAAACCCTGTCTCTACTACAAATACAAAATTAGCCCGGTGTGGTGGCGCATGCCTGTAATCCCAGCTACTTGGGAGGCTGACACAGGAGAATCCCTTGAACCTGGGAGGTGAAGGTTGTGGTGAGCTGAGATTGCACCATTGCACTCTAGCCTGGGCAACAAGAGTGAAACTCCATCTCAAAATAAAAGAAAAGAAAGAAAGAAAAAGAAGGCCGAATTCCTCTTCTTAAAGTATATTTTTTTCAAAAATATAAATATCTGACTCTTATACATCCACATACATATGTGTATATACATTTATAGAATGAATCTGCATCAAAAATTTTAATTCATTAATGAAGGTACTAGGAAGATGTTAAAAGTAGTTGTCAGCATACTGAGTATTCAAAGGTATATTTAAAAGGAAATGTTTGATAAGTTTTCTAGTTTCGATATAAAAATCATTAATGTCTTACATAGCAATAAAATCAAACCCTTTGGATTTATTTTTTCTGTCAGATAGAAATCTAAGAGTTACTATATAACTTCTTTGTTTTTTGAGCTCTAGTCAAATAGTAAATAACAACATCAAACCCAAGTACAATTGTCCTGGAGGATTTAATATCCCTTATCCGGACCTGTGGAAACAGCTCCAATATAACATTAAAAAAAATAAGGCACTTTCTTTCTTTTGTCTTTCTTCCATCTTTTAATGGTTTTTCTCACCAGTTCCCCCATTTCAATATACAATTTCCAAAGGTTATTCTTGAACACAAAGTTTGTACTGCTTATTTATGTTGTTTCAGCAAAAGGTATTGATTAACCAGATAATTTCCCTCCCTGGTTATTATTATTAATCAATAATAACCAGATAATTATTGATTAACCAGATAATTTACAATTAAATTTCCCTCATTAGTTCATTCAGTCCAATGGAATTAATTCTTTTACTGAGTCATGGGTCAGCTTTGTTTTTAATGAAGTTTTCTGCTTCTAGTCTTAAAAATGGCCTAGGTGTCCTGACTCTGGTGTGATCTGACACTTGCCTAAATGATGTCAGCTTTAAGCTCCAAAGCCTATAATCATGAGTCTATGCCTTGAAGCATCAATAGTTAAAAGTCCCAGTATATTGCTTTCCATGAGACTTTGAGCTCAGTTTTCTTTATTGAAGACAAAAATTCACTCTATAATTTACGCTGGAGCCTTCAGGCAAGCATAAGATGAAAACAGCAAACATCTGTAGACGAGAGTCAATAGTTGCAGTTAATTTGTTGTAGAAACCCATGATACCAGTTTGGAAAGGAACAAAGTTGTTTAGTGGAGTACAGTAAATAACCCTTTCATAAAAATTGTATCAGTGTTGCCGCTGAGAATACAGATAGAAAGAGAATTGACAACCTTGAGGGCCTTCAACTTCGATTTATAAATTACAGAATATCTGAAATATTTGTAGTACTCACAATTCAGAATTCACTTACATAAATTCATTATTTGGTTTGTAATCTCCTTCCATGCAGCATCTTTTTTTAATAGTGTGAAGCAAATCAAGAAATGGGCAGCATACCAAATGAATGTTTTTTTTTTCCCCCATATTTTTCTTTGGGTAAGGCAAAAAACCTTTGTGACTCCCCAGAAACCCTCTGAGAAACTGAAAGTTCTCGGTTGTAAGTATAAAAGACATACACTTTTCCTCACTAAATTTAGGTTCTGATTTGGTAGAAGACAAAATTTAAAAGATTATCTGAGATTTGGTCACTTGATTAAAATGGGCTTATTTGCTGGGCAAGGAGACTTACGCCTGTAATTTCAAGCACTTTGGGAAGTCGAGGTGGGCAGATCACAATGTCAAGAGATGGAGTCTATTCTGACCAGCATGGTAAAATCCCATGCCTACTAAAAATACAAAAATTAGCCTGACATGGCGGCATGCTCCTGTAGTCCCAGCTTCTTGGAAGGCTGAGGCAGGAGAGCTGCTTGAACCCAGGAGGCAAAGGTTGCAGTGAGCCGAGGTTGCGCCACTGCACTCCATCCTGGGCAACAGAGTGAGACTGTCTCAAAACAAAAACAAAAAAAACTATCATTATTGATGCCTAAGAACAATTACTCACTGTGATAATATAATATCTTAAGAAAACATAGAAGAAAACTCAATAGTTAGTTAGGAACCTCAGCTCCTTCGGATATGAGCAACATTTCATCATTGTTTAAATCTCAAGAACATGATAAAGGCAAAACAAAGCACTGAGAATGATTCAGTTCATCTGATGAGGCAGTCGTCTGGTCACCATTTTAATACTCCTTGTTAGAAAAAGACTAGATAAGATACATCCATTGTTACTTTAATGGATAATAAAATTTAGTTATGCATTGATATAATATGCATTAGTAAAAAATTTCTAATCTCATTTTAAAATACATTATTGGCTGGGTATGGTGGCTCACACCTGTAATCGCAGCACTTTGGGAGGCCGAGGCTGGTGGATCATGAGGTCAAGAGTTCAAGACCAGCCTCGCCAACATGGCGAAACCCTGTCTCTACAAAAATGCAAAAATTAGCTGGCTATACAATGAGAAGGAGGAGGAAGAATAGAAGAATGATATAAGAATAAGATTATTAATTAGTTACAATCGTGGTTAAGGTCCTATATGGCAATAAAACCATAATCTTTGGAGCTAGTCTTATCTACCAGATAGAAATCTACAGATTAATATGTAACATGACAATGGGCTACAATTACTTAGTAAGTAGGAAAGTCAAAAACAGACACACTCCCCTAGGATCGACAGATAATTAAATGATGCTTATTAGAAATGGATCATTTAATAATATCATTAAAAGAGCATGCTTTTTATTCTGTTGGCTTTTTTTTCCACTTGCAAGTTCATATTCTTTTTCTTAAACTCTGTAATTTCAATATTCAGAGATAACTTTTTTTCTGCACAGATTGTTTTTCTATGTATACAGTTATACTTGGGAACCTGATATGGACGTTTACAGTAGGAAATTTACTAGCTTCACATTTTTTCATGCTGGAGTATAAGATGTTTAATTCATTTTAGATCTCCTAAGTAAATAAAATGGCCCAATGATATATTCTTCCCCTTTTATCCTAATGTATGCCTTCATTCATTATATTAAATGATTATATCAAATTACTTGGTGAATTTTAAATTATTGGTATTGTAATCTTATATTAAAGAAAAAAACAACCTTTAGAACAAATTTCTAAATTTATTAGCAGTAAAGTGTTTGCGAGATTTTGTGCTATTTTTAGGTCCTCGTGGTCAATGAGGAAATAATTTCTTAATATATTAGACTTTGAACCAAGTTCATTTTATTCATATTTTGTTTAAAAGCAACAAATGTTTGTGTCCCATTGGTTTTTCAGTAATGTTTATCCGCTATACTTTTTCTTTAGATTGATTCCTCTACCAAGCAACAGAGGCAATATGTAATGATATTATATTATTCTCTATAAGGACTCTGTATATTCTATCTAGTTTTCCTCAGCCTGCAATATTCCTGAAGACTACCAGTAATGTTTTGATAGCTTGCTTTCTTGAGATGAATGAGGGTGTTTTGAATGTCAGAAAAGGATGTGGGATACAGGAGTGGAAAAAGAATGGAAAGAGAAAAAGAATAAAAGAAATACAAAAGATACTTCAAAATGTAAAATGTCATGAAGAAGAAAACCTCATGTATTACATCATACATATTTCATGAGGATATTATAGGTACATGGTAGAGTTATCTGGCTTAATTTCCATAAATAATTTCAATATTGAAAAAAATAATATTGAAAATAATTATCCTTTATGTATTTTTTAATTTACAAAGAAAAACAATTTTACAAATAAAACTGTATTTATATTTTCAAATATTGTCCAAATTTTTAATTGCCACTATTACTAAAAATTTATATATATAAATGTTTATTTCCCAATATTCCCCCATTTGAAGGCTACTAAATCACTGATTTTTGTCGTCTCTTCCCCTAAATTATGCATACCTTTTTTTCATGTTGCAAAGCTTACCAGAAAAGTCTCTTCCATTCAAGTGCTTCGTACTCTTTTTTTTTTTTTTTTTTTTTTTTTTGAGACGGAGTTTCACTCTCGTTACCCAGGCTGGAGTGCAATGGCGCAATGTCGGCTCACCGCAACTTCCGCCTCCTGGGTTCAGACAATTCCCCTGCCTCAGCCTCCCGTGTAGCTGGGATTACAGGCACATGCCACCATGCCCAGCTAATTTTTTTGTATTTTTAGTAGAGACAGGGTTTCACCATGTTGACCAGGATGGTCTCGATCTCTGACCTTGTGATCCACCCGCCCTGACCTCCCAAAGTGCTGGGATTACAGGCTTGAGCCACCGCGCCCGGCCGCTTTCTACTCTTTTCTCCAGACATCTTTATACCCACTGAGTTACTGGGTTCAGCTGATTCCAGTTCTTAAAACAACCAATCCCATCTAAAACGTGTGTTCTGATGCTAAGTTTGACTTCTGTGCTGGACATTTTTTTATTATGATGAATTCTATCAAACACCTAATTAGCTTTCTACAACCTGATTTCCATTTGGGCCTCCAAATCTGTCAAATATATCTGTATGCGTCCTAATATCAGTTACAGATTTGGTTAAAAATAATTTTCCCCAAGGAATTCCCCAGAGGTTGCCATGTAAATGAATGCATACTACTATTCAATACATTTAAGTTCATCTGTCAGGTTTATTCATTCTTAACCCTCATCTGGAGTGGACACTTTGTTACATGTACATATGACACCATATCATTCAAGCTTTTGCAAATTTTAATACTATTGACTTTACATATAATCTGATATATTGCTAATTAACATTTTGTAAGTAAAAATAGAAATGTATAAAAGTTTCCATATTATTTCTTGGGAAAAAAATCAACCTCCATACAATGTATTGGAAATGTATATCTTGACACATTTGACAAAAATTGACCCCAGTCATGGATGTCTGGGAGCCTAGAGCTGATTACTAAATATTTGGTGAATATCAGTATCCTCATTGACTCCAGAAGCAAATTAACTAAACAATTTTTCACTGGAAAATACATTAAAATAAAATCATTTATTTTTTATTTGAGTTGTATTTTTTTTTGAGATGGAGTTTCACTCTTGTTACCCAGGCTGGAATGCAATGGCACGATCTCAGCTCATTGCAACCTCTGCCTCCTGGGTTCAGGCAATTCTCCTGCCTCAGCCTCCTAAGCAGCTGGGATACAGGCACGCACCACCGTGCCCAGCTAATTTTTTTGTATTTTTAGTAGAGACGGGGTTTCACCATGTTGACCAGGATGGTCTCGATCTCTTGACCTAGTGATCCACCCGCCTCGGCCTCCCAAAGTGCTGGGATTACAGGCTTGAGCCACTGCGCCTGGCCGAGTTGTCTATTTTTAAATGAACTTCATATTACTTTTCTAAACTTTAGTAATGCTACTTTCCATTTTCTCTTTTATAATTTCAATGTTTTATTATTATTAATATGTTTGTATATGTTTAAGTTTCAAAGACAAGCAGTTTTCCAAAGACAAAAAGTATAACTGTTACAATATAGGCATATTGGGTTTTTGATGATGGTACATTGCATAGGTATGAATAAATAGCAAGACACAACAGTTTACATCTGTCTAGTATCAACCATTAATCCCTTTGGGAGTCTAAAATGAACTTTCCAGATTTTTTACTTGTTTTTTCATGCCATAGAGTTTGATTTTTCTGCCCCAAATTAATACTACAAATATAAAAGTGTTTAATTTTATTTAAATATATATGTACAATTATACATATAATGTACAATTAATATGTTATCCAATTTAACAAAACTGATTAGCCTGCTATGTGTAGTCACTGTTAGAGTTTTTAAGGGGATTGAGAAAAAAAACTGAATGTTAAAAACACATAAAATATATTAAATACAATTCCATCAATATAATTTTTAATGTATAAATATTGAGTTCATGTTTGCCAAATCAGATATATATAACTTTAGGAATGCTGAATATCATTTACAATGTCTTACGTTTTCAGCACTCAACAGATTTCAAGGAGCTTCCAAATGTGTGATCTTCTTTAAGTCTTGTAACTTTATAAAAGAAGTTAGAAAAAGAAACAGATTCGGGTTCACAAAGTGACTTGTTTGGAGTAAAATATGGAGTAACAGCTGCATATGAATATGCCTTTTAGACTTTTGACTATAAGCTCAGGTCCTTATAACTTTAGCTCATTTTTCAGGAATACATTATTTATCCTGAAAATGAAACTGTTGCCTCAATGCCTGGGACTAATTTGCTTTTTCACTCTCACTGGCATCTTTTTGCTTCAGTAGAAAGTCACTGACCTGCTTCAATATGTGTAATATACAGCATAGAGATTTGCGGGTGTCCAAAATACAGATTTCATTTTTTCTTACACACATTAAAAGTTTCTCAGGTAAAAGTATTCTGTGAAATGAAGAATCATTAAATTAAATATTTGCTCAAGTTGAATCCAGCCCAGTTACTCTGTTCTACAAGTTGGTTATTACTCTACTACAAGACTGAACTTGGTAGCAAAAAGATGTTTATTTGTCAGGAAGGAGTTTCTAATCATGGTCCATTGCAGCTAACTCTTTATATGCTTCACTATGCAGACATATGTCTAGTGTATACCTAATAAAATGACAAACCTTCAGTTTAGATGGAAGACCTCATTAGGAGAAAAAAATCATTATAATCACAACACTTAAATGTACTGGAGATCATCTTAAAATACATGTGTAATTAGGGAAAAAGCAATGCTGACCTTCCTTAAGGATACTGTTTCTCCAACAATAAAAAGGAAGTGATTCATTCCTAACATTGAATGTATCACAAATATTGAGTTTTATTATGTTGTTGCAAATTTGAGAATACAAATCCTCCAAATCTTGTATTTTCAACTTCTTGAATTGAACCACAAGAATGGTCATTTTCAAAATACTCTCAGCCTGACATTGTTAACTTGTACATGTCAAATTTAATTATATCATGTAATAAAACATACTTAGAAAGGTGTACAATTTTAAAGAACTCTTCCAAGACTCAGAACAAAACATCTTGTATAAATATCTTGTATAAATTTTTTCTACCTGCATTTTTTTCACCAAATAGAAAAATCAAAATGCCATAATTAAAAAAAAAAAGGGATCGTAAACCAGTTGAAGTATCATGTTCGTATGTCTTTATCAGACTTTTGAAAACACTACTGTAAAGTTGTCTATATATTATTTTTCTTGGAATATACAAGACTTTGGTAAGGAACATTTGGAAAATAGGTTACATAGAAAAAAATGTCATCAGCTTCATTCACAGCAGATACTTGGTGTCAACAAGGATGAGTTTTCATTCCTCTTTGACAGAAAGTCCTATCTTCTCTACACAGTAGACCGATTCTGCATGAAGCCAATGAGGAAAGGTACAAGCTTGTATTCATTGAAGATTTAGACATGATTTCTTGGCCCAGATTTCTAATTTATCTTACTAAGAAACTTTATCTCAGATCAGATTTTTTTTTTCACATGAAGCCAGTATGTAGAAAAGATTATATACCCACTCAGTCCAATTTAAATTTCTGTTATTTGGAGGTATATTTGCAATGTATTTGCTATAGTCAGATTTTAGCTTTGTAAAAGACTTCTGTCAACACTTACATTTAAGGACACAAGAATAAAAATTTTGAGAACTGTTTCTAGAAACATAAAAAATATAATATTAATTTTGAATTATTGAAGATACAGAATATCACTAATAAGTAATTTTGTTAATGCTGCTAAAAGTTCAAAACTTATACCTTAAGGACAGGGTCCTTCTCATCAGTTGACTCTTTCATCTACCAGAATGTTGGCTTTTCTAATGCTTTAGTCTTGGTTGCTCTCTTATGCCTTCAAACATATGGTTTTATTTCTCTTTCGTCAGCTTTGCTACTTGTTCTTGACAAGAAAATTGGTCTTATATATTAGCTAATCCCTCACAGAGGAAAGCATATGGGGCATTTTTGAAAAGTGAAGATAGAACATTAATTATAAGATGACCTGAAAATTTCAAATGTATAAGTAAACGTGCACAATCAAAACTTCTGGTGTAATAATGAATGAAATTGAGTAATTAGTTTAAATGAATTAAACATATTTCTAATGTACACAGGGAAAAATCATCATATTCTTATTATTTTAAGCTATACCATATTCTCCCCTCAAGGTATTTGTGGATCATAAAAGGAATACTTCATAATAATAAAATAGAATTTGAGGCCATTTTGGATATGTATCCCCAGAGCAAAATAGACTCAAAATATATAAATATTTTCGAATGTTGAAACAGACTTGAACACCTGGAGTAAATAAATCCCACTTGACCATAATGTATAATTATTCTTTTGTATTATTGGATTTGATGTGTTAATATTTTGTTGAGGATTTTCATGTCTATGTTAAGACAGACACTGCCCTGCAGTTTTTCTCCATTGCAATGTCTTTGCCTAGTTTGGATATTACAGCAATACTTACCTCAAAGAGTGGGTTACAAAGTGTTTCCTCTACTTCTGTTTTCTGGAAAAATTGTAGAAAATTTGCATCATTTCTTCCTTAAGTGCTTTTTAGAGTTCACCAGCAACCCCATCTGGGCCTGGTAATCTCTGTTTTAAAAGGCTATTAATCATTGATTCAATGTTTTGAGCAAGTAGTACATTCTGCTTGTGTGGTGATCAGAGTAAAGCTAAAGAGCACTAGTTTGTAAACTTGCCAATACTCTTCCCCATGCAGCTCCACTGATGGCCTGTTCTTGTTGCCCAGAGACTTGTTTTATTTCAAGGTAGGATACTCTCTGAGTCTGGGCAGGAAGTTGTAGTCAGCTGGATATATGGAAGGTCGCCCAACGGCCACAAAAATCTCTTTCCATCTACTCCTATGGCCACTGCATGGTGTGCTGATGCTGTCAGCTGAATTATGGACACAAAGCTCAAGTCTGTTTTGGATTCCTTTGAAAATTTTGGTATGTGCTGCTTTGAGTGTATTATTGTGTTCATTACTTGTTTTATTGTGAAAACACTGACTATGAAGGGAAAGGAACTAGCCCAGGGACTTCCTGACTGAGGTGAAGTGAGAAAAGTGAAGACTTGGAAATATCAGACTCACTAATTAAAGCCTTTGAGCTCTGAAGTCACTTGCAGTGGTGGTCAGTCCTCTGATGTTACAAACTCTGTGTTTGGCACTACCTAATAAAGTTACAAACAAGTTCATCTTGTCACTGGGGAATACAGAAGAGCCAATTCCACAAAATTTTATTTCTGAGTAATGATGGCTCATCTTGAAAGATATAAACACTCATTCGAATGAGGCATCACAATCCCAACAGTGTCAAGTAACTTAGCCCAAAATACATTAATGCCATTTTGGAAGACTATAGAACAGTATCAGAGAAAAGTTGTTAATGGTTTCGATAAAAATATTCAGCTTCAGAAAGCTGTTTGTCCAAGAAGCTGCTGGAAGAAAAGAAGAAAAGGCTGTGAGAGCTAAAGGAACAGAAAAATATGTTAGAAAACATCAAAACACAAAGGGAAAGTAGGTCAATTATAAAGAGAATGAGTCAAAATCTCAAATGGACTCTATGCTGAAAATGGTAAACTTCTTTAGAGAAGTTTATACAGATGATGACAAATTGACAGTAGACAGGAAGGGTTTCAGAAAATGGAAACCAAGATTATCAGTCAAATATCAATTTGAAGAAACTCATTAATGCTGTTAACTTAAATATTTCCTTTAAAAAAAAGTACGAGAGAAAAGCAGTATTTTAAGAGTTCCCAATTAGAGCAGTGAAGTGAAAAATGCACAATTTCAAATTGAGATTTAAAAGCTTCCTTTGAAACTCCAGACGCTGCCTGAACTAAATCAAGAATGTGAAATCAAACTTTGCAGAAAATCAGCAGAGGAGGAAATGTATCACATAGAAATAGAGAGAAACTTCCTGAAGTGTATGAAAGCATCATCCTTTTACATCAAAACCCTCACTCCTGTGGGAAGATATCTGAAGGCTCGGAGGAACAATTGGACAGTTTGTTTCATGTAATCAAAGGTGGATCACCTCTCATGAGAAAATAACTCAAGAAAGCTGTCTGCTGTTGTAATGACCAAGAGAGTGCAACGATCTAAGAAAACAAGATGGTCACAACATGCAAAAGTTGTCTGAATTAGAGTTTGAAATCCAGCTTTTCCCAACTGGCTTCTTTGCACCTGCTATTCCATGTGTGGCCCAGAGTGGTAGCCGGAGAGTGTCAGATTGGCTACTGAATCCTCAGGTTCCCTGAGGAGTAGAAGGGGTGAGATGTGATAGTTCAGTGATGCAGAGTGATATTCAGGTATGACTGAGGTTTATAACAGCTAAATCCTTAATATCCACATACTTGGCTAGATATATGATATATTTTTTCCATTTAAATTAATTCTGATTTACTTAAAGCTTTTGATTTATTACTTAATTGATGCTGCAATTTTCTTCATTCAAGTTTGATATGTTAATAATTATAAACTAAGATATTTTTTCAGAGTATAGATGGTTTCAGCATAGTTATTAAGAACATATTTCATTTTGTCATACTTTCTAGAATTAGATCATATAGCTATTGTGATTTAATTTAAACTGTAAACGAAGTTGAACCCCATTAGGAAACAACTGAAACAATGAAGATATTTTCCATATGCTGTGAGATGTAATAACAAAAATAATTTTAGCTCAATAAATGTTGATTGCTCTTAAACACCTCAAGAAAACAAAACAACACCAAATTAAACACAATCAGCTCCCCAGCCTAATGTGTAAATACTTGTGTTCATTTATTCCCAATTTTATAAATTAAGTTTGAGAAGTTGATAGTTTTGATATGGTTTGGCTTTGTGTCCCCACCCAAAATTTGTCTTGAATTGTAATCCCCGTGTGTCTAGGGAGAGACTTGGTGGGGAGGTCATTGGATCATAGGCATCCCCCTCCATGAGAAACTGTGAGCCAGCTACACCTGTTTTCTTTCTAAATTATGCATCTGAAGTAGTTCTTAATAGCAGTGTAAAAATGGAATAAAACAAAAAATTAATACCAGGAGTGAGATGCTGCTGTAAAGATAACGCTAAAACGTGGAATGGACTTTGAAGCTGGCTAATGGGCAGAGGTTGGAACAGTTTGGAGGTCTAAGAAGAGAATGGGAAGATGAGGGGAAATGTGGGACTTCCTAGAGACTTCTTGAATTCTTTTGATTAAAATGCTGATAGTGATGTGGACAATGAAGTCCTGGTGAGGTGGTTTCAGATGGAGATGGGAAACTTATTGGGAAATAGAGTAGAGGTCACTCTTGCTATGCTTTAGCAGAGAGACTGGTGGCATTTCCCCCCTGCCCTAGAGATCTGTGGAACTTTAAACTTGAGAGAGATAATTTAATGTATCTTACAGAAGAAATTTCTAAGCAACAAAGCATTCAAGAGGTGACCTGGGTTTTCCTAAAATTGTACAGTAATATGTACTTAATAAAAGATTTTCTGAAATTGAAACCTATGTTTAAAAGGAAAGCAGAGCATAAAAATTTGGAAACTTTGTAGCCTGACTTTGTGGTAGAAAAGAAAAACCCATTTCTGGGGAGAAATTCAAGCCATTAGCTGCAGAAATTTACATAACTAAAGAGAATGTCAATAGCCAAGACAATGAGGAAAATGTCTCCAGGGCATTTCAGGGATCTTCATGGCAATTCCTCCCATCACAGACCTGGAGGCTTAGGAAGGAAAAAATAGTTTTGTGGGCTGGGTCCAGGGTCCTGCTGCTCTATGAAGCCTCAGGATATGGCATCCTGTTTCCCAAATTCTCCAGCTCCAGCCAAGGCTAAAAGGGGCCAAGGTAGAGCTCAGGCCATTGCTTCAGAGGTTGTAAGCTGCAAGCCTTGGCGGCTTTCATGTGGTGTTGACCCGTGAGTGCCCAGAAGACAAGAGTTGAACTTTGATAGCCTTTGCCTAGATTTCAGAGGATGTATGACAATGTCTCGATGTCCAGGCAGATGTTTGCTGCACTAGAAAAGCCCTCATGGAAAAGCTCTGCTAGGGCAATGCAGAGCATTGAAGCCCTCACACAGAGTCCCCACTGGGTCACTAACTAGTGGAGGTGTGAGAAGAGGGACACCGTCCTCCAGACCCCAGAATGGTAGATCCACTGAGTGCTTGCACCATGCATCTGTAAAAGCCACAAAAACATTCGAGCATAGTGTCTCATGCCTGTAATCCCAGCACTTTGGGAGGCCGAGGCAGGTGGATCACGTGAGGTCAGGGGTTGGAAACCAGCCTGGCCAACATGGCAAAAGCCTGTCTCTACTAAAAATACAACAAATTAGCCTGGTATGATGGCTGGCGCCTATAATGGCAGCTACTTGGGTGGCGGAGGCAGGAGAATCAATTGAACCCAGGAGGTGGAGATCAAGCCATTGCTCTTCAGCCTGGGTGATAGAGTGAGACTCTGTCAAAAAAAAAAAAAAAAAAAAAGTCACAGAAACTCAACTCCAGCCCATGAAAGTAGCTGTGGAGGCTGTACCCTGCAGAGCCACAGGGATGAAGCCCATCTTTTGCATTCACCATGCCCTAGATTTGAGACATGAAATCAAAGATTTTTTTGGATTCAATGCCTGCCCTTTAGGGAATTAGTCTTGCATGGGACCTGTAGCCCATTGGTTTGAGCCAATTTCTTCCATTTGGAATGGGAGCATTTACCCCTTGCCTGTACCTCCCAGCCAGACACTAATGTCCCCCAGAAGCTCTCTTTACTTTCCACCCACACACATGCAATCAAAAGTAAGTAAGTTGCTTTTGATTTTACAGGCTCATAAGCAGAAGGGACTTCCCTTCTCTCAGTTGAGAATTTGGACTTGGATTTTTGTGTTAATGCTGGAATGAGTTAAGACTTTGGGGGACTGTTGAGATGGAATAATTATATTTTGCAATGTTGAGATGGACATGAGATTTGGGAGGGGCAAGGGATGGAGTGATACAGTGTGGCTCTGTGTCCCACCCAACTCATCTTGGATTGTAATCCCCATGTGTCAAGGGAGGGACCTGGTGGGAGGTAATTGCTTCATGGGGGTGATTTCTCCCATGTTGTTCTGGTGTTAGTGAGTTCTCAGGAGATCTGATGTTTTAGAAGTATGGCACTTCCCTTTGCTGTTTCTTTCTCCCGCTACCATGTAAGGCATGCTTTGCTTCCCCTTCAGCTTTGGCTGTATTGACAAGTTTGCTGAGGCCTCCACAGCCATGCAAAATTGTGAGTCAATTAAACCTGTTTTCTTTATAAATTACCCAGTCTCAAATAGTTACTTATAGCAGTGTGAGAACAGGCTAAAACAGTTGGCAACCACTGTTTCTTATTTTGTTTGTTCTTTATAACCTTTGTTTTGATGTTTATAATATTGCTTACTGTTTAAATATTTCTAATTGTATGCAGCCAGAATAAAAGATAATTTGATTGCATGACTTCTGGGCTTCATTTTTGACTTAAGATTTTAAGATTCAATGACTGCTCTGTTGGGATCTAGACTTGCATGGGATGGATAGCCCATTGATTTGGGCTCAATCTCCTTTTAAAATTCTGTTTCTCTGTATATTTATGGTCACTATTTTTTTACATTAAATGTTTGATCCGGCTCTGCAGAAGAAAGAAATCATAAATCCAGCATTATTTTCCTGAAATCTTTATGCAATCTTTCTGAGAGTGTTAACGAGACAGTTCATGCTCTCTTATTAGTTAACATGTCACTTTGGCCAGGTTTTAAATTCCCATATGTTTTTAGATGTATTACTACTGCTTTTTAAACAATGATCATAGAGATTTTAAGAACTCAAAAGGATTGTGAGTTCCTCATTTATTATTGTTACATTTCTCCTGGTTGTTTAATCTTTTGTATGACTATTAAAAAATCTGGTGGATATCTCGCACCACTCCGAAATCACAAAATGTATGGATTAATTTAGGAGAGTTGACATTTGTCTAATACCTTCCCATCTAAGGACAAGCATACTTAATACTGACTCATGCTGTAATTTATATATTAGAGTTTTCCTCATCTGTGCACTTCACAATTAGAGTTGTAAGTCTTTAAACTTATTATTAATCATAAGTGTTAATATTTTGAGATGTTAATACATATTGCCTTATTCTATATTTTCCCTTTTTCTTCTCTTTCTCATTATGCACTGAGTATAAAGCCTGGGGAAGTGGATATGATGGAAAGATGAATTCAAAATGTACAGAATATTTTTGCCTTTTATATGGCAAATCTTAATTCCTAGAATGGAGAGAGGATTTGGAGATAAAAGAATGTGCCTTGATAACAAAGATGATGATATTAGAATGCTCCTCTCCAACTAATGCTTCACAAAAACACAGAAAGAGATGTACATGCCCCATTCAGACTCCTCTAGAATCTGAGACGATAGATGAAAGAGAGGTAGGGCTGGATATTTTAGTGTTCATTCTGTTTCCAACTTTACTTGGAACACTTAGAAACTTTCTTCAGCAGCAGGTTGAGGGACCTGACAATCCTGGTTGTTTAAGACAATGCCACAGGAGCTTCTAGGAGCAGATCTTACTTTCCCGGCAGAACTCTGTCGATACATGGTTACGCCTTTAGTAAGCACACACTCTAATTTCCCCCAGAAGCCCTCTACTTTCAACCCAAACCCATGCAATAAATTTAATTTCTTATAAATATGGTTTGTTTTTTCATTAGCCACAGCCCCCTGCCATTTTGTGGAGTCCTTTGAAATGAGAAATGCCAGCACATCCCTTGATTTTGTCTTTGCAGGTAATGAGCCCATATATCAGCTGCTGCTATTTTTACAGAATTCCATAGGATGCTCAAAATGTAAAGAAATATGTTTCTCTTGAATTCTTCCCTTGATTTAGTCTATATTGTACTAAGTTTGGTATGTATTCATAAGATAAGACTTAGGATTCCGGTTGTTTCCAGGTTAGATTTTTTTTTTTTAACTTTTCTAAATATTTAAGGTCAAATATATCACACAACATAAAAGTTAACAGTGAGTATAAAGTCAGTAACTACAAAGTGAGCTCCTCTGTCACAGCACGATGGCCATCAGAAAAAGTATCAGCAATACTCTCAAGAGCCACCTTCCATGGCTTTCAGGACCAGGTAGCTTCACCACATGAGATTTTGTTTTATTAGTATGAATTATTAATAAGGCTGTTATTTTCTTTTTTAAATAGATATTTTACATTAACATAGAACTTACACGTAAAACCTTTCAGGCTTTCTGTGTATAGCTCTGTGGGTGCTGAGAAACATGTACAGTTGTGTATCCACTGCCACAATCAAGATATGGAACCGTTAGATTATATTCTAAAAATAAACTCATCTCCTTCAAAATTGTTTTTCCAGCTTGTGGCCCTGCGGACCCTGCATCTGCACAGTATTGCTACTGCAAGAACATCAGACAAATGGAATCAAACAGCATGTAGCATTTGAGCCTGACTCCTCCTTTTTTTTTTTCATTTTTCTTTTTTGGTTTTAAGGACCAGAGTGTTTAATAGGCAAGAAAGAAAAGAGAAGGCAGAAGGAAGAGGCTCCCCTTTACAGAGACAGAAATCAGGAGAGGGAGGAGACACTCTAGTACGACCTCTTTTACATGGATTTATCCATTTTGTTCCTTGGTTCTTATTACAAGCAGTAGTCCGTTTTATAGTTACACCACAGCTGATTTAATGCTTCATCAGTTATAGATTATTAGGTTTGTTTTGGTTCGAGTTTGGGGTGAGTACAAATACAGATACTATAAATAATGCCAAGTAGGCTGGATCATAACATAAACAAATGTTAATTAGACACTGCCAAATTGTTTTCCAAACTGGGTATTTTACATTTCTTCCACCAGTGTATGAGTGTTCCAGTTTTGCATTCTTGCCGGCACTTGATTTTCTTTTTCTTTTTTAAGAAGCTGTTCTAATAGGTATATATTACATATATGTGGTTTTAGTTTACCAAGTGACCAAGAGATTGAGCCTTTTAATTTTCTTGTCATCTGTATGATGTTGTCTTTGGTGAAGTGTGTTTAAATCTCTTGCCCACTTTTTCATTACTTTCTTAGGAGTGTTTGTGAGTTGTTGGTATATTCTACACACAAGTCCTTTATCAGGTCTATGATTTGAAAATATTTTCTCTAACTTTTTGCATTGAGTTTTCAATATCTTAGCAGTGATTTTCACAGAGCAAAAGTTTATTTATTTTGATAAAGTCCAAATTATTCTCTCTCTCTCTCTCTATAGAATGTAGATATATGTGATATATAATGTGTATGTGTGTGTGTGTGTGTGTGTGTGTGTGTGTGTTTGTGATATTTAATGATGAAAATCAGTTGAGCATATATTCATGTGAACCTGTTTCTGGACTCGTTTTTCTGTTCCATGTATCTCTCTCTCTATGTATACATATATCCTTTTCAAAGACTACATGACGTTGTGTACTATTGCTTCAGGTTAAATCTGAAAATATGGCAGCAAGGATTCTCCAACTTAGTTTTCATTTACAAAATTTTTTATCTGTTATAGTTCCTTTGCCTTTCTGTATAATTTTAATAATAAGTTAACTTGTCTGCAAAAATCCTGTTGGAAATTTGTTTAAAATTTTATTGACTCCACAGAAGAATATGAATAATGGTAGGCTGTGAGAGGCAGGCTCTATAGAATCACGACAACAGAGTGACCTCTCCTCCCAGGCAGTTGTGATTAATTTGTTTGAATCGAGTGGGTAGCAGAGAACTAAAACCTGCTAGTCAGAGAGGAATTCAAACAATAAGATATTATTCAGCCTTAAAAGAGAAGCAAATCCTATCATTAGTGACAACATGGATGAAGCTGGAGAACATTATGCAAAGTGAAATAAGACAGATGCATAAAACACAATTTCATTTATACGAGGTATCTAGAATAGTCAAACTCAGAAGCATCAAATGGTGAATGCCAAGGGCAGTGGGAGGAGGAAGTGGGGAGTCAGTCAATGAATATAAGTTTCTGTTATGCTAGATGTGTAAGTTCTAGAGATCTGCTATACAACATTGTGCCTATGTCTAAAAATACTTTATTGCACACTCAATTTATTAAGAGGCTAGATCTCAAGTGAAGTGTTCTTGCTTTTTAAAAAGGCAAAAAGAAACATTTGGAGGTGATGTATACATCTGTTGACTTTTTTTAAAAATATATTTTATTGCACTTTATGTTCCGGGTACATGGGCAGAACACGCAGGATTGTTGCATAGCTACATACATGGCAATGTGGTTTGCTGCCTTTTGTGGTGACAGTTTCACAGGTGTGTGCATATGTCCACATCATGTAATTCTATACATTATTTATACGCAGTCTCTGAGAGAGAAAGATAGAGAGAAGCCAGGCATAAATGGAACCTGTGCCTAATTCCCCTGAAAAGAAGGGTGGCTTGGCTATGGACCTTACCTTTGGGAGGAGAGATCAGAGGAGAATTTGCAGATAGAACATGATGGCAAATACCTATTTGTGCTCTATTTTATATTCAGCAGTTTTTCCTAAAACTACAGGAGTTGTCATGTTTAACTTTAGTGGAATCTCCAATTATAACTATAATTTGATTCCCAATATTAATTAAGTTGTAAAACTTTGTGCAAAAGGCAATTTGTCCATTTTAGTAGATGGTAAAGTTAATTTGGAACATATCTTGTAGAGGTGCAAAAGCTAATCAACTACCTTTATATTTTTGTTATATAAACTATTTTAGTAAAGTTTGGATTTCCAATTAGGCCACTGTGTGTACTTTTTTTTTCTCATTTTTTTTTTTGTTGTTTGTTTTTTCATTTGTCAAGGTTTCTTCCTCCTTTCCCTTTGTCTTTCATTTCCTCATTTCTCTTTTTGTTTTTTGTGTTTGTCACTGTATATACATGTGTGTGGGGGGGTTTCCTCTCTACTCTATTCATATTTATAAATTTATTCCTCCAGAGAGCCTTGAATCAGTATCATTGTGGTTAGAGACTTCCCCTATGGCAATGGTTGCTTTATAGGAATTAAGAACCACAAGCTTAAGTCAGACTAAAATTTACTCTTCCATTGTGCCTCAGAGGTGCTTTGGGTGTTTTCCCTACCACCCAGAGAATCAGGATATTTGTTGCGAGAGAGACAAAGGCAGCCGAGTGGCACAGTTATAGTGCTGGGCCCACAACCCAGACACTGATGCACTATAACCATCCTCTGCTCTGCCCTCAACTATTCTGCAGTGCAGGCTTCCTTTTCTTCCCTTTTCTCTCTGTACACATTCCTTCTGAGAATTTTGAATTTCTAATCACATAAATCATGACTTTCAGTTTCTATTTATGTCTGATGACTCAGGGTGCAAAGTGCATCGTGAGTGGTTACAGGGAAAAACCCGGGACCCTAGCAGTCACCCTCATGAATGCTTCCCTCCTTCTCCAGGGAGTGCCAGTAAATCTTCCCAGGTGAGAGCTTCACATTCATAAATAGATTTTATCTTGCTGGGGGCGACAGCCATCAAACTTGTGATTGCAAGGTTATTCCTTTGGTCTGCTGGTAAGCAACAGTACTAAGCAAAGCCTAGACACACTGGCTAGGAGTTGTGCATTCTCCTTCCCCTTGTCTCATCGGTGTCTGAACCACAGGCTGCCATGTTTGGGCAACTCAATACCCTTGGAGGTCAGGGAACAATACAGGACAACAGCAAAAGAAGCAGAAGCACAGAACATGAGCAAATCCACTACCCTTGCCTGAATATCACTGACTCACATTAAGTAATCAAGGGCCACACTTAATTCTCTCTGGAGTGGTGGTAGCCTTCATTTCCACAAGCCTCACAAAGGTCCACTACTGGCCCTATCCCTACCTATCCCCCATCCCATTCTGTTTGTGATGTCAATTGATATGGCTGCCCCAAGCCACCAGTGACAGTCATCAGGACAGATGCAGTGAGCAAAGAGCTCCACCCTGTCCCCTGGTTAGTGGGACTCAAGCACGGGTTAGTCAAAGCACTGTGTTGTCACTGCCCTTCTGACTTGCCAAACATGCGCTTAGTCTGAAATTAAGCTCTGCTGGGGTATAGTCAATTATTAACAATTCTGGTCTTAGGGAGAGAGTGTTTTAGGGTGGGAAGAGATGGCAACACTCAAAAAAGGTAACAAACTGCACAGGCAAAAGCATAAATTGACCAATAATTGGCAGTTCTGTCTCTAAAGGCTTCACTGGATCACAGAACAAGTTAGTTAGCAAGGAACAGTTAATTAAAGCTGACCAGGTGTCTTAGGTTATGGTCGGGCCATCCTGTTTATTATGCAGTCGTTTTAATTGCCTCAGATTCTTCCCATTGGTGTGGGATGAATTTCACCCTAGGGTTAAGCAGATGGCCAAACACATGCCACCTGACACTGGACAGATGCGATCTACTGCACTTTGTTAGTCACATATATTCACAACCTGTGGGAGAAGGACCTGCATGCCATACAGGGTCTACACTTGGGAAGGGAGTGAACAGGCAGGGGCTGTGGGAGGCAGGCTTTGTGGTATCAAGAAGGTGAGGTAACCCCTTGTTTCCACTGGAGGATGTGGTTGACCAGTTTGAATCATTCCATGGGCTGGCAGGGAACTGTAACCCACTATTCAGAGATAAGCAGGAACCGTGTCTGGTCCCCTTGACTAGGGGACTTACACAAAGGAGAACTTGCAGTTAAGCCACGCAAGACTTTATTTTACCAAAATGTCATGACAGCACATATGAATAGTTTTCTGGGGTCTCATATTTGGGTCTTGGGTCACACATGTGTTTTGTCAGTTTTTGCTGAATATATTTTGAAACTCTGTTGTTAGGTACATTAACACGATGCCGACTTTCTATTCTTGAATCATGGAACCCTTTATCATAAACATTTGAAAATCACATGTTTGATAGGGGATTTGTGTCCAGAATGAATAAAGAAACAACAAGAGAAAGACAAGTAACCAGGTTTAAAAATGAACAAGGGGTTTGAGTAGATATTATTCCAAAAATAGCCAGTAAGCACATGTTCAATATTTTATTAATCACAAGAATGCAAACCAATCACAAGGAGATATCAATTCACACATTCTCTGGAGACTATAATCAAGAAGACAAATACTAAGTTTTGGATATAATATGTGGAGAAATTGGAACGCTCATAGTTTGCTATGAGGATGTTGAACAGTTGCAGCCACTTTGGCAGTTACTCAAAAGGGGAAGCTTAGAGTTAGCATAAAAGCCAGCAGTTCTACTCCTAGGTATGTACCCAAGAGCACTGGGAACTATATACAAACAAGAACTTATACATGATTGTTAATAGCAGCATTATTCATATTAACCAAAAAAATTCAGCTATCTACCAACTGATCTATGTTAATAAATAAAATTTATTGTATCCATGCAATGTGATATTATTTGGTAATAAAGAAAAAAGCATGCATGATATATGCCATGACATGGATAAACCTTGAAAACTTTATTATAATGCTTAAGAATCCAGTCACAAAAGTTCATACGTATGATTGCATTTAGATGGAATGTCTGGAATAAGGACGTCTATGCATTTAGAAAGTAGATTCATGGTTGTTTAAGTTTGGAGGCGTTGAGAATAAATGGGGAGTGACTGCTAATAGATATGGCATTTCTATGTAGAATGATGAATATGTTCTGAAATTGATTATAGTGATTACATCACTCTAGAAAGATACTAAAAGCATTGAATTGGTACTATTAATGTGGGAATTGTACAGTGTGTGAGTTATGCCTCAATAAGATTGTTATATCAAATAAAGAGATGCCTGCCTCTCTGCAAAGAAAACAGCAGACTGGAGGATTTCATTGGTAAATCAAGGAGTACCAAATTTACACAAGATATTCCATATGACGGAAAAAAAGAGTACTTCTCAAACAGATTTTATGAGGCCAGCAAAACACTGATACAAAACTGACAAAGGCAATAAAAGAAAGAAAAGTTGCAGGTGGATCTGAACATAGATATTAAAATCCTTTCCAACAAAATGTCAAACAGAAAAAAGGCATACTATATCTAAACCAAGTTGAATTTATTTCAGGGATACAGGCGGATGCTAATGGTAAAAAATTAATGTACTTAGTCCCTCCCAAGTGCTGGCAGATCACTGCGCATGGGACCAGTTCACCTAAGGAAACGTCTAGGGAGGAAAGACACATGTATAACATATAACCATGTATAACATGTAAGACACATGTGTAACATATAAGCATGCCGATGTATGACACTCAAGCTAAAGGGCTAAACAGCACGCTTGGATCTCTCAAGCTGCCCGCGTGGCTCTCTTCCAAGCATACTTAACTTCATTTTATTCTTGCTCTAAAGCTTTTTCATGAACACTCACTTCTGTGCAGAAACTTGCTGTGGTCTCTCACTCTGCCTTATGCCCCTCAGACAAATTGTTTCCTTTGAGGAGGCAAGAAACAAGTCACTGCAAACCTCTATGGATTCACAGCTGCTAACGCTAGCACAGATATTATTCTACTAGTGTTTATTTTTGACGTTTCAATAGGTTTTCTCAAAAACATCAGAGAAAATTCCAAGTATTCAATCACCCATCTGAACCTATGTATTTGATTAATATACAATTGTTATCTAAAAATCTGACTACTGTACCAATTAATTTTCGAATAATAGGCAAATTCCTGATTCCCAGCTGTTGACTAAAGGTCAATAGAATAACAAAGAAAAAGCTAACCTGTCTATATTCTTTAAAAACATTAACGACTTTTCCTGGTTATTGGGAACTGTTAATATAAGCATCCCACTCAACATTTTTTCATTGCTAATAGAATTAAGCATCTCATATTTCATAAAACAAAACTTTCAGTTTAGTATGCCTAATTTGTCTACCCATTGATTTAAGCTCTGGAACTTACCATCAATACAGCAAATATAAGTGAGCATATCCTGAACCTTATGAAGTGCATTTATACATTTTTATGAATTGGTTTCTTTCTTAGCTCATTGCATAACCTCCATAAAATTGAATGTCTGAAGGATTTCAATAGCAAATAATTGACTTTCCACTCATTTATTACTACTACTCCTCATTTCTGTTTCCTTGGCACTAAAGAATCTAACCTTAGAAGCATATATTGAGAAGTTTTTATGTAAATGTAAAATTGACATTGTTTGCTAAAAGACAGCGCTAGCCAGTTATAATAAAAATCTGGACTGCCGTAGTTATTAAATATAAACTGTTACATGTTCTCATCCAAACACCCTCTAATATTTTTGGTGTCTATCTCCCCTGTCACTATTCCACTTCAACTCCAGTTATTTTCTTGCTAGATCCACATACCACTTCCTATCTGTTCTGTTTACATCCACGCTACTCACTTCCAGTCATTTTCCTTACAGGAGTCAGAGACATCCTAGTTATGGGAAAAATGAATTATCTCATTTTTCTCCTTAAAACTTTTCAATGTTTGCCCAGTGTTTCCACCATTTTCATTCTCTCTCTCTTCCATTCATTGTGTTTTTCTTTGAAACAACTTCTTCATTGAAATAAGACTCCAATCTGTTCAGTGTTTACAGGTATGCTGTTTCCTCTGTTTAGACAATACTTGGTCTTTTACTTCACAACCAGATTAGCTTCACATTTATGTTTCACATTTATATTTTATTCCTTATTCATTCAGGAAACTTCTATTTACTACATACAATGTGCCAGATAACTATGGCAATACTGGGAAGTAACTTCAGACATGTTCCCTGGCCCCCAATGATACTATAGTCCAAGGATTGAAAAAAAAAAAAAAAAGCAAAGCAAATTCTTGCACAAATAAACTTGCAATTCCGAGGAAGTGTTCTGAAAGAAAAGCGCATGGTGGTATGAAAACATATCCTAACACTGTTTTAACAAGATTTCATCTAACTATAAAGGACAAAGAAATTTTTCAGGAAGAAATGATGATTATCTGACCTGTGAGTGAATAGCAGTTAAGTAGGCAAAGTGGAGGAAACCGCAGCAGGAAGGGAGAGATGGAGAGCGAAGACCTGCATTTCCCTTCCTAGTGGAAGGCCTCCCAGACACCCCAGATGACAATGAAGTGCCCCTGCAAACTAGATCCCTTGCAATGTGCCCTCCTCTTCATCTTTGCTATCACTCAGTTCTGTTTAATTTTTTTGTATTGCTTCCCACAGTTGGCACTCATCTACTTTGTGGTTCGTAATAATGGCTGTTCCAAGTTCCTTGTTTATGCACATTAATATTTAGAACAGAAATATACTCCTCTTTGCCTCCCATCCACTAGAGGCAAATTCCAGAGAAGGACATTGATGATTGTCCCTGCTGGGTCGCAGGCTTGGGCATTAGTGTGGCTCTCCCTGGATTCTGTGCTCACTGGTGTACCCGGCATCAGCACTTTTTGTCAGAAGGTGCACAGGGGAGAATCACGTTGAACCACCAGAAACAGTCACTGAGACGATTCTCAGCCATTCAAATTTAGTCCCCTCCACTGATTTTTTTTACTCTGATTTACTCATTTGACAGTGCTTCACGTTGAAAGGTGGTTCAGTCTTCTCTAAATATTTAGAAAAATGACAAAAATGTCTAAGAAACCATTTATAATGTGACTAATATAAACTTTTTTTACATTAGTAAAGTTGTTACAGTGGAATACTTGAAATTATATTATATACTAGAATTCAGAAGCATTTTATCACCACAAGAGAATTAAACAATTTTAAGCCAGCTTTTGAAGATTTCATAAGAGCAATCAAAATAAAAGTGAGGGAATGTTCAGGAAATTGTGATTACTCCTATATCATTTATGACTATTTTCTTATCCTAAGTAAATGGTTATTTGGTCATTTCATTTAAAAATTTGGAAAAGTCTTGACTATTTGTCCAAAGAGACTTAATCAATTTCCCTAGTATATTATTTTTAGAATTATTTCAATTATCTCTTAACAAGCCTTTATATATTTTAATGTAGAGTGTGAACATCAGCCTACTTAGTTATTGTAGCATTATACAATTCTTCAAATGTGTAATACTAAAGCAAACTTAATTATGTGATGAATATGATATTTTTTTTCTCTTCTATGTTTTTTTATTTCATTTTACCCAGTGAAACACTTTTGCAAACAATTATCAAATTATCCATGTTCTTCCACCCTCGTCCCTCTTTACCTTCTTTCTTATTTCTTATCACATTTTCTTCACATACACTACTAGTTTCTTGTTTTCTTTTTTCTTTCTTTCTTTCTTTTTTTTTTTTGAAATGGAGTCTCGCTCTGTCACCAGGCTGGAGTGCAGTGGTACAATCTCAGCTCACTGCAATCTCTGGCTCCCTGGTTCAAGTGATTATCCTGCCACAGCCTCTCAAGTAGCTGGAATTACAGTCACGTGCCACCACGCACAGCTAATTTTTGTATTTTTAGTAAAGATGGGGTTTCCCCATGGTGGCCAGGATGGTCTGGATCTCCTGACCTTGTGATCGCCCGCCTCGGCCTCCCACAGTGCTGTGATTGCAGGTGTGAGCCACCGTGCCCAGCCGCACTACTAGTTTCTACTGCCACCTAGATACCAGGTTCATTTTAAAATGTCCCAGAGTTTTAGATTTGTGATTCAGTTTTGTCGGTTAATTTATCTAGTGCTTTTTCCAGTCCATGTCATCTATATCAGAGAGAGTTCTCCTGGAAGTTCAATTGCAGAATTCTTCAACATGGGATTTCAAGCAAATTAAAAGTTTACAAAAACAAACAAAATCTCATGATCCTAGCTATACAAATACAGCAACACCCCTGTATTAGTCAGGGTTCTCTAGAGGGACAGAATTAATAGGATGATGTATATACAAAGCTGACTTTATTAAGGAGTGTTAATTCACATGATCACAAGGTGAGGTCCTGCAATAGGACTCTGAGAGCTGCTGAGCAAGGAAGCCTGTCTGATTTTCAAATCTGAAGAACTTGGAGTCTGATATTCCAGGGCAGGAAGTATCCGGCACTGAAGAAAGTTGTGGGCTCAGCCAGTCTACTATTTCTAAGTTCTACCTGCTTTTATTCAGGCTTCACTGGCTGCTGACTAGATTGTGCCTACGACACTGAGGGTGGGTCTGCCTTTCTCAGTCCACTGACTCAAATGTTAATCTTCTTTACCAACATTCTCACAGACACACCCAGAAACAATACTTTGCATCTTTCAATCCAACCAAGTTGACATTCAGTATTAACCATCACAAACCCCAGGGCCAGTTGTTAACATTTGCTAGCACACTATTGAGTTGGTTAATGTTACCTGCCATGTTTAGCTGAACATCCCCTAAATGGTGCCTTTTGCGTGCCCTCAATCTAATGACTCATCGGTGCGAATCTCATGAAGTCTTTCATAAAGAAATAGTTCTATCAGTTTCTGGTCTTCTATCTTATGGAAACACAGGCTGAGAATGTGTACCATATCATCATTTCCACATGCATTTACTCTCCATACCCAAAAGCTATACAAGTAGGATAACAGAGGAGCAAGAACAAATAAAGTGTTTCCCCGCTGCTTCCAGAAACTGAGCTACAGCTAAACTAGATACAGATTTTTGTTAAGTTTCTGTTTCCCATGGGACTAGAGGCTTCTGTAAAAGAACAAATGAGAAAATGCGATGCCTTACCATGATCAGCAGAGATCTGGGCCCTTGTCAGTCTTTCAGAAGAGCAGTTGACGTTCAAAAAAAATTAAATGAGGAAGTACATATAAAGATGTTTTTTAAAATAAGCTCAAGTTTCCCATTACTATAAACACAAGAATAATTTTAAAATGTATAATTTTTAGGAAGTTCTTTTACTTGTAGATAGCATACAACAACCAATAAATTGTTTTCAGGCAACGAGGGAAACAAATAGCAGAATTTACATAAAATATGAGAGAGAGGAGAAAAAAAAGCACAACAGATGGCTTCTGTAAATTTTTTTTTTTCCTTTCACATTAGCTGGCGGCCGTCAAAGAGGCCAGTCAGGGTGTTCCGCCTCCTGGCAGTTCGATGGCTTATCAAAGAAAACAGTTTTAACTGTTTACAGATTCTCTTGACAAACTTTGGTGCACCTATAACAGGCTGCCTCTGTATAGTATCTATCAGGGTCCTTCCTTAACACTTCCTTCTTAGTTGTGCACATGGTCTTTATATCAGATTTCCTTAAACCAGAGCAGGGAATCAGGTGATAAGGCTAAAACTCCTCAATGAAAAGCTGTACCACCTCTACAAATAACATAACATTTCATTTATTTATTTATTGTTGACTATATTTTTGAAAATCAGCATGTTTTCACTTTTATCAGAATACTGCTATGATATTATATGAACCAATAAATATTTCAGACTCTCAGTTGCAAAACAAAAGTTCTGAATTTAATACCCACCTCCATCAACAACCCGCACGTGTCTCAGTCTTCTCCATTGCAAACTTTATTTTTTCAGTTGTCTCAGAAGAGAAACTTAAATGTGAAATTCCTAGGCCGAATGGGCCCATTAGAAGCACAGCGGGTAAGCCTGGGCCTTGTTAATAGAAAAGCAGCAGATGCGGCTTGTAGAGCTCCTGCTCACGTGGAGTTTCGTCGCCATTTTAGGGACTACTGCTTTTGCTGGGGAGGATTTGATGCGTTCTACGTTTTCATGGAAGTCTTCTGTGCAGGTATTGAGAAAAGAGTGCTGGGTAGAAACGGTGAGTACGTGACTTTTTTTCAGGCAGATTTATTGCAAAAATCCAGGCAAGAGTTGCTAATGGCTTGGACTACAATGTAGAAACAGAGAGGTTGAGAAGAGTTGAGACGCTGGATAAAAGATCTGTTAATGGAAAGAATGTGGGATATGAGAGAAAGAGGGAAATCAAGATCGACTCTGTGTTGATCTCGAACATTCTACTGAAAGAGTTTTATGCCTTGAACCTTCTACTGAAGTCGTTTTAATAGGGTTGTGCGTTTGTACTCGTGGAAATAACCAAAGAATTTAACAGCTGCATTTCATAGCATTATTTCTGCTATCTGGGTATGTGGTAGAGTTCTGAAATATTGAAAGAATGCTCAACTCCATTCATGGCTAAATGATTGTGGTTAAAACAAGGAGATATTTTTATCTTATCAGTTTGGCAAAAGCACAAAGTTTAACACTACACAGAATAAGAATGTGAGAAGGCAGGGATTTTCATACACCTAATGAATGTGGGAAAGTAACTGGGTACCAGGGATGGGGGTGATAGGATGTCTAACTTTTAATCAAAAATTGTACTGCTCGACATTTAGCCTACAGGTAGATTTGTAGATATGTTTCACACATAAAGATATGCATCGTAGCTCTTTGGTTTTTTCCTTTTTTGCAATAAAAAATCTAAAAGCAAACTAAATGCCCATAGGTCATTGGTTGAATAAATCACTTCTCTGAGCTGTGTACAGTCATTTAAAGATTACTATGCAATAACTTTTAGAAGGTATTTATTCATCTCTAAACTATTTTCTCAAGTAAAAAGTGAAAGGTAAAGGTTTGCAATATATTATTTTAATATAAAAAGGATGTGTGTATGTATTGACACACTATGTATATATGATTTTCTACACATAGAAAATTTCTTGAGAATGAAAGAAATTTATAGTCACAAAAAAGTAGACTTTGTGAGGAAAATGTATTACTTGTAAACAGAGATTTATGTTGGACCTCTTTTGCAGTGCTGGATTTTTCATTTGCGTGTAATATATAATTAATTTTTAATTGTTAAAAATATAAAATTTTTAACAAAATAGCCCCTATAAAATAGGGACTATCGTTCCACCCTATGTGTTCATATGCTATCAAAATTTAGCTTAAAGATACTACAACCATAGGAATACCTAGGACATTGCTCAGTATGTTGCAAATTTACAATTATTACCTGTTTATTAATTAACTATTATTTAATAATTCTGTCTTTACGAAAAATACCAGGACTATGTTCTATATGTTTCACCTTCTGACTTGTTCCATGCCAAATTTGCCTGTAATTTTAGTTTCAGAAGTTCTGAAATAACAATTTACTTCTTGTCATCAAAATCTTATTAATCTTAAATAAAACGTAATAATCACAGAGACATGGTATGATCTAGTATGGACCACAATAATGTCGAATGTCCATTTTTTTACCTTTTGAATTGTTCTAATTTTAATTTATTTCAAAATATCCACTAAGTCTAAGGTATATGGTCAAAATTCCCTCAGTGATTGCTTTATTAAATATGTCTTAAATTCTATTTTGGGCTCAGAATAAACATTGAGTTTTTTTGTGTATTTAATAAGATCTGGATAAATAAAACATACTAATGAATTCCTGACTGATAAATTTAGTATTTGCTCTTCAATCTTTATTCGATTTGGTTTCTTTCAAGCATTACACTGCATTGGCCAACCCCTACTGATAGATAACTGTATTTTACCTTTACTTTGAAATATTATATTCTGTTAAATATTTTTCTTATCTAGTATTTCTCCTCAAGTTCTTTTACTGGTAGTTCCTCCTCTCGTGTATCACCCTCAAGAATTCTTTCTCTCCAGGGTTTGACACTCCAAGTCAAACATTCTTAACTTGAAGGTTTATAGGCTCAAAGTTATTCCTAGAATTCAAGGTATCTAGAAAATATATATATGTTAATTTTTATTAACTTATAATTTAAATTTTGAATGTAGACAAGAAGCCACAAGAGTATTACAGTACCTACATCTTGTTACTGACAGAAATTGAGTATGTTGATGTCACCTGATAGTTATTATAGATACTCATTATACCATTTACACCCAGCAAGTGTTTAAAGTTGTAATAGTTAGATTTTTCCACAGAGCTTGTTATTCAAGTTGTTAGTAAAGATGCAAATGTATGATCATAACTCAAATATGTTTTATAAATATTTTGGTAATTATATTTTAATAAGTGGTTTTCTTTCAGACCCTATATATTTAATATGATACATTTAGATGATTTATCCAAGAAGTTTTCAGAGACTTTTCCATTTTATCAAAGATGTCAATAACACAGAAAAGTGAAGTCTTTCCTTGGGTTAGTTGACGACTTGCAAGACTGCAATAATCACTAAAATGCAAATAATTTTTTAATTTCTATCTTCAATAAAGACATTTCTCTTGAATTAGACCATAGGCAAGTCTCAAAGGCATGTGAAATTTGACTCGTCCTAGTGGAGACTCTATTTGTCCATTACTAGTGACTTTCTCCAGCTCTACCTTCACCTTCAAACCTGAACCATCCTATAATTGCTGTATTTGGTCATATTGCCCACGTCAGTGTAGTTTTGCAGAGCGAAAATTATAGAATCACTCTCTGTTCCTCTGCCTTTATAAAAAAAAAATAGATTCCATTTGGCAATTTCCATGCCAGGAGTTATTTGGGATTTACATCTCAATTTTGTTTTATCTACCCAACAATCCTACACACAAAGACTGTTACTGAGCCCTTTGTAGGCAGAAAGAGTAACTAGCATAATAAACTGGATAGGATTAACGGACAAAATTAGGATTCAAGCCCAGATTTGTCCAATTCAAAAGCCTGTGCTCTCGCTATCACACAGGAAGTGAATAGAGTTCATTACTGTTTTTCTTAGCCAACCAGGAACTCAAGGAAGCAGGACCTATACCTCTTCCATTTATTCATTCCTCAAACATTTACTGATCTTATTCTATGCTTTATAGAGCCTAAGCTCTTTGTTTTGGGTAAGCATAAAATTATATAAGACATACTCTCAAGTACCTTATAGTTTACCTTTGCAATTTAAATATTACCTTCCCTCAAAGCAATTTCCATGAATTGGAAGACATTAAACATTGCCTTAACATTTGGATCATTTAATAATAAGGATACCGATTATTATTGTTAATGCTAACGGAAATAATAAAACATAAGGATGGCTAAGTATAGCTTCCAAGCAGCGGTTACAGGGTTTGTTCTGTTGTCTAGGATTTGCTACCCCATCACATTCTTTCTGGTAAACATAATCCATGCAAGGTTTCCAGCACTGTCACAGATAACAAATTTGCTGAAAAATGTGTAGACTACTGTGACACAGATCATACATTATTGTCAGTGATAAAGTCTGAGTTTCCACATTTTTTTTTCACTGTGACTAAAAGAAAACGTACCATACATGTGTAGGTTCTTGAGAATTTTCACTATAAGAATTATGTCTATATTTAGATATTTGAATAGTGGTTTTTGAATGACTGACTTAATTTTTCAAATAACAAATGCTTATTTCAAAAAAATATTTATATATATAAAATCCAAGGAAGGTAGTAGATCATTTAATATCTTATGTGCAGATAAATGTGATTGATCATCAACTTATTATCCCAGGCATCTCTATTTCATACACAAATGGAAGAATACATGGATAGAGACATATAGGTGGAAATTTTTTAATAACAATTTGATTATACATGTCATTTTGACACAAAACATAGTCCTTTTTTTTTTTTTTTTTTGAGACAGGGTCTTTGTTGCACCGGCTGGTGTGCTGTGCCTTGATCATGGTTTGCTGCAGCATTAACCTCCTAGGCTCAAGTTATCCTCCCACCTCAGCCTTCTGAGTGTCTAGGACCACAGGCACACACCACCATGCTCAGGCTAATTTTTTAAAATTGTTTGCAGAATCAGGGTCTCACTATGTTTTCCAGGTTGGTCTCAAAGTCCTGGGCTCGAGCTATCTTCCCACCTGGGCCTCCCAAAGTTGCTGGGATTAGAGGCATGAGCCACTGTGCCTGGCCAATAAAGTCTTGTAAAAAGGAATATATTTTGCCTCTCTTGGCAACTTTTAATTTTCTAAGTCTTTTCAGACAAAGGAAAAAAAATGTAGTTCAGAGTCTAAAAATGTGTTTAACTTCTCAGTTGAGTGAATAAAGTCTGCTTTAATTGCTTATTTGACAGCTTTAGACATTATTTATGAGGTATCCAGTAAAATTAATTAAAGAAGAAAACATTAGCAGAGAGGTGGTCCTCAATAGCTGGGAAAAAGGAAAATCTTGCCCACAGAAACATCCTGGAGAGCTGTTCCTTTGGAGTAGCCTCCTTCATATTCTTCCCAGAATCACTTTGGCTTTTGAGCATTGCTTAACCCTGCTGGTAGGTCTTTCTCATATTGGCTCCCACTAAGGCAACTGTTGGACACCAGGTCATTATTCCTGGATTTATTTATTTTTTTCTCTGTGCCACCTCACATCATGTTCTCCTTCATTCACAGCCACAGAAATTACCTTTTTGTCAAGGTCATATATTTATCCAGGGACTAATGGTTCCCACATGAAAGAATTGTGAATTTCCTTATGTATATTAGTTACTTTCATAAACGGTGTCTATACCACACCAACAAGAGGCAGTTGCTGAACAAAAGTAGCTTTATACATTTGTAAGGTGCTTTGTGTCCTTGAGTTCATTAGTTTAGTAGTCTCACAAGTCTTCAGAAGGAGACAAGGTATATTGCTCTATTTTAAAGAAGAAGGAATTGAATGAGTGGCAGTTTATGATTTATCAGAAGGTATAAAATGGATTATAGCATTTATAACTAAAGCCTGAAACCCAGTGTCCTGGTTTCTAAAGCAGAACATTCTCTACCACATCAAGACCCACCTCTTGATTGATATTACCAGTGAAAAAGAAAATGCAGTCAACATTCAGTATCCATGGTTCAAGGACCCCCATCAGATAACAAAACTCAAGAGTACTCCAATCTCGTATATGAAATGGTATAGCATTTGCATATAACCCATGCACATATAGTTTAAATACCTCTATTCATACTATCTAATACAATGTAAATGTCATTTAAGTAGTTATCATACTTTATTCTTTAGGAAGTTGTAACAAGCAAAAGTCTGTGCGTGTTCAGTAGAGACAATCGTCCTTTTTATTCCCGTGAGGTTGGTAGAATCCATGAACATGGAACTCAGATACCAAGATCCAACTGTAGTAAGAAATTCATAGAAAAGCACAGCAGGAATGTTGCCTATTTTATTTTAGTATATATGAACTATTTTTTCAAACTCCAACATATTATAGTTAATTTGATTCCAGAATCACATTTTACTTGATTTCTTTTAATTCATTTCAGTCATTTTCTTTGAGAAAGCTCATTAGCTGAACCAAAAATAGAAAAATAAGTTGTTCCATGCAATTTAGAACATCTGTAACTAGGTGTAATTTGTGTGTGTGTGTGTTTTAGTGTTAATGAAACCAAATATCTTTATGCCTGCTAGAAAAAGAATTTGGAGTAGGCAAATTGGGTATCTTAAGTTTAACTGACTATATTTTTATGTAAGGTTATGTTTTTCTTCCTGAGCTAAGATGTAAGTTTCAGAGACTTAAAAGCTGAGCAGTTTAAGTATTAAATCATAGGTCGTTGAACTCTGAATATCTAAGATAGGTCTTAGTTAAATTAGGAAGTTTATTTTGCTAAGATTGTGGACACACAGTAGTGGCACAGCTTCAGGAGGTCCTGATGACCTGTCCCAAGGTGGTCAGAGTACAGTGTTTTTACACACTTTAGAGAGATGTGAGACATCAATCGACATATGTTAAGATGAACATTGGTTCAGTTTGAAAAGGCGGGACAACTCAAAGCAAAGGTGGGAAGACTTATGCAGGGAGGGGGCTGCCAGATCACAGGTAGATTAAAGACAAATGGTTGCCTTCTTCTGAGTTCCTGACTAGCCTCTCCAAGGGAGGTAATCAGATATGCATTTATCTCAGAGAGCAGAGGGGTGACTTTGAGTAGAATGGGAGGCAGGTTGGCCCTAAGCAGTTCCCAGCCTGACTTTTCCCTTTAGCTTAATGATTTTGGGCCTCAAGATTTAGTTTCCTTTCACAGGTCCTTAGTCCTAACTCACAGTGATTACATGGTATTTATCATTCCTGCATATAATAATAAACTCAGAAAAAAATTAATGTAGGAAAATCATTCTAATGGCACCCAAATCTCCATTTTCTTGATTCCCTTCCTCATCTCTTACATCCTCCGGGGCCTCTATATTCGTGATCTGGCTTCCCTTCAATATCCATTAAGGCCAAGTTATTGTCCTCAAATGTGATGATAATATATCTGAGAACAGGACCCGTTGATTGACAGATTTCATTTTCCTCTTGAGTTCTATTCATTGTGCTTGCTGTGTTGAACCAGTATATGAAGGGGAAGTTGTTCCTGGTGGCTGCTCACCCTTTGGCACCTCCATACCTGGCTTGAAACACATTCAGCCAGCTGAAAGCTAGAGTTGGGTTTCATAGGCTCAAAAGGATTGTCTTTGGATCATTATTTTGTTTCAGGTTTATAATCCTTGCACAGCTACAGCCCATTCTCTATAGCAGCTGAGGGACAAATCACCAGGTTTTATATATTGAATCCAGGGGACTAGAATGTCAAAGTGTGTGGCCTTGGCCAACATCTGGCCTTTCTGTAATGGAATGAGAATGGCTTCCGCAGATCTAGCCCTGACTCAGCTGGGAAGCTTTTTCATTTTGCTGAAGCTCAGACCCCACCACAAGACGTTTGATTTAACTGGTCTTAAATGATCCTTAAATGACTCTAATTTACAGCCAACCTTAAGGCCTACTGGTATTGCACTGGCAATCATAGATGTTTACCAGCTGGATAGAAGACGGAATGCCAAGTGTTACCTTAAGGTGGAACCCAGTTGCTTTACCTTTGCTATGATCTTGATTTCACAGCAATGCAAACCCTGACAAGGTAGATCTCATAACCATTCTATCTACAGATATTAGAAAAACAATTAATGCCAGTTATTTGACTGAGGATTTCTTTTTTTAATGTTTAACCTCAAGATAGAATAGGTCTTCAGTCCATTGTAGCTCCACTACAAACTAATATGAACTTGGGCACTTGGGGCATAATAGTCATAATTTCTCAATGGTATCTGGCTTCTGTAGCTGACAGCAGTTGGGGATATATGATTCCACTATTCACTAAGATATATTAGAATCACTGGCTGATGTCAGTAGTTTTGGGAGCATTTGCGATTTTCACCCTTCCTGGAGAGTAAGAATCTTGGTGTGGAAATTAGATATATACTGCACAGTAACAAAAACATACTTTCGACAAAGGTGGTTAATGGAAAAAAGCAACTATACTTATGTTGGAGTTCTATAAAATGAACTCACAAACTAAGCAAACAAATATGAGGTTTTGAAGTTGTAAGAATATTGGAAAGTTAAGAAATGGATAGGAAAGTAGTTGAAAAGTAAAAGTATAAAAAAATATCAGTCCTATTAAGAGTGTGTGTATGTCTGTGTGTGTTTATGTGTGTATGTTAAGAAAGTGTTCCCTCAAGCCTGTAATCCCAGCACTTTGGGAGGCGGAGGCAGGTACATCATGAGGTCAAGAGATAGAGATCATCCTGGTCAACATGGTGAAACCCCATGGTGAAAACCCAGCTAATTACAAAAAATTAGCTGGGCATAGTGGCGCGTGCCTGTAATCCCAGCTATTCAGGAGGCTGAGGCAGGAGAATTGCCTGAACCCAGGAAGCGGAGGTTGCAGTGAGCCGAGATCGTGCCATTGCACTCCAGCCTGGGTAACAAGACTGAAACTCCGTCTCAAAAAAAAAAAAGTGTTCCCAGAGAAGAAAAATATTTTGTTATAAAGGTAATTTTTTAAAGTATTGAGTGAAATATAAGCAGAGCACAGCATATACGTTGTATTAGCCCTATTTAACACAAGGAGGTTTAAAAATATATAATTTGGTTAGTTAAGTACAACATGAAGTCATTATACACTCATGTGTCCTTAGGACAAACTAGTTTTTTTCAAACTGAGATTATGTTGAGAGGGTGTATTACTGCTAAATATGTCCTCTTTCCATCTTCCTTCCCTAATTGCACAGTGTCTCATGCTAAGCAGATGTGGGGTTTCCTTTTTGGTACCATAATGGAATGATACCTACTGTTTTTCATAATACAAAAATGCCTTTAAACCAAAAATAGAGACCTGGTGCAGTGGCTCATGCCTGTAATCCCAGCACTTTGGGATCCCGAGGTGGGCAGATCACCTGAGGTCAGGAGTTTGAGACAAGTCTGACTAACATGGAGAAACCCTGTCTCTAATAAAAATTCAAAAAAATTAGCCAGGCATGGTGGTGCATCCCTGTAATCCCTGCTGGGGCAGGGGAGTTGCTTGAACATGGGAGGCTGAGGTTGTGGTGAGCCAAGATCTTGCCATTGCACTCCAACCTGGGCAGTAAGAGTGAAATTCTGTCTCAAAAATTACACACACACACACACACACACACACACACACACACCCCAACATTAGAATATATGTATATGTATGCATTTTTCTGTTTTCTGATGATTTATAATAGCTGTCTCTGCTTGAAATATATTTCAGGAAAGTTTAGTAGATACAAAGTTTTCATGGAAAAATTACAAAGTTCTATATATTTCATAAATATATATCTATATTTTTGCATGACTCTTTCTTGGTGCCTTTCCGGCCTAGAAAAAAAGTGCAAGTTCATTGATGAGTAGTATGGGTTATACCAGGCTTTGATGCTGCTGTCACTCAGTTTTTGGGGAAAATGGTGTAAAACTGGAGGAAAGCTGTGAAACAGTTACTATTATTCAGTAATAACACTATCACACAAGTCATGACAATACAAAATATTAGCAGTCATCACTGATGACTGGGCATTTGACTACCCTCAGGGGATGGGTCTAGTGGGGGACTACCTTTGCCTGCCCCCACCAGCATTTGAATCTCAAACGACAGGTAAACAAGTTTTCCAAAGCAAAGTTTTAGAGTCAGATGAATTCTGCAATTTAGTAAATGCACAATAAGGAAAATGTAATTTGCTCCTGAAAACTGACATGGGTACAGATGCCCATGTAAAAATGTCCATGTTCATAGATCTATTTACTCTTGTTATGATTTATAATTCGTGTTATTTATAAACTTAACCCAATTTAAATCATATTTCTCATGCCCCAAGGTCTTCTAGTCCAAGGAAGAAATTGTCCTTGACTTGCCTTCTATTCATTATGAAAATGGGTGTCACTGTAGGGTTTTCCCATATTGATCACAGAAATGTTTGCTAGGAATGCTTTCTCTACCGTGTAAAGTCAGATATTGCAAAAGGAAAGAGATACCATTAGCTGTTTTTCTCCTAGTGTGGATAGTTCCATGGTCTAATCAATGCTGAGATGAGAAAATTACTTTTTCTAGAGCACAGCTGTGCATAGGCATCTGGCTTCGAATTGGAAGACCAGGTGTTATTTCTGGCACAGACATGTAGTATTCTGGGCTGGTCGTTTAGCTTCTCTGATGCTCACTAGTCATTTTTAAAGTGAAGGTAATACTTCTGGCTCAGAGAGGAATACTGGGGATTCATTTTTTTAAAATCCTTTGTAAACAGTAGGGAGCAGATTATATAAATAATTGTTTGCAAATATTTTAGCATAAATTATGAAGGATATGTGAGGTAGCAAGCATGCAGTGTTTCATACACGTTATTTTGGTTTGTTTTCAAAACAAACTTGTTGCACAGTGTTTTGGTTATCAATTGCCACATCACAAATAACCCTGAAATGGGTGGCTTAAATCTTTTTGCACAGTTTTACAGTTTTGTGCATCAGGAATTTGGAAAGTCTTTGCTGGAGGGTGTGTCTCAGATCCACTTGTGGGGTCAGCTGAGGCAGCTGGGACCGAAGGATCCACCTTTAAAATGCTTCTGGACTCACACGTGTGGTGTCCTAGGGCCCCTTGGCTTCTCTCTCTTTCTCTCTACCTGGCTTCACATCCTTTATGGCTTCTCCATGTGGCTTCTCACAGCATGGCGATCTCAGAGTAGTCACTCTCCTTACGTGGTTTCAAAAAAGAGAAACAGTCAAGCTGAGTTAAGGGTTGTTGTATCCAGGACTGGTAGCATCTTCTCCACTGGAGTCTTTCTGTTGGTCAAAAACAGTCACAAGGACTATGTGGGTTCAAGGGAAGCAAAAACAGATTGTACCTCTTAGGGGAGTGGTGAGCTCAGCTGGGTTTAAATCAGTTCTGACACTGTCTTCTACTGCTTATGCTTATGTTTTCCTGAGATACATTTAATTAATTAACACACCTTCTTATGTGATATACAAATATTTGTACACAAAACCTTATATGCCAATATCAGCTATTATTCACTATTTTATCATCTGGAAATATCTATTCACTTGAAAATTGCACTTACTTTTCTTGCACTGAAGATTGATAGTTGTATAATCACTCTCACATGCTGAAATTTTGTTTGTCCAAGACTGTTAAGATGGAATATTTACACTTTATTTTGGCTAAGTCATGAAGATAGCTACCCCCTCTGCATGAAAGCGCTCATGCTTTTCATAAGTTTGAAGTGCGGATATATTTGTGGTATATGTGGTATGTCAATGGGGCTTATATGACCACTGCTCCTGAGAATAGTTGATGAACTAGACCACCATATTCCTTCATAATGTCAGAAAATAGAAGGCTCATTTTTCTAAAATTGCCATGAGTTTAGAGCCATAATATCATGACCTCTATATAGGAACTTTTTGCTATGGCACCAATCCTACTGCGGCCATCCTTCAATATCGTGAACTTGATGTTGAGGGGCAGTTTGCTTGCTGTATTCGTTTGTTTTTTAACCTTATTATTTTCCATCTGTTCTGGAGTAATCCCAGTACCACTTTTCACCCCTATCCTTTATATCGTCTTCCTGGCATCTGCTCCTGTGACTTTTTTTCCTCTCGTTATCTGCTTGCTCCCTTTCTAAAGGGATTTGGCCAGGCATGGTGGCTCATACCTGTAATGGTAGTACTTTGAGAGGCTGAGGTGAGAGATTTCCCTGAGGCCAGGAGTTCAAGACCGGACTTGACAAGATAGTGAGACACCGTCTCTATAAAAAATAAGAAATAAAAAAATTAGCGGGGCATGGTGATGTGTGCCTATACTCCCAGTTACTTGGGAGGCTGAGGTAGGAGGATAGCTTGAGCCCTGGAGTTCAAGGCTCCAGTGGAATATAATCCCACCACTGCACTCTAGCAGGGATAACAGAGAGAGAAGAGAGAGACCCTGTATCTAAATAAATACATACATATATAATTTTTTAAGAAAAGGATTTGGTCATTCATCACAGTAAAGTACATCCCAGGAAGAGTCACACCATTTATAAGCATCTTAAATTGTATTATGAGCCCTATTCTCACTTCTGTCTGTAATGCAAGCTGGACACAAGTGAAATTGGACCTTCAGGGTTCATCTATTTTTTCCTATTTTTCTCCTGTTTGTTTACCCTCTTGAGAGATGAGTAAAACAATATTCCTTTACTATGAAACATTTTGTCAATGGTAGCTGATACACAGCCTTATTTTGGAGGAGACAATGAGGTGTGGTGAATACAGCAAGTGGAAGGGCATAAGCCCTATGGAAGAGGCACAGGCATCACTGAGTCCAGGTGACTGAGGTCATGTGAAAATGCCGAGCTACTCTCTTAGTATCAGATCTCATTTTACTGTGAATTCTCCTGATTTATACATGTTGATGACTATTTAAAAATTAAAAACACAACAAAATATTATATAGGCCAGTGGAACATATCTATGAGCCAGATGTCGCCTGTGGAACACTAGTTTATAAATCTTTTCATGACTTTAGACTCTTACCTTCCTCTTGAGCTCCAGATTCACACCCAGCTGCTCCTACATTTTCATCAAATAACTAAAATTGATCATGCTTAATATGTTTAAATTGGAGCTTCTGCTGTTTTCCTTAAATTTTCCTGTCTCAGGAAATGACTTCATTATCAATTTAATAATCACTTAATTATAACTTTTTTCTATTCTTAGGCATAACTCAATGCACCAACAACACGTCAGTGCTAATCCTCAAAAGATAGCTAGAAGTCATCTATGTCTGTCTTCACTACCACTAATCTTTGCTGTCATTTTACTCTCCCAGATAAATAGAATAACCTTTAATTGGTCTCTCTGCTTTGATTCTTTCTCCTTTTTCATCTACTCACTGTCAGCAATGGAGAAATATTTGATAATAATAAGAAAAACAGCAGCAACATTATTCCTCCACATATCTTTCAGTGACTTCCATTGCTGTTGAAATAAATGCCATCATTTTCTCTATGGCCCACTTCTTAGTAACTTACTATTACCATAACTCATGATTCTTGAGTCACATTATCCTTCCTTCTGTTGCTGAAGAAGACAAGCTGTTGTACCTTTCAGGATCACGGTGATTGCTTCTCTATTGGTGATTAGCTCCTTCTCTATTTCATGTCTCAGCTCAAATGTTTCCTCCAAGAGGCATTTCCTGACCCTCCTATATAAAGTAAGGCCCTCCACTCAGTTTCTCTCTGTAACATTATCCTGTTTCATTATTTTATTATTGAATATTTTAAAATATTTATATTACATTTTATTGATTTTTTTTTATACCAGCATTAACTCTTCCCAGCCCCACCCTCTGCGATGTTAAGCTGTGAAGGCAGAGATCTGATCTTTCTGTTTTGTTTGCTAGAGTAGCCGTAGTATCTTGCCTGGCTCACAGTATTTTCAGAATAAATATTTGCAAGAATAAATGGTTTGATTATCTATGGGAACACACTTAGCATGAGGACATTACTATTTTGCAAAGAATGTTAAATTATTAGCATGTTCTATGTTATCTAGACCTGCCTGTATTCATCACATCAATCAGCCTTCTGCACTCTTTTGAATCAGTCATGTAACTCCCTTACTCAGTACCTTCATAGATGTTGCTGCTTCTGCCCCTATGGATCTCTCAACTCATGCTCCTTTTAGCTAACTCTTCCTCATTCTGTTATCTCATCAAATCTCATCTGAAAGTTACTTTTCCAGTGCAGGTTTCCCTGCCTGACTCCCATCCCACCTCCTGAGTCTTGCATAGGTTCCCTCCAAAATGTGTTGTCACGTGCTTTAAATGTGTATCCTATCCCATTTCTAATTAAATTAACCTATCTTATTGATAGTAGTTTTGGTTTACCATCCATAAGGACCAAATCTGTCAAATTTACTGCTACCTTATCAGCTTCTTAAAACTTCCTAGAGCAGAACTGAGACTAAACAAGTGTATTAGTCAAGGTTCTCTAAAGGAACAGAACTAATAGGATAGATCAAGACATGAATGGGGAGGTTATTAGGAGAATTGGCTCACATGATCACAAGGTGAAGTACCACAATCTGCTCTCTGCAAGCTGAGGAGCCAGGAAGCCAGTCCTCCTCCCAAAACCTGAAAAGTAGGGAAGCCAATAGTGCAGCCTTCAGTCTGTGGCCTAAGGCCCGAGAGCCCCTAGCAAATCACTGGTGTAAATCCAGGAGTCCAAAAGCTGAAGAACTTGGAATCTGATGTTTGACAGCAAGAAGCATCTTGCATAGGAGAAAGATGGAAGCTGGAAGACTCAGCCAATCTAGTCCTTCCATGTTCTTCTGTCTGCTTTTATCCTACCACACTAGCAGCTGATTAGATTGTGCCCACCCATACTGAGAGTGGGTCTGCCTCTCCCAGTCCACTGACTCAAATATTATCTCCTTTTGCAACACCCGCACAGACACACCCAGGCACAATACTGTGCATCCTTCATTCTAATCAAGTTGACACTCCAGATTAACCATCACAATAAGTCTCTGGTAAGTGTTTGTAGACAAGAGGCAAATGAAAATTTAGAACTCATGTATTTGTCATTTCTGTTTTCCCGCTGTACAAATTAGTGAACATCAACACAAATCAATTTGTAAGACAGGCTCTTATCCTTACTTACTAATACAGGATCTTCATCCTCTGAAAAGTTCTTTTTCATTATTTTTTGGAAGTCTTGAGGGGTTTACATGTGTGCTCATGAGTCATTTTCATCAGCCATCGTGAAGTCTGCTGTTTTGTCTCCTCCTCTTTGACCCACTGCTTGCTTAATATTTGTCACCAGCAGTCATGTGTCGGTACCGTGCCACCGTCCCCCAACTCTCAGCAAGATAGACTTCCATTTGTTACCCTTTAATAACATCAACAGTCTCTGCCAATTTCCATGCTACTGCTGCTCTGGAAGTGTTGGGTGAAATATTTTGTGTAGACCCACTCTGTTGAGTAACATATAGAAAAAGAGAGAAGGCTGCTTGCTTTCTCCTGAATTATACCTTATGACAATAATAACACCTTGTATTCCAGTGCTCTGCAGACTTTTTAGAGAAGAGTTTGATTATTTATTTATGCTATTTAAATTCATGGCTGCCTCTTTTAGAATTCAGGCATAAATCCATGAGGCCGGAGTGAGATACAAATCTAGAGACTGTTCCATGCTTTTCTCATCATCACTTTAGCCTTCTGGTAACTGAGGCTTTGACGTGGTTCAAAAACAGGTCTCACTCCGAGGAGAGCTGTTTTACATCCTTACACACAGGCATATCTAGACAACAATTCTCAACTGCTTCCTGGACATGGAACACAATTGAGGATCCCACACCCCCAAATTATGTTTCAGTAGGAAAACAAATATGGCACCCAGGCAGCTTCAGCTCTGTTTTCAGGTCTAATGGAAAATGCTTTGGAATTCAAGCATGATATTGCTGGTATTGCTATGTGTTGTGACACTACACAAAGACAAAATAAGGAATGTGGTTTTTACGTCACTCAGGCAGCAATGGGCCTCGGGTACAGATACAGCAAATCCATCAGAAGCATCGGGGATCCCTGCCAAAACCTCTTTCTTTCTCCTTTTTCCCATACCACCACCAATGATTCCAAGGAATTTCACATGCATATAAAAGGAGAAAACACAAATGTGAGCCTAAGGACTAGGGTTGATGTGGAGTCTGTATTTTTGCAGGGAATGTTCTTTCAGTGTGCATGGTGACTAAACTTTTCCATTGAAAAAATTTTCCACCGAGATAAGTCTGCCACACTTTATGAGCAAATGCAAAACAGGATGATAGACAGTGAACAGCCTAGAGACAGCCTGACCTGCCTTTTATTGCCTTCAAGGAGCCAATTTGAGCTCTGAGCAATGAAATGAGTCAGTGCTTGAGAAATGTAGAAACACCAGGTGAAACTTCAGAGGAGGTTTCTTGTTTAAATGCAAGAGGTTTTTTTTTTTTTTTTTGTGGTTGTTGTTAAACTTGACGTCTTATTCTTAGGAAGATAGACACCGAACCACCCTGAGAGCAAATGTTCAATTCAAGGAGAATAAAAATTGTTAAGGAAAACACAGACTGAAGAAAGACTTTACCATTTCTTAGGTCCTGTTTGTAAAAAGGAACCAAAGGGAAGAATGAATATAACCGGAAACAAAAAGGTGTTACTGTGAACAACTGACTTTAGCATAAAACTTACGTTTTACTTTTGAAATACTTAAAATTATAGTATGATTTAAGAATGTATTCACATAGCAATTAAAACTACATGCATCACAGTGTCTTTGTTGATTTTTACAGCAACAGTGCTGTAAGCGAATACTTAATGTCACTGGTGTGAGTTTATAATAACAGCATTATTTACAGCAGGTATCAGTGTGGTTATTCAGATGTGCACAGAAGCTGGGCTCCTTGTTGTAATTAAATAGAACTCCCACTAGGGGGAGCAAGAAAATAAATCTGAAGGCCCTATGTACAGGCACCTTTCCAACCGAAGGTACGCTAGATACCCGAGGAAACTGCTCAGTATTTATTTATTTTTCTTCCTGGTGAATCATTTGCAGCCGGCTTTTCACTGTGGGCATTTTCTTTCAGATTCATTTTCTCTGGTTTTCCAGCAGCTTTCTTTAGCTGTAAATCCATGCTGTCGTTGAGCAGCAAAGAAATATTCCAGCAAGCTCCAGCAGGGATATATTTTTCAGCAAGATTTTTAAAACCTTGCACACTCCGTTTCAGCAGAGCCTTCCCCAGTTCTCTGGCAAAGGTGGCACTCTGGTAACTGAGCCTGGGGCTGGTAGAGGGATAAAATTAGGTGAGGAAGGACACACTGCTAGGGAAGCTTTTGGATCTGTTTAGGGACTCAGAAAGATGAACTGGGGAAGCAGGCAGGTCAGCACAATAGAATGTAATTAGCAAATGCAATTAGCATCAGCGCATAAATCCCTCCCCCTTGACATTCTCCTTTGTATTGCCAAGGCAACCCAGGCAGCCTCCTCCTTTCCCACCTCCTCCCTTCCAGCAACCCCGGGCTTCCCCTCCCTCCTGGCTCACCGACTTTGCCCTTGGAGTTGATTTTAAATAGGGCGCACCTGGATTACCATGTGTGAGGGTGGAGAATGGGGAAGATGGAGGAGTGAAGGAAAGGTGAGCAGAGTGGTGACCTAGGTTTTGCAGTTGCTATTTTTATTTTTTGCTGGTTTATACTCTTTTTGGGATATATGTGCCAGTTTGGGCATATTTTATTACTATTTGTGACCATCAGCTGGCTTGAAAAATGCCTGTCTTGTCATCCATCCAGTTTGCAAATGGATAGATGTGCACTCAGGCGCTTCACTCTGTGCTCTAAGTGTACATATTCTATACTTCGATTGTTCATTTCAGCTAGTTGTCAGATACACAATGTTTCAAGTTCATTTTAAGGGTCACTAGTGGCCAGCAAAGAAATGAAGAGCACTAATATATATATAATATATAATTTATAATATACTCAACATTAAACAATGTTTCAATATATAATATGTATATTTATATATGGACAGTAGTATCATCTGAATGAGAGTGTTGTTTAAGGCCCAAGTGGGTACTTTAATTTTTTATTATTAGTTTTGTGTTTTTTTTTTAATCAGGCTAAACAAACATGCTTTTTAAATACACAAAACCAACCCAAAAATAAATAAAATGCCTTTAAAATATGATCAGTTAGAAACAAATAAGTTATAGAATCTGAATAAAGCAAATAACTCCAATAATTGCAAAAACCTTTATTGAATGTTTTCTGAATGCCAGGAAGTACTTAAGCCCTTACTTGAGTCTCAAAAAAAAAAAAAAAAATAGTGGGTATTTTTATCCCATTTGTTTTTTCAGATAAGGGAGCTGAAGACTAGAGATAATTTGTCTGATATTTCTTAGCAGTATAAACCACCATGTCATAATGCCTCTCCTATTAAAAATTATGCTACAATTTGCTCATGATGTTATATTTGTTTTATATTCCTTTAAGAGAGAAATTGCAGAGGAAACATAGGCAGCTTGATAACATTAAACATAATTAACCCCCATGTCAGTGTGACTGGTGTCCTGAATAATCTTATGGATTCTGGAGTCAGCTAGAAGTGAGCTCACATTCAGTCTGCTAAGGAATTAAAGAACTAAGGCATTACCTCTCAGTAGTTTGGTAGGCTGCAATCTGAGCCTCAGTTTCCACATGTGTAAAATGGACTAGCCTGGGCAACACAGGAAGACCCTATCTCTATTTAAAATATTAAAAAAATGGCTAGGCACTGTGGCTCATGCCTGTAATCCCAGAACTTTGGGAGGTCGAGGTAGGAGGATCAGGAGGTCAGGAGATTGAGCATATCCTGGCCATGGTGAAACCATCTCTACCAAAAATACAAAAAAATTAGCTGGGTGTGGTGGCAGGTGCTGGTAATCCCAGCTACTTGGGAGGCTGAGGGAGGAGAATTGCTTGAACCAGAGAGGTAGAGGTTGCAGAGTTGCGGAGCTGAGATTCCGCCACTGCACTCCAGCCTGGTGACAGAGTGAGACTCTGATTCAACAACAACAAAAATATTAAAATATAAGAAGAAGAAGTAGTCAGCATGGCAGATTAACATCCAAGATGGAGTTGGTTTGGCCTCCACACCTACCTAGGACTTATCTGTAGTTGTCCAAATTAGTCATCTATGTATAGCACATACAGAGATTTAGAAATGCTGGGTGACCTGACAGCACACTTCACATAAGCACACAGCCTTTCCCTAAGGATGATTCCACGTGAATAGCGCAGCCACAAATCAGGGCCCACAAATTTTTCAGCTCTTTGGCCCTCCAGAGACTTTTTTATTAGGAAAAAATGTATATCAGAGACTCCCGTTTCATTTTATATGGTGCCCTTGAATGTGATGTTCAAATGGCTTATATAACTCACAGAAAAACCTGCTGTCCTCAGTGCTGACTCTGGAATTGAGAAGTAAACAGCTATTAGTCCAGAGGGACCCATATTGCTTTACTGGCTAGAATACCTGCTTCCAGACTCCAAGAATCAGAAACTGTCCTTCAGCTAGGTTCAGGCTACCGCTAGTTAAACCCCAGAAGCAATGTGTTATACACCCAAGGGAAGAAAAGTAGCAAGTCGGACCTTCTGTGCAGACAGGGAATTTGGTTGTATGGCCCAGTTGCTTGCTTGGAGCCACAGGGTTTGGCATCTCCCGGAGAACAGATTGTAGGAGTGGAAAGTTTGGATTTGGAAGGGACCCTCCCACACACACACGCTTGGGAATCCATCTTTTGAGCTGGCATTGTCAGCTAATATTAAAATGGCTGAGGGAATAATATCTCAGCTTATGAGAAAATGGTAGCCAAAAGGGGTAGAGTAAAGGGTTTTCTGTCCGTGAGAATGATTTTGGCTTCACCTAAAAGAAAACTTCAACTCAAAATGTCTCAAACAATTAAGAAAACGTATTATTTCACATTACAAGGAGTTTGGCAATAAGCAGATTCAAGGGTGGGACGAATGAGTGCATCAACAGTGTAATCAAGGACAGAGTTTCTCGCTGTCATTCCCTTCTGCCATCCTCCTAATGTTGGCTTAGTTCCTTGGCTTTGTCTTCTTATGAATACAACATGACCTTGCACTTCTAAGAGTCACATCCTCAGGTTACAACATCTGATGTTCCCAAGCAGGAGCAGGGGGCAGTGTGTGAGGACGAGAGTGTGACGTCCTTGTACACTTTAGAAAAACCTGGGAATTCTCCTGGCAGTGGCTTCAGTTGACTTGCCTCTCACCTCCCATGGGCCCGCATCATGTTCCTATATCTGAATCAGTCACTGGCAAGGAGAATGCCAGTACTGTGACTGGAATAGAATAAATAAGATCCATCCCTGGCTTATCCTGAGATAATAGCCACATCTCTGGAACCAAAGGAGTTCCATTAGCAAGGAAGAAGTAGATGAATGTCAGCCAATGTCTGGCCAAGGGCCAGTGAGCATGTTCCAGAGACAACCTAGGAAGTTAATTACAAATTATCTTCTCTGCTGTCACTCTGGTCTGTTACCCTTGAACCTTGAATGATGTCTGGACAGGCTTTTTTCATTTTGCTGTGGGCCTTATAGGAAAGGCCTGTGGCATACCAGAGCCAGAGGGGTAAGCCGAAAGTAGCAAAGCTGGAACCTGCAATGTCATGGCTGCTGTGCTTAGTAGATCCACAAGAGAAAAAAGAATCTGGGGCTAGGAGTTGGGGCTTCAAGATCTATCTACTCTTTCTCACGTGGATATCTCTGTCCCAATTTTCTCCTTGGAGGATCCAATTGCTTATTTAGCAGATTTTATTAGAACATCTAGCATATAATCACACTCAGTTCTAGGCACTAAGTATATATCAGCAAACGAAACATAACGATGCCCATGGTGCTTATATTTTAGTTAGGTTAGTGGGGAAAGAAACACTAAAAAACAATTAATATGGATATCATTTAGCATATTAAAAGGTTATAAGCCCTATGGGGAAAAAAACCTGGGAAAGGAGCAGAGGGGACTAGTAACGAGCAGTTTTAAACCTGGTAGTCAGAAACAGTGACCCTGAGAAATGACATTTGAGAAAAGACTTGAAAGAGGTGGAGGAGACCCATGTGAACATAGCTGGGAGAAGCACATTCCAGGGAATTGGAATAAACCCACACAGGCCCCCAGTATGAAGATGCTGGTGCATTCCCAGTAACAGGAAGGAGACCAGTGAGGCTGAGGGGCAGAGTTTGCCGATGAGCCACAGCAAAATGAAACAAGGTTGTCAGGGGGCCTGGCTTTTATCAGTCTAATTTTTAGGACACCAGCCATTGAATCTAAGATGGGTAGAAAAAGAGAAAAAAGGACCTTTTTTCTGGGCCATAGTTCTATAGTGATTGCATCCTCCACTGCAGAATGGGTTGAGAGTTTGCCTCCAATCCTGACTCTGTTCGTAGCTCGCTTTCTCACCTTGGACCAAGTCACATCATCTTTCTGGATCTCATTCTGTTTCCTTTATGAAAGCAAAGTGGCTTCACCAGATTATCTGAGGTTCATTTGAGATTCAACATTCTATGATTCTTTGTGTCTATTATCTGATAGAGCAAACAGCTTATTTTTCAAATGTAATTGAGAATAACCGTAACAGTATCTCACAAAAGATGGTCAAAATGACCTTCTACTTGTGTTTGGGAACCATTTTAATTTAGAAATGAAGGTAGAATTATGTTAAAGCCTTATTAGTATATAAATTATAGATATTTCTGAAGGACCAAATATCTGAGCATCAGAAATATTTGTTTACAAGTAATATAATATCAATAGTATATTTTTGTAAGTTGGAATGCATTGTAATCTTTCTTCCCTCAAGAGAAGATTCTCCTATTGGTCTTTGTAGCTTAATTATAAACTATTTAAGAAATGTCAAAACTAAAAGTATGTCTCAGTGAAAGCTAAAGAAAACATCATACCAAATAAGCTTATCACTGACAGATCCCCAAGTTCGCATTATCTATCCATTTATTTCAATAATATTTATTTTAAAATTAATCAAATATTTAAATTTGCTGAGCATGAAGCATTTTTTCTGTGGCCCAAATCATCCTTCAATGAATCATTTCAAATAGTCATTCAAAATAAAGCCATTCAAATAGTAATTTCAAATAAAAAATCCTCTCAAAGGGTCTTACTACAAGTTTTCTGGGAAGCTGAGATTCTTGTGTAAATCATTCTCATAGATTGACTGTTCAAAGCTGTTAATTATGTCATTCACTCAGTAGACATGTAAAGAGCCTATTATGTGCCAGGCATTACTTTGTATCTTAGAGACAGAGCTATAAAAATAGTCCTAGGCCTACAGTACTTTGTTTTTGGTTTATTCATGTTTACCTTTTACATGTCAAATAGTGCAATACTGAGTATTTAGAGATAAAATTCTTAAACAAAAGTTGCTGCCTCATATGTTTAAATTCAGTTATTAAGTATTGCTTGTAATTTTTTAGTTTTTAACTCTTGGTAGTGCTGTCTGGCACTGATAAGTAAGCTGGAAATTTTAATAGCTTTCATAGACAAAGGATTTTTCAACTAGAACAAAGACGCATACTTGTTTGTTTCAATAAATACAGGCACAATGGTTTGGAATGAAGAAACTGTTTTGAGAAGCAGAAGCTTAAGCTCTAGCTCTGTCGTGTATTGTGGACTCAAGCAGTTTGCTTAACTTGTCTGAACTGAGGCCTTATATGTAAAATGGAGCCTATGAATGGGTGCCTCTCAGATATATGGAGGAGCCTATTATTTGTAACTCTAAAAGCATATGCTATTATGCAAAAGTGAAACACTAATTTTTGTTTAAAACTATAACAACTAAATTTTTTGTAGACATACAATATAAAACACACCCATTGAAAAGAATAAAATATAAATAGCTTTTAAATAACTTGAAATTTTTATGACATCACTTCAGATATTGAAGTGGTAAGTCCTGAAAATGTATCAATGCATTTTTATTTTTTAAACTTAGATCAGAATAGCACACTTAAAACAGTGTGACAGTAAAGAAAATGTGTTTACCTCTGCTGATCTAAGAAAAGATAAGTGAAGATAATTTACTTTAAAATGGGAATTTTGTTCATCCCAAATAGCACACACACATGACCTATGAGAACATTTTTCCCATTTCTAGTATTATATCACTCTTCAGAGATTTACTAAAGGTGACAAGGTATCCCACGGATACTATTGATTAACTCTACAGGATTTGTTAGACTCAATGAGATAATGAGATAAGATACCCACTGAGAGAATTTAGAATCTCAATAGAGAATAGAAAATGAACAGCACCAACCAAAAGCATATCCTTACAGATAAGTTAAAATGGTCTTTTAACCTTTCACAATCAATTTAAAGACTCCAATGAGCAGAATATAAATAATGGCAAAGCCCTGTCTGGAATGAAGCATAGGTTATATACTAAGTGCCTATCACTCATCTCAAGCAGAACAAGCCATCATTTTCAGCCAAATGTCAGCCTCATATTTCATTCTCTATGTCTCCAAGAACGTCCTAGTTCTACAGCCTTGCTAAAAAGAGGTTATAGTTTAAAATATATACCTTAAATACTTGCAGGGTAACATTTTATTCTTATCCACTTTAGCATTTCTCATAAATGCTGTAAGACTTGAAAGTGATATCACAGAAACTAATGCTTGGAAAAAAGAAAAAAAATCTAAGCATGATGATGTACATTGTTAACTAGGATTTCTTAGTATAAAACAATCTGGGGAACTTGGAATGCTGAGGCAAGAGGATTACATGAGGCAAGAAGTTCAAAGTTACAGAGAGCTATGATCACGGAACTGCACTAAAGCTTGGGCAACAGAGCAAGATTTTGTCTCTAAAAATAGAAAAGGAAAAAGAAATAAAAATAAAAAAGAATTTTGTGCCCAGTTCTGTGATCCACATTTTAAAAATTACTTATTTAATTTCCATGTTTGCCTGATGAAGTACTAGACACAGCCTTTATGGGCCCGAGGACTGCAGCAGGAAATAGACTGAAAGAAATCCACATTTATGTGATATTCAGAAACTGAATAAAGGAAAAAAATTAAAAAAAATCATACAAACATAAATGTTTTACATTATATCACCATTTAAATAAATGAATCAAGTGGTAACAGTTTCTTTTGTAAAGGAAATGCACTTGGAATGATATATTAGCATGTGATTTGTGTCCCACATAAATTCCCCTAAAGCTGTTGCTTTCTTCTATGCAATAGCAATTGAATGGTCTATGGAGATAATTTAATAGCTGTGCTGCACTTGGTACAACACTTGTCTCATGCAGCTTCCCACCAATTTTGGGTAAGTAAAAGAACAAAATTAGAACTAAACTGTTATGCCATTGACAAAATAATAAGTAGGAACCCACTAAAATATGGTGAAAGAATAAAGGCATGAGGAAGCCATTACTGAAGACGTTGATTCCCACCCCCGCCCCATATAAACCTAGTTAAATATTGCAAAGTGTAAATACAGATCAGAAAAGTGAGGTAAAAACTGCAGCATAATAGTCCACATGCACAAAAGGGATGGTTAAATACTTTAAGGAAGTCTTAATATTGATTTTAATAATACAGACTAATCAAACTTTTCTAAATAAATCTTAATATTTAACTTTGATTACATTTTCAAAGGTCAAATAGAAGCAGAACAGATACTGTGTCCTGAAACACAAAAGTAGGTAAATGTGTGAATTCACTGAAGTGAATTCGCTCCTTTAGGACCTAAGTGCTAGTTTCTCAGGTGCTGGGAGTGATGCCTGGCTCACAGCAGAGTCCTTCCCCAGTGGCTGCTTTCTGCCAAAAGGAGCGATCTCTCTTCACTGGTGAAGGCGTGGAAGAGTAGAGAGGCTCAGCCGGCCTTCTTGCTTCAATTTGGGAAAATTCTGAAGGGCCATACCAACATCAGAGCTCCCCCTGTGGATCAACTAAGTCTTATTTCAACTATATCGCCCTTCACCTTCTCTTTCTGCCCAATTCTGCATCCTTCACTCTCTTGAAGGTATTGCTCTGAAGAGCTTTTTTTGAGACTGAGTTTCGTTCTTGTCGCCCAGGCTGGAGTTCAGTGGCGCGATCTCAGCTCAGTGTAACCTCCGCCTCCTGGGTTCAAGCAATTCTCCTGTCTCAGCCTCCAGAGTAGCAGCGACTACTGGGGCCCGCCACCATGCCCGGCTGATTTTTGTATTTGTAATAGAGACGGGGTTTCAGCATGTTGGCCAAGACGTTTTCGAACTCCCGACCTCAGGTGATTGGCCCGCCTCAGCCTCCCAAAGTGCTGGGATTACAGGCAAGAGCCATCGTGCCTGGTGGCATGCAAATATCAAATCTCACAATCGGCCTCAGGACCTTGGCATTGGTCTCCTTTCTAATTAATAATATTTTGAAACTGCATACATTATAACAGAAAATTGAAAAATCTATGAGTGTTCTCATTATTTCACCATCATTTTATACAAATGTTTTTCCTATTCGTCTAAAAAATCCTTATGCTTTCCTCATTTTCCTCTGTTACATCCTTGATTAAATTCTTATCATATCAAAAATACAGGGCACTGACTTTCTTTTTTAGATGAAAAAAATTATGATTTAATAAAGACAGAAATTTGAAAGGTCATTGAATTCAGTTTTAGTTATAGTTTTAAAAAACCAATAGACTATGAAAATTATATTTAGGCCTCCAAATTAGAATTAGTCATCTCTATTCAAAGATGTCCTTGTCTGATAGTTCAGATTTATATTGGCAGACATTGGGTTACTGTGAAAATTAAGTTTAAAAGAAACCAGAAGTTATATCCAGAACACTGCTATATTTCTATTAGGGGCAGTGTATATTTTTAAAAAATCATAAATAAACACAATGTGGTGATTCCTCAAAGACCTAAAGACAGAGCTGCCATTTGACCCAGCAATCTCATTACTAGGTATATACCCAAAGAAATAGAAATCATTCTGTTATAAAGACAGGGGCATGTGTATGTTCATTGCAGCACTATTTACAATAGCAAAGACATGAAATCAGCTTAACTGCCTATCAATGATAGATTGGATAAAGAAAATGTGGTCCATATACAAAATACATGAAATACTATGCAGCCATTAAAAGTACAAGGTAGTGTTTTTCGAGGACATGGTTGGAGCCTGAGATCATTAACCTTACTAAACTAACACAGGAACAGAAAACCAAATACCACATGTTCTCACTTACAAGTGGGAGCTAAATGATTAGAACACATGGACACATATAGGGGAACAATACACACTGGGGACTATTGGAGGGCTGGGAGAGGGGAGAGGATCAAGAAAAATAGCTAAAGGGAAGTAGACTTAATATCTGGATGATGAAAAAAATAATCTGTACAATAACAACATACCCCTATGACACAAGTTTACCTGTGTAAAAAACCTATCTATGTACCCATGAACTTAACAGTTCTTTAAAAAGCGTTTGGCAGGAAAAAATTAAAAAATGACTAAATATAATACTTAAAAGCAGAGTAAATAAAGGTCTAGAAAATGTCCCCCAAAACCCATAAATATATTAATTTTAAAATGGCAATATTTAGTGACACTTGATATCTGCTATATCTCATACTGAATACTTTTGATACACACCTTTGCTAGACTTCTCAACACACTGATATATATTTAACAGTACTATACAAGGAAGAATAAACGAGGTTCATGACAGTTAAGTGAAAAGGTAAGACTACATATTGAATTAGTGGTAGTTGTAGAGCTCATTGGCCAAAGGCTACCAGGGACACATTTGTAGCCATACAATGCCAAATTTATTGAGCTTGCTGTAGCAAGGAAGAACAATCCACAGGCAAGTCTTAGGAGCTTCTGAATCAGAGGAAGTTAAGACAGGTGTTTTAAATAGGATCTTGGGGCTTGGCTTAAGTTCCTTTTAGAAGGGTTGTGCAAAACAGCAGGTTAAAAATGATAAACTGAGATAAGCAAGAGATATTAGCCGATCTCAGCTTACAAGCAGAATCTATTCACTGTCTTCTGCACACCTTATCCCTAAGAGAACTAGGGATGTTTGAAAGGCTACATTCACTAAGCATCACCCATCTTGAATTTTTTTTTTTTTTTTCTGAAAATATATGATTTGACCTAATCATAGAAAAATGTAGCTTGGAAACAATTTAGAGTACTCACGTTCACCAGCTCTCAAAATGATTGAGTTATGTGTAGACAGCTGCAACTAGCAGGAACTTCTGACATAAAGATATATGTTTAGAGAGGACAGGAGCTCTGCTTTTAATTTTTCTAGGTCATATAATCAGTATATATACACATTTTTAGGAAAAATTATTTGAATTTTATGTACATAACTTAGGCCAAACTCAACTTTGAAAATAAGTTGGATTCTTAAATGGGACTTTTTTAAGAAGATTTTTTTTATTTTTATTTTTTTTAAAGACGGAGTTTCACTCTTGTTACCCAGGCTGGAGCGCAATGGCGCGATCTCGGCTCACCACAACCTCCACCTCCTGGGTTCAGGCAATTCTCCTGCCTCAGCCTCCTGAGTAGCTGGGATTACAGGCACGCGCCACCGTGCACAGCTAATTTTTTGTATGTTGAGTAGAGACGGGGTTTCACCATGTTGACCAGGATGGTCTCGATCTCTTGACCTTGCAATCCACCCACCTCGGCCTCCCAAGGTTCCGGGATTACAGGCGTGAGCCACCGCGCCCAGCCCAAGAAGACTTTTTTTTCTCTTGATTATTATTTATTTAAATAGATTTTCAAAGCAAGAATTTCATTATCAATTTGCACATTTAAACAAAATATATCTGAGGTTACTAAACTAATAGTGAAATACATGTGTTCTTTTTTCAATCAACAATTCAATAACAAAGGCATAAATTTCAATGTCTGACATCCTGAAAGTCATAAATTAAGAGTTGCTGGTTTGTCAACATGTCACCAAGTGAAATAATCATTGTAAACTCTCTAATTGGAAGTGAATGAAAACTAAAATAGTTTTTGTAAAATTTAAATATCACCACTGGCTTTACTTTTAACAAAAGTGTGTTTTATAAATTATTATTTTAACAGATTAAAATATTCAATCTATATTTGAAATACTTCCCTATTTTCATAGTTATTATTTAATGAGATTTATAGCTTCATTCACTTGATAAGCATTAATTGAGCTTCTACTCTTGTCAGACTATTATAGGGATGTAATAATTCATGAGATCAGCTCAATCCCCACTCTTCTGAAACTTACATTTTTTTCTGAATGGCACAAGCAAAAAAATAAGCAAAATAACTAAATACAATATTATATAGTCATTTGTGTTGTGAAAAGTTAAGTCAGATTAAAAGACAGAATAAAGGTTGGAGTGGGCAGGGACATTCTTTCAGGTCATGTGGTCAGCCAAGTCTTTTCTATGAAGGTGCCATTTGCAGATGCTAAATAAACTGAGAGTGAGGCATACGTGACTCTGCATCAAACCATCTCTTCTTTCCTGACTAGATTGCTGAACTGTTTTCTGATACTAATTAATATCTCATTATATATATAGCTATTTTATTATCTGCTCCCTTGGAATGTGAGCTTAAGGATAACTGAAGTTAAGACAGTCTTATTCATCATTATATCTTCAAAGAGTACTATAAATATATCTAGTTTTACAGATGCGGCAGCAAAAGCCCTTTGGAAATCAAGTGCCTTAACCAAAATGTCACACAACAGTAAATAGGATGAGAAGAAGGAAGAGTTGAAAGTATGTTAAGTGCTCATATGTGCCAGATATCATGGTAGGTACTTGATATTGTTAATTTAATCCTCAAAACAAGTATAGCAAGCCAAGTAATGACTCCCCTAAATATCAATATCCCAATCCTTAGATACTATGATGGTCACCATATAGGTAAAATGTGTACTACATAGGTAAAATGTGCAGATTTCATTTAGCTAAACTTCTGGAGATATGGAGACTGTTCTGGATTGCCCACATAGGCCTGATGTAGTCACAGTAATTTTGCAAGAGGGAGGCAGGAGATCAGAAAGGAAGTGACTTGGGAAGAAAGAGATGGGCATGATGGGAGGAAGAAGCATGAGCCAATGAAGGCAGATGGCCTGTAAGCTGCAAAAGACAAGGAGATGGGTAACCTTCTCGAGTCTGTAGAAGGAACAAGTCCTGTCAACACCTTGACTGTAGCCCAGTGGAACTGATTTTTGACTTCTGGCTTATAGAAATATAAGAGGATTAGTTTTAATTTTGTGTTGTCATAAACCACCAAGTTTGTGGTAATTTGTTATTGCAGCCAAAGGAAATTAACACAGCAGCCTAGATGGGGAACTCAGGTAAAGGTTAAGTAATTTGTCTGACATTACAATACCTTCGTAGCAGAAAGATAATGTTATTTTTCTGTATTCTCAGTCAAAGCTCCAGAGCTGATACTAGTATGCAGAAATTGCCCCCATATTCTAGAGTGTCATGTAGTTACAAATAATCACGCCTGCAGTATTTAATGAAAGATGGCAGGGTAAGTCTTTTGATCCTCATACCCACAACCCATCCAGACTAAATGAGGCCAGGTCTAGAGGAGTTTATGTATATAGACAATTCTCTGGGTTGTTGGGTTGTCAGACCAGAGGAGAGTAATGGGAAATGGAAGCTGTGTCTCTCACGGTACAGAGAGACTGGCAGTGGCTTTAAAAGATAGACTGTTTCTCACGCCGTGGTTGAAGGTCTTTGAGCCACAGACTCTCAGTCTCATCTTGGGGCATTTCTTGGAGGAGATCACTAGACAGTGCTTAACTGAGTCCTCTGAAGGGTTGAAGCATTCATACATATGGAGGCTTTGGCCTCTTTACTGCATGGAATCGTCTATGGGTGAAAATACGGCTTGAGCAGCCCACTACTACACAGAAACGTGTAGGGAAAAGAATAAAGGGCTTTGCACTTCCTCCATTGAAATTGGCAAAGATGCATGGGCCAATAGAGGCAGAATAACATAGCCCAGTTTAAGCCTGTTTGAATGTACCCTAAGAAAGAGGAAGCCTACCAAAAGGAGAGTCCTCAGGGCCTGACACCCGTGTAACAGTAATGTGCATTGTAGAGGTCCCTGCAAGAACTCTTTAAAAATTCACCTATATATCTTACATAAACAATCTTATATGAATGTTGCCATGCAATAACAACATAGGCCCAACTACAGAAATACAGGGGAGGAAGACATTTTTATCTCTTCCACCAACTGCCCTCCCTCTCCAAAGGAGACAGAAAAAGAAAGAAAAGGATGATGGAGAGTGAATGGCTTTTGTCACTAGAAGCCTTTGAGCTATGTATCAATCTTGAGTTATGCAGAAGAAAGAAACTTTGAATGGAATTAGAGATTGGAGCTCTGATTTAGATTGGAAAGAACATCTGAATAACAGAGAGTGAGTCATAATGATTGAAAGAAAATAGAAGTGACTTGAAAGTTATGGGATGTTCATAATGTACTATCAGGGGGTGGGAAGATTTTGAAAAGTTCATGAAAAATAAAGGGGCTTCTTGAATACATTTAGCTCACTCAGTAAGCCAGTTAACCTTGTAAGGTATGGAATGGAGCAGCTGGGACTTGAGAACAGACTTTCAGTGATTTTGTCAAGTTTTCTACACCATAATTGGTTTCTACTCCTCGTAGAAATCACCTTCATATTAAAATATAATCTCTTATGCCTTCCTTCAGTGCATGTGGTGCCTTTCTGATACATTGTACAAGGTATGGATTTTAGTATCATCTATTACTTTTCTTCCTGCCTTAAAAAAACCAGATGAACTTTACGCTTCCTCAGTGGGGATTGTTTTCTTTTTCTTATTAATTTACCATTTTATTTTCGGGTTTGCCTAACTTGCCACACTTTGTTCTTCCTTGGAAATTTTGCCTTTTTTTTTTTTTACATAATAGCCAAGTGGGAGAGAGATAAAAATCTATAAAAATGAAAGATTTGTTTCCAGGAAAAAAAATTAGGTTACCTTTAATGATCTGGGGACAATTTTAGTGTAATCTTTAGGATTTATGATTAGAATTAAAGAAGGAAGAAAATATTATAAAAATAAACAAAAACTTGAGGCATATTATTTTATCTAAGTGGTTTCTTGAACAATTCAATGTGTCTTGAGTATCAACCAGTCAAGAGACTGTCAATTTGAATAACTCAATTCTGCTAGTAGAAAACAAATAAACAATAATGAGAAAGAAAAAAAAAACCCTATGTTCAGTTATTAAATGACCTAATTACCTTTATAAGATAATTAAATTGGCCACCTATTGAGACAAATTAAAGCACAAAGTATTAGGAAAGCTGCCAAGCTGGCCCGCGGGCCGCATACAGCCCAGAACAACTTTGAATGCAGCCCAACACTAATTTGTAAACTTTCTCAAAATATAAGATTTCTGCATGGACCTTTTTTAAAGCTCATCAGCTATTGTTAGTGTTAGTGTGTTTTGTATGATGTGGCCCAAGACAACTTTTCTTCCAATGTGGCCCAAGAAAGCCAGAAGATTGGACACCCTTATCAGTTATACAAACTGTCTTTCGAAGAGTAAAAGCTCTCTTCTTTGTCCTTACTACTTGAAAATTGCTAAAAGTCCATATTTCTCAATTTTCTGTTTCATGTCATGAATCTTATGTTAAAAAACACTGATATTGAAGCTGACATATGTTAAGTATAAGCCCGGATGTCTCCTTTTATTCTACTTAAACATTGTAAACAATCTGTGTCTATCAAAAAATATTTCAGCCTATGATGTATGTGTTATTACAGTATTTAAAGGTCTTATTCTTTCCCTTCTTATAAAACAAGCAGTTAGTTACAGAGTTACAGATTGTCAAATGTATTTGGCATATTAGCGCTCCTCTAGATTGTACTCCCATGGTGGTGGAAGTTGGTTGTACAAGATTTGTCACCTAATCACTTAGAAAACTTGAATCAGTGAGCAGTTCCTCTGAGTGCTGACTCCTATCCGGTGCATTCGCCCTCTCTGAACAGCACACATATTTACCATCCCCACCTAATAAAACAAGATAAATCGTGGGACAAAATATTATTTGCTATTTTCTACTTCCAAAATCCAAAACCATGTTGTTTTGTGAAGTGCCTTTATTCCTCTTTTTTGCCTCATTATTTCTGTATGTCTAATCCTTCATATTTTTAATTATTCATGCATTTGAACAACTTTGAAGTGGAAACTGCTACCTGGTATTGGGGAATTAGTTTTAAGAGAACAGCACAAAAAGTAGGAAGAAAACCAGAGAACTTGGATAAAGTAGTTTGACCCATTTTCCAGTCACTCAGTTTTACCTTACAAGAGTTTGCTGTATTTGCTGTATTTTATGCCAAATTAGGTGCTCACGACAGCATAAAGGTAAAATAATTCTCATCAAGTTTCCATAATCATTTCTGAATTAGATAGGGAAGACTAAAGCTCTTTACAATAGACTCAAAATGTAATGGCTCGCAGGGCCAGTGGCTTAGGCCTGTAATCCCAGCACTTTGGGAGGCTGAGGTGGGTGAATCACCTGAGGTCGGGAGTTCAAGACCAGCCTGACCAACATTGAGCAACCCTGACTCTACTAAAAATACAAAGTTAGCTGGGTGTGGTGGCACATGCCTGTAATTCAGCTACTCCAGAGGCTGAAGCAGGAGAATCACTTGGAGCTGGGAGGTAGAGGTTGCAGTGAGCCAAGATTGTACCATTGCACTCCAGACTGAGCAACAAGAGCAAAACTCTTTCTTAAAAAAAAAAAAAAAAAGTAATGGCTCAGAAAAATGTACATTTATTTCATTCTATTCAGTAGTCTAAGGTAGTGCTCCCCAAAGTAGTATCCCTGTAGACATAACCTGGAAACTGTTAGAAATAGAAATTCCTGACCTCCACCCTATAACTATTGAGTCAGAAACTGATACCAAAGGCCAACAATCTGTTTAAACAAACCTTCCTGGGTGATTCTGATGCAAATCCAAGTTTGAGGTTCACAGAGCAATCAATGCAGGAAGATATATGTGTATAAGGATGAGAAGGAGGTTGACTGTGCTCCATGCAGTCATTTAGAGACCCAAACTGAATCTCTGTCATTCTGAAATGCTCACATGAAAAAGGAAAGTATAAGTATATGTGGGACATTTTCTAGGACAGTTACAGTGCTGCTTTATAAGAAAGTCAGCACATGGTCACAAATCACGGCAAGGGAGGGTGAAAAATGTAACGGAGGTTAACAATAACATGCCTATCTACTGTAAAAGAAAGGAGAATGGATTTTGGTGGTCAGCTGATAGTCTCTGCAGTGATGGATATCTGTAGGATGGTCAAGTCTCCTGGTCATGTGTTTTATCTCTTTCTTTTTCTTACATTCCCATTGTTGCTTTAATTCAGGTACGAGCTTTCTTGATTTAATTCTGGCATTGGTCAAGTATATTACATAAAGAGAGCTGATGAGTAAGCTGAGGAGGTAACAGGGTCTGTTAGTCTGTTGGTGCTGCTAAAAAGGAATACCTGAGACTTGGTCATTTTTCTTTTAAAAGGTTTATTTGGCTGACATTTCTACAGGCTGTACAAGAGATGCATGGTACCAGTATCTGCTTCTGGTGAGGGCTTCAGGCTGCTTTCACACCTGGTGAAAGGTGAAGGGGAGCCAGTAGCATTTTCAGAGATCACATGGTGAGAGAGAACGCAAGGGAGAGGGGAGCAAGGTTGCAGACATTTTTTCACAACCAGCACAAGGGCAGTGGGGGTTGGGGGACTAAGAGAGAACTCTCATTATCAAAAAGAAGGCACCAGGCCTTTCATGAGGGTTCCGCCCCCATGACCCAACACTTCCCTTTAAGCCCCACCTCCACTATTAGATATCAAATTTCACTATGAGGTTTGGAGGGTCAAATATCCAAACTATAGTAGAGAGTGATTCAAAAAAGATGAAACAGTCTCAGATGCTGCTGATAAACTATTAAATGAAAACTAAAAATGTTCCTTGGATTTAGCAAAATGAGGGCCATCGATGACTGTAGGAAGGAATCGTCCATAAAATAATGCCATAGAGCCATTTTGGCTTGGAGTGTCTTAGTAATTGTATAGGAAGTTGGAGAAGAGAGTTAAAAAAAGTATAATATATATATTTTTTAAGATGGAGTCTCACTCTGTTGCCCAGGCTGGAGTGCAGTGGCGCAGTCTTGGCTCACTGCAACCTCTGCCTCCCGGGTTCAAGCAATTTTTCCTGCCTCAGCCTCCCGAGTAGCTGGGATTACAGGCACTCACCACCATGTCTGGCTAATTTTTGAATTTTTTTTAGTAGAGACTGGGTTTCTTTATGCTGGCCAGGCTGGTCTCAAACTCCTGACCTCAGGTTATCACCCTGCCTTGGCCTCCCAAAGGGCTGGGATTACAGGTGTGAACCACTGTGTCCAGCCATAAATAATTTTTAAGAGAAGACTGTCCATTGGGTGGAGGAGAGATAGATCTGTAAGTTTAGGAAGATATGGGATAGAGGCCTGAGAATGACTATATTTGATGGAAAATATATAGTTGAGAAGTTGTAGTTCAGTACTCTGGAAAGAGAAATTGGCTTATATTGCTGAGAAAGTATAATGGAGCCCAAAAATACAGATGGGAAGGATGATGGAATATAATAGGAAGTCAGGAGACATTTACAGATCTGGAGAAAATTGAAGTAATCATTGGGAAAATTGAGACAGAAAGTTTATAGAGTAACAGATAGATTGCTGAGCAGTAGTAAAGAATTATTTGAAGTCACCTTGGACAAATCTACATGAAACCATTATAATTACACGTGCAAGTTACATTAGGTTGCTGTATTAACTTGGATGTTTAAAAGCCCTGAAATTACATTATAAAAAGTCCTAAAATCTATTATAGTTTCTGTTCATTTTTTGTTTTATAAAACATTTTACTGGCTAAGAGTATTTTACTTTGCCTAATTCTGCTTAATTAATCATTGTTAGGAATTCCTTAGTAGGTTTATGATAAATATCAAACTTTACAAATTTAGTAACTCTCCCAAGGCTTCAAATTAATACTCATGTGAGAGGATTTGACATCATTTCTCTTTTATTGGAATTACAGAATATTTTAAAAAGAAACTCATCAAAGAAGCCAATGAATCATGTGTATTAAAAATAATTAAGAAAATTAAATACACATTTTAACATTTGGTTTCTTTTTCAAGGATTAAAAACATGAATTTTTCAATTATTAAACATACTATTTTAAAAATCAGTCCTCTAGATACTTACACATTGTGAGCTGGGTACTTAATTAATGCCATGCTTTCACCCTAGCAGTCAGATTTCTTTAGACTACTGAATGTGTCATGTACTTCGCTAAAGCTCACCGTGTTGCTCTGAAAAGTTGAGTCAAGACTAAGTGTTCTGTGAGAGCAGATTCAGAGATTCTGACTACTGCTTGACTGTTAAGATTCACCATGTAGCCACAGGTTGAGTAATCCAGGATGCCCTATCTTTCAAACTACAATACTCGAAAATCATGTAGAGATTATCTTGAAAACTCATTGTCAATACATTCACATACAATTTCTAACATTTATTAGGAATTGAAATACTTAATTTGTTATATTAAACTGCATTGACATGGCCCATCTTGCTTATCTTCCTCAGTAGGCATATAACCTGTTTTTGAAAATAATCTTTCACATGGTTGCTGGTTGGTGATTAACAGAGGTTTTCAAAAACATGGGGCTCCTTTGAGTCATTACTGGTAGGGGTACATGTAACTGTCTTTGCTACCTGAGGTCTCTGATTTGTTTCTAGTTCTTTTTTTTTGGACACGGAATTTCACTCTGTCGCCAGGCTGGAGTGCAGTGGTGCAATCTCGACTCACCACAACCTCCGTCTCCCATATTCAAGGGATTCTCCTGCCTCAGACTCCCGAATAGCTGGGACTACAGGTGTGTGCCACCACACCCAGTTAATGTTTTGTGTTTTGAATACAGATGGGGTTTTACCATGTTAGCCAGGATGATCTTGATCTCCTGACCTGGTGATCCACCCACCTCAGCCTTCCAAAGTGTTGGGATTACAGGCGTGAGCCACCGCACCCGGCCTCTAGTTCTTTTTCTACCTGGTCTCTACCTTTAAAGGAAGTTATCATGAGAGGACATATTTATGGTTGGCCTTTATAGGAACATTTTCTCACCTCTTCGGCAGATGTGAGAACACAAATTGGCTCTATCAAATTAGACTGTCATAATTTTTACATATTTATATTGGATGATTTCTTTTTTGATTTATGCAAAGCAAAGCCTGGTTTTATCTGACTGAGCATGTTGAAGAACTTTGTAGCATTATCAGTGCTTTCTGGAAGTGGTATAATTTTAAAAATGTTTTGTACTGTCTCAACTATAGTACAGGAATCTAAGAGAGACCACAGAATCGGAAGAACTATCAGTTCTTTAGCCATTGAGATAAATTGCTTAATTTCTTTAAGTGAATAGTTCTTTTAAATAACTTCAACTTATATAATGCTGTGGTTAACAAGCTACATATCCCACCCTGAAAAAAACATAAAACAAAACAAAATGAAACAAATACAGGCAGATGGCAATTTGGCATAATTGCATTCCATTTTTGTGAAATTGCATTTGACATTAATTTCATTTTTATTTTCCTCAACTTTAGTGAAAATAGGTTATGTATTTCTCCAAGTAACCAATTGTTATTTTGCAATTATATTTAAAAGTTGAATAATACAAAGATTTCTCCACTGACTAGATACTAAATTTTAGTTTTTGCTGCTCGAGAGCCAAAATGTCTGTTTTCTAATTCACATCCCTACTGTCTTATTTGATAATGCGAGCTTCATGAAAAGTTGGTATTTTTATTACTTATCTGATCACTTACTTGCTCCACAAGTAGTAGTTAAGCTTCCTATCATTCTAGAAGCATTTTCTCAGGATTGTGAATAGGGGTAACTGATTGTTATTTTGGTTTTATATATAGAGGAAAAAAAATAAACAAAGCTCTGCCTTCATGAAACTGATATTCTCCTGGAGAGAGCCTGGAAATAAACAGATTAATATATATTTGATGATGAAAGCTGGATAAGAAAGGAAAGCAGACCAGCAAAGCTAGAAAATGCTGGGTTTGTTTAATATATGGTACTCAGGGAAGATCGCTGATATAGGGACATCTGAGCAAAGACCTGAGCAGGTGACTTAAATGAGGACATTTTGAGGAAAAATAATTACCCTGGAGTACATTCAAGGAAGTTAAGAAAGGCCAGTGAGACAGAAGCAGAGTTACTACATGTGTAGTTAGATGGTTAGTGGCATCAGATGGAACGATTAGGGATTATAGGCCCTGGTAAGGACTTTGACTCCTATTTTAATTAAGGTGAAAACCCACTATAATAGTTGAGCAGGGAAAAGACATGTTCTGATTTAGTTATAAAAGGATTATGGATATACATAGAAGTATATCCTTTAGAGGGATGAGTGAAAGCGGGGAAGCCAGTTAGGAGATTTGCATAATCCAAGTAAAAATTATTGGTCACCTGGACAAAGAAGAAGAGGTGGGATACTTAGAAGCATACTAGGTATATATTGAAGGTGAGTCAGCAGAATTTGCTGATGGGTGACTGTGGGAATGAGAAAAATGTATGAGAAAAGAGTTGATGACTTCGCTATCCTCCAGCAACTGGGAATTTGAAGGATTACAATTTGACTTATTTGTAGAAGCAAGAGTGCAAAATGTGAAAGTGGGGTGGAGGTTGAGGGTGGCAGTTTGATTTTGATATGATTGGTATGACTAATGAAGATTGACATTATTTGGCATTATAAATATAAAATAGATAATTGGATATATGAACCTGGACTTCACTGGAGAGTACCACTGTAGAAATAAACTTCAGAGTTGTCAGTGAATGGATGGCTTTTTAAAGATAGGCTTATTAGCTGAGATCATCAAGAGAATGGATGTAGATTGAAAAGAAAACAAGATATTAGGGCCCAGGACTGAGCTCTTAGACGTTTAAGGATTAAAGTTGGGGAAATGAGGGAAAGTCACTTAGACAGACCAAAAAGAAAACCGGTAAGTTAATAAAATACCCAGAAAAGAGTGATATTCTTAAAGTCAAAGGGTGGCATTATCAACCAGGTGTGATACTGATGTGTTAAGAGTAGAGAGACTAAGATTGGTCATCAAAAGTGGAACTGAAAAGTCACTGCTTCCTTTCAAAATAATCACAAATACATCCAGATTATTTTATTTTTCTCATTAGTATACTTGCAGTCTTGCTGTATTTCACCTTAGTTTTCCTCTAATATTCCTTATATTTTGATGTTAAATTATTTTATAATGAAATGCAGGTAAAATATTTAATATTTTCTATTTTATTTCTGGATCTATTATTTTGTATTGCATTTTGCTTTGGAACATAAAATCCACAACAACATTTTAAACATCTCATACTTAAGACCCATATTAAATAGAAAAGAAAGTTCTGTTAGCAAGTAAAGTACCACTTATAGGAATTTTACTCTAAAGTTAGTTTTTCATGGCAAGGAGTCATAGTCTCTGATATATTGAGTCAGTTATCTTCATAAATTTATGGCTGAATAATGCTTGAAATTGAATTTTGTGTTAAACCATCCTTGCCTTAAGTGAATTATAAATTATACACTAAAACATGTAACATAATAACATTTACAGTATTAGCAAGGTACCTTTGAGGTAACCCCTAAACCATATATCTTATTACATACTACAAAACACTTTACCCAATATTGTTATGTGACTTCATAAAATAATATCGTTTTTTATTCATTAAAAAATGCCATATACTTGCTGAGTTTTTACTAGAGTACAATGTGCATTTAGAGCTATAAATATATAGTATACCTATACTGTACTATATATATATATAGAGAGAGAGAGAGTCATGATACCGTATTTTTATTTGCAGTACTTACCACAATTATGACTAAATATTTATGTAATTATGCAAATTATTGTTCTTTCTTATGCCTGCAGAGTATTCCATGAGGTCTATGTACCACATTTTATATATCCAATCTACCATTGATGGACATTTAGGTTGAGTCCATCTCTTTGCTATTGTAGATAGTGCTGCAATGAACATATGAATGCCCATGTCTTTATAATAGAATGCTCTATATTTTTTTGTGTATATATCTATTAATGGAATTGCTAGGTTGAATGGTATTTCTGTCTTTAGTTCTTTGAAGAATCACCACACTGTTTTCCCACAATGGCTGAACTAATTCACACTTCCACCAACAGGATATTAGCATTCCTTTTGCTCCATGACCTTGCCAGAATCTGTTATTTTTTGACTTTTCAGTAGTTGCCATTCTGACTAGTGTTAGATGGTGTCTCAGTGTGGTTTTGATTTGCATTTTTCTAATGCTCAGTTATATTGAGCTTTTTTTCATATGATTATTGGCTGCATGCATGTCTTCTTTTGAAAATTGTCTGTTCATGTCCTTTGGCCATGTTTTTGTGGGTTTTCTTTTTCCTTATAAATTTGTTTATGTTCCTTATAGTTTCTGTATATTAGATCTTTGTCAGGTGCATAGGTTGCAAAAATGTTCTCGCCTTCTGTAGGTTGTCTGTTGACTTCATTTATAGTTTTCTTTGCTGTGCAGAAATTCTTTAGTTTAATTAGAACCCATTTGTCGATTTTTGCTTTTGTTTCAGTTGCTTTTGGCATCTTTGTCATGAAATCTTTGCCCAAGCATGTCTTGAATGGTATTGCCTAGCTTGTCTTCCAGGTTTTATAGTTTTAGGTTACATTTAGATCTTTACTCCATCTTGAGTTAATTTTTGTATATGGAGTAGGGAAGGGGTCCAGTTTCAATCTTAGGTATATGGCTAGCCAGTTGTCCCAGCACCATTTATTGAGTAGGGAATCCTTTCCCCATTGCTTGTTTGTTCAGGTTTGTTGAAGATCAGTTAGGTCTATGGTCATATTTCTGGGTCCTCTATTCTGTTCCATTGGTATATGTGTCTTTTCTTGTACCAGGGGCATGCCGTTTTGGTTACTGTAGACCTGTAGTATAGTTTTAAGTCGATGTGTTGCCTCCAGCTTTGATCTTTTTGCTTAGTTGCCTTGGCTATTGGGTTCTTTTTTGGTTACATATAAATTTTGAATAGTTTTTTCTAGTTCTGTGAAGAATGTCAATATAACGAGAATAGCATTAAATATATAAGTTACTTTGGGCAGGATGGTCATTTTAAAAATATTGATTCTTTTTATCCATGAGCATGTAATGTTTTTTCATGTGTTTGTATCCTCTCTGATTTACTTGAGCGGTGGTTTGTAGTTCTTGCAGAGATCTTTTACCTCCCTAGTTAGCTATATTCCTAAGTATTTTATTCCTTTTGTGGCAATAGGGAATGTGAGTTTGTTGGTGATTTGACCCTCAGCTTGACTGTTGGTGTAGAGGAATGCTAGCGATTTTTTACACATTGACTTTTGTATCCTGAGATTTTGCTGAAGTTGCTTATCAGCTTAAGAAGCTTTTGGGCTAAGATGATAAGGTTTCCTAGATGTAGGATCACGTCATCTGCAAACAGGGTCAGTCGTGTGTGAGTGCGTGTGTGTGTGCGTGCATGCGCGTGTGCTCACTGAATTGCATCCCTCCCAAATTCATATGTTGAAGTCTTAACCCCCAGAACCACCTAAGAATGTGATGGTATTTGGAGATAGGGTCTTTAGAAATGTGATTAAATGAAATGAGGTAATTCAAGTAGGCCCTTATCCCATATAACTGGTGTCATCACAAGAAGAAGAGATTATGACTCAGTAAATACAGAGGGAAGACCACAGGGAGAAGATGACTATTTACAAGATAAAGAGAGAGTCTCAGGAGAAATCAGCCTTGCTACTGTCTTAGTCTTTTAGCCTCTAGAATGATGAGAGAATAAATTTCTCTGGTTTAACCCCAGCTTGTGGAACTTTGTTATGGCAACCCTAGCAAACTATTATCTATCTATCTATCTATCTATCTCCCTACCCACCTACTTACTTACCTACATAGTCTATCTTTTTATATGTAAATATGTAGAGATGTATGCTGACATTTGATTAAAAAGTATAAAATTTATTACTTTAAATATGGATAGTTTATTGTATATCAATTGTACTTCAGTAAAGCCACTTTTCCCCTTATATTTGTGCAATACATCTGTGAAAAGACCTAGCATTTAACTGTCACTACCATTTATTCAGTTTAAAAGATAGAAATTTTAGATAATCATATGAATTTATCATATTAGCTATACATGTAACTTTTGAGAGTCATCAACAGAACAATAAGAGCATAAATGCTGTTCTTTTATCTGAGATGCTTTTTATTTGCATTTATGTTGTTTTAACTAGTAATTTATGTCTGTAGTTTCTTGACAATTTAGAAATGTAAAAGACAAACATTTTTTTTCTTTCTGTCTCGGGAATGCATCTTTAAAATATATAGATAACTTTCCTAATTCAGTCATTTTATAATAAGACTTTTCAAACTGAATTTTAAAAATTATTACCCTTATTTATAATCCTGTTTTACCTGTGGTATAATGTAGACATACAGTTTTTTGATCTGAGATTTTTAATTTCTTAATATATTTACTTGGTTTTGAGGTTCTGGCTAGAGACTGGTCATTTGCCTTTTTTCAGAGCCTGATTTCTTCCACATTCCGTCTACTTCCTTAATCAGGTTCTTAGACTGTGGGTCATTATGCACAATCTCCGATTGCCCCAGGCCAAATATCAGACAATTGGGCACAGCATTACAGCCAACCAGAAGGCAGTCTGAGAAACCTATGTAACCCTGCGTTGCTTGCCATGGATACCCTATATAGCTGCCTCCTACAGCTTTCCATTGCTGCTTCCCTGTCCCTGAGTGCAATTCCCTATATGGCCCTGCCTGGCAGCCTTTTCTTATTAATAGCTGAAAGTAATTAGAAATTCTGCCTTTCATGTATTTGAGTGACAGTGTGTTGTATTCTGCCATCAAAATAATCCTTAAGTCTTATAAAACAATTTGCACTGTGTGCAGATAGCATGGCCATGACTGCTGACTCTCGGATAGCTTTTGAAGAGGCTGCTCTTGGCTTACTAATTGGTTCCAGACCTCTGTGACAGTGGCTTGGACAAAATTTGAGCTTGTGTTTTAGCCTTGTTGACTGCTGCTATGTCTGTCTGTGCTTGCCATGTATCCCTACATCTCTCAGAAAAATTTAATAAGCAGTGCTAACAGACTAAACTCTGGAGGCTCAATAAAAGCCTTGGCAGAGGCCCACCCCATGGAAATGGGAGTGATGAGCCACTTGAACTACCCATTTGGGGGTTGGGCATTTTGTCCTCTTTCTAGTCACTGTTCAATAGAGGCTTACCCCAGAAGGAGGCTTACTCCGATGCCCTTACCTCTTTGTTTCTTTTTTTGTTATGTAAACCAGAAATCAAATTCTAAGCCCACCAACTGACTGTTAGACCTTCTCCTTGGCCAAGGGCATTCCAAAGTTAACCTGAAACACTGGTTCAGGGCCATCATGGAAAGTAGGGGCTGGACATTCCTCATTATACTCTCCTCCCTTTAAAATTCAGGCACAACTGACCAGCATCAACATTAAAACAGAGACCCTAGGACTGACTCTTTCAGTCTGATAAGAAATATTTACCATCTATTCTCTCTGAAGCCTGCTACCTGATGGCTTTATCTGCACAGTAAGAACTTTAATCTCAGCAAACCCTTATCCTAATGCAGGCACTTTCTTCTATTCCAGATCTTTAGATAAACTGTTTTAACCAATTGCCAGTCAGAAAATCTTTGAATCTACCTATGACCTGGGAGCCCCCACCACTTCAAGTTGTCCCACTTTTCCAGACCGAATTAATGTACATCTTACATGTGTTGATTGATGTCTTCTGTTTCCCTAAAATGTTTAAAACAAGCTGTAGCACAATTGCCCTGCTCTAGTGTTAGGACCTCCTGAGGCTGTGTCACAGGCATGTGACAAAACCTTGACAAAAACTTAACCTTGGCAAAATAAACTTCTAAATTGATTGAGACTTGTCTTAGATACTTTTTGGTTTACAGTTATTATTTAGGGCAGAATGCTGATTTGTCCATGTGTTTCAGACAACCATTGTGCATAAAGATGTTGGCTGGGTTCCCCCATGGTAAAATGGCACCGTCTCATAATCAGTGTTGCTCTGGTGGGATAGCAGTTGTCTTCCCTTCTTTGCTGACTATTTTGTTCTTGTTTTATGGTAACTCCAAGTTCCCCAGATCCTCAGGAATATCATGAGCTGCCCCCTTGGAGACAAGCCATTTAATGCTTAATCCAGAGAGTCTGTCTGTGGCAAGGAAACAAATATCTCACCCCAGAAACCCCCTTCTGAACACCTGCAAAAGTTACCCAGTTGCTTAAATAATGCGAGGCCCCCAGCCAGTGTGTTTGGGCCTTAGTAAGTGCCCCTTACCTTTTGTGGAATTCTTTTTACTTGTTTTCCAGTCTGTCATTTATTTTGATTATTCATTGTCTTGACCAGCATTATGCTGTTTGTATGAGTTAACAAAAACAATAAAAATAAAATGTATTTGTTTAAAAGTTAATACTGTTATGTTGGGCATTTTCTTACTATGTATTATCAGCTACATATTTAAACCTAAATATAAGACAGTCCATTCATTTTTGTAGAATCCTTTTTACTTGTTTTGCAGTCTGTAATTTATTTTGATTATTCATTGTCTTGATCAGCATTATGCTATTTGTAAAAGAGTTAACAAAAACAAACAATAATAACAATTACATCAACAGATGATGGTGATACCAGAGGACAATCAAAGGTAGGTAGAATCTAGATGGTAATCATCTATCAGTTTTTCTTAAGATTTCTTTTATCACAAGCAAATTTAAATAAGTATCAACTTATTACTTAAAGAAATTTACTGCCCTGTCTCAAGGAGAGGTGACTGTAGATCTCAAGTGAAATCCCAGTCTTTCACAGGTAGATTGAGAAACCTCAGAATGAGGAATGGCTGCCTATGAGGCACATCTCCTTCCTACCTATAACCACCTAGGTTTGAATTATGAACTATTAGATACAGACAGCAAGTGAAAACCATGACTTCAGGTGGCTAGAAGCCCAAAACAGAGGAAAAATAATGGAATAAAGAGAAAACCTTTATATAGGAGAAGAGATTTTAAAATACATTTTGTGTGTGTGTGTGTGTATTATTACTCAGTATATATACATATACACACACAAATTTATACATAAATTAATCCAATTAGAAATCCAAAAATCTGCTAAAATATTTTTTATAACAATATAAAAAGTGTACTGATTCGGCTTTTGTGCCTTTAAAAGATAGATTTTAAATTAACTTTAAGATCTGCTAAAACACACCATTTACAAAGCTTTACAGAGTTAATCATACCGGGTCTCAACTTACAGTTTTACTCGGGGTTCTCACTACATTTAAACATAATACCTCCAATATCCTTGGAAGAGTACCTAAATATAAAATAGATCCAGGTGCATGGGTACATGCCTGTAGTCCCAATTACTCCAAAGGCTGAGGAGAATCACTTGAGGCCAGGAGTTCGCGGCTGTAGAGAGCTATGATTGTATCTGTAAATAGCCACTGCACTCCAGCCTTGGCAACATAATGAGCCCCATCTCTTAAAAACAAACTTTAAAAACTTTTAAATAGAGAAAAAATAGGTATTCTTTACTTTCATTACAGTGTTTCCTAAATTCCATTTTGGGCATACATGTTCTGATACGATGAGTATACATTAAAAGTAAATAAAATTGGCTTGAGAAATAAGACCCTATGGGCCCCCTTGTTAAAACAGTTAAGATGTTCCAATGTAAATTTTAAAAGGACCTTCAAGAATTCAGATTTACTTATATAAAACCTAACTAATAATTGGAAACTTCAAAAAACAAAAAAAAAGTAAAGACAGATGCCTCAGGGTGGTTTATTACAATGCTGTGGTTTCATCTGTTGTGGTCCCCATGCATCATACCTAATATTGTTAAAATTAATCGTATTATTTAGCTAATAACCAGTAAATACTTTGCCATTATAGATTTTGCTATTATTTATCTTTGGTGGCTATTTCAATGGCCTTTTGGTTGTATTTTGCCATTATCTCCAAGGAAAAAATTATGTTTTTCCTAGGTCACCTTATAGGGCACAACATCAGTGTTGCCATTGCATGCAGTCTTTGCAGACAAGAGCTTAACTGCATCTACCTTTCTCTAGCAGCACAGATTTGAGAATAGGTTGATAATGTCTTCCCCCAAGGGGTTTTATTTGACACACTCATTATTAACATAAACATTCAACATCTTTTAGTTCTTTTTTCATTCTAGGGGCAACATATTCCTATTTACAAATTCTACTTAAATGTCTTTAATACTGCTGTTTTCAAACAAGCTCATCTTAAATGGGAATTCCTTGAATAAAAGGCTCAAAATTCTGTGCAACTTAAATTCAGCTGATCCTGCAGGGGGCCTGTGACTATAAAGCATACGGCAAAGCCTTCATCGGAAGCTACCATCTGAATTGCCACATCCTGATTTACCCTGGAGAAAGACTTTTATTTGTGCAGCTAGTGGCAGTGATAAAAAAAAAAAAATCCCACACAAAATCCAACTGGAAGAAAAATTTTGCATGCAAACACGAAAATCTGCAAAAGTAATATGTATGCAATTTTGGAGGATGTACGAAGACCTCTAAGAAGCATCGACTGCTGAAAATCCATCAGTGACAGCATGAAAAGAAATCACTATTCCAGTGTAACCTTGAAGTATGTGGAAAACACTTTGCTTCACCAAGCAGGCTGAGAGGACAGGGGCAGGCTCACCAGAAAAATATATGTCAAAAGGGTTGTTCTTTTGTGGTAGAAACATGGACAGGACTTCCAAAGCACATGAGAGAAATCCATAAAAAGGAAATAACATACGATGTATGCCAGAAAATATTCAAATGTGAAGATTATCTCAAGTGACCTGTGAAAACTCATGCCTCAGAAAGAGATGTATGTCAACATCCTGGAGAAGACTGCAGCAGAACTATATTTAATCTTCAGAACTGTCTTTTTTCTTTTCCTAAGGAGAAGCACTCATTTATGTGTGAACATGCTGGCCATGGCAAAAGGTTGGCTATGAAACAAAGTCTTAAAAGGCATGCTATTGTGTATGAGCTTGACATGAATAAAATGAAGCTCAAAGTAAAACAATCTCCTGAAAAATGAAATTTGGCTTCTCATCTCAGTAGAATACCCTTGTAAGAGGAAACAAGAACAAGGTAAATCTTTGCATAAAAATGGAGTGTCATGGAATTGTATTGATCTTGACAGCTTCAAAACTTACTCTCAACTAAAAATCAAATTGCTTAGTTTAAAGGACTACAGAGCAATGAGCTCAGTTATTTTTCTCAGAAGTACATTTTTGCTATTGCAATCATTGACTTAGGAAAAAAAGAATGATAGGTACTTGTGTTAGTGCCCTCACAGACTCACTATAGAGGCTTTAGCAACCTCCTTTCATGCCTCCCGAAGTCTCTGGACAACCAATAGGGGGCTATAGGTTGCCCCTGGACTTTTGAAAAAGAAGCTGGCCTTCCTGGTCCTGTGATATATATACCATTACCACAAAAAATGTTGGCCACATGCTGGGACCTCCTGGAAATAGAGGCCCTTGCAGACTTTGAGCCTGTGATTCTCTGTAACTAATTGTCCATTATGACTTGGGTCATAAAAACAGTATCCCAAAAACAGCACTGCTATGAGGCTTCCTTAATATGATATGGAGCTGAAACTAGTCCCTCTGGCTCAATATACCTGGAAGGGGTGGTCTCCACTGTCCTTAGTTCCTTGACAGATGTAATGGAGTTAGATGAAGTCACCTTTCCCTCAAACCCCTTGGCTATGTGAAGAGCCCCTTGGAATTAACTGAGTGTTCAGCAAACCCCTTGGAGTTCCAGACACTAGTGGTAGTATTCAAAGCACACATTTCATTTCTCAGAATCACACCAGGCTCTAGAAGGTATTCAATATAACTTCCATATCCCAAATATGTCCAAGACAACTGGTTTAACTGTGAGGCCTAATGGATTCCTCAAGGAACTTGTATTTAAGTTGCAAAATAACAAATAAACCCCCAAATGGGTATCTCTCTCCTGCCCCAAGCATTACTATCTGTCAACTCACGACTCTTCAGCCAAGTCACACCAAATACCTACTTTAAACAAACTTTATTTTGGTGTTTTAGTCATGAAGTCCTTACCCATGCCTATGTCCTGAATGGGATTGCCTAGGTTTTCTTGTAGAATTACTACGGTTTTAAATCTTACATTTAAGTCTTCAATCCATTTGAGTTAATTTTTGTATGAGGTGTAAGAAAGGAGTCTCAGTTTTCTGCATATGGCTAGCCAGTCTTCCCAGCACCATTTATTGAAAAGGGAATCATTTCCCCATTGCTTGTTTCTGTCAGCTTTGTCAAAGATCAGATGATGGTAGATGTGTGGTATTATTTCTGAGGCCTCTGTTGTGTTCCGTTGGTGTATATATCTGTTTTGGTACCAGTACCATGCCGTTCTGTTACTGTAGCCTTGTAGGATCGTTTGAAGTCAGGTAGCATGATGACTCCAGGTTTGTTCTTTGTTCTTTTTGCTTAGGATTATCTTGGCTATATGAGTTCATTTTTTGGTTCCATATGAGATTGAAAGTCGCTTTTTCTAATTCTGTGAAGAATGTCAGTGGTAGCTTGATGGGAATAGCATTGAATCTATAAATTACTTTGGGCAGTATGGCTATTTTCCCAGCATTGATCCTTGCTATTCATGAGCATGGAATGTTTTTCCATTTGTTTGTGTCCTCTCTTATTTCTTTGAGTATTGGTTTGTAGTTCTCCTTAAAGAGCTTCTTCACATCCCTTGTAAGTTGTATTCCCAGATATTTTATTCCCTCTGTAGCAATTGTGAATGGGAGTTCACTCATGATTTGGCTCTCTATTAGTCTGTTATTGGTGTATAGGAACCGGGATCCAACAAACTAAAGAGCTTCTGCACAGCAAAAGAAACTATCATCAGAGAGAATAGGCAACCTTCAGAATGGGAGAAAAATTTTGCAATCTATCCATCTGACAAAGTGCTAATATCCAGAATCTACAAGGAACTTAAACAAATTTGCAAGAAACAAATGACCCCATCAAGAAGTGGGCAAAGGATATTAACAGACACTTCTCAAAAGAAGACATTTATGCAGCAAAAAAACATGCAAAAAAGTTCATGACTGGGGGTCATTAGAGAAATGCAAATTAAAACCACAATGAGATATCATCTGACCCTAGTTGGAATGGTGATCATTAAAAAGTCAGGAAACAGAAGATGCTGGAGAGGATGTGGACAAATAGAAACGCTTTTACACTGTTGGTGGGAGTGTAAATTAGTTCAACCACTGTTGGAGACAGTGTGGCAATTCCTCAAGGATCAACAACCAGAAATACCATTTGACCCAGTAATCCCATTACTGGGTATATAACAAAGGGATTATGAATCATTCTGCTGTAAAGACACATGCACATGTATGTTTATTACAGCACAGTTCACAATAGCCAAGAGTTTGAACCAGCGCGAATGCCCATCAATGATAGACTAGATAAAGACAATGTGGAACATATACACCATGGAATACTATGCAGCCATAAAAAGGATGAGTTCATGTCCTTTGCAGGGACATGGATGAAGCTGGAAACCATCATTTTCAGCAAATTAACACAGGAACAGAAAATCAAACACCACATGTTCTCTCTTATAAGTGAAAGTTAAACAATGAGACCACATGGACACATAGAGGGGAATATCACACAACAGAGCCTGTTGGGGGTGGAGGGCTAAGGGAGAAATAGCTAATGTAGATGATGGGTTGATGGGTGCAGCAAACCATCATGGCACATGTATACCTATGTAACAACCTGCACTGTCTGCTCATGTATTCCAGATCTTAAAGTACAATTTTTTAAAAAAGAATAAATCAAAACTTATCATGCGCTGCTATATTTAAAGAGAAGAAATGTCTAATTTCCATTATTATGCAGACTCATTATACATGTGACCCCTTATTGTCTCCTCCTATCTGTATGGATTTTGCTTCTACCCTATAAAGGCAATACACCAGATCTAGCCAAAAACTCCGTTGACACCCATTAACCATGGATTGTCCCATAGGCCAGAACCCACCCACATTCTATAGGAAGCAGTTGAGTCAACATTTTCACCATTCAAAAGACTTTCTTTAATACCTACATTGTATGAACTGGTTGATTACTTCAGGCTTTCTCTTGTTTCTCTCCAGAAAAAATTAAAATTACTATAGACAATGTGGACTACCAAGAAAAGAGATAGTAAACCTCAGTAAATAAAATAAAAGTGACGTTCAAAGATAATAGTGAAATCAACATGATATACCATAATGACAAAAGCAGATAGCCTCTCACTGGCAATAACTCGTGCTGGTGGAAAATCAGCATCAGACAGCAAAGTCCTGCAAGTGCAGCCACACAGCATTCTGTTGGCCACTGGTGTCATTACTGTAGGTCTGGATACTTCCATTGCTTTGTAGCTCAGAGGCTCAGATTCTCTAAGTTAGCCCCTGTTTTGACCACAGCAAATGCTTAGGTCCACATTCCATTGAGTTTGGCAAGGTGAGTAGAAGCCCTACAAACAAAATACCCACCTGGTTTGCCCATTACCAACTGAACCAGCAACTGAGGCAAAAGGCCCATTGGCTAAATTGGAGGGCCTGCCTATGGGCTGATGCTGCTCCTCTAGGCTCAACCACAGGTATTTTAATAGACAGAATTGTGACATCCTATTAACCACAACATGGAAATCTGACCATATCATTTAAACCTATTTGCAACAAAACTCTCATCACCCATCTATAAAAACCTTGGGCTGTTAGGAGCTTTTCGGTTCAGCCACTCTTAATTAAGTTCTTAATTGTTCCAGCCAGGTTATAGGACATTGGTTCAATTACAGAAACATCACAAATGCCAACATTACCATTCTTATCTATGTACTCATAAAACCTTGTCTTAAAAGATATTTATAAGTCAAACTCACAGGTGCAACATTGCCTTAAAATTAACCAAGAGATTCAGTCTTACCATAATATTGGTAAACAAAACCCAGAGCAACTCAAGTAGGCACCTACTTGAAAAACATGCCCTAGTTTCACAGACCAGACCACATTGACCTGTCATAGGAGTTCACCATTGGCGATGACATTATCTCAGGCAATGTCAACCCAGGCTGAGACCTTAGAATTGGCGATGGCTTCACCCACTGTGCCAGAGACTACTTTACCTCAAACTCCAAGATGACTACCTCAACAACATTCCCAGGATACCTCCACTAATGTTTTGGCAAATTGAATATTGGACATTTATTACTATAGTTTCTTTTGATACTAGATTTTATGGTGCATTTCCTGAGCTTGCTGTTTGCTTAGCTCAGAATCCTGGTCTGCTCCTTGCTCTCTATCTGTACTCCCATGCCTAAAGAGAAATCTTATAGAGGTTGCTGCTATCTGTGCCATTCTAAAATTAATGTGTGTTATTATCTCTTATTGGTTTACACTTTGACAGGACCTGTCACCCCTCAGAAAACTACCGTCCCACATCCCCCACCTTGCCACCCCAACTCCCTGCCTTGCTTATCTGACCATGACCACCACAACTCCTCCTCTCCCCGGTAACAAATACTGCTAAGCTTTACCTATACCTTATTACACTTTCAGTTCATATTCTCCAGCAACAAAACTGCTGTACCTACCACCTTGATTCAAGAAATACACTGAGTTATTATTATCACGAAACCATAATATAACTCATAATTTAAACATACTTTATTGGTAGTCTCTGAGCCTACTCTGGCTGAAGAGGCTGCCCAATATAAAATAATAATGAAAAGAAAACATGCTTTATAACTCCACCAAGATACTGTTAGAGAGTCTTAACATTTTAGACTGTTTTTTGCCATATAACTTGGAAACTTGGTAACAGGATGGCCTGCAAGGACTCTTTATATTTCTACTTGTTTGCTTCCTTTCTACTTTTATACTAAAATATTTTTTCAACACTGATTAGGGAAGCTTACACCCTACTGTTTAAAAGTCCCCATTACTATTTGGGCCACAGTAACACCCCAATAACTGAGCTCATCACTAATGTCAAGACAACAAGGGGTCAGATACAACTCTCTCTCTATATATATATATATATATTTTTTTGAGTATATATATATATATATATATATAAATTTTGAGTACATATTTATATAATATATACAAATATATATTAATATATATTATTTTGAATATATATATTTCAATATATATTGAGTATTTATGTATATGCGCATATATAATGCATGTATATATAAAATATGTGTATATATGTATATAAAATATATCTATAATCAAATATATATTTTACATGCACACATACATATATACTTGATATATACTCCACATATATTTAAAAAATACACACATACATATATATTCCAGCACACTAACCCCAACTTAGGCTCTCATACTCTGGGACTACTACTATACACCCACCTTATGCCAAGAGCCTGCAAACTTACCACCAAATGTGCAGGGGGCCTGTGAAATTAGCTAACCCCATCCTACTTGCCCCTTCAGCTATAGGTTGCTGTTACCCTTTCCCTACATACAGTTTCCTAGTGGCCCTACCTGGCAGTCATCTCTTGTTTCGAGCTGTAAATAACAGCATTCTGCCTTCATCTATTTTAGTATCAGTGTGCTGTGTCCCACCATCAAAAAACTCTTTACATCTTATAAAACGTGTAAGTTTTCGTCTTTTATTTTAACTCAATTAGATGAATTCCTTGCCCAAATCCGAAATTTTCTAAATGCTTAGAATTGTCCTCAAAATAAAAACCTTATCTTTCAACAGAAATTGGTAATATGACATTTATACCTTAATAAGGGCATGTAACCCAAATGTCAAAAGAAGATTAAACTGATAGGTATTGATTCTTCATAAATATTCTTTTTTTGTCTTAGTGTCTAGTTTTTCTTTCTGTTCAAATCTATATTGTATGTTTTTTCTAGCCTCAGTTTTTTTATCATTGGTATTCTAAATTGTATTCTTCCATACAGTAGCTACTTGTCAAAATTTAACACAAAGCATTTAAAATTTTAAATTAACTGAAAATTAATTTGTAAATAAAATTAAAAATTAATTTCTTAGTAACTAGCTGTATTTCTCAGGCTCAATAGGCACATATGACTCTGCTGCCATATTAGCCAGTACTAGAGAGACTTTCTTTCACAGCAGAATGACTGGCGATTTTTTTCTGTAGAATATGTGTGCCTATTAATTACCTCCTCTACTCCTGGCATTATTTGTTAGGAAAATTTATGGAGTATAGCAGATATTTTACATGAATATATGTTAATGTAAATATAAGATCAGACAGTTAGGGAGAAAAGTTATGGGAAGTAAGACACAAAACATAGGGGAAATTTTTTTTTCGTTTTTTCAAGCTGAAGAAATCAGATACAGTATCTATTATGATAGACCAGAAATAACATGTTATCTTAGATTTGACCTCTACTTATCTGGGTGGTAAATGTTTTTTTAACACTTTTGGTTAAACAACAAAAACCAAGCATATGCTGCTTCAAAAAACCAATAAGCCTTCCTTGGATGGCTCTGAAAATGTATTTATCACAAGATGGTTCGCCCTCCAGACAGGGCTTGTTCATAGTATAAACAGTCCATGCTTCGGGATTAGCCTTTCTGGCAAGGCTTGCTGAATTGAAGGATAGTTTCCTAATGATATATGCATTGCAGAAAGACATAAAAGACCTATTCAGTTTGATCCAATAAATCCCATTCCCATATATGTCTTATATAACCTATAAGAAACAGTGTTCAACACTGGTTCTGGTTTTGAGGTAGCCTAAGAATGTGTCTGAAAACTAGGATGGTACATTGCATATCACGTTTAAGATTAAGCTGTGTTACATTAACATCCTTATACGATGAAAACAATCTCATCTGCTCTATAGAGTCAGTGAACGTGGCCTTATCATTCACTTTTATGTATCCTGCGTGTGTGTGTGTGTGTGTGTGTGTGTGTGTACGTCTATAGCAGTGTTTCTCAACTTTGGCACTGTTGATATTTGAGGCATTTGAGACAGTATAATTGCTTGTTATCAGGGACGTAGTGTCCTATACATTGTAGGATGTTTGGCAGCAACCACGGCCTCTACCCACTAGATGCCAGTAGCACCCCTCCACCTCACCCAGTTGTGACAACAAAAAATGCCTCTAGACATTGCATATGTCTCCAGGAGACAAAATAGCCTGTGTTTGGGAAGCACTGATCTATGGTAACCTTTTAAAAGTGAGACTGCAAAAGAAGTGATAATGACCAAACACAAATGACGCAACAAAAAATGTACATTTTATTAAACGGTGTATGTTCATGAATGTGTTTCTATAAATGTAAAATATAATGTGCTGTTAGTAACACATATTCAGTGCTGCTTTAGGCCTCTAATACCTCCTCACTACAATGTAGTGAAACTATTGGGGCTAGGAGGTATTATTTATTTTAGGTCTGGACCTCAACCTCCCATTCTTTCATGATATTTTTAAAATTTGTTAAAAATATTATATAAATTATATAATATTCTTAACTACATGGTGAAATCCCTGTATTATATCTTTTAATAACAATGAGTAATCTTTTCAATCTCAGTTTAAGCATAGTTTCATGAATTTCTAGTGAGGCTTCTATCTCTGTTCTTAGTTATCTGGTATGAACTTGGACATAATAGAAAAGAAACCCAGAAAACTTTTAGTCCTTTGCTAGGATCATGCAGAGGGATGTCTGGTAGGCCTTTTGGTTTGAGTTGAAGGAAAGCAGACTGAGTTGAGTATCCTTGGTCAAGGTCTCTATCACTATGCAGAAGTCATAACTCCTTGATAACCCCTGTACTGCAATAGCAAATGTCTCTTGAACATAGCCACACAAAATTATACTGTTTAAAGCAGACAGACATGGCTACACATTCTATGGCACTGTATCATAGGATAGTGACAAGTGAATTTTCTTTATGATATCAGAGCTTTTACTCATCTTTTTTTTTTAGTTACAATAATGTACTGACTTAGACATGGTTTAATCAGCCTTCTCTAATTCTATAAGACATTGGACTGGGCACATTGTGATTTGAACTTTCTTTTCTTACTTATAAGATAAAAATATAGATCGTTTCTGAGGTTGTTAGGATTAGAAAAGCTAACATACGCAAAGGCCCTGGCCTAGTGGCATTCAGGAAAGATTGAGTCTTTTTTCCTAATAATCAATAGATAGAGTAAGTAGCTCTTATATGTTATGCTCTAGAAGTCCCTTCTTAGATTCTGAAAATATAAGGAAGCAAGCCCACCCCACCACCTCCCCACCCGACTGGCTGAAATAGGCCTGGGCTCAGATTTAACAGTTGCTGGGAATAGCAGAGTAGCAGTGGTCGTGAAAGAGCCTCATCCCTGGCTCTACTCTATTGTAAGCAGTTGCAACTTTTCTGCATCAGTGGCAGCCCCTGCAAACATAAAGGTAGGACAATCAGGCCTTAGGAAATGTGAGAGACTGGCAGAGATTCAGGCTCTCCTGGAGGGTCAGATCAACTAAGACAGAGATGGTGCTTAGAAGCCAAAATAGCCTCAGCATCTTCTGCCTCTTTTGTCTCAATTGGCTCACACTAAAACGGTCCGAGATTGTATGGCATAAAATAAATACTCAAAACATGACATATTAAATCTGTGGCTTGTGAAATTTCCTGTATGGAAAGAAAATTCTTTATTAACAATATGGAATCAAAATCAGCTTTATGAAAACCTTTCTTAATAGAGCCCCTAGTAAACACATCAATTTCCTCATCATCTCAATATCTAAGTCATTATTTTTGAAGTAAAATTACAAGGATGACAAAGGAGCAATGCTACTTTTCAGAGTTCAACCAATAAGAATGATAAATGAAGTGAATAGTTCATTCAAAGTAGTTGCATTGCAATTCTCATGGTTTATCTTCTACAAACGAATGGTTTTAACACAAATAAAAACATATTTAGGAAAATAACATTACTTTGCCCAGAGAGCCTCTGATATACCTTTATTTTAATTATATAGTTAAAATTATTTTAGCAGATAAGGAATTGATGTCTGGCCAGATTCACACATTTGTAAACAACATCATGGTCTTCTCAAAATGAGGCTGCACAGCAGTCAGAGATGGGCCTCCAAGACTAGAGAGAGAGTAACTTTCTTCCAGATGTCAGCATGGGACCAGTTCATGATCAGCATTCATGGTTGATAGAGTTTGAATATTTGTTCGCATCCAGATTTCATGTTGAATTTTAATACCCATTGTTAGAGGTGAGGGCCTGGTCGGAGGTGTTGGATCATGAGGACAAATGCTTCATGAATGGCTTGGGCCATCCCCTTGGTGAGCTCTCACTCTGAGTTCACATGAGATCTAGTCAGTTAAAAGTGTGTGGCACCTTCCCTCCCATACTCTCTCTCACTGGCCCCTACTTTTGCCATTTGAGACGTCTGCACCCCCTTTACCTTCTGCCATGATTTTACACTTCCTGTGGCCTCCCCCAAATCTAAGCAGTTGTTGGCCCCATGCTTCCTCTGAGGTCTGAAGAACCATGAGCCAATTAAGCCTCTTTTATTTATAAATTACCCAGTTAGGTATTTCTTCATTGCAGTACAAGAATGGCCTAATATTATGGTTCACTATGAATTATTATTTCAAAAATAAATGTTATAACATTTGTCCAAAAAGTTCTATTACTTTGTGTTATAGTTTAGTGTTAAAATAGTTTATAGAAAAATATATAAATATGTAAAAATTGTAACACATTTTTTGGTTGTTTTTTTTCATTTTTGGTATGCTGGTGACCTAAATATTGGAGCTCTCTATCTCTAAGAGGTTGTGCTAATGTCATTCTCATTGTTCATTTTAATGGCAACCTGCATAGCACCAGAGCAAGAGGTAATTGAACCACTAAATAACATCTGAAGTTTCAGTAATAGCCCTTTGTCATGAAAGATGATGACTGAAAGCATTTTGTCAGTGTTCTGTAGGAAAGAATCCAGAATTCTGGACTATCACCGCTATATCACTCCTGGAGTCCAAAAAAATTAAAAAGGATTTAACAAAATAATTAAACTGAGCTCATGACTGGAGGAGATTTTGTATTTGGCAAAGGCACATGAGAGCAAAATCTTCCTTAGCAACCGGTTAATTATGATCTCTTGGCTATGTTCACCAATACCCCCATCACCCATTCAGACACTATGTTTTTGTCTACATTTCACAGATACATAGATCCATCAATTCATCTAAAGTCCTGGGGTGCTCTGCCTCAGAAACCCATTTACTTGTAATAGATTAACTAGGATATTTGATGGCATTTTGAAATATAAAATACACTAGAAATCGGTGCTGTTATTTTTCTCAGATAAATCACTGCACTGATTACCATGAAGTACGTTGATGTCACTATCACTATGACAACATTGTGACAAGAACTAGTCACTCTAAGCTACCTAGTAAAAGGAAATGTCATCTATATTTCTGAATAAAATGTAACACACAGGACCTCTGCTTTTGTACATAAATTAGTACGTTACTGGCTAGGGAATGTTGAATCACAGTTGGATGAAGAAAGAGTTCATGTTAATGTTTCTCTAAAGGTAAGATTTGCGTATTTGAAAAATGTATACTTTAACTTTTTTGATCAATTAAAAGGGAAGCCTGGTTTTATCATTATCATATAAGGACCTATTTGATGGAATAAATTCCCTTCTCTTTATTTGTTTATGTTTTGCACTTAAAGTACAATTCACTGATAGGAACAAATAGTCTACGTAGGAGAGTTCTGAGATATATTTGAAGATTATTATGTGAAGCAGCATTTGAATTAGTCTTTATACTTTTAGGATATTGCATAATTTGCAATCTTCAGCTTTTAAAGATAGAAGTGAGTCATCTACTTGTACTATTCCCTTTTAAATTAAGCAAAGATTTAAAATCTTTGTTGTTGTTGTTAATTTTAAAAATGACTGTCATGTGTTCTCTGCCCCCTCTCCCTGGGGGTGTCCTATAGAAAGTAAATGCAGGCAAGATATACTCATAGGAAGAAAATATTAGTCATCACAAACACCACTGCTTTACAGATGCAGAGCTGCCAATATTTTTGGGTTATTTACGCTCACTTTTGTACTTGTTTTAGTTTGTACAGTATAGTGTCAGTATTCTGACATTTGCTGTTTAGAGAACTGTATCACCACAAGATATGTCATGGAACAGTTGACAAATGGCAATTTTCCCAGTAATGTTTGCCTTTTTATTTGATCTGAGCCAAATCCGAAACTCTTAAGAGGAATTCCTTCCTTATAATACTTGGTTAATTTAAATAATATGTTTTAAATTTATTTTAAATATTTTAAAACAAATGTTTTAAATTTATTATAAATAATATATCTTAAATTTATTTTTATAATTTGTGTGTGTGTGTGTGTGTGTGTGTGTGTGTGTGTATGTAACCTGTCTTAAATTTAAAATTCTACTTTTTATTTTGGTCACTTAAGAGAATGTGACTTATACATCATATATAATATGGGCCGTAATCTATGATATGGTCACTTTAATACCTTATAATTTCTTAATTTCATAAACATAATTAAAAGGCTATTGATTTTTTTCTAATATATCTTTTGGTGCTAGAGACACTGAAAGGAAAACAAATATCCTTGGTGAAGGGTGTGTTAGTCTCAGGGTATTAACTAATGCAATAACTCAACTATGTTTTTAGTGTTACTCAAATACCTATTTAGAACAATTGAGAAGAAAAACTGAGCATGGAAAATAAGTAGCTCCAGGTGTCTCTGAGAAATAGTATGATTAACTTAATTTTCAATCTATATGTTACGGTATCAATTTCTGTTTTAGAATCCAGATGTACATATTTTGATTATATTAATTTTAACTTAATGTTTTCTAATTTATACATGATATGGACAAAAGAATAAAATTTTATTTAAATTAAGGATGTTTTGAATATTTCTTAATTGTATTTTAAATAAATATTAAATAGAGATAAGCATAGGGTTAAGCAGAGAAGAAATATATTCAAAAACCTATTGGATGTGTAGAAACTGCAAGAAGGGAGGATTTCAGACTTGTATTTTTAGTGTATAAACTTCAAAATTGATTGCCTTGTAAGAGATTTATTTTCAAGAGGCATACTTCCCCTACAAATTATAGTTTCTATTTTAAAATAAGCCTTTAGCAGAGCATATTGTATATCATTAAAAAAATCTGTTCAAAACCATCCATCTAACCTATTTTTATCATGTAATACAAGCATTAGTTGGATTTCCTATATCCTATATAATGTTAACCCACTTTCTGCAAGCTCCCAGTCATATGTATATATACACAAATATGCAAATACTCATTCATATGCTTTGTGTTCAGGGTGGAAAGATAAGTATGTGCATATTCTTCTCTGTAATCCAAATGATACATTTCACTATAATTACATTTTAATGTCTCTTTGAAAATATTTAAAGAGTTAAACAAACTTAGAATCCAATTTCCTAAGAATAAGTTTTTGTTTGAAGATTTAAGCAACAGTAGATTTTGTCCTTTTTTTTTTTTTTTAACAATCTTTGAGGGGACAAGGGCATCAGCAATCAGGTACTTATAAGAGGCATTCAAATCTTAAGAAATTGAGTTCAGATCTAATGGAATACTAGTCATATCTTTAATTCATCACTTTAGTGCGATGATTGCTTCTTCACCTAGTATTTTAAATTTATTTAAGTTCAGTGATTTTATAGCAACTCAGAAAGAGAAGGTAGTTTATTTGCAATACATGGTGAATATGACACTTGTGAATAAAATAGACATTCCAGACTCTAATTTTTTTCACACCTAGAACCTGATGTAAAGTGGTCGCCCTTTATTTTCTGTAGCAACACCATCTTCAGTTGCTTAAAAAATGTCTTCAATAGGACTGGGTGCAGTGGCTCTCGCCTCAAATCCCTGCACTTTGGGAGGCCGAGGCGGGTGGGTCAACTGAGGTCAGTAGTTTGAGACCAACCTGGCCAACATGGTGAAACGCCATTTCTACTAAAAATACAAAAAATTAGCCAGGCATCATTGTGCATACCTGTGATCCCAGCTACTCAGGAGGCTGAAGCAGGAGAAATGCTTGAACCTGGCAGGCAGAGATTGCAGTGAGCCAGGATCACATCACTGTACTTGAGCCTGGGCAATGACAGTGACATTCTGTCTCAAAAAAAAAAAATACCTTCAATATAGTTTTGTAGGCAAGTTTAGGCATTGCTGTGACTTTTTGAAAAACAATAAAAAGGTTTTTGTGTATCCAGGAATTTTTCCAGTGTTGCATTTAATGAATTTAATGGTTAATGTACTTATTATTTCTTTTTTCATTCTTTTTACTAAATAAGCCTAGCTGGTTTCACAAATGTTGCTTTAAATTCAGTTGACCGTCTTAAAGTTAGACTATGAAATATTGTCTAGGTATTTTTACTCAGCTACAAATCTTGAACCAAATAATTCTTGTAAAAGCACGGTATTTAATGTTCACACAGTCAGCTATTTTGTGGCTAGAGTTTTCTGCCAAGAATACACCACAAGCTTTTTGTTAATATTATTCAGAAGTGGAGAAGGAAGTAGGAAACTTGATTTCCTGTAGTAGGAATGAGATTTTTTCTTCCAATATCTCAGAGCTCAGTGAACATAGGGACACCTTGAACTATATTTATTTATGACTATTGTTCCTTTCATGAGCACAGGAATTCTCCAGCTTCTGAAATACATGTGTTATTTACTTGCTATCACCATCTGTCAGAAAATATTTTCAGTTGAACAGAAGCAGAAGAATAATCCCACCTGCAGACGCTGTTCAACTGAGAATATAATACTAACAGTTGAAATCATCGTGAAGGGAGCTCTGACAGTTTTCTTTTCATTGTGACACTAAAGTTTACCTTATTTGCCTCCTTGGGAAAAGGAAAGTAAATGCTAATTATGTTTCATTCAGATTTGCATTTGAAACTTTAGGGCTTTACACAGAAATGGTTCAAGAATTGTGTGACAACTTTCCTGCCCCTTCCCCGCCCTGTTTCCCTGATATCTGTGCCATCCTAGTGTACACTGTCCATCTGCACTCCAGCCTGCCGTTCAGAAATGGTGTCCATGGCTGGGGAAGAGTTTGGGGGTAAAATCTGAAAGAGATTCAAAGAATATGCACAGTGTATTCCCAACCGCAAGATTTGTATCCCTGTTAAAGCAACAAAAAAGTATAGCCATTGGGAGTCAGGGAGTGAATTACAGAAAGACAGTCATTCAACTTTGGGGAAGGGGTATGAAAATGAGTGGGAATTGTTACCCACTTTCACTTTAATTGATGACATGGGAACATTTTGAGGATATACTATGTGTCTTTTTCTCCTCTCATTCATTTATTTATTCCTTAATTCCTTCATTTCATTTTTCCTATGAGCAACTCATTTTTTCATGTAGTCAATCAACTAACATTTATTGAACATTATAGTTTATGAAACTTTTTCTTTTACCTTATTTGCCAAACTTGTTTCTGCCTCAAGGTTTTACAGTTTCATGTCACCCTGTTTTATTTCTTCATAGCACTTGTCAATTCTGGAAAGCATACTATATGTTTGCTGTATTGTCTTGTTCCCTCTTAGGAAGTGGTAAGTTTCATGAGAAAAGAAACTCTATATTGTTCAGTGCTGAATTCCCCAGATGTAGGAGGATGCCTGGCATGTTTTTCAGTAAATGAAAGAACGAATGACTATGTAATTTATTGGGATTAATTAGGCCCAACTCATGTTACTGCAATTAATGATCTATTGATCCCATCAATTTTCACTTTCAAATACAGTCACGTGCCACATAATGATGTTTCAATCAAGGACAGACTGCATGTACAAGGAGGTCCCATAACGTTATAGTGAAAATAAAAATTTTCTATAGTCTAGCGATGTCTTAGCCTTCATAATGTCAAAATGTCTCAGTATAACACATTACTTTTCTATGTTTAGATATGTTTAAATATACAATAACTTATCATTGTGTTATAATTCCCTACAATATTCAGTTTAGTAGCATGTTATACAGGTTTGCAGCCTAGGATCAATAGGCTATAACATTTAGCTTAGTTGTATAGTGAACCAGTGGTCCCCAACCTTTTTGGCATGAGGGACCAGTTTCAGGAAAGACAGTTTTCCATGAGGGTTTGGGAGATGGATGGTTTGGGATCATCAGGCATTAGATTCTCATTTGGAGCACACAACTCAGATCCCTTGTTTGCTCAGTTTAGAATAGGGTTCATGCTCCTGTAAGAATTTAATGCTGCTGCTAATCTGACAGAAGCAGAACTCAGGCAATAATGCACACTGGCCCACCACTGAGCTTCTGCTGTGCAACCTGGTTCCTAACAGGCCTCAGACTGGTACTGGTCTCTGGCCTGGGGATGGGAACCCCTGTAGTAGACCATACCTTCTAGGTGTGTAGAAATACAGTTATAATGTTGACACAAAGAGGACATCACCTAACAACATGTTTCTCAGAAAGTATCCCCGTTGTCAATTGAAGCCTGACCATAAGTCAGTTTCCTAACCTGGAGGGTTCTACAATTACCCTTTTTTAGCATAACCCAGGCATATTTGTGTTAGGGATTAGGATCAGTATTTTGCAAGATCTGGAAGTATTAAGTTGATATTCATTCAAATTTATTTATGATACAAGAAGTCTTAAGAAAAACTGACAGATGGTCATATCAGATTCTACCTACCTTTGGATGTCCTCTGGTATCATCATCATCTGTTGCTGCAATTGTTACAGTTTTTGTTAACTCTTTTACAAATAGCATAATGCCAGTCAAGACAATGAATAATCAAAATAAATGACAGACTGGAAAACAAGTAAAAAGAATTCTACAAAAATGAATAAACTCTCTTATATTTAAGATTAAATATGTAGCTAATGATACATAGTAAGAAGATGCCCAAAATAACAGTATTAACTTTTAAACAAATACATCAAATCATCACATTATTTGCATGATGCAAATGTATGGTCAATATGCTAAAAACATTAAATTGCCTGTGTTTTAATAAATATATATGCTCAAGGAATTCCATGTACTATATTTCAAGAGAAATACCAAATTTTACTTCCATTTTGACAGGCTCAATTTAATTATTCCATGCTTTTCCAGAGCAAAGGGCCTCACCTTTGCCACAGTAAATTTTTGGGTAAAGAATAAGTAACTCTGTCTGTAGCCTTAGGGATAATCCAAACAATGGCTATTAGACATGGCTGGGTGATACCCAATGTCTTTCAAAGTCTGAGATTTGGTTATTCGGTAAATTACTCAAGGCGAAAAGGAAAGACGAGGAAAGTGAGTGGGAAAAGACAGTTAGGGGTTTTATATTTCCTGTCATCAAAGGTAGAACTTATTAAATATTTATTTTTGCAAAGAGCCCTCTTGAAATCCTGTGATTTTGATTCTATCTATATTTAAAGGAGCCACAAATAGGTAATTTATTATCATAGATTTTTTTTTACTTTGGAAGCAATATTACATTTAGCTTGAGTGTAGTAGTCACATAGACAAACACAACAGATCAAAGATTTTTCAAATAAAATTTTCTAAAGCCTCATATTAGGAACTAATTTAAAAGAAAATGTTCATGTTCTAATTGTTGCTTATCAACTAAAAGCAGGCTTAGTGTTCCTTCACTAATGTGAAAGTACATCAATGGCAGTTTGTTTTTATAATGTCCATACCTTAATGTTTTGTTGAAAAAAAAAAAAGAGAACAAAGATTAAACTTGCCTTGAGATAAAAAGATGTAAAGAGGATCCTATAAATATTTATTATGAATTTGCAACAAGTAGCGTTAAGCAGAAATGGATAAAGGTATTTCATTTTTGAATTTTTCTACTGTATGGATTGTGGCCAGATGAGCTGTCACTCTTTTTTCTTCGTTATGCATTTGTCAGAAATAGAAATACTCATTGATCCTCAACGATCATTAAAGTAGATTATTGCTTTGAATTAGCTTTCTCTCTTTCTGTCCCTCTCTGTCTCTCTCTGTCTCTTGATATCTCCAATACATTTAAATTATTTTATCTCTCTAAAATTTTCCACTGAAATTCATTAGTCTTATATAAGTTACTTACTTTTAGCATTTTAATCATTCCACCTTTAAGAATATTTCAAATATTTTAAGCTCTACGATTATATTTTTACAAAAAAAAATAAATATTAGGCCAAATAAAAAAATGTTTTGTTTTTAATTACAAAAGACATTCTTTTTTACAAGACTCGATCACTTGCTTCTAAAGTCAGAAAACGGGGGCCAGGTGTGGTGGCTCATACCTGTAATTCCAGTGCTGTGGGAGGTCAAGGCTAGTGAAAAACTTGATGCCAGGAGTTCAAGATCAGTCTGGCTAACATGGTAAAACCTCATCTCTACTAAAAATACAAAAATTAGTCAGGCGTGGTGGCCTGCACCTGTAATCCCAGCTAATTGGGAGGCTGAGGCAGAAGAATGGCTTGAACCCAGGAGGCAGAGGGTCCAGTGAGCTGACATAGTGCCATTGTACGAGACTGCCTCTCAAAAAAATAAAAATAAGTCAAGTCAGAAAACACTTGTTCTTTAGAATGTGCTATGGATGAAATTGTTTGCATTCTTATGTAGGAGTTTTGAAATCTTCCTAAATTTTCTCCAGCACATATGGATTAAGGTTTTCATTTAAAATTTTCCATCTTTCAAGTAAAAAATTCTGCAGCTAACTAGCTGAAGTTGCAGTCTAAAAATAAAAGTTAAAATCAATTTAGTAGTTTAAGTGAACCAATAACTTCCATAAGGCATTTCACTAAATTGGTTCATTTCAAATAATTGGTTCATTGCAAGGGTTTGTATTATACGTAAAATGTATAAAATACATCAAAATCTGTTGTACAATGTCCAATTCATGCATATTTTCTTAAGATAAATTTTAAAGAGCTTTAGATATTAAGCATCTTACATTATTTTACTTTTATTTAACATTCTGCAAGGTAGATTTTATATGGTATGTAATGAAATATTCTCTCCTTCTCTGATTCTTAATTATTTATCTTTATAATATCTCTATACTGGAGCTAACAAACAAAAGGAAAGAAAATAAAATATTAATTAGATTCCCTGAGGTTATTCCATGGAATGGGGCCAAAAATAAAAATCCAAATAAATCTCTCATCTGGTCAGTTTGTTCTAATAGAAGCAGCACAAGCTCAGGCAGTAAACAACTTTGATTGAATATTCCCTTAAAGGCTAGGCGTGGTGGCTCTAGCCTGTAATCTCAGTACATTAGGAGGCTGAGATGGGAGGATTGCTGGAGACCACCAGCCTGGGCAACATGGTGAGACCCTGTCTCTATGAAAAAATAATACACACACACACACACACACACACACACACACACACACACACATATTTCCTTGAAACTTCCAGCATTTCTATCTAATTAGAATTTTCCCTTGAATAAGGAAAAGGATGTGAATCCATTTTGATATTACCATCTTGAATCATGAAAAATTATTTAGTAAGCTTTTATTATGTCTGTCATGTTGTTCTATGTGAGATATTAAAAAGCCTTTAAAACATCAGTGTACTATGTGTCTAATTAGGTGGACAAATTTTAAGAGTCAAATTATGTTTTGCTCTTTAACCTGTAGAAAATAGAAGAAGGAAATTGTTAGCATGGACTGTTGTAATAAAACAACTGATATTAACATTTTATTTCACCCATTATACAGAAGGTTTTAGACATTTTAAGTTTAGAAATTTTGAAGTCATTTTAGAATACTTATAAAATTATTGTCAATAAACCTAGGCTTTAAGCAAACAAAAACAAACAAAAAAACTTCAACCAGGGAATAGAATATGCCTGTGTGTGAGCTGAAACACGGTTTTTATTATATAGGACAGGTACCAAATAACACAGAGCAGTAAGGGGCCAAATATGTCATTTTGAACTAATGAGACTTTATTTTTAATAGCTTTATATTGTTTTGATGTCAGGCAAATGTAAGTTTAACAGAGCATGATGGATGGTTTTGATATATTATTTTATTTTTATTTTTTAAATATATTATTGTGTTTTAGGTTCTGGGGTACATGTGAAGAACATGCAGGATTGTTGCATAGGTACATACATGGCAATGTGGTTTGCTGCCTTCATCCCCATCACCTATATCTGGCATTTCTCCCCATGTTATCCCTCCCCAACTCCCTGTCCCCCACTGTCCTTCCCCTAGTCACCCCCAACAGACCCCAGTGTGTGTTGCTCCCCTCCCTGTGTCCATGTGTTCTCATTGTTCAGCACCCATCTATGAGTGAGAACATGCAGTACTTGATTTTCTGTTCTTGTATCAGTTTGCTGAGAATGATGGTTTCCAGATTCATCCATGTCCATACAAAAGACACAAACTCATCGTTTTTTATGGCTGCATAGTATTCCATGGTGTATATGTCCCACATTTTCCCTGTCCGGTCTATCGTTGATGGGCATTTGGGTTGGTTCCAAGTCTTTGCTATTCTAAACAGTATCACAATGAACATACGTGTACATGTGTCTTTATAATAGAATGATTTATGATCCTTTGGATATATACCCAGTAATGGGATTGCTGGATCAAATGGAATTTCTATTTCTAGGTCCTTGAGGAATTGCCACACTGTCTTCCACAATGGTTGAACTAATTTACACTCCCACCAACAGTGTAAAAGTGTCCCTATTTCTTCATATCCTCTCCAGCATCTGTTGTCTCCAGATTTTTTAATGATTGCCATTCTAACTGGCTTGAGATGATATCTCAATGCGGTTTTGATTTACATTTCTCTAATGACCAGAGATGATGAGCATTTTTTCATATGATTGTTGGCCTCATATATGTCTTCTTTTTAAAAAAGGGTCTGTTCATGTCCTTGGCCCACTTTTGAATGGGTTTGTTTGTTTTTTCTTGTAAATCTGTTTTAGTTCTTTGTAGATTTGGATATTAGACCTTTGTCATATGGGCAGATTGCAAAAATTTTTCCCATTCTGTTGGTTGCCAGTTCACTCTAATGATTGTTTCTTTGGCTGTACAGAAGCTCTGGAGTTCAATTAGATTCCATTTGTCTATTTTGGCTTTTGTTGCCAATGCTTTTGGTGTTTTGGTCATGAAGTCCTTGCCTATGCCTATGTTGTGAATGGCAATTGCCTAGGTTTTCTTCTAGGGCTTTAATGGTGTTAGGTCTTATGTTTAAGTCTTTAATCCATCTGGAGTTAATTTTAGTGTAAGGTGTCAGGAAGGGGTCCAGTTTCTGCTTTTTGCCCACGGCTAGCCAGTTCTCCCAATCGCCATTTATTAAACAGAGAACCCTTTACCTATTGCTTCTTTTTGTCATGTTTGTCAAAGATCAGATGCTTGTAGATATGTTGCCTCTGAGGCCTCTGTTCTCTTCCATCGGTGTATATCTCTGTTTTGGTACCAGTACCATGCTGTTTTGATTACTGTAGCCTTATAGTATAGTTTGAAGTCAGGAAGCATGATGCCTCCAGCTTTGTTCTTTTTGCTTAGAATTGACTTGGCTGTGTGGGCTCTCTTTTGGTTCCATATGAAGTTTGAGGCTTTGGTATGTTATTATCACTCAGTTCTATTTCATTACTATACATTAAAGCAATTAAAATTTTACTTATGAATGTATGTGAGATTAGTAATCATTGATAACCATGAATATGCACTGCTACTGATTTATAATAAAGAAAAAAGTGTTATTGTTTTATTTAGTGTTCTGAAACTTGGGGCACATTTTTCTTAGAAACCATACTATAAATGGTGCTCAAGTTTCTATTAACAATTTTCACAAGAACTTCTTAATAAATTCCATCTACTTGGGATAAGTTATTCATATAAAATTATGCTCTGAGTTCTACTTGGGGTAGTAAATGTATTCTCCTCATACTTAAATATTAGTTGCTTATTAATTTTTACAATTTTCCTCTCATTCTTAACTGTATACTTATGGCAATATATTTATTTTCAAAGTACAGTATAAACAATTTATCTCCCAAATCTGTGTCTTTAAAATGACAACCCCATTCAAGTATAAACCAATATAACCTATTTCCAGGATTTTTCTGCTTGCATATCTGGAGTATATGCAATTCTACATCTCAAAATAAAATGTATTATCATCCACCTAGCCTTGTATCTTATATTCTTCTGATCCTCCCAAATGAAATTGGTGTTAACATTATAAAACCAATCATCAAGAAAGAAATATCATTAATCCATTCCCTCTACTCCTGCTTTTTTCACTACTCACATCTAGTCAATTCATATCCCCTATTTATTTTATCTTCTTTATGCTATTCAAATTGTAATTATGGTTGGGTTATGATCCATTACTAGCTGTTGCATAAGCCATTCTTAATTGGGTTTTAATTACTTTCAACTAATAGAACCCTGAATACCATAAAAGCCTATAATGTAAATCTTGAGTTACATTGATTTGATTCAAGAAATTGTCCCTCTTGCCTCTTGTCTCATTTAATGACCAACAGTCAATTCTTCATATTTCCTCTTCAGTCTTACCAGTAAGATCTCTTAAAAATGAGTTGGATCTTCTCATTTCCTCCTAACTAGCCCAACTCCTATTTACAAACTTCCAGTTAATATAGAATAAATTCTACATAACCTGCAAGATCATTGATTTACTGGCGCTTACTAACCATCTAAATTCTGTCTGTAATACTCATGCATTTTATTTTCCATTTATCTTATTTATTTATTTTTGAGACAATGTCTGGTTCTGTCACCCAGGCTGGAGTGCAAGGGTGCAATCTAGGCTCACTGCAGACTCTGCCTTCTGGGCTCATGGGATCCTCCCACTTCAACCTCCCAAGTAGCTGGGACCACAGGTGCAATCTACCACGCCCAGCTAATTTTTTTATTTTTTGTAGAAATGGGGTTCTGCCATGTTGCCCAGGATGATCTCAAACTCCTGAGCTTAAGCCATCTACCTGTCTGGCATCCTAAAGTGCTGGAATTATAGATATGAGCCACTGTGCTGGGCAATCTTAAATATTTATAACTCTTCAAGATATGATGTCATTTTGTGACTCTATGCCTTAGCACATATTTTGTGACTCTATTCCTTGTTCTTATTCATAACTGATAAGCACGTTGATTCTTCCAAATGTCCACTGGGCATCACCTCCAAAGTAAAACCTCTCTGTATTCCCAAATTTCCACGCGTTATCTTAAAAATAATTTTCCTACTGCACATTTTCTTATATAGCTTTATCATAACAAATATCACATCTGTGTATACATTTATGTATAGATAATTTTGGTTTTACCTTTGTGTCTTCCTAATTGTGCTGTGTGCAGTTACAGAGCAAGATCTGTGCAATATTTGTTCATTTTTTGCCAGTGCTTGACTGTAGCATGGTAGATTTTTATTAATATTGATCAAATTAGAGCATATCTTCCACCTACTATAAGGAAGACCAAAAAAATCTCAATAAATGTTAGCTATGAAATGGGGATTTAGCACATACTTAAAATGAGGAGCTCTGCAACAAACCCGTCTGTCAATCAAATCTTTCTCTTCACTTTCTAGCATGTCAAACAATTGTCCAATCATTGTCTCTGAAGTTTAGCAAGTGAATTGATTCTCAACAGGCAGACCACCATTTCTCCACTCCAGGGCGAATTTCCTTTTAAGGAAACACCTGATTAATTATTCATAAAAGGGTTAAACCGTTTTTTGAATTCTCAAATATTTGTTCATCTTACCATTTACAAACTAAATAAATTAAATTAAATTCTAACTGTTCCATTGAACTTTTCTTTCGGCAAATTTGATCACTTCAGTCAAATACTTAGTAGGAGCTTCCACTGAATTAGATCAAAGAAACAGATGTGCACATCAACTGATTTGCCCTGGCTACCGTACTTCCCATCTTTTGTTAGAAAATAGTAGGCACATTTTGTGTGTCTATTTATTTTTTCCTTCCAAAGCTCAGGATTCCCAGAGCAACTATGTAGTTTCATATGAGGTTCTCCTTTTAGTAACCCCCCACTGGGCCACATAAGTGAGCATCCACCAAACAAAATAACAAAAGTTTCTTCTCATGAATTTTTAAAGTAGGGGTTATGCGATAAGGATTTTTTATTTTGGAATGGAAACCTCAAGAGAGGAGAGCCTAGAACCTGTCCCATCAATGTTTCTAGCTTTAGAAAGACAGTAAGAGAGAATAAGACAAGCAGGGCAAGAGAAACAAATATGAGAAATGGAGAGAGAGAATGAGAGTGCTCAACTGAGCCAGTGGCTCACAAATTTTTGGTTCTGGTTGCTTGGAGATCTATAGTTTAATTAATGAGTCAGTATAGTTTATATCTTGCTTAAGCTCATTTTTGTTGAGTTTCTGTCACTTGCAACTGGTAGAATCCTGAGTCATATAATAACTTATATATTAGCAGCTGTGATTTTTGTTTAAAGAAAATATTAAAGTGGAAAAGAAAATATATATCTCACTTGAAATCATTGTAAGTTTATTAGCTGTGCCTATTTTACTAACATGTCTTCTAGTAATTTGCTTGTATACACACACACACACACACACACACACACACACACACACAGCCATAGCTATTTGCAGAGCACTCCATACATGTTCATTTGTTATGTTAAAGCACAGGTGACTAATTGATTACTTTTTGAATGAGTAAAAAAAGAGAGACAAACCTTGACCTATCAGGATCATGATGAAAGGCGTCTATTTCTTAACATAAACACATGCTCTCTACCACAGAATAAATTAATTCATTCAAAATCTGAAAATAATAATGTAGTTTTGATCTCTAAAAAATGGCAACATCATACTGATGTTGCTGCTGCTACTTTAATCGATGCAGTAGGAAAGGTTGGATGTGCTCTAAAAATCTGCTGCTGAAATAAAAAATGCAAATTGGAGACAGCCATTCTCACACTGAAAACTACCTTATTCACTTCTGAAGTTGAAGCAATGGTACTCAGAACATGGATATACGAGGTTTTTTTATATTTTGAGTATCTGGAAATGCTTCATAAAATATGCAAACCATTACATACATAAGGAATTAAACTGATGACTGAGAATTATGGATGTGTGTCACATACTATTCAAAGTTTCAATTATTTTTTATAGTTCTAGACAAATGGTTTTATGATTGGTGATACTGAGGAAGGAGACCCAGGCATCTGGGATCACCTCCCCCTTGATTTCCACACTGCATTTCAATAGAAGAAAAGGCCAGCAGACTGGCGCCTCCTGAATCACCTTCCTCTAAATATCATGCTTGGTATTGGGGAATCTCTCTGGAAGACAACGTTTTTACTTAAACAAGATCAAACACCAACCCCACTCCTCCATCGGGAGACCAGAAACCATTCACATGTAGTTCCTAAAGCTGTAAACCCAAAACCCTTTCACACTTAATTTTTAAGGCTGTAAACCTAAGATTCTTTCACGTATAATATCTAGAATGGAAGCCTATATAAAGACGGAGCCTCTCTTTGTTAGATGAGCTGGGTCATTTACACAAATCATCCCCCGGCTCCTGGCTGTAATTTTAATAAACTCCTTCCTTCCCCATTTGGTGTTTGAGAGCAATGTTTCTTGCCGCTGCTCCTTGCTGTAATACTGTAATTTTAAAGAATTTGTAGGCCGGTAGTGGTGGCTCAAGCCTGTAGTCCCAGTGCTTTGGGAGGCCGAGGTGGGTGGATCACCAGGTCAAGAGATCAAGACCATCCTGGCCAACATGGTGAAACCCCGTCTCTACTAAAAATACAAAAATTAGCTGGGTGTGGTGGCATGCACCTGTAGTCCTAGCTACTCAAGAGGCTGAGGCAGGAGAACTGCTTGAAGCCGGGAGGCGGAGGTTGCAGTGAGCCGAGATTGTGCCACTGCACTCCAGCCTGGCGCCTGGCAACAGAGCAAGACTCTGTCTCAAAAAAAAAAAAAAAAAAAAAAGAATTTGTACTATATCATCCCACTTAATATCAAGGCTATGAGGATGTGGTTTTACCCAGTGGGTAGATAACATAATTAATCTGCAATATTTGGGCTGTGTTACTAGTAGAAAATTCTGTATTATGTGAAGTTAGATCTTCTGAGCAGCAGAGGCTGAGAGTGAAGTTTAGAAGGGATAGAAAAGTTAATTGGAGAGTAACACCTGTTATAAAAAAGGGGCGTGGGTGAGTTGAGAAAGAGGCAGGATTGTGTAGGAGAAACTTTCAGACTGCATTTTGGGTTTTATAAAATCTATCAGCCCAACAGGCAGGCCTGAAAGAAATCCACCTCATATCAGTAATTTTTAGTGAACCTTTAGGGAAAAGAGCCTAGAACCCTCACAATAACGTGTAATAAATCTTTAAATTGGAATGTCATGTTATCTGATGTTTGTCCTAAGCCCTGCCTGAGATGATGGGTAATAGAACATTTACCAATGGTTTATATTTGGCTTAATTTGACAAGAGAAATATATGTTAATATGAATTATAAAATCTGGGCAGAAGACAAGATAAATATATTCACAGTACAAAGTATACAGTATTCACATTGATGTCAAAATGGATAAAAAGATGATCTATGATGTGACATTGATAATAATAACACAGATTGACCTTAGTTGGTATCAAAGAAAGTTTAGAGAAAATCCTCATTTTCACTGTCAATTTTAGTATTTGACTAGATTTTCCCTGACTTCGTTATACAAAATGATATTAGTATAATCAGTTTTTCTCAAATTACAATATACAGGAGATCATATTCTTCCTACTCTTATTTACCTTTACCACAGTAGTATTATTTTATTAATTATACTCTCAAAATATATTTTATTTAAAAATAAAACGGTTTGTAGGTCCATCTTGTAAAACACAATAAAAGATGACTTCTAAGGATTACCTGTAGTTTTAGCATATAAATGAAAGTACTGGTATTTCTGGTTAGTTAAAAAGACTGTTTAGGTGGAAACTTCTTTTCTGTAATCAAGTAGTATATATAAAAAACTCAGATTTTGCTTTTTTAAATTGATCACCATGTTCCAAGCTGTTGTTCTGAATGGCAGCAAAATATTGTAAGTGAACTAAATGCATTCCTCACACCTCATACTTGAACCTTATATTTCACACACTGATCTTCAAAAGATATAAACACATCAAAGTTACGAGCTGATTTTAGTTATATATCTGTAACTTTGAAAGTACATTAGCCCTCCAAAGGCCACACTGAGGTAAATTTCTAACTTGTAACTCATGCCTGTGGTCATAAATGACTAATGATGAAGTTGTCTTCCCTATAAAAATACGCAAATGTGACCGCTTTGTGGAAAAGTCATGAAAGAAAATGTTATGTTTTCCCTCATGATTGAATATTATAATCATCCATGTTTTTCCTTAAGCAAGATAATTCTTAGGCTTATAATATGTGTATATATTTAGATATTTATATATATATATATATATATACATTTTCATATGAAGTGGGATAGAATATTTTAGGTAAATGGATTTAAAGTGAAGGATAAATACTATAGAAAATTGCTGTTTTTTTAATCTCAGTGATAAAAAATCTAATGTTGTAGAGCTTTTCATTTCTCCCTACAGCCATGATTGTAGAATAAATACAATCACCTCTCCAGAAATGAAATTCTTAAATTAACTCAGCTTTGCAGTTATTTCTTTCAGGCCCGCTAAAAGAGCACACTGGAGCAGTTACTTAGTAAGTATGGCAATGTGTAATTTGGTGACAAACATGGTTACTAGGTTACAAATGAGTTATGTTGTCCTTAGTGAATCCTAGGGCTGTAAATACCTAAATTAGTTTCCTCCCCCAAATTTAAAAATATTAAATTCAAAAAACTGGATTATCATGGCAGATTGAAGGAACAAAGGCATCTAACCTCCCTCCCATCTAAAATGCCCTAAGGACAAAACACATGTTTTTTTAAAAACTTCTCAAAAAAAAAAAAATAAATAAAAAAATAAAATAAAAATTTCTCTATTTTACTGGAAAATGCAGGTATAAAATCAGTCAGCTAGGTAGAAAATCAGTCTGTGAAAATAAACAGCTTTCACTTAAACCAGCTGTAACCAATTAGCAAATGTAACTGAAAAAAACTATAAAGTACCTAGAAATAAACTTATTGATAAATGTGCTGATTCTATGAAGAAATGCATATTTTTCTGAAGAACATAAAATAACTGAACAAATAATAAAATAGTCAATATTCCTAAATGAGAAGACACATTTTTAAAGATGTCATGTTTCATCCAGCTGTCCTCCCACTGATCTATATAACAATACAAAATATTGTATAAAATATTTTATAAAACAAAATATTGTATAAAACACCACATCAAATCAGGACACCACATGAATATCAGTGATTCTTCAACCAAATGACAGAGATGAATTCCAGAATAAAACTTTGGAATCGTAGTTAGGTTTTTACTTGGATTCTAGTATTCTGAATCTGGATTATTTATTTAGAAATAAACACAGTCATTTTCTTATACATAGGATTTTAATTCACCTAAAGGTTTCTTCCTAAGGAAGTGTGCCATGGAGGAAGAAGAGGTTCCAGCACGCTATGTGGGGGCAATATCCTGACAACATCCAGCTCTGTGCCCACAGGTGTAAGGAAACTTACTTTATGAAAACAATTACAGTTAGATCTGAGGAGGTGATAACAATATGGACAAGGATGTGCATGTACTCCTGCAGTCATATTACCCAGGCTAGAGTTGAAAAGGCTTGAAGCTGTGAAAATACTGGTTACTTTAAGAAAAGGAAATGACATTTTTGGGACATTTGTTCATAAAGCCAATAATTAAAGGAAGAAATTCAGTCCTTTTTGATTTAAAATACTGAAAGAGAAATTTCCTGAAGCTTAGACTTCTTTGTTTTTCTTTTTATTAACATCTCCTGGAGGGTGTGTGTGTGTGTGTGTGTGTGTGTGTGTGTGTGTGTATGTGTGTTGGAAGATGTATTGATGTGGGGGGTGGTTTGGGCTTAATAATTTGGAAAACTCGTAATTGTCTAACACATTCACTATGTCACATCTACTCCCTTTATTTGTCTAAAATGAAACCGTTATATTGTATGTAGTTTTCCCTGAAGGGGCGAGACCTTCCTCATGAGACCATTAGGGCCTCTCAGAAGCTTTCTTCATTATATCCTGGAAAACTTTGCAGCTTTAAGGAAAACTAACCTGTTAGATGTGTGAGTCTCCTCTACACAGTAATATGGACACTAGAATTGACTGGATGTTGACTTAATTTTTATAAACTAATGCTGCCAAAATTGTTTAAATAATATAAGAACAATCTAGAATTCGTATGAGTTATAAATTAATGGATTTAAATTGTGCATATAGTATATTCTACCCTTAACGAATTCTACATAAACATAATATTTATCAAGTAGTTATATGTTAACAAGGGTATATTTCTATTAAAAACATCTTAAGAAAATACTTACAAACATTGTACTTTTATAGGGCTCCGAGTGTCAACTAAATTCTGAACTTTCACTATCTTTTTATTTATATCATTGATTTAAAACTCTATAAATGAATCCATTTACTTTATTGTCAAATAATTTCAGGTACCTTATATGTAATATTCTGGGGCAAGTAAGAAAAATCCTTGAAAAAAGTAATAAATACAAATGGTAGTACAGAAAAAGTAATAAATAGAAACAGGCATGATTATACATTGTGGCAGTCTCATGTGATAGAAATAGTTAACAAAGCAAGATACACTATGTGAATGGCAATATGTAACTTATAAAGAAGGAGTGTCAAAAGCTAGCCTCATGAAATATATTCATATATTTCTCCTGATTGTTTGAGGCACATTTCTGTAGTCTTTCTTCAACTTCTTAGTTGAAATTATTATCTCACTTTCTTACATTCTCATGCACTTTTGTACCTCAGTTATCACATTCTACTTTGTATTATAGTTAGCTATGTAAGAAGCTGTCTGCAATGCTGGATCACATTACGTATTATATTCCTCCCATTGGTAGCACACAATAAATAATTCTTTAAATAGACCAAAATAGCATTTTAAATATTTCTTTTTGGAATATCACTAGAAAACTCCATCGGTAATGTAGTCTTTTTAAACAATGGATTGTCAGGGATGTTCAAATTCTGTCTGGGGAACCATCTTTTTAGGCATTGAATCAGGCTAAGCATTTTTACAATGTTTTTTATGTCCTTTGTTTCTTAAAAACTGAAATATTATATTTAGTTAGACATTAAACTTTGAAACAGAAATTTTCAACTGTGAAATTTGAAAGCTCACAAGGTTCACAAATTCTGATTTAGGCCTTTGATAGCCTCTGAAAAATGTTGGTGTATGATTGACGGGCTTTAGGTTAAAATTTTAATTCTTTTGCAATGGATATCAGAAGGTTGGGTTGGAGGGAGGAAACCAGGAGGTAGGAGACAAGAAAAAAGGCGACAGAAATGTTTAGCTTTGTGTTAACTGCTCATTTGCCTTAAATAAAACCTGAAATGACTTTGGCCTTTAGTAGAAATATCACACTTAAGAAACAAAAAATTACTTTAATGCTGACACTTAGGGACCTTTACATCTGCTCCGTTGCACTCATGGGTATATTTATCTTCTCCTCAAGTGCTTGTATCTTTCTATGCAAGTACATTGGTCATGGATGTTACAGTCATATTTCTTGTACAGACAGTGAAATTTTGCTGAAAGCTAAGGGCTTCTAGAGGTTGAGAAGCTGTCTTACTCTTGTAGCCTCTTTGATACTGATAGAATGTGTATTAATGATTGGTTAAAAGGAATTCATTAGCAGTTATTTTTACATCCCCTAAAGATATGAGCCCATTAGTAAGTTACTTACTACTTTGCAGGATCTTTTGATTTTTAACATAAGCTTCCTAAAATCCTTACCAAATATTGATAAAAACTTTAATTGCAGCACATAGGTGTATACTGGTAGTGAACTTTGCTGAGTAATAGTACTCAAACTTCTACCAAATTTATTGAGTCATATACAATGGAGATGTAAGAGTCATTGTAGGGGGCAAGATTCATTTGGGTTTTGGGAGGATTCTACCATTCAAATGCAGTGCATTTGAAATTTTTTTTTTGAGACGGAGTTTTGCTCTTGTTTTATTTCTGTCAAAGTTATTATTTTTCTTAACATTACCCTGAGATGAGTCAGCATATTTTGAATTGCTGTTTGTTCTTTTTATATTTTGATACACCTTGTTATCTCGAGTTTTACCAATGATACTTGTGTGATCTGTCTTAGAATGTTTACTCCCTGACAGGTGCTACTCCCATTCAAGCTACACACACCTCATGCCTAAGTCCTCAATCTCATTCTGGTAGTTCTTACAAATTAGTTAATCTCTAGTGGGCAAAAATTAAATTAGTTTATGCTGATCCTTCAAATATTCCTCTGTTTATAATATTTGTAACAAGAATTACTTACATGGTGATTACCTATATGCTTACGGTTATGCATATTATCTGTGATGTTTTCTCTAAAGAGAGCAGCTAAGTTTATCAGCAGCACCATTGCTTTAGCCAGACATTCTAACCAGACTTATCATTGCCTTGCTGTTTCTTTTGTGTGTTGAAGTTTTCAAGCATTTCTTTCTGTTCTTTTAGCTCTTTCATTCTTTCCTTCTAGCATCTTGTAGTGCAGGCAGCTTTAGGCTTTACTGGAACTGAACCTTTACATCGATACTGTTAGCTATTTCCCTCTGAGATGCCTACATTCTTCTGAGATGCCTCTGAGATATGTTTATCCTAAGTCATTTGAGGCTTCCCGAAAGAAGTTTGTTGAATAAAAATAGCTCTGAGGACAAAGTTTTGCTTAAAGAAATGTATATAGTTCAGATAGCTTAGGAAAAGTATATAGAATGAGAGAAAAGGAATTCTAACATTCTGAAAATTGAAAGAGAATTAGATTTTTATGAAGGAGATTAAGAGCACTAATTTTAGCAAGAATTGTTCACATACATTTTATTTCTTCTCCTCTTATTCACTCTGAATCTTGAACAATAGTAACAAAAAAATCTTGGATCTGCCCTAAATTTTTCATTATATTTGTTCTTGCAAATAATTTTTGCTGTTAAATTAAATGTCCACGTTTATGTCCTAGTTTTATTCCATTTCTCAGCAATTTTTTTTATAATGCTGGTCTCACTGTTATCGCAGAAACTTCATTTGCTTGCCTTTCCCAACCCCACAGTCAGCTGGGAGCTCTTGCAGAGCCTTTAGCTGCTTCTCTTGACTCTGCTGTACTTTTCCTCTTCCAGATCTCTTAATGTTGAAGTCTGTTCAGGCTCAGTTGTGGATTAGTGTATCTTTGTATGCTCTATCTATAGTTTGTCGTGGATTTGGAAAAATAAATACATACAAACAATATGATATGTAGATTATCAGATTTGAACTTGAACCTAAATTTCTCTTGAGCATTTCGGGCCTATGTAACCAACTGTTTAGTCCTCATCTCCACTTAGCTGTATAGTAGGTATCTACAATTTTATATATTTTATTACACGTATGTCTTACTGTTCATATCTCCTTTTCTTTCACCTCATATCCAAGACATAAATAATTTTTTCTTCCTGCAGAATGCATCTTAAATATGTCCACATTTGTATATCTTTCTGCCATATTAGTAACCCCCCCAAAAAACACCCTTGCCTGGATGTATAGAATAGCTTTCTAATCTTCCAGCCTTCAAGTTTGGTTTCTTTTGAGTTTCTCAATTCAGTGGCTGGAGTAATTTTTTAAAATGCAAATCAAGTTGTATCACTGTACTGTTTAAATTAATTATTGACTTAGGATAAAATTAGAGGCCTTGTAAGTCTGCATGATTTTGCTTTTTTTTTTCTTTTTAAAGCCTTATTCCATACCTTTCTGACACTTAAGGTATTTCACCAAGCTTTTTCATCTTCAGTGCTCACCTCCCTGCTCTGCCTCCCCTCTACCAGTAGACTGTTCTTGTTCGTGGTCAGCACCGTGGACATCAGCTGTCAGCTTGTTAGAAATGCATAATCTCAGCTCAGAATGAACAATTCATTTTGAAGGTGGAGAAGACAGAGATGATGCCCAGGTTATTGACTTAGGCAAACAGGCCCACACCTCCTTTCCTTTCTATACCTATTTAAATTGTTGGCATCAGACTAGATAAAACATCTTCAAGAAAGCCTTCTTGATTTCTCTAATAAAGTGATTATACCTAGTTGTATTCAATTATACCTAGTTTTAATCACCTGGAGGGCTTAGTAAAACACAGATTGCTGGACCCCAGCCCCAGAATTTCTGGTTCACTTGTGCTGGAGGGAAAGACTCAGAATCTGTACTTCTAACAAGTTCCCAGCTAACGCTGATGCTGCAGGTCTGGGGACCCATACTTTAAGAACCAGTGGTACTCTCATAAGCAGTTCTTAGCCTTTGCTGCACAACAGAGTCAACTGGGGGAGGATATTTTTTTAACCCTAACATTTGGATTCTTTACAGTTCTTGTCTAGTATGAATAATGTTACTATGAACGTTTGTGCACAAGCTTATGCATGAGCATATGTTCTCATTTTTCTTGAGTCTCTACCTAAGAGCAGATTTTCTAGGTGAACTGGTTACTCAAGGTTTAACTCTGAGGATCTGCCAAAATGTTTCCCAGTATGGCTGCACTATTACATGTTCCCACCAGCAGTGTATGAGTTTTCTAATTTCTACATTTATGGCAATGCCTGTTATTACCTGTAATAAAGACAGGTAATGCCTGTTATTACCTTATAATAAAGATAATCATGCTAGGATGTGGGAAGCAATATCTCATTGCAGATTTGATTTGCATTTTTCTGATGACCAGATATTTTGAGCAATTTTATGTGCCTATTAGCCATTTGTATGTCTGTTAAGATCTTTCTACCACTTAAATATGATCAGTGATCAGTGTTCTATTATTGAGCTGTAAATGTATAATCTTGATAGAATACCTTTATCAGATAAATGATTGACAAACATTTTTTCTGTTCAGTGGTTTGTATCTATATTTTTTTGATGTTCTTTGAAACACAGAACTTTAAAATTTTGAAGTCCAGTCTTTGGTTGCTTATGTTTTAGTAAAGTATCTAAGAAGCTATTGGCAAATCCAAGGTCAGAAATTTTGCCCTGATGTTTTCTCTAATAGTTTTTAGCTTTTATATTACATTTAGGCCTACGGTATATTTTTAGGAAATTTTCGTATTGGTTGTGAGGTAGGTAGGGGTCTAATTCTATACTTTTGCATGTTCAATTGCACCATTTGTTGAAATGACCGTATTTCCCGCATTGCATTGCTTTGTCACTGTTGTTGAAGCAAATTATAATTGGGATGGTTTATTTCTAGATTTTCCGTTCTATTCCATTGAGACATATAACATGCTCATGCCAGAACCACGTTCTTAATTACTTTTACTTTGTGATAAGTTTTGAAACCAGGAAGTATAAGTCTTCAAAGTTTACTTATCTATTTATTTTTTTGAAACAGAGTCTCACTTTGTCACTCAGGTTGGAGTACAGTGGCATGATCTCAGCTCACAGCTGCAACTTCCTCCTCCCAGGTTCGAACAATTTTTGTGTTTCAGCCTCCTAAGTAGCTGACATTACAGACATGCACCACCATGCCTGTCTAATATTTGTATTTTTAGAAGACATGGGGCTTTGCCATGTTGCTCAAGCTGTATTCTTTTTTTTTTTTAGGATTATTTCAGCTTGCCAGCTTCCTTGAATGTCTATGTGAGTTTTAGAATCACTGTAATAATTTCTTCAGATAATTCAACCAAACTTCTGGCTTCTTAGATGTCAGTGATTCTGTAGATCAATTTGGGAAGTATTACTATCAGCAATATTAAGTCATCTGATCTACATACATGGGGTGTTATATCAGTTTTCTAGAGCTGTCATATCAAAGTACCATAAATTGGGCGGCTTGGGAAATAGAGACTTGTAGTCTTATAATTTTGGAGGCTAGACTTCTAAGATTGAGGTGTCATCAGGGGCATATTCCTCTGAAGGTCCTCAGGAAGAATCTCTTCCAGTTCTCTCTCCTGATACTTCCTTAAATTGTGCCAACGTAACTCCATTCTTCACATCGCATTCCTCTGTGTATATGTACGTATCCAAATTTTCCTTTTTCGTAAGAAGAAAGTCATATTGGATTAACTGCAAACAATAATATGACCTTATCTACACCAGTAATATCCTCAAAAACTCTATTTCCAAATAAGCTCATATGTTGAAGTACTGAGAGTTAAGGCTTCAGGATATCAGTGGGGTGGGGGACACTATATATAACCTATAACATACCTTTCCTTTTATTTAGATCATCTTTAATTTGTCTCAACAATATTTTATGGTTTTCAGAGAATGGATTTTTTTACTTGTTTTTATTTTTTAGTAGACTTTATTATTTCAGCAGTTTTATGTTTATAGAAAAATTGAATAGAAAATAGAGTCCTGTATACCCCTCAAATGCCCCCCTCCCCAGGTTTCTCTATTATTAACATCTTGTGTTAGTATTGTAAAATTTTTTATAATTGATGAGCTAATACTGATACATTATTATTAACTGAAGCACATAGTTTACATTGGCCTTTGCTCTGTATTGTATATTCCGTTGGTTTTGACAAATATATGACACGTATTCACCATTATTGTATTATATAGAATAATTTTACTGCTCTAAAAATTCCCTGTGCTCCACCTGTTCATGTCTCTTTCGTCAACTTCATCCCCAAACCTCTGCAGCCCAATGATGTTTTTACTGTCTTCATAGCCTTTTCCGGAATCTTATATAATTTGAGTAATACAGTATGTAGTCTAAAAATTGGCATCTTTCACTTGATTTACACTTAAGGTTCTTCCATGTCTCTTTGTGGCTTAGTCCATTGCTATTGCCAGATTGGATGGTTGCTGCTAAGTTTTGGCAATTATGAACTAAGCTGCCAGAAACCTTTCTGTGAAGGATTTTGTGTGGAGTACAGGTGGCAAAAGCAGACATCCTTGTCTTGTTCCCATCTTAGGAAGGAAAGATTTCGTCTTTCATCATTACGTGGGATGGTAGCTGCAGAATTTTTAGAGATGCCCTTTATCAGGTTGAGGAAGTTACCTTCTGTTCCTAGTTTTAGTGATTTTAATCATGCCTTCACGATTAGTGGAATTTTGTCAAATGCTTTTGCTGTGTCTATTGACATGATCATGTGGTTTCTGTTTTTTATTCTATTAATATGATATATTAAATGATGCTTGGATATAAACCAAGCTTACATACATGGAACAAATCCCAGTTGAACATGATGTATAATCATCTCTTTTACCAGATTTGATTTGCTAGTATCTAATTGAGGATATTTGCATTGATACTCATAAAATACATTGGGCTACAGCAGTATTTTTTTCTTGTGATATCGTTGTATGGTTTTGTTATCGGTGCAATCCTGACTTAATTGAATGAGTTAGAGAGTGTTTATTTCTCTTCTATTTTTTGGAAACAATTGATATTAAATCTTTAAAATTTGGGAGAACCCAGCAGTGAAGCTATGTATGCCTGGATGTTTCTTAGTAATTAAAGTTTTATATTAGTTTAACCTCTGTTCTTACTATAGGTCTATTTGGATTTTCTATTCTTCATTTTAGTAATTTGTGTCTTTTTTCTTTTTTCTTGATCGATCCAATTAAAATTTTGTCAATATCTGATCGTTATAAATAACTAGGCTTATGGATTCATTGATTTTCTCTAAAGCTTTTCTCTCCTCCATTTCAGATTCTGCTCCATCCTTTATAGTTTCCTTCCTTCTCATTGGTTAAGCTTTGATTTTTCTCTTCTTTTTTCTGGTGACTAAGCTGAAAAGTCAGGTTTTTCATTTGAGCTATTGCTTCTTTCTAATATAGGAGTTTACAGCTATAAATGTCACTTTAGACATTGTATTAGCTGCATTTTATTGGGGCTTGCTTGTAAGGGATGAGTCATGTTTCTAACTGCTTTCAAGATTCTCCTATAATCCTAGCACTTGGCATTTTATCTTTGTTTTTGTCTTTCCAATATTTTTCTGTGATGTGCCTGTGTGGATCTCTTTGCATTTATGCTATTTGGAGTTTGTTGTATCTCTTAAATTTGAAGATTAATAATTTTCATCAAATTTAGTAAGTGTTCAGAAATTATTACTTCGAATATTTTACTACTTGTAAATCTCCTCGCTGACTATTTCTGTTATGCATATATTGATTTGCTATGTGAGACACCACATTTCTCTGAGCATGTGTTAATAGTTCTTCCCTTTTTCCTTTTTATTCTTTTAGTATACTTTTTCTGTATGATGTTTGTAATTTTTCTATTCAAGCATCTCTACCATAAAACTTAGTAAAAATGCAATTACATGTGGTTTTCCAAAACACTTGTACCAACTTAACACAATCACATGCTATAACACAGCCTTTTGCTACAAGTCATCACCAACATGTGGTATTGATACTTGCTTAAGCAATGAGTGTCAACTAGTATCTTATTGCTTACTTAATTGGCATTTTCCTATTATAAATAAGATCGAATGTCTTTTCACAGATTTGTTTTTTATTAATATATCTTTTGTAAAATAGCTTTTTTCCCATGTTTTTAAAAACATGTTTGGCTTAGAAGGTTTTCCTTTGGATACTGATTATAGATTCTGTGTTGCTATATGAGTTGCAAATGTCTTTTCTCAATTTATGTTTTCTTTCTTCACTATTCCTTTTTGTATCTTAAATCTCTCATTTGGGTGAACCTTGCTATGTTTTGGAATATATCAATTAATTGTTTCTTGTTTTTTGGATTTTTTTAAGTGCAAATCTTTTGGCTTATTTCTTCCTGTTTCTTTATTTTCTCTCTCTCCATCAGAGTTTGTTCTTTTGAAGACATTACTTTTTATTGAAGACATTACTCCCCTATCTTCTAGATTCCATTATTGCTGTTGAGAAGTCTGACATTAACTTAATAGTTTGTTAATGTTTTCATTGACTCTCATTCTTTTTTTATTGCATTTTAGGTTTTGGGGTACATGTGAAAAACATGCAAGATAGTTGCATGGGTACACATGTGGCAGTGTGATTTGCTGCTTTCCTCCCCTTCACCCATATCTGGCATTTCTCCCCATGCTTTCTCTCCCCAACTCCACCTGCCACTGTCCCTCCCCTATTCCCCCCAATAGACCCCAGTGTGTAGTGCTCCCCTCCCTGTGTCCATGTGTTCTCATGTTCATCACCCGCCTATGAGTGAGAACATGTGGTATTTCATTTTCTGTTCTTGTGTCAGTTTGCTGAGAATGATGTTCTCCAGGTTCACCCATGTCCCTACAAAGAACATGAACTCATCATTTTTGATTGCTGCATAATATTCCATGGTGTATGTATGCCACATTTTCCCAGTCCAGTCTATCATCGATGGGCATTTGGGTTGGTTCCAGGTCTTTGCCATTATAAACAGTGCTGCAATGAACATTCGTGTGCATGTGTCCTTACAGTAGAACAATTTATAGTCCTTTGGATATATACCCAGTAATGGGATTGCTGGGTCAAACGGACTTTCTATTTCTAGGTCCTTGAGAAATCACCACACTGTCTTCCACAATGGTTGAACTAATTTACACTCCCACCAGCAGTGTAAAAGTATTCCTATTTCTCCACATCCTCTCCAGCATCTGCTGTCTCCAGATTTTTTAATGATCGCCATTCTAACTGGTATGAGATGATATCTCAATGTAGTTTTGATTTGCATTTCTCTAATGACCAGTGATGATGAACATTTTTTCATATGTTTGTTGGCCTCATGTATGTCTTCTTTTGTAAAGTGTCTGTTCATATCCTTTGCCCATTTTTGAATGGGCTTGTTTGTTTTTTTCTTGTAAATCTGTTTGAGTTCTTTGTAAATTCTGGATATCAGCCCTTTGTCAGATGGGTAGACTGCGAAAATTTTTTCCCATTCTGTTGGTTGCCGATCCACTCTAGTGACTGTTTCTTTTGCCGTGCAGAAGCTGTGGAGTTTCATTAGGTCCCATTTGTCTATTTTGGCTTTTGTTGCCAATGCTTTTGGTGTTTTGTTCATGAAGTCCTTGCCTACTCCTATGTCCTGGATAGTTTTGCCTAGATTTCCTTCTAGGGTTTTTATGGTTCCAGGTCTTATGTTTAAGTCTTTAATCCACCTGGAGTTAATTTTAGTGTAAGGTGTCAGGAAGGGGTCCAATTTCTGCTTTCTGTGCATGGCTAGCCAGTTTTCCCAACACCATTTATTAAACAGGGAATCCTTTCCCCATTGCTTGTTTTTGTCAGGTTTATTCAAGATTGTATGGTTGTAGATATGTTGTGTTGCCTCCGATGCTTCTGTTCTGTTCCATTGGTCTATATCTCTGTTTTGATACCAGTACCATGCTGTTTTGATTACTGTAGCCTTGTAGTATAGTTTGAAGTCTGGTAGTGTGATGCCTCCCACTGTGTTCTTTTTACTTAGAATTGACTTGACTATGCGGGCTCTCTTTTGGTTCCATATGAAGTTTAAGGTGTTTTTTTCCAGTTCTGTGAAGAAGGTCATTGGTAGCTTGATGGGGATAGCATTGAATCTGTAAATTACTTTGGGCAGTATGGCCACTTTCACGATGTTGATTCTTCCTAACCACAAACATAGAATGTTTCTCCATCTGTTTGTTTCCTCTCTTATTTCGTTGAGGAGTGGTTTGTAGTTCTCCTTGAAGAGGTCCTTTATGTTCCTTGTTGGTTGTATTCCTAGGTATTTTATTCACTTTGTACCAATTATGAATGGCAGTTCATTCTTGATTTGGCTCTCTTTAAGTCTGTTATTAGTGTATAGGAATGCTTGTGATTTTTGCACGTTGATTTTGTATCCTGAGACTTTGCTGAAGTTGCTCATCAGTTTCAGGAGATTTTGGGCTGAGAGGATGGGGTCTTCTAGATATACTATCATGTCGTCTGCAAATAGAGACAATTTGGCTTCCTCCTTTCCTATTTGAATACCCTTTATTTCTTTTCCTTGCCAGATTGCTCTTCTTAGAACTTCCAGTACTATATTGAATAGGAGTGGTGAGAGAGGGCATCCTTGTCTAGTGCCACATTTCAGAGAGGGCATCCTTGTCTCGTGCCACATTTCAAAGAGAATGCTTCTAGTTTTTGCCCATTCAGTATGTTATTGGCTGTTGGTTTGTCGTAAATAGCTTTTATTACTTTGAGATACGTTCCATCATACTAAGTTTATTGAGGGTTTTTAGCATACAAGGCTGTTGAATTTTGTCAAAGGCCTTCTCTGTGTCAATTGAGATAATCATGTGGTTTTTGTTTTTGGTTCTGTTGATGTGGTGAATTACAATTATAGACTTGAATATATTGAACCAGTCTTGCATCCCCGGGATTAATGGTACTTGATCATGATGGATAAGCTTTTTGATGTGCTATTGCAATCGGCTTGCCAGTATTTTATTGAAGATTTTTGCGTCTATGTTCATTATGGATATTGGCCTGAAGTTTTCTTTTCTTGTTGAGTCTCTGCCAGGTTTTGGTATCAGGATGATGTTGGTTTCATAAAATAATTTGGGAAGGATTTCTTTAAGAGTGTTGAATATTGGCCCCCACTCTCTTCTGGCTTGTAGGGTTTCTGCTGAGAGATCTGCTGTGAGTCTGATGGGCTTCCCTTTGTGGGTGACCCGACCTTTCTCTCTGGCTTCCCTTAGCATTTTCTCCTTTATTTCAACCCTGGTGAATCTGACGATTATGCACCTTGGGGTTGCTTTTCTTGAGGAATATCTTTGTGGTGTTCTCTGTATTTCCTGGACTTGAATATGGCCTGCCTTGCTAGGTTGGGGAAGTTTTCCTGGATAATATCCTGAAGAGTATTTACAAGCTTGGATTCATTCTCTTCGTCACATTCAGGTACACCTATCAAACTTAGATTAGGTCTCTTCATGTAGTCCCACATTTCGTGAAGACTTTGTTCATTCCTTTTTGCACTTTTTTTTCTCTAATCTTGGCTTCTCGTTTTATTTCATTGAGTTGCTCTTCGACTTCTGATATCCTTTCTTCTGCTTGGTCAATTCGGCTGTTGAAACTTGTGCATGCTTCGCTAAGTTCTCATGTTGTGTTTTTCAGCTCCGTCAATTCACTCATATTCCTCTCTAAGTTGTCCATTCTTATTATCATTTCATCAAATATTTTTTCAAAATTCTTAGTTTCTTCACATTGAGTTAGAACATGTTCTTTTAGTTCATGGAAGTTTCCATTACCCACCTTCTGAAGTCTGATTCTGTCATTTTGTCACACTCATTCTCCCTCCAGCTTTGTTCCCTTGCTGGTGAGGAGTTGTGGTCCCTTGTAGGAGGCGAGGTGTTCTGGTTTCAGGTGTTTTCCTTTTTTTTGTGCTGGTTTCTTCCCATCTTTGTGGATTTATCCACCTGTCATCTGTGTAGTTGCTGATTTTCAGATTGGGTCTCTGAGTGGATGTCCAGATTGTTGATGATGAAGTTATTTCTGTTTGTTAGTTTTCCTTCTGATAGTCTGGCCCCTCTACTGTAGGACTGCTAATGTCCACACCAGGCCAAGCTTGCCTGGGGATCACCTGCAGCAGCTGCAGAATAGTAAGGGTTGCTACCAGTTTCTTCTTCTGCTATCTTTGTCCCAGAATGATGCCCACCAAATGGCAGTCTGATCAGTCCTTTGCGAGGTAACTCTGGATATACAGGGTCAGGGAGCTGCTTGAGGAGACGGTCTGTTCTTTATAGGAGCTCAAGTGCTGAACTGTGAGCTCTCTTGTTCATTCAGAGCTGCTAGGCAGGTATGTTTAAGTCTGTTTCAGCAGAACTCATAAACCCCCTTTTTCTCCCCAGGTGCTCTGTCTTGGGGAGTTAAGGCTTTATTTATGAGTATGCATTGTGCTGCTGCCTATTTCTTTTTCAGGGCTGTCCTGCCCAGCAAGGAGGCAGCCTAGTCACTGCCTGCAGAGGCTTTGCTGAGCTGCTCTGTGTTCTGCCCTGCTGCTGTGGGCTCCGCCCTGCTGCCATGTGTATTTTTCTGCAGTCCTGTTTATATGAGTGTGGTTAGAACTGCCTTGGCAATGGTGGCCCACCTCTGTAATGGCGGACTGTTTCTGTTATGGCAGGTTGCCTCTGCAATGGCAGGCTGCGTCAGCAATGGCAGACTACCTCCGTAGGGGTGGAGTGCCTTGGTAATGGCGGATGCCCCTCCCCCACAGAGCTGGACCATCATGGATTTAGCTGTGCTTGCCGTGAAACTCTCAATCCCGAGTGTTTCCAACTGGTGTTTTTTTTGTTTGTTTGTTTTTGTGGGCATAGGACCCACCGAGCCTGATCACCTGGCTCCCTACCTCAGAGCCCTTTTTTTTTAAGTTGCACAGTTGACTCTCTCCCAGGTGTTCCAGTTGCCTGCTGAAAGGGTGCCAGGGTCTGTGTGATTTCCCATGTGGCAACCCACTGCACTGGTTGAAATAACGTCACTGCCCAGGAATCTCCTGGCCTGGCTTTATGTTTCATTCCCATTTAATCAGATGAATGTGCTAATCTGCCTTCCTGGATCTCCAATTGCCAGTTTAACAGGGCAACTAGACCAGTGTATTTTGTATGAAGAGCTGCTGCACTGTGGTGCCGGCCGAAACAGCCGCGCCAGCTGAAGCAGCCACGCCAGCCAAAACAGCCATGTTGGTAACATGTGGGGCTCCTCCACCTGTGAATCTCCTGGTCTGTGGGCAATAAAGATCCATCTGGAAATGTGGCATCCACTCACCCTCTGCACTTTTACTGGGAGCTGCAATCCTGAGCTGCTCCTACAGCACCATCTTAAATCTAATTCTGACTCTCATTCTTAATAGAAAATTTTATTGTATTTTACATTTTACTAAAGGTAATAGACAATACCATAATCTTAAATTGGTATTAGATAGAAAATATCTGCTTCCTGAAAGATTTTTAGTCTGTTTCTGATGAGGATCAGAGATGCTACTGACAAGTTTAATCTTTTTCATGATCATTAGATTAATGTGAAAGATTTAGCTTCAACTTCTGACATTTCTGGAAGACCTATTTTTTAGTATCCAGATCTGTAATTCATTATGTCTTAAGGCAGACCATTTTATGCTTTATATTTTCCTTGCCTTGTATCACTGCTAAAGTATAAACTCTGTATTTGTTGTTATTTTAAGCTTCAGAAATTTCATGAAACCAGTAGTATAGTTCATGCAGAGGCTTAGTTGTATCTGATGAAACACGATTTAGATGCCATACTTCTAAATCTTAAAAATTTTACAAGAAAAAATCCAGTGCAAAGACAAAGGATAGGAATTGTTAAAACTGTTTATAATAAATAAAGTTAAAATAAATTATTCCTTAGTATAGATTAGGAAAAGAACTATGATAAGATTTGGTATTCTATTTCAGATGCTCTGATACATTCTTGCTGCTGCATTTAGTTCTTAACATGCAATAAAAATTAATTGCCTTTGTTTATACACTCCCCTTCAGTTAAGGAAAATAAAATTGCCAAAATATTAACTTTGAATTTGTGAAAATGTAACCATTCCCCCTGAGCGACCATTTAAAGTATGCCTTTAGGTGTATTGTTGAGCAAATGTCTGGTTTCATTATTTATTCTTTGAATTGAGTAGGAGGAAAGGATAGTTTTATTTTTCCATTTCAATCATCACAATATTTTGGTTTGGTATGGAAGTCAATGATTTGGAAAGAATAAGAATAAGTAAGGGGAGAAGTTCTGCAGTGAAAGTAGTATATGAGCGATAACGGGTTTGTGGGAATTATTAAACACGTTGCTGTAGGAAATAAGAACATGCTTGGACCAAAAAGGTTCTGGGGAACTGAATATATGCCACTTATCTAATGTAACTCTTTCCCAAACTTTGACTTGAACATACATGTTAACATATATATATATGATATAATTAAGATACATACACACAGACACAAACTTTCAGGTTTGTTTGTTATTAAAGCTCTTCATATATCTATATGAGGAAGAATGTTTTTCTCCTATCCATATCATTCAGTTTATGCTATTGTACAATCAGATTGACTCTTTTATGTCATTATAGTCTCTTTATTTTAACATAAATGCTCTAGTTAAATATATGCATAAATTCTATATATATATATATGTTTCTGAAAATGAAGGATTGAAGAATTAATCTTTTAAAGTACAAGTTTACATGTTAACAGTAATTCAACCAGAAACAAGTGGAATGCCAGAAACATAAATGAAAAGATCCTTAACAGAACAGTTTTGTTTTTCCATTTCTATATAAAGAAGTTTGTTTTACAAGCAAAGTAACAAATGGCTTAAAACAATCTTCTTGTTGCTAGGCTCTCAGTACCTAAACAGACCTTATACTTTTTAGGTTTAAACATAACAAACTGAAACATTATAAAGATGCTTAGTAAAATAGGAAGGTGAATCATCTCAAAAATTAGAATTTCACTTTCCTGGTAAATGTCCTTGATATTGTATACAATAAATACTGATTTCTTTTTTAAATTTTTTCCCTTTTTAACTCTTCTCTTAAGTAAAACAAACTCTCTATGATAATTAATCTTTTAAAAAATACAACACTTCTTAAAATAGGTTCTTAGAATTTGACTCATTTTCTAATTGTTGTAAGTAGACTATTTCATTTTGAAGTGTTTTAAAATTATTTATATCAGGTAATAAATGTGAGTTTGATGATTTGTTGGATTATACAATGTGAAGTATAATTTAAAAATAGATTGAAGTGTTTGATTCAAATATTAGAGGAATCTTACTAAGTAGTACAGATATAGTGGTAAATAATACTGAGAAATGAGCTTAGAACTATTCTTTCAGAAGACTTAAGTGACTTTCCAGTTTCTATTTTTCAATGGCTAGGATATTTGGGACAAGTCACATTCCATTTGAAAACTTCTTTGTTTCCCCACTCATGTAATGACAGATTCCTTTCTGGCACAAGACATTTGGAAACATAAGGGCCTGATATTTGTGTGTATGTGTGTAGTTTGTAAGTGGGGAACAGGATGCTGTTATTGAATATGTTAAATTAAAAAGTAGGATTAAATGTCACATTGTAGTTTTCATTTTATATGGTGTGTGTATATGTGTTTGATGAGGGGATTCAGTTTGAATAAAATAGTGCCATGATCAAGATGCAGATAAATGTATTAAGAAGACAGTGTAAAAACAAATGGAAATTTGGCTTGGATAGATGTACTTAAGGAAATGAAGGGTCCATTCATTTACTCTGCAAGCCTTGGTTTATTATTTATTTTTTCCTTAAAAGTCTGTGTCAAAAGTCAAGGTTAAATTCTACTGGAAGTGTTAAGCAGATTATGAAATATCAAAGTCATAAATGCTTTAGAAACTATATGGAATAAAACTGCAAAATCAACTGGGAAAAGTTATGGAAAACTTAGCAAGAAACAATAATAAACAGTATATATATTCTCAACACATCAAAATGAAAGAGATTTCCAGAATACCCATATATTTAAGAAGTTTAACTATTTGTATCAAAACAATACTATATATATATATATATATATATATATATATATATATATATTCATTTTGATACATCTGAAAATAAAATAATGAGGTGGCATTTCAGTAATATTAGTAAAAAAATATTTGCCCCTTGAAATTTGAGATTTTTCTTCTAGAGTATAGATGTATAAAATTTCAGGAAAAAGATGTAATATTTATAAGTAATCAAAGAAGAATTTTACTAATTCTAAATAACAAGTACAATAACTAAACAAATATCTGTAATATTGATGTTTGATACTACCTTTTTCATTTATCTTCATTTTAAAAAGTTGGATTTCTATTGACAGAACATTTGTATTAACGTCTGTTAGTGAAATGTGTTCCAATTTATCTGCTTCTGGTATATGCGGTATTATACTTGAGTGTGCCTGTGTGTGAATGTATAGTAGAAAAATTACTACCCTTACTAAAAGTAACAAATATTTACAAAAGATCTAATTGTGCATGTTTGCTTGTAACCAGATCCATTTTTAATATTATAAGTACATGTTTAATTGATAACATAAAATGAAGAAAGTGGGCAAATTATAAGTATACAGATCAATACATTTTTACAAATAAAACACACACATGTAACCAGAACCATGTTCAAGAGCCAGAACATGACAATGTGCCTGCTTCTTTCTGGTTACTACCACAAAGACAAGCACACCCCTGCCTTATTCTAACTCTATAGATGTATTTTGCCTGCTTTTACGTTTTCTATTAACACAATTATATAATATATACATTATTACGTCTTTTCAGCATTGTGTCTGAGAAGAATTAGTGCTGTCATTGCTTGCAGTTGAGTTGATTACATTTTTGTTGTATAGTTTCCATTATGTAAATTACACTGCAATTTATTTTTCCATTCTTCCATAGTGAGTATTTAGGTTATTCCCACTTTTATGTTATGAATATGCTGTTATAAACACATGTACGTGTACTTTACAGAGCATATGCAACTCATTCTGTTACATATATACCTCAAATCTTGTTTTCTTACTAGATTTTTTCAGGTCATAATTATATGATTTTGGTATGATGATCATCTGAAAAAATAAATTATTGTGATTCTTTCTAAGATTTATAGTTCTAATATTACCTTCTCTGATGTACTCATGGTCTATACCAACCAAATAAAATGCAGATTTAATTCAGGTTTTTTTCTCCCAATCTTAATATTATTTACTTTTTTGATAGCATATCTATTGATAGTGGGGTTCTGTCCTGTACAGTGTAGGCTAGTTGGCAGATCTCTGGCCTCTACCAATGAGATGTTCCTGTGAGTAGCAACTTCCTCATACACACAGTCATGATCAGAATTGTCTCCAGAAGGGACAAATGACCTAGGCAGGGAGAGGAGAAATCACCCTCCATTAGGAGTCACTGGGATGAAATTTCCAGAAAAATTAATAAGTAATAGTGATGAAAGTTCACGAACAAATTCTTTTAAAAATTTCTGAAGACAAATGTGATTATGAACTTGTAATTTTCAAAAATAACCAATTCCAAAAGAACAATGTTTAGTTACTCTAGATTTCAAAATCCTTTGTCATCAGCTGTTGCTGCCTTCTGTTCTCTTCACAGATATCACAAATTCCTATTTCATTAGGTAATTTGAATACTGACAATTCTATTACATGATATTGGGCTTAAATAATAACAAAATAAATTTATATTCCTGGATCTATCATTTACTAATTTTATGATCAAAAGTGAGCTGGTTTGTCTCTGTAATTCTCTGTTCTTCCAGCTGTAGAACAGTTTTGCCACTAGCTTGTAGAATTATGGCAGTGAAGTGTAATTCTGTATGCAAGATATATAAAGCCTTGGGATATGAAAAACAACACTAATGAATTTATTAGTTAATAGAATGAAATATAATTGTTACAATGCCATCGACGTTTAGCTTTAATTCATTTATAAGCTTGCAGAAAAGCTCTGCTGTGTTAATAAATTGGCCTGTGATGGATACACTTGTCAGAAGAGTGAGAAATAGCCTTATAGGGTAGTGGGTTAACAGTGATCCACTGCTAGAGAATACAGATGAAACCATAAAAGAAAATAAGGAGTTGTAGGGGCCAGGAGAGGAGGTAATTGACTTAATAGTGAAATGTAGTAAACAATTCAGATGTAATAGATTTGTAATCTTCATTCCCTATTATTTTTAATATAATGAGTGTAAGGTAATTTAGTTTTAATGGTAGCTGTGTTTGACAATGGCTTCACAAAACTCTTTAATGATCGGCTCTTGTGAAAATTTAATGATTGGCTCTTGTGAGTAGTTACTGTGGAAACACATAAGTAATATATATATATAAATTAACACATAAGTTATATATATATATATAAATGTGCTTTTTTCCCCTTCAAAACTGGTCATTAGAAATCGAAGTTCTTTATAACAGCTGTCTGGCCACAAAATGTCTCTGGATTATCAAAACATCTTAAAACCGAAGTTTAAAACATATTCATTATTCTATAACAATAAAAATAATGAGGACCGTTCCTTCTCAGAATTGTCTTTTTAAGCTTATCTATTGGAGTGGTCCATGAACATAAAATGTGTCTATGCAATAAGCATCTAGAAGTAATCATTCTGTCTACTGTCCACTTCATTTGATTTATGTCAATATGACTTTTAATTATGGAGGTTTTTCTCTTATGTCATATTATGCATAATAATAGCATTCAGGAAAATAATTAATTGATGTATATGAACCTGATGTTTTTCATTATAAAACTGGGATTTAATAAACTTTAATAATGTATATTATTGGTATCTAAGAGCAATATGATAACACAACAGACAAGTTTAAATATATGTCAAGTCAAGGAATGCAAGCATGACATTTTAAAAACACTTTTTCATATTGAATATAAAAATAAAGAAAACAAACACATTATTATCAGTAAGTCAGTCAGTCATTCAACTAATATTTAATGAGCAATTACAGTGTGGGCATTTAATTATTCTACGTATGTATGAAATAGACCACATCCTAGTACTCAAAGAGATTCTATTCTAGGGATAAAAACAGACAATGTGTAAATGAAAAAAAAATTGTGTACACTGTGAGGTCAGACTTTAAGACAACTAAATTAAGTGTCATAAAAATAAAATAATTTATAAAAGGAAGATTGCAAGTGAAATGCATAAGGTGTTTTAGGTAAAGGGATAAAGAGAAGACTTTTGAAAAAAAAAAAACAATCACTTTGAATTGAGGACTAAATTACATAAGGAGTTGAGCCACGTAAATATTTGGGGAAAAAATTCCAGGCAGACAAAATGGATGTGTCAAAGGACCTGAAATGGAAGCATGTTTGGAGAATTCAGGGAATGGAAAGAAGGGAGTAAAACTGGAACACTTCAAACTGGGGGAAGAGTGGGAAATGGAAAAGATACTATGTGCAAAATCACAGCCTGAAGCTGTCATTACTTCAGCACTAGTAGAATATATCCCACTATTAAGCCACGAATAAGGAGACTGTGACCTCAATCATCCACTTACAAAAGCACAGAAACATAAAAGGACTTTAAAATAAGGTTAAGTGATTAATAATAATAATATAAATATAATGTAATAATTTAAATGAAAAGGAATGGAAATATTATTACTATTAAATTAAGTTGTATTCTGTCACTAAATATATCACGTTTTTAATCAGTCTAAAAGAGAAGCAAATCATAATGCATGCCTTTCTCGGCCGTTTTTTTCTTTTGAATAAGGATGAAGCCTTCTTGTCAGGTACAGTGGTAAATTAGTCATTGGCAACACTCAGATTACCATTTAGGACATACCTGTTTCGGGATCTGGTATGAGGAAAAGAGGTCACTTTAATTAAACAATTTTTTTTTTGCCTAATCTAAATATTTTTTTTTTAAATCTGGGGTCTGCTAACAAGGAATCAGGATTGAACAAAATAGTTGTTGAGTGGACAAACAAGAAATCTGCCAATTCATATTGCTTAATTTACTGAAATTGACAAGTTTTTCATTCAGTTGCAAAGGTAGGTTTATGAACCAGTAAGCAATAATGAATGCAGCTCCAAATAGACAATTACTTACTGAATTCTGAAATTAACTGTTACTAAAGGTTGGGTTGAAAAAAATGATTTAATCCATTTTGAAATTATACCTTATTATGTGTATTTTGCTTCAAAGCATCCCTTTTATTCATCTGTATGTAAACATTTAGTACAATCTTTCAGCATCTTTCCACTATTTTTGAACCTGAAATCTAGTACTATTTAAAAATGTTATGTAATCTTATTGTATAATAAGAAATGGACTCCTTTTGCTATCAGGTTTCTCGGAATGAGTAAAAAATTGGTTTTTACATTCAGTGTCATTCATCAGTATTTAAATCACCCTCATTAATTGTTTGAGTGGTATTTCAAGAATATTAAACTATAAACCATCTCCACATCTCCACAAATAATTTTATAAGTTTACAAATTATGCATACAGTTTTTGGAATGAACACTCACTTTATATGAAATCCATTTAAGTATTCTGTAAGTCTGTGGACCTCAGGATAAGAATCTTAGTGTAAATTAATATTTGAAAAAAAATCTCCTTTCTATTCAATTCATTCAGCTGATTTTAATTAGCTGGATCCCAAAATGTCATAGTTCTATCTAAAATCACATATCAAATACTTTTGTGGATAAAGCTATCAGTTCATAAGACTAGACTCCATATAATCTCAGATTAAGATCCTTTTTCATCACATAGAGCACTGTTATGTTTTAATAATTATTTTTTTGCAAGTACTTGAAAAGTGGTAAGTTTTAATGACAAAATCAGTTCTATTTATACTCCTTCTTGCTGTCCATGCCCTACTGAAGTTAGTTGGCCTTTGTTTTCAACAAGAATAAGTAATTCATCTCATATATTTTTGTGAAAAAATATAACTCTGTCTTCCTCACATCTAGCATGTAAATATGGTCCTTACCATAACAAGAAGTATGATATGTACACTTTGAGAATTCAATAATGCATTCATGCTCTCTCCTATCAAAGTCTTATTTCAGACCTAAACTATTTGAGAAAGACAGTCTCATAAATTGTTAAAAATCAGTAAATATCATGCTGTGTCTCCATAAAATAAGATACTTGGAATCTCATCTCACTGTCCAAAGATATATACCTAAACTGAAATGACCTTTATCAGTGTTAATAGATTTTATAGAATAATAATACAAGAAATGTTAAATTTTGAATAGTGATTTTGTGTTCTTGATAACATGTGGTCCCAGACAAATGTGCCTTACAGAGAATTCCAGAAATGTTTGTATCTCTCTCTACAGATTTATTTATACATTTTATCAGATAAGAAAAATAAGGCAACTGAAAGTTTTCTTTATTTATTTTAGTTAAGAAGGAAACTCAGTGCCAAATTGTGTGCTTATCTATTATCAGTCCATCTCAAACACCTAAACACCAGCTGTTCTTGATCTGTATTCTGTTTAATCTCTTAGATACCACCTTTAAAATTACTTTCGGGAGCCATTTCAGCATCCGTAGACAACATGTGCACATTTTTAAAGCACTTTGATATTTTGTGTATTCTGAGAACTAAGACAACATACAGAATGTCCATAGTTTTTTAGATTCCTCTTTGCATAAGGGCATACACACAGATGTGTACCTGCTTGAATACTTGTGTGTTTGTATGCACATATTCATATACAATTGACCCCCTTAAACAATACAAGAAATTCACAAATAACTTTTGACTGCTCAAAACCTCAACTGTTGGCCGAAGCCTTATCTGTAACAGTCAACTAACACATAATTTGTTTGTTACATGTATTATACACTGCATTTATGACAAAGTATGCCAGAGAATACAAAATATTAAGAAAATCATTAAAGAAGAGGAGGTGTATTTACTGTTCATTAAGTGAAAGTAGATCATCTTAAAGGTCATCACAATGAGTAGACTGAACAGGAGGAGGAAGTGTATGGTCGTTTTTTTCTGTCTTGGGTAGCAAAGGCAGAAGAAAATAGCATATAAGTGGACCCACAAAGTTTAAACATGTGTTGTTCAAGAGTCAACTGTATATTAGAGCAGGGAAAATGGAGAAACCACAAAAACAGTAAATAAAAGCAAAGTAAGTCATGCATACTTCTTATTGTGTTTCAGATGCTAAGATTACTTACTTTAATGTTAGCAATGATGCTTTGAAGCTGGTGTGAATCATCTTCCTATTTTGCAAATGCATATACACACAGACTATATATAATAAGGTTATTTAAAAAAGAACAATAAGCTTGGAGTCTCCATTCATGTGTACATGTGAATGTGATTATTCAGTGGTTGGAGCTGATTTGCCCATATTATGCTGAAAATATGCGATGTACCTGGATCCTTGTAAGTATAAATACACATGGTTGTCTTTTTTCTCTGAAAGGACAGCATCTTTTTATTAGAGGGTCTTCATATAAACTTTATATACAGTGAGAATTTAAATATACTGAAAAGAACAAGCTATATTTGGAAACATGAAGACTTATTTTTATTTAAGTTATATTTGTAACAGATTAATTGATTAATTCATTGATGGCATATAAATTGTAAAAGCCATGAAGACATATTACATGGACAATTAAAATGTAAAAAATGTATCATAATTATACATTTAACAAAAGGGGTGTGTGTGTGTGTGTGTGTGTGTGTGTGTGTGTGTACTGGATGAACATAATCAGATCAATAACTGGTTTTATAACACTGAAGCAGGAAGTCACTACAAGCAGATATTTAATCATTTACATCATGTGAGAAACGAAGATGGGGCAGGGACCACCCTGATATAAATTAAAGGCTAGTCTCCTCCAAGTGCCATGACTGCAATGATTTAAGTATTCTCTGTCCTTTTGTAACACCGCTCAAGGTTCACATTTCTAGAAAGGCAAGTTTTATTGGCCTGGAAACTTGGAGGCCTGAGAAGCAGCGCAGCAGGATGACGTGGGAATGGGAGAGTAATCATTTACCGAAGGGAAGTCTGAGTCTGCTGCCAAAAGGTGGGGGTGGGGGATGCCAAGCCGGCAAACAGTCCTGCCCTGTGTTTCTGTGCAACCCTGAGCTATGACCACCTCCATTCCTAAGTTTTTTTTCCTTCCTTTCCTGCTTATTTTTGAAGACATGAAAAATCATTATAGACAAATCAAAGCATAACATTTAAGGACTGGTAAAGAAATAGCAAGTGTACTCTAGAGGTACTCGTCTACTGCTTTCAGTGGTCCTCCTACTGTACCCTTCAGAAGGTTCCAAAACCTGTCTTTAATTACTGTTTAAAACTGGGGACAGTGTTCAAGGAAATGATGTGCCTCCCATGTGAGTCTGAAAAAAATTAATGACCCATGCTCAATTTTTTCCCTCCTTTTCGTTTTGCTCCAGATTAGCACTTTCTCTTCATTCAAATGTAATACTTCTGCTTGTGACTTTGATCCAATTTCGTCTGTTTTCACTAAGAGAAGATCTCCAGCACTTTTCTATATTGTTGTTTGTACACTCCAGTAATTATCTAGTGACGTCAGTTTCCTCTGAAAATACATTACAGTTTACCTATATAAATCATCTTAAAAACCTACAGAGTCTCCTTATTGCTCAAACTCCTGGCTCCGAAAAATCACTCATCTCAGTTTCTTCTTTCCGAGACTCATAGTCAACACCCTCTGATTAGCCACCCATTCATTACTTGTTGCCTGGGTTAGCATTTCCCAACTGAGTTCTGTAGTCTTGCTTCTCAAAATGTAGTTGATGGACAAGCAGTGTGGGCATCACCAGAGAAGTTTTTGGAAATATAAAATTCCTAAACCCTAATGAATTAGAATCTGCATTTCAACAAGAATCTAGAGTGACTCATTTTGAGACGCACTTTTCTATAAAAATATTAGTACCATGAGATTTTGTGGGGAGAATGGGGAGAAAAAGACAGTTAAAAATGAGAGAGACGGAGAGAGAAGAGAGAAGAGAAGATGAGAAAATAAGTTGTTTGCTTCTTGGGTATCCACAATATAATTAGTCTGTTTAAAACTAATAGTCTTACAGTATAGAAATAGTATTCTGCGGCCGGGCGCGGTGGCTCAAGCCTGTAATCCCAGCACTATGGGAGGTCGAGGCGGGTGGATCACGAGGTCAACAGATAGAGACCATCCTGGTCAAAATGGTGAAACCCCGTCTCTACTAAAAATACAAAAAAAAATTGCTGGGCATGGTGGCGCGTGCCTGTAATCCCAGCTACTCAGGAGGCTGAGGCAGGAGAATTGCCTGAACCCAGGAGGCAGAGGTTGCGGTGAGCCGAGATCGTGCCATTGCACTCCAGCCTGGGTAACAAGAGCAAAACTCCGTCTCAAAAAAAAAAAAGAAAGAAATAGTATTCTGCGTGTATACATTGAAGGTCTTGTAAAGAGCATCATATACATAGTAACTATTTTATACTCACTCATTTCCTAATTTTATATAAAATTACTGGTGCTATTTGTGATTATTATGATCTGACTGAAAATAAGTAATGGAAAGGTTTATTTGCCTGCATACAGTAAAAATTATGTGCATTAGTTTCATTTATTTTATGTAAACTTTTTTGGTAAAAAATTGTCTGATGGTATTTATTTTTTTTTTAAAGAAAACCTTTTTGGTAGGCATTCTAATCATTGATGCCTATTATCGAGCCTTGGTGAAACTCTTGTAATTCAATAAAAACTCAGAGTTCATCTTGCTTTTGCTATAAAAGAAATGTTTTTCTCTTTGATAAATAACTCAGTGTGACACACCTACCTCTTTTACAATAAACGCTGTCTTTCTTGTTAGTTATTCCCTTTAAAAAATCCACATTTCACAGATCGATAAGCCTGCCAAAGCCACTTTAAATTGGGAAACCATTTGCAGTCTCCTTAGAGCACATAAAGAGACAGGCCCCAGCACCACTATTTGTCAGCTGATATTCTCAGAACGAAGCAAGCAGTTGAATGCTTTCATGTACAATAATACTCAAATTAGCTCTAAGGCTTTTCTCAATGTTAGTACATAATGTGCTTTCAGAGCTGGAAGCCTCTAAATGCAACATTAGGCTGTAGGTAGAATTATGACTGCAAAGAAATTCAGTTATATGGGGTTACTTTCATTGGTTTCAGTCACTGATAACGATGCATTAAATATTAAAAGTTGGACAGATGTCAAGGGACAGATCAATAACCACATGGAGTTTTAAATCAAGTTAAGGGATTGATTCAAATAGACATTCGTTATTATAATCTTTTGACTTTGTCTCTCATCTGCTTCAGTATTAATTCTGAAATATACCCCTCTTCGGATTTTAATTTTATATGATAAAATTTACTATGTTAGGTCGAATATTATTTTAGATTTATAAACAAAAACAAATATTGGTGGAATGTATGTATAAAGCTGACTTTACTATTAAAATTAGCATTTGATGATTTCTTATTTCTTGTCCCTTCTCTAGTTTGATGTCTACTTTGCACATGCAAAAAGCAGTAGCTTCACCTCAAAATGATTAATAGTAAATATATGAAAACCAATTTTTAATTCAATGAAATTATGTGTTTATGATTTATAGAAGGCCAAGCACTCCAGCACTCACAGTATTGATAGTCTAGCATATTTTCACATAATTACTTGCTTTTCTATATATCACACTTTTAATTTATATTAAAAATATGTATTTAGAATGTTAGTAAACAAATACATAATGTTTTTGTTGAAAAATTCTAAAAAGAGATTTTTCTCTCCTGTGAGCAATTTATTACAATTTAGTAATTTTGGATATTAGTGAAGTTAAGAGGGAAACATAATTTAAATTATTTCTCTGCTGATCATATAAATGGAAGTTGAAATTATTCATGAGGGTGAAGCACTGAAATCTGTTTACTGAATCCAAAGCTGACAAGTCACTCAAATACTCACTTTTTCCTGAGAAAATTGATCTTCTGCAGAAATAAAACAACAAAAGGGTATTCAGGCTCATAGTACTTTTCTGTGCTATGGAAGAAAATTATTACTGATAGATCATCATTTTTCTTCAGACTCAGTGGGTGGATTTCAGAGAGGAGCATATTGGGATGTCATATAGTCAGGAATACAAGCTTTAATAGTTCTTGGTTTAAGTGCTATAATTGATTAAGAAAAATAATAAAGTGATTCATTGTAATTTTCAGATATCAACCAAACAGAGGAGCTTCTGGGGCTGCTGAAAATTAGCTATTTTTTAATATCTTAAATATTAATCATAGTTGAATAGCAGCAAAATATAAAATAGACAAGCTAGGAAATTTGTATTCTGTAGGAGCTTTTTAAACTTTTCAGGTTCCTAAGCTTTAAATTCATATATTAATAAGACCTTGGTTGCTCTTTTGTCTTTGTATACATTAGTTTTGGAAATTGCATAGGTTAAGGAACACTTAAATTTTGAGGACTGAAGAGAGTAGTAAGACATAATTTCTATCCTGAAGGAACTTTTGGAATGATGCAATTAGCACAATAATAATTATTTGAAAGAGGCAGAAGAGATATACAAAGGTCAATGACAAACGCATTCTATTCATTCAATATGTAGAGTTTCCATATATGATATGCAAAGCACTGTACTAAGAGTAAGAATTTAACTGGGGGCACAGGGAGAAATTTTATAGGCCCATCACATTTAAGAGGAGAACTGAAAGACTGATAGATCCAATTTGCAGTTGCAGAGAAGGAACAGGACATGTCATCGAAAGATACAAAATGATTGTGATATTATGAGCCTTATGGGGAAGTTTAAATATGTTCTGTTGATAGAAAATAATCAAACAGAAAATAATTAATGATGCTTTAGTAGTAGATTAGGGAAACAAAGGTTTCTTGTAAGGGAGGGAAATTCTGGTGGTTAGTGTCTTTCAATGCCATGTTTATCATTTTTATCATATGCTCCATGATATCAAAGATGGGAGATTGCAACTCCATCTCTAAGATTCCCTTACCGTCTGAGAGGTAATAGTGTGAGACTGAAAGGACAGAAGAGAGGATAGGAGACTCTTGTTGCCCCCAGGTTGTTTTAGCTTCAGCACACAGCAGCAGCTCCAGTGCCATTTGGTGTTACTGGACTGACCAAACAGCACTTTCCAAGACGGCCCATGACCAACCATAAAGTTTCTGTTACCCACTGCCTCCTTTTTTCCCCCAGCCTCACACTAGAGAGAGAGAGAGAGAGAGTAAAGAGATAAGCAGGTTTTATACCAGTGATGCACAATGGTGTAACATATATACAAATTTTCAAATGTGATACATCACATAAACCCACTAGGTACTAATACCAGTTATCTGAAACAGAGCAGCTTTGATAAACTTGTAGTTCCTAGTGACCCTTGTGATATCTTGGATCTCAAGCCTTAGGTGCTGTAGCTGCTGCTTTTAGATCTTATGCTTGCTTTGCATTTTTAATACTGGAGGAACCAATTATTTACAAAGTGACTTATGTATGAAATTCATAGCATGATTTCTACTTTTTGAATGTGCCTTACCTGATATGGAAAGCACCGAGATCTTTTGCCTGTGGGGGTGGCATAAAGTGACATAATTTTAAAAGCATAATTTTGTGGTTTGCAGTATTAACAGAATATACTATAATCTGGCTAATGATGTTTATTAGGGAGAACTATTTGTAATTTAGGTGAAGAGAAACAGTCTGTATTTTTTCCAAGATGGCTGAGTGGAACAGGTTCCATCATGCTTCATCCATTTAAAAGAACTGAAAGAGTGTGTGGACAATCATCCTTTCAATATATTATTGCAGAGCAAACATGGGAGTTCAACAGAAAAGCAAAGGGAAGACTTGAAATCCAGGATGAAGAAGGAAAATAGGTAGCCTGAGTGCCTGGCACTGGCTGGAATCAGGAGTAAATCCCCATCACAGGAGAGAGTGAGTGCCTTTCTGCAGCCCATCTTCCCTATGGGATTTGTACAGTCCAGAACATGGCAGAGCACCTTGAACGTCCCAAGCTATGAGTCTAACTTGTGTAGCAGACAAAAGACTGTGAAAAGAAACTTCTCCAATCTAGGCAGCTGTTCTGCAGTGTCATTTTTGATCCTAGCTCTGTAGATGGTACTGGGAACCAGCAGCATTGATTGCAGGGGTTGGAGAAACTCAGGTGGTGCTTGTAAAACCAGAGCATGAGCAGGGGATAGAATCCTGCAGCCAGTTCTGAGAAGTGAGTGTGGAGTGGGCTCCAGAAGCTGGGAATGAAACCAGGTATCCCCACTTCTGACTCAACATCCCCCGCCATGCTTCTTGGGACCTGAACAGGAGAAGAGTTGCCACTGAGGCTTAGTCTTAAGCCAGGTAGTGTATCTTATAATCTAGGACTTAGTTGCAGAATAGGCACAAACTGCTAGGAATGACTGGGTGGCAGACTGGCTGCCATGGCTGTGGCCTGACAGGAATCCATGCTGGAACTGGGTCATAGCTATGGCTGCAGGGACTGTCCCACCCTCCGCATGCCTGGATTGGTGACTTCTCACCCAAGCATTTTCACCAAAGATCTGAGGACCGCCCCATTCCCCTTATCTAGATACCAAAACCATACAAGGACACAACAACAAAAACCCCTACAAACCAGTATTTCATATCAGCATAGATACAAATATGCTTCCAAAATACTAGCAAACTGAATCTAACAGCACATCAAAAAAGATAATATACTGTAATCAAAGTTTTATTCCAGTAAGGCAAGATGATTTAACATATATACAAATTAATAAATGTGATAACTCATTTAAACAGAATTAAATGATCATCTTAATAGACAAAAAAAAAACCATTAAGTGAATTCAGCATTCCTTCATGATAAAAATGTAAACAAACCAGGCATGGAAGAAACATCCCTCAGAATACTGAGCATCATTTACAACAAATCCACAACCAACATCATACTGAACAGGAAAAAGTTGAACTCATTCCCTCTAAGAACTGGAACAAGACAGGGATGCCCATTCTCACCACTCCTACTTAACGTACCACTGGAAATCCTAGCCAGTGCATTTAGGAAAGAGAAGGAAATAAAAAGCATACAAATTGGAAAAGAGGAAGATAAATTATCCCTGTTGACTGATGACATAACCCTATATCTACAAAAAGCTAAACACTCCACCAAAAACCTCCTATCTTGATAAATGGATTTAGTAAAATTTCAAAATAAAAATCAACTTACAAAAAGCAGTAGCATTTCTATATAATAAAGACCTAGATGAAAACAAAATTAAAAAGGCAATCCCATTTACAATAGCTATAAAAATACTTAGGACAAGAAATAGAAGGTATCTACATGAAAAACTACAAAACACTGATTAAAAGAATTATGGATTACACAACCAAATAGAAAAATATCCCATGCTCATGAATTGGAAGAATTAAAATCATTAAAATGATCACACTGTCCAAAGCAATCTACAGATTTAATGCAATCCCTATCAAAATATGAATTTCATGTTTCATAGAATTAGAAAAAAAATCCTAAAATTCATATGGAAACCAAAAACGCCCAAAAGACCAAATCAATCCTGAGCAAAAAGAACAAAGCTGGAGGAATCACATGACTTGACCTCAAATTATACTATAAAGCTATAGTAACAAAAACAGAATGGTACTCATGTAAAAATAGACACACAGATCAATGAAACAGAAAAGAGAACCCAGAAATAGAGTCACATATTCTCAGCCAAGTGATCTTTGACAAAGCTGACAAGAATATACATTCAGGAAAGGACATCATTTTCAACAAATTATGCTGAAAAGATTGGATTGCTGTAAGCAAAAGCATGAAACTGAACCCCTATCTCTCACCATACACAAAATCAACTCAAGATAGATCAAAGACTTTAATGTAAGACCATAAACTAATACTAGAAGAAAAGTTAGAGAAAATCTTCTAGATATTAGTTTAGGCAAAGAATTCATGACTAAGACCTCAAAATTATAGGCAACAACAACAAAAATAGGTAAATGGGACTTAAACAAGTGAAACAGCTTCTACACTGCAAAGGAAATAACAGAGTGAACAAACAACCTGCAGACTGGAGGAAAATATTTGCTAACTGCATTATACAAGGGTCTAATATCCAGAATATATAAAGAACTCAAACAACTCAACAACATGGAAACAAATAATTTCATTAAAAAGTAGGCAAATGAGATGAATAGACATTTTTCAAAAGAAGGCATATAAATGGCCAACAGGTATATAAAAAAATGCTCAACATCACTAATCATCAGAGAAATGCAAATTAAAACCACAATCTTACTTTGATCAGAATGGCTACTATTAACTCATCAATAAATAACAGATGTTGGTGAGGATGCACAGACAATGGAACATTTATACACTATTCATGGGAAAGTACATTAGTACAACCTCTATGAAAACAATGTGGAGATTTCTCAATTAACTAAAAACTGAACTCCCATTTGATTCAGCAATCCCACTACTGGTTATCTACCCAAAGGAAATGATATCATTATACCAAAAAGATACCTGCACTCATACGTTTATCACAGCATTATTCACATGAGCAAAGCTATGAAATCAACCCAAGTGTTTTTCAATAAATGACTATATAAAAAATGTGATGTATATACACAATGCGGTACTAGACTGAACAACGAAAATGTGAGACATATACACATATGTATATAATGCAGTACTATTGAGTCATAAGAAAGAATGAAATTATGTCTTTTGCAGGAACAGGCTATTATCTTATGTCAGACTTAGATGAATATTTCATGTTCTTATGTATTAGTCAGAGCCAGATAATGTGTACACATGGATGTAGAGTGTGGAATAATAGACATTGGAGACTCAGGTGGATGAGGGATTAGGATGATGACAAATTACTTAATCTGTAAAATATACACTATTCTGGTGATGTATATCCTAAAATCTGTAACTTCAACCCCGTGCAAGCTATACATGTAAAAAAGTATTGCACTTGTACCCCATAAATTCATACAAATAAAAATATTAAAATACATAAAAATGAACATACACACAAAAAGAAACAGCGCGATTCTGTTTTGACAAGAGGTCACTGATGATATTCTTAAAAGCAATTTCAAAAGCTGAAACAGATTACAGATAACAATGGGATGAGGCACTGAATAAGTTAATGTAGCATGTGTCTATAACTAATGAGAGAAAAAGTATTTACTTGTGAAAGAACAGAGAAATTCCATAACATAAGAAAAACTATGTGTGACGGAGATTATTTTTCATTGAATGGAGGAATCAAGATACATACTGGTTCATTGCTTTGAGAAACTGTTAAGTGAAATTCTGAGAAAAGTTTAGTAAAATTAATGTATCAGTAGCAAAGCTAGGTGTTTAGAGGGTTAAGACTTTTGAATATTTGAAAATTTCTTGTGTCACTACAATTGCAACTAAGTAGATTTCTATAAACTCATGCACTAGGATGCAAGCTCTACAAGTCCAGCGCTGTCTGGTCACATCTGCTCAGTAAATATCTGTTGAAAGAATTAGTCTGTATTTTAGCATATTTATGTTAACTGTTATAAATGTAATTTTAAATATATTTTTTCTGAGTTGAAAGGGCTTCTATTTAATTAGATTTTTCAAATTCACAGACTGTTTCATTAGTTACACTTGTCATATCATCTAGATGTAACACTCTGAAGGGTATATTTGTAGTAAGAATCTTGCCTTCTTATAGACTTGCTCAGAATTTACTATAAATTGCCTCCCAAGACACTAGCCAATAATGTCATTCTTGTAAATTGAATCTTTACTGAGATCTCAAAAATGAGAAATTTTAGAGCAGATTTTACATATAAATATTTAGGAAAAAATATGCAAAATGTAAGTCAGCTGTTACTTTATGTACAACTTGTTACCATGTTTTCAAATATTCTTTTGATGTTCCTGAATTTGTTTTTCATTCTCTGATATTTTTCTGCGAACACAGATATTATAGCTTAAGGAGAAAGTGGGAAATGGTAACGAAAAAGGTATATTTTACTTCCTATAAAGCAGAAAACAGTACACCCTTTTAAAAGTAAATAATTAAACCTTTATTTTAATATTTTGACCATTACTTCTGTGTTTAATACTGTCTGATTTGTGTAGAAGTTTGCCTTGAACTTTTTGTAGTTTTAAAATGTCTCAATTAGAGAGCTCCTATAAAGCAAAGCAAAGCAAAACAAAACCTGCCTAGCATCCTCAAAGATCAGGTTGGATATTTTTAAAAGTTGAGGATAGTGTGTGGTAGAACAGATATTTTGCCATACCCAGTTTAAGAAAGCAAACAAACAAAAACATTAAAATGTTTCAAATTTAAATCAATGAACTGGAAATAAAATTAATTCTTACCAGCTAAATTAAGGAAAGGAAGGAAGCCCAGGCCCCACTCATAGCTAAAGAGACCATTCTAATGAACCGCCATTCTCTTCATCCCTTAATAAAAGCAAAACCTGAAAATTCTAAATCATCATTTATACAGATATGTAAAAAATGTCTGCCAGCCAATCACTCCAACAGGAAACTCTAAGAAATATTGCCTGTCTTGAAAGCTAACGCTTGGTGTAAACAAAAATTAATCATAATAAACATTCCAGTGAATTGGTAATAATAGCCATGCTCCTTCAAGAGTCTGCAGCCCAAATTTTCACTGACTGGGTATTTCAAATCAAAGCTCAGAACTATATTCAAATGAAAGGGTCACCAGACCCTTCCAACCAGATGGAAGCAAATGCAGATCTTCTGTAGGGAACCACACTCAGCAAAGCATCAAAGGATTTCCATGGTAAATTTTAAAGGAAAATGAGCAGATTGCTGAAATGTAAAAAACACAAAAAGAAAGCAGGCACTACCAACAAGAGCCAGAAGAAATAATAACAGATTCAGCTTCAGAGACATTAAATATTGGGTATATCAGAAATAACATGTAAAATATTATGTTAAATATATTCAAGTAATAAAAATAATGATTGAGAATATGAGACAGAAACACAAGACATATAAATTGACCAACTAAATTTATAAAATCAAACCAAAAAAATAAAAATATCTTGAAATATGGGACTTCTGGTTCCATGACGATAGAGAAGCTTATTCTTCACAGGTCCTCCCACTTACCACTAAAAAAATTCTAAACATAATGCAAAACAATGAGAAAAACATAGGAAGATTCTGAAAGGTGGAAAACAAGTAGGCGAGCTGTCTAGGAACTGCAGGACTTGAAAAATGAAACATTCAAATGTTCAATCAAAAATTCACTCATTATATATCAAGAGCAAGGATAATCACGAATGAGAAAAGAAAGTCAACAGATGCCAATATGAGAATGAATCAAATGCTGTGTTTGTCTGACAAGAATTTTGAAGCAGTCATAATAACTTGCTTCAAAAAGCAATGATAAAGTCTATTCAAGCAAGTGAAAACAATGTATGAAATGTAATCCATCACAGAAACAGTTTAAAGAAAAACCATATGATTATATTAATAGATGCAACAAAGTGTTTTAAAAAAATCTATTCATGATGAAAACTCCCTGTGAACTAGGAATAGGATTTTTATTTCCATTTGGTAAAGAAAATCTACAAAAACCTATAGCTAACCTCATATCTAATGCGGAAAAACTGAATGTTCGAGATCAAGCAAGGATTTCCATTCTCTCTACTCTTATTCAACTCAATATCAAAACTTTTCTACCTACTGTAATAAATAAAAAAAAAGAAATAAAGACACATATATTGAAATGGGGGGGGAACCCAAATATTCCCGTTTGCAAATGACATGAAAGTCCACCTACAAAATCACATAGGAACCAAAAACAAAAACTAAACTAAATAATACCTTGGAACAATAAGTGGGCTTTGCAAGATTACAAGTTGTAAAGTTGTAAGATCAAAATATAAAATAAATTGCATTTGTGTATACTAATTATGAGCCTGTGATAACTGAAATTAAAAACACAGTATGATTTACAGGTATTCTAGAAAAGATGAAATGTTTAGGTACAAATCCCACCAAATATGTATAGAATATGTACACTTAAACTAAAAAATTCTGATGCAATAAATTAAAGAAGACTTAAATAAAAGACATACCATATTCATGAATTACACAACTCAACATAATAAAATATATCAGTACTCCATAAATTGACATATAAGTTGAATGCCTTTCCTGTAAAAATTCAGGCAAAACTTTGTATCTGGAATACATTTTAAAAAATCTCAAAACTCAATAGTAAAAAAATCAAGCAATCTGCCTAAAAATGTGGGCAAAAGACCCAATCAGATATTCATCAAAGAAAATATACTGATGACAATTGCCATATGACTCAGTGGTTCTACTCTTCAGCATTAATCCCAGAGAAGTAAAGCATATGTTCAAACAAAAAAGGTTTCATTGATGGTCACAGTAGCTTTCTTTGTAATATGTAAAAACTGGAAAAAACTTAGGTATCCTTCAGTGGATGAATAGTTGAGCAGACTTTGGGGCAACTGTTATCAGATACTACTGGGCAATCAAAATGATAACATTATTAATGCATACAAAAACTTGACTGAATCTACAGAGAATTATGGTGAGTGAAAAAAAGCCAATCATTGTAGGTTACCTATTATATGATTCTATTTATGTAACAAGTTTAAAAACAGAACATTCGAGACATAGAGAAAACATTTGTGGTTGCCAGATTGGAGACTGGGGAGGAGAGGAGCTATGCAGCAGGGAGGTTGATATGGTTATCAAAGGGCAACCTGAGGAATCACTCTAAGTCTATAGAAATGTAATAAAATTGTATAGTTTTCCATGGGAGGAACTGGGTAAGGGGTAATACTGTGGTGTTTCTGTATTATATCTTATAACTGCATGTGACTGTACAATAATCATAATAGAAAGTTTAATTTTAAAAATATACTGTGGCAAATAAGACAAAGTTCAATGACTAATATTTTAAAAATCATCTAGAAATGAAAGAAAACATTTTGAAAACCTTTGGTGGGTGAATTTTTATTAGATTAAACCTAGCTGAAGAGGGCACTAGTGAACTGTAAGATAGATCTGACCCAATTATCAAGAATGCATCTCAGAGAGGAAAAATATGAAAGAGAGTTTCGGGATTTTAGAATGAGAAAGAGTCTAATGGGTATCTGATTACAATTCCAAAAGGAAAGAAGAACAAAAGTACAACAGGGGAAATCTCTGAAGATATAACACCTGAAAGCTTTTTATTGCTTTGGAAAAGTTCAGGAGGTCCATAAACTAAAAAGAGAAATAAATATCAGAGTGAAATTAGAAAATACCAAAGAAAATAGAATTTGCCTTCTAGGAAATTACTAGTTTGACAGCTAAATCATTAGCAATGTCATAACCCATAGGACAGTGAAATAAAAGTTTCAAACTGCCTAGAGAAAACACTTATGTAGAACTGCATACCAAGCAAAAACATTTTTAAGAACGATGGAAAATTAAATATAATTCTAAAACAAAAATCCACAAAACCAGCAAACTAAACAGAATGAGAACAGTGTCATTAGAGCTCAGTTACAAGAAGGTAATAAACAAGACAGACCTGCCTTTGGGTTATTTGCGGAAACTTTATTGTGAGATTAGTATAAAGCATTTTTTTTTTTTTTAGTCTCACACTATTGCCAAGGCTGGAGTGACAACAATCTGGGCTATCTGCAATCTCCACCTCCCGAGTTCAAGCAGCTATTCTACCTCAGCCTCCAGAGGAGCTGGGATTACAGGCATGCACCATCACACAGCTAATTTTTGTGTTTTTAGTAGAGACGGGGTTTCATCATGTTGGCTAGGCTGGTGTGTTGAACTTCTGACCTCAGGTGATTCACCCACCTCAGCCTTCCAAGTGCTGGGATTACAGGCGTGAGCCACCAAATCCATCCAGAAAAAATATTTTATAGAGAGAAGTTTAAAAAGATTTTGATGGCTGCTCCATGGAGAATGGTTTAGAAAAATGCAAGAATGAATGCCAGATATTAAAAGGATGAATACAATGTTTCAAGGAGGAAATAATGATGGCTTGAACCACAATACAGAAAAGGAAAAGGAGGATGTATTTGAGATTATGGATTTCAAAGAATTTTAGATAATTTGTCTTCTGACTTGCACATACTACATAGAACGAAACAGGGCTTTGAATGGAAAAGTGACGTTTAAAAATCACAAAACCCTATCATCTCATTTACATGTGGGATCAACAAAAGACAATCTCACAGAAATAAATAGAAATAGTCTAATAGATATCTGATTGGAGCTCCAAAAGGAGAAAACGGACAAAAGTATAGTAGGAAAATCTCTGAAGATATAGCACCTGAGAACTTTTTATAACTTTGGAAAGATTCAGGAAGTCTATAAACTAAAAGGAGAAATAACTGTTACAGTGAAATTAGAAGATACCAAAGAAAATACAAATTCCCTTCTAAGAAATCACAACTAGACTGACAGCTGACTCAATATCAATATCAGAACCCATAGGAGAGTATAATAAAAACTTCAAACTGTGTACAGAAAATACCTGTTTATAATTGTATACGCAGTAATTCTAGAAGAATGGCTGCCAGTGGCTGTGGTGGAAGAGGAGGGATGGGGAAAGGGGAGATACTAGTCAAACAATAGAAAGTTCCAGTTAGACTGGAGAAATATATTTTGGTGTTCTATTGACTGCATAGTGATGGCAGTAATAATATATTGTCTATTTCAAAGTTGCTAAAAATAGATTTTTTAATGTTCTCATCACAGAAAATGATGAGTTGGTGAAGTGATGGGTATGGTTTTTAGCTTGACTCAGTCTTCAGTTTACACATAGCTCAAAATATAACGTTCTATCTCATAAATATACTCAATTATTATTGGTCAATGTAATAAGAGTTTTAAAATCACATAGATGTTTAGTAGCAAAGAGGATAAAAATTCAGGTAACAAACTATCTTAGCTATCTTAGGATGTTCCTGGCTACACCAAGCTGAAATGAAGCAAGGATATATGCTTCTGCCTCCTGTCTTCTAAACACTGTTGGTATTCTAAATCATTTCTATACTCTGAAAGAGCAAAAAATTCCCCACCTTCTCTGTGTTTCTTTCTCTCCCCTCACACCCAATCTTTTTGAGTGACAGCACTAGCTAGAATATTGGTGTAGTATAACAATATTTATTTTTATGAACAGCCATACTATTCACTTAATAAGTGTGTGTATACACACACACACACACACACACACACACACACATATATATATACACATAGACATATATACATACATACATAGTCTTCATGTTATACTAGAGACAGTGGAAATATAGAGGTACGTGGCACCCCATTGCTGGCACCCCTACTCTCCTTTCCCCTTGCAACTGCCATTGCTTTGGTTTAGCCTTTTAAATTACCTGCTCAGGTGATAGAAACAGTTTGTGATTGCTCTTCCATCTTTACAATTTTTTTCTACATCATTATTTATGAATATAATTCTACCTCTGCTAAACATCATGGTGCATATCATTCAGGAAAGACACTCTTTGTCCAAGTCACCATTTTAGCATCTCTTCTGCAAAGGTATGACTTGATCCAAGTGAATGAATGGTTGTATGAAAGTTAACTTTGAATTCACTTATTGTATGGTTGTTTGGTAATGATTTTTAAAGTTCTGATTGAATGATTAGTAACAAATAGTTTGCAACATACCTCCTTATCAGAACACAGTGGACTGGGAAGATACTGAGGTTAAGAAAGCTTTTGTACACTACTACCGAGGTGACTCTTAAAAAATGTAAGTTTAATCACATTGTATCTTGCTAAAATTCCCTTGAAAGACATCCACAGTATTTAGGGTAAGTTTCAAATTCCTCAGTATGGTTGTCAAAATAACCTATGGTTTAAGTCTTGCCTTCCACTGTTGGGCCCACAAAACACATTTGCCCAGATTTTCTCAGTTTCTTCTATATTGATATTTGGGCCAGTTATTTTGAGGAGCTTTTCTGTGGATTATAGCATGTTTGACAGGATCCCTGACTTTTACTCATTTTATTTTACTAGCCTTGCCTGTGCCCTAGTCATGGCAATCAGAAACATTTGCAGACATTGCCGATGTTTCCTGGAGCGCAAAATAACCCTCAGTGGAGAACCACTGTGATATATAAACAACTTATATTTTTCACAGAGGTCATTTTATTTTCTAATTCTGTTCAGTTTGGTAGAGACTTCATCTTTTAAGAATTAATACCCTTTATTTTTAGGACCTTTGCAGAGAAATTAAGCAAATAGTTCAGAGTTCCTACATACCCTTCTCCTTCCCCATGTTGCCAGCACACATCTTGCATTAGTGTCCTACATCTCTTATAATTAATGAACCGATATTGGTACAATGTCATTAACTAATGTTCCTAGCTTATATTAAATTTCACTGTTTGTGTTGTATTTTTCTACAGATTTTGACAAATGCTACATTTCATGCATCCACCATTACAGTTTCATGTAGAATGGTTTTAACACCCTACAAATCTCACCTACTCACCACTTCTCCTCTCTCTCCAGACCTCTGGAAACCACTGATCATTTTACTATCTATCTCTCTAGTTTTGCCTTTTTGAAAATTTCAGGTGGGAGGAGGTGAGGATTCAAAAACGACTTATTAGTGACTATGCTAATAACCTAGGTGACAAAATAATCTGTACACCAACCCTTTACAACACACAATTTACCTGTGTAACAGATCTGCACATGTACCCCTACACCTAAAGTGGGAATGAAAACCTGAAGTGGAAATTTAAAAAATTTTTAATTTAAAGAGAAATTGTAATTTAGTATGATAGCCTTTTAAGGGTTACTCAGAAAAATGCATTTAAAGTTTATTTATGTCTCTCCTTGGCTTCATAGCTCACTTCCCTTTATCACCAAATAGTATTTCATTTTAGAGATATACCATAGTTTACTTATCTCTTAGTCTGTTGAAAAACATCTTGGTTGCTTTCAGTTTTTTGCCATTATGTATAAAGCTGCTATAAACATTCCTGTGAAGGGTTTTGTGTGGACATAAGTTTTCAACTCAGTTGGGTATATACTTGGGAGTGTGATTGCTGGATCATATGATAAGACTATGTTTAGCTTTGTAAGAAACTGCCAAACTGTCTTCCAAAGTCACATTTACATTTTGTATTCCCACTAGCGATGAATGAAGCTCTGGTTGTTCTGCATCCTCCCCAGCATTGCATATTGGAGAATTTTGGGATTATAGACATTCTAATAAGTATATCATGGCATCTTATTCTTACAATTTGCAGTTGCCTAATAACATGATGTTTAATATATTTTCATATGTTTATTTGCTATCTGTATCCATCCTTTGATGAGTTGTCTTGTATATTTTCCCCATTTTTAAATTGTTTCCTTATTATTGAGTTCCAAGAGTTCCCTGTACATTTTTAACAAAAGTGCTTTATCAGATACATAATTTGCAAGTATTATCTTTGAGGCTGTCACATGTCTTTTTATTTTCTAACAGTATCTTTTGCACATAAGCTTATAATTTAGTGTCCATTTTACCATTTTTCTTTTCTTGCATGTATTTCATTTTTGACAGTGTATCTAAAAATCCATCAGGAAACAGAAGATTATCTAGATTTTCTGTGTTATCCTCTATATGTTTGTATTAGTTGGTTTTGTGTTGCTATAAATGAATCCCTGAGACTGGGTGATCTATATAAGAAAGAGGTTTATTTTGGCTCATGGTTCTGCAGACTGTGCAGGAAGTATAGTGATGGCATCTACTTCTGGTGAGGGCCTCAGGAAACTGACAGTCATGGCGGAGGGGGAGACAGCATGTCATGTGGAGAGGGAGGGAGCAAGAGAGAGGAGAGGGGATGCCAGTCTCTTTTAAACAACCAGTTTGCATGTGAACTAATAGAGTGAGAATTCACTCATCACGAAGGGGATGGCGCCAAGCCATTCATGAGTGATACACCACATGACCCTAATAATTTCCACTATGCCCCACCTCCAACACTGGGGATTACATTGCAGCATGATATTTGGAGTGGACAAATATCTAAGTGATATCAATGATTTATAGTTTTGTTTCCTACATTTAGTTTTTATAATCTATTTTGAATTATTTTTGTGAAAAGTGTAAGGTGTTTGTATAGGTTTCTACCTGTGTGTATGTATATATTTGCATATGGATATCTAATTTTTCCAGCAGCACTGGTTGAAAAGACTATTTTTTACCTTGAATTTCCTTCACACTTTTCTCAAATATCAGTTGACTATACTTCTGTGGTTATATTTCTTGGCTGTCAATTGCATTCAATTGATCTAATTGCCTATTCTTTGTCAATAACATGCTGTACTGATTACACTAGCTGTACAGTAAGTATCGAAGTTGGGTGGTATCAATCCTCCAACATTGATTTTCTTCAGTATTGAGTCACCTATTTCTGGGTCGTTTTTGTCTTTCCGTATAAACTTTTTTTTTTTTTTTTTATGGAGTCTTGCTCTGTTATCCAGCACCCAGGCTGGAGTGCAGTGGCACAATCTCAGCTCATTGCAGCCTCTGCCTCATGGGTTCAAGAAATTCTACTGCATCAGCCTCCTAAGTAGCTAGGATTACAGGCATCCACCACCACACCTGGCTAATTGTATTTTTAGTAGAGATGGGGTTTTGCCAGGTTGGCCAGGCTGGTTTTGAACTCCTGAGCTCAGGTAATCTGCCTGCCTTGGCCTCCCAAAGTGCTAGGATTACAGGTGTGAGCCACTGTGCCCGGCCCCACATAAACTAAAGAAACATTTTGTTAATATCTGAAAATAACTTGCTGAAATTTTTATTGGGATTGCATTGATTCTGTAGATCAAGTTGACATATGTATCAATATTGACATCAAAGCGATACTGAATTTTCCTACTATGGTTATGAAATATCTTTCTATTTATTTAGATCTCCTTTGATATTTTTTGGAACTTTTAGATTTCATCATATACATTCTGTATATATTTTGTTAAATTTATACTTAAGAGTTTCCCTTTACTATTTCACTTATTTTTTAGTAAATGGTATTGTGTTTTAAAATTCAAATTACAACTGTTCATTGTTAGGATATAGAAAGGCAATTTAATTACATATATTACCTTTGTATCCTGCAACCTTGCTACATTTGTTTATGAGTTCCCTGAAGATTTTCCTTTGTTTCATTTTTGTTGTTTTGTTCAGACTTCTAGATATTCAACCCTGTCTCTGGTAAGAGTTTTGTTTTTTACTTCCCAGTTTGAATGCCTTTTATTTCCTGTTTTTATCTATTACATTACCTAGAACTTTTAGTACAATGTTTAGTAAGAGTGGTAAGAGGAGATACATTTGTATTGTTTTGGATTTTAGAAATAAATCCTTATTTTCTCATCATTAAGTATGATGTTAGCTATAGATTTATTGTAAATATTCTATATCAAATAGAGGAATTTCTCTACTGGTAGCAATTGAGATTTTTCATGAAGAATGGATGTTGAATTTTGACAAATGGGTTTTCTGCATGAATTAATGTGGTCATATAATTTTTCTTCTTTAGCATGTTGATGGGATTGATTATATCAATTGATTTTAAAATGTTGAATTAGCCTTGCATTACTGGAATAAATCTCACTTGGTAGCGGTGTACAGTTCTTTCTATACATTATTGGATTCAATTTGCCAATATTTGGTTGAGGATCATTTATGACATATAATTGTCTGTAGGTTTTCATTCTTGTGAAGGTCTGATTTAGATATGAGGGTAATGCTAGCTTCATAGAAGGAGTTGGGAAGGGTTTTCCTGCTAGTATTTTTTGTAACAGATTTTAGAGAATTGGTGTCATTTCTTCCTTCAATGTTACAATTTACCTTCCTTCAATGTTACATGGAAACTGTCTGGAAATGGTGTTTCTGCTTTTAAACTTTATTCATTGTTCATTTAAATTCTTTAGTAAACACAAGCCCATTTTGATTATCTGTTCCTGCTTGTGTGAGATTTGATAGATCATGTCTTTTACATAATCGGTCCATTTTAAATAAATTATAAATTTTGTGAAAATAGAGTTGTTTGTAGCATTCCTTTATTATTTTGTTATTGTAAATGGGATCAGTAGTGATTGCCTCTATTTTCATACAGATGTTAGTAATTTGCATCTTCTCTTTCACTCTCCTGTTAGTGACCTGGATAGAAATTCATTAATTTTACTGCTTTCAGATCCAACTTTTGCTTTCATTGATTTTTTTTTCTATTATGTTTTCTATTCTGCTTATCTCTGCGCTTTTATTATTCTTTCTTCTCATTGTTTTACATTTATATAGCTTTATTTTCTCTAATCCTAAGATGAAAGTCTCAGTTGTTGATTTTAGATCTCTCTTCTTTTATAACATATGAATTCAGTGCTTACAAATTTCCCCACTTAGCCTCTTTTGTTATGTTCCACATATTTTTACATAAGTATTGTTTTCCTATTTATTTACTTTAAAATATTTTAAAATTTCTTCTGAGACATTTTATTTGACTTATATGTTGTTTCAAAATGCTATTTAATTCCCCAAATATGTTATTTTCTAGTTATATTTCTGTTATCAATTTCTGTGTAGTTCTATTTGAGAACATACTTCACTTGACTTATAGCATTTTAAATTTGTTAAGGTGTGTTTTATGGCCCAGACTGTGGTCTAGCTTGGTGAATGTCCCATGGGAACTTGAGAAGAACAGATATTCTGTTGTTGTTGAACAGAATCTTCTATAAATGTCAATTAGATACCGTTGATTGATGATGATATTCAGTTCAATTGTATTTTTACAAATTTTCTGCCTCTCAGAGCTGTCAGTAACAGTTATAGAGGTATTGAACTCTCCAACTATAATAATGAATTTTCTATTTCTCCTTCTATTTGTATCATTTTTTGCTTCATGTTCTTTGATGCTCCGTTTTTAGGTACACAAACTTAAAGAACAGTTATGTATTCTTAGGGAATTGTCTACTTTATCCTTACATAATGTTTTTATCCCTTGTAATTTTTATTGCTCTAAAAAATGCTTTGTCTGAAATTAACACAGTTAATCCAGCTTTACTTTGATTAGTATTAATGTGGTTTATCTTTCTCCATTCCTTTAATGTAGTTAAATCTTTATATTTAAAGAGGGTTTCTTATAGGCAACATATGGTTGAATCCTTTTTTACATGTACTCTGACAATTTTTTTATTGTATGTATTTAGACCAGTCACATTAAAAACGACTATTTATATAATGGAATTGGTGTCTAGCTGATTGTGACTGCTTCTTACTCATTGCACTTATTCCTTAAAAAAAAAAAAAAAAAAATTCTTTCCCTCTTTTACTGCTTTCACTTTGGTTTTTTGTGAGATGGAGTCTCGCTCGCTCTGCTGCCCAGCTGGAGTGTAGTGGCGCGATCTCGGCTCGCTGCAGCCTCTGCCCCTCGGGTTCAAGCACTTCTCCTGACTCAGGCTCCCTAGTAGCTGAGATTACAAACGTGCGCCACCACGTCTGGGATATTTTTGTATTTTTAATAGAAACGGGGTTTCACCATGCTGGGACGATGGTCTTGATTGCCTGACCCCGTGCTGTGCCCGCTTCGGCCTCACAGAGTGCTGGGATTATAGGCGTGCACCACCACACCAGGCCTGCTTCACTTCTTTTAACTGATTATTTCATATGATTCAATTTTTCTTCTCTTTTATTATATTAATTTTTCTTCTTAAAACATTTTAAGGGTTATCTCAGTTTGCAATACATTTTCACAACTAACCTGTATCTGTTTTCAAGTATACTATACTGTTTCAAAGATGGTACATGCATGTACCAAATAACAGCATATTCACGATTTTTCACTTTTATTTCTTAGGACGTTGTCATCCATTTTACTTATTCATAAACTATAGTCAATCCATACATTCTTATTATATTGAATAGTTATCAGATTAAGAATAAAAAAAGCAAAACATTTTGTTTTACCTTCATTCATGCCTTCTCTTATATTCTTTCTTTGACAAATTAGGATTTCTGAACAGTTTTTATTCTCTCTGAGGAACTTGTTTTAACATTTCCTGCAAGACAGTATTATGGGTGACAAATTCCCTGTTTTTTGTTTTGTTTGTTTGTTTTTTCTGAGACAGTCTTTATTTTTCTTTGAAGGATAATTTTACAGGATATAGAATCCTAGGTTGGTGGGTTTTTTTCTTTCCACACTTAAAATACTTGGCTCCACTTTCTCCTTGCTTGTGTTGTTTCTGATTAGAGGTCAAATGTAATTTTTGTTCTTGTTCTTCTATAGGCAAAGCATTTATTTTCTCTGACATTTGTCAAGATTTTCTCTTTGTCTTTGCTTTTCTGCAGCTTGAACATAATATGCCTGGGAACAATCATGCTTAGTGTTCTCTGAGCTTCTTGCATTTGTGGTTTAGCGTCTGCCATTAATTTTGGAAGATTCTCAGCTGTTATAATATCAACTAATTTGTCTTCTTCTTCCTTCCTTTTTTATGGTGATAGAGTCACATTCTGTAACTCGGGCTGGAGTGTGGTAGCTTGATCATAGCTCACTGAAGTCTCAAATTCCTGTGTCAAGTGATCATCCCATGTCGGTCTCCCAAGTAGCTGGGTGGGACTACAGGCCTGTGTCACCAAGCCTGACTGATTTTTATTTTTTGACAAGACAGGATCGTGTTGTATTTCCCAGGCTGGTCTTGAACTCCTCAGCTCAAACAATTCTCTCATCCTGGCCTCCCCACATTCCAAAATCACAGGTGTGAGCTACCATGCCTGGTCTCTTGTTCTTTCTTATTTCTCCTCTTTCAGATGATGGTTATGTTTGCAATTGTTCTATAATTCTTGGTTTATCTTCTTTACTTTTTAAATTATTTTTCCTCTTTGTATTTTATTTCAGAAAACCTTTTCTCCCCACATCTTCCAGTTCATTGATTTGCTCCTCACTTCTACTGGTGAGGCCATCTTAAATCTTCTACATTTCTATTACAGTGTTGGTATTGTTTTTTCAATTTCTAGCATTTCCTTTCGATTCTTTGTTAGAACACTCATCCTTCTATTTGTATTAATTGTTTGTTCTTGATTGTTGTCTACTTTTTCTGTTAGATCCTTTATCATGTTAATCTGAGTTATCTTCAGTTTCATATTTAATAACTTTAAAAATCTGTGTCATATCTGAGTCTAGTTCTGATGCTTGCTTTGTCTCTTCAGACTTTGTTTTTGTTCGCTTCTAGCATGCTTTGCAATTTTTTGTTCTAAGCCAGACATGCTATATTTGGTAACTGAGGTAACTTGGACTTTGGTGTGATCATTTATGTTAATGTGGATAGGAGTGAGGGTTGTGATTAACGTTTGCTGTATTGTATGTGCCAACAGATGTAGTTTGTTCTAGTTTCTTTTTCTTTTCTTTTGTTAATGGGTTTCCTAAAGAACTCCATCTTAATTAGAGTCTGTCTTTTGTAGCTGTTTCATTTGTAAGCCCTGTTGATGAAGTTCTAGGTATTTTGGAGTGTAGTTTTCTATAAAGTTGTGATTAAATCTCAGTCTTTTTAGTCTGTCTGAGTTCTTTGGCAGAGACCTCAGATGCATCTATCAGCCTTTCCTTTCCTTCCCCTTATGCAAAGCAAGAAGGGGTGATGGGGCTGAGCTTGTTTGCCTGATGTTTGCCTGATGTTTTTCCAGGTCAAAGAAGGCTTTGGCAAAGTATTTCTCTTGAGAGCAATTCCTCATTATAAAGAATACCATGGACTTACTTCAAAATAGTTAATTCCCCTGTGATATTTTAAAACAATTACTTTTTCTCTTCCTCTCTCCAAAGCATGAGGGAAAGTGATTTTTCTCCAGTCTTCACCGTGAGAACCTAGTAGGGCCACATTTAACTAATGCCACCAGTTACTTGCTCCAATGTTTTCTTCTAGGTGAGCTGATCTCAGCTTGCCTCTTCAATTTTGTGGGTACTAGTTTACTCTGTGAATTCCATTTGCTGATTAACCTAGGAAAAGTTATTGATTAGCTTGTTTACCTTTTTTTTCTTGATGTGTGCATGAGAGTGATGACTTTCATGCACTTTATATGAGTTGAAACTATAAGTAAAAAGATTTTACCATTTTTTTCATTTAGCAAGTCATCCTCGAAAATTCTCCCCAAATGTCATCTACTCCAGGAAAAACTTCCATGTCATTTTCTTCCCCTTTTAATTTGGTTTGCCTGTTTCTTTGTTCTTCCAGGCCTCCTTTTGCTATTGTTATCACTCCCCTAGTAATAGTAGACTCATTTGTTGGGTTCCATCTACTTAAAAGTCCTTAATGTTAGAGAAATATGTGGCATTTGTGTTTACATTTATAGTAATTAGCAGAATATCTAGCATGTAGGACACAATTTTCTTATCCAAAGGTAATGAATATTATGATAAACAGGATATATAACATCAAGAAGCTACGTGGTTTAGTGGGAGCAACAGGAGCATTGGTAGAAATTTTCTAGAAAATGTGAAAAGTACCATAATACTGAAAACTTAGAATAATTTCTCAGTATGCATGTGCAAAGGGAGTCAACAGGAGGGGAAAATTGTATGTTTTCCAGAGTAGAAGAGAACAAAACTGAGTATGATGTAAAAAGCTACTATGTGTCAAACAAAACACGGAAAGGTCACAGGGTCATCAATCTTTCAGGGCAGCGAAGACATTTTGAGTAAGGGTATAAAGGTGAATAACAGGACATTAGTGTGAAGACTTACTAATCCATGCTGCTGGAACATTATGTGTGAAGGTGATGAAGGTGGGAAGAGTGTTTACCAGCATCATATTTCTTGATGAAATTGAAGGTAATGACATCTTCTATGAGAAAGAAGGTTGAACAAAGTGGGGTGCTTGATGAAAACCACAAAGTCTGAAAGAAATGAGGGAGATTAATTACTTTTGACAAGTGAAATAGGAATATTCATTTAAAATAGTGAGAGACAGCTGGGCGCGGTGGCTCACGCCTATAATCCCAGCACTTTGGGAGGCTGAGGCAGGTGGATCACGAGGTCAAGAGATAGAGACCATCCTGGTCAACAAGGTGAAACCCCGTCTCTACTAAAAATACAAAAATTAGCTGGGCATGGTGGTGTGCGCCTGTAGTCCCAGCTACTCAGGAGGCTGAGGCAGGAGAATTTCTTGAACCCAGAAGGTGGAGGTTGCGGTGCACCAAGATTGTGCCATTGCACTTCAGTCTGGGTAACAACAGAGAAACTCTGCCTCAAAATAAGAGTAATAATAATAATCAGAGACAACTTAAGGAACAGAGAAGTGTTTTCTGTACAAGGCAACATAAAAGATGGTATGTCTGTAAGTAAGAGTAGATGTGTAGGACATTCATGTGTGGGAAACTCTGCACCCTAAAAGAGAAATAGAGCTTGGAGCCTCAATTAACATCATAAAATGACGTAAGTGATAAAACTTATGATGATAGATTCCACTGCAATATTTAGTCTCGACATTGGCATCCACTTAACCCTACTTTGTTGCAGCTAAGGAAAGAAATAATGATGAATTTTGTGTCTGAATCTACATAACACTAAATATTTTTTATTTTAACTCCACTAAAACAGTTCTGGCTTCTCATGTAAGCTATTCAACAGCCTCCTCCAAGTGCAACATGGTCCTCCAAGTGCTTGTCTCATTTTGTTCCAGCACATTCTACCTATTACCGCCAGATAAATTGGTCCAGCCAGTCCCCAAATGAACTCATTGCTCTGATGCACGCTCTCCGTGTTTCCTTGTTCCTTGATCTAGCTGCTAATGTTCTTATTGCAGGAAGGTTAAATTAATTCTGGTTACTTGATGCAAAATTATAATATTCAGCAAATATAAAGTAGTTGGCTGACTAAAAGAAACCACCATAGGACTGGACTCAGAAACATTAGGAAATAGGCCTATTTGGAGACCTAGATATGAAATGTATGAGGATGTTTCTTGTGGACTTTATCAATTCCAGCAGCTTTGCGTGCTTTGGAAAGCTTAAATTTCTAGAGAGAGAATCTGGTTCATCTCTTACATGTCCACTTGGCTTTGGAAACAAAGTTGCCTTTATTTGTATTCCAGTAAAATTATATTCAAAGGAAAATCAGAATTTGTTACCAGAAGGGCGCTGGACACTGAATAGAAGCAAAGAACTAAAACAAGTACAAAACAACCAGACTTGGATGCGTTCTGAACACAGCCCATACAGTTGAGATATTAATCAGCCTCTCCTTTTTTTCTGACATCTGTATACTGTTTTGACTTATAATATTCCAAGATGTTATTATGTAAACAAAATTAGGAACTCTATAACAGAGAATGGTCCATTAGTTTCACTAATTGCCTTTATTATCATTTTCACATCTTTGGTCTCCCATGTGAGGTTAAATGAAACAGTGTTGTTGCAGCTTTGCTGTCCTGGATCACAGTACCCAGATGCTTGCTCAAAATCCCCAGGTGGACACAAACATCTTTCTCAGGTGATAATAGATTTGAAAAAGCCAATCTGTTTTTTAAGGGGAAACAGAGAAAACTAAAATTTACTAACAGTTCCTGAATTTGTTAATTCAATTTAGACTTGGGTAGTAAATCATTACATTTCAACGACAAAGCACCAGCCTTGAGCTGTGCTGGAGCCATGGTTAGAGGAAAAACTCTGGGAATCCTTCTACTTACAGTGCTTATAAGTTAATGGGATTTAAAAATATTTAAAAACAAATATACTGTATTTTTTTTACAACAGATTCCCATTTATTGTAAAATGAAATTAGCTAGGCATCATATATATGAAAGATCAGAACAAAATACATGATGATGTTAACAATGATTGTTTTGGGCCACAGAATCAGGCACAATCAGGCACAAGCTCGGGAAAGAAACCAACAAAAGCTCTTCTGTATGATAGGAGGGAGAAGCCACTGAAAATGGCATCTTTCCTTCTTCACACAAGCGAGGCCTGGCTCCCACAGGCATGGTCTCCTTGCAGCTACAATGCAGAGGAGGTGCTGGCAGGGCTCTGCGTCTATGTGTACCTTTTTTTCTCTCCAGACTCTTCCTGGAGGAAGGAAACCTGTCTTGAAACCAACTTAATTCAGCACCAGGTCAGCAGGATTCCATATCTGAGTTCTGTTTATTTTGGTACTTGATATGGAAGATTTACATTATAAAGACAGACGTGAAACTGATTTCTTCTGGAGATGCAAGTGATGAACTTACCAGGACGACAACTAGTATCTTCTCCACTGGTCATGCTCATACATGCTTATCCTAAGCCAAATGAGAGAAAAATGAGAAAATATAAATACTTACTCACCAACACGAGACTGTGAAAAAAACTTAAGATCAACTATTTAAAATATTTTCAGCATTTGGACAGATCCTTACACATCTACACTTACTAATGCTGTGATAATTTTGATAGTGCTTCTTATTACATTATTTTTGCAAAGAACTAAAGATGAGCAAATGAAATATAGCCCTTCTGTCAATGAGTTTATAGTGTAATTGGGAATCACCACAAAAAAAAAGATAACTATAATAGCATGTTTTACTGCATGTATACATTGTAAGTTCAACATATATATTAAGATTAATGAATTAATGGCTTTCTACAGTGATTTCTTATGTTGCATTAAGTATATGATACATATTATACATTGCAGTAAGTATGCATATGCTTGAGATGGATTACAACATGAAAAAATTTAAAAAAACTTAAATTTGGAGTTAAATTAGATTATTAATTTATCACCCCCAGGAGATCTAAAGCTAATATAAATTATCAGTATTTCCAGTGTTAAAAACATTCTATACTGATTAAACATATATTAATCAACTACCAGTTCTGTTGCCCTCGGCATTCAAATTTCAAATCTTAAATGATGGTTATCTCTTTAAAGTGGAGAGACGATATAGCAGAGGTGTTAAGAATAGGAACTTTGGAGCCAGATTAGAGAGGTCCAGTGCTTTTGACATCCCCACAGCTTGTTTATCTTTGGATAAAATTAGTTACAATCTTTGTACTTCTGTTTGTTCATCTGAAAATTGAAAGTAACAACAGTATCTGCTTCATAAGATAGTTGTAATAAATAAGGGGTTATTTGTTGGTTATATATTTTAGATTAAATCCTAACAAAAATATTTTTTTCTCATTAAAATGAACAATATTGTTGGACAAAAAGAAAACAAAAAGTTTGCATAAAGGTGTATGTCTTCCAGTGTTTTTCTTTTAATATATTTTGGAAGAAATCTTTTCAATGCATAATAAATTATTTATCAAAGGTGTTAGTTTTTGTGCCTTTTCTAACATAGAGGTTTCTCTCTCTCTCTCATTTTTTTTTATGGCGTCTCACTCTGTCACCCAGGCATGGAGTGCAATGGTAAAATCTGAGCTCATTGTAACCTCTGCCTCCTGGGTTCAAGTGATTACTCTGTCTCGACCTCCTGAGTAGCTGGAACTACAGGCATGTACCACTATGCCGGCTAATTTTTTGAATTTTTAGTAGAGATGAGATTTCACCATGTTAACCAGGCTGGTCTCTAACTCCTGACTTCAAGTGATCCACCCACCTCTGCCTCCTAAACTGCTGAGATTACCAGTGTGAGCCACCATTCCCTGCTAATACATAGTTTTGATTATTTAAAGCATCATTAAAGTTTCCCAAGATTATCCCAATGGAACATAATTTTCCTTCCATAGTTTTCATGTCAGTTTCTATTGATGTAAAAATACAAATTATGTGCTAATGTTTTCTAAAATCTATTCAACCTCAAAAGCCATTTATGGATAAATGACCAGGGCAATTATGGTTACTGAATTCAGATCATCACAATTAAGGAATAAAGTGACTGATTTTTAAATATATATTTAATCATTGCTTTAATTATGTAATTTATTCTTATTTTGCAATCTGACATGTAATAAAGGCCATTTGCAGATTTAAAATTTTATACTGGCCAATAAACCTCAGTTTTAAACATGGGGCTAGGTATAGTTATTTTAAAGACGTTAAATAAGAAATATTTTTATTTCTATTTCTACAAATTATTAAAGTGTGTCTTAACAACATTCTAAAAAGACCTATGAAGCTAAATTCCAATAATATAGTGCATGCATAATATTGATATTCATAAGAGTAAAGAGGCTATTAAAAGCACATAAGAATGATTAGTAAAAGGCAACACTGCCCAAAACACCCCCTTTCAGCATGTTTTTCTTTATGCTGTGTGTTGTTTTTTTTTTTTTTTGAGAATCTGTCATTTTAAAATATGGTTACAATATAAAAATAAGAAATTCTTCACTGTAGAATGAAATGAATTGGCTTTAACACACACAACTATTTGAGCTTTACAGTTCACATATATGATTAAGCTTTTTTTTTTAATTCTTCAAGTTGGATGCAGAGAATGTGCAATAGAAAGCCATCGCAAAAAGCATGAGTTCAATTTTAAGGACATTTAATTGAGGCTTAGAATGATCCTTTCTATTTTACAAATACATTTTATTATTTTAATATCCATATTTATCTTCCAGCCAGTCATAGACTGAGAAGGTTAATTGAAGAAATGCATCCTCACTTTTTCAAACTAACTTCAAGGACAAATACCACACAGATGGCTGATTTACAACAGTGAAGATAATGATAATGAATTCTGTTATTAAATTTCCACAATTATATAGCATCTGTTTTTTCAATGAAGTGCTTTGTTAAAGTCACCCCAAAAATAGTCTATATGTATATGGGTTTTGATGCATAGTACATGTGGCTGTCATTACTGTTACAAATATTTCCACTCTTTCTTTCAAGTTATTCTTTACAGAAGTTTTGGAAATGTACTATTTCATTTAATAAAAAATAGCTTTAAAGTTAAATCACATATGGCTGGGCATGGTGGCTCATGCCTGTAATCTCATCACTTTGGAAGGCCACGGTTGGTGGATCATGAGATCAGAAGTTCAAGACCAGCCTGGCAAACACAGTGAAACACTGTCTCTACTAAAAATACAAAAAAAAAAAAAAAAAAAAAAAAAAAAGCCAGGCATGGTGGCAGGTGCCTGTAGTCCCAGCTACTTGAGAGGCTAAGACAGGAGATTTGTTTGAACCCAGAATGGAGAGGTTGTAGTGAGCTGAGATCGTGCCATTGCACTCCAGCCTGGGCAACACAGCAAGACTCTCAAAAAAAATTTAAAAAGTTAGATCACATATAAGAATAATAGAAAGCTATTCAAGCCCTCCTCAACTCTGCCAAAAAAATCTGCTTTTATCTTAAGGCTTTCTTCTCTAAATTGTAAACATTAGCTATTAGATGGAGGCTATCTGTTATCTTTCAAAACTGATATTTAAAATGATTTTTTGATACAAGTCTATATCAATACAATTGGAAATCTTTTGAGTGCCTGCTGTGTGTAGGGCTCTGTGTAAATATGAATATAATTTTGGCCTGTTGGTCTAATGTAGAGACACATAAATGACCTCCAGAGTGTTAGGAAGAGTGATAGGATATTGCTTAAGGGTTAGAGTGGGTATAGAAGAACTAGTTAAATTGGCCTTTGCAGTTTCTTAGAAAAAAAAAAAAGAAAATAAAAACTCACAACAGAATATGTATGCCTTCACTTTTTTTAAACCATTGGTCTGAATAAAGTGAGGTCATGTAATATTAAACATGGACATTATCAGGAACACTGTGTGGATGACCATTGCTAAATCAATTATACTTTCCTCCACATCCATCACTGAGACAGCCAAATAAATGGCTGAGCTATGTTACAGTCTGCTAATTTTCCACATAAAACTTCAGTTGGACAACTGCAATTTCCCTGTCATAGAATTTCTATGCTGTGCTTTAAATCGTGTTCTGCTGCATTTTCTGTGGTTCCTTAATTATGTTTCTAGCTTAGGACTTCACATATTATGGGTGTCTCCGAAAGTTTGACTGAATATCTTCTTCACTAATTCAGAGTATTCATCATTGCTCAGACCACTGTATAGTACCAGGTACCTTCATTGAATCAGAGGTGCAATTTTCTTTCTGATTTAAAAAAAATTGCTTACTAGATCAACAATAAGCCTGCTGCCCCTAAGAATCATTCAGATTCTGCCATCACCATTCAGTTACATATTTATGTATAAAGAAATAAGAATAATTTGAAAGTAATATACTTAAATATTAACCCCAGAGATTATGGTTTCAATGAAAACAGGGTGCCACAGTTATGAAACCACTACGCCTGTGCATATGTGTGTGTGTTCATCCCCCTATACATATAAGTGCACACGTAGAACGCTGCCAGGCACTGTGCTGTGTGCTTCACACATGACATGTTATTTGATTCTCTCAACCAGTCTGTGAGGTAGGTGCTATATGCATCCTCATTTTATAGGTAAAGAAACTAAGGTGTAGAAAAAATTATTTTCCCAAGGTCTTACAGCCAGTAGTTGGCCTAGCTGGGAATGGAAGCATGTCTGTTTTGTGGCAAAGCCAGAAAGTCAGTGGAAAGATCTGTTTATGGCCTACCCAGAAATAAGTGATGGTGATCTACTTTGTTAGTTTTCTCTCCTGTAAAAGAGGAGAATTGGACTCAGAGAGATCTGAGGCCTATCAAATCCCTGATTTTATGATCATGATTATTTTCAAGGGGAGTGCAATAATATCATTTGTTTTGTGAATCTCTGTTAGTCTTCCAGTTTATGTCCACTGATTCATTGATTTAAAACCAGTGGAAAAGTTCCCATATGACACTTTGTTAAATTTAGGAAGTAGCTCTCCTCTCATCATTAAAGCCAAAGTTGATAAGCATTTAAATTATTGAGCAATTTAATTTTTTTGAAGCAGAAAATACTTACATCAAAAATTTTAAATGAGTATACCCTTATTTATAGGATCATATGTTCTTTAAAAGCCAAAGCTATATCCTGTTGAACTACGTTTTTTCCCCCAATGCTTTGCAGATAATAGATGCTTAATAAATGTTTGTTAAATAAAATTAACATGACAAAGTAGTTTTTAAGTACTAGTTTACATAAAGTACTGTGATTAGTGATGGATTTCTAAAGGCCAGGCTCGGTGGCTCACACTTGTAATCCCAGCACTTTGGGAGGCTGAGGCAGGCAGATTACAAGGTTAGGAGTTCGAGATCAGCCAGAGCACCATGGCAAAACCCCGTCTCTACTAAAAATACAAAAATTAGCCTGGCGTGGTGGCACATGGCTGTAATCCTAGCTACTCAGGAGGCTGAGGCAGGAGAATTGCTTGAACCTGGTAGGTGGAGGTTGCAGTGAGCTGAGATCGCCCCATTGCACTCCAGCCTGGGACACAGAGAAAGACTCGGTCTTATACACACAAAAAGATAGATTTCTGACATCTAACATCAGTAACTTCTGATACTTCACAATTTAAGCTGTTTCTCATTTATTGTGTTTGTTTAAGAATTACTTTATTAAAAGTGACGAAAGGTAAATGAAAGTTGTCTTGCTTGTAATCCTTGATATATAAGACTAACATTTTAGAAACAAGCACACGTAAATATGTAACAATCTGTTTTCTTTAAGGCTCTAGTCTAGTAACCACAAGAAGAGGTAGGGATTTGGAAGTCAAAGGGGGAGTAGAGACAGAGAGCTGTGCATTTCTTAGGGATGAAATGGGTCCTTGAAAATGGTCAGGAAATTAGATTCTAGATAACTTTATTGATTGAATTTGTAGAGTAGAAAATTCATTTTGGAGGAATATTAAGGACAGATATTATCGTGTAGTTTTGTGGAGACTATGATACACATGATAGGACACTTAGAGACCCTGAGAAGTGAGTCACATCCTTAAAGTGCCAGTTATTTAGTAGCAGAATAAAGATGAAAAGAATTCAAACACCTTTATTAACTCTCTTATCTTCCCAATGCCCTGCACTCATAGATTAATTAATTCATTCATTTATTCAAAAGCCATTTTCCTGTGCATATACCACATTCCAAGCAGTTTAGTAGATACTAGAGACACATGAGTGAATTAAACAAACATGGCTTCTGCCGTTGTACAGTTTGCAAACTTTTGGCTTCTCTTCAGTAAATGAGTATAATTAAATTACAGAATTTAGTGTGGGAATACTTGTTTTGATGATGATGAAGATTTAGATGAAAATTAATATGATTTCTTTGTATATATTTTCACAAGTTGATGACCAGGTTGATTAATGAGTGTTTATAGAGCAGATTCATTTTTCTGTTACTTATTTTTTAGATTGATGAATGATAAACAGACTCCCATGAAGTTTCTGAAAATCTAGTGACGGGAACAGAGAAGCCTCTAGGAGAAATGGGCACAGTGTTATAAAGGAGTGATTTGTTACTTTTCCAACAATATAGAGAATCTTGAGTTAAGAGTCAGGGATAAGATTCAGTCATCAATCCTTAACTGAGTATTTTCTTCCTCCATCACCAAACCTTGTAGTTTCAAGAGAGTGGTTTTTTCCTTAAAGTGAATCTTAGTAATGCTATAAGCTGTTTTTTTTTTTTTACTATCAAGATAGATGTTAAATACTCATTATCAATTATTTTAAGATCTTGTGTTTCTTCCATCTCTATCCAGACCAGATGTGTAGACTCCTGCTTATTTATAATGAAGATAGCTAATACATTATGTCTCTCAAGAATGTTTAAAGAGTTAGTGCTTTCCCTAAATATGTTTTAATTTCAAAATAGGAGTAAAGGTTAAAAACAAAAACAAAACCTGAAGAAACAAAAAGAAAACCTTCCTAAACCACAAATGGTGAGATCCTGCTAATTATAGTAAGGGATGAATTTGCCGAGCAGGATAAGTTTAAAATTGTACCATTTGTGTATAGAGTTGGCCTTCTGTATCAAAATCTATTTCTGTGGGGTAGAGACTACTTTTGCCTACTTCCTTACTCTGCAGTGTACACAAGTATAAAAAAGGTACTCTTCATACTGTTAATAATATTGTGTGATATAATTATTTAATGAACGACAAATGAAGAGACAAAAATAGTGCCTATTTGGCATTATGTTTAATTAAAATTTTGACATTAAAAAGTTGTAGATACTCTTTCCATTTAAGACATTATATTATTTTTAAAACAAAATATTAGCGGCTGATAAAATCTGTTAAAGCTGTAGTTAGCCTGCCTTTGGCAAATTGGTATTTACTGGATAATTGATAAATGCTTTGCTCATTAATTGGTCTTTGTTTAGCTAAAGGCAGTAATTTTCTAACATAAACACATCAGAAAAAGATGTATTATTTAATCCTTTTGGGTTCTTTTCTTCCTTCTGGGTCTTTGCTGATACTTTCTTTTTTCTGTGTTCCCCTCTGTTTAATTAAACCCTGATTATACAAGCCCTAAAAACTGGGATAAAATATGGCCAATATGAAAAGTACTCAGAGGCAGAAATAATTAAAGGTGTGTATTACAAATAAAATCAAAAGGAATTAAGTTTATTTTTAGCTCAGATAAGTGGAGGCTGAAAGTGGATTAAAAGTAATATTCAATTAAGTGGTATGCGTATCTGCCTGTGTGTATTTAGGAGGGGTTGTGCGTGATTACCCAATCTGCAGAACAAGAAAATGAAGACAGAGTATTACTAAAGCCAATGCTACTAGTAATTAGAAAGTATTCTAGTCTTTGGGGGATTTGAGAAGGTCTTTTATTTCTAAGTTCTGCCAAATGTCATTTTTTTTTGTCAGAATATGTTGGAGATTAATGAGAGCAGAGAGTAAGCAGCCGATAAGGAGAGCAAATAAGAGTTAAGAGAAGACAGAAAAAAGTTGGTTTCACCGGAGTCTGTAACTGACAGAGAAATGTTAATGCATTAAAATCACTGAGAATATTATATAAAGAAGGTAAAAGCAATCAAGACACCCTGTGTTTAAGCTGGTAAGCACACTGCTTAATAACTCTCTGGTTTTGTACACATTCTACAAAAATCTTGATTATCGACTTGCATTTTCCTTACCCTAATACGCTATTTTACATGCATGGCTCAAAATCGTCATTTTTATCTGTGCCCTGATTGGTTACACATACCTAGAGTTTCCCTCAATATTTAACTGCCTTTCTACCTTATCCTCACGCATCCTCCAGCCGCCTGCTCAGAGGTTACCAAGTCAGAATGCAGCAAGAGCCTCTGCAGCTGCTACAACTGGTAGAAGTGGGTTAGACAGATGGTTCCTCAACAATGACCCATCAAGGTCTATAGTTGTAGAAGGGAGAGGGGAGACAGGTATTATATTTCCTGCCTAAGATGTCTACTGAATGGAAGCAATTTCAGTGAATCCAGCTCACTGTCTCAACAGCCGCTCACCTGCCCTGTCTCCTCCCCTGTCTCATAACTGGACTAGCAGTTAAACAGCTGTATAGCCTTGTCTCCCTGTCTCATTTTCCCCGGAGCTCCATCAGCAAAGAGTAGCAACAGCAACTGCAGAAGCGGCAGCCAGAGATAGGCAGGGCTGGTGCTTGCAGCCGTGCAAATCGCCTCCTCCTCAACACACACACACACACACACACACACACACACACACACACACACACACGCACAGACTTCCAATATCACCGCGCCCTGACATAAGGACTAAGAGAGACGAGAGAAGAGCGTTAGTCACGGACAACAGGTATTTCATCTCTGACAAATTGTTTCCTTCCGCTGCTTGTTGGTTTGGCTGATAAAATAATCGTTTGTGATCGCTAGCTTGAGTGGGAGACTGGAGGACTGGAGGTGACCGCGTTAGAGGAGCGGGGATGAAGTGGGAGGAGTGAGAGGTGGGGAATGGGGATGCTAAAGATGACTTTCGGGCTCCGGAAACCTACGTCTTTCAGCCTCCGCTGTTTTTGAGTTGCAAATGATCAGAGACGGGTGAACTGCAGGCAGCCTATGTTGTTGCCTGGAAGTAGATTTCCATCTTTCAGACACTAGTTCCAATGGGCCGGGTGTTCTGGAAGGGGGCGGCAGTGGGGAGGAGGATGCTGTGAGCAGAGTTCTTGAAGCTCTGCTCCTCTGGGGAAGCCGAGCTGTGTGGGAGCCTTCTTACTGTGCGGGGAGCGTGTGAATTGGAAAGGATCCTGAGAGCTGGCTAGTCCCAGTTCCTCTCCGGAAAAGCAGTGGCTCTCGCTTCAGAGATGCGCCCAGCTTTCGCCTGCATCGCACTGCAGTAAGTTAAACTGGACCTGGTTGACAAATGGAGTGGCTTCTGGGTACGTGGTACGGGGGAAGGGAAGCTGAGAAGAAATGGGGAGGAAAGTTAGAAAAGCGTAGCTTTGAATTCTCCATGAAATGTTAAATCGGTTCGTCTCCCTGACTCCTGTCCTAGTTATGCGATTGTAGGGGTGCTCCGTGATTTGCTGGCGGATGCCGCTTGTGCATTAGCTATGCAGAAAGTGCCCTGTCCATTGTGATTTTAGGCAACACAACTGGTGAATGTTTTCTGATTTAATTCCAAGAGTGGTCTCCTGAAAGTTATCAATGAGATAGCAGCTTATCTTTTCAAAAGGTAATTCATAAAGAGGTTGACTTAGACTTTCAAATGCCCTACTTAAAATTGTTACAAGTTCCAGCCCAGATTTATTCTTAATCCGTGAACTAAGCAAGCAAGCAAACAGAAGTCTTTGATTTACCTTATTAAAATAAAATGTGAAGTGGGTCTCTAGATAACTGCTAGGCAACAGCCTAAGCCACACTGATGATATGATAAACATTCGAATAGTCTTTAGTGGGTGCTACATTAGAGGGTTCCCTTCGTTTCCTCCTGCTACAATAGTCTCCTCCACTTGCTGAACAGTCTCTTTCATGTGATTTTAAAGTGGTGATTTTTACATAAACGGCTCTATACTTAGAAACCAAGCGGCATTGTGTTCCTTGGCAGAAAACGAAGGCTTAAAACTTTTTAAAAAACAACTTCAACTGGTTGCTCAAATTGCAGATCACCAACTCCTTTACAAACAGGTCAGCAAGGGCCAGTCCATTGTAAAGCAAATGACCAAAGAAACATGAATGCCAGCAGAATACTGAAGGTCTTTTCTAGAATAGGAATCAGAAATAATTAGTCTAAAGATGTTGGGGTACCTAACCAGGTCCTATTGCATTGACCAAATTTTTATAGTTGGGGGTTGGGGAGAAAAATTCCTTCAAGCAGAAAGGATACATACCACAAAAATGTTAGACTTAGTTGGAGGATCATTGGAGAAAACACCATGTTAGTACATTTTTCTCCAAGAAAGATTATTGACAAAACATCAATTACCTAAAAGAGAATCTAGGATTTTAAGCTGGATATTTCCATGGGCTAGCATAAATTCCATAGGATAAGAAGGCTTCAAAATTTATGAAATAACTATTGTGAAAAGCAAAGTAATTCTGAAATCCTCTGTCTTTAGAAAAAAGGTAACTAAGGACTACTCTTATGCTGTAATTTCAGTTTTAAATTGTGTTACTCTTTCTCTAATCCACCAAATCTTCGTACTTTTACCAAAAATAAAACATGTCAAGAATGGCATTGGAATTGTGTTGACTAATTTTCTACTCATCATGGGATCTCCAGTATAAAGGTTTACTTACTTTTTTTGGCATTAAGGGAGTTCCCAATTTGTTATGGGCGATCGATTCCACACACGTACATAGTATCCCTGTGCATAAAGTCTACATGTGACTTTGTGAATCACCGAGTAAAATGTAACTCGGGATATATTTGCTACAATAGTGGATACATGAGGGTGATTAAAAATTTTTGACAACAGTGAGGAAAAGAAAAGTCTCCATGAGGAATAGAAGAATATGGTTGGAGCACATTCACAAGCAGTTCCTTGATACTCTACAGTAGACTATCATTACCTGAACTCTGAATGTCTTTAAAGAGAAGGAAAATTAGGCTAAGAGCACTGATAAAAATTTGAGAAAATTTGTTTAAATATAGAAATTTCTGTAGTTGGAGTTGAGTGGTGGCAATGCCTTTGCTTCCTACTTTCTTGTCCTTCTCGTAAGCAAAGCTCATGTTATGACTGGGAAGAAGATTGTCAGAATCATTTGTGAAATAAAACAATTATTTAAATTGTTTTTAAAATTTCAGTTAAAATCATTGGTAAAATGATTGGTAAATCATTTGCTGGGATTGTGCCTGAACTAGGATCCTGTGAGTAGTATCCTATGATGCTTTTTCTTGCACACTACTGAAAGAAGGGAGAGTTGTAGCCATACAAGCCAGACAAAGATAGCTCCTGATCACTAAATCAAAATCTGCCTACTAATAACAACTTTGATGCGATGGATAGGCTTGAAATGACATTTTGAGATGATCTTTGCCTGGATGCTTCTCCTGACTGCCTTCAGCAGCAGAGCTGTATTTATATATGCATGATACTGTTGCAGTATTCTCTTAAGAGTAATACCTCTAGCAGAGGAGCACTTGCCCAGAGCAAACTCTAGGAAAAATTCTGAAAAAGCCTATTCCTATTAGCTCTCTCCCAGCAATAGCATTTTCTCTCTCTTGTAAAACACTAACGCAAATTCTAACCAAGTGAGTTGCATATGGTATGTCCCAATACCATAGTCAATACCTTGCGTATTTACTATGAAGTAGGTTCAACTGCTTGATAGCCCTGGATTATTTTCTCATGTGCTATGTTCATCACACAATGGATGAGCAGTGGTGGTTATTCTGAGTATAGTAGTTGCAGGTACTGGGTCAAGAGCTTTAAATATGGCCTCTCATTTACCGTATAATAGCTGCAAGAGGGAGATGGCATTTTCTCCCCTTTGGAAAAACTCAAACTCAGAAGGAATAAACAAATTACTGAAAGCAACATATTTAGTGAATGCTGAGTTAGAGTTAACTACGCGGTGTGACTCATTCTGATTCTTAATTGCTTTGCTACTTAAAAAAAATTAAAATGGTACTGTACTATGGATCAGGGTGGGGGGTAAGCGTATTATTTTGTGGGTGCCGTGGATGAGTAGTGCTTGGGAACTCTTCCTTTGCTCATGATACATAAGATTGGATCCACCTAAACTGGAATCTACCTGCATTGACCTTTGCATAGATCCAAACTTGGCATATTCACCATTCCAATTTCAGGCTCTGCTTCGGCTGCACAGACTCTGGAAATGAACGTGAGGGCATGGCCAGGAAGGAAGATAATGCACTTAATGTGGAGAAAAGTTGGAAGATCCAAACACAGAGGGGTATACAAAGAAAAGAAAATAATCATATAGTAGAAGGCTGGTCCAAAATTATGTCCACATTCTTTGTCCTGAGGGACACTAAATAACAAACTCTTTGGGCTGTGTGTGGGGTAGAGATCTTTAGTCACAGATGAAGTACAGACTCAAAACATCTCTTTAAATAGTTGTAAGGTCTTATTAGAAAAAGATTATGCTTGTCATCAGATAATCTCTTTTACATACTCTTTTTAAAAGTGGAAAAACAATGATTCAAAGAAAAGTTGGGGAGTAAGGCCAGATGCTGACCGAAGAGGTACAAAAGTAATTGGAAATATCACTGGTTCTTGCTTAATGATTTTCTGAAAGTTTGCCAGGATGTAAAAGGCCATCTTTAACTGGTTAGGATAAAAACAAAATGGTTCATTTAGGTAGAACGTGAAGTGTTACAGAGACTAACATGATTACTCTCACTTGTCTTCTTATCACAGAAGACAAACACTAACAAGGAATAAAATGAAAATGTTACAGGCATAGAGCCAAACAATATTTTAAGATTGGTCTTTCTCAGCATGCTAAATTTAAACAGCCGGAATTCTTTTTTAAGGATTTTCTGAGTCAACAATTTGAAATGAAGGATTTGTCTTTTAACAGGGAGTTTGTATTGCATTGTAAATTTGAAACACAATGTCCTCAATTCAGTTACTTTTGATTGGCAATGTGCCAATCACTATAGCTGCAAGGAACACAAAAGCTGTACCTTCAAAATCAGAGAATAAATGGACACGCTCCATAAGCAAACTTGATGCTCCTGAGCTGTTGTCAGATGCATATGTGGTGACAGAGTTTTGAAAATACATTCACGTTGTTGTCCCTGATTCATTCTCTTGTCATTTGCAACACTTCAGGTTAGGGCTGGAAGAGTTAGTTTTCAGGATTGATTTTTGAATGTGATGCTAAAATCGGCTTCCTTGCCCATTGGTTCTCTTCGTCTTCTAGTTTAAAAATAATGTTAGTAACTTTTATTGAGTGCTTACTACCTGGAAGTTGCCTTTATAGCTATTTTGAATATTTAATCTTGATCATACCCTTCTGGGATAATTTTATTATTATCCTCATTCTCATTTTACAAAAGAGCAAACTGAAGGACGACAGTGTTAACTAACTTGACACAGTTACAAACTAGTAGGAATAGAGCCGAGGTTTGAACCCAGCCGTCTAGCTCTAGAGACCATTCTTTTTAATCAAAAGGCTCTAAATTGGCTATTAACTGCCGCTGGCTTATTATAACCCTCCACAGTTCACTCAATGTTGCATCTTCCTTTTCTCTGCTTATATTTACCTCTCAGTAATTTACTTTTGGATACCCCAACTCCTCTGCCCTCTCTCCACACTAATGTGTTTTGGTAATGTGTCTTTGTTTCTTAAGCCTCTACTCTAGTATCAAGATACTTTGAGGTATCTATTTGTATTCTATCTACCAAGAACCCCCAGTCTTTCTGTGTGGTTCCACTGAATCTTGTGGAACCTTCGTTATTGAATATGCCGCAGAGAATAGAAATAATCTGTTTTCTCCATTGAGGAAGGGGATCAACCTTGTTTATCTTTGGAAGTTAATGCTTAATGCAGTGTCTAATACAATATTAGAGTTTAATAAACACTTCTTTTAATAAACTGTATTACAGGTTCTAATTCTGTCTGCTGAAGGAGCAGGTAATCCCACTTTCTCAATATTTAGCCTTTGCCCCCCACTCACCAAAGACTAGAAAATTGGCTTTCAAATATAAACTATAATGTCTTAGAGCAAGTGTGTGTTTTAATAAGTAGAAGTCATGATTTGTATACAGCTGCTCAGAACACATTTATTACTTTCTATGGTATGACATATTTAGAATACATGGAACAATATTTTGGAATATGGCAGATAAAATATTTATTTCCAGATCATGAAATTAAAATTTTTATGGATACCTATTTTCTGGTTTCAGGTTATTAATGTATCCTAGAGGTGGGGGAAAAAAAAAACAAATAGTAGAATAAGTGGTTCATCAGAGATATTTTGCTCTTGTGGGACAATAGTGTGAAGTTGTGAAAAAGTCATTTTTAATTGTTTCTTCAACTCTTACTTCCCTTGAGAAAAACACACCTATTTTAATTGAGCCATAGCTCACAAATCATGAATCATATCTGCAAGCAGACATTCAGGACTTCATTACCACTAGAGAAGATTAAAGCGATGGTTGCTGGTGGAAAACCCAGTCTACAAACCACATCCCACAAATTATTAATTTATGCAACAATTCAAATTCTAGTTTTAAATGTTTTATGCATTTATTTCGTGTAGTATTTAAATATTATAGCTATATGAACTGTATAACACTTAAGGCTTTCCAAAAAAATTCCTTTTTGAAAGTACCATCTTAGGTCAAATCATTCTATTTTAGTCTTCTTTCTAATCCACGTGAATCAGTTATCAAATCAGGGGAAGGACAGATGGGATGAGAAGTACGTAGCTGTTTGAAATGTCTTTAGAGTTGCATCAATAGAGTAATCTCAGAATGAGTTTCCCCCAGTGAGACAGCTGGGCCGTGCTTTATAATACACTTTCTCTTAGAATCCCAAGTTGTATATTGTGTTTTGGTTGTTCATAATGAGATGGAATTGTGAAAAAGGGTATGGAGAAGTCAACTCTCCATATAATTTCTCAATATAAAAAGAAGCTTTATTGAGTTTCATCATTTTCTTAGTTTTGATGATATAAAGCTTGAAACTTAGTTTCTACATTCAAACCATCTGGACGTAAAATACTTAGTACCTGGATGGATTTGAGTAAGTAACTTAAATTCTACGCTTTAGACTTCTCTTTGTAAAACAGGGTTAATAAAAATGCAATCCATTACTTAGAATTAAATGATTTAATCATGGATGTAAGGGGCTTAAACAGAATGCACACAATAAACATTAAAAATATTAGGTCTTTATTATTTCCATTTTCCTTGGATTATTGTCTCAGAGAAAAAGTATCAAGAGTAAAGAAAATGTTCTAAATAAAATCTAAACCTAAAAGTATTTATTAGTTTTATATTAATAAAGTATTTAAATTTATTAAATATAAACACTCTGTAAGATTTCATTACTTACCCTTGTGCCCAGAATATTCTTATTAAACTATAAAAAAGAAATAACCATTAACATAGATAGATAAGTTAGACAACACAGGTAAAGTACCTAGAAGAGTGGCTGGCATGCAATTAATGCTCAGAAATTTTAACTCCCTTTCCGTTACGTAAAATGGTGATGAAAGGTCTTCCTTTTTTTTCTCCTCTGATCTTCTTAAAACATAGCCATAGCTATCATCATTTAATAACAGAAGGATATTCTGTTCTGCTCTGTATTGGCTACTCTGCTATTTGTACCTAATAGCATGCTGGGGAAACATGACCCGTGATGTGAAGAAACCTGTTAGTGTCTAGATCAGACTCCCTTTGAATTACATGAACAGGAAAGGAGGGAGAAACAGAGGTACTATAGAAAAGCATGACAAGATCCTTGACTTGAAAACAAAACTTCAGGCAGAAAAGATGAGTTTGTAGTTTATTCGGTAACTTGTTTTGCTGAGACAGAAAATACAAGAAAGTGTTTCGTGTTTGGCTCTTGACCAAGAAATCTGTTTTTTTTGGTTCCTTAATGAAAAGAAATATGGGCTGGAGAATTCTCACTTGTCTTGCCTTTCCTAGTGTGTATGTTGGAGATTGTTAGTAATAGCTAGTTCTGGGAAGTTTAAGGTTCATATAGAGATATGAAAACTATCCCTTAGAGACAGAACTCCTTACTTAACCATGGCCCTGTGTCCTTTTCATCCTTCAGTCATTGATGGGCTACTCTGTGTTAGGCAGTCTGCCAGATAAGTGGAAGAAGTGGAATGGATGGAAAAGGTCTTATAGTACTAAAGGTTGCACTTTGGTGAAAGACAGATGCGAACAGATCTAAACAAAGAAACAAGTGCATGATTATTTGTTGTAATAGTGCTGTGAAAGGAACAAAGAGCTGATGCTGAGATGAACAAAATATTCTATTCATACAATAGGAATAAGATAATTAGTAGGAGAACAAGCTGGTTTCAGGACGCATAAGGACCACTCCAGCCTCACCTGCAAACCCACATTAATGCCGTTTTTCACTGCACACCTGGTCTGTCTTGTTGACAGTGAGTAGAAGAGGTGACTGAGTAGAAGAGGCTTAAACACCTGAAGCAATTCTTAAGACCAAAACAGATGAATTCATAGTGAATCAGAATTTTAGAATTATTAAGCAAAACATTTTCATTCAGTCAAAAACATAACTCCCACATTGCTTTTTCTATTACCTGTATATTATAGGATTATTCCACTTTGGACAGCTTTTAAAGATTAGAAAAATGTAAGTACTTAATGTTGCTTAGTAACTTCTCCTGCCTGTCACTTGGGCTGCACATAAACAACTTGTAACTTCCCTACACTTGTCCCAAATAGACAAAGGGCACGCAAGCTGATGAGTCAGTCATTTCGCTATTGTGTTGTTTTTAATGAGAATTCTGATTACTAGGAAGGGTGTTCTATTGTTATGTAATGTTGTTTGTTAGGATATATATTAGAAGTTTCTATTTGGCAAATAGAGATTACTTCTTTGTTGCATATTAAAGGTAACATAGCATAAAAGCCATTTAGGGGAGCACTATTGTTTTGGGTGTCTGGTTTTGAATGTACTCTAAACGCTACTAGTCAAAGTATTTTGAAGGTGAAGTGATAATAAGGTTTTTGAGCTTCAAGTGGAAATTTTGTTTTAGAGCTGTTAATGCTTTTATTGTCCAAGCTGCCTGCATGGTGGTACATTTGCTGCTTAGGCAACTATTTATCATTTTAAGAGCACATTCAGAAAACAAGCAAAACAATGGCTTGAATGTGGCTGTAATTATATTGCAATGGTTAGGCAATGTCTTGAAATTAGTGACATTGTAGAAAACAAAACACAAAAAGAATATGTTAGATTTGATGTATATGTCAGTGTATAGCAGTGCCATATTGATCAAAGGCCTTTTTCCACTAAGAAATTTAAAAGCTACATTAAAGAAATTAGCGCCTGTGTCTTATCATCATGGAGCATCCTGATCAAAGAGAAAGTGACATCCTCCCTAGTTCTTTAACATGTGTTTTGCTGATCCTCATGAGTTAAAATTCAAACTATATTAAGAGATAAAGAAAGACTTTTTGAGGAATGCTAATATGTATGTTAAAAGAGGAAAAGAGAAAGATACCTTCCTTATTTAAATATTAAAATTGAACAGTTTTTTATTTTAAGAACTTCTTATAGTCCTTCACATGTGAAATCAGCATCTCTAAAACAGGATTTAGTATAAACTTCCTAGCCTTATTTAATCACACAATCTCTCCTTCTGGAAACATCTTTGAAAACCCTGGAGCACATTTTAGGATGTGCTGGTCTACTGGCATTTAACTATTCATTTAAAATTTTTTTAGCACCTACCATACCTCGGAGTAGTACATTTTGGAAAGAGAATTATGAATACAACCTGACTTTGACATTATGGAGATCCTATACTGAGGGTTTGAGGAAGACACATGTAGAAATTATGATACCATGGGCTGTGTGCAGTTGTAGAAATGGGCATGTGTTGCTATAGGAGTTTGGAGAAAGAGAGACTCAGGAATTATTCAGACAATGTAGAATTTGAGTTACGTCTTGAGAAGAGAATAGGAATTTACTCAAGAAGAGACAATAAAAACAATTCCCAAGATATATCTACAAATCCTTATTCTTTTATCCTCCTGTGAAAAAGAGTATTTCTTTCATTTATTCAAGCATAATTCTAGAGTGAACAGTTGGTTATACGATTAAAGAGATGACAGCAGTGAACTCTGAAAGAGATACATAAATTTGGTGGTATAGATGGGGAATGAAGTCTTTGGCATCACTACATATCCCTAGGAAGGGAACGTAGAGTGAAAAAGGAGGTAATTTTAGGAACAAATCTTGACATATCCTAATACTTTTAGAGTGCATTGGAATACATCAGTTTGCAAAGAATGAAAATGATTAGTCATAGAGGAGAAAAACAACAACAGAAACCTGGCACGTTCTAAAGACAGGAAAAAATGTCTCACAAGAATGGCAAAGTAATCATCACTGTTGGATGTTGCTGCGAGATTGAGATGAGGACTAAAACATAACCATTGGATTTGAACACTAGAAGATTACTGCTGATCTTAGCTAAACATGTATTGCTGGAGTGATGAGGGGTGAAACCCAGACAAAAACTTGTTGAATGAGTAGGAGTTCAGGAAATGGAAACAGAGTGACTCATTCGAAGAGTTAATCTGAGAAGGTTTAAAAAAACATAGAGCTGGTTCTGAAGAATAGAAGTTTGAAAGAGCCTTTACTTTTCTGAATTGGGAATTTTTGATTGTTTAAATATCTATGAAAAATGTATGAATAGAAACATGGGGATATATATACATATATGGAAAAGAGAATCCATGTGTAAGAATGTAGAACTGAATAAGATCTAAGACATATCGGCTATTGACCAGAAGGTACACTGCCTGTAATGAAAGAGCAGAGAAAAGAAAGAATATAACAATTTGAACGGTATTTAGGTTTTATAGTCATAAGTTGGGGATATTTCTGGAATTTAAGTTTTCTTTGTGGAGTTCGAACAAGGTGGAGAACATCTGAGTTTACAGATAAAGTTAGACAAGTTTTTGACCAGAGGCATATGCTATGATCTGGGCAGGTGCGGGCAGACGTTTGACTAGACACTCATGAATTTACAATGATAATTTCCCTCAATCTGTAACTTTATTCAGTTGTTCAGAATGTGGCATAGAAAATATAAAGTTGGTCCAAGATGTATGTATGTTTTTAGTTTGCCTTGACTTACATTACTGCCTTCTACTCCTCAGTGTCATCTATTGTCTTCCTTTTTACTCCTGATGTGGAAGTCTGTATGGCAGTGCTTCTTTATCTATACCTCTTGTCATCTGTTAGGATTGGTTAAAGTATGTAGGTAAGGTAAGTCAGCTACCCTTGGCATAAATCCCTTAATCACCTTACCTTCGTTGACATTCCACTTCCTTCCATAGTATTCACTGGGCAATGCTTCCATTCTGGATCTTGATGTTATCTCTGAAATCATGAGATGCAATAAAGTAATCACACTGCTCTCTCTTCCTGCCGCCAATATCCAGTAGCTCGACCCACCTCATTTTCTTCCATGACAAGATCTAGTATACAACATAAATAGCTCCCTTGCACAATTCTTTATTTCCTTGCAGTACTCTTTTCCTTCCTTTTTCTATCTGGCAAAATCCTTATTCTTTCTCAGTTGAGCAATCAGGATTTGCATTTTCACTTGGGTTATTGAATGCTATTGAAAATCACGAAACTATGAAAACTGGTGTGGTAATAAGTCTATGATCTCTCATCTTAGTCTGACCCTGGGAATTCTTCTAAATGTCCATGTTTTATTTTTCTTTTCACTGTCCACACAAGCCACCCATGTACTTCCATGTTTTTTATGAAAAGAGAAACAAGTATTTTGACTTCCTCTTTGTGTCATTTATTTTTATTTTGGGTACTGGCATTTAGACATTTGAATTAAATTTGAATTTTGATTTAAAAATTATTAATATCCACAGTGACTTTAACCCTACTTCTCTCTACACATCACCTTCTCCGTATCCCTTGTTTTTACGCAAAACTTCATGACATGGTCCCTCTTTATCTCTTCAACAATACCTACTGCCACTTTGTTCTCTTCCAATCTAATGTTCCTTTGGCATTAAGCTGCTTAAAGTATTCATTCTTTCACTGATACTTTTCCACTTTACTTGCCTTCCTATTTTGTCTCTAGTTCTTTGTTTTTTTTTCCAGTGGTTTGAGCATTGCCTGGCATAAAAGAGGTACCTAAAAAGCCGTCTAAATAGATGCACTGTGATAATGCCCCTTTCTTGATTGGGGATGGTGAATTATCTTATAAAGCATCTCTCTGGGTCAACAGTGTTTTTACTGTTTTTTATACATTTTTGAGGAGGTAAGTGACATCTTCTTTATTCTCTGAAATGCAGCATATTATGATATAAATGGAGTTTGGTACTATTAGCGGGTTTGGGCATCTACTTGGTGCTTTGGAATTTCTCTGTGGATAAGGAGGGAGTACTTGTACCCCCTCTTGGTCCATTTATCAGTATGGTTTGTACTGATGCTGAACAAATACCTGTACATTAGCATATTTTCCCCTCTTTCATACTTAACAGTAATACCTATATTTTTTCATTCTGGAGATAATATTCAATAATGCTATTCTATCTTGAGAGTATGAAATTATTTTTAATTTGACTAAGTGTAGCCATTGGAGCTTTCTATATCCAATCTCAGAAGCTTAAGTTGGATTTAGGCATTTTCTTTATTTTTGGCATTCTTTGAATTGATCATTGGTATTCAGATTGTGAACCTGGATATAAAGAGGAGGGATGAAGGTTATTTTCAGTATCTGACAAGAACAAGCATGGAGTTTCCGAGGTCTTATTTGCAGTAAACAGAAGGCTAAGAGGTCACACATATGGGGAGAATAGACGATTAGCTAGTGTATTTTCCTAGGTGCTATGTCACTTTCTCAGAGTCTCACATAAATTATAATATGCCCGTAGTAATGGAAAGAAAATTTTTTTCTCAGACACATCTAATATTTACTATATGAAGTGTGAAAAAACGCTTATTAAGGATTTTTGTCATGATTTCCAGGTACAGTTCAGGAGTGGGTGGTTACTTGTGCTGGGATTTCGTTTCTTACAACACTATTCCCACATCATTCTTTCCATGGAAACAAATATTAACCAATGAGATAAATGAAGGCTTTTTAGGGACAAAGCATGATTTATGTCAAATTGTAGCTTCAAACTGGATTTATTCATAGTAGTATACTAGTCTATTTTGCAAGCTTGCATTTCTCATGTATCAAAAATCATATTTAGCTTCAAAAATCATAAAATGATATTGTTCCTGGAATAACTTTTAAATATCTGGTATTTCTTTCCCTTGTAATTTTACATAAGCCATACAAATAGAGTTAGCTGTGACCTAAAAATGTATACTTAGCCATTTTGTCTAGAATATAATATAGTATGTGCCCTTATTAATTGAAACTGTGGGAGTTTTAGTGGTATAACTTTGCAAGATAATGTAAACTAAAGAGAATGAAAAGACTCTCAGGCTGAGGAATATCATTAGATTTTATGATTAGGCAAATTCTGACAAGTTGTGCATTTTTTAATGCACACATGTATTACATTTCCTCTTTTTCATTAGTTTTAGACATCAGCCAAAAGGGTTAATGTATTTCTATATTATATTTATCCCAGGCCAAACAGAAAAAAAATTGAAAAATGTATTTTGACTTTGCAGAAATACTTCCTTAATAGGTCTGAGTTAGAAATTATGTCTACTTCTTTCAAGTCAAAGTTATCTCTATCGTATGTTGTTCAGATTCCACCAATTTCACACTTTTTGTTTTTGTTAGAGTGGAATTTTGTGTATTTATTTTAGGAATGTTCCTTTCCATTTCTAGTTTAGATTGCATAGAGTTTGAGTATAAACTATTAATTGATCCCTATGAAACTTGTTTTTCTTATACAATGAGTAAAATTTTGGTGGTCTGTTCCTACCTGAGGATTATTTATTCTTTCCCCGCTGGATATGCAACTTCAGTTTCCTAAACCAAGCAGTGATTTGTGAGATGAGCTTTCTCTCCAATTTCCCATCTCCCTTCAAGTGGGCTTTTGGTGGGCCATAGCCAGGCCTACTGCACTGGAAGTTTAGATGGTCTAAAAAAGCATTAAGAAATAAAATGCAGATGTGTTTATCTGAAATGCAACAAGAAGCTCCCCAAAATGAAAGGGCCTAGCCCTTTAGTCCTGACACTACCTCCCATTCAGATGGTTATGAGATCAATTCCCATGTTCTGCACTTTGCTGACTGAGAGGATTCCTCCCTCTGCATGGAATGCTGGTAGAACTGAACTTTGGATATACCCTTGTGTGGAATAAAACAGCCTCAGGAAGCTTCTATTCACTTGCATTCTTAATCTTGTGTTTATTCTTCACAAAGATAATTTGCTGGTGTGATAGTAAATCAAAGTGAATGCTGAACACAGCTGAGTCATGGTCCTCATTCTTGCCAGTGCTAGAACCTGAACAGCCCTTTTGTTCTGACCAGCTTAGAGTCTTTAGGGAACTGGCTCATACACTTATAACTTCTTTTTTAATAATGTCATTAGCATTTTCTGGCTGCTGCAATCCATGATGTTACTCTTTCACCCAGAGTCACACACCGAGATGCAAGCTATATAGTCTAGCTAAATGTTTTCACAATCATTAAACTTAAAAATTATGACAGGCCAGGAAATACCATGCTTACTGAATCTTTATGTACTTATACTTCCCAGTTTCAATATTTAAATAAGAAGCTTCAAACACTACCTACATGTAGACAACTATGAAACTTAATTTCACAATAGTGTTCTATCCTGACAATTTTCAGATATATAAAACCTTCTTTACACAAAGAAGGAAATGAAGGGATGGAACCAAGGGAAATATTGAGGAATTAACAAATATTCTCTTTTAGATTGCTCAGTCTTTTATTTGTATTCCAATTTCACTTTGCTTTTAAATCTATCAGTGACTTCTTATTTTATTTTCCTTATACTAACAAATAAATAAGGGGGTATCATTTATATTTTTACTATAAAGCCTGAAATACAAAATGAAATATAATGTATTCTAAGCGATTACCAGTCCTCACAACTTTCGGATGTATAGCTCCTTTTTCACACAGAGGAAAATGAAGAGGGACAATTCTTTAGTATCTAAGATGCCCAGTAAGGAAGGGAACTCTCTCTAACTATGGGAAAGAGGGTTATGGCTGTGTTTGTGTAGGAAATTTCAACACTGGGGTATGGAATGAAAGAAACCCATGTGTTTAGAATAGTATGTTCCATATCATGCCTACCTTTGGAGCCTCTATCTCTGTACCTCCCACTATTTCCTTAGCCAATTACCATCTGCTATCAGTATACACCATACTTAAATTGACCTTAAAATGATTTAATAATTTCCTAATTATTAAATACACTTTCCTTTTATCCTTTCTTGTCCTCCTCACTTTTCCTGATATTAGTAGCTTCACTGCTTGTTGTAACTCTGTCCTCCTTTGTCATTGGTAAGATTGCACTACCCTGGTGTTATTTCTACTTATTCAAGCAGTCAAAAAGCATTTAATAACTACCATTTAACAGGCACTGGGAAAACAATGGTAATCAAACACGTAATACATTTCTGTCTCAATTCAATTTTCAGTGTAGTGACAGTGATTGATATTATCTATGATCAATTTTCACAAATATCTTTTCAACAGCTACTTGATGCCAGGTGCTGTTCTAGACATTGGAAATGTACTTTTAAAGTAGCACATTTTAAAATTTACATTTTCTTGGAGGAGCTAGAGAGCCAAAATTAAAGCTGTAATACAATTATATATTTATATGATAAGGAACATAAGTCAGGGCAAGAGGAACAAGAGTGATGGAGAGTGGGTGCTATTTTAAATAATGTGCTATTTTAGATTTATTTTAAAAATATATTCGTTCTCCTATTGACATACTATATTTGAAATGTCTGTAAGATTTCCAGCTGATAATGTTAAGTAGACAGTGGATATATGAGGCTGAAATTAAGAGGAATTGTTGGAAACAAAACTCTGGGAGTTGTGTGTAGACCTGTAACCAGAAAAGAATGCCCAGGGACTGAGTGTACATAGAGAAGGTCCAATGCTAAGCCTTAGTGTAAACCAACTTTGTGCAATAGAGGAGGTAGAGAAATCTGCAAAGTAATTAAGAAAGAACAGGAAGAGAAAGCCAAGAGAACACACTGGCCCTGGTGCCAAGAAAGGAAATGTTTCAAGAAGAAAGAACTGTGTCAGTTGCTACTGAGAAAATCAACAGGATGATTGGGGATCAACCACAGTATTGGGAAAGATGGATCTTTGATGGCCTTGCAAATGGGACTTTAAGTGGTGTGGAGGAGCAAAAGCCTGATTAAAGCAGGTAAAGTGTGATGTGTTGGTGTTGAAATGGAGAGAAAATATATATAATAACCACACAAATAAATAGGAAATCACACTAGAAATGTTCTAAATATAACAGTATTGTTTGACATAGTCAGGAGGATTCGAAAGGCTTTTTGAAGACATAATTATAAACAGATCTGACGGATGAGTCGGTATTAACTAGATAATAAAGAGAATGCAGAAAAGCATGTGAAAACACTTTATTGCAGGGCAGACTTAAGAGCTAGAAGTCCATTTTGGCTGGAGTGGGGATGATAGGAGATTAAGCAGGAGTCAGATGGTGCAAGCCTGTTTTATCTTTAACCTTAGAGCATTGGAAATAATTGAGGATTTAAGGGAGGTGGGGATATGTGGACACGATAATTTACGTTTTGATGGGATTACTCTAGCTGCAATGTGCTGGATGAACTGTAGGTCGGCCGGATGGAAGGTGGTAGCCAGCCAGCCATTGTAGTAATAAAGGCGAGTGATTATTTTAGCTTGATTACCACAGTAATGGTGTAAACGGTGAGAAAGAGAAATTTTAGTGATATTTATGAAGTGAAATTAACAGGACTTGTGACAGTCTGAAATGAGTATACGAGGAAGTGATGTAGAAAAGTTGAGAATGACGTTTAGCCTTCTGGTATTTGTAACAGGGAAGCCAGTGCCTATACCAACTGAGACAGAGGTAGAGCAGGAGTCTTTGGTTTGCTGTTATTTTTGTGAGTCTCATGAATTCAGTTTAAATATGCTCAATTTGAAGGACTTTTGAGCCATCCCCATCTGCCTACTAGATTTTTCTGTCTATGTATCTTGCTCTCCCCTCAATAATACATCAAAACTGAATTTATCTGCATCTTTCCAAACACGTCTTCCCATGTTTGGAACTCAGTCAGCTTGAAATGGTCCCTCTTTGTAGTAACCTCCCAGCTTCCATATTGACTTAATTCAAATTCTGTTTTTTAATCTTTTCTTTCTCTATTGCCTCTCACATTTGTCCTTTTCCTTCAATTTCTGTCCCTGCTAGACAGTTACAAACTCCTACATTTCCCTTGACTGTGTTCTTAACTTGCTATATTGTCTCTTCATTTTTAATCCATTTTTTTTGCTTATTACTTGTATTCTATCCTCCTCACCATCAATTTTCTTGTATAGGGTGTTGATTTTCCCATGTTCTTGCTCAATATAATTCAGCAGATCCTTCTTTATTTTTTCTAAGTCAGCCATAGATTCACCTTGGCCTGGCACTCAAGCTTAAAAAAAAAAATTGTAGATTTCCCTTAGCTTGCTACAGTTGTTTAGCACAGTGATTAAGAACTGCTTTGTTTAAATCCTGACTTTAGCACTTACTAGTTGTGTGATTTTGACTAAGTCATTTAATCACGGTGTTCGTTTTTCAAATGGGATTAATAATAGCAACTCATTTAAATGGTTGTTTTAAGGCCTAAATCCATGCAATTCTCTTAGCACAGTCCATGGTACAAAGTTAGCATCAACTGATGCAGCTCCTATTATTATTAACAAAAGAATAATTATTAACTGCACCCCATCCATGTATGTAGGCACATTTAAACACTTAATGAAGCATACCTTTTATTTTCTCTCTGTGTGCCACTTTATACCCCTTGCATTCTCCTTCCTCTCTCACAGCAGTTGACCTTCCTCACAACAGTTTCTTCCTGTCATATTTCTTCCATCTTTCCAGGGGCAGCTCTGTTCTCACTGTCTCCAAGAAACATTGCTTTCTCTCCCAACCCTTTCTTCATCCGCAACTCCAGGTTCAGTATTCCACCTTTGTATGTTTTAATGTTGATCTTATTAGGCTTATGTATGTCTATGGCTTTCTGAGATCTTCTACTACATGGTTGTCCTTGAGTACAGAAAATTTATTTGTGTAGTGCCCATAGTTATAATAATATTTGTGAATAAGTGATTGCAGTGTTAGCAATTCCTTCAGTTACATGTAGATATTCTCTCCTTTCCTTCCTACACGGACTGCTTTTGGCTCTACTCATCATTCAAGGAACATCAAGTTACCTCGCTTGGATCTTTCTTAAAAATAGGAGCTTTCAAGTCAGCAATCTTCTAAACCAATCACGGCTAATGTATTTTTTCTGTGCTCTCAGGAAGTCTAAGTGCATTTCAGCTAAGTCCTTCTTTCAGTGATGGGCCTGCTTTTGCGATCTAAGTCCGTTGTTTTTTATTTTCCCTGAGTTTTATGTAATTTAAAGAAAGCAGGCTTAGCAGAAATCACGAGGTTAATACTGTTTCACTCAGAGATCTCTAATCATTGGCTTTTAAAAAAAAATGTGGCGTGAAAGAGCATATTTAGTATCTTCTCTGTTTCCTACCTAATTTCCTCTGGTCTAAGTTCTGACAATGGCCTTTAGAGCATGAGTTGCTGTTTTGTAAGATGTTCTAAAACATGAATCAGGATTGATTCTTATTTTATTCATGGCTATACTTGGTGGTAATTTACAGAGCCTGAGATGAGGGTTTATTTTTCCTCTCTGAAGGTTTCAGGGATGTTTTTGTCAGGATTTGGAAAATGTGCTCAAGGAGCAGAGTGATAAATTGAGTGCTGCCTCAGAAAAAGTCAGGCTGTCAGGGAACATATTTATCTCCACGTTTGGGAAGCAGAGCAGGAGAAGTACAGATATTTTAAAAAGCTGTGTGAAAACTTTCTAAAGTAAGGGACAAGGTCAATCTGACATGGCTTTCTATCCATTTTGTTTATGACTAAAGGCTGCCTAGACATACGAGTGAACTGAAATCCACAATCATTTAAGGATAGACTTTTTTTCCCTCTGTAATACTGGGGGAATATGGATAGTTAAATGTTTCAGTTTCAATAATAGATACAGTATAACACAAATAATTATATTAATAATTCTCCCAGGATTGCCTAGAACAGGGATCTGATTGTATTTCTAAATAAAGTTTTATTGGAACGTGGTTGAATTCTTTTGTTTATATGTTTTTTTAGGGCTGCTTTTGCACTGCAGTGACAGAGGTCACTAGTTGCTAAAATATTTCCTATTCAGTACTTTAAGAAAAAGTGAAGTGACCCCAGGCCTAGAAGAACACTTGGAGATTCAGAGGTGTTTATTCTTTTTGGTTTACTTTGTTTTCTATAATGATGTTAATACAAAGTTGGCTCTCCTTGTGATAGGTGACAGAATGGTGATGGAAGCATCTATTTATGAATTGGTAGTCTTATTCTACTGATTCGCTTGTTTGTTGAGTATAATTGGGTTTAGAACAGGGCTGAAAGTGAAAAAAATAAATAAATTTATATCTGCTTCATTCACTGCAGCATTTGTTATGACCTTAATTAGTTGTGGTACATAATTAGGTATTATTTGCAGAGCTCCTGAATCCATTTATGTGTGCAAAATGCCAATTAAGCCTTTAGGTTCAGGTCTCTTTTTTTTCGTAAGAGGATCGGAAAAAAGGATTCTTGAATTTGTTCAAAAGTACGAATAGTCACAGTATAACCACATGGCTTTGAATGTAGACTCCAAGAAAATACCTTGCAGCTGTCTCAATCTCCACATAACTAACTCCATCATCTCTATCTCTGTCATCTGTGTATCTCTATCTTCATTTCTAACTCTCTATATATGTGTATATTCTCCCATTTTAATATTTATTTAAAGAAGCTAGAAAGTTTGAATTCATTCACTGTATTATAGATCTACGTATTTTGTGTTATAGTATGCATCTGTTTGTGGTTCATGGACATTGAGTCATACTCATTTAATCAAACATTAGCACTGTGCTCTGTCCCAAAGGGGAGCAAAATGGCTTGCTTCCTCATTTTATTGAGAATTCATACATTAGGGGATGGTTAGCACTTAAAACTTTGCAAACAAATATATAGATATTATGTGTGTACATATATGTATGTTACATGCAAAATTTATAACTAAATTACAAATCTAAGTTAGACAAAGACAAGAAAGGAGGAGGAGAGAATATATCCCAGAAAATATCTTTATGCATTCATGATTACAACCAAATACTCTACTGTAATAATGTTATATTTTTTCTGGAAAGTATGCTATTATGTCATCAAAAATGACAGAACTTTTCTTCTTAAATCTTCAGCCATTACCTTTCACCTAACTCTCAAATAGCCATATTGCATATTTCATATAGAAATAGAAAATGAGTGATATATCAAAAGATACCTGCACTCCTGTGTTTATTGCAGCACTATTTAAAACAGCAAAGATATCAGCCTAAGTGTCCATCAACAGATGATAAGACAAAGAAAATGTGGTGTGTATACATATGTAGTACTATTCGGCCTAAAAAAGAATGAAATCATGCATCTTGCAGCAACGTAGAAAGAACTGAAGGTCATTATTTTGAGCAAAACAAGCAATATGTGGAAAGAAAAATATTGCATACTTTCACTCCTAAGTGGTTGCTAACAGCTGTATACATGGATGTAGGCAGTGGAATGATTGACAGTGGAGACTTACAGTGAAGGAAGGATGGGAAGAGGACGAAGGATGATAAATTATGACTGGCTCAATGGATGTTGTTCCAGTGATTGATAACTAAAAGCCCTAATTTGACCACTACACCATCTATATATGTAACAAAATTGCACTTATATTCCATAAATTTACTTAAGTAAGAAAAAGAAATAGAAATTTAAATATTAAACAAAAAAATTAATGCTACCTGCTAATCTATAAACGTACCTCATCCCTACTCTCTCCTCCTTTTGCTATTGTGAGCAAAGAAGATAAGGTCCTTGTGTGAAATCCGAGACTACTATATAAATGCTGACTATCAAACACTGCCCTTTTGTGGACTACATCCATCAGGTATTCATCCTCCCTCCCTCCCTCCCTCCCTCCCTCCCTCCCTCCCTCCCTCCCTCCCTCCCTCCCTCCCTTCCTTCCTTCCTCTCTTTTTCATCCTCAATTTGTCTTTACCCCTCAGACTCCCAAACACATTCATACTTACTTTTTCATTATTTTCAGTGGATGAGAGCTAGCTATGCTGCCCAGGCTGGCCTCTAATGCATAGCCTTGTGTCCTCAAGTGCCCGGAGAATTAACCTGACCCACCGCTTCTCCCACTTTCTCATTTTTTAATTCAAAAATTTCCTTCCCTCTATTATTTGTTTTGAGACCATGAAAATCTCTTGCCTAGGAATCTTCTGTTGAAGTAGAATTTTTAAAGGTAAAAATATAACTTACATAGAAATACAAAATGAGCTTATTTCAAATACATTATTTGGCTCATTAATTAATAAAGGAACTAGTAAAGTAGCAGAAATGATTCAAAAAAATTAAGAGATGTGAGATTTATAGAGCTGAACTTAAAGGAATTCAGAAATAAATTTGCCAAGGGTTACTAGAGTGGTTAATGGTGAACAAGGCGATATATACTAACCTTTGGGTTATGGTATAAAAGTCATTTGCACTTCTTTTGGACAAAAATTATTTAAATTTTTCTGAGAGAAGAATCATGAGCATTTCACTCAATCTTCTACAGGTTAAACATGGCTTTTAAAGAGTTCAACATATTTAGGTCAATAGTGATTCTGAGTTGAAGAAAGGTACACAACCTGCAAAATCAGAAATCTCCACCACTGTGTTCTTGGCACACAACAACCAGCATTCTGTGGAAATAATATCGAGTGATCTTTTTGCCTATTTCCCAAATGCTGATAAATGTTTATGACTTAAATATTCTGCATACACTCTGAATTCCCAATTTACTCTTAAGAAAATGGCAAGAATGTTCTTTTGGTAATTTTGTTATATAGAAATTTAAAATATCTTACTAAAGTTATCTTAGTAAAAATCAAAAGCAAGTCACTTGTTGAGAGAAAATACTTGTTGTCATAATAGTCAAAGGGTTAATTATTCTACTGTTCAAAGATGTACTAAAAATGGTTGATGAAAAGGTGACAGAACTAGAAATAATTCAACAAAATAAGAGCAACGAATTCATAGAAGTGACTGTAATGGCCAACTATGTGAAAAGATATTCAATATCTACAACAGTCATAGAACCGAAACGATGATCATAGTACCAACAATAACAGTATAAGTCAAAGTGCTCTCATCAGATTGGCAAAATTTTAAAACAGTTGGTAACATCTAGTAATGGCCATGGAATAAGGAAATGGATTCTTGTAAATTGCCAGTAATTGTAAATTACTATAAAATATTTGAAATGTATTTTACCATAACTTATTAAAATTCAAATTTCCTATAATTTTTGGCCTAACAGCTTCATTGTTATTTATTTATTCAATAAAATAGATACTTAAAAGACATATGACCAGGAATTTTTATTGCAGCATTGTTTACTATAACATAAAACTGGAAACAAGAGCAAATAAACATCAATAGGAATATGGTTGAATTCATAGCAAAACATTATTCCCTATATATTATGTAGTTGTATAAGGAAATATAAATCTATACTCTTTTATGGTGGTTAAAGTGTTGAGCTTGGTACGAGGCACCTAGAGACATCGTTAGTTTGATAATTCAGCATTTTGTTAAAAAGAACATTAATTTCGTAATTATAGCTATGAATAATTATAAATTATTAGACATTATTATATCTCAAGTTCCACGCTCAAAGTCTTTTGGGGGGCTTCTTATGGCATGAGGATGCAATCCAAACCTCTTCCATCTCTAAGTTCCTTACAGTTCAACTATGCTATTGCTTCAGCTTGACCTTGAGTAACTCAAGCAATCCTTTGACTCATCTAGAATCAATATCCAACTTTTATTTTATTTTGAAAGAATGCAGCTGTTTCTTACCTTAGAACCTGTCTTTTCATGTCATACTCCCTCTGGCTGGATCCATCATTTCCGTATTCTGCTACTTCCTTTTAAATATCTTCCCTGAAATTGCCACTTTGATCCTTCAACTAAAATTATTTCCTCCCAGTTATGAATTCTCATAAGGATTCTTAGGGATATAGTTTTTAAAATAGAAATCAAATTGGCATCTTGTGAGGCTGAGAAATGCTAAGTAATAGGAAGATTTTGAGTGTGCTGGGCATGATTGACTAGAAATTAAATATAATTTCTTAAAACTGGAGTTCTGTTATGATAGAAAATAAGAATCAGACATACATTTGTCATTTATTAGTAATTTTGAAAAGCTTTTGGATTATTTCACTTTAAGAGAATTTTAACATGTCGTACAAAAGTCTTATTAGGCAAGATTCTTTCAGCATTGAGGTAATTTACCATGGAGAAGAATGAATGGCTTGTTGATTATTTTTCCCAACTAAAGGGACTGTTACTATGAATGTTTTTGTTGGGTGGAAGAAAGGGGTTTTACAAGTTTGTGTACTAACAGAAATATTTAGTATCACAGGGAGATACTTGGGGTGTCACAGCCTTAGGTCATTTCAGATATTTTTAAAAAGTTTTTGCCACTCAGGTTAGTACCTTCTAAAGATATAAATATATACATAGAAAGAAATTTTAATTTAAGAAAGCCTGACAAGATAATGTATGAAATAGCCAAATAACTTGAAAGAGAGCAAACTCACATCTGAAGTGACAGAAACAGTCTTTCAAGTGATGCAACTGACCCTGAATTATAACATTCATTTACTGAATGCAAAGCATGGAAGCTTATGATATTAAATAATTTTATTGGCTAGACTGGGCTAACATAGACAAATCAGAAATCTAAACAGAATATTCTATACCTCAGGTCATAAATATTTTGAAATACACTAAAAAAGATTATTTTTATTTGTCATTATTTGAGAAGAGCTACTTTACCTTGATCTGTGAATCATTGTCTTGATATACATTAGTTTTTTGCTAAAACAAATATATCAAGGATATCTACGATGTTTTGTTCTGTCTAGTAACGAGACCATGAGTATTTAATTTAGTATAACATAAAAGCATGTGTTTTTGAGCACCAAAACATAACAATTTATGGAGCTTTACAATTTATTTTGGTAGTGATATTTAAATAGATATTGATGACTTTTTATGTGAAGTAGAATGGCCTGCAGATATTATAACCTACAGCCCATATGCTAAAACATACACAAGACTTGTAATAGATTCAATATAAGGAAAGCAAAATTAGTTTGTGAGATGTTTTAATAAATCACATGATACAAATAATAAATATTTAACTTTTTGATTTTTTAATACCCAATAAAATTATAGTTTAGAAGTGACTCTTCACCTGTTTTGGAATTACACAGTGAAATGTATAGTCACGTAACTGCTCTGGTTGCTGACAATCTTTTAAAGGTATGAGGCAGAAACATTAGAGCAATTGTAAGACAAAGATAAAGCAGTCAGTAAAAATTGCACCCTACATTTCCATTTATGAATGCAAATAAAATCAAAAGGTAGATGTAAAAACTATTGTTAACTTGTGAATTGTTATTGCCATGACTATTTTCTTGTCAACTTGGTTTATAGATTTATATGTGCAAGGGTAATACATAAATAATTTTTGTTGACAGGCTCTCTTTGTGTGTGTAGATAAGCTCCTGTTTTTTTTTCTTTCTATTTTCTGGCAATTCCAATGTCACCATATGTTAGATGAATTAAAATGTCTATTTTTGTCCTTCTTTAAGAGTTGTTATCACAAATAGAGGTTCTTTACTTGAACAAATACATAAAAATAAGCACTAAAGATATACAAAGTTGTAATATGATAATCAGCCTTTCAAATCTGGGAGTTTGATTTCATTTTTCTATATATGATTTTTCCTGATAGCAAGTCAGTTTATTTTCAAAAGCTTCAAGGAACTACTGTTTGTGGAACTTAGCATTGTGGAGAATTATTTATTTCTTGGTAAAACGTTAAAATTTGAAGTCAACTTGGTAAATAAATATTCCTTAAGCATTTATCACAAGCTTGGTTTTCTGCAGAACATTTGAAAACAAAAGTTTTAAGTTATAAACATTTACATAAGCAAACCTTACAGGGAGATGGAAATGCAATAGTGGAGGGGCCACCCAAATAGTATTTTTCAAAACGGTATTTAAGTAAGAATGAGACAAAAATTTGGCCAACGTTCAGCAATAATATTATAGGGGGTAAAGCACATGTGAATGCTGAATTCTCTGAGATTAAAAAGAGTAGCAACATGTGGTGTATAATTATAAAACTCCCTGGCATCCCAGCATTGTTAAATGAGAAAAAAGTTCTTGATTATCTGTGGTCATATGAGTTATTTTACTTATTTTCCACATATTTGGTGCTTCTTTGTAGTACTAAACAGTTTTAGCACGTAAAATGTGCAAGATATTGAAATCATAGACATTGTCTAATTTTTCTATTCTGTAAACAGAATTTGATGGGTATTACTAATCTTGTTTAGTAAATAACATATAAGAAAAGTAATTTGAAATATAGATTAAGTTTTTATTTATAACTTGATTCAACTGAATACAAATATTTGCACTGAATGTATAGCAATTTTGCTACACACAATGTACTTTTAATATATGTTGTGTAGTTAGTTAAGGAGCATACAGAATTTAGAGTCTATGTCATTGGCTGACAATCTGTAGCATCACATGATTCAGTCTCAACATCAGTTGTACAGCTAACAAGTCCAGGAAAGCAAAATTGTACTGAGCTGAATTTGATGCAACTTATAAAAACAACAATATAATACTTACACTGTAGAACTGATAGTAAATAAGCAATCAAATCTAAAAAACCTAAGAAGTTTAGGAAAGTTGGCTGAGTGCTAGCTTGATCAGTAACCAAGGTGATGCTAAAAAGGCAAGCTCCAAAGTGGGGCTTAGCCCCCTATTATTTTTGGTCTTGCCCAGGAAATAATTCAACAGCAAGCCAGAGGTAGAAGGAAACAGCTTTATTGAATAGGCAGTGTTATGTTTCTGGCCTTGTTACAGCTCTGTCACTGCTTCTGCAGAGCATTGGTACCCATTGTCAAAAAGTTGCGGCTCAGTGCGGTTTTGCAGTCATATTTATATTTTCTTTAATTACGTGTAGATTAAGAGGCCATTAATGCAGACATTTCTAAAAAAGGGGCATTAACTTTTGGGTCATTGTGTCGTTGCCATAGAAAAAGGCAGTAGTTCCCTGGTGTTGTCATGGCAATGATAAATTGACATGGCACACTTGTGGGCATGTCTTACAGAAAGCTGCTTTCACTCCACCTTGTTTTACCCAGTCCTCAATTTGATGAGTTGTTCAAGCCATGCCTCTGGAGTAGAGTCCTGCCTCCTACCTCAAAGGCAAAAATGTAGATATGATAATTATAAAGGTCTTATTTTTTACCTGAATGATGCTCAACAATGTAAGGAGATGATTTCCTTTTTGCTCAAGAGTATCCAATCTGGGCCACACTGGAAAAAGGATTATCTTGGGCCCCATATAAAATACAACTGACACTAATAATAGCAGATGAATAACTACAAAAAAAAATTGCAAAAACATGTCATAATGTTTTAAGAAAGTTTATAAATTTGTGTTGGGCCATAATCAAAGCTGTCGTAGGCCGGCTGCATGTGGCCCAGGGTGGGATGGAAAACTTGTTTTATCCTAATCTGTTTACTGGGACTAAAATGTCTCACACACACAAATATGAAATGTATTCAACATGTACACACTTATTCACATGAATTTTGGAATGATCTTCATTGATAATTATTGAGCAGCAAGATCAACACTGGTCCTAACAGTTTTGCATTATTTACTTTTACCAATAAATAAACAAAGGTGAAAACAAAATACATTATATTATACTTGACACAGGCCTTCTTATTTCACAGTGTTGCAAATGAGTATATTTCTGCTTATAGTGTTCAATTAACTATGTGGCTTAATTTTTTTAAAAAAGCATGATGACTTCTAAAAAGTAAATGATTTAAGTATTTCTAGATTTTAAGTTATAAGCAGGTTGAAGAAGCAGAATTTCCTTTTAGAATTAAAGAAAATAAATAGCATTTAGCAGTCAGTGAGAATGTTAGAAAAAGCCAGGTGGCAAATAAATATAGAGGTATGAAACTTGATTTCTTTGTAGTTTATAGAGACAGCTTCATTTTGTCATAATCATTTATCTTACTATGATATTGATCAAATGATTTTTATTATTATTATTTTGGTATGCTCCCCATGGCTTTCAGGAAAATTCATCTTAGCTCCATCACATCTGTTTAATGAAAAACCAAACTTCTCCCTAAACGATGGGTATTTTTCTAACAGAAGTAAAACCACAATTGAACACAATGCATTTTTATTTCAATTCTTGTAACTAGTAGGCTATTCTTTTTAAAAGAGGGGAAACTCTGACCTAAGGCTAGTAGAGCATAGGTTCATATTACAGGAGAGAGGATTTCATTCGCCTTAAATGTTTAGAGATTTTTAAAATAATTTTCAACCTAAGTTATTAAAATTAGAGTATTGAGTGCCTGAGATTGCTGTCTTCCCTGGTGATGATTTAACTGGTAGATAATTTGTTCTTAAATGTGTACTCTTGAAGATAGGACAATTTTTATAGTCCATGAACTGTATGTTAAAAAATTCTGTATGGATTCTCAAAGGGGATTTTAAAGCTATGTGGTTCATCCATCATCTGCATTATCAAAATGTTAAGTCAAATGGCTAATATTGTGACTAAAGTTCGTACAGTAAGCCCTAGACAAAAAAAAATCCTTACCATGTAAAGGCCCTTATGGAATTATGTAAAATATCCAGCTGTTTAATTCTTTTTTTTTTTTCTGTTTCTGTTTTTTAAGCTAACAAAATAAAAAGAGTTTGGGAAGGGAAGATACTGTAAAGCTGTTTTTTTTCCTACTTATTTTGGATAAACAACTTGAACATTGACATCCAGGGGATTGTGTGATCTAAAATGTTATATTGTATCTAATAAAAAAAATTGGTGTAGGGGAATTGATTTTGGGATACAGTGAATTTTGTTGCTCTTGATGCTTTTTTCAATTGTTCCTTTTTTTCCAATTGTTACTTTGAATGTGGCCCAACACAAATTTATAAACTTTCTCAAAACATTATGGGATCCTCTTGTGATTTTGTTGTTATTCATCAGCTATCATTAGTGTTAGTTGTATTTTATGTGGGGCCCAAGATAATCCTCCTTCCTGCATTGGGACCCAGATTGGACACCCTTGAGGTAAAAGGAAATCATCTCCTTACACTGTTGAGCATCATTCAGCTAAAAAATAAGACCTTTATAACTATCATATCTACATTTTAAAAAGCAATATTTTGGATGGCTTTAATCTTTTATAGTAATATTCCCCCACATCTTTGTTTTTTCATATAGAGGAAACATATTAACTGTCCCATTTATATAGATGTATGGGTATATGTGTATGTGTGTGTGTGTATGTATGTGTATAGTTTATAGTTTATACACATACATACACACACACACACATACACATATACCCATACATCTTTTTATGTACACACTTTTTTATGTTTTATGTTTCTATACATAGAAACAGAGAGAGAGAGAGAGAGGAAGGGAGAATTATATGATATTATATGCTTCACTGTAAAATACTGTAGTGAACTTTCCTCACTATAATCTCATAAGATTTTGTGGATACAAAAATTGGGATTCTCATATATTATGTTTTACTGATAATATAAATGATTGAAAAATATACAGTAAGCTTAGTGGATTAATCTGTGGAAATGTGGAAAAGGCATGCTGTTTTCAATGCTAAGCTATCAACTAACTTGTCTCTGTAAAAATTGTTTTCTTGTAAGTGTATGTCTGCTTAAATTTTCATTGAGTTCAAATGTGGTTTAATAACAACTAATTAAAGAAAAGTGAGTAAGGCAACCAGAGAACCTGACACATATCGAGAATGTCAGGCTTTGAATGCTTAAAAGCAAGTTTCTCAAGGAAATGTTTGTGCTTGTGTGTGTGTCAGTGGCACTGCTGAATAACTGAGTAAATCCCTTCCTCATCCTCAACTAGAGAAACCCAACCTCTGTTTCATACATAGCCGGCCTGGTGGAATTCTATTTAAAGAGAGATTACTGTTACTAAAAATATTTTATAATTAGTACTGCATATTATTTGTTTCCTTCTTAGTAATACAGCATTCTATTTCTGATGTTTTGATTAATAAGATTATTATTCCATATTTTACACCAACTACTCATGTAATTACAAAAGGTTACCAGTGTAATACATAGAGCCATTACTAAATTCTAATTCTTATATTTCTTTATAGAAACAGAGTGATTTTAAAATAATTTTCACTTAATTCGACTTCCAGCAATCATGAATCTATGATTTTGGACTGTTAGGCAACTTTGCTCGCAACAGTGGACTCAAAGTTAACTATAAACTGTTGTGTATGTACATATCATTGAAAAACATGCATACATATGTATGTATAAATACACCTCTATGATAAAAAGTTAATGGAGATTAGGTTGGTAATATTTATCTTTATTCTTTTGATTTGAATCCTTCCCAACAAAATCATAGATACATTGCTCAAAATAAAAATCGAATGTTCTTGAATTTCTATAGTTTGTTATGCTTGAGTAAATTACTAATTTATAGCAGCCTTATTATCTTCCTGCTTTATATCTTTACTCTTACTGTGATCTGAACATAGGAAAATTAATTCATTACATGTTTCAAGACATTTTCAGTTATGGTACTATAAGGCTGTTGTCTTAAGAACAAAATATGATAATAGCTATATGTCTTTTATACTTGAACAAGTAAAAATGGGCTAAACTAAGTGAGTATCTCAATGCAATACCACAAAAGTGTAATAGAAAGGGGTGCTAGCCTCACTGACCTTATGTCAGGAAAGTTATTACCAGTCAAGAACTTTTTGAAGATAAAAAGTTATTCCTGAGAAGTTTAACGAACATTCAGGAAAATTTTATTTCTTAGCCTGGATGTTTTTGAAAACAAAATCTTTTAGGGAAGTTTAAATTTCCCATTACCTGAGTCTATTATTTTAGATTATTTTCAGTTTTGATTACTTTTTTGAACTTATATTTTGGCATCAGAAGTAAGGGATTACATTTTAATGTGTTATGATTATCATTAAATATTTGTATTCTTGCTCTCTGCATTATCAAATAAAAGGTTGAATTCTTAGCTGCTTTTGTGTCAGCTCTGATTTTTAAATTGGAAGAGCTTTTATATATTAAAGCTTTATTAAATATATAAATTATATTATAAAAATATATTATAAATATAAATTATAATATGTAAATATATATTATAAAAACAACCAAATTTGGGATTTTAGGAAGCAGGTCTCTCTTTCCAGAAGCCAGGAGTGAAGCTAGAAAGCATCTTAGAGAAAAGAAACCTTCAGGCTGCATGGTATCTAATGTCAGTGAAGCAAGTTTCAGTTTCAGAATTTTTGCAGCAACTTGGGTTCTTTAAGCAGTGAGTATAATGATGCCACTGTGCTTTATAAACATTCACCAGAATATTACATTATTCATTTAACCAAAATTTACCCAGTATCTACCTTAAATCAGAACAGGACCTATATTATAGGCCCTGTGTTAAGCACAGAAAGGGCCTATAATATAAGGTAGAATCTTAGCTGTGAAGTTACTTTCTGTAAATTCTGCAATTTTAGAGCAGGTGTTGACAAATAGTTTTTATCATATATGCCAACATCAATCAACTGATAGTATTTGCCTATAGTGTGCTCTGTGAAGATCCGGAGTCTGCTGTCTCTGGAATCATCAGCAAAATGTTTTAATCATTTATTTATGATTGGTGCTGTTGGTATATTGTATGTTTGTTACTCCTATTCTACCACCCTTATATAGAAATAACATTTCATTGGAGAAATTGGTGTTATTTATAAGTAGCATATTTATGTTATGAGAAATATGAACAGATTAATATATGAGAGGTTCTTATTATATTAAACCCCAGAGATGACTTATGATGCTTGATTCTTCATCTTTGAAAAATTCATATTTATTTTTAGATCAAGTGAATCATCACTTTGCCCTTTGCTTCACAAAGAACTTGCAGAGGTTAATGTTCTTGAGAATCCCATTTCTGTCTGGAAGATAGTTTTATTTAGGGCAAAGTGTCATATATCATAGGCATTTTAGCAAAAGACTTCAGAGAATACTTGTATTTCAAACTTCTAAAGGTTATTTAACATAAAAGTATGAAAACTAAATGGGTAAAATTGAAAATTCATTTTAATCATAATCCACTAATGTCTGCATGATGCCATCCATCATCGCACCGCCTCATACATAGCAATCCACATCCTAAATAGGTTAGTATTTTTGTAAAATATAAAGTGCTAGGCACTTAGTAAAGGCTCACTAAATGCTTATTCATGATTTGATGCTGAGTGAGCTGTGTGTTCCTAAATTATTTCCTCAGCATTGTGTTATTTATGTTTACAAGAAACAGGAGCCTAATCCTTCTCAGTTATTCTAAATTCCAGGTGATGGTAGTACACCAAACATCTTAGCATATTAGCATCCCCAAACCAGAGAACAGCAAGAGCTTCATAAATAAGTGATAAAGTATACAGGAGTGACTTTGAGGATAGTAAAAAGGAGTAGGGTGGATCATGGTAGCTAAAGACAATTTTTTTCAAAATGATTAGACTTTTTACTATTTGACCAGCATCTCCCCTTTCCCATCACACTTCCTCATCCTCCACCAGCCTCTGGTAACAGGAGGAATAAGTTCTGGTGCTCTTTGGCACAGCCAAAATATACTTATTGTATATTTTGAAATTGCTAAAAGAATGGATTTTAAGTGTTCTCACTACAAATCTATGATACATATATGAGGTGATGGACATGCTAATTAAGCTGATGTGATCATTCCACAATATGTATACGTACCAAAACATCACATTTTACCCCATAAATATATATAGTTATCATTTGCTAATTTAAAGTAAAATATAATGTTCACAAAATTTGTACTTAAATCTTTGTCAGGATTTCCAAAATTAGAGAAAATCAGAAAATAGTTTTTCAGAGATTGTTGGGAAATTTTTCTGAGCAGAAGGCAAAGGTATTTTCTAAAGAATTGACTCATTAATTCACGTCTTTATTCATTTCATTTTACTCATTTATTCAGTATCTATTGTTTGAGCACATACAATGCAGATTACAGGAAGTTACAAGGTAGGAGAAACAGAAGAGTGGAGAGGGCACTTTATCTGGGGCATCTGTAGGCTACTTAGGTAAAGATCTCCAGTGAGTACATGGCTCTGTGGGCCTGGATGTCAGGTGAGAATCGTGGGCTACAGATAAGTTTAGAAACGTTTTTCATATAAGTGGCCATGGAATCTACAGGTGTGAATAAGACCACTCAGGGAATAGCATGTAGAGCCAAGACACCCAAAATGCAACTCTAAGTCTCAGTATTTAACATGTTGATAGAAAAAATTGGATAAAGAAAAATTTAAAAATAGAGAGGTTGGAGAAGTCAGGGTAGTGTGTCATAAAAAATCATGGCTTATAAAACATTATTTAATATTGTCTTTCAAATCATAAACTGGATCTGGTATAGCAGGAGCATAAGTGAGTAATCTCTTGTTTGTTTATTACTGTGTCATAACCCATCAATACTGACTGCATATGTGTAAAAATATGTAAATATAAAGGAAAATTAATTTAAATATATGAACATATATTGTGTATATAACTGTTGAAAAATACTAGTTACTTAAGTATAGAATAGAGAAGTGCCCAAGCATACTAATTATGTATAATATATCTTTTCTATTAATGATCTATTTTCACATAGTTCAGTGAGAATAAACTCTCAGAAAAGCTTCTCTGGAAGTATGGTTGATTGTGTTTTACTTTAAAAGTACAGCATGTAATTGCTTGATATGAATCAGTTTATCTTTCAAGCATGAGCATTAATGAAAATAGCATGATAGTACATGACAGTTTAAACACTTTTCTAAAAATACAAAAAAAAGTTAATTGGGGGCACATATATTGATTGCAAAGTTGTAATACAATGTGGCAGGAAAAAATAAAAACCTTTACATTGTTTTGGTTTTAAAATATACAGAAAATTATGGATCCAGTTAACTTTAGGTTTAGTAAAAATTATTTTTATTTTATTAAATTTATTAAATCTTAAGTTTATTTAAGATTAGTCTATAATCCTGTCAAAATCTGACAGAATATCGAAGTCTCCAAGGTAAACCCCAATGTGTAGTAAAGGTAAGGTTAAAATCTAAGTTGAATTTTATTTTCCAAGAACTACAATAGGATATTTTTAGTTTTTCATTACTCATTTTGATGAGAAACAAGTTTTTCTTTTTTTAATGTAATATTCCCTTTGGCAAGATGCCATTCCTTATCTCTGTGGGATTGGTTATTTTAGAGATTACCATGCCAGGGTAGAAATGATAACATTTAGTCATGAAGAATTCTGACAATGTTTAGACTATAACATCTAGAAGGACTGTCGTTACGATTCGATAAAAATGTGGTCTTTACCTCTAAGACAAACAGTGGTGAGAATTTCTTTCTCCAAATGTCTTTCTGGGGCTACTTTATGTCTCTGTCTTCCCTGAGGAATTTAAAATTTGCATCCATGCAAGGAAGCAAAGAGCTAACAGTTTACTAACACTGATTTAGTGCTTAAATCCACAATAGAGTCTGTGCTAGATTCTGAAGTATTATCTTCAATTTCACCTCAGCTTTTTGAGTTAGGTACCGTTTTCCCACATTATATTTAAGAAGGAACATTTACCTTGTCTTCCACTTCTAAAGAGGAAGAATGGAAATTGGAAAATTGGAGAAATTGAAAAGAGCAATTGCTCATTAAAGGTGAAATGATGAGGAGAGTTAAAGGGAAGAAGGTGAGAAGAAACTGGGATGAGGGGCAGAGCTAGAGCTACTTCTCCACATAAAAGATCTATGAAGTCTGACTCCAGAAAAACATGGCGAGAGGCAAGCGTAGAGGACAGTGACAGAAGGGGCATTTTGCTATGTAAAATGTGTACCATAGCTGCTGCTTCTGTATTTTTCCACAAAAGCTTCCACAAAATTTATGTTATTGTCAGTGAATGACTGACCCTAGGAGGGTTCTTGGTTACATCAGAGCCAGAAGAAGAAGGTCCAGTTATATGGACATAGTTGATGATGAAATGGAGATGCAGAGGAAAAATTGAGATACAGTCCAGGCCTGTCTGACTTCAAATCTCAATTGTTTTGCTCATATATCACTGTGTGTGCAATTTGAAATCATCTATAAATCCAGTGGGGAGCACCTCAAGAATGCTGCGGTATTCTTCATTGATGCTACCTTAGTTAGTGCTAATGATGTTTGACTGAGACAGCTGATTTGATTGTTCTGGCAGATACCTCAGTTAGAATTAGACATAGGTTAAGGAATCCATGCTAATTGTTCCTGTGTGCATATGCTAAGGAACTGTATTTTCTCTGCTCTGCTAGTATATTTATAAAGAGCATTCTCAAAGGAGTAAACAGAAGCTGAAATTAGTTTTACAGTCTATTAAAAGAAAGTGAAAATATGATGCATTAGGGATATTTATATAGGTTAATTACATTTATATTTAAATAATTTATACTTATTTAGAGTTTTATAATTAGTTTTCACAAAGATTATGCCACAAATAAGTTTGAAAAAAGTTGTGCTCCAACATCAGGAAACACAAAATCAGTTTTTAAATGTAAGGAGTAATTTAATCAGTATTGTATTTGTAAAGGAAATACAGTATTTTGAGAATTTTATTACTATAAAATGAACAAATAAAAATCTTTTCTTTAAAATATTTTACATGTGATTGGAAATTAGTTCTTAAAGCTCTTGAAACCCAAAATGTCTGAAATTTTAGAAAAACAGTCTAATTATAAATGATTATTTTCTGAAACACAAATATATGTGAATGTATCAAAAATCAGGACTACTGTTTTCAGTTGATTAGACAGCCTAGGAAATTGTCACTGGCATCATAAACATATATTCCCCCCAGGTTTATGCAGGTCAGTATTTTAAAAACACTAGCTTATATTGCAATGCCCTGTTAACAGAGTTTATCACCCTAGGCACTGTTCACATTTTGGACCAGATAATGCTTTGTTGACTGTTTGGCAGAATCCCTGGACTCTATTTGCTAGATGACAATAGCATCCCCCACCTTCATATTCACAGCAGTGACAAAACTCTCCAGATATTGCCAAACGTCTCCTGTGAGCAAGATTATCTCTGCCTGAGAAGCATTGTTCTATAAAAATAATTTAACTCCATCAGAGATAGCTTTATACATTATTTTAAGGCTTAATGTTCATGAATATTATTGATAATTATTACAAATAATTCAGAAATCCTTTTTATGTTTACTTTCCAGAAACTTTGCCTAAGAGTGTAGCTCAATAAGAATTAGTACATACTGTTCTCCACGTCTATCAGTTAAAAAAATTATTTACTATGAATACATGAAGAAATAAAAGTTGCTTTATTTGAGAAAACTCTTGAGTTTTAAAATAAGTTAAGGCATTTAATTAGGCTGAAAATGCACATCTTTGGCACTAATTATCATTTCTTTGCAGACTTCATATAGGGACTGTACTTTTAAAAGTAATGGAAAGAGACTAAATTTATTCTTAAGATGACTGAATATCTGGGTATGTTTGGTATGGAGTTCTGCATGGTTTTGCTGGTTGTACATGTGGAATGCCCTGTCTATGAATGGACTTATTTTGTTAAGGGGTGTTAAATTAATTGACAGATACTCTCATTTTACTTTTTAGAAATGAAGCTATTAGCAATTTTATTTTTCCACAGCATAATAAATGACAGTCAGGATTGTGTACTTTTCTAAGCAAGAGCTCAATAAATAAAAGTACAATTGAAAAATTAGGTGTCATCGATACTCCATACCTAGTTGAAACAACTTCAGATGTATAAAACTAGATCAGTTTGTCTGTTTTCACTGTGGGAGCTCATATATATATGGAAATTATATTCTGATAACCAAATATTAAAAGCTGATTGCTAAATACAGATCAAACTAAAACAATTTTCTTTCAAGGATATGCCTTAGTCTCACTAAAAGCCTGAGACCTAATCAAAGGACTATAGAATACTTCTTCTTCCCCCACACCTTGCCACCACTTTACTAAATGCCTGTTTGTAGCAATTCCTTTTACCTGGTGTATCATGTTCAGCTATCAAAGAAATTACAAGTCATACCAACTGCAAAAAACAAAATATGAAGAGACAAAACAAGCATCAGGACCAAACATGGCAGAGATGTTGTAATTGTCAGACTGCACGTTTTAAAGAACTTGATTTATATGCTGTGGACTCTAATGAGTAAAGTAGATAGCCTGTAAGAACAAGATGGGCAATACATTGTCCATTGTAAGCAGAAAGATGATAATCCTAAGAATGGACCAAAACAAAAAAAACTAACTAAGAGATTAGAAATTATGTGACAAAAATAAAGAATGCCTTAGATGGGATAATTAGTAGACAGGACATGGCTGAGGAAATAGTTTCTAAGCTCAAGAATATTGCAACAGAAACTTTGAAAACTTTCCAAAAAGCAATGAGAACAAAGACTGAAAAAAAAACCAAACCAAATCAACAGAATATCCCAGGAGTATGTGGGCAACCACAAAAGATAAAACATATGTATACTGGGAATATCAAGAGACTAAAGAGAAAGTAATACAATAAACATTTGAAGTAATAATGACTGAGACATTCCCCCAAATTAATGTCAGACACCAAACCACAGATCCAGGAAGCTCAGAGAACACAAAGCATGATAAATGTCAAATAACAACAAACTAGACCTAGACATATCATTTCAAACTACAGAAAATCAAAGATAAAGAGAACAATCCTTTAGAAGGCAGAGGGGAAGATGGGGAAATACTAGATATAGAAGAACATGGATAAGAATTACATTTGATTTCTCCTGGGAAATCAAGCATGCAATAAGAGAGTGAAGTAAATGTTTAAATTATTTAACCAAACCCCCAAAACATGAAACCCTACCAACCTGGAATTCTATACCTTGAAGAATTATCCTTCAAAAGTAAAGAAATAAAGACTTCCAGAAACATAAAAATTGAAAAAACTTGTTGCCAGTAGACCTGTATTGCAAGAAATGTTAAATTAGAAATTCTTAAGAAAGAAGAAAAACAATGTAGGTCAGGAACACTAATCCACATATAGAATGGAATTGCTTCAAAGAAGGAATAAGAGAAGATAAAATAAAAATTGTTATTGTTTCATACATAAGTGATAAAGTGCTTCAATTCATAAAAGCTGCAGCATATTAAATTATGTTTATGTATATGTATTGTCTCTATAAATATGATTAAAAATGGTTATATATATATATGTGAAATGAAAAACAGCAATAATAAAAGAGATTGGAGGAAGGAATTATGATTATTTTGTTATAATGTACTCTATGAAATGGTATAGTATTATCCAAAAATGAACTTGGATTATTTGTAAATGTATATTTCAAATTCTACAGTAAAAAGGAAAATATAAATAATATGGTAAGAAGGAGAAAACCTGGAATTATAAAATAATATCACGAAAGGCAAAAAAATGGTGAAAAATAAAAATAGAAAATAAGAACAATGTCAACTAATCAAATTTTAACAAATGCAAATTAATCTAATATAAATGATAAGTTTGAACATCAGTGATATTAATGCAATAATTAAAAGACACAGATTGTCAGTGTGGATCAAAAAACAGGACCCAGTGAGTTGTCTATGGAGGTACATAGAGATTAAATATATATGTACCATTTTAAATATAAAGGTACATAGAGATTAAAAGTAAATGGATTATATATATATATATATATATATATATATATATAGAGAGAGAGAGAGAGAGAGAGAGAGAAACAGCGCACACACTAACAAGAATCAAAAGAAAGCCTGAAAAGTTACATTAATTTCAGATAGAACTTATTTCAAAGCAAGAAAATTTGTCGGCAATAAAAAATTGCATCACTTAATGATAAAGGGGTCAATTCTCAAAGAACACATAATAATTCTTAATTAGGTATGCACCTAACAACAGGGCATGAAATTATGTGCTGCAAAACTACTAGAACTGCAGTGAATGGACAAATCCCCTCATAGTTGGAGTCTTTAAAATCACCTCTCAGAACTGGACAAATCTATCAAAAAAAAAATCAGTAGGCACAGTTGAGCTCAACATTACCATCAATCAACTGTATATATATATATTTAATTCAAAAATAGGCAAAATATATATTCTTCAGGGAAACCACACACACCTAGAAAGTACAAATTTAAGAGAAAAAGGAAATGTTTATATAGAGTTCAGGAGAGTGACTGACTATGGGTGAAGAATGGGATGTTTGTGAGAGTAAGGCACACAGAGTTTCTACTTGTGAAACTCTGAGAGGATACATGGCATGGATGTTTTCTTCTTTTTAAACTGGACAAATATGTAAACACACTTTTGAATTTAAGATGTATATATTATTTTTATTAATACATAGTGTACATTTGGGGTGCATGTAATAATTTAATACATTCATATTATTTATGAAAAAGCAGTATATTCATATATCCATTACATTAAATATTTGTCTTTATGCTAGAAATATATGAATTATTTTCTTCTAGTTATATTGAAATATACTTATATTATTGTATACAACAGATCTCCTGTGGTGACTGATGACAAAAAAAGAAAAGCAGTATGATAGACATCTATTGATGACTTCATCCAATAACAGTAGAATACACATACTTTTCAAGCTCACATGGATCATTTACCAATTCAGACATATTTCAGCCTGTAAATCATACCTTACCAAATTTAAAAGAATTGAAAGCATACAATGTTTGCTCTCAAACCACAGTGGAATTAAACTGGATATCACTTAAGAGGAAGATAACTGGATATTTCCACAATAGTGGCGATTAACAAACATACTTCTAAAAAACAAGTGAGTCAAAGAAGAAATCTCAAGAGCAATTTAAAACTATTTTTAACTAAACAAAAAAGAAAACATGGTTTATCGAAATTTGTGAGATGCGTCAAAAGCAGTACTTAAAGGAAAATGAATAGCACTGAGCACATCTATTAGAAAAGAAGAAAGATCTAAAATAGGTAATCAGAGTATCAATTTCAGGAAACTAGAACAAAAATAGCAAATGAAATCCAAAGTAAGTAAGCAGTAATAACACAAAACATAAGGGCAGAAATCAGTGAAACTAAAAACAGGAAATCAAGAGAACATATATAAAACAGAAAGATTAATATATCTTTAGCTAGGCTAGGAAAATAGGAACACAGATTGCTATATAATGAATGGAATGGAATAGAAAGGTCAGAAGTAGAGCCACATAAATTTAGTCAACTGATGTATGACAAAGGACAAAAGCAATGCATTGGAGCAAAGAACAATATAGTCATTCAACAAATAAACATCCACATTACAAAAATGTGGAACAAGTAAACATCCACATTTAAAAAACCAGAAGACACAGACCTTACATTGTTTGCAAAAATTAGTTGAAATGAACTATAGACCTATCTATACAATACAGTAGTACAGAAATCTTAGAAGGTAAGAGAATACTTAGATGATCTTGAATATGGTAGTGACATAGATACAACACCAAAGGCACAGTTCATGAAAAAAAAAAAGATAAATTGAATTCCATTAAAATTAAATAAAAAAACTTCTGTGAAAGACAATTTTTTGGAGTATGATAAGGCAAGGCAGAGACTGAGAGAAAATGTGGTGCAAAACACACACCACGTAAAGGACTTTTATCCAAAATACAAAGAACTCTTAAGACTCAACAATAAGAAAACAACTCAATTAAAAATGGGCCACAACCTTTAGCAGACACTGAACCATAGACAACATACAGATGGCAAATGAGCACATGAAAAGATGCTCTAACTCATATGTAATCATGGAAATGCAAATTAAAGCAACAGTGAGATACCGCTCACACCTTTAAAATGGCCAAAGTCTGGAACACTGACAACAACAAACACCAATGAGGATGTGCAGCAACTGTAACTCACTCATTGCTGGTGGGAAGCAAAATGGTATAGTCACTTTGAAAAACATCTGGGTAGTGTCTAACAAAATGAAACATATTTATTCTGTACGATCCATTCACCAAGTGCCTTAGTTAGTATTTACCAAAAGGAGTTGAAGAATTGTTTCCACAAAAATCTGCATATGAATGTTTATAGCAGTTTCATTAATAATTGCCAAAACTTGAAAGCCACCAAAATGTCCTTCTAGGGTGACAAGATAAATAAATGGTGATACATCCAGACAATGGAATACTATATAGTGCTGAAAAGAAATTAGCTATCCAGCCATGAAAAGACATAGAGGAAACTTAAATGCAAATTGCTAAGTGAAAGGCTATATACTATATGATTCCAAGTGTATATAGCATTCTAAACAAGGCAAAACTACAGACACAGTACAAAAGATTAATGTTGGCGAAGAGTTGGGGGGAGGGATAAATAAGTGGAACAATAGGAATTTTTAAGACAATGAAACCATTTTATATAATGATGAATACAAATCATCATACATTTGTTCAAACCTATAGAATGTGCAAGAGAGATCCTAATGTAAACTATAGACTTTGGGCGATTATGACGTCTCATCGTAAGCCTATCATTTGCAACAAATGTGCCACTCTGGTGGGGGATTTTAAAAAGAGTGGAGGCTATGCATGTATATGGGCAGGGAGTATTTGAACAATTGCTGTAGCCTTCCTCTTAGTTCTGCTGTGAATCTGAAATTGCTCTTTGAAAAAAATTAAGTCTTTAAAAAACAAATCTATACTTCTCTTAGCCAGGACTCTTCAGTGTTGAAAGTAACCTTTCTCTATTACCACTTCTCATCTCCCTTCTATTATCATCTGTGTTTTTGTATTCATCTCTGTGTCTTTGCTTATACGGTGAAATGCCTTGTTTTCTACCTTAACTCATGAAAGTTTTATTTTCAGTGGTCTCTTTAGGTTTCACTTTTTCTGGAGTATATTTCAAATTATTCTGAGCCATACAAAGTCCTCTGTCCCTCAACCTTACCTCTCATTTTAGCTTAACTCTATTCCTGGTCTTCCTTTTACTCAGAATACTGTCTTGGAGTAGTTCTCCTATGCACATGATGACTCCCAGACCCTTAAATTTGACCTCTAACTCCATCCTGGATTACCACTGTGGCATGTATTCATTCTCACTGTAAATGATGGCTTGAATATTCTATAGTGAATCCACCAAAGTTCAGCCAAGATACAGGAACCATTTAAGGCATTTGGTAACAAAGACAGTGGAAGAAAGAAGTCAGAGAATAGCAACAGCAGGAAGCCACTACTACTTTCGGACTGATGACAGTAAAGGGAAGTTTTAACAAGAATCCAAATCTTAAAGCTGTCGTCAGGGATCTTAGTCCACAGTGGGATGGGCAGTAAGATGAGGAGCTGGAATATAAATGAGATGCAGCCAACTGCCAGAAATAGAACTATCCACATGCAGGCAGAGCAAGAGAGAAAGAAATACCTTGAGCACTCCTACTTCCTCCTCTTCATTCCTACAAGATAGTTTGGTAAACGCAGATGGCAAGTGAGCCCAGGAAATGTAGTAGGAGAAAAGGCAATGGATCTGAGCATAAATAAGCCAAAACTGGGATTTACAGATGTCAGAAATGCAACCTAATTTTCATTAAAGTCATTTTGTCTTAACCCTAACACAAGTCTTTTGCTCCTCCAGAGTTCCATGAATGGAATTAACATTTACATGGATCATCTTGATCACATTTTAGTTCACCAGTAGGTCATCAATTCTTTACAGTTTTAACTCCAAAATATTCCTGGAATTGCCTTTTCCTCTTCAACCCTCATCTCCACTGCCAAGGCTTTTGCTTCTACCCTTAATATGTCTCTTCTAGTATCCATGGAAGGCATTCTCATTAGCAGCTCCACCACCAGCCTTACCTTAAATGCCAGCAGAATTCTGTCTAGAAAATGAATGACACCCATGAGATTCTCCCACTCGTATTTTAAAAATAGTTACCCATCCCTAAAAGATTAAGTCTTAAGACCTGATGTGGCTTCTGGCCCCATTTTTTTTTTCATCATCATCTATCATCCCTTTGTCCATAGCCTCTACTAAGTCCCATTACATGGCTTATAACACCCCTGACTGTTGTACATTTCTGTCTTTAAGCACATTATTCTTTTTGCTTGGCTAATCCCTACTGCTTCTAGAGGATTCTGCTCTGATATGCTATTTTCTGTGAAACTTCTCTAAAGCACAGAATCAATTGTTTTCTACCACTCATTATGCCTGGGCATAACTCCATTTTTATTTATCTTTCTATTATATATATATATATAAATAAAACATTTATTCCCAATCAGACTGTTTCATTTTCAAGGGCAAATATTGTGTTTCATTTACCTTTGTATCACTAGAATATGGTAACATGCTAGGCCTATTGTAGATAATGCATAAATGCATATTGATTGAAGGAAGATGCATTTCAGGAGTTCGTATGATCCATTAAGATAGCTTTACTCTGATTATATGGGTGTGTTTGTATATGCATGTGTATGTTTGTTGTTATAGTATTTTGGTAAATATTTGACATAGACTCTGCTATTTAAGTGATTTAAACACAACTAGGAAAACACAGAAACTTATCTGTACAAAACTATTATCTAAAATAAAAATAATATAATTATAAAATAACAAATACAACTGGTTATAGATTTTCAAATAATTTCAATTTTCCAGTGTCAGTGTTCCATTTTTAAGTTAATATATGTTTTTAAAATTTAACATATACTGCCCAAACTCACTCTTACCACAAAAAAGTGAAAAGTTGATGAGGTGATGGATGTGTTAACTAGCTTGATTGAGTCTGTTTATAATGTATATGTAGGTTAAAACATTTCATTGTACTCCATAAATATATACAATGATTATTTGTCAATTACAAATAAAATTAAAACTTTAGAACTATATTTTAATCTGTATTATAGCATTCTTATTTATTTGTATACCACCATAAATCTGTAGTATATGCCCAACTCTATTGTATTTACAATGATTTTCTTCTCTTCCCTGTATTAAAATAATGTGGTTTAGAATTAATACAAAGACAAGATTCTACAAATAGTGTATTGGAAAATTTTAGTTTTATACTTAATTCTAAACTATTTAATTTTAATATAAATATTATTACTTTTTTTGGCCATCATTTAAAAATTGGACTAATAGTTTTTAAATCTAAATGAGAGTAATATTTATAAAACAAAAGACACAGATGGTTAGCACCTAATATAAACTATTTTATTAAGAAAATTAGTAGAAAAAATTCAAAAATTCACAGAGGCAATCTCCCACAAACTTACTCACACATACACAATTACAAATGTTTAATAAATATAAAAAGTTTTACAACTTCACTAAAAGTTAAGGGGGTGTAATTTAAACGGTTTGGCGTTTTAAACCACCACATAAAAATAAATTAAAAATAATATTATTTAAAATAATATCCAGCATTTAATGTGAGCCCACCACTATGACCATATCTACATTTCCTGACTTTTTATACAAGTGTTCCTATCGTGACCCCTTACAGTATCTAATGTAAAATGAGTTCTGCCGAAAGTCATTAAAAATAATCATTTCAAAGGGAAAGCATAGAAAAAAAATCAAAAGTAAATATACTAAATTCTGTGAGTGTATAGTATGTTTAATGTAGTAGAATTAAAGTGGCCGAGATAAAATATAAATATCCGAAATAATTGAATGTTGAATGAGGATGTAAAGTTGCATTGTATGTTAAAAACAAAAGTGAACATTTTGTGCAGATAAGGGATGGGGTTCTTGATTCCTTTATTTTGCCTCTTTTTCCTTTGAATTCTGTACTTTTAAATGCAAACATAAAATGTTTAGTCCATATATAAGGGAGGGAACACACTATAGTGTAATTACAATCGGCTAAGAGTTGAGGTTCCTTTATTGAATTCCAAGAGTTTGAATTCTGGCTCCATTGCTTGTTAACTGGGTGACTTGGAAAATAATTTAATCTCTTTATGTCAGTTTTTTTACCTGTAATATCAAAATAATAATATCATAATACCTCACCTAGAAAGTTGTTACAACCACTAAATAAAAATAAATTCTAAAAAAGGTACTTAGGTTATAGAGAATACTTAGAAATTGTTAGCAGCTACTGTAATGTACAGCATGGTGATTACAGTTAAGAATGCAGAATTATTTACTTGACATTTGATAAGAGGGTACATTAAGTGTCCTCACCATGTACATACATACACACACAGTGGTAACTGTGTGTGGTGATGAATGTTAATAAATTTGATGTGGTCATCATTTCACTATGTATACACATATCAAATCATTTCCTTATATGTATATGTATTTGCCAATTTTACCCCACTGAAACTCAGGGAGGGGGAAGAAAATAAGATTCTCAAGTTTATTAATAGTTAAGGAAGCAAAAATTTAAAATTACAATATCATTTCATATTTCAAGTTGACTAAATATAAGAAGCTAGATATTATACAGTATTGGTGATAATGTGAATCTCGGTAAGTGCTGGTGGTAATATAAATGAGAGATACTCTTTGGGAAATGGTGACATATCACCTCACAGGTATAAGAATATTCCTGACAGCATTTCTATAAGAACAAATCTTGCAAGCAGCTTAAATATCCTTCAACAGTAGAATAGAATAATTATGATGTATTCAGACAATGGAATTGTCACAGCAGTGAAAATGAAGAAATTCAGTTCTATGCCTCGATGTCGATGAATCTCAGAAAGCATAATACTGAGGAAATGAAGCAAGCACAGAAGAATAAATAGAGTATGATTCCATCAGTATAAAGTTCAAAACAGGCAAAATGATGATAGGTGGTAAAACTATACAGAGAATCATAAAAACATAATGAGAAACACTGAGAAAGGGAGTGCTCTCAGAGATAGACAAACAGGCATTTAATATGCCGCTAATGTTCTATTTCATAAACTGAGGAGCAGGTACGGGGAGTATATTTTATTATTTTTATTTCAACCTTTTATAAAATTTTATGTATTTCCTATATGTACAATATACGTCACAAGTGAAATGTTTAAATAATGAAAAAAGAACAGCTATGTTTACTGTATTTGAAAACTTATTGCTAACCATTTCTTTGGTTATTTGTAACCATATCAGAAACTTCCTAATATGGATTATATTGAAAGTCAAATATTTTAATACATTTTTATACTTAAAAAATCTTACGTAGTACCTGTATTTTCTTTTTTGAACATATAACTGAGCAGAAATAGCTTTGTACATCTTATTAGATGCCACATGATTAGAGAATATAAAATATTAAAAATACAAAGAGTAAAATATTTGATAAACCTCTATGATTTATCTACCAAGTTTGGTGATCAGAGAATTTCAGTGGTCTAGAATTTATTACACACATGTACCATCTAACCCGAAATACAGAGACTATGTAAAAATCACTCAGGTTTTGCATTTTGAGTTTGAATTCTCCCTGAATTGACCTGTTACATCACTACTAAGAAAATGATTATTAACGGCAACTAATTGCCAGGGATATAATGTGGCATGCAGTGTTTATGAAGGACATACATTGCATCTTTTTTAATTCCCAGAAAAATATATTATCTTAATATTTATCATTGTATATTCTTAAGAAAATGTCACAAAATCTATAAATTTTCTAGGTATACACCCACATTCATACAGCTTTGCGCATAAGATCAGGTTGTCCAAAGACCCCCGAAGCTGTACATAAACAACTTAATACCCTAGGGAAAAGACACAAGCCAAGGAGATTGTTACTGTAATCCTCTAAACATAGTGTAACTATGTGATTTGAAACTCCAAAATTGATAAATAACAGTAAAAATCATCTAATTAAAATTTTTCTCTAGATTAATATTTGGACACTGAAATACTCGTCTCTTAGTGGCTACATATTACCCATTTCAAGAGGTGACAAAAAGAGAATGAAACATATATATTTGGGAAAATACAGTAAAATACCATATTTACAATTCTCTTCTACTTGCCTACTTATCTTGGGTTTTGTCTGCCCTTCATGAAATGATTTCTTTTGTATCAACTTATTAGGCATCAAGCCCACATGCAAAAGAAATAGCAGTGGGAGACATATTTGAATGTATGCAGTTGTCATCAAAATTCAAATTTGGTCTAAGAAACACTTATGTTATAAGACAGTGATGAATTAGAAAGAAGGAAAGTCATTTTTGTAAGAAAATGCTTCTTTATAGATCTGAAATCTAAAATATTTCTAAGTAAGTGATCTGTGCTCTGAAATTTTGCAATTTCTAAAATGATAGCTATTTTAAGTAACCGTTACACTTTTTGTTTTTAGTCAAAGACAGCATTTAACAAGAAAAATACTTGGCCCATTGTTGTTAGAGTATATCATGTAAGTATGAAAACACAGAGCTGCTTTTTCCATTATTTCAGTGCTTAATGAAATGGATCCGTGCTCAGATCCATTGCCTTTTTATCGGTATTTCTTTTTATCATTTTGTTTTTGACAGAGAAAAATAAGTAAGTAGGTATCATCAAGTTGCTTCTTATTCCTTAAGAAGAAAACTTTCTGCCTAAATTTTTATTTCTGGGCTTTGGGTACAACTTTAGCCAAAGTTGGCATGGTGTCCAATCAACTGCCCATGTTATGTATTATAAAGTGACATTATAACCTAGATGGGATCATTGGCTTTGACACAAACCATTGTGAGATGCACAGTTATGCATTTCAGATGTTTGCATTTAGTCAGAAAAGGAGGTAAGGGGAGATAGGAAAATATTAAACATCATGCACATTTCATAATTAAATTTCCCACATAAATGTTGCATCAAGATAATGTAGTCACTTTGAGTGGTTTGGGTAGAGAATGGAAGACAATTTGTGAATTCCAACAACAATAATGAAAACAAAAACCATGAAAATGTGTATTTCCTGCCATTCTCAGATTTTTCTTTTATGCTGTTGCTTCTGTATCTATTATAACCCACTATTTACCTCTTTCTCACTCTTGCACATTCTAAAGATAGAGTGCAGTATTCTCCTGTACTTGAGCTCTCTGCTTCACCTTTTGAAGTCAAGTTTATCTTCTTTCTGACTCACCTATATAGTCTGTTTCTGACTCTGAAAAAAATATATCTAATGAAATACTAACATTTTGTGGCTTTCACATATAACTGGGAAATCAAATCTCATTACTGAGACTGACAAAGGAGACTCAAACTGACTCTGCCTCCCTTTTTACTTTCCTCTTTTCTTGATATTCAGGTCTTTTGTCCAGGTACAAACTGCTTTTTGCCTAGACTTTAGTTTCTATTTCCAACATCCACCCACAGCCCATACTTTCTGCCTCAATCATTTCTTGATTACCGATCATGACATTTCTGCTGCCTGGAATTTGCCTTCTCTCGTATTCTCTCTTTTGCTCCTGGTGAGCACCACATAATCCAAGGGCAAACTGATTCCACATCCTCTTTGCAAGTTTCTCTAATCGCTCTAGTTAGAATCACACTTTGACCTCCATGCTTTCAAAGCATTCTGTTATTTATCAAGTTGTCTCATATAAAGATGAATATATTTGTCTGTTTTCCCAAATAGATTGAGATTATTGAGACCTGAGGCACTGCTTAATCATGTTTACTTTCCCCGGAACCTATGACAGTGACATGCACTTGTCACTCAATGAATGTTTGGTCAGAATATCTGCGCCTGTTTCCTGGCTAATCTTTATCAACTGCCTTGATAATTTACTTTGTCTGTAGCTTTCCGTCAATTACCTAGAGTTCGTACTCATATTTCTTGGCTTTCTGCTGATCTGGTTGATCTTTCTCTTTTCCTTTACTCTTTGATCTCTTGCCATTTGACACTGTGACAACTTAATATCCCTCTCAGTCCTCTGCCACCTAATGATAATCCACGTTCTGCAGGCCCAGTAATTACTGCATAACCCTTTGAAGCTGCCACCCCACTTATCAAATCCTATTTGTTCCTGCTCCACAAGGAAGGATCATAATCTAATGTGGAGGTTATTGTCCCCTTTTCCATGAGTCTTTCATTGCTTTTGCATATATTCATATTTTTCTGTATATAGGTCCGATTTTTATTTTCTCAGAAGAAATACATTCATATCCTAACACGAGTAAAAGTATCATCGTTTTTTCTTTGCTATGTATTACTATTGATTTTCAAAGTCCTATGGTTAAACTGTAGTCATTCTTAAACATAGATATCTACTGTGGACAATTTGGCTGTGGCAATTAGAGCCAAGAACATAAAAAAGTTGAAATACTTCAGTTTCCAGTGAAGCAGCATTGTATTGTGGCAATTTAAAGCAAAAAAGAAGCCCTAAATTGTGGTTCCAATGTAGATTTTTAAACTGCTGAAGGTTAATACTGGAAAACAGTTTTACCTCATATACCCATTCCTCACTCCAGTCGTGAGTATCCATTTGCATAACAATGAAAAATGCTGTTATGTGTGATGGGAATATAAACCTTAATTATGGCTGAGAACTACTATCCTTTGAGTATTAATTATAAAGGTTCACCAGTCAAGTAAACAATTATCCATATGGCCAAAGATTCATTCACATTGGACACATCTTTTCTAGACTTCATGTTTCTTAATGGGATACATAAAACTGAATTTAGTGTGACAAAAGTGTATAGTATAATAAATTATAAAATATATATATTGATATATTTAAATAAAGTAAAATTTAAAATTGTAACAACAAAGGTACCAACTGGTACCACCAACTGAAAAATGCTTTAAACAAAGAAGCTATATATGAATAACTCTTACATATAAAAAGAAAAATGAAAGCATCCCAATAGAAACATGGAAAAAATTGCTATAAGTAGGCAGTTTATTGAACAAAGTGTTTGATATTTCAAAAAGCACATAGAAATATGTTCAGTGTTTTAGAATTTGAAATATGGAAATTAAAACAAGGTGCCATCTCATAACCATTCTATTACTTTACATTTTAACAAATTACCACAAGTTTTGCAGCTTTAAACATCCCCTATTTATTATTTCAGTTTCTGTAGATTAGGAATCTGAGCATGGTGTAGATTAATTCTTTGGTCAACATCTCACAAGGCTGAAATCAAAGTGCTTGTGGGCTGTGTTCTCATCTGAAGGTTTGACTAGAGAAAAGAGCCACTTTTGGGCTTCTTCATGTTGCTGACAAAATGTATTCCCTTGAAGCTATGGGATTCATTGACGCTTGCTCCTTCAATGACACACACACAGACATACACAGACACACACACACACACACACACACACACACACATACACACCCCAGGGGATTGGGTGATAGAGAGAGAGAGAGATCTTCCTTGCTCCTTCAATTCTCTGTCCCCTAGAACTTATTTTAAAAAATTCAACTACTAGATGGAATTCACCCAGAATAAGTTTCTTTTGATGAACTTAAAGTCAACTGACTAGGAATTTTGATGGCACCTGAGTTGGAAATATGTCATCTAATGCAGGGATGGACATCTCATTCATGTTGCCATGCTTTATTGGTCAGGAACATCTTGCAGGTTTTACCCACGTACAAGGGGAGGGGACCTGAGGTTTGGGTGATTCTTGAGGGCTTACTCTAAGATGTATTCCCCACACTCTTTTATGGGCAAACACTTAAGAAGCTGATGACAGTCAGTCCAGTTTGAGAGAAATTTGGCAGCCTATAATAAAGCATACCCTAAAACCCAGTAATACTATGCATAATAATGTGCCCAAGAGATGTGTGGCTATGTTTCTTGTGTTACTGGTTTTAATAATTAAAAATTAAAAATAAAATTTAAATCTTCCTGAGTAGAACACTAACACTAGATGAGTACATTTGGTATATGTGTATACAATGAACACTTTTACTCTACAGCAGTGACATGAGTGAGCCTCATGTGCTAATATGGATACATCTGAAAAACTTGAATAAACATAAACAAGGGAGCTGCAGAAAAAGGCCATTTGATACAAGTTACGTCAAAGTTCACACATGTAAAATGGTGCTATTCAGTGTGGATACTATATATATTACACAGTAAAAGAATAAAGGAAGCACAGAAATAATAAACAGTGGCATTAACATCTGGAATTGAAAAGGCATGAGTTTTCTGTGGATGTGGAATAAAGTGTAGGCTTACCAATTGAAAAAAAAACATCAATCGTAGTAGCATACTTTTATTTTTGTATTTCAATGAGAATCTAATTTCAAACATTAGTTCAAGATCTTTGTGTTGTCTGTTCCACTAAGGTAGTTTTCAAACTTTAAACTGGAATTTTACAACTCTTAGAAATAAGCCTCAGGAGACTGATATGGAAATATTCATAAGTTGAAAGTGATTCACTTATGGGTTCTTTATAAAAATTATTCTTAATGCCATTAGACTTACAGCTGACTTTCATATCTGATTTTATCTGTCATTAAACTTGATAGACATGTGCTTCAAAAAAAGTACACTGTGAAGGTTTAGGAATATATTTATTATTGGTATTTATATATTATCTAAATTAGTATATTGTCACTAAATACTAATATTACTATGAAAGTAATAATATTTTAATATAGTGTGTTCAACATTTTATGTTAAAGTTTTATGTTTCTATTATTTATGACTTATTAGTTAGGATATTTTTTAAAGGCACATATGAATTGCCCTTCACAGAAATAGAATGGAAGTTATATCAAAAGTCATATCTAATCCATATCAAATAAGGTGTTAATATTTAGGAATGAAAATAAAGACAAGAAATTAAGTGTGAAAAGAATCTGGGCTTTCTAAAAACATTATAATCAAAAGAATCTTTTGGTAAGTAAGGCAATAAATGAGACTTTCCTTAAAGAACTTACTCACCTATAACCTAGGAAAGTAAAATGGTAAATCAGCATCTGACAAAATGTGTGCATATGCCTGGGTGTGTACTCTGTGTGTGTGTGTGTGTGTGTGTGTGTGTGCGCGCCTGTGTGCATGCATTTCGGGTTTTTAGGCTGAAGGTTAGCTATGTCTGTTGGTCAATGGAAATACAGATTTATGCAATCGAATTGTCAGTTCAGTATCTTTATCTAGCATGTCCTAGAATGTTATATATAGCACATATTTATAATAAATACCCCAAGATTAAAACTATATACGTAAGTAGAAGGGATATATATTCTGCCTCTGAAAGAACCTTGAAGGAGGAATGTGTTAGTTGAAACTCAGTGTCACGGTGTGATTTAGGCTCTCCCTGGATTTCCAAGTGTTGCTAAATTTAGTTCATTCTAACCAGTAGAGGCTGAGGCATGCTATTTCTCTGCTGATCTCCAAACAGCTGCTGCTGTTCACCAATCTAATTTAAAATATTACAACCTCATTTCACACCTTGAATTTGTCTTTAAAAAGAGTAATTTATTTCCAGTAGTTTTTTTTTTGAAACCTACATTAGAACCTTTCTAATATGGTTCAGTTTTTTTAGAGTTTCTGTTCTTTTGAATGGTGTCTCTTGGGTTCTCTTGAATGCATTACACCTCGTCATGCAATTATTCCAGGTCAGAATTTGTTCATTTTTTTAAAATCATTCTTTGGTTTTAAAAACTATTACATGGTCCCCCTACCCCATATAGGCAAAGTAGCACAGAGTAGACCAATTTTAGTAATCAATCAGGTATTTTGTAATTCTGTAGATAAACTTCTATTAATTGAAAATAAAATCAAACTTCTAATAACAGCCCCATCTTTCAGCTCAGTTATCTATTACAGTACTGATCCGTGGCCTTTTAGGAACGGGGCTGCACATCAGGAGGTGAGCAGTGGGCCAGGGAGCATTACTGCCTGACCTCTGCCTCCTGTCCGATTAGCAGTAGCATCAGATTATCATAGGAACACAAACCCTATTGCCCTATTGTGAACTGTGTATGTGAGGGATCTAGGTTATGTACCCTTTTTTTTTGAGACAGAGTCTAGCTGTGTCCAGGCACCAGGCTAGAGTGCAGTAGCATGATCTCGGCTCACTGCAACCTCCACCTCCCAGGTTCAAGCAATTCTCCTGCATCAGCCTCCCGGGTAGCTGGGACTACAAGTGCACACCACCACACCCAGCTAATTTTTTTGTATTTTTAGTAGAGACAAGGTTTCACCATGTTGGCCAGGATTGTCTCAATCTGGTGACCTTGTGATCTACCTGCCTCAGCCTCTCAAAGTGCTGGGATTACAGGCTTGAGCCTCTGTGCCCCGCTTGTTATGTACTCTTTATGAGAATCTAATGCCTGATGATCTGAAGTGAAACAGTTTCATCCCCAAACCGTATACCCCACTCTATAAGCACCTACCTCCACCCCCTGCCCATAGAAAAATTGTCTTTCGTGAAACCAGTCCCTGGTGCCAAAAATGGTTGGGAACTGCGGATCTACAATAATAAACATTGTGACAGGCACTAAGTGGCTTACACAAAAGATTTGATCTTCCTGAGATCACTTGTATTATCCTTTTGCTCACCATGAGGATCAAGCATAAAGAACTTAAATATCAAAGTGACAGTTTTTAGACAGATTAACCTCCAGAGTTAACTCAGTGAAAAGTCACCTGCTAACCAGTTCAGAGTATGTGGCTGAATTATGTATGTTTAACCTTGCTAATTGCATATAATCCCATAGGTAATATAAAACTATTAAAAGATGCCAGATGTGGAAATCATTTGCAGACAGACTTCTAGAACCAGTATCTTGATTTTAGTGCAGATAATGAAATAAAGGGAGCTCACTGCTAATGAGTCAGGCAAGATGCGACAAAGGTGTGAAGCAATTCAATGACCAGAGGGATGAAAACAATATATTCTGCTTAGAGAATGTCATGTGAAGTTTATACCAATTACCATTTTTATGATAAATTTAAAGAATAATTACATTTCAAAAACTTCTTAAACTCACTTTTTAAAGTATTTGCAATTTACGGTTTAAACATCCCTATTCATGAATAATTTTTTAAAAAGCAAAGCACGTGTAATATGCTATCAAGCAGAAAAAGGCAATATTTTCTATTTTAGTACTAGCTATCTAATACAGAAAACAAGTGAGAAAATGATATTGTAAATGTTTCTTTGTGGTGTATTTGGTGAACCAGTATGTACATGAAAGGTTTATAAGGCAGTGCTTTTAGAAGAAAATAAAACCATATACAGCCAAAATACATATTTTTCCATTGGTGACATCTATACCTGCATAAATTGAATCCAGCTCTCTGTTTTTATACTGTGGATTTACTGCAAATATTATTTGTTTATCAGTTGAGACATCAAATATTGTTTGGTAAAATGGTCCCTTGCGTACTTTAGTAGTGATTTCCTTAGGCAGTTTTGTGCTCTGTCTTAAGATTGTATAACAGCATTAGAGTAGATTATTTTCCAGGGATTAAAGATTTGAAAGATACTAGTTCCATGCCAGAAATCATCAGTTTCCAGGGAGTGCTTGTTGTTGAATTTATTGTTTATTAATTAATAGAAAAAGTTGTGTAATTGTTAAGCACATGAATTCCTAATTCAATACAAAGTCAGAATATGTATTATAGATTCCTTGGGAAAGGAGTTTTAGTTAGAAATTATTTTTTAGTAAGTTTCTGTTTTCTTAAGTTGGGGATGGAAAATAAAGATACATTTATCCACTTGGAATAATCAATGTTCTAGGAAATATCTGTTTCTGTTGAAAAAGCCCCAGGTCAGACAGATTGAGAAAGCCATTCAAGAGCATTCTTCCTAATTGGTATTCTATTCTGGCAGGGAAGGAAAGAGTTACGCTTTATTCAGAGTCATTTTTCTTTGCTTCATTTGGGCTCATATTTATATTAGGAAAACCTTTATAAAAGACATAAACAAATGTAGCAAAATAACAAAACATTGCCTATAAAATGAATCTTCTCTCTTTTTGGATTTAGAAACTTTTTCTTTCAGAATGTACTATGCTTGATTTCTGTTTTTTAATTTTTGACTTTCAGTGTTTCAGCTATTCCTCTCCGTAAAGGAAGAAAACTCAGATCAATTATTCATACTCAACTCCCAAAGGCCTTATTCTTCACTTCAGAGGGAGATGAGAATTGATAAACAATATGTACCTGGCCATATAATGTAAGAATGGTAAACACACACACACACACACACACACACACATGAACATGCGTCCACACACTTCTTTCAGCACATGCCAACATGTAAAAATGGTAACAGTAATAACTTAACAAATGACGAGTTAAACATACACACACACATACTTCTTTCAGCACATGCTAAAATGTAGTAGTAATAACTGGAATAGTAAAAATATTTTAATTCCTTTTTGTATGTGTCAAATGTTGCCCAAAGTAACTAGTTCTAATTACTAGTGCATAGCAAACTACCAACAATTAGTGCTGTAAAATAATTGTTTATAGATTTGGTAGGCCAAGAATTCAGAATGGGCATAGTAGAATTGGCTTGTCTCTGTTCCACGGTATCCTGGTAGCTGAGCTGAGAAAACTTCAAGGTTCGAGAATGGGGCTACTAGACAGATAGCTTGGGCTGGAATCATCTGAAGGCGTCTTCACTCATATTTGGGGGTAGAAGCAGGCTTGACTGGGATTCAGCTGGGCTGTTGCCTGGTGCACTTACACATGGCTTCTTATGTGATCTCTTCACATTAATTAGTTTGAGCATTTTTAGGACATGATGGCAAGCTTCCAAGAACAAGTATCCCGAGAAAGAAAGGCTGAAGTGTGTGACAGTTTAGAACGTATATATGGAAGTCATATAGCATCACTTCTGCTGTAAGCTATTGCTTCAGAAAGTCACAAAGGTATTCACAGTGCAAGGGAAGAAGCCACAGACACCACCTGCTGAAAAAGTATAACAGTGTTTCTGAAGATCATGTGAGGTGAAAGATACTGTATCATCATTCTTGGAAAACAGAATCTATCCGAGCACTCTACGTTCAGTATTTCATAATGAGAATATTCTACCCCCATACCCAATCCCCATTTTCACTTAACTTGCCAGTCTCAATTCCAAAAGATGTTTTAAAATCATATGTGAAAAGAAAGAGAATAGAAAATTCACTTGAAGTAACTTTCTTAACAGGAATAAAATAATAAACCAAATTCAAAATCTTAACTTTAAAAAGATACAGAATACAAAGCTTGCTATATTTCCCTTTTTGCATCACCAAAGGTTTCCCTTGAATTTTTTCTTTTAGATTTTTGTGTCAGCAGAGCCCAAAAATAACACAATTATGAATTTTATATTAAGCCACCCACATACTCTTCTAGAAGAGTTAGGATTCTCAGTCTTTTTCCCCTATATATGTGCTATATATATGTCGAATTTCAATTCTACTAATAAAAGCAATACTACTTGTAAAAGCAAAGAGAAAACCATTATCGAGAATCTCTTACTTGTTATGTATTGTGCACATGCTGTTTCTTTAAATGCCAATGTTCTGTGAAGTGGGTGGTATTGTCTGCTTTTCATGAGAAAGGAAATTGAGGCTCAGGTAGATTTAAAGATTCACCACACAGTGAAGACTCATAGCTCAGAAACTGAATGAGGATGCAGGTCTGTCTGACTCAAATGTATGAGAATATGATTATTTGTCCTCTAGATTCTTTACTCTATATATTAATAATTAAAAACCAGCTGATTGTTATAGTTCTAATTTGATGAATAATAATATGCAAAAATATTGGCTTTGAACTCTGTTTTTACTACATGTCTTTAGTGAGATCACTTCACTACATTTTTATGTAATTTTTTCCTATCTTCACACTGTTACTTCCTTCTTCCCCTATCATTTCCTCCTAACTCAATTCTGAGCTTGTCACTAAGACTTATACATCATTGAGAAAACAGAAGTAATCGACCAGAGATATTCCATTTCCTAAACACAAAGTCCACAAAACTACTTGCATCTGTATCCATCATTAAGATTAATTTTGCCCTCACATACTTTCTGGGACTTATCTCCCCCTCTTTTCTCAGGAGTTAAAACACTAGTCAGCTTGTCTTTCCTGAAGTTTGAACCAGTCTCACTAATAAACATTTCTTGTTAACTTTAAAATTTATTCCAGTAATTTCTACAAGAAAGAAAAAGTTTCTTGATTTCACATTTTTCTCTGGAGAGCTACTTCTGTCTCTCTGCTTGCCATAATCACACTCTCCAAGGGTTGATGAGTCAGTCTTCATTTACTGTAGTCAGTTTCACCATGCCACCTTTACTAACTTGCCCAGCTTCAAAGAAATTGCTATTGCTAAAGTCGTAAGTGGCCACCATGTTACCAATGGATGCTTCAATTGTCATCTTTGTTTGATTACTCAGAAACTTTTGAAAAGTGTCTTCTGTTCTCTCCAGGAGGGATTCTTTTCTTTCTCTTCTGTTGTCTCTTTTGACATATTCTTTCAGTTGTTGATAGAGGCAGGGTGGGGTAGATGAAGTAGGGGAGGACTTTCTCACCTCTCATCTCTTAATATTAGAACTTGTCTTCTCAGAGCGTTGTTCTCTGTGTCTTTCTTCCACTATGCTCTTGCCTCATGTGTGCTGGATAGTGTATATTTTCCCTTCATATCCTCCCTTTATCTTTGTCTTGAGCCTCTGTGCCTCATGAGATTGTTTGAAATTGGTAAGACTGATCAGTGGTGGTCTGTGTCCTCGGGTTTATGGTGACGCTGGAGGAGAATGGAGGCTTGGCGAAGGATAACATTAGGAAATGTATTACTCCACCTCATGCCCAGCTAAGTCACTCCGAAAAAAATGTGTCCTGTTTTCAAAGGAAATTACTCTTAAGTCCTTTTTGTGCTGCTCCTGACAGAATTTCTGATACTGGGTAATTTATAATAAACAGAAGAATATTTTGTAACAGTTCTGGAGGCTGGGAAATCCAAGATCTAGGTGCTAGCATCTGGTGAGGGCCTTCTTGCTCATTTTCACATGGTAGAAGATGGAAGGCAAAGAGCCAAAGGAGGCAGAACTTGCTCTTTTATAATGTCATTCATCCTATTCAGAAGGGTGGAGTGCTCCTGGCCTAAATACCCCTCGAATGTCCCACTTGTTAGTATTGTTACAGTGGCAATTAAATTTCAGTATCAGTTTTGAGGGGACAAATATTCAAACTGTAACTGCTCCTATCAAGTGACCCACTGTATACAGTTACTCTGGGGTTTCTTAGCAAAAACATCATTAGTCCCTTCAGGAGGTTCGGTACGTTTCCTGCTATTGCTAGTCCAGGATACTGCATCAGTCTCTAATAGCTTTCCTTACCTGTCTACATGTCCTAAATAATCTTTGCATTAAAGTCTTAATTACTGATTTTAGGTGTACCATCTGTTTCCTACTGGGATCCTGACATGTGGGATCCTCACTAGGAAACAAACGCATATCAGATCATTGTTCTTATGAAGCATAAAAAATGGGGGAATAGCAAGCAGAATTGGGCAAGGAAAGCTTTCAGATTGTAATACAAAACTGACACTTGTGAAAAGAGAAGAGGATATGCAGGGTTGGTCCGAAATAGTCTCATACCCCAGAGCAGATCTAACGAAGTCTCAGCCAGCCCCCTGGGGAGCAGTGCAGCAACTATGGATCATTTAAAGGGTCTCCACAGGACAGAAATACCATGGTCCTAGTACATCCATCATCATATTGTTAGCGATTCTTGTCTGGGAAAGGTGTGACCTTAGTTCAAAATCTAAGTTGACTTCTAAAGACAAGAAGTACAGGCTGTCAGAAGTACAGACTGCTAATTGCAGTCTTTGCCCTTGAATGGCAAGTTCTATCTTGACACAGAGCTTAGGGGCATAGCTTCTTTGTCACCTCATCACGCAAACAGCCATTCCCAATTCTTGAAATATCATCTATATAGGAAACTCATGATATTATACCTCTTATCTCTTATCTTAGCTCTAAGCTTGACTCAAAATGTTCTTGTAGATTCAGATATGTTCATTCAATTCAGATATATGATAATCATCTCAACTTTAATACCTCCCAAAACAACATAGTGATTTGTCTATTCTCATCAATCCTCGTTCTATTCTAGTATTTAAAAATTGCTTAAATTCTACCTTTCCATTTCCTGCACTCAAATGAAAATACAGGAGTCACCCTTTATCCCTTCCTTCTGCGCAGAATTTATCCTTTCCATTATCAAGTCCTGCTTCAAAACTATGTCTTGAGTTCTGTTTTTAACCTTGATCTTAATTGCCATTCCTTAAAGCCTCCGGTTCTTACACAATATTGGAATAGCATCTTAATTGGTCTTCCCTCTTCATTCTTGCCTATTCACATCCATTGATGAAAGTGGACTCCTTCAAATATAAATCAGTCATGTTAATCTCCTGCACAAAAACACTTCAATGGCTTCATAATTTGCTTATGATAAATTATACTGCCCTTATCATGGCCTCAAATAATCTCAGTTATGTAGCTCTTTTTAATTTTTCCAGCCTAATCATGTGCTCCTCTACTTCTTGCTTACCAGGATCCAGTCATAACTCACTTCTTTAAAGATCCTTTATTTATAGGATTTTTCTTTGCTTCTACGTTTCTGCTCAGAATATTTTTAATCTTCACACAAGTTTACAATTACTTACTTAACTTTTATTACTTTGTTTAAATAAACCTTGTTCTCTGAATCTCTTAAATGAAATCAAGACTTCCTGTTGTAGTGTAGTTTGTTGCCTGTTTTCATGTAACTTATAACAGTTTGCATTTATTTATGGGTGTAGGTCCTTTATTTATTATACCTCTTTCCTCCTAAACATTATTTAATAGCTCAGGTAACATATCTGTTTAGCATAACACTCTATTCCCAGTGTTTGGCATGATGCCTTGCATCCCATTCATTGGGTCTCAAATGTAGACTTCTTTTTATGGTTAAATGAACAAACAATTATAAACCAACCTACAGATTTTACATTCCATGTAATTTCATCCTACTTTTTCTTCAGTGGTTCTATAGTTGTTGTTTTGGCTCTCTATCCTTTCCTATCAATAGGATTTTTTTTCCATTGGGTGTCTTACAGTTTGAAGTTTATGACCCTTGAGACCCAGTATACATATATTCTTCAGTGTATCTTAATGTTTATTAACTTCTTCTCAGCGATTGAAGTCATGGCATACTGACTTCTAATAATTACTTATAAATCTACACTTAATGTGACTAACAGATAACACATCCAACCCAATGGATTGATTTATCTAGACATTACCTAATGGCTTCTTCATGAGGAGGTTGATTTCTCCCCTACATATAGGGATTGTGTTTTAGCCCAGGTACAATGGCTCAAAGAGCCTTCTTCAACTTTTCAATGTAATTATTTCCTGCTAACAAACTAAGCAAAGTGACACCTCTACTGACTGGATGAGAAAGCCAGGATTAGAGTGCTTGCTAAAAGCCAGCAAAGTGGATCCCTCCTGATACTCATTTTATGAACCTAAAGAAAGATTTCTGCAGGGGAACACAGCATTACTGAATGCACTGTAGGGAATCTCAGCTGAATATTGTCACATTCTTTCTAGCCATTTATGAAGAGGCAGAGACTATAAGAACATACTGCCATCATTTTCATTACCTTCTGAGGCATGAAATATAGCTGTGCCTCCATATTTAAAACTATACCTGAAACATTTCTCTTTTCATAGACTTGTGTATGTCAGTTCAACTAGTAAACATATTTGACTAAAGAAAAATTCTTCACCTGTACCCCACCCTTATTTTTACTATTTAGCTATGTGTTGTATCACATGATGAGAGTCAGAACTGTCAGAATTATGAGAAACCAATGGCTTTCACTAGAAGAAAGGTGAGAAAGAATTTATTCAAAGCATTTTGGTATTTGGATATGCTAAACCAAATCAAAGAGCCAAAGTAAATTTACATTGAGCCCCTCAGAGATACCATTATTCTGTAAATATCAGTTGTCAAAATGCATATAGGGGCAGATCAATTCAGAGAGCTGTTCTTGTTATAGAAAGTGCAGACCTGAATTGACCAGGTCATGCTAAATCAAAGAAAGGTAGTGATTTTGTTAGATATTGATAAATGATTTAAAAATCTACTTGGTGGTCATGTGTAAGTGTTGTTATGGTCAGTTGTTTAGCTGACATTACAAGGCATCCCTTGGGAATAATGCTTATTTATATGGAGTTACCTATATTTAAAAAATTCACAAAATATGTGAAATAACGCCATCCATTTGCAACTCTAAAATTTTGCTTTGTACCTGAAAGTGCAGTTTCTCCTCCTGCTCCTCCTCCTTCTTTCTTCTTTTTCCTCTTCTTCCTCCTCCTCTTTGTTCTTTTTTTTTAATGTCCATCCAGTTGAAGAAAATGGATGTAGTCCCTAGGAAAACGGAAGCCCAGAGTGACTTCTGTTCTCGTCTCCTTTATGCACCATTTTCTCTTACTCAACCTCGAGGCCTCCTAATTAATTCTTCCACTCAACCTTTGTTTTATGAGTAAAAAGGAAATAAGTGAATTCATTCAAGAAGTATGTATTGACCTGAGACTATAAACCAACCATCCTTCTAAACACTGGGAAAACAGCAGTAAACACATGAACAAAACGTCCTGCCCTCCATGGGGCTTATGTCATGCAGTATAGCAACCTAGCACTTTTAGTTGCTTTCGTCTTTCTGTTAAATTCCATCAGGGCTCAAAAGAACTTATGTTTCCTCTAATTGTAGTGTGTGGAGACAAATGTTAAATAATACATATAAGTGAAGTGTTCGATGTTAAAATGTTATATTCAAAGAAATACAAAACTAATGAAGGGATGGTGTTCGTGAACATGTAATTTTAAACTGAATAACCAGGTGAGCCTCGACACATGATTAGCATTCCTGTACAGACCTAAGGATGTCAGTTCACCAGTCATTTTAAGTTTTAATTTGTCATAATTAACGAGGAGATATTTTTCTTTTCCCTTTATCTTTCCCCTTCCCTTCCCTTCCTTTTTTCTTCCTTCCATCATTTCTTTCTCTTCTTTTGCTCTCTCTCCCTCCTCCCCCCATCTTTGTTACAAGACCTCACTCTGTCACTGAGGATGGATTACAGTGGTGCAATCAAAGCTCACTGCAACCTCTACCTTCTAGGCCTATGCAGTCCTCCCACCTCAGTAGCTGGGACTACAGGCATGTGCTACCATGCCCAGCTAATTTTTGTATTTCTAGTAGAGGCAAGGTTTGTCCATGTTTCCCAGGCTGGTCTAGAACTCCTGAGCTCAAGTGATTTACCCATCTTGGCCTCCCAAAGTGCTGGGATTACAGGCATGAGCCAATGCGCCCAGCTGGGAGATTTTAATTAATTTCAGATCAGATAGCCAGGTAGAAAGATAAAATTAACGCAATTATTACAATTATAGTTTACTAATTAACTTGTTGTTGGTAGTTTTTGAGACAGTCCTCAAGAAGCATCCTTGTTCATGACCCTCTGAGGATACCAAGGGGGTTTGAGAAGTGACCATGTTAGGAAAGGGACAGAGCTCAGGGAGCCAGTTAAGATGCTATCACGACAATGCAAGTGAGAGAGAAAGGAACTAAATTAAGACACTGACATTTCAGAAATGTAAGAGTGATCAGGTTTCTGTTTTTTTGTTGTAGTCCTTTTGTTGTATCTTTTTCCCCGAGGATAGTTATTTAGTATTAAAATCCCTTCAAAAACAACCCTTTGCTGGTTTCTCTTATGGATGTGTGCTCCAATAAACTATATTTACACAAACAGGTAGTGGACCAAATTTGTTCCCCAATTAGTTATTTGCCTACCCCTCTCTAGTTTATGTGGGCCTCCTATCCTTAATACATAGCTTCCATATTAAAATTATCTTTTTAGCACAAGAAACTTCTGGATTTGCAGCCAACATGGTAGCATTTCAGGTAGTAAGGAGGAGGAAAAGAAAAAAACGTCAAAAGAGCACTTGCCAGTGACTATTTCTTCTAATAGAACTTTTCTATATGCCTCACCAACATCTACTTAAATCTCATTGGCCGCTGCTTCATGCAAGAAACTGGGAAATGCAGTCATTTAAAGAGATATATTTCCACCATCTTTCTTGTTACCAAATAAGCAAAAAAGAATGGACACTGGTTGGCTTGGAGCAGTCTGTGCTGTACCTACCAGATTCAGTCACCAGTGTCACTTTCTCCATTTGTCAAAGGGGAGACTGTTAGTGCCTATGTCACAGAGTTGCTTTCTAAAGATTGAATGACCTCACAAGGTAATGTGATTAAGAAAGTGTCTTTTGCTAACTGTAAGCTTTCAGTAAAGCTGGCACATTGTTGCATTAGCATCATTTTCATCTTTTGTATGTTTTGCTCTTCACTCTATGTTCAGTGCCTAGAAAGCTTTCTGGCAGACAGCAAGGCCTAACAAATATTTGAATGAATATTTGAACAACAAACTGGTATCACCAGTTAAGATATTTGCATTGTTGGCAATTAAAAACGTATTCTGACTCACCTAATCTTTGACTTTAAAAAAAGTTATTAAAAATTTAGTTAACAAATTATAATTGTCTATATTTATAGGGTATAGCATGATGTCTCGGTATATATATACTTTTCTTTTTTGAGATGGGGTCACCAGACTGGAGTGCAGTAGTGTGATCTCAGTTCATGGCAACCTCAGCCTCCCAAGTTCAAGCGATTCTCCTGCCTCAGTCTCCCAGTAAGCTGGGATTACAGGCATTAGCCACCATGCCTGGCCTTAATCTTTTATTAAAAGAAATAATCACAAGCTTCTGGAAGTGACAAGATAGCTGGAAAGTCAGGCTTAGAGAGGAACGAGTATCCAATTATTTCTGTTATGATTTAGGTACAACCATTTTCACCCTGTCCTTGAATCACTTCACTCAACATTTAAAGCACTGGAAGACAGAGTATAATGTGCCAGTGTGGCAGAATCATCTGTCTCCCTTTAGTTAGTGGAGGACAGAACACATCATTTCACAGTCCCACCAAAACTGTCTATAACTGGAGAGAGGCAGAGAGTTAGGATGAAACTAGTGTGAAAGATGAAATCAGCAGAAGGAAACTGGGTGGAAGATATATACAAATGTCTATCGCACATTCCCATTCCCTTTTACTTTTGTTGCTTCCCCAAACCTGTAGTTGCCCCTGGGAGAAAAGACAAAAGACATGCAGCAGTTTGGCATCTGTGAACACATCAATGTCATCATTTCCCACCATTATATAGCAAACTCTACCATATTGTAAAGTGGAGTGCAGGAACCCTGACCCCATGAGACCAAAAACGGCAGTTTTTAAAGACAAGGATGCCAGGATCTGACAGTGATGTCCTGGGATTGACATTGGAAAACAGTGAAGAGACGCTGAAGAAAGGAAAGGCACTAAGACCAAATGAGTCTTGTCTGCAGAAGTACGGTGACTTTAAGTAATGACATCTGTATAAATAAGCCTTGCAATGATACAATTATACAAAAAAGTAATTCTCACTAAGTACTTCATTTTCTGTAAAGAATACGGTGCCAATCTGGCTGATTATTGAGCAGTTGATAATAGTGTCTGATAAAAATGTTAAAACCAGATGGTTTTGCATTTTGTTTGCCTTTACAGATATAGCCAGTGAATGTAGGTCCATGACAACCTAGAGATTTATTTTAAAGCATGATTCACAATAGAGTCATCTACTGTCATTACACAAGTCTTTCAGACATTCAGAATTGCTTTAACTTGGCCAATCTTTTGGAATTTAAAAAAATCATATAACCAAAACTTTCTCTTTATTTGATTGCTAGAAAAAAATTATGTGACTTCTCCAAAATTAATTTGTATGGTTGGAAATATACCTACAAGTGCTGATGAACGTTCCAAGCAATTATTGGCAGTCTATACTGTAAACCAGCAAATCGTATGCACAGGAAGCTGGAGAGCTTATTTTAGCCTCCTTTAATAATTTAGGTGTATATTTTATATGTTGTTTACATATTAAAAAATGGATTGGTACAGACTGATAAAAATGATACCATTGTCTATTCTTGGAATGTGGTGTTTGTAACGCTGAACATAAAAATTTGCATTTACGGAAACGTACTTTATAAAGTTCTCTTCACAATTTGTACTCTTAGTTTATATTATTTAACAAATATTTAACAAACATTCCACACCTTGATATTTTTTCCTTTGTGCAATCATGTTAATCTTTTGATCTTGATCCTTTTTTTTTTTGCAGTTCTTTAACACATTATTGAAACTACAAACATCCAAAGCAGTTTCATGTGGACAGATTGCATATTTTGAAAGCCTGGGGTATTTTCTCATGAAACATGCCATGTGGAATTTCTGAAGCATAGAGCTCTGCGCAGCACCTGAAGAAAGAATCCCTTACCTGGTATGTGACAGACCTTCTCACCACCACCATGACAAACCAGGAAAAATGGGCCCACCTCAGCCCTTCAGAGTTTTCCCAACTTCAGAAATATGCTGAGTGTAAGTATTCATGTTGATATTAAGATATGATTTGACATTTGTGCTAGACAATGTATCGTTTATTTATAAGAATGGAGCATAGATCCTGTTCATCATGTAACTGGGTTTTTCTCGGATGCCGGTGATCGTTGTGGGTTCTTGGCCTCCAATCTCTTAAGGAATAACCGGTGTGGCCACTGCAGGTGGACTGCTCCTAATGTGAATATCCGACCCAAAAATGTGTCGCAGAAAGGTAATTTTATTTAGGTAGAGAAAAGAGATGGAAAGGAGAAGAGGAGAAAGGCTTCTACGAAGAGTGTGGACGGGGATTCCAAAGGGGAAATCCTGGAGGGAGCTCCCCCAGTGTGGCAGGGGATTCCAGAAAGCTGGAAGTCCCTTGCGCACAGGTGAGGGAGCATGACCGTTTATCCTGGGAGAAACCCCCACCTTCTCCAAGACCCTGGGCCAATAAAAGGAGTTCCTTAGAACTTCCGCAGGAGTCATTGACTTTTAGTTTCTTCCTGCGCCCGCGAAATTCAGACATAAGCCTTTGACTCTCCCGGATGGAGAGAGATGGGACTGAGCATGGCGCTGGGAAAATTATTGCCCTTAAAGCTACGCCCCCTCATGGACCCGGAACGAGAACATATTCCCGCAATCATGGGGATAGATCCAGATGTGTCTTTTGTGTTTACAAGTCAGGTTGACTTGAGACTACCTTTTTGACTTGAGAGAAAAGAAAAGGCAAATTAAATCAAGTATTACATGGTGAAGGAAATGAATTAATATGTTAGATATTAAGCTTGAAAAACACTCTAGCTGTAATGGAAATAAAGCAGAGGATGAGACAGATTGGCAAAATGGAGAGTGGTAATACAGTAACAGACAGGGAGAAGGGCAAACACCTGCGGAGGGTGAGCAGGAAGGAGGAGGAGAGAAAAGCAATGCTGTGCTTGAGACAGTTTGGTCTGACTCACAGGTATGAGGAGGGAGGAAAAAGGGAGGGGTGTTTGTGTCCCTGTGTGTGTGTGTGTTTCTGTTTGTTAAACTAGCGCTTCAAAAGAGAGTAGGAAGTAGGGAGTCATATATAAAATACAGAGTTAGATTCAGAGGTTGTAAACGAAAGAGGTGTCAGGACCACACATTTTTAGTCTGTACATTGATACAAAGGACAAGCTATGATCATTCACTTCACAGTAAGTTTATTTAAAAATATTGTTTCTTTGCATATGTAGAGTAAGAGTTTATTTATAAGAAATTTGTTTTTATTCTCGATATTCAGGAATATGTCTATTTTATAAAGTGACTTTCAACTATAATATGAATAGCAGTTGGGTCAGATTTGAAGAGAGAAAAAAAGCAACTAATTAATAGCAGGCACCAAAAGGTGCATGATGCGTCCAGATGATGCATCCAGAAAAGGCAGTATATTGAAAATGCAGCAGGGATGGTAAGAATATAAAGAATAACATGGTGACAGGGTGAATGAAATGCAAGAGGTGGAAAGGAGAAAAATAACCAAACAGCACATAATAGTGAACGAGGTGGCTGGGCGTGGTGGCTCTTGCCTATAATATCAGCACTTTTGGAGGCTGAGGTGGGTGGATCATGGTGTCAGGAGATCGAGACCATCCTGACCAATATAGTGGAACTCCATCTCTACTAAAGATGCAAAAATTAGCTGGGTTGTGTTGGCATGTGCCTGTAGTACTAGCTATTTCGTGGACTGAACCTGGGAGGCAGAGATTGCAGTGAGCCAGTATCACACCATTGCACTCTAGCCTGGCGACAGCAAGACTGCAAGACTCTGTCTCAAAAAAAAAAAAAAAAAAAAAAAAAAAGAAAATTAGTGAAAGAGGTAAAAATTAAGGCATCTGGGAGACTGATGCAAAAAGATACTGTGTCATATGAAACTGTGAAACGTGTTTCAGGAATGAGCTTAATAACATTATAAAGTAGAAGCAGAGAAAAGGGTTAAACACAGAATTGGAATTTAGAACATGAAGATAGATATGATGGTAATAGTGAGCACTAACACTCACATTTTAGAGTACATATTATGAGTCAGGAACACTAATAAATGCTTCATGTATATTATCTGCAAAGACCAGTTTCAAAGGTATTCTAGAACCTTCTTAATCTGAGGATTGAGAGAGGTATGAAAATGCTGTTGGGTATTTGTAAGGAAGTTCCTAATCTATAATTCATAGGCGTTTTTTAAAAAATGCCTATGACTATTGACTAAGAGTCAATAATAAAAATATGATTATAAAATATATGATATTTGGAAACCTTGACATCAAAATATGTTTCTCACACTCAAAAGTGTTTAGACCCTCTGGATGTACAATATATGCATTTATCACATTAAAAACATTTAGGCTTGTGAGGCCTAGGCAGAAGGATTGCCTGAGCCCAGAAGTTCACGACTAGCCTGGGCAAAACAGTAAGACCCTGTCTCTATGGAAAAAAAAAGTAAGCGAGCATGGTGGCATGCACCTGTAGTCCCAGCTACTTGGGAGGCTGAGGTGAAAGGATTACTTGAGGCTGGGAGGTTTAGGCTGCAATGAGCCGTGGTTGTGCCACTGAAGTCCACTGTGGCTGACAGAGGGAGACTCTGTCTCAAAAGAGGAAGAAATAATAAGAAGGAGGAGGAAGAGGAAGGGGAGGGGAAAGGAGGAGGGGAAAGAGAAAGGGCGCAGGAAGAGGAGGAGGTGAAAGAAAAGAAAGTTTAGCTCAAAATGGCCAAATTATTTTTACCTGCATTCTTATACTCAATACTTTCTAAATTGGTTAAAAATTGATTTGTCTATGATTTCAAATTTCCACATGCTCTTTGCTGTGGCAGTAACCCAGTCATACAGTAAATATTTCTGAGCATCTTCTTTGGAATGAGTTTTCTGTTTGGTACTGCAGGAGGTACAGGAGATAGAGGTCCTTCCTTCAAGGAATTTATAGCTTAAAGAAGGGAAATATTTATTAGAAACTAATAGATGAATAATTCTTTGTCTAGCCAGAATATTTTAAGTGCTACAAGCAGACTTTAAGGTTATATGGGGTTTTATAATTCCAGTGGAGATGGGAAAGGAAAGGGAATTCTTCATAGAAGCAGGATTTGAAACGAATCTTTAAAAATTAGGTTTAAGGTAAATGACAAAGGAAATTATATGGATAAAAAGGAAAATTGAGCATAAATCTGAGCAAGGGAAGTGAGGCACATTTAATCCATCACAATTTAAGAGAGTCAGTAAAGTCTATAAAAATGAAATATTATCAAAATATACCATACTTGAGTCAAACAATGAAGAGTCACTGGACAGTTATAAGTGGTAGAGTGACAGAAACAATGTTGTACTTCAAGAAGTTTACTTTAACCATTTACTTTATATTATACTTCTTTAATGCATATGAAGAAATTCTTATGAAAAGATACAATTCAATTAAAATTAAGAAAGTGTACTTTAACCACTAAGTGTACTTTAACCACTAAGAAGATGGTATATAGTGACGGAAGGATACTAGAGACTAGTAAGCAGGCTATTGGAGCAGACTGCATAATGTAGATTATGAATGATGACTGGAAAAGTGGGGATTCAGATTTTATAACATTGAAATTAACAGAGGACATCTTGGGAAATAACAACATACTGCAACTTAGAGAGAGAGAGAGAGAGAAGAAGAAGAGAGAGGGATGAAATTTTTTCCTCCAGCTTTAAAATGAGGCATTATGGTGTTATCTGTCAAGTAAAGAAAACATCGAGTTTGGCTTAAGTTATTTTGAGTTTGGCTTGATTATTAAAATATATTTTCCAGTGTTTGAATACTTAAAAGTTCCTATATTATGTAAAATATTAATATAAAATATGTAAATTATTGCTATGATAGCTAAAATATTATTGTAATTGCTAATGCTTAGATATAGAAATTCCATTTGAATTGATTAGCACAAGGACATTTCTACTAAATTATTAAATGTATTATAGGCTGCTACTTATATTTAATTGGCTAATGAATATGGTGGTACATTTAATTATATCATAAGAATGCACGAATTAGTAATAAATTTGTGGAAATTCCTAAAATGAGTGGTAATAAAAATTATCATAAATGTAAAACTCATAATATATTGAGACAAAGATCAATGGATATTCAGTAAATTGGTAGCATGAAATGTCATGGCGAGTGTAAGAGCATTATTAAAATGGATACTATGAGAAGACAAATTAACAGATTAACTGTGAATTTTAACAAAATCGTGCCAATTCCATGATTATTACACTCTTTTTAAATAACCAAGACAACATGAAAAGTGCTAGATTTGTTACTCCAAGGATTTTCCTATGTAATTAGAAGGCAAAGGATATCATGATTGGAATATAATCTTGTGTAATAAATTGTCATTGCCAAAATAGAACAGGAAACAGACATCATCCTGAAGATTAGAGAAGTCATATATTTTCCTTGCTGTTCAACAACTATGATCAGTTTATCAGAGGCTTTAAATATTAGATTTTTCAGGTTGCAATGCAGTATTGGTAAGTGACATTCCTCCATACTCTATTAGAATAATGATATATTGGGTTCACTTTCTTAATTTTAATTGAATTGTATCTTTTAATAAGAATTTCTTCATATGCATTAAAGTAGTATAAAAAATTACCTTTAAAGATTTAAAGTTAAATTTGCAACATGCTAAGATTATATTTGGTATATATCAAATAAGTATTTTACTTGCCTTCTTGGGTTAAGGTGGGGCTGCAGAAACTCTTGGGCAAGATGAGTCAGCTCATGGTACCCTAATTCCAGCAAAACCATATCATTCAATGTGGACCCAGAGAATACCGTAAAGATAATTGCCTCAAGTTACCTGATTTAAAATTTTCTCCGCAATTGCCATATTGTACCCTGTAACTATGATTTGTTCTCCTAAATGTTAGGCTTTTCTTAAAATAATTAAGGATAAGTAGGGTGATACTGGCACAGGTAGCTAGCATACCAGACAGCTTGTGTTTAAATCCTGGTTCTACCATACTTCAGATATCTGAGTTTGGGTAACTTAACATATCTGTATTTTATGTGGAAAAAAATGTGTCCAGTGCTGTAAGTATTAAGCTGAATTAATTCGTATATATGAAGTCATGAGAGCCATGCCTAGCAAACTGCTAGTGATATGACTGTTTACAATTATTATCTTACTAGAGAGGGAGTGTGTTTTGCTGGCTGTTTGAACATATTGTTGATGATCAAGTAGAAAAGAGCCACATTTTGGAGCATGAAGAGTCAGTATCTGTTTTTCTGCCACGAGATTAGATTCTTCTCACCAGGTAGAAGCTTCTGGTGTAATTGGCAGCCGTGGCTCTGTGTTGTCCCTACAAATGCCGAAAGCAGCTGATGTGGAGCCTCCTGTGGCTGCCTACAGCATGCTGTGACCGTGCCCCTGTTTAGGGTTTCAGGCTGAGTCACTCCATGGGAAGCATTTCTCTTGATGTGTGGGAGAGGAGTATAATTTTCTTCTGCACTCTTGAGATAAAGTCATCCAAACCCTTGTTTTAGCATAGAAAGCTCTCACTCCTGCCATGTGGAGAATTAAGCTTATTAAGTTATTGGTCTGTCTGCTTCCTGCTGTAATTCCATGGCACAGCAAAGGGTTAAGAAACTCCTGGGCTTTTCATGGATAACAATATTTTCTGTGTGAAATCTACTTGTTATTTCCAAGTGATTTATTATCTGCCCACATATTGTCAGTTAGGATTTGCTTTTTTATTTGCTATGTATAATGTATGTTATATAGCATCTAAATTATTTTCAAAAAATACTGTGTTATTATGGCGGGAACCTTCCAAACTTTCCTAAATTTCATACCGTTTATAGCAGCTGGCACTGCAAGGAGTTGCACAATTACAGTAAATTTGTTCTTTTCTATAAGGACCAATGTGCGTAACGTTTGCACCTGGTGTGCAGTTTCTTCCATTGGAGTGAGGCATGTGGCGTGACTTAGTGGAAAGAGTTTTGGTTTTGCAGGCAAATATTTGATGGTGTACAATCCAGCCTTGTCTTCTACTTCTCAGTGGTATGGCCTTGGTAATGTAAAGTAAACTACCCGAGCCTCAGCTTCCTCACTTGAAAAAGCGGAATTCCACCTCAAAATCGTGTTGTAGGATTTAATGAGACAATAATCAGCATTCTGCTAAATAATGGACTTTTAGTGCCTTACTGTAAATAGTGTACAAGTATTAACTCATTTAGTCCTTGCAGTAAGCCTCAGAGGGAGACAAATGACTGCTGTTTCTGGCAGATTAGCTGGACCAGAACTGTGGCACAATAAGTGCTAACAAAGGTCAAAACAGTAATAATTTGTTTGTTTCTTATGAAGATTAATATCTTAATAAACAGGTTCTTAGTCATGTTTCCAAAATAGGAAAAGCTAGAGTCCAGGATTCAGATAATATAATATTTCTCTCAGAAAACGGGGAGAGAGAGAGAGAGACCTGACCTCCTCACAGGTGTGTAGTCAATTTATTTTTAGGCAAATTTAGATTGCACGCTAGCCTTCTTGCCCATTTGTCATGCTGAGATTAGCTTTTACTTCTGTCCTGAGCCCTGTGTTAGATTGGCTCTATTTTCGGAGGCCCAGCCACTTATTGATAATTACCCTCTTTGTATGAGACAAAAGGATAAATGGCACAGGGCCATTTTGCAGTGTCTGAGAACACATAATTTGGTGTCAGATAAAACTGGTTTGGAAGTCTAGTGCTGGGATGTGTGCTTCAGTTTCCTCATAGGGTTGCCTTGCTGATTAAATATGAAAATGTATGTGAAGTGCTTGGAATTCAATATATGGCTGCTATAATTAGGATTGTGATAGTGGTGGCTGAGGCAGTTGAATATGAAATGCGAACTTTTAAAATATTTAAGCCTTTTCAATTAAAATACTTATCTGAAATGTTTTGACCTGCTGGAAATGCCTTGTCTTCGCCCTGACACTTGGTCTGAAACTTGAATCTGCAACTCTGCTTTAGGTAATACGTGTCTCTCATTTCTGACTCTTTCTTCTGATTCACGTTGATTAACTCAGTTCCTGGTTCTGACCCAGATTATATTTCTAGAATGTATGTTGGCTTTGTAATCTCTTTTGCCTCATCTCTGGCTCTGGTTCCTACTTGTTGTACTGCTTCAGACAAAATTTCCTGTTGGTGGCTTCTCTGTCCATATGTCTTAAATCTTTCAATACCTAAATTATGCAATAGTAAAAGAAAGAAATAACTATGAATGTCTAAATTCCCATTATTTTCTTACTCTTAAGATGTAAAATTTGGGTAAGTTTTAAGCATCTATTTCTTTAAACTTTTTGGACCTGACCACCTCCCACAAAAAAACCATTTGAGTCAGATTTATGATCAAACAAACATTGACATTGAAGTAATGGCATCTGTGGAATACTGGTCAGAGTAAGCCAAATTCTGCTATGTCTGAAAAATTCACAAAATCTCAGTGGGTTAACACAACAGAAGTTTATTTTTTGCTTATATTCCATTTCTGATCTGAGTCAGCAAGTGGTTATTCTCACATTGTCTACAATCAAGTCCCAGTCAGATGGAGCAGCCATCAGCTTTAAAAATTGGCAGTTGCTGAGACGGAGAGAGGAGAGGGAGAGCACTTGTAACTGTGTGCTGACTCTGCGACCTCCTCGCTGGTAGTGATAATCTAATATTTCTGTGGCCTAAGCAATTCACGTGACCACATTTAATTTTAAGGGAGTAGCATTTCTTCCATCTGCCCCGTGACAGGGGAGAACTGAGATATTTGGTGAAAACTACTAATTTGGCAGGTATCACAGGAGTTCAATAGAAACTACCATTTACTTTGGGATGTTAGCCAAGTCATCACAATTTCTTTATACTTTCATTTCATCCCCTATAAACTGAGGATAATAATACCTACCTATAAATGATGGCTCTTATAGTTATTAGTAATATTATTATAACAATTTATAACAAAAATTACCACTATGGCTAATATATCTTAATTTGGTACTTTATTTTTAACTCAATTGTGGCTTAAAGGTTGTGATTTACTAGAAATTTCCAAGTTTACTTACTTGCTGCTTTCCACATTATTATATGAAATAGCACAATAAATAAATAAATAAATAACATAAACAGGCTAGAAGAACTTAACTGTACTCATTATTCAGCAGCCTCTTCAGACAGACAGATACGGTGGCAGATCATGACAAGCAATGAAATGCATATGCTGAATATTATGTATGCAAGATTCTTGGAGAGCTTTTAACTCTGCTGCATATGGATATAAGTTGAGAAAGAAATGGGATTTTAATTTGAATAGAAAGAATTGAGTACAGGTGAGGGAAGAAGAGAAACTCCACGCAATTATCAGAGCACGTGGAGAAGTAGGAAAGAACGTTACGTATTAGGAAGAACTTGATGTGTGTGTTGGTGTTTAGACATATTTGCGTGTGAACGTGCATGTGATGCATGTGTGTACATGGCCATGAGCATAAGCACTGAAGGTAATGCTGCAGAATTTAGTGATAGTCACAAACAGTGGGTTCTTATATGCCATTGATAAAATATTATCCATCACTATGCCTAACAGTGAATTGAATACACACAGCTGAGAGGAGGGCAAGCCTCTGTCCCATTTAATGATAGAGGTATTGAGATCCAAATCCTGGAGTCTACCTTTTCCTATTTTTGAAATGTGATTAAGAATCTATTTATTAACATATCAGTCTTCATAAAAACATAAACAAACAAATTATTACTATCTCCAGAATATTGAAAACATTAATATATAAGTAATTATAAATAATAAATATATAAATATGTAGATAACAAATACTATCTAAATAATTAGTAATTAATATATATTAATTTAAATCAATATCTTTAATATTCTGAAGAGAGTAAAATTATAAGACTAGAATTTCAGAAAGAAGAAAATAAATTGTATCTGATGAAAAGGAGACTAAAACCAATTCGGAGGTTGTTTTACTAGGGCAGCTTATGGAATATGTGGGATTCCATAAAGGTTAACAGAGAGAGAGGTAAGCATATGTTACAGGAAGTATCTAGAGGCAGAATGAACCAAATTCACTTACCAATGGAATATGGAGACTGAGGAAGAAGGATGGAGCATTTCAGCTTTTAGAAGTAAGTCAATGTGGTTCACCCAATCCAGGAAAGGGAAACAAAAATAATTTAGAAGGAAAGTAGAGTGGTTTGATTTTGGACATATTGAACCTTAAGTGTACAGGTTACCAGACTGAGATATAAATAAGATACTTGGCAATACATATCTGAAGCTCAAGAAAGAAATCAGAACCAAACATACAGAATGGATGTGCCTTTACACTGTGAGTAGTTATCAAATCATGGGCATGGAGTAGATGAGATGGTTCAGTGGAAGCAGACTGAGCAAGCAGAGAAGGATGAAGATGGAACTCCAGAAAGTTTTATTTATGAGACAGTTGGAAGATGAGATATCTGTGAAAACAACTGAGAAATCTTAACCAGAAAGAAGAATAGAATAAGTTCTTGGAAATATTCCACAATCTAAAGAAGAAACGTGTTTTCAAAAAATGAGATTGAACTTGAGATAATAACCAAAATGCATCCAGAGTCTTTATCATTTAGCATGTCATTCATGATTTTAATAAGGCTTTTTTAAAAAACAATATTAGGATGGATGGAAAACAGGAAAGACAGAGAGAACACATGTAAGCTACCCTTTGTACAATTCCACCATGAAAAAAAAGTGGAAGGATTATAACAGAAGTGAATAGTGTAAATAGAGGGATTTTCTTCTTCCATATAGGAGAGAAAGACATGTTTGCGGGGGCAAATGGAAGATTTAAAACAGAAAGGAAATAATTCGTAACAAAAGACTGTGATCCTAGGGCCATATCTTGATATTTGTTCTGGTTTTATTCAGTTTTCATGAGCCTGTATCAATTGTTTATTTCCTTAACTTATTAGTTTTGGCTTTTAGCAAATTATGTAACCTTTCTGAACTTTAATTTTCTCAACTGCGTAATTAAGAAATAATAAACACTATTTCACAAAGTTGTTACAAGACTCAAATAAAATAATGTGTGGAAATGCATCGTAAACTGCAAACCACCATATGTAAGTTAATTATTGCTTTCATTGTTCTTATTAAAATGTACTGAGTTATTGTTCTACTCTTTTTTTTTTCTGTAGTTCTATGTCACAGCTTCTCCAGAATACATTATTTATTGAATTTTTCAATTTGCTTTGATGAGACTATGTGAGAAATGTCCTTCTGCTTATAGGGGTCTGATTTTCTTCTTTTACCTCTTGGAACATAGATGAACATAGTTTATCTTCAAATTGATTAGGAGCAACAATTATTTTCTCATACTCCTTTATAAGAAAGACCGTTGCCCAGACTGTGGAAGGTCGGAGATACTCCATAATAATCTGTAGTCTGATACCAATAATCTGTAATCTGCTACAGATTATTACGGTAGATCCTTGGATGCTAGGAGAAGACATGAGACTCCTGGCTCCGAGACAAAGAACTGTATTATGTTATAGCAAACAACTTGTAGCTCATGTTTGTTTCTATTCTCCTACTTCAGTTTTATTGGGAAACAAAAAATGGCCAGGTCACATCTGCATTAGCAGAGAGTTGTGTCATAGGAGGAGATCTCAAATTCAGGAATCTGAGTCTTTTATAAAGCACAATAAACACATCTCTTTTTCGCTCAAGGGAGAGTTATAATCTCTGTCTCCCATGGTTGTTCGTGACAAAAACATCTTTGGAATAACAGCCTGAAACATAGGCAGTCGATGATCCTGCTGGTGAAATCTACAGAAAAATGAAAGGAACATTGAGAATTATATTTCAATAAATATTTGCATATAGTAGTGATTAACATCATTATCAGTGTTCAGAAGGTAATGAAAATACATATTTACCCATCAGATTGCTTTTTGGTCCATGTAAATATATCCTCAGATTTGTGCCCAGAAGTCTCCTTGTCTTGGTCTCTCACCTTTCCTTTTCTTTCTTTGCGCTACAACGAGGTTCTCAGATCCATCTTCTTTGTGCCCTACTTTTTCAAAGTAGAAGGAGATTTACTCACTCTTCTATATTTGTCCAAGAAAAATGGAGGGGAATTCACATAATTGCTGTGCTTTGTAGAACTTACCCATGAAAAATAGTCTTAATTCTTCTATTTTATTTAAAAAGGTGAGTCTTGTAAGACACAGACATTCATACACATGTGCACAGACAAATGTGTGCACACAATTTTTCTCACCAATATTAGTTATTACGTTATTTTCAGTAATTTATTATAAAATGAACATAGAAAAGAAATAATTTGGGACAAGAGGACAAATAGCCCTAATCTAGCTGCAGTCACTCCTTTTGTAAAATGCTTTGGAAACTCTTGCAAGTGAATGAATGTCCAGCATGTCGTTGCTATCCCACATGGTGTCATAGTGCCTTGGAGCAGGATGTGTTGCTTTTTGAGTGATTCCAGCTGCCAAATGATGAAAGACTTCTAGAATATTTTTCGGATTAGTTTCTTACTAGATCAAGACAATCCATTGTCTCTTGAAACGTACCCCAAAACTGATGCAAGTGGAAAATGAAAGCTTTGAGTAGAACATCAAGAAAGGAATAAAATGCTGGTAACTACAGCTTTGATTTTGAAAGAAGAGGCCCCCATATATTTACAAAGTTCTGCTAAATATTTCTGGTTTATAATCTCACTATGGATATTAGAGAATAGTCATGGTATTTTAAGAAATGTCTGCCAAATAAAATTATTTCTCTAGAAATGGGCTCTTAAAAGCTCTGCCTTTGTTAGAAGGAATTCAAAGAGGAAGTCTGTAATAAACCAACTCCCACAGCAGTCATGGAACAGAGAATAGTTATTGATTATTCATAGGATATGATTTGGTATGACTGCTGAGTCTATTACTAATATCAGATTAACTGGTTTTAATGGGAAAAATCAACATTTATAATTTTTTTAAAAGTACTGGTCAGATGCATTTTAAATAAACCTTCCACGAAGGGCACATTTTATTTTCCACTCTCCTCCCCATACAATTTTGCAGGTACCAGAATTAAAGATACTGGTTCTTAAATATTTTGGATTTTCTGGTTCAGAAATACTGCCCAGTGATCTCTAGAGCCTTCTCTCTTCCATGGTTTCAGAGACATGAGGCATTGTTCTCAGCATCTCTGGGAAGTATTTCTGAAGTAGCAGTAACTGCTGCCACAAGCTGCTATGAGGCACTACTGTGTGATACCCCTCAATTAATAATAATTTTTTTCTTTTCCAAAGCTACTTTCTGGTGAAAGCATCTTGCAGGATTTCTTCTTCTTCTATTGCCTGCCATAATCATAGAGTTTGATGTTAATTTTCCTTTTATTACCTTATCTACAGTATGATCAAAAAAGCATGGAGGTCACAATTTAAAAGTAAGACAGATAACATTAGAATTGCTTAATGCAATCCCTCAAAAAACCCATCTTGGAGAAATAGACATTCCTAAAATGTTCACTGATGAAATTCCATGTGTCGTAGAATTGCATATTACTCCACTGTTCCTGAGTCCACATTTCACACAAAATGAGAGAGCTCTTTCTCCTACCTTCTAGTTTCCCTGTCACAGACTCTTTCAAGTGCATGGGTGTCTAAAATCTTCCACTGTCACAAAACGTTATACTTTGTGTGTGACTTCTTTTCATGACAGCCTGTGGGCTGAGATATCTGAAAAATTTCCTGTGATACTTTCTGACTTCTATCTGATTATACAAGTGGGCACAAAGGCATTTAAGGGGAGCATGATAAGATATCAGACCTCTCTCCCAAAAGTGGTAATGAGTAATGGGGTCAATACCAAAAATTGTTTAGAATTTGCAGATGGCACTGGTAGCAGAAGGTAGGGTGCCTATTTGAGAGGAATGCCATGACTTGCCCATGATGCACTTTCCCCCATGAAAGTAAAGACTGGATATTCTCATTCCAGCCACTTAACACATCCACCAGCCTGTCAGCTCCCAGTAAGACACATCATCTGAGCTGATTTATGATCTTTGCCTCTTGAACCATTTCTATTTTTTTTCTAGGTTGTTGTTAAACCTGGACTTTTCTTCTTGCTTAGCAACGTTGGTCTGGTTCCAAGTTATAGCTTCATATGTATCACTTCTCTTATCTCCTCAATCTCTTCTGACGAGTTCAGGGGCTCTTCAGCACAGTTTGCCCAGGTGCAGATGATTTCCTACATTCAGACTACTGACAGTTATGTCAGTAATCACTGTGGGAAAATGTGAACACTAATGCCCAGAAATTGACGAAATAATGATGGTCCCTTGAGACTCTTTGTCCAGAATTCTTCATCTGTTAGTGCAGAAACTTTGGAGTGCTTCCACTTTTTTCAGAGTATTGCAAGACAGGAGCTCCAATAGGACACATTTGTCAGAACCCAACCAAATCCAATATTATGACCTTTGGTCCAACTCTAGGAAAGGATTTCTTAGAAGTATAACTTACTAGCATGCATTAAACACTTTCCAAGACAGTATTGGTAGCAGAGGGTGGGGTGTCATTTTGAGAGGAATTCCATGAGCTTGCCCATGTTACACCCCTTCCCATGAAGGTGAGGATTGGAAATTCTTATTCAGTCTATCTAAGGCGTCTACCAAAATGTCAGCTTTCAATAAGTCACATCATATGGTTGATTTGTGCTCTTTGCCTCTTCAACCATTTCAGTTTTGTTCTTGGTTATCAATAATCTATGACTTCTCATCTTGCTTCTATTTGAATTAATCAAAATCACAGGAGTGCTCAGACATCTTGGAGAGATTGGTGTTATTAGTCAGAGCTTGGCTCTAGGCTACATATTACTCCCACCAGCTCTTAACTGAATCTCAATTGGTTCTATTTTCTTAAGCCGTCCTCTCTAGTGTCCTTTAAAAAAACTTTCTAGTATATCACAAAATTGCATATATTTTATCATCTCTTGTCTAGGTGGTTAAGAACTTGCATATATATCTTGGCATTTTCTAAATTACTAAAGATTTACTTTCTAAAGTATGAATCCTCAGAGACCTTAGCAAAACAGTTGTGCTGCCACTTTGTCCAAGTTTCTCCAGATTTTTCCCCATAAGCCACCTCAAAGCTGATATTCCAACCTCCCCACATTTCACATTAATTTTGGAGTTCATGTTTCTGTTGTGTATCTTCTGCTTGTTCCAGTTTTCCTCTCCTAGAACTTTCTTACTAGCCTGACAAATATTTTGAGTTTCCAGTGCCTAGTGACATGTAGCAGAAGCTATGCTACTTGTCCATCATTGTCTACTACACAGGGTCTCTGTGTAGATTATGCAGATATTATGTAGGCCACCCAAACTAAACCATGCCCCTCATATGTCTTTCTTCTAAAGAGTTTCCACATTTAAAATCAACACCCAATAAATAAGGGGTAAGTTATTCTTTAACAGGCTCCTTGACCCATTATTTCCCGCAGGAAATTTCTTTGAGGGATCAATCTAATAAACACACATAACAAGGGTTAGTTATGACTTTGGAGTAGAAACAGTTTTTCAAAGTTTAGGTTGTTTTAGCAATCCCACTGCTAGAGGCTGAGATTGCTCCATATTGTTAGTTCGTTCTCTCTCTCTCTCTCTCTTTCTTGTTCTCTCTCTCCCTCCTTCCCTCCCTCCCTCCCTGCCTCCCTCCTCCTCCTTCTCTTTCTGCCCCGCAAATTCTCTAGGCCTCTCTATGATCAGGTTAAATGCCACAGAAGAGGCTTCTGAAACTTTCAGTGGCATACTTAGATTCAGGTGTGACCATTCCACAGTTCAGAAATTCTGAGTAATGCTTTATCCAGTTGTTCTCGTGCTATTATTTCATGCAATGTTTTAAAGGTAGTCCCTGTACAGTCCACGTTCCACAAATAATGTGATACTGTGAATGCCTAATCAAAAACACACCTGGAATACATGATGGATCAGAACACTTGCTTATGGTTGTGTGCCCTTTCTTCTGTTTCCTTTCCTTCTTTCTTCTTGTATACCATTCTCAGTGTTTTGGCTCCATCCTGCTTGAATCCCACAAGGTCAGAGCTGGAAACGCCATTCTTTTGGTGTCATGTGCCTTTAGGGTCAGCCATTACTCCAGGATATACTCATAAGACCAAAAGATAACTCACTGGACTATTTTAGAGTATTCACAGTAGTGCATTTTTAAGACAAGTTGAATGTTTACGTGCTGGTATTTATTATCACTCAGAGCATATCTTAGCAAATATAATATTTCAAACTTATAAAGAATTATTATTATAGGTCGCATTATTCTAAATGCCCAAATTTTAACTATATCAACACATTTAATCTTTATAGCAAATTGGCCAAGCCATTAGTTATTATTATTGTCACATTTCAGATGAGGAAATTAAAGCCTAAAGTTTAGTAGTTTCTTTGCCTAAGGTCAAAGAGATCTTAAACACTAGGATCATGGTTCAAATCATGTGGGTTGTTCCCAGAGACCATGCTCTTCATCACTCTGCTATACTGGCTCTTGATATGTTACCTTTTAGGTGATCATTAGAATCAAAACGAACTACAAACCAGCAAAGCTGCTCTCCAGCAAGAATGCAAATGGAAAGAATGAAAATGAATATGGGGACCAGGAAGCCTTATTCTGCTATAATTTCAAATTATTCTTAAAAGATAAAGTGTTTGATATGACTAAGAAGACAAAACATAAAGTATGATATTTCCTGGAATCAACTGGTCCGAGAAAGGATACTTTTGAAACTGTTTCCTTTAAGAGAGGTTTGAGATAGTTCTGACTGGCAGAGAATATGGAGTAATTTTGAAAGTATCAAGAGTCTCACAAAATAATTAGAAGTTATAGGCAGAAGCTTCCACAGAGAAAAGGATCTATTTCTCCCAGGCAGAATCCATTTCCAGGCGATCGTAGGAAAAAAGATGATGAAGTCAGCCAAGTCATTTGAGTAAGCACTTAGAAGCTTGGATCACTTTCGCTGCAAGTTTAACACTGCTACTTTGTGCAAGCCCCAGAGCGATGTAGGCAAAATCAAATAGGCTGCCTCGGGCAGAAGCAGTAAGGAGAAATGCTGAAGTTATAATCCAATAAGCCGGCAAAGGGAACTTTGGAGAGTTAATGCAATTGGCAGAAATGACAAGAATTAGTCAGAAAGCCCAAGGGACCTTCCTGTTTGTGTTCCTTCAATCCTCCTCCTAATAGTATGTGTTTGTTGATACAATACCGAGATAAGAGCTCACTTATAATTTTGTTTTGTGTAGAGAGTTAATTCTAAGGAAGGGAAAATTTGCCTGAACCATTTGTGTAAATTGTGAACCTTTTCCAATGTATTTATGGAGAGCTTGGTTGATCTAAAACAGGGGTCCCCAACTTGCCAGCCACTGATGTGTACTGGTACCATGGCTGTTGAGGAACCAGGCTGCACAGCAGGAGGTGAGGGGCAGGTGAGACCTTGAAGTTTAATCTGTATTTACAACCTCTCAGCATTGCTTGCATTACCATGTGAGCCTTGCCTCCTGTCAGATCAGGGGTGGCATTAGATTCTCATAGAAGCACAAACCCTATTGTGAACTGTTCATGCAAGGGACTAGATTGTGTGCTCTATGAGAATATAATATCTGATGATCTGTCACTGTCTCCCATCATCCCCACATGGGATCCTCCAGTTGTAGGAAAACAAGCTCAGGGTTCCCACTGATTCTATACTGTGGTGAGTTGTATAGTTATTTCATTATATATTATAATGAAATAATAATAGAAATAAGGTGCACAATAAATGTAAAGTACTTGTATTATCTTGAATCCATTTCCCCACTCCCTGGTCCATGGAAAAATTGTCTTCTGTGAAACTGGTCCCTAGTGCCAAAAAGTCTGGGAACCATTGATTGAGAACACAGCCCTGCTCTGGAGGGCTTCTCAATTCAAGCCTATTGCATGCCAGACATACATTTCACAGTACTCAATAACACTTACAGAACAACAGTGTTGATAAATTAATGCTCGATATGTCTCTGCTTACCTAGTACATATAATACATATACTTATGAGATAAATGTGTGGATATGGATCTATGTACATATTAGTTTGTTAGTTTGGCTTCAGTTTATATGTCCAATAAATCAGCTATTTTTCTTGGGACTGGTTGATATGGGATAGATTGTATTATTATAATAATAAAAAATCTAAAATTATGTAACATTGTAATAAATACAAATAGTCCTTTAAGTGATCTTTCATATAACTCCATATACTATGATCTTGAAAGACAAAGACTAGGTCAATTTGATAATTTTTAAGAGGGTAAATGTACATAAACAACATATTCTCTAATTTCTCATGTAATACACCTTGCATCAGAGCTCAGAAAACATGTTGTGACATGCTGTCACAAAGCAAATCTTTACCAATATTTCTTTAAGTCTAGGCTAATAAAGACATTTTTGAGAATCTTGATGATGTTTTTCAACTATATTATATAATGTCGCTTTCTGAATTCTGATTAGGAATAAAAATAACTTGGTAATTTTGTTTCATAAAATATCTAAATTTGATTTATCTCCCACTTTCTCTTTTGCTCAGTCTGTCTTCTCACTTATTTCTATTTCTCTCCTATTTTTTCTGTCTCATACCTTCTATGTCCTTAACCAATTTTGAAGCCAGACAGAACAAAACAAGTATTCTAAAAGGCAAAAACAAAATTAGTATATTTTTAAACATGCAAACTTAATATATCAATGACTGTTTAGAAAGAAAAGAAAAAAAAAACAATGAGAAGAACAAGGTTATAGAGTGATATGGTTTGTCTGTGTCTCCACCCAAATCTCATCTTGTACTGTAGCTGCCATAAATCCCATGTGTCATGGGAGGGACATGGTGAGAGGTAAATGAATCATGGGGGTGGGTGTTTTCTGTGCTTTTTTCCATGATAGTGAATAAGTCTCATGAGATCCCATGGTTTTATAAAGGGAGTTCCCCTACACAGGGTCTCTTGCCTGCTGCCTTATAAAACTTGACTTTGACCCTCATTCATCTTCTGCCATGATTTTGAGGTCTCCCCATGTGGAATTGTGAGTCAGTTAAACCTCTTTCTTTTATAGGTTACCCAGTCTCAAATATGCCTTTATTAGCAGCATAAGAACAGGTGAATACATAGAGCTAAAAGAAAAATCAGTGTTGATACAGGTTATGTTAATATAGATTAGTAAGCAAGGGCAACTGATGAACTTACATTTTGTTTTTAAAAGCTATATAATTCCTTTTATGTAACCTGTAGTATATGGAGAAGCAGGGAAAAATTTAATATCCTTAGCCTCACTTTCCTCTATAATTATTTTCAATCTTAGTTTTATTGTTTTTTTTTTTTAATTGCTGTTGTTTTGGTGGGAGTTTGTTTTGGGTTGACAAATTTTAAACATTGTTTTTTTCTTTTTTTTCCCAGTGTCAAAAATAATGATGTCTTTAGTGTAGAGATAAATTTTAAATTCTGACATTTTAGAGCATGGTTAGTCAGTTCTTTCAATTAGTTCTCTCAGTTGAAATTAGCAAAAAATATAAAATTCTCTGTATTAGTAATTTTTACCTTGAACAATATACTATAATAACTTTGTTATTTCTCCAAAGGCTAATTTCTAACACAGCAAAAACATACTATATTTAGTCTTACCACAGAGATGAAATTTTAAAATTGAGAAAATATTTTTAATCTGCTGGTTTTATAAATAAAAAATTAGTAATTAAGCAGAAATAGGACTTAAAATCAACAATTATGTGTTGTAGCCAATCTACATATTTCAATACTCTATCCATTAATGTGCCTAATTTTATACCCTACCTAATTTAGTTTATATGGAAATCTCACTGCTTCTTTACAAATTTTGAATAGTTTTTTACTTAATTTTCTTTTAACACACAAAGATATACTGGTCTCTTTGTATGAAATGAGATTAGACATATATGTAATTCTTAAATTTTAAAAAGTATTATTTACAATAAAATAGGTAAATTGGATTAAATCCTTAGTAAATTCAGCTGAAAATGGATTGAATCATCCAATTAAACTTAATATATTAAGTAGAAAAATGTTTGAAGACATCTCTGATTTCCGAGATGAAAAAACAAAGTCCTTAGAAATAGATTTTTGTAATCAGAAGTTCAGTCCTTTAATTTGCAATTTTCTGTGTTAGAACAGTTATGGAAGAAACTACCACTTTCATCTGTTATTTAGTAGTTAATAGTAATCTTCCATCCACTCACTAGCTCTCAAGTTTATTGATTTCAATAATTTCCTCCATTATGTAGCCCCTCACCTACAATTCTTAATTTCTCTATGATTCTGTTAACCTCTAAATATACTCTAGAATAGCCTGTCATATAACAGCTTGACCAAACATATCTACTTCCTGTTTTACTTAACTGTCTGGCTTCTGTTCTTAACAATCTCTGAAACTATTAAGGCTAAGATTATAATTGTCAACAATTTTTACTTCATTACCCGAGCTCTTCATATTATTTGACATAGTAACCAATCATTTCTCCCCAAAACACTCATCTGTCTTGCTTCTAGATCCATAATTTCCTCTTTCTCACCCTATCTCTGGATTATCCTTTTCATTCTCCTTTTTAGAGTCTTCCTTTTAAACCTGACCTCTAAATCTTGACTGGTTCCTGGATTGTGTTCCCTTTTAAAACTTAACTTTCATTTCCTCTGTGATCATCTGTTCCAAACCTTTAAATATCACATATGTGACAATGACTTCCAAATGTATATTTCTAACCCAATCCTCTCCTCTAAATTTCAGGTTTGAATAAACAGCTGTCTAATTGACATCTTCAATTGGGTGGCTCACTGGAATTATACATTTAGGAGTTAAAAATGAATTATTTATTCCCTTTATACCCCATTAAAATAAACTGAAAATTAAATACATCTCTGTCTATCCCTTAGGCTATTGTATTTTTAATTTGTTCTACCATCATTCCATAACTTTGAGGGAAAATAAAGTTATGACTCATCCTTAATGCATCCAAGATGACTTGTCCTCGCTGTCAACATACCAAGTACCAGCAGGTCAACTCTCTAAAATAATTTCACCATTTCCCTTAATTTATGCTGTTCCCACTGTGAGGTCAGTCACCTCTCGTTCCTGAACTACCACAGTATCCTCCTTCTTGGTCTTCCTGTATCTTCTCCATGTCCCTCTTCAATATGTCCTCCACAGAGAGGTCAGTGAAATCCTGGAAAAATAAAAATCCAACTATGTCATTCCCCTGCCTAAAACCTTGATGTTCTGTTGTACATGAAACAAGATACTAAATCCTTATCATGCCCTGTAAGACATATATGGATGGTCTCTGGCCCACCTTTCAAACCCATCTGACAACCACACTCTTTTGCCTTCTATGATCAGCCACACTAGGCTTGTCGTATTCTGCTCCCTTTTTCTAAATATATTTTTATTTTTATTTTTCCCAGTCTTCCTTTTCAACTTTCAGTTTTCAGTCGAAATGCCAATCCCGCCATGAGACCTCTCCTGGCCACTCGAAGTTATTCCTCCATGGTGTTATCCACATCTATATCCTGTTCATTTTCTTTTACACTGTTAATGTGATTGGATTTGTGTATTTCCTATTTAAATTATTTGTCTTCATCATCTTCAGTTTCTGAGGATAGTTTACTTATTCACAAATATGTATCCAGTGTATAAACATAGCATTTAATATATAATGGGTACTCAATAAGTATGGGTCAAATGAATCAATGAAACTTAGGATAAATAGAAAAAATAGCTATTGTCTTCATATATAGAAAGAAACATATTAGGGGATAAATGATGCTTTGATACAAAAATAAACTTTTCTAACTTTAGGTTTTTGCTCTTTTTAGTCGAAGGTATGTTATTGACTTAAATGTGACTAGACCTGTTTTTATCACTAAGTAATTAAGTGATTATGGGTAGGAGCATAGACCTTTCTGGAATCTGGTGAAACATGTTCCTAGAGAGGACAGACGACTCAGTATATTAACTATGTGAACCTGAGTTGTTTCTAAAGAGTCCTGGTCTAAGATAATAAGTATGAAATTTGGCTCAAAAAGTCTTCAATGCAGTTCTCTGGGCCCAGCTTGTTTTAATTACAGAGCCACCTTGTGCTCCGGAATTTTTCAAAGTTCTGTCTCTGAAATAACTTAGTATGTTAATTTTGGGTTAACATAGTTAAGAGTTTCTTGCCTTAAACCCAACGGAATGGTCATGTCAAGGAAGGAACATTATCCTCTATAACATTTCATATACAACACACTCATATGAAACATTCTCCAACTATCCATCCAACGATACTCTGAGTATTTGCTGTTTTATTGTAGTTTTCTTTTTGAAACAGTTTGAAGTTTTCAAAAAGCTTAGCTAATGCAAAACTTTAATTGGAAACCATAAATGGTAAAAATGGTAAAACAGAATTTTCTGATTATGTGTGCAGTTTAAAATGATTTGAAATGTTCTAAAATGCCCAACCCAAGAAAATTGTTGCATGCACTATAAGAGGCACTGCAGAGTATCATTGCCAAGGTCTGTATAGGATTTTAGCATTTGGCACACCATACTATAGAGTTTTAACAATATACTATGGCACAAGCAATTTGAAAAATAAGGAAAGAAACATTACTAAATCCCAAGTTTATTTAATACAAGATTGCCTAGATATTATTATAATAAAGTAGTAGTATTTTATTCTTTTGTTTTGTTTTGAGAAAAAGTCTCACTCTGTTAGGCTGGAGTGCAGTGGTACCATCTTGGCTCATCCTGCCTCCCAGGTTCAAGCGATTCTTCTGCCTCAGCCTCCTGAGTATCTAGGATTATAGGCACCCACCAACACACCCAGCTAATTTTTATATTTTTAGTAGAAACCGGGTTTCACCATGTTGGTCAAACTGGTCTCCATCTCCTAACCTTGTGATCCAGTAGTCTCGGCCTCCTAAAGTTCTGGGATTACAGGCGTGAGCCTCTGCACCCGGCCAGAAATAGTATTTTCTAAATGGTGTTTTAAAAAAACATAAATTTAAATTTGTTTTAGAAGATTTTTTAAAATTTATCTAGAATCTATATTATTTATATAAAAGGTGACCAAGCATGGCTTAAAGTCATAAAGCATCATTAGATGTTTGAATGATACTAGGTTATTCCTACTGGAGTGAGCTAGCATCAGGCCAGTATTAAAAGAGAGAGAGAAAAAAATCGTGATTTCTACCTCTCTTCTCTTTACTTTCTCTTTTTTTTCAAAAAAGCTCTCTCCCTAAAAGAACCCAAAACACGATATGGATTGTGTGTTTGTTGGGATAGACTGTAGCTGTTCAAACACCTCTCTGAATACTTATACCTATTCTAATCTTGGTCTCTGGAATTTATTGCATTTTTGCCTGTGCCATTTATTTGACCCTTCCTTTAGTTTTAATGTTTAACATAGTGTGTTTACTTCATATACTGTTTTTATGTTTCTTAAAGATACATGGTGTAACTGTTAAGAATATGAGCTTGATATTTAACTGCCTAGGCTTACATTTTAACCCTACAAACCATACAACTTCGTCTCTATGTCTCAGCTACTTAATCTCTGTGTCTCAGTTTTTACATCCATAAAACGTGGGTAATTATAGTATTATAAGTATGTCATAGGGATGTAGTACTAGCAGTTGTGATGATTATTTTATTTTTACTTCTTTAAGATTGTGTCTCACTCTGTCATCCATGCTGAAGTGCAATGGTGCAATCACAACTCATTGCAACCTCTGCCTCCCAGACACAAGCAATCCTCCCACCTTAACCTCCCAAGTGGCTGGGACCACAGGCATGGGCCACCATGTCTTCCCAGTGTTTTTTGTTTTTAGTATTTTTTGTAGAGATGGGGTTTCCCTTTGTTGCCCAGGCTGGTCTTAAAATTCTGGGTTCAAGCAATCACCCACCTCTGCCTCCCAAAGTGCTGGGATTACAGGCGTGAGCCACTACACCCCACCAGCAATTATTATTAGCATTACTCACTATTGTTGTTCCTTTAAGAAATTATTTAGTTATCCAGAAAGAAAACATATAACTTGAATGCAGGGCCCTCATGTTCCATTTATCCACCAGAATTATGCATATTTGTTATTCCATATGTATTAGATGAATGGAAGAAAGTAGAAAAAAGAAATAGAACATGAAAAGAGAGTGAATAATTGACATCTGAAAATGATGAGGCATAGACTAAGAGGAAACCAGGAGGAAGTGGAAGGTGGACACAGGACTTGTGTGAAGGAGAGAGCAAATAGCCTAAAGATTTGATACGTTCAGATCCACGGTCAGTAATTAAATCTTTGCTATCACATTTACTTTTAAATTGCAGAGCTATGCCTATCTCTGTAGTACACACTTAAATCTGACTTTAAGTCTTAGTTGTTCCACATAACACCATCCTCTCTTATCTTCTTTTTCCTCTCTTCCTCACACCCTACCACATCTAATATACAGAATTTTGAGCATGCAGTAGTCCAAATATAGATTAAACTGCAATTAACATATTATTGTTTTTTATCCCTATTCCCTTATCCTCAGTAGAAAACTTCCATTTCACAACAAAAAGTTGAATTTAGAATCCTGACTGATGAACTAATCTTACTGGTGGTGATTGTATTCTTCGGTTCTCTTTCTTTTCCAAGCAGCCAGTGCTTCTATTTCTGTTTTCATTATGTTGTAGCTGTTCTATATTTCCTTCCTTCATGTCCTCTACTCAGAGTTTTACCCAGTTTTTGGATACTGTGGAAACAAGGTGGGTGGCAAAAGGGAAAGGGTACCTGCAGAAGTATAATGGGCTGTTCCTCTTTACCACTTGGGAACACAGTGTGCCACTCAGTCTGGCTATTTATCACTCACCCTTTATGTTTGCAAGCTGGCATTACCATCAGAGCCTGCTGGTTTAAGATTCTAGAACTGCATGCATTAGAGGGGGCGGATTTAAGTATCTGAATTAATAAAGAATAGAAATAGGACCTCCCTTGATTTAGTCACTTTGTTTATATTACTGGGAAATACCTTTAAACTGCTTTCAATAGTCACTTGTAGGAGGATGATTCAATGGCCTTATTTCCCTTGATGTTTTTGAAATAAATGTGCCTTAGTTGTTAAGGGGCCCCCTTCAGTGAGTATATAGAGGTTTAAGGCTCTTAAGAATTCACGTTCTAATCTTCTGGAATATTGCTATTATCACAGTTTCCTAGCAGAAGACATAATTTGTGTACCAAAGAGAAAATCTGGAGTTTTTCCCAGTTGGTATCTGAGTTGCTCTCTCTTATATTAGCACCTAGTAGAGAAAGTCAGAATTAGGCTTGGCAGATACATGAAACGCCCACTGACTTTTTTTGTCACCAGAATTGATTCTTGCTGTCAGCATCCTGCCATAATTTGTGAGTTTCTATATGCACGTGTACATTTGCTTTATTACGTTTCAATAGGAAGTGTTTAAAAATAGATTTCACTTTACACTATATCATTATTGTCAATATCTATGGCAGGGATATGGAAATTGACACTAAGTAGACAATTGGTTTTGACAATATAATCTAAACATTGTGTCATTTGTGCTTATTTTAGATGAAAACATGCATTTCCCTGGCAAGAATGAAAAATGTATGTTAATTAAAAGACCTAACTCTTATTCAAATTCTAAAAATGAGTAAATTACTATAGAAGCATAGATATGAAATGCCTCAAAAAAGACAAAAATTTTAAAAAACTTACAAATCAAAACCCAATGTTTAATTTATTTTTAAATTACTCTTTTACCATTCTGATTGTTTTTTATAATCATTAATACTTTAGAAGCTTTTATGGTTTTATTTCTATTTGGTTTTGTTTGATTTAAAAAAACATAATGTCTGGCTAGATTTCATCTTTTTTGTTTGTTGTTTTCAGACTAAAACCAAATTTTTAGCCTAGACACTTGCCAATCAACTCATATTCTGGTGTAACTATATATGTATTATGATTGACAGATTAAAAGTTTACAACACTTATCAGACTATGAGATGCACTCTCAGTGTAAGAAATAACTGAAAGATCTCAGTAACATGTAGTTAGATGCATGCATGTGGTAGGAACTACCGTACCACAGAAGTGAAAGTCAAGATTATCCAAAGTGAAAGTTCAAAAAGTGAATATTTTATCAGAAATGAAAGTCAAGAGTCCTGAGGCAGATGATCATCTAATCAAGGTAACCTGGAGATGGACTTCAAGAAACTATTAGCCCTTAGTTATTTCTTGAAATCTCAACAATTGGAACTAGATCTGAGCTTTAGTAGGGATTTGAAAGTAGACAAATAAAAGGACAAAATATTAGTGTATCTTATGAAAAGAAACAACTTACATACAGAAAACTGTGTTAATAATCTGCAAGTGTTTATGTTACTGTGTCCCACTAGCAGAAGAAAACACAAAGTCACCAGTTTACCCTGGAATAACGTTGCCTAAGTCTGTTGGGTACCTTAAGGAAGTCATTGTTATTATCAGCATGTATTGGTTCACAGGTGGTTTTCTATTTAGCTATTACAAAGTATTGACAGAATGTAGATACCATCCTACTGGAATAATTAAATTCATCCCTATGTAAATATTATACTAAATCCTTTGCTCCATCATCTCATTTCGTCTTTACATCAAACATATGAGATAGTATTGTTTCACTATTTTTTTTTCAACCAAGAAAATTAGGATTTAGAAAAGTGACACAGTTATAACATGCAGTCAGAAATGTGAATCTAGTCTAATTCTGTAATCCATACTCTTGATTCACCTGCTATTCTGATGAATAGCCACAAATCCTCTTATCTAACAACTAGAGACTAAAAACAATGATCAAGGATTGTTTCAATAATTTACAGAATTCAACATGGATAAGAGTTGAGAAAAGCAAATAGCAAATTGGCGGTCTTTTGAGAATGAAAAGGAACATAAAGATTATTTCTTTTCTTTCCTTTTTTTTTTTCAGATGGAGTTTTGCTCTTGTCACCCAGGCTGCAGTGCAATGGCATGATCTTGGCTCACTGCAACCTCCACCTCCCCAGGTTCAAGGTATTCTCCTGCCTGGGCCTCCTGAGTAGCTGGGACTACAGGTGCACACCACCATGCCTAGCTAATTTTTGTATTTTTATTAGTAGTGATCGGGTTTTACCATGTTGGCCAGGCTGGCCTTGGACTCCTGACCTCAAGTGATCTGCCCACTTCTGCCTCCCAAAGTGTTGGGATTACAGGCATGAGCCACTGTGCCCACCTGAGATAATTTTTAGTAAAAGAATAGGACTTTGTGGTAACTATAACTCTCTACAGAGATAAAATATATCCATGCCTAATATTATAACAGCTTGCAACATGAGCCATTTACATTTAAAAGCTATGTATTCTTCCTTCAGTTTCACCTAAGCAGTTATGTTTTATCCATCCCCTAGTGCCCAGCAAATCTGGTCCAGAGAATGCCTTCCCACAATGTGTTTTCAGCAGCGTGTTCTTTTCATGATTGTACTCAGTCTGTGACCTCCTTATGACCTCTTTTTGTGCTGTTGTTGAATAAGGAAACAACCAAATGGAGGAAGAGGGAGTTCTAAACCTGCTTAGTGGGTAGTTCTGTGGTTTGAAGTTCTCCATCCCCAACACTTAAGCCAGGCTATGGGGTCTCCAAGAGAACCATTCCTAGAGATTAGGATGGTTGGAAGAGAACAAGGCACATAACTCTTTGTCAGATCTCCGCTTAGTTTTTGGTAATGTGCCATAGCACCTATGTAAGCAAGAGAAGAAATAATCATGTGGAATGAATAGCTGCAAAAAGGGAGGCCAGAAATGGGGGTAAGCTGTATCTCATCTTTTGGCATGGCAAGGATGTGTGAGTCCCTAATGGGTTAAATGGATTTGCCAAAAGATATCCAGACTTGAGCTATTCTGTTAGTGCCATAATCAACATGGAGGCGTGCTGCAAGGGGACCTGACAGCGGGGACTCTACTAACTTAGGATGGGCAAGAGAGGATGAGCTGGAGACACATTTTCTGTGCCAAGGTCTGTGAATGAGATGCCCTTATGCAGACTTTATACCTACATGTGAGATTGCTGACATTTGATACCTGTTCTACGGTGAATAGTGACAATCAGCAGTCATAGTTAGATAAGCAGCCGCAATAAATATGAAAAGAAGGAGACTTCAATAAACATTAAAAAACAGGCTGGGCGAGGTGGCTCACACCTGTAATCCCAGCACTTTGGGAGGCCAAGGCGAGCAGATCATGAGGTCAAGAGTTTAAGACCAGACTAGCCAACATTGTGAAACCCCATCTCTACTAAAAAAAAAAAAAAAATACAAAAATTAGCTGGGCATGGTGGCTCGTGCCTGTAATCCCACTACTTGGGAGACTGAGGTAGGAACATTTCTTGAATCGGGACCTGGGAGGCTGAGGTTGCAGTGAGCTGAGGTCTCACCACTGCACCCCGGCGTGGGCTACAGAGCCAGACTACATCTCAAAACAAACAAACAAACAAAAAACAAAGCAGAACATGTTTTCTTACTTTCTATATCAATCCATTTTCTGTTTATACCCCTCTGCATTTATTCATAATTTATAATATTTCATGTGTAATAATGTAGAATGATGGGGAAAGGATTAACTATTAGAGAAAAGAAGAAATGTGGAGGTTAGAGAAAGTATAAAATGCTGTAATTAAAATGCCAGAATTAATGTGCAAAAGGAATAGATCACAAATATTAATTAGTTATGTATTAGAATAAAACTTTTCTGAACTGAAGAAGAGCATAACTTTGTTGATCAAAAGGGTTAACTGAATAAAGTTACCAAGAGTAGGTTCATAACATTTTAAAATTTGAAGGATAAAGAAAACATTCACAAGCACCGTAAGCAAGTAATCCAAAGGAAGAATATTTGGTCAGATTTCATACTTTACCTCTTCAGAACCAATTTTCAGAGAAAAAAAATTTGTCAGTTGAATGTTGAGTGGAAAATGACTCTGAAATTCTTAGCTCAATCACATTTCCATTAATAAATGAATGTAATAGAGACTGATACCCAAACATTTATATAAGGTCTATTGATATTGAAAATTATTCATTTTTAATAAAAAATTAATTAAAAATTCTTATTGTAGAGAATGTTTTCAGCCACAGTAACAAAAATCCTGACTCTTAAGTGGCTACAACACATATGTATGTGTTTTTTTCATACAAAGAGAGAGGTAATGTGGGCTCCAGGCCTGATAAGAATAGCTCAGTGTTGTCATTTCAAAATTCCCAGTTTTTTCCATCACTGTTCTTTTCTGTTCTTGGTATTGGCTTGACCTCAGTCTGGTAATAAAGGGTTGTGACAGTCACAGCCAATGTCCAGAGAAGGAAAAGAAGCAACTTTTCTTGTGGTTATGTCTTAGGAGAGAAGACACTTTCTCTGGTAGCTCTCTTAAATATATCCCCTTATAGTCATTAAATAGATTGGGTCACTCACCATCCCTGAACCAGGCTCTCACTGGCTTGGATTACCCGTCTGGGTGCAAGAAATACTGAGGAATCAGTTGTAATGTTCACTATAGTCTTGCAACGACTAGAAAATAAACTAATATACAGAATTGGTAAAATGTATGGCATATAAAGATTAATAGCAATTACTAAAATTAAATATAAATAGAATGAATTGTAAATATTTGTTTAAAATAGAATAGAAATTTTCAAAATTGTTCATCAAAAGTAAACACATAATAGAGAAACACGAGTAAACAATTTCAGTTCTTAGTTATCAGATAACAAAAATGTGTAAATAATATAACAAATGGGTCATACCTACGGAAGTTAATGAAGGATTTTAAAAAATTACTAGAATAAAAGATGCATTGAAAGAAAACATTATATATCACAAAAGATATAAAAGGATAAAACTTAAAAGTATAAAACAAGATGATGGGAGCAAGTTATTATAATAAATATAATGTTATTTTTCTATTAAATGGCATACAGTTTCATTTTGACTTAAAATTAACATCCAGCTATATACAATCTATAAGAGACAGGTAATACAAGGTGAAGCAAAAAGGTTACACAAGAAAGAGGAGAGAAATGTTCTTTGGGTAGAAGATATCTGTTGGCTGCTAAAGGGCTCCACAGTCATCAATTCTGGTGGTTCTCAGGCACACCCTGACAACCTGGGTATTATGCTGCAGACTAATTCGCATCCATCTTATCTCACTCATTGCTACTCATTTATGTGGTTGCTTGACATTCCCAAGAGCAATCCTGATTGCTAAAAGTTGGAGAAATTTGCTTCATAGGTGTACTAAATAGGAGAATAGTTTGTTTATTGAACTTGAAGCAAAAATTAAACATTGCCTTATTTACAACTGCTTATCTATATATATCTTCCTTTTCTTCTAAGACTTACAAATGAAAATAGCTTAAAGCAAGGAATGCAGAGTATTAGAAATTCCGGCAGTGAAGGTCCTTCGAATAGTTCTGGGTATTAATTAAATGACTGAATACTTCTCACACATCTTTGAACTTTCCAAATTTGGCATTCAGAAAGTTAGAGAATAGTCTACTTTTTCTCAGGATTTTATGAGCTTTGTTCTATTTTTAGGTCATATTTGTTGCTTCACTATGTTTATTTTTTTTTCCTTGGTTTGGATCATCTGTCCTCAAAGTGATATTTACTAGAGGGGAAGAAATCACAATGGAAAGTGAGTCGTGGATTGGAGAGAAAGGGAATTGGAGATAGGGGAGGCACTTACTGATGCTGCAGACTTGCTAAGGTGCAGTTTCATAGGGCTACATTTATCCTTATCAAGCACACATGGTATTTTAGTTGTTGAAATTGTATTGCTTTAAAAATGAGTTTTTAATACCAAGAATAGTTCACGTGTGGGAGCTAAAAGAGAATTAATAGAGTGAAGAGGGTTGAAAGATTGAAGCCTGGGATATTTGACAAGATATATTCCACCAGAAAATGTGAATGTGGGGTAATTTATCTGGGACCCTGGGAGCTGTAGCTTAGAATATTCTATAGACATTTTTAATTTTCAGAATTCAATATGCTGATATTTCTACAGGTGAAATGATATTAAAGACTTTAGGAAAATATAGTAGAATCAGAACTAAAAATAAGAGACAGAAAAGAATCAAAATGTCCATGTGAGTGAATGTGTTCTATTAGGAAGGACTATAAATACTATTAACACGCACACAAAAAGGACTTTATTTTGTTTCATTCTAAAGTGAAAAAGTCACTTCAATACCATTTTAATGGGAAAAGCATGAAAAATAACTGGGCCCCAAATAGGTATTTGCAAATGATGTTCAAAGCAGCCTTATTCATAAGAACCAAAAGGTCCAAAAGCAACCATAAATGCATGGCCTAATAAACAAAATGTGGCTCATACATATAAAGAAATATTAACCTGAAAAAAAGAAGGAAATTTGGACACATGCTACAGCATGAATGAAGCTTGACAACATATTCTAAGCGAAACGAGCCAGTCCTCAAAAATACAAATGTATGATTCCACATATGTGAGAGACCTAGAGTAGTCAAATTCACAGGGCTGAGGAGGAGTGAGAGAGAGGGAGTTGATTTGATGAATAAAGAGATTTCAGTTGGAGAAAATAAAAAAGTTCTAAAGATATGTAGTGCTGATGATTGCACAATAATGTGAATATACTTAATGCCACATAACTAACTGTATACTTAAAAATTGTTAAAAATACAATTTTTATGTGTATGTATATATACATACATATATATTTATGATTTATGTTGTATATATATTTACTTGCCTCAAAATAAGTGATAGTCCAGTTTTAAAACACTAGTGGCAGGATAAAAATGATCAACTCAGGGAATTCTGATATTGGAATATTGTTTTAATCAATTATGTAAGTAATTTGAATTGTCACCTTCACCTGAAGTTGATATGATTTACTCATTTTCCATTTTCACTATCATGTATTTGGAATAATTAGAAAGCATATGAAAAGCATTTCACATTGGATAATTTCACATTTGAATAATAATTTCATGAGAAGCATGGGTTTTCATTTAGAAAAGCCAATGTTTGAAAGTATGTAGTCATTCTTATTTTGTAATTCAGGGTAAATACTTTAAAACTGAGAGCAACTTAAGTATTATTAAAAATTTTTGTTAGTATGCAAGGTATAGTGGAGTGCTCCTGTAGTCCCAGAGGATCACTTGATCCTGGAAGTTTGAGGCTGCTGTGAGCTATGATCATAGCATTGCACTCCAGCCTGGATGACAAAGCAAGACTACATCTCTAAAATAAATGAATAAATAGATAACTTTTACAAGGATTATACTAATAAATATTGAGAAATCTAGCATATTTCAGTGAGATCTATTCTGAGCTTCCAGAATGCCACTTTTTAGTTACACCATTATAATCAAAGCACATTTTAATAATCTTCAAGCTCCTGCTGCTGTGCTTCCACTGTTTAAAGCATTTGCAAATGTAACATTCTAAAACTTCACTGTCTGAACTGGTAGCCACTAGCTACACATGGCCATCAAGGAGGTGAAATGTGGCTACTTCAAATAGAGATGTGCTATAAATATAAAATGAATATCACATGTCAAAGACTTTGTAAGTAGGCCGGGCACAGTGACTCACACTTGTAATCCCAGTACTTTGCGAGGCCAAGGCAGGCAGATTACTTGAGGTCAGGAGTTCAAAACCAGCCTAGCCAACTTGGCGAAACCGCATCTCTACCAAAAATACAGTTAATAGCCCAATGTGGCGGCACATGCCTGTAATCCCAGCTACTTAAAAGGCTGAAACACAAGAATCACTTGAGCCTGGGAGATGGAGGCTGTAGTGAGCCAAGACTGCACCAAGATTGTGCCATTGCACTTCAGCAGCCTGCATGACAGTATGAGACTCTGTCTCAAGAAAAAAAAAAAACCTTAGTAACAAAAATTTATTCCTTAGTATTTGAAAAATGACATTTTGAAATGTTAATATTTGGGGCATATTGAATAAAATAAAATAAATTGTTAATATCTGTTTTTACTTTTTTAATGTGACAACTATAAACTTCAACTTGATGTTTGCAGCACACATTTATGGCTTGCATTATATTTAAATGACGTTGAGATATCCCATAATGTTGTAGCCTAAACATGGCTGAGAATAACAACGGGAGTCAAGTTCAAACCAAAATCCATTCAGTCTCGTTGCAGATGTATTGCCATGAGTGATTAGGTTTCACTAGATTGGTAGAAACCAGACAATAGGTCACTTGTTTCCAAATTATTGTAGCATCTTGAGAATAGCACTATGGGTGCTTGTGTCATCGACCTCTGAGACTAAGCCTTTAAGGATCATATTTCTTAGTTTCAGGCCAATTCCTAAATATATAAAGTAATTCATGTTTGCAATATGCATGGATTCTTTCAAGGTTCCAGTTAAAACTTAAACTAAAGGACTTGATGAAGAAGAATCTGATTTGAAGGAGTTAACACAGGATCTGAACATGTTTAACACTGATTTGCTTGTGCATCAGATTTAGAGGAAAACAGGGAAGTAAATGCAATCCTAAATGTATCAGGTTGAAAATCAACAAAATAACATTTTTCTGGTTAATATAAACACCCCGTTATTCCTAAAATGTGCCAGGGAATACTGAATAAAGAATCTGTGGCTCACTTTCATCCATGTAGTTTAGAGCAACAAGACTGCAGTTTTCTTGAGGTAACAACTACATTCCCTATTTTTAATGTTCCCCACTCCTTGTACTTTTATTGTCTACATAATTGGCACTGAATTATTAAACACATTTCATTGGAGATGTTTGTCAGGCAGAGATTCAAGGGAGTTTTGCAAAATATTTTAAAAGTTAAGAAAAATGCTTTTGGCAAAAAAATTGTCCCAATGTTATGCATTCTCTACTCACACAAACATAGTAGAGGACTGCAAATTTCTTTTTTTGTTGTTGAGATGGCGTTTTGCTCTTACTGCCCAGGTGGGAGCACAGTGGCTAGATCTTGGCTCACCACAACCTCCACCTCCCAGGTTCACATGATACTCCTGACTCAGCCTCCTGAGTAGCAGAAATTCAAGGAATGTGCCGTCACACCTGGCTAATTTTTTAATTTTTAGTAGAGACATGGTTTCACATTTTGGCCAGGCTGGTGTTGAACAACTGACCTCAAATGATCTGCCCCCCCTTGGCCTTCCAAAGTGCTGAGATTAGAGGCATGAGCCACTGCATACAGCCCCCAAATTTTTTACATGTGTCTTAGAAAAGCCCTACATTTCTTACATGTATGCTATTAAAATATGATCTTTGTGTTCTTGAGGATGGTGACATCTCCTATGTAATCTGCACACTCCTTGTTCCTAGCTTCACTTGAACTTGAAGTCGTAAACTTCATGACTCCCTCCCTTCTTCATTTCACTCCCGTGTTTCATAATGTTGAATATGTGGCCTCTATTCTTATTTGACCTGAAATGCAAGAGATTAAGGAACACTAGGACTATAGCAGGAATCCAAGTGCTATAACCAGATGAGCAGTTAAAACTATTGTAAAGTAAATCACAGTCTGCACATATAAAAAATTAAGCACCTGATATAAATATTATAGTTACAATTCTTAAATTTCCAGATAGAATTTCTTATGAGATACTCTGATCTTATGAGATATTGCTTTTTTAAAGTTGTTTTATAATACAGTAGCTAAAAAGATAATACTAAGAGAAAACTCAGCCTACATTGAAGTTATCACTTTTTCATAATTTGTTTCTAGAGTTCTTTTAACCTCTGTTAAAAATAAATGCTTTTATTTCTGCAACATTTGCAAACTTCAAGCAGCTACATGTGTAATGGAGAATGATATTCTGGAATTAATAGAAATGTGGAACTGTACTTTAGTTGTCATCTATTTCATTCCTCTGTTTTCAGTTGAGGACTAGATCTACTTCTTGAGTTACACAAGGTCACTCAGCTGATCACAGATCTAGGATATGGATTTGGAGTACCTATATTCTAGTGTAGTTAATTTCAGTGTTTCAAGAGCCTCTTGGCATTTACTGGCCAAATGAGACCTACAAATTAAAAGCAAACATTCTGTACTCATCAGTTTCACCTGGCTTAGTGAAACAGCCTGTGTTTCACTTCATTTTTGCAATCTCTTCTGCTACATTCATTTTTTACCCAGTTATTATTTCCATCAAGTCTTTACTCGGTGCAAAACTCCTTCACTAATGACAGATTCAAATTCGGTGTCCTTATTCTATCCTTGAAACTCTTTACAGTGAAATCTCTCTTTTTTCTTGTCAATCTTATCTTATTACATTTCATTTGGATTCTTCCTAGTTACAGTGAAGGGTGATGAGCATTTAGGAAGTATTAATGCATGATTTTTGAAAAGTGTGGGATATTTTCTACAACTACCTAAACTTGCAAGTCTGCTTACCCTTTTTATGTTTCTAAGTATTTATTAGTTTTGTATAGGACTTTCTTCTGTAAAAACTTACTTACATCATAATACTATTTTCTATGTTGCAAATATTGTCACTTTTGGCCCTAGTATTTTGGGGAACATTCAGGAAGTGATAATCTATTTGTTCATATAAACATCACTTACAAAAGACTTGTTAGTCTACAATAAATAAAATGGTAATTCGCAGTGTGTCGCTCTATTTAAAAGAGGAACCTCTAAAGACCGTTCTAATGACAACTGAAGAGATTAGAATATGGCTTGGATATTAGATTGTAAATGGTTGACAATTATTTTAGTTGTTATAATGACATCGTAACTTTGTAAGAGAACATCTTTATTCCTAGGAGTTACATATTATATAATTTATGGATGAGACATCATGATATATCTATTACTGGCTTTAAAATGACACAAAAATATATATACCCACAAATGAAATATAAACAAATATGACAAAACATTAAAATTGTTAGAGTTATTTTGAGGACATGTTTTTCATAATATAAAAATGTTTATAACAAAAACAAACAAAAAAGAAAAATCAAAAACAGATGCTTTAAATAGCAATAACAGTCAAAATTTTTCTACCATAAAATGGCTTGTTGATGACATCGTCGTCAGAAGCAAGAGCTTCTATGGCAGAGATGAGCGGATGCCTGCTGAGCTATTTCCAGGACTGAGTTTCAAATCCATCCCTTTCTACTTCATTTTATATCACTTGTGAAACACTATATTGATCTTATCTAATTAATATGATTTGACATTCTAGTTGATAACTTTATCTAATTTGAATTCTAATTCTTCTTAATGATTTTGCATGGGACAGGGTAGAAGAAAAATCATATTTATTTTCTGCCAACTCAATATATGGAATTGAGAATTATACAAAATTATCTGTTGATCATTTTGCTTAATAACTACAGTAATATATCTGCAAAAATTAATATATTCTTTATTAAATATTAAAGTTGGTCATTGAGATAAGAACTGTGCATAAAATGGATAACAAGAAATTATCTCTGTTCTTAAGAAAAATAAAACATAGTAGGTGATACAGAGGAGAGACCAGACAGTTATATAATGTGTGAGGTAGAACTCCTGCAGTTAGAGAGAAACCAAGATCTAACTGACTACTATAGAAAGAGACACAGAGAGAATTTATAGACTTAACTGAAAAATTCCAGAACTGTTACAGCTTCAGACATAGCTTCATGCCCTCAGGAATTTGTCTTCATTTCTCAGCTTTTTAAAAAAATTTTCTCTAAGAGCTTTGTTGTCTTTCCTTCTGATAGCAGGATTACTCCATCAGTGAGAAATGAATACCCTTGTATTTGTGAATACTAGTTTGCAAACCTGGCAGAATAGGCTATCATTGGTTTTAATTTTCCCGGGAAAGTCCTGGAGCTGATGATGCTAATTTGTCTCTCAGCAACCTTGTTTATCCCTGCAACAAATGCTTTGGCTATGATTTTCTGGGCCTAGGTTATATATTTATCCCTGCTGTCCTGGAAAAAGGGTACTTCTGGAGCAAAAGATGTGAGAATAGGAGCATCAGGGATTCTTAAAGGAAATTTATGTTATCAGGAAAAGGAGGGCAGCTTATGAATACCTAATAGGCAAATATAACAGATACTCATTGACTAGAAAAAGATGTGACTGTTACAAGGTACCACAGGAAAACGTAGAAGAGACACTCTTTATCCATAAAGGAGATGCCACATGAGTTAAGAACATGAGCACAATGCCTTATTTTAAAATTTTCACCTTAAAACCTAAAACAATATTTTTACAAAATAGAAAATGATTAATCACCCATTTATGTTTACTAATCTCTCAATTTGAAATTACATATTTATGTCACTAGTAGTAAATAGCTAGGTATTAAATGTTATGAGCTTAACTCAGTTTTAATTTATATGTATTCAAGACCCAGATTATTTTTAGGAATTTTAGTGTAGATTCTATAGCCATATAATGTATATATAGTACAATGTTAGGTAATAATCCTAACATATATATGAAAGTGTTAATTAAAACAATTCAAATATCAACTGGATAAAGAATATATTTTGATCTTTATAAACATCAAAACATAGCACTTTGAGTTAATGTTAGGTCTTCATGAAGACTGCAAATTAAGGTAGAGTTGTAACAAGAGTAGAACCTAAGCCTCTCTGAAAACAAGAGAGGCATAATATTCTTTGCTTTGTGGGAAGCAAAGAATATTATGCCATTTTGTAATGTAAATTTATAAAAAAAGATTTCAACTATTTTGTGGGTTAAATATGAGGAACTGTAATCTTAATATTGAATATATAAAAATAGTAGAATTATTACATGAAAATTTTTAGGAAACAACTCAAGTTTAGAATAATCTGAAACCATTTGAATTGGTATAGGACCTTTTCTAAAATATTAGAAATATAAAATATATTTTAAATAAAGGATATAAATACACTTTAGATTCAAATTCTCTAAATTTTTGGTAAAATTACTCTATATGGAAGTTTCGGCTTAGAAAATTTGAGAACCAGAAACAAGAAGAATAAATTCCTTGAGATTCTTGTCAGGATAGAATTGCAAGTTTATATAATTTTAGTACAAATATTTACTATGTTAATAAGCTAGATATATTAAAAATCAGAAAAAAATTCTCTGAAGAATAAGATAGACATCTCCATGGACAAAAACTTGGGAGAAATAAAAAATAATATGTGTAAACCAAATATGCAGGTATGTTGGACTTTGCCCTTTGTTCCAATAAAAGAAGCTGAAGCTTTGTTGCTTTAAATCCATGGCAACTGAAAACACTCATGAAAGATGAGACACCAGAAGCAGGTTCTAAGGTCGAATCTAGATACTATGATGAATTTAACCAGTTAGTGAAAAGAACTTTGAAAATGAAATTTCTGCTGCTTGGGACGGTATATACAGAGAAAAATAAAGAAGCAGCTAGAATCTTAAATGAATCCCCTCACAGGTGTATTCCCTTTTTTACTGTTGGATGGTTTCCCCTAAGGCAGCATCCTGCAGTGTGTAGATGCTGTATTACACATTTTTCAGGGCTATCACTCACTCTGGAGTCCAGTTCAATGGCTCCATTGGAGTTGTATAGTGATAGCACTATACTGCAGGCCTGGAAATAACAATTAACTAACATAAATTTTGTGTCTTATCAGTTGGATTTAGGATTGAATGGGAGTAACTAAAACATTTCTATAAAGGAAGAAGTGAGAATAATACAAGGAGAAGAATATCTTCTACTCAAAATGTGCCTAAAATATCAAAGCACAATAGCTAATAAAACCAAGTGAATGAAAATCAGACAATAATAATCAGCTATAAGACAAGAATTAATAATAATGTTATAATGACCAAACATTTTGAGAGATAAAACTTAAGACAACAGCAATAAGAAATAAAAAATATAATAATAAATAAAAATAATGAATTAAATTAAACGGTATGAGACAATAACAGGTGAACTTGAAAAGAGACAAATCCAAGAAAATATAGTCACTGAGATGCTATGACCTCAGTAGATGGAAAAAATGCCTATATTAGAAACAATCAAAGTGATCAGTGAATTGAAAGAGAGTAGAAGATTATTCTCCAAAAGTAGCAAAGATGAAGTTGAAGTAACAAAGGACCAGTTAACGGAGACCAACAATAGATTGAAAATAGGCAAAATAAGATTATTAGGAGGGCCAATTAAAGAGAATGAAGGTTGAGAGTTGATGTTTGAAAGAAGATTTTCATGAATTGTCCAGAATTGAAGGAGGACACATGTTTTCTACCTAAAAGTGAATACCTAGTGCTGACCTGGAAAGATAGACATGAATAGATGAATGATGGATGGATGAATTAATAGAAATAGGTTAAAATAATAATACATACAAGTATTCATGTTCGTAGATAAATAGAAAGATAAAAATATAAGCATAGAAAATATATACTTAGACTATCATGGCTGAAACTGCAATATATATAGGATAAGCAGAAAAAATCTTAACCGTGACTAGAGGAAAAGTTACCTATGTTTTCTAAAGACAGAAGATATCCCTGCAATAAGAGACATCAGAAGACAATAGAAAAATAATCCAAAATTGTCAAGCAAATTAACTGTAAAATATAATTCTATAAATTGACAATCAGTTCAGGAATGGAGGGAGATAAAGCATGCAGTCGCAAGTTCAGTATCCGTAGGCTCTCAATGAATAGATTGCTAAGCACACACATACCTGAACTCAATGGAAAGAAACAACTGGCAAATTTAGTCAGTTATTGATTTCTATGAACAATAAGTAATTTATTTACATTTTAAAAGAAAGTACTAAAATTTTGGATAATGATTGCACAGAAGCTGGGGAGATGTTCATTTACGATGCTAAGAACCCTTTGGAACAGAAATAAAATGTTGAACTACTTTAGACTTTGTTAAAAATTATATTGATTATCTGTAGTAAACATATGAGGGTCATTAATTTGAAAAGTGGTATACCCAGTTTTCAAAGACCATAGTAAATACTAAGAACATACAGAAAGCTTTATCTGTCTTCAGAAGCCAGAGAGGAAAAGCAAATGAGCGAAGAAAGATCTTAGTCAACCAAAACACATGCATATACAACAGGTGACAGAAATAAATTACATTAAAATGCATTCATAATAAACTCAAACATACCCAACTCAGCCCGGAAGGGACAGTGTTTTAACAGTGTCGAATAAACAGAAAGCCATTTGATTCTTTCAACCAAAAACTAAAAATCAGAAACATACATTTAAAAAAACCAAACAGGTAAAAATAAAATAATGCTGGCACATGTTTAGTTACGTTGTAATCACTGTTTACACTTCCTATATCTTACACACAAACACACTCCCATAGCATTAACTGGTATAATAACATTAATATTAGATACAAGGATTAAAATTAAAAGCATCAATAAGGAAAAAGAGGGTTTTATCCTTGTATTTGGATCCCCAGACCAATGTAATAACAGACGAGGAAAATAAATCATTTTCTCTCTTCTCCTTCAATTGTTTGCTCAAGCCTGGTGCTGTGACACACTTATAAGTTCATCTACTTAGGAGGATGAGACAGGAGGATTGCTTGAGGCCAGGAGTTCAAAACCAGCCTGGGAAACTTAAGACCCTGTCTCTAAAATAAATAAATGAGTAAATGGAAAAAAAAAAGTTTGTGCAAATGACACCTTCTCCGAGAGGCTTACATTCACGCCTCTATTTAAATTGCAATCGACTCCTAGTTCACAAACTCCAAGTTTTCTTTATCTGCTTTGTCTATTACAGCACTCTCATATTAAAATTGTGTTTTATGCTTTTTTATTGTATGAGTGACATAGTTTGGGAAAACTTTATAACCATTTATGTAAATCTTAGAAAAATAAGCTTTCTCTATGTGAGCACATAAATATGCAGCAAACGTATAAAAAGATGGGATGGCGAAGAGACACTTCACTTTTAGGAATGTAGTTATTTTCGGGGAAGATGAGAGGAATGCATATGCAGATATTAGTAGATCTGTGATTTTTATGCTGATTTTTAATAAATGAACTGAAAAATGAACATTTTAACATTTGTTAAATCTGTGTGGTGGGTTCACAAGTATTCATGGTTTTCTTCTCTAAACTTTTCTGTATATTTGAAATATTTCTAATAGGATGATAATTTCATCTATCATAATTTGGTAAAGCTTCAGTTCAGCATTCATTTTTAAATTGAATTATATTCAAAATATTAACAAGATTTTTAAAATGTTTAAAGACGTTTGCAGAAATCAAAAATAATACTTGCAAAATATTCAAAATTGGTCTGAGGGAAGCCAGAAAACATAATAGTGACATGATTAAGCTGGCAGATTGTTAGTGGGTCTACTCTTTTCAGTGTTGTAACGCCCACTATAGCCTACTCTCTGTAGTGGACATTTCTAGAAAAATGTTTGCCTTTGTAAAATTAATAAGAAAAGAGAACAAGAGAAAGCCAAAAATGAATTATAGATATAACTACTACTTAAAATTTTCAATTTCAGTATTAGTGTTGGCAGTAATTTGGAAAATTTGGAAATTAAATCAAGATTAGAAATGATTAAAATTATCTTAATTGTTTGTAATAAAAGTTAAAGTAAGAAAACTCTTACTTTAAAAGGACTATAAATACGTGGGACATTCCCAGACTTGGACGGCAGTCATAATATTACATATTAGTCAGGGATCTCTGGAAAAACTGAACCAGAAGCATGTGTATACACACACACACACACACATGTCTATACATATTATAAATATATACACACAGGCACATATACATATATGGGGAGGAGACAGAAAAACTAATTTATTATGAGTAACAGGCTTCTAAGATTATGGAGGCTGTAACATCTCTCAATGTGCCTTCTGCAAGCTGTTGATCCAGGAAAGGTGGTGGTGTAGTTAATTCAGACTCAGTTCAAAGGCCTGAGATGGGGAGAACTGATTGTGTAACTATTAGTCCCAAGGCTAGAGCAAATGAGACAAGATGTTCCAGCTCAATCAGGCAGACAGAGAAAAAGGGGCAAATTCTTCCTTCTACACCTTTTCTTCTATTAAAGCTCTGAGTTGACTGGAGGATGCCCACTCATATTGGGGAGGGCAGTCTGTTTCACAGACACACTCAGAAACAATGTTTAATTTGGGCAAGCCGTGCCCAGTCAAGCTGACACACAAAACTAACCAGCACATGTCCACCTCTTATCAGCTGAGCACCCATGAACGTCCCTTAAACCATTCTTAATCTCTAAAGACAGTAACAAGATCATAATTCTACCTAACATGATGCAACTTTTCGGCATACAACTGAAAATACACTGGCCTTTTCCCAGAATAAAAAGTAAAATTCATGAGTAATGTTTACAGTTCTCCTTGGTATCCTATAACTTAAGTCCTGTGATGTAGAATCAATACGTCTTATGCCACATGATAAGGGAATAAAAAATAGAAGGAATCAAATATACATATGCACACACATACATACATGTATTCATAACCATATAAGGAGGAAACATTTATGACCATTGCAGTCCTTGTTTCTATAGCTGATCACATAGTCATAAGTGGTATTTGTAGCTACCTTCTTCTGCTACTCATGATGTATTCCCTTTGCTTTCAACATGTACCTCGACTGGTCATTGCTCTTTACCTGGTGGGATGACTCAAACTTCCACTCCTGAAGGATTGGGGCCATTACTGTTTCTGCTTGGTTGGGATTGTCGTAGTTTTCCATTGACCTTAATTACAGGGCGTGGTAATACTAAGCTATCATTGTAACTCAATTATTTGCCTGTAGATACAAAGGCAGGAAAAGTCCAAGTGGCCTGGCAGTCTTAACTTCTGGTTCAGTAGAAACACTGGGTCTCCTTGTAAATGCATTTCTCCCTCTAGAACCAAAACTTCTAGACCAGCAGAGCATAAGATCAGAACAGAAAGAAAAATTTTTGCTAGTGGGTCTTAAAAGTAAGAGTGAGCAATACCACTCACATTTCCACCCCTTGATTCACAGACCCAAGAATCCTGGCCATGAGAGAAAGGACATCCTTATTGGACATTGATTCAGAACATATACAGCCTTCTGAAGTACACTGCCCCAGCCCTACAAAGTGCTGTTATGCAGCTGATGTCATAACTAAATCTTTTTTTTTTTTTTTTTTTTTTGAGACAGAGTCTTGTTCTGTCACCAGGTGCCAGGCTGGAGTACAGTGGCGGGATCTCGGCTCACTGCAATCTCCACCTCCTATATTCAAGCAATTCTCCTGCTTCAGCCTCCCAAGTAGCTGGAACTACAGGCATGTGCCACCACACGCCGCTAATTTTTGTGTTTTTAGTAGAGATGGGGATTTCACCATGTTGGCCAGGATGGTCTTGATCTCTTGACCTCATGATCTGCCTGCCTCGGCCTCCCAAAATGCTGGGATTATAGGCATGAGCCACTGCGCCTGGCCCATAACCAAATCTTTAAAAGGCCACTACACCATTATATAAAGCCAGTTCCTTCAGGATGGTGGGAAACATGGTAAAAGCAGTGAATTTCATGAGCATGGATGGATAGGTTCATTGCCACACTTCCCTTGCTGTGAAGTAAGTTCCTTGATCAGAAGCTTGGTGTTGTGGACTACCCTGATGGTAGAGAAGGCATTCTGTAACTTCACAGATGGTAGTTTGGGCAAAAGTATTGTATATAGTGAAGACAAATCCATTTCAGAATAAGTGTTTATTCTCTTTAGAGCAAGATTCTACCCTCTCAAGATGGAAGCAGTCAAATTAATCAGTCTACCACCAGGTAGCTGGCTGATTACCCAGGGGAAAGATGCCATATTATGGGCTCAGTGTTGATCTCTGCTGCTGGTGGATTGGGCACTCGGTGGCCGCAGTCGAGCTGGCCTGGGTGAGTGGAAGCCCTTGTTGCAGAGTCCATAAAACATCTCCGTCCCTCCCACATAGCCACCTCGTTTATGTGCCTGTTGAGTGATGACAGGCGTGGCTGGAAACAGAGGTTGACTAATATCCGCAGAAATGGTCAGCCTATCCACTTTATTATTTAAATCTTCCTGTGCTGAGGTCACCCTTTGGTAAGCAGTCACGTGGGACACAAATATCTTCATTTTTTTGCCCATTCAAGGACTATCCACATACCTCTTCCTCAAAAATTCTTTGTCACGGATTTTCAAAGCCTGTTCCTTCCAAGTTCCTGACCATCCAGCCAAATTACTGACTGCAGCCCTTGAGTTGGTATATAATCACAATACTGGCCACTTCTTGATCTAACTTCTTGATCAAGGTACACTGCTCAAAGTTCTGCCCCGGCGAAGATTTTCCTTTACTACTGCCATGCACCAATATTCCAGTGATGAGGTGTAGTGCTATAGCTGTCCACTTCTGTGTGGTGCCTGCATATCCTGCAGAATTATATGTAAATCAGGCTGGAGTCTTTTCTTCCTGTGCCAACTTATCTTAGGGTACTCCCTATGTGGCGATAGATGCAGGCTGGGAAATAGAAAACAGTGTAGCAGAAATGGGGAACTTGGACACTTGGTCAAGAACTCCTCAAGCCTGATCATGTAATGAAATGTTGCCATAAATGCCAACTTTGTGGCTTCATGAGTAAGGTAACACCCAGTTGATGGGCACCTCAGGTTGTATGGTAGTCTGGTGACACATGGTTAAGTGTTTAGTCTTTACTTAGTGTATTAGTGAGGGTTCTCCAGAGTCAACAGAACCAACAGGAGATATATATGTGTGTGTGTGTGTGTGTGTGTGTGTGTGTGTATGAGATATATATATATGAGGTATATATAAGGTGTATATATATATATATGAGGTATATATAAGGTGTATATATATATATATGAGGTATATATATATGAAGTATATATATATGAGATTCATATATATATGGTAGTTTACTAAGAATAAATGTATACAATCACAGGGTCCCAAAATAGGCTGTCTGCAAGCTGAGGAGCAAGGAGAGCCAGTCTAAATCCCAAAACTGGAGAACTTGGAGTCCGACGTTCAAGTGCAGGAAGAATCCAGCATGGGAGAAAGATGGAGGCTGGGAGGCTAGGCCAGTTTCTCCTTTTCATGTTTTTCTGCCTGCTTCATATTTGCTGACAGCTGGTTAGATTTTGCCCACCAGATTAAGGGTGGATCTGTTTTCCCCAGTCCACTGGCTCAAGTGTTAATTTCTTTGGGCAACACCCTCACAGACACACCCAGGATCAATATTTTGTATCCTTCAGTCAACACTCGTTATTAACCATCACACTCAGGCCTAGTAGCTGTTTTGAAAAGGAGAATATGCCAGGTGTAGTGGCTCATGCCTGTAATTCCAGCATGTTGGGAGGCCAAGGAGGGCAGATCATGAGGTCTGGAGATCGAGATCATCCTGGCTAACATGGTGAAACCCCGTCTCTACCAAAACTACAAAAAATTAGCTGGGAGTAGTGGCACACACCTGTAGTCCCAGCTACTCAGGAGGCTGAGGCAGGAGAATCGCTTGAACCTGGGAGGCAGAGGTTGCAGCGAGCTGAGATCATGCCACTACACTCCAGCCTAGGTGACAGAGCGAGATTTTGTATAAAAAAAAAAAGAAGAATAATTATTTGCAGATGATGGCAGGCCCTTGCTTCAATATACTAAAGGCCCACAATGTGCTTTCCAGATAGAATTCTACCAAAGACTCCTCACAGTATCCTAATCTTTCGGTTCATATGCCAGTTGGCATGGCAGCTTGCACAGCAGCCTATACCTGCTGCAAAGCCTTCTCTTATTCTGGGCCCCATTTAAAACTAGCAGCTTTTCAGGTCATTCATTGAATGAGCTGAAGTAACACATCCAAAGGACATGTTTCCTCTTAAATTCAAATAGGTGCATTAGATGTACCTCTTTCTTAGTTGTAGGGAGAGCCAAATGCAACAACCTTTTCTTTACCTTTGAAGGGATATCTTGAATTGCCCTATACTATTGGACCTCTAAAATTCCCATTGAGACAGAAGGGCCTTGAATTTTAGTCATATTTACTTTTTACCCTCTGAAAAACAAGTGTTTTGTTAATAAATCTAGAGGAGTTACTAATTCTTGCCCCCTTCATCCAGTCAGCATGATGTCATCAATGTAATGGACTGCTGTGGTATCTTACAGAAGGAAAAGGTGATCAAGATCCCTGGGAACTAAATTATGACGCAGAGTGGGAGAATTTATCTAATCTTGAGGTAGGATGGTGAGAATGTATTTCAGTTAGGCAGGCAGGAAGCATAAAGAAGGAAGTTCTCTCTTCCCAAAACTTCTGTCTTACTCAGGCCCTCAGTGGATTGGGTAATGCTCATTCGCAGTGGGGAGGACAATCTACTTTATTGAATCCACAGGTTTAGATGCTGATTTCATACCAAAACTCCTCCGGAGAGACACCCAGAAATAATGCTTGATCTGGGTATATCCCATGGCCAGCAAAGTTGACATACAAAACTGACCATCATAGATGTAATAGATAACTTCTGAGTTAAGTCATAATATTTGTCAGCTTGTACATATTCTCTTCATAAAAACTGAGAATGTATGTACTTCCTTCTCCTCCTGTCAAGCAGTATTAATTATCATCATTAAAACTGTTGATTATTAATTACAGAAAATATTTGAGTGATACTTTAAAAAGTATGTAGTCATCTCGGTTTTCTAGCAGCTGAAGATCCTGAGGCTCAGGAACCTAGGCATAGAATGCAAAGCAGACAGAAGGCAAAGCATCTTCAATGCTTTCAGGAAATAGGAGCAATATGGTATTTGAGTGTCGTAACTGAGATATGTAGGGGAAAAGGCAGGAATGTTTGATTGGGGTAGCAGTGGTAGGAATGCATGTCCCAATCAGGCAGGATTGGGGGAGCAATTACACTTGTCTTTTTTTAATTTAAATAATTTTATATGACATTTATATCTTATATAGAATATATTTCTAATAAACTGTGAGAATAATGTCAGTATATTTCCTAAGTATCATTGTAATATTTATGTTGAATTAAATATTAAATATTATGTTGAATTAAACCCTTTAGGCATTCTAGTAAGTCTGTGGCTCCTGTTTTTACTCTCTTTCCTGTAAAATGTGTATTACATACACACATGTTTGGCAAGGGCAATCTTTTTGCAAACATCTCATTTGGTGATTGTGCCTCATGTGACCTTTTATATCTGTGTATATTTGCATATACCAGTGTTTTTCTTCTCTATTTAATTCATATATTGGTCCTTATGTCAAAAGAGCATTTTTCTTTATAGATTTAATTTATGTTTATTAATTGATGAATTCAAAAAACTTGAAGTAGAATTTCCTATAGTGTTTTTTTTAATGGGACTAGTATTATAAGATACATTTCTCCAAGTGGATTGAAATGGAAGTATTTGAATAGAACAAAATGTCAGGAGATAATAATTATACTGTAGATATGGTGTCTTCTCCTAAAAGATTATACAAAATGATGAAGTGTAACTACATAAAACAAGCAAATCACATTTTAACTTACGTTTGCAAAGTAAATTTCAAACTTTGCTCTCAGATATCTTCCTGTTTGGTTTAGTGTGCATGTCTTCACTTGACTCTCTGCCAGCCTATTTTTACTGTAGGTATGAAGATATTTCAGGGAACCAGGGTTGTCATTTACACAAAGATTAGAAAAAAAAGATTCATTTTGCCCAAAACAGATGACTACCTTTTCTTAGTTCTTCCTATCACTGTCTACCCACTTGAGTTGAGACTTTTCTAGTCCCAGGCCTTTCCTGAGTGGCTTCCGAGAGATATTATCTATTTCCTTTCTACTTTCTTTTCTACTTCTATTACCTGAATTTAGGAACAAATGATAAGAATGATGGTGATAATAATTGATATTTTAAAACTCCAATCAAGTACTTAATATATATCAACTCGCTTGATTCATTGTTTCATTTGACTTTCATTACATCCTTTTGAATTCAATGGCATAATTACTGCAAATAATACAGTTGAAGCTCGCAGAGATGCTGAGTATCCTGTAGATGTTATGTAGCTAGAAAACACAAAAGGTAGATTTTAAACTCAGAGTTGTTTGATGTAGTGTTCCATCTGGTTCCAACTGAGATCTCAACTATGGCTCCTAACCATTCATTTGAGTGAAACAAGAAATTAACTATGGCAAGTCTCATTGCCATAGCAACAAGGGGGTTTCCCCATTCATCCCTTTCCTCACCTCTGGTTCTCTGTTGGTAACTCTTTTTCTTAGTTTCCTATTTATCATTCCAATATTTTGTCCTGATAATATAAACAAAATCTAAAATATATTGTTATATTTTCTCCTTCTTGAAGACAACTTTTATAAGGTAGATATTCTCTTTCACTTTGCTTTTTTACTTAAATTCTGGAACTATTCTTATAGCAGTCTACAAAATCCATTCTCATTTTTTTCTTTATAGCTACATTGTATTCGTTAATACTTAATGGAATTTTCTATCTTACCATCCTTTGTTGAGGATCCACAAAGCTATATATATTTGTTTTTGTTTTTAGACAGTATCCTTCTTTGACTTATGACAGTTTATCAAATTAATTTTACACAGGAGGTAAATAAAAATGAAAGAGGCTGTCCTCTTTGTAAAATTGGGAAAATGACATGTATCTTAGAAGATCAAATAAATTCACATTAAATGAATTCATTGTTCATTATAAAGTCATTTAAAATAGATATCTCAAAGATGCAGCAGGGCTACTGAAATAAGATAAAATGAGAAGCAAAGAATTTAACTGAAAAATTAGAACATAGAAATACATAAAGTAGATATGGAATACCAACCATAACTATCTTAATCAGACCTTGTTCTTTATCACACCTGGGTCTTAAAGAAACCTATATTTAAAGTATTCTCTGCTACTTACTGGATCCACAAACATAGATAAGTTATTTAGCCTCTTTGATTTTTCATTTATCTCCTCTATGAAATGGGGAAAACAACACGTATCTTAGAGGATCATTGTGAGGATGAACAAGATGATTAATATAATTCTAAACAGTATGTGATATATAGTAGGTACATAATTATGTTTTTCCTTTCTAGATCATATTTTTTAATTTGTTATTTTAATAATATGAGTATTATATGATTTTCCCTCTTTCTTCTGAGATTTTATCAATGATTTCTTTAAGGCAAAAATGTCTTTCTTGGAATACATCAATGTGGTTTCCTTTTCATCTATTATATAGTCTCTGTCCTTCTGTTAGGTCTTATTCTCTGCTAGGCTCCCAGTGATTTTAGAAAACGCATCGTAAGTGATCAAGGCCACCCACTGTTTTTAATCAGAGCTCCAGAACTGCACATAGCTGAAAAAGCATTAGAAGGGCACCTATCAGACCAGGCTGAATGCTAATTGGATTTGGGGATTAGGGTGGCATGAATAAACATCAGGGCTTCCTCATTCTTATATTTGGTGATGGTTAGAACATTTTGTTCTCGGAAGGCAAAACAAATGATAGGTCTGAAAAAAGGTAAGTGACTGTAAAACTATCAATCAGAATTCTGTCAAGGCTCCCTGACTTTTGTAAGCAAATCTATTTCTAGAATTGTAATAATAACCCCGCCCACCTACCTGCCTATTTTAAGGAACACACTACTGAAAACTTTGTCAGAATATTCTTTAGACAGTTCCAACTGGTTAGTTGCCCTTTGATCTGTGTTCCATCTTACTGTCTTTTTTTTGCCACAAAAAGGGATAACTTTGAAACATTTGGCAAAAGAATAGCCAATAAGAAGAATGATGTCCTCATATTTAATTTCCAATAGATTGTATTAGATGCTTTATATTAAAGCTGAAAATAACCTCTGTGAACTATTCATAAAAGTAGATTAAATACCTAATTTATAAGATGTGCCAAACAGATTTGTTTTTAAATTTATTTAAACTAGATGCATACATATCAGCAAAATAAACTGATTATTCTATCTTTATTGTGTTTTTGTTATTTGTCTTCAAAGACTGGTTTGTGCCTCCGTAGGCCTGTGAGTGTTAATGTCTCACCCCATTGCTCCTGTAGCCTTCCCTGTAAAAGCCATCTTAAAAGACATGGTTGGATTTGTTGACTTACATGGAGCACCCACTCTACTTCAGGTGTGAAGTTTTATAAACCATATACAGCATAGAATAGCATACTAGTATAAAGATTATAAGTGAATGATATATAGAAGACTTACAGATCAGCCTGTTCAATTCTAGCGTTACTGCTTCTGTTTCCTTTCCTACAATTATGAATAATGCTGCTTTGAACATTTAAGTACAAGTCTTTGTATCTATAAACATTTTCATTTCCCTTGGTAAGTACATAAAGATATGCAGAGTAAATATTTAAAGCAATTATTAATGAGGGATGATAAAGAGATGTAAGAGAAGGTATAGAACAGAATAGAGAACCAAGAAATAAATCCGCACATTTGCAGCCAACTGATTTTTGATAAAAGCACAAGAATACACAATAAGAAAAAGAGTCTTTTCAATACATGGTGCTGAGAAAATTAGATAACCATTTGCAAAAGAATGAAATTAGGTATTTTTCTCACATCACATACAAAAGTCAATTTTATCTGTTAGCAAAAAATGAAATTAGATATATTTCTCACACAACATACAGAAGTTCATTCGAAGTGGGTTAAAGACTTAAATGTAAGACTTAAAACTGTAAAACTACTAGAGGAAAACTTAGGGGAAAACTCTATGACATTAATCTAGGCAATGAGTTTACGGATATGACCCTGAAAACACAAGCAACAAAAGCAAGAATAGGCAAAGGGGATTACATGAAACCAAAAGGACTCTCCCCAGTGAAGATAGCCATCAACAACATAAAGAGACAATCTGATAGAATGGGAGAAAATATTTATCAACTGTGCATCCAATAAGGGGTTAATATCTACAATATATAGAACACAGCTCAATAGGAAGAAAACCACCTGACTGAAAAATGGGCAGAAGACCTGAATAGATGCTTCTTAAAAAGAGACATGGAAATGGACAACTGGTATATGAAAAGAAAATGCTCAACATCACTAGTTACTAGAGAAATGCAAATTAAAACCACAATGAGATATATTTTCACACCTATTAGACAACAGGTAACAAGTTTTAATGAGAATGTGGAGAAAAGGGAATATTTGTAAACTGCTGATGGGGATATAAATTATAATAGAGCAGCCATCACAGAAAATTCTATGGAGGTTTTTCAAAAAATTAAAAATAGAAATACCATATGATCCAGCAAACACACTATTAGGTATATATATAAAGAAAATGAAATCAACATGTCTAAAAGCTATTTGTATTTTCATGTTCATATGAGCTTTATTCACAGTAACCAAGATATGTAATCAACTTAAGTGTCCAACAAAGGAAATGTCAAAAAATATATATCTTATATATACAGAATGGGATTCAGCTGTTAAAAGAAGGAAATTTTGTCATTTGCAACAACATGGATAAACCTGGAGGACATTATGATAAGTGATATAAGCCAGGCACAGATAATCAAGTACCACATGATCTGACTCATATGTAGACTCTAAAATCATGAATGTCGTAGAAGTAGAGAGTAGAATGGTGGTTACCAGAAATTGGGTGGTTGGAGTCAGGGGTTATAGAGATATTTGTCAATATAGAGATATTTGTCAAATGATACAGAATTTCAGTTATATAGGACCAGTAAATTCAAGAAGTCTTTAATACAACATGGTTAGTATAGTTAAGAATATCTTTTTATTCTTGAGAAATGCAAAGAGAGTGAATGTAAAGTGTTCTCACCACAGAAGTGGTAATTATATGAGGTAATGCGTATGTTGATTAGCTAGATTTAGTCATTCCACAATGTATATGTACTTCAAAACTCATTGTACATGACAAATACATACAATTTAATCTGTGAATTTAAAAAACATTTTTAAAATATAAAGGAAAATCTGAAAGAACTGAAATTCCAAACACACACCTGCTATTACAGTTGAAGAATTCAATAATCCTTTCTCAATAGTTGATAGAACAATTACATAACAAAGAAACAAGGATACAAAAGAACTTAACATTGTTATCAGCCAACAGGATCTTTGTCCATGCAACAATAGAAGAATACACATTTGTTTCAAGTGGCCCTAGATCATATCAATAGGCATATCCTGGGCCACAAAACAAACCTTAACAAAAGAATTGAAATAAACATTGTGTTTTCCTAACAACAATGAAATCAAACTAGAAATCATTAATAGCAATATAATAAGAAATCTTAAAAAGATTGAAAACTAAGCAAACACTCCCAAATACACAGCTAGTCAAAGAGGAACTCTCAAGTGAAATGACACATATTGAACTGAATTAAAATGCAAATATATCGGTATTTGTGGAAGAAAGGTAATGAAGTATTGAGGGGGATATTTATAGCACTAAATATTTATGTTTTTTTAAAAAAGAAAAATTCTAAATCTATACTGTAAGCTCTCATTGCAAGAACCTAAAAAAAACGAGCTAAATAATCTAAAAACAAGGAGTAGGGATGAAACAGTATAGGTAAGAACAGAAATCTATGAAATTAAAAACAAAAGGGCATTAAGAACATTAAATTTTTAAAAAAGATGATCCTTTGAATACATCAATAAAATTCACAAACCTCTGGGAAGAGTGGCAAAGTAAAAAGAGAGAAGCAGAAATTATACCAAGGATGAAGCAGGGTATATTACTACAGATTATTTACACAGAAAAAGGATAAAGGAATATTATAAACAATACACAGAAATTTGATGACATATAAAATATGTCAATTCTTGGAAAAAAAAAACTACCATGACTAACCCAGTATAACATTGAGAATTTGAATAGTCCTACAACAATTACGCAAATTAAATTAATAGTTTAATATCTTATAAAAAAGAAATCTCTAGGCACAGATTGTTTCACTGAGGAATTTTATCAGAAATTTAAAGAACAATTAATACCAGTTCTACACAGTTTCTACCAGTAAATAGAAGGGAGGGGAATAATTAGCAATACATCTTATAAAGTATGACCCTGATACCAGAACCAAAGAGTAAAAATGTAGAAAACTACAGACCAACATCCCTCATGGATACAGTGCAAAAATTCCAAACAAAATGCCTAATGCAGAGTTCAGCAATACATAAAACAATAATATGTCATGTTCAATTATGGGTAAGTGCAGGGATATGGGAGGTTAGTTCAATATTAGAAAATCAATCAATGTGATCTTTCATATTAACAGGATAAAAATCAAAATTTTATAATTATATTAAGTAGTACAGGAAATGTATCTGACAAAATCCAACATCCATTTGTAAAATAACAAGAAACAAAACAACTTGTATTTCCTCAACTTGACAACGAGCATCTATCTATACAATATCCACAACTAACATCTACTTAATGATAAAAGAAGGCTTTTCTCATAAGATTGGGAACAAGGGAAAGATGTCCATTCTCCCCTTTTTAAGTCAACATAGTGCTTGAATTTCTAGCCAGTGCAATAAGAGAAGTAAATAAAATAAAAAAGCATTTATATCAGAAATAAATAAAACTACCACTGTTTACAGATGACATGATTATTTTGAAAATCTCCAGGGGTCTCAAAAAATATCTCTTTAGAATTACTGAGTTTAGAAAGCTTGCAGGATAGAAGATAAAATCCCAGAGTCACTTGTATTTCTATATATGGACAGTGAAATTCAAAATACAATATCAATTATAATTCTCAAAAAGTACTTAGGTGTAAGTCTAACCAAATATGTACAAGACTTGTATGGTAAAACCTAAAAAATCTGCCAGGCACAGTGACTCATGCCTCTAATCCCAGCATTTAACAAGGCAGATGTGGGAGGATTACTTGAGCGCAGGAGTCCATGACCAGCATGGGCAATATAGTGAGATAGACCCCCTTCTTTACAAAAAAATTAAAAAAAAAATTCTGATGAAGGATATCTAATAAAATCTAAATAAATGGATAGATATACAGTTCATGGTTGTGATTCTAAACTTAGCAAAGATAGTAATTCTCCTTAAAATAATATACAGATTTTAATGGCAATCAAAATGCTAGCATTTTTTTTGTATTTATAGTCAAGATTAAAGTTTTTATTTAAAAAAAGGCAAAGAAACTAGAATGGCCAAAATGATTTAGAAAAATAAGAATAAAGTGGGAGAAATTTGCCTACCCAATTTTAAGAACTTACTATGTACAGGCTACATCAAGCCTGTGATATTTGCAGGATAAAAGCATAGATCAACAATGACAGAGAGAATCCTAAAATAAACCCACAAAAGTATGCCCAACTAACTTCTGACAAAAGGACAAGAGTTCAATATTAGAAAGATACCCTTTTAAACAAATGTGCTTGAGTAATTGGACATCCGTTAAATAAATAAACCAGGCAACAACAAAAAAAAAGAGCCTGAATTGTGCACTTCAGAAAAATTAATCAAAATGGATTGTGACCTTATACTTAAAACATAAAACTGAACAATTTTTAGATGAAAAATGTAACAGAAAAGAAAATCTTTGGGAACTAGGGCTACGTAAAGATTTCTTAGACTTGATACCAAAAGTGTAATCCATAAAAGGAAAAACAAATTAAAAACTTGTGGTCCTCAATAGCTTCTGTTAAGAGAAATGAACAAAAAGGTAGACCTTGGGAAAAAAAAATTTGCAAAACACATATGAAACACAGGACTAGCATATAAAATATATAATGAACTTACAAAATTCAGAAGTAAAAAACAAAATAAAAAATCTGATTAGAAAATGAGCAAGACATGAACAGATATTTTCTTAAAGAGAATATTCAGATGGTAAATAAGCACATAGAATGCAATTAAACATCATTACCCATTAGGCAAATGCAAATCAAAAGCAAAATGAGTTATCATTACTCAGCTGTTAGAATAGCTAAACAGAATGTAGTAACGACATCAACTTCTGGAAAGGATGTAGACAGTGTTTTGGTCATCTTCTGCTGGTGAGAATTCAAAATGGTTTTCCAGCCATCTAGAAAACATTTTGGCCATTTCTTTATCAACTAAACATGACACTACTGTATGACTCAGGAAATGCACTCTGTGAGAAATGAAAATATGTTCATATAAAAGCCTGTATGAGACCCTATCTCTACAAAAAGTTTTTAAAAATAGCCAGATACGGTAACATGCATCTGTATGTTCCAGGTACAGGGGAGGCTGAGGCAGGAGGATCACTTGAGTCAGGAGGTGGAGGTTTCAGTGAGCTAAGATCGTGTCGTTTTATATGAGACAGGATGAGGCTGTCTCATCAAAAGATTAAAAGGCCTATTCATAAATCTTTAAAAGAGCTTCATTTATAATAGCCCCAAACTGAAAACAACTTAGATATTCTACAACTGGTGAATGCTTGAACATAGTAGCATGGCTCTATACCACAGAATAGTATTTGGTGATAAAAAAAAAATGGATGGATCATTGATAAATACAACCACCTGAATGCACATAGCATTTTTGAAATGATGCAATTGTAGAAATGAAGAACAGATGAATGTTTGCCAGGGTTTGAGGAGGAAGTGAGAGACAGAGGGAATAGCGTATGACTCCTAAAGGGCAGCATGAAGGACCCTTGTGGTGATGATGCAGAGCTGTATATTGACCATATCAATGTCAATATTCTGCTTATAATATTGTACTATGATTTCACACGTTATTAACATTTACAGAAAATGAGGGAAGGACACCTGAGATCTCTATGCCTTATGTCTATAAGTGAATTTGCAATCATCTCAAATTTCAACATTTAATTTTTAAAATTCCCTCCAGTAGTAAGTTGCAGCTTTTTGTGCTTGAGGTTAGATCTGGAGTACTGCATTTGCTGTGTTCCTGCTCCACTGATCTCCTTCAGCAGGCCAAGACCGCCTGTGGCACAGAGAGAACTTTATCTGTGCTGCCTCCTACCTTTTGGGAGAAAACTGCTATTGTATTTTTCTGGGCATAGGGTGTTTTAAAAAACGAGTTTTATTATTTACATATCCCAAGGCCAATGTTTTAGACTAAATGCCTTTTTATTTTGATTGATGGGAGTGACATTCTCTTGCAAGTTCCTATGTAGTAAGTAGAAGTAGAACTCTGAACTTAGCTTGATTTCTAAATAATTGTATTGCTGGTGAAATGCTAATTTATTTTGAAATAAATTGCTAATGTATAAATAATTGAAATGGTATGTCTTCTTCCCCAATATTCCACTATAAAAGTTTGTTCTATTGTTATTGCTTAAGCAATACTGTGCTCATTGCAAAGGCTGGCGTTTCATCAAATCAGGCAGTGGTATAAACATTGCTGATTTAAACTACTATCTTGTCCTTTGTGCTGTTATGTAGATCATGCAAAATGTACATGAAAACTTGAGATACTTTTGTCCAAACATAGTATTGCTTTTACAATACACAGTGTAGAAAGAACAATTGTTATTTTTACTGCAAATCCTTCTCGGCAAGTATAATACATCTTTGTAATAGTTGATGTTATCTTTAATAGTTTTCTGAGTCCAGTAGAGTTGTTTGAAAGTGGAATGTTAGGTATTTTAAATTGTGTAAATTTTGAAAATATGCTACTTGTGATAAAGATCTACATATATTTTATTAAATGGACCAAATAGAATTACTTTGAATTTCATAATACAGTGATAATAGCTGGATTTTGTCATAGGATCCTGGAGGTGTTGCTTTGCTAGCCAGAAAGCTCTGAGGCTGGTAATGCCCTCACCTGAGTTTTGCTCAGGTCCACTGGGCTCATTAGGCCATGCTGGCTGTGGTGGGGCAGGCAGCTCCAGGTGCCCACAAAGGTATCAACTCCTGCGAGGCTGCAGCTGGACCAGGCATACCACAAGCAGCTTCCACTGCTGGCACCAGGGAGCACAGTGGCACGCGGAAGCTTGGAGATGCCAGAAACCACAAAGCCTCAAAAAGGGTGTCACAGCCCTGGCTCAGGGAGCTTCTAGGTCTGGGCCTCCTGAAAAGCTGGGCTACAGCTTTACTCCCCTTCTCTCTTCTCTCCTTCATTGTCACGTGCAATGTGGCAAGGGAGACTTGTCTCAGTCCCGTTTGTATTAGACCTCTTTCAGTCCCACTATACACCTAGTCCTGAGTCCTTGTCCCACATCCAGGAAGAATGAAGTATGCAGACAACTGGAGGGTTACTAAGGCAAAGAGGTGCTTTATTGAGTGATAGTTCAGCTCTCAGGATACCCAAACTGTGTAGCTCCTATTCAGGTCATCCCGACATCTGCTGAGCTCTCAGCTAAGAAGAGACTCACAGTGGGTAGCTCCTCTCAACAGCCAGGTGGTCCTGATGTCTCTGAAGCTCTGAATGGAGAGGAGATCCACAGTGGGTAGGTTTTTCCGCAGGCAGGTCACCCCATCCTCTGCCCAAATCTGGCTGAGTCTCAGGTTTTTAGCTGTTCATGCAAAGAGGCACCTGTAGACCTATGTCGTGCCACCCTCAGTGGCCCCTTGGCCTCCCTCCCATGATCATCAGCACCCAAAGTCCAGAGAGGGCTGAGGTGGCAGAGGGGTAACATGTCAGCACTACCCCAAGTGCATGCACACCTAGCCAGGTTGTGACAGCACACAGACTTGGCCACAACTTTGCCCTGAAATTCAGAGTGGGTACTGGGAGTTAGGATAAGCCAGGTAATGGGAGCAGGTACTTCCGGGCATAGGGAAGCCTGGGTCAGCAGCTGTAGCTGGGCAGCTATAGCTGTGTCTGTGAGTGTGGGGCTCCTGGTCCACCAACTCTTAGGGGCATGGGTATGCCACTTGTTCCTGGCTTCCGCCAGCTCCAAGGAGCACACAGTCCTGGCCGTGCCTCCCTAGATGCAGCCCGCTCCTTTACAGCAGCCACTCCAGATGGGAGCAGCTGTCATCAATTTTACGAAAGTTGATTAGTCTGTTTTGGGAAGTAATTGACATGGTCTTTAGGTATTTTCAGTTTAAATATGGAGGAATGGCAAAAGTGCTCCAAAGACATAACCTGATTGGTAAAATATAAACACACCCACAAACATGCTCACATTTAATCAATTATAAGAAGTTAGGGTTAGTCAGAAATTAGTTATTTGTACATATCTAAGTTCATAGGAAACTAGTCACTATATACTAGAATGTAATATTGAAAGGCTGTGCGTGTGTTGGGGGGCATTCCTGGAAATTTTTCTAATCTTTGATTCCTATGAAATTTGTGACACAGGAAATTTCTGTACAATTGCTTATAAATGTCATGAAGATCAAAAAGAGGAAAGATGGCTGACTTTCAAAAAGGATTTTTGCCAAGGAATACAAAAACTACTTTGTAAAGAATTCTTTAAGCTTGTGATATAAAAACTTGAATGACCACTTTCTTTATCCATAGATCTTACAGCTCTTTCAAAAAATAAAAGAAATATTTTTTCATATCTGAAAAATTGTACTAATAATATTCAAATAAATTTGATGTAGTCTACTTTTGCAATGTAAAATAAATAATTTAATGTGGTGTTTCAAAAATAATAGCGCTATGGCTTTTGAATGTACAATGGCTGTGTATTTCAAGGTTATGTTTCAATATTTAATTTTCTATTTTCTAATTTCAGCTTGGCAGAGCAGGCTTACATTTCTCTGTGGCATGCTCTTCCAGTTATATGCTTTCTCCCACATGTTTTTGATGCAGGTGGCCTTGAATTTTTAATTTAGTTCTAAGAAAACCTCTGTCTCTTTTAGTTCTGCAGACAAAAGTACAGCAGTGAATGGATTTAATTTTATTTAATTGTGACATAAGGTTTATGCCATGTATGTATATGATTATATACATGTATATCATGCATGTATCCATGTGATTTTAATGAACTACTCTATGATCTAATAGATATTAAGAGCCAAAATAAATCCAATGACAAGAATATTAGATGATAACACTAAGACTATTTCAATGAGCTAGTGAGTTTGCCTGCCATTTTCTATACTTTTCACAAATTACTTGTAATAAGATACCTGAAAATGATTCTAAAATGCCAATTTGTTATTTATAAGTCCTTAAAGTACCATATTTTTATACAACATTACTTTTTTCCTTTATATTTTTTTCTGAGACTTTGAAAGTTACGTGATAAAATCAGTAGAAAATGTCAAGGGAAAATGAAAAATAGAGATAAAATCGTTCATGTTATTTAGTTGACCCTTTCTTGCCCTTTTTTCATAGAAGGCATGTTGTGACCACATTCTCACAGTTGACAGAGAGAATGGGCATATTAGTGCGATACATACACAACCTTAGTTTATAATAGCTGTGCTGTCATAAAAGAATGAGAGACCAGTAGCATGGCAGACTAGACATATTGAAAAGTATATCAGCAACAAAGATACGTAGAAATATATTGTTGGACTCACAAGAAGTTCAAAAAATTACCAAAGGCTGAAAAACAATACAAAAAGACAAACAGCTGTTGACACAGAAGGTAAAAGAACAGTGAAGCCAGGTTGCCTTGGGGCAAACAAAATAAAACAGACCTTAAGCATAAGTAATTGTAATAATTTCTTTAAATGTCTGAGACTAGATAACAAAAATCCTAATCCAAAATCACATGTAAACACGGTGCAGTGCCTTACACCTATAATCTCAGCACTTTGGGAGGCTGAAGGGGGAGGATTGCTTGAGGCCAGGAGGTGCTTGAGACCAACCTGACCAACATGATGAAACCATGTCTCTACTAAAAGTACAAAATTAGCTTGGCGTGGTGGTGTGCACCTGTACCCAGCTACTGCGGAGGCTGAGGTGGGAGAATTCCTTGAACCCAGGAGGCAGAGGCTGCATTGAACTGAGATCTTGCCACTGCATTCCAGCTTGGGAGCTTGGGCTGCAGACTGAGACTCCAAAAAAAAAAAAAAAAAGCATATAATTTGGAAGGAAGGTGAATATGGTCAAAAAGGTTTTTATAGAGTTCTGATTTGATTAAAAATAGACTTAATAATGTAAGAATGTATATTGTTGTCTTCAATATAACCAAAGAAAAGCTTAGAGAATAGAATATACAAGGCAGTAAAGTAAAATAACAAGAACTTCAGCTGAAGAGGATAAGTTAATAGATTATAGGAACAAAAATGCAATATATATCATAATCTAATTATATTTTCTTCAAGAATGCAAGGGTGTTTTAGCACTTAAAATGCAACAACCACAACTTACATTTCAAGAGTCATGTTAAAAACATTAAAAGCATTCAATAAACTCAACATTATATTCGTGATTCAAAATTCAATATTGAATATATATGCTATAAAATTCTTTTTAAACCAGGAAAACAAGAATATTTCCTCAAATGGATTATAAGTATTTAGCAGAAAAATTTAACAAGGGATCATTTTTATGCTTATTCTTCTATGTATGTGAAATATTTTATAATAAAAATAGTTACTTTCTATGTATACCCAATCTCTTTCATTACCTACTTTGGAAGCCATCAGGAAATTATCGAATCTATCAAGGCCTATTTTCTCACATGAAAATAAATTGCACTAAACATCCTTGGTATTTACTTTTTGCCTTTCCTTATAAATGTACAGTCTGTGGAGAAAGGTAATTGCCAAATTTAATGATGACAAAAGAAAGGCCAAAATATTTGCACTTGTCAATGTCAATAATAATTCTTGCACTGGAATTTTATAGTTAGCAGACTTTATTGCAGATAGAAATGACCATACATAACCACTCCATTAGTTGCCTGATGTCACACAGCAAAATCAGGCAATGAAAGCAGAATGAAATGAATTCAATAAATGAGAAGAAATTCAGGTGTAAGGGCAAGTTACACTGGGAAGGCAAATTAACTTTTTTCCACATTCATACTTACAAGTGTTTCAAAACTTGCAAAAATCTTTGAAATATCTTGTGAACAGTAATTCATGAGTACATATTTCTTCCTCTTTCATTTATGTGGTATGACAAATGAATCCGAGTTTTCAAATGCTTGCTCAATGTATTCTCTTTGCTAGAAGAATGAGCCATATTTTGAATAACCATTTCATGTACATGTGCCTAATATTAATTTGGTCAGGTAGACAATCAACTCTTTTGTCCATTATTTCAAGTAATATTTAATCTTGTTACTATGTGTTTCTTACCAGGGATGATGGAAGGACTGAAATGATCTGAGCCTTAAAAAAACTTACAGAAGATTTACATAGTAGCCAAATGAAAAGTTAAAAAAGAAAGGCAAATTCCGTGAGCTCTTATAGAGAATAGTATAAAAGAATATGTTCGCTTAGCCAGACACGATGGCTCACATCTGTAATCTTAGTGACTTGGGAGGCTGAGGCTGGAGGATTTTTTAGCCCAGAAGTTTGAGGTTGAAATGAGCTATGATCATCACTGCATCCCAGCGTGGGCCACAGAACCAGTCCCCATCTCTCTTAATAAAACATATATTCTGTGAGCAAATTGAGGTACAATAACACCAGCCTCCTTACTGTTTGCCTTTACCCTAACCTAGAATAGACTTTCCCACCTTCTCTGGGGCTTTCTCCTTTAGATCTTTCCAGAATTGTCATTTCTTCAGAACGACATTCTCCAATCCCCCTGTTTAATTCACTCTCCACCGTACACTCACTCTCTCCTTCATCATCTATAACTCTCTCTTACAATTTTATCATTATTGGTGTAATATTTGTCTTCTTTTCCTTCAATCCCCTCCCTGTGAATTTTTCCAAAAAGTAAATATTTTTGTTTCTTATGCTTTTATTCCACATTACCTAGAGCAAAGGATAGTGTAAACACTGAATAAATATTCTTGAAAAAAATAAAATTATCACAAATGTGATATACCCAATTCGTGAAAGTTTTTTCCAACTTTGAAAAAAAAATGGTAATAAAGTCAAGTATGGTGTAATCTTAGTATTCATTACTTCACTCATTTATTAAAAAATTCAGGTCGTGGGCAAAGTGGCTCATACCTGTAATCTCAGCACTTTGAGAGGCTGAGGAGGGCTGATTACTAGAGGCCAGGAGCTCAAGACCAACCTGGCCTACATGGCAAAACCCATTCTGTAGAAAAATACAAAAGATTTCCTGGGTTTGGTGATGCAGGCCTGTAGTCAAGCTACTTGGGGGGCTGAGATATGAGAATTGCTTAAGCCTGAGAGGTAGAGGTTGCAGTGAACCAAGATCTCACCACTGCACTTCAGCCTGGGTGACAGAGCAAAATTCTGTCTCAATGAAATAAAATGAAATAATTCCATCAATCATGGTTTTTAAAAAATGCTTTCTAATTTTGGCCAGGTATTGTGCTAAACACTAAGGATTACAGATGATAAAACTCTGTGCCTTCTCAGAATGAAGAAGAGAAGAAAAAGAAGGAGGCAGGGAGGAAAGAAAACACCATTTTCTGATTTAGCTGGTTATGACCTTATACAAAAACTGCATTATTCAAAAGGATTGCAAGGATGTAACTTGGATAAATGTATGATCTTAGGGTATATTAATAAAGATTATCTTAGGGTATATTAATGAGGATAAGCCCAGAGTTATATGTTATAATATAAATATTACATATAAGAATGGTGCTTAAACATAACTACTATGCTTTTCAAGTAGAATACTTTGGAATACTTTGTTTAAATAAAGATAGGCAAGCTCAAATTTCCTGATTAAAAACAAGTCTCTGAGAAATTTCTATTACAACTGCAAAATAAATGTGACTTAACTGACAGCCCAGAGCAAAGAAAAGAAAACCAAAATTGTAATTAGGAAAAAGTGAATATAGAAACCACTGACTTTAGACAGAACGTTAGCAGGTGAGGAGAGCTGTGGGGAGGCAACCAGAATAGTTCACAGTAGGGATAATGGTGGTGAGTTGCAGCAGTTCTCTGCCTTCCAGTGTAATCAAAGAAGTTGGATGTGAAGCATTCGCATTTAGCTGGTGTAAACAATAATAATTTCTAATTGAAAATCAAGGTGTACGTATGGAGGACCCAGAAGGTGAATACTGAATTGAAAGATGAGTGGAATGAAGCAAATCGCATGTAGGAGTGAAATATACAAAAGGAATTTATATCAGAATATTGCCCTTTACCATTGTTATTTTTGAAGGCTGTGAGCTAGTCTGCCCCTTGCTCAACCACACTTTTTAAGGGAAACATACCTTTTGATAGAACCAGCCTTTTGTGGTTAAACAGACTTACAAAATTGTGAAAGAAATAAACCGTAGGTTCTTATTGCCATCAAGATGAAATGTTTAATCAAAAACCACAAAATATTTGAAGAAAATGAGAAGCCAGAAAGAGAAATATCAAAATAAAAAGTGACAGAGCTGAATTGGAACAAACACATAATGAGGAAAAGAGCTCATTGGAAAGCAAAATGCATTTCCATATATTATTGTTAGAGCTGCATCATAAAAAAGGCAAGTGTATGCTGTGGTGATGTTATCATAAAGAATGTTAAATAATGCAACTTATATAGGTGAATATGATCTTAATTATCTGACTATAAACCCTGGATCTATTTTGAACATAGAGCATAATATGAGAAATATGGAAGGTCGAGTGTCCATATAGTTAGCACCTTAGCAAGAATAAAGAAAGACACATAGACATTTTGATAAAGAAATCTGCAGAATATCATGCTCAAAATGCTATGCAAACTAAAACACAGCATGGGCTGAGCTACTGATTGAATATAAGAATAAGAAAATGGAATCCACCTGATGCTTGGAACAGTCTCCAAGTGGCACACAATTAACCTAGCATCACAGCTGCTCCCCTCAGGGCCAGCCACACTATTTAGTTAAGAAATAAATGATACTATTCTATGTCTATTGTTGTAAATGGTGCTAAGTGGTTTTGAAATTGTAGAATCAAAAAGTAAGCAAAATACAAAAATGTGTTTGTTAGGGTGGGCGAAGATGCTAAAGCAGAGAGACCAAAAATTCTAAGATTTAAAGAACAAAGACATTTATATCCTTCCTGCACAAAAGAGTCAGCTGGAGAATGTTCCAGATCTGTGGGTGGCTCTCCATCACAGGGTCATTTATAGACTCATGTTACTTTCATCATGCGCTTTCGGCTGGGTCTAGGTCCTGCTCATTTTCCAGCTGGCAAAAGCAGGCAGAGAAAGCATGCAGGAGGCACATCACTAAGTGTCCCAACTTAGAATCAGCACAGATCACTTCCATACATTCCATGCCCCATTTCTACATCTAAACTGGCCATGCACCCAGCAACAAAATTAAATATAGAAGAAGAGGAATCTCCCTGGAGGAATACAAATGTAAAAATAAAGGTATAGTTAAGAAAAGGTGGGAAAAGAGTGGTGAAAGGAAAAAAAAGCTAGGTCAAACCATTTTCTGCCGACTTAGTAGAGAACAGACGATAGATACTCTGGAGTTGCAGAAATAACAACTAGAGTTCTTAGTAAAATATTTACAGTTTAAAGTACCAATCAGAAGAATAATATTAGAAACATAACCAGTAAAATTTTGAATCTCTATGTGTTGGATGTATATTTCCCACCTTTTATAGCAGGAAATAATAGATATTGTGACAAGAAACAAATGGCTATACAGAGCAGAAATGGGTAAAATATTCAATTCTGGAATTTGTGGGAGCCTTTTTATTTTATACCTTTTGTTATTTTTGAATATTTTGATTATTTTGCTTAAATGAGCTGAATCTTAAATGATGATTATAATTACATATATATATATATATATATATTTTTTTTTTTTTTTTTTCTTTTGCCTAGGCTAGAATACAGTGGCACTATGTTGGCTCACTGCAGCCTCAAACTACTAGGCTCAAGCCGTCCTCGGCCTCAACCTCCAGAGTAGCTGGGATTACAGGTGTGTGCTACCAGACCCAGCTAATTTACGTGTTTTTTTTTTTTTTTTTTTTTTTTTTTTTATAGAGACAGGGTTTCACCATGTTTCCCAGGCTCGTCTTGAACTCCTAGACTCAGGCAGTTTACCAGCTTCGGCCACCCAAAGTTCTGATATTACAGGCGTGAGCCCCACCCCCTCCACCTGCTTTTACAATTAAAAATAGAATAATGTTAAAACAGAGTAGTTGTCTGTCATAAATAAAGATGACATATCTTTTATATATTATTTATTTATTTATTTATTTATTTATTTATTTATTTTTGAGATGAAGTCTCACTCTGTCACCCAGGCTGAAGTGCAGTGACACAATCTGGGCTCACTGCAGCCTCCACCTCCTGGGTTCAAGCAATTATCTTGCCTCAGCCTCCCGAGTAGCTTGGACAACAGTCATGCCCCACCATTCCCAGCTGATTTTTGTATTTTTAATAGAAGTAGGGTTTCACCATGTTGGCCAGTCTGGTCTCAAACTCCTGACCTTAGGTATTCTGCCTGCCTTGGCCTCCCAAAGTGCTGGGATTACAGGTGTGAGCCTCCATGCCTGGCCCATAATTTATTTTTATTAATTTAAGCAATTGGAATAAAAATAAAAAGAAATACTTTCTTCTTTAAACTATGTGATTCATATTATACTTAAGAGTCACAAAAATGAACTCATAATTACATTTAAAATACTTGGTTTTCTATAAGAGTCAAGGTTACAAGTCAACTCCCTCTTCAGCCCTCTATTCTAACTGAATAAAACCAATCCTTTCTTAGTTTAGGCATATTTTCCTATTAATAAACTTTGCATGAGAGCTCAATTAACTAGTTTTTCTTTGCCTTCTAGTTTATCTTTGCCTTCTAAAAAAAAATCAAGGAACTGGAAGAATGATTCCATCTGCCAAAGGCTACAAAGTAATTAATACTGGAAAATCAATTCTTACTTTATTTTTACAGTCCTATGAAATGAAATCTGATTAATAAGCAGCCTAGCATGCTTATTTAAAAATAGGTTGTAATGTGGTGCATGTAGCTCATAAAAATGACTATTTGATGCAAGGTACTTTATGCCCTAGGTTCTATGCAAAAAATTAAGGAAACAGATCGTCGTTATTATCTTAATGGAGACTTCAATATAGCATTACAGGGAATGTTTTAGAACTGGAAAGGCCTTGAGATAGCTCAGTCTGTCATCTTTATTTACAGATAAAATAACAATAAGGTCTAAGGAATGTATTTGCCCCACTTGCACAGGCCTTCTAACTCTGAATCCTGTCCTCTTTCGACTTCAAAGCATTTTTCTTTTTTAGTCTTTTATCTTTAAGGACATGGTGTTCACTAGTCACACTATTACAATGCAAGTAAATCAGAGAATTTACTAATACTGATGTCTCTTTAATTAATTCACAGCGATATGAAATCTGAATTAATGTGACATTTTTACTTAAGCTTGTGATTATTGTAGCTAGATTTAAATAGATTTGTTTCACATTAGAATTATTTCCAGATTCTATACACAACAGCCAACATTTCCCTCTAATATACTGCTATGACAAATTAAATTAGTTCAAACTTGCTGAAGGGCAAATTAAGCAGGATATTAAAAAAGAAAAAACACCTTAAATTCTGTGAGCCCTTTGACCCATTCACACTACCTTTAAAAATTTATGGTAAGGTTCAGATAAAATATGATTTAAATGTTTATGTATTAGTCTGTTCTCACACTACTAACGAAAACTTACCTGAGACTGTAATTATAAAGGAAAGAGGTTTAATGGATGCACAGTTCAGCATGGCTAGGTGGGCCTCAGGAAACTTACAATTATGGCAGAAGGAGAAGCAAACACATCCTCATTCACATGGCGGCAGCAAGGAGAAATGCAGAGCGAAGAGGGAGAAAAGCCCCTTTTAGAACCATCAGATCTTTTGAGAACTCACTCACAATCATGAGAACATTATAGAGATAACTGCTACCATGATTCAGTTACCTCACACCTGGTCCATCCCACAACATGTGGGGATTATGGGAATTACAATTCAACATGAGATTTGGATGGTGACATAACCAAACCATATCATTCCACTCTTGGCTCTTCCAAAGCTCATGTCCTCACATTCCAAAATACAATCATGCCTTCCCAAGAGTCCCCTAAAGTCTTCACTTATTCCAACATTAACTCAAAGTGCAAGTCCAAAGTCTCATCTGAGACAAGCCAAGTCCCTTTTGCCTATGAGCCTGTAAAATCAAAAAGGAGTTACTTCCTAGATACAATGGGGGTACAGGCACTGGGTAAATACACCTCTTCCAAATAGGAGAAATTGGCCAAAACAAAGGGTCTACATGGCCCATGCACATATGTAGTCCAACAGGGTGCTTATTAAACCTCAAAATTCAAAAATGATCTCCTTTGACTCCATGTCTCACATCCAGGCCATGCTGATGCAAGAGGTATAACACACACAGCCTTGGAAATCTCCAGCCCCGTGGCTTGCAAAATACAGCCCTATCCTGGATGATTTCACAACTGGCATTGAATGTCTGTGACTTTTCCAGGCATGTTATACAGGCTATTGATGGATCTACCATTCTGGGGTCTGGAAGATGGTGTGACCCTCTTCTCATAGCTGCACTATGTTGTGCTCCAGTAGGAACTCTGTGCTGTGTGAGCACTCCAATCCCACATTTCCCTTCTCCACTGCCCTAGCAGGTTCCCTATGAGGGCCTTTCCTCTGCAGCAGACTTCTGCCTGGACATCCAGGCATTTCCATACATTCTCTGAAATCCAGCAGAGGTTTCCAAACCTCAATTCTTGACTTCTGTGTATTCACAGGACCAACACCACATAAAAGCTGCCAAGGCTTGCAGCTTGCACCCTCTGAAGCCAAGGCCTGAGCCATACCTTGGCCCATTTTAGCCATGAGTGGAGGAGCTGGGATGTAGGGCACCAAGTCCCTAGGCTGCACACGACAGGTGGGCCCTGGACCCAGTCTTGGAAGCCATTTTTTCCTCCAAGGCCTCTGGGCCTGTGATGGACGCGTCTGCCATGAAGGTCTATTACAAGCCCTGGAGACATTTTTCCCATGGTATTAGTGATTAATATTCAGCTCCTTGTTATTTATGCAAATTTCTGCAGCTGGCTAGAATTTCTCCTCAGAAAATGGGTTTTCCTTTTGTAGGGCATCATCAGGCTGCAATATTTTCAAACTTTTATGCTCTGCTTCCTCTTGAATGCTTTGCTGTTTAGAAATTTCTTTTAGCAGATACCCTAAATCATTTCTCTCAAGGTCAGAGTTCCACAGATCTCTAGGGCTGAGGCAAAATGCCACTAGTCTCTTTGCATGGCAAGAGTGATCTTTACTCCAGTTTCCAACAGTTCCTCATCTCCATCTGAGACCACCTCAGCTCGAACTTGTGCATATCACTGTTGGCAAATAAGTCTCTAGAAAATTCCAAACTTTCCCACATTCTTCTGACTTCTCTGAGCCCTCCAAACTCTTCCAACCTCTTCCTGTTGGTTGGAAGTTCCAAAGTTGGTTCTACATTTCAGATATCTTTACAGCAGGACTCCATTCCTCCCAGTACCAATTAATTAACTGTATTGGTCTTTTCTCATGCTACTAATAAAGACGTACCTGACTCTGGGCAAGTTATAAAGGAAAGAGTTTTAATGACTTAAAATTTTGCAGGGCTGGGGAGGCCTCAGGAAACTTACAATCCTGGAAGTAAAAGAATCAAACACGCCCTTCTTCACATGGTTTCAGCAAGGAGAAGTGCAGACAGAAGTGAGGGAGAAGCTCCTTTTAAAACCACCAGGTCTAGGAGAACTCACTATGATAAAAAACACATTGAGGTAAACCATTCCCACGATTCAGTTCTCTCCCACTAGGTCCCTCCCACAACTTGTGGGGATTATGGGAACTATTAGGTTGGTGCAAAAGTAATTGCAGTTTGGCCGTTATTTTCAATGGCCAAAACTGGAATTACTTTTACACCAACCTAATGCAATTCAAGATGAGGTTTGTGTTGAGACACAGCCAAACCTTATCAATGTATGTATATCATGTTTATTTTACTTTTAAAGTTAATAAAAATGTAACAGTAATAGAAATGCTTCAAATAAGAGGGTAGTAAGTAAATGAAATTATGATACAGCTATAAAGGAACTATCATTCAAATAATACTGTTGATGATATAAGTATATGTGTATTAACAGTAAAAGAAATTTAAATATATTAAATTAAAAAGTAGCTTGAAAATGCCATTTAATCCCTAATTCAATTTTTGTAATTTTGGATCCCAATTTTCTAAATATGTATTTTTGCACACAAAGTATTTTAGAAGGATATCAATACAGTTATAATGGTAGTCATTTCCAGGTAGAGAAATCATGGATGATTATATATTTTTATATTTAAGCACTATTTTTATGAAATGGGCATTGTTAATTATACAATCATAAAAAATGCAATGATCCTGCTCTTAAAAGCCACTTCCAGCTTAAAAGCAAAGAAACACATGCCACTTAAAATGATGTCAATCTGGACAATACAGACAAGGCATGCAAAGAAATCTGTGATCGAAAGAAGATTTAAGACAGAGAGGAAAGAAACTGGAGGATTCTAAAACAATAACAAATTGTTTTTTAAAAATCTCACAAATTGAGATTAATTTGCTGCCAATTTTACTTAGTTCACCATCTGTCTTATTAACTTGGATTTCCTGAGAAAATCTAATAATTGGGAGAAGACTGTTGCACATGACTATATCTGTTCTAAGGTTGAAAAAAGAATAATTGATATTCAATTATGATCTAATTAAGTTTTAAATAACATTTTCAAAGCATCAGTAGTTTGTCATCAATTAGATAACGTCATTTATATCAGCATTCAAGTAAAATCATCAGTATGCTATAGCAAAATAATAGGGATAATAATATGTGAATAAGAGGAGACCTAAGATTGTTGACATTTTCCATTTCATACATCTTTTTGGCTTTTCTGTGACTTCACATTTCAAGTGGAACAAATATTCAATCAAGTTAAAATCTTCTTTATATTTTTGTATGTGCTTGGACAATATGCCTTAGTCAAAGCTCTTGCAAGGTAACAATCAAAGTTTATGTAATTTCTTGAAATACTCTTTATTTAGATGGCTTTTCTCCAAACCAACTGTAACTTTGGAGTAGATAACTTTCCAAGTCTTTTCTCAGGCTCTTCCTATTACAGAAACAACAATGCCTATGAAATTTCTGTATGGTTTAGAAATCTTTTCTGCCCAGTCATTCAGACAGATTTTTAACTTGCCTTTCTACTCCTCCCAAGCCTACGAGTGAGAATAAATAATACTAATGGAGTGTCAAGGCAAAAACAAACACTCAGACAAAAACCCAAGGCAGCTGGCTGTCATGAATTCTAGTAATTTAAGTCTATTTGCAAAAGCTGATTGTTTTTCCCCTTTGCAGAGACTCCAAAAAAAAGCAATGTGAGTTCACAAAAAAAATCTAGGAGATTTTTTTTCCTCTTTGCAGAGAGACTCCAAAAAGAAAGGCAATGTGAGTTCACGAAAATGTAACTATTTAGCACTAACGTGCTTCTATCATAATGTATGACCTGTTGCAGTGTAAAAGAATTTCCCACAAATGTAGGACAAGTATAATTTTTTTTTTTTAATTTGTGACCCATTTACATGTTCTGGTGATCTCAGCTTTTGCCTACAGCAAAAGCCATCTCACTCTCCTTTCTGGAACTTTTTCTAAGGAAGAGGGTTTTGATCATGTGTTTTTGTGCCCCTCATTATTGATTATATTATTATACACATGAAGATAGAATGGCTTATTTAGAGCAGCTAACATAGGGGACTATACTGTTCAGGTTTAGTTGGACTGTCCCATCTGCTTGGTTAACTTCCAGTGCTATTTTTAGCTTTTCTCATTCTTGTCATCTCTTCATTAACTTCTCTGTAATTCCTCATTTCATTTAAATTCACTGACTATATATCTTCTAGTTCTACATAATAAGTTTAATGCATATCCTTCATTATCTGAATCTAATACATTATTGTAAACATGTGAAACATTGATTTTTTTTTTTTTTTTTTTGAGACGGATCTCTGCTCTTGTTGCCCAAGAGCAAAAGTGCAATGGCATGAGCTTGGCCTACTGCAGCTTCTGCATCCCAGGTCCAGGCCATTCTCCTGCCTTACTTAGCCTCCTCAGTAGCTGGGATTACAGGCATGCACCACCATGCAAACCTAATTATGTGTTTTTTTAGTAGAGATGGGATTTCTCCATGTTGCCTCACACAATGGCTCACGCCTGTAATCCCAGCACTGTGGGAGGCCAAGGCTGGTGGATGATCTCAGGTCAAGAGTTCAAAACCAGCTTGATTTTTTTTTTAAACAGTAGAGGCCTGTATACTGTTATTTATAGTAGGGAAAATAAGAATGCATTCTCAAGCTATGAAAGCACCCAACCAAATTTTCCCCAGTAATAATATGTACTAAAACAAGTATATAAAAGTCAACAAAGACTTTTGCATAATATAAAGCACAAAAGCATCAATTATTTAATCACTTAACACCTAATTATTTAGCACTTTATGTGCTTATTAGTACATATGCATGCAATGTACAATGATGCTGTCTTGTAAAGTATTAGATACAAATTACATTTTTCTTCTAAGCAGAAACCTGAAGAATAAATAATATGTTAAAGACACAAGGAATAGAATTAACTCTTAACAAAACATAAGGAGTCAAGGCATGTTTTGTTACTTTTGAAAATTAAAGCATTGAAGATATCCCACTTGAGATACAGTGGTGAAAAGACAGCTGGAAGATGTAGTCAGTGCTGCTGCTTGCTGAAGGGGAAGGATGAGCAGAAGGGAGCTGGTGAGGGGTGAGAAAGGAAGAAAGTAAATGCTTGAGGTCTGGCCATGTCCAGATTCACTGAAACAATGGACAGTTTCCTCCTGGTTCTTTCTACTCTGGAAATGGATGACTGTCCATTATCAACTATCTACTGATACCAAGACAAAAACAATGGGTGGATTAAAATTCACATTCTGTGTCTCCTTCCATTCACTTTCCTGGTGTCAGTGTAACAGGTGGATGGAGAGCAGGTGATACATTCATGTCATAGTCACATCCAGTTACCACGTTATCTACATGATCTAAACTTTAAAGATTTCATGCACTATGTATGCTTTCTTCTAATTCACAAGAAATATGTTTAGCAATTCTTTTCTGTAACTGTATTTCATAAAAATTCTTCAACATTTTCACTATCCAGTGTGGTAAAGCAGGCCTCCACACCACATTATCTGTTGTCTTGTAGTTCTTTTCAAAAAAATTTTGGAAGTTTAGTGACAAACTATAGAACCATTTCTTTTTTCATACTGTATTTATTGTTAGGCACGAGATTCATTTCGTAGCCCAGGTGACCAATTTGAGTACCTGTTTGCTGTTGACAAAAAGAGTCAAATTCTGTAAAATGTTTTAGGAGATTTATTCTGAGCCAAATATGACTACCATGGCCCTTGACATAGCCCTCAGGAGGTCCTGAGAACATGTGCCCAAGGTCATTGGGGTACAGCCTGGTTTTATCTATTTTTAGGGAGGCATGATACATCAATCAAATACATTTAAGAAATACATTGGTTTGGTACAGAAAGGTGGGACAACTCAAAGCAGGGAATTCCAGGTAAAAGGTACATTTAAACACTTTCTGGTTGACAGTTGATTAAGTTAACCTGAAGACCTGGATCAATGAAAAGGAATAATCAGGTTAAGATAAAGGATTGTAGAGATCAAGTTTTATCGTGCACAGAAATCTCTTAGACAGCAGACTTCAGAGAGAGAGCAGGTTGTAAATTGTTTCCTATCAGACTTAGAGGTGTGAATGGCTCTTTGTTTATCATCTCCTGGATCTGGAAATAAGGGAAGGAAAACAAAGGGGGAAGGAGATTCTCTATAGAAAGTAGATTTTTCCCACAAGAGGCTTTGCAGGGCAATTTCAAGGTGTGGCAAGGTAACATATTTTGGGGAAACTGTATTTTGATTTTTCCTTTGTTATGCCTGAGTAAGACTGAAAAGTAAGTCAACATATACCAGGTTAAATAAAGCCCATCTGATGAGAATTTATGGTTTGTAGGGCATGACTCCCCAGGAAGAAGGGGATTCTCTATAGAATGTGGATTTTTCCCACAAGAGACTTGGCAGGGCAATTTCAAGGTAGGCAAGGAAATATATTTTGGGAAAAATATGTTTGATTTTTTTCTTTTGTTATGCCAGAGTCAGATTAGAAAGTAAATCATGATATACAGGGTGAAATAAAACCCATCTGACGAGAATTTATGTTTGTAGGGCATGATTCCCCAGGCCCCATATAAAAGAATTTGGGCAAGACAAGAAATCAGAGCTTAGTCCTCATTGCTACCAGGACCATTTAATTAATCCTTCATCAAAGCCAAGTCATCTCCATAAGCACCCCCTTCAGAAACTGCATCACCAACAGGAGGTATATTGTTCCAGACCAAAATGAGGGTCAGGCTGCTTATTCTTGCTGTCCAATAACAAGATGCAGATGAACTGCGGGAAAAAAAAAGTTTATTTCTCCTACCAGGGACAAGAAAAATACTCGGAAAATATCACTGGACCAACTCAAAATTACAGAGTTTTCCAGAGCTGGTATATCTTCTAAGCTATATGTCTACATGTAAGTTTGTATTCATCTAAAGACATAAGTGATTAACTTCTAGTCTATAACTAAGGTCTGAGTCCTGAGACCTTGCTCTGGAGCCTTAGTAAATTTACTTTATCCAGATGGGTCCAGGTGTCAGGGATGATTACCCTTATTTAGCTCATGCTAGATCAAGGAGATTTGGGGAGTTGATTTAGACCCCAATAAACTTGTTTAGGGCCGGGCATAGTGGCTCACGCCTGTAATCTCAGCACTTTTGGAGGCTGAGGCAGGCGGATCATGAGGTCAAGAGATTGAGACCATCCTGGCCAACATGGTGAAACTCTGCCTCTACTAAAAGTACAAAAATTAGCTGAGCATTGTGGCACATGACTATAATCACTGCTACTCAAGAGGCTGAGGCAAGAGAATCAAATCACTTGAACTTGGGAGGCGGAGGTTGCAGTGAGCCGAGATCCTGCCGCTGCACTCCTGCCTGTGCAACAGAGTGAAATGCTGCCTCAAAACAAACAAACAAAAAACTTGTTTGTGGAGGTGGAGGTATGAGGAATTCCTTCAGATAGTCCAATAAAATTTGTTTAATCCTAAATGAATCCTATTAAAAATTCCGTCATTATCTTATCATGCTTCACGGCCCACGGCAAAACTCTTGGTGGGCTTTGGTTACTTACATTCCACCCTTTGTGTAAGAGCACTGGCTTTATCAGCTTTTAATATATAAACTAACAACTCAGTCAATGCTGAAACAGTTGTCATGGACACCTGTCTGTTCAGCTGTTAGTGAGACCTGGTCTGCAACAATATGTGTTCACAGTTGCCAATACTTCTTGACTGTAATCGTAACAGTAGTGCTGGAAGACATAAGGATCTCTTGGATATTATCTTATAATCACCAATCCTAGAAGGAAGTCCTGCGATGTTCTAGAATTCCCTGGAGATATCAAAGGAACTATGTTTGCAAAATTTTTTTTCTTCAGTTTTTCTTGGCGTTTTGATGAATTATTATAGAAAACTTAGCTCATGAGCTTTGACGCTCTCGATTCATTTAGGCAGGACACTTTAGATTTGCTACAGTACTGACGTGGAGGCCTGTTCTCCCTGGACTGCTCCTAGGCAGTGACCAAGTGCAGTTGTGATGGTAAATCCAGGACATTTCTTTATAACAGAATTCTCTTGATGAATGATATTTGCTGGAGAGCCCCTCACTGGCCTGGTGGAGACATTCTCAGAGCTATGCCAAAGTTGAAGTCTTGCTACTCAGTCCTTGTCCTTCTTGTCCCCTCTTGCAGATGTTAGACTAGCATCACAGCCTGAAGGTGCTCCTTGCCTACTCCTGCTCCTCTTTATCTTTTATGGGTGTTTCTTTCAGCTCCTTGCATGTGCTTCTCAGAGGCCCTAAATGAACATACCACATAACACTTTTACAAAATTCCATTAGGCCCTGGGATTTTAGGGCTGTGCATCAGTGAAGGTTTGGTTGAACATCACCTTTAAAAGTTTTGCCTATTGAATTCAATTAGTGTCCCCTTTAAAAGGGATATGTCCAAATCCTAACGCCTGGATAGTGGTAAAGTGACTTTATATTTGGGAAAATAGTCTTTATAAATGAAATCAAATTAAATATATCGAGATGCGATTATCCTGCATTTCTCATGGGCTCTAAGCCCAGTGATCAGTGTTTTTATAAAAGACAGACAGAGAAGATAAGGGCAGAGAGTGGAGGGACGGGTTTGCAAGCCAAAGGTTGCCAGGGATTTTTAGCAGCCCCCAGAAACTAGAGAAACAGCATGGAACAAATTCTTCACCAGAACCTTCAGAGAAAAACAACCTGCTGACACGTTGATTTCAGACCTCCAGCCTCCAGAATTATGAAAAAGTAAATTTCTTCAGTTTTAAGTCACTAGGTTTGTGGTAACTTTTTATAGCAGCCCTAGGAAACAAATAAATAGTGTTAGCTTCTCTTTGGCAGATTTTATGCTTTATGTTCTTGGCAGTTTTTTTTTTCATTACTAAATGAATTTGTGAGATGGTGTTTGTTAAAAATAATCTCAGTATCAACATGACTGAGAACGTTCTCTTGTAATATAAGCACATTGGTCAAAGGAATTCTGCAATTCACTTTGAAGACTGCTGCAGCCTCACTCATTGGAACTGCTCATCCTTGATGTTCCGATTGTGCAGTGTTGCATGGACCATAAATCTCTAAAACCATCTCATACTGGGTTTGCAACTAAACTTCTTTACAAAATCATCATGTCCCTCCCTTCCTTCCTTCCTTCCTTCCTTCCTTCCTTCCTTCCTTCCTTCCTTCCTTCCTTCCTTCCTTCCTTCCTTTTCTCCTTCCCTCCTTTCTTTTTTCTTTCCCTCCCTCCCTTCCTCTCTCCCTCCCTCCCTCCCTACCTCCATCCCTTCCTTCCTTCCTTCCTTTCTTCCTTCCTTTAAAAAATGTTTAAACAATATAGGAATAGCTTTGGTTTTACCAGGTTAATGTCTGGAACACAGCCAAGATACATCATAAATCATCTCACTTAAAATACCCTACACATTTAGCTAGCATTTGGGCAGCTATTTTTTAACTCGATAGCAAATTGTGACAAAGTTTATTGTAACAAATATTCCAATGTAAGAACATAGATTGTGAAAGGTGCCATTTTGTACAAATCAAGATTATAGATTTCCCTTCTAATTACTATTCCACAGGGACTTTTTAGAACTGGAAGACAATATATGTACCTGCAGTGTTTTGCCTTAAGTCAGTTCTCCTCCCCTACATTTTTGACAAACATAAAGATTGATTGTCACATTATAGGCAACATTCACAGCTTAATATAGTCAATATAAGCTTTCAAAGAGCTTGATTAAATAATTAGTGTTTAGAGTAATAACTATAATTCTGAAGATATTCCTGAAATATAACACCAGAGCCAATATCACTAGAGGATCTGATATCATTGGGAAATTTAACATGCCAGAAAATGGACTTCTTTCTGAACTAAAATTTTTTTTTTCTCCTTTTTTGTATTTTTCAGTTTAACTGGTGGTGCGATTAGAAATTGCCAAGTTCCTCAATGTAAACTCACAGTTTAAAAGTGTGGTAGGGATTTAGAGGAGTGAAAATTAGAGACAGGAATACTAGGAAGGGAATGGTTAGGAAGTGTGGGGCTGCAGGTACTGGTGAGTGTCTGGAGGTATTCATTGTCATAGAATCAGAGAATGTTGTAGCTGGAAGAGTGCTTACGTATTGTTTCTTTGAAGTATTAGAAAGAGAAAATGAAGGTCTACCCTGTGAGAAGGCTATTCTATAGATCTTCAACGAGCAGAGATCTGGAAGCAAATCCTTTAAGAACTTTTAATTATGTGTGCAGTTAGTTATAGCCTGCTTCTCACGTGAAAGCTTCGCGCCTCCTGCAATACCATAAAGATGAGTTGATGCATAAAGCCAAGAGGTAAATATGACACTTTCCTGAGTTCTGGTCTCAATGTAGGATTCGGGAACAATATTTTCTCGTTTTAAATTCTTTAAAATATGTATGTGAACAAATAATATTCCTTAAACTGTCTATGCTCACAGGATAAATAGACTTTGGTTTCTCCATATTGCCTAATACTGTGTTTGTTGGTAAGTGTACAGAGAGCTGAATCTTTTTATATTCAGAAATGAATTGGAAACTTTAGTAATTTTGTATTGTCTTAAAACAGGATATTATTAGCATTGTGACTAGAGAATACGGAATTGTTGCCAGGATGTTTGGTTTCGCAGTAAGTGTTTTGAAACCCATATAAGAACTTAAAAAATAAAATAAAATGAAATTGTCATCTTCTGAACTAGCGTGGGTTTAAATATTTTTAATGTACACATTCAAAAATGTAACTCATACTTGCATTTCTTCAAACGTTTTGATTTAAACACATAAAATGACTGCATTTAATTCTATTGCTCACAAAAGTGAATTTTCGATCACAAAATTATACCATTTCTATTTTAAACATAACTTTAAGACGTATTATATTGTAGTCAAGTTGTGGGTTTAAGAGAGGAAGTTAAAAACATTTAGTGAACATGTAAAAGAAAATTAAGAAAATTGTGAATAATCTGAAATTGAGGGTATAGAAAAATGAAATCCCCAGAGCTTAGCGTAAGTCTGATGGCATAGATGATAAGGGCTGATTGCTAATGGATATATACTGTGCATCAGATGCTAATCCCAGCCTAAGGACAAAGAAAATATTAGTATTATATTCACTTACCAATAGCAATGATGCCACCACAAATTGTGAAAGGGGGTTAAACAGCACTTGTCAATCTGCCTTCCTACTTAGGTGAATTGTCCATGCCTCTATCCTAAGCCAGATTTGGTGCTGTGAAAAAGATTGCATTCTCTTTTACCCACTAAAGGACAATAATCTAGTGGGTTTAAATTTATTTTTTAATTTTCAGTTTTGCACTCCTCACTGGATAATTTCTATTAGCATGCTATGCTATTTTCTCTTCTCTTAAAAAAATTATCTTGCCTTCACTTCTCGCAGTCTAGCTGCTGCCCCAATTTTTTCCTTCTATGGCAACAAATGTTTTTGAATGAGTTGCCTGTATTTGCTGCTATCCATTCCTCTCATCATATTTTCTCTTAAACTCACTCTGGGTTTTTTTCCAAACTACTGAATTGAAACACTCCTTGAAAGGGACATAAATGATTTCCTTCTTGCTAAACTTAAAAATCCTGCTAAATCTGCTTCTCATTTAACTTGATATTATATGACAATTTGCTTTTAGAACACATTACTTTCCTAGTATTCTTGCTATTTCACTAGTCATTCATTCTTAGGTTCCTAGCAGATTGCTTCTCTTTTCCTGGTATTTGAACTTCAGAGTGCTCCAAAACCCATTCCTTGCTGTCTTATCTATACAGTCACTCTCCATGTAATGTCATCCAGTTAAATATCATTTATATAGAAATGACACTCAAATTTAGTTCTTCAGCCCAGGCTTCTTTGCTGGATTCCACACATAAATAATTGCTTTTCTAATCGCTATGCTTGGATATCTAATAGATTTGTCAAATATAAAATAACTCACACTACAACTTAGGACTTCCCACTCCAAACATGCTTCATCTGCAGTTACCCTCATTTACTTTTTGGGAAGTTTATCTCTCCAACTGCTCAAACATACAACTTTGGGACTCTTGACATATTACTTTCACAACCTGTATCCAATCAGTTAGGAAATTTTTTTAATTCTCCTTTCAAAATAATTCATCTTTCCTGCTCCACCACTAACACTTTCATGCCATTATATCTTTATACTGCATTCACATAAGAATGTCTTCATTATTTATTATGTTTGTATTCTACATTCTCACATTAGAAAATGAACCACAGGAGTAGGCATATTTCTTGTTGTGTTCAATGATATATTCCAATAGTTAGAACAGTACTTTCTCAATAGGTGGCTTGAGAATATTTGAAAGAATGGTGAAGTCATAGCTGCAGGATTTTATTTCTGTTCTTTATCTCTGGATTTGTCTTGAAAGACCTATTTATTCTTTCTAAAATACAAAAACTCCCATATAGATTGATTCATTAATTATTGCTTATCAGAGTTGAATGTTAGCAGTCTTTCCCAACTCCACATTAATGATGTCATGTGGGAGGCTTGAAATTGTTATGGTGGAAATATTTACAACACAGCAATTGGTAAACACTACAGTCGGCCCCTTCACATACTGAATAGTTGTTAAACATTTACCAGCACACTTATGGTGCACACCAGTCAATTCTGTCCCTAATAATGTTTCTTAATTATCAATTATATTTTCAATAGATTTTTTTAGTTATAGTATAGAGGAATGTCTCAAAGGTTAGTATACTCTTTTTCTTAATGTAGTTTCTACAAAATAAAATATGTCCAAAGGATTATAAATCATTCTCTTAAAAAGACACATGCTCACGTATGTTTATTGTGGCACTGTTCACAAAAGCAAAGACTTAGAACAAACCCAAATGCCCATCAGTAATAGACTGGATAAAGAAAATATGGCACATATACACCATGGAATACTATGCAGCCATAAAAAAGATGAGTTCATGTCCTTTGCAGGGACATGGATGAAACTGTGAGCCATCATTCTCAGTAACCTGACACAAGAACAGAAAACCAAACACCACATGTTCTCACTCATAAGTGGGTGTTGAACAATGAGAACACAAGGACACAGGGAGGGGAATATCACACACTGGGACCTGGGGGATGGGGGCTAGGAAGAATAGCAGGGGATGGGGGCATTGTGGAGGGTTAGCTTTAGGAGAAATACCTAATGTAGATGATGGGGCAATGGATGCAGCAAACTACGACCATGGCACATATATAGCTATGTAACACACCTGTACAATCTGCACATATATTCCAGAACTTAAAGTATAATAAAATAAATAAATAAATATGTATAAAGTTGGAAATTATCTCATAGGTTCCTAGTGTCTGGATAGGGTTGCTGACTAAATTAGCAGTTATTTGTGTCTCAAAAAAAGTCACCTTGGCAAATATTTTGTGCAAGGCATCAGATGAAATTCATACATCAAAACATTAAATGTAGATAGATAAAGGAGTAAAAAATACTAGCAAATACAAGAAAGAGTTAATAAAACTGATATTTAAGAGGATTAACAATGATAACATGAAAAGGAGAAAGGAAATTTTCTTCATATTCTCAAATCTGTAGTCATTTTGGAATTAAATAGTTTTTGTTCTTAGTAAGTAGAAATACTACTGCTATATGAATAAGAGTTTGCTCAAAGATACTATGCCCATTATCTTTTTAAGCTAACAGTGATCCCAAGAGCTTAGCAGGAAAATGTAGAGAGTGACTTGTGCTCAGAGCAACTTAAAGGATTTGCCTGGAATCATGTGGGGAGCCTAGAGCATGGTTTGCTTTTTTTGTGCAGCTTTTCTGAGTGTAGTAGTATCATTAGAATATTCTTTTTAGGATTTAAAAAAAATCCAGGTGTATAGATTTCAAATAGCATATAAACTGCTACAATGTGTCTCTCATTATTTTTAACATTTGTTGCATATTTCTTTTTCAATCTCTTTGTGCTTTTATTAAAATTTTCAGACAAGTAGATATAAACTTCTGTTTCTTAGTGACTAGTTCTCTAAATCTCTTATTCTATAGTCTATATATTTCCTTTCTGCTGCCGGCTGTAAGTTGAACTTCTTTTATATCATCTGGGGAATTTCATTTAATGACAATATTATTTTCTGGATCTCTCTGCCGGTATTTTTATTATTGTGACCTGAAGTGAGAGTAAATAAATCTTTAAATAAAATGTTCTCATGAGGTTTTTTTTTTTCTTTCCTTACAAGAAGTTCCCCACATAGCAATCAGACAAAATATATAATCATACATAGGAAAACTTAGCAGGATAAAAATTGTTGATTAACTCTCTCTTTCTTTATGCATGTACTTAAGGATCAGAGCAGTGATTAATTCCATCCCTGCGGCATGTAAGACTCACTTGAGAGGCTTTTTCAAAGGTCCTCATAACTAGCCAGTCATGGAGATGTAGAACAATTAAACCTGTATCACTGTGTTTTGAGCACAGACATCAGTTATATTAAAAACCCCCTGAATGATCCTTGTATGGATGCAGGTTTAAGTATTACTGGGTTAGATGAAGATAAAGTGCTATTTCACTGTTTTTAAATACTATATAGCTAAGGGAAACTTTATGAAATGTAACATTGGACTGAATGCTACTCTGTTGTCTATGCATCAGTTATACAATTTAATTATACAATTATATAATTTATAACTTTAATTAAATTTAACTGTGATATAATTGATAAAGTATTTATCACTTCTTTAAACAGTCTTCTCTTTAAACAGGTGGAATTGCAAAACCCTCTCTACTATAGGGTTAATGTAGTTCCTGAAAAAATGCTTTTGCTGAGCACAGGAAAGGTCTTCTGGGCCAAGAGTATCTTTAGTGATAAGAGGAAAAAGCTATATGGGGGGAAGCTTAAATTTTAAAGGAAACTTTTGAAAGCACTGAATTGAGAGACATAAAAGATGACTTTTCCATGGTCCCAGTGAGCCTCTCTGACTATTAACTATCATTTTTACCTGGAAAACCAGTATCTTCACTCAAAGTGGGAAACATGGCACTGTCTATTTTGGTAAACAAAACACCAGATAATGAACCTATAGTCAGTCCACTAAAAACACATTACTTATAAAAATGACAAATGCATTTTATAAGTTGAGTCTTGACTTTAACAGTAGAATATATGATAGTCTTTTCACAGCAGCTATGACTACTATTTAGGTGACACAACTATTAGCCTTGGCTTTTAAAGCATATTTACTGTGCAGGAGTTTGAATCATGACTGTATACTCTTTTGGTTCTGGGATTTCAGCTGTGGTAACGTGGTTCCTAAGCCAAATTATAAACTTGTATTTGTTCTTTTTCTAAATACAAGTTTCCAAATTGATGAGAATGGGTTTGGATCATATACAATAGCTTGAATCACTGCATCAGACTCTTTTAGCTGTGTGATCCTAAGTGGGTAATGATTTTCTTAACTTTGATTTCTTCATGTGTTAAGTGGAGGGAATATTTGGTAATGTTATTGTTTTAAATGAGATAATAGAACACTTTGCAAACTCTAAAATGCTCTGTGCATTTAAGCTATAATTAATAGTGTTACTGGTGCTCAATGCACAAATCAGATGGAGATTCGAGAGTTATTATGGGGTGCCCCATGGAGGATGAGTTATGACCTACTGTGTTTGAGGAGATCCTGAGAGATTTTGTGGATTAGGTGACAGATAAAGCATGCCATACATTATGTTTGAACTTCACTTGACATTGAAGGGATTCCTGGGTGCGCGCACACACACACACACACACACACACACACACAATCAGCAAGAGCTCTAAAGTCATAGAATGGCTTCAGAATTGGATAACTAGATACTGAATAGTAAATATGGTAGGTATACAAAAATAACTATTGGAAGATAGGTTTGGGTCTTATTTTGACACACCTATGGTGCCAAGAGGAGGAGTCTGTGTTTCAATCTGAAGACAACAGAAAACTGTTAAGGGTGATGATTTGTTTAAAGTCACGTTTAGGGTGGAACAAAGGAACAAGGATTTATTGGGCACCAGACACTTTGCTAGACACAGTACTGTCAGATCCCTATCGCTATTCTAATTTTAAATATTAGAAAACTGAACCATAGCGAGGTTAAAAATATGTCTGGGGACATTCAGCCAAGAATTCTGGAGCCAAGATTCAAATCTAAATCTAGTTGGCTTTAAATCTGTCCATTACTTTGTGGAGCCTTTGAGATTAATCTGACAAGTATGTATTCAGTTTTTTGGAAGAAAGAGGGAAAGAGACAGGAAAATCACAAAGGAAGCTCACTCAGGATATAACAGATGCCTAAAGAGATGTGAGAGGAACTAAACGTGTCTCATTTTTCAAGTAGTACTTTTCAGGAGTTTTCTAAACATTACCAAATGCAATTAGTCATTTATTTTCACTTCAGACTGAAGTAAAGGAGATTTAATTTTTCTTGAAAATCATATAGAAACTCTGAATGTTGTAAAAGTAAATAAAAATTTAATGTTGATTCCTAAAATGTAGCCCATTTAACTTTCCTGGCATTGTTTATTACATGACTCAGCTGAAATGAGAAGATAGGGTATGTGCACTTTTGGGGACCCTGGAATTACTGCAGTACCACAGCAGGTGATAGAAAGGTATAGGAGAAAGTCAACTCATTTCCTGGTAAACATTTTCTTTGTTCTTTCCTCGCTCATGACAAGAATGTTTGCTTAATAAAACACCCCCCGCCTTTCATGATCAGTACCATTTTTAGCTCTAAGGTGATTCTGATAGTGATGAAAAAGACAGCCCATTTTCTCACTCTTGTTATTGATACAGTATTAAATTACTTGCTGGGAAAATGGGTATGTTAGTCAAAGGGTGGTAATTTGTATTGACTGTTGTTTTCCAAGTATCCTGTCCTGCTGGTCAAGCCAAGTACAGGTACCTCTGAAATTAGCCCCATGTTTCAGAATTGCCCAAGTCATACTCTTCCTTTGCTTTCCAGTGGACCCAATCTTTTGTACTGTGCATCTGTGCAGCTCCCTTATCCCAAGAACTGAACCTGGTCTTTTCAACCTGGCTGCTCAGCACTGGGCTGCCTAGCACTTCACTGGCCAATCTTCCAGGTTCTTACTCCCATTACAGACATGTATTTACTGAACTGATCTCCCAGCTCACAGCTGCCTGCCTGGCTGGCTGCTTGCCTGGATTTTTCAGCATTGCTCAGCCCAGTATCTGTCACTGCTCTTTCTTGAAGCTCTATTATTAGCTGAATTATGACTGAGGCCATGTCTTACTATCTGTTCATCCAGGTATAACTTCCTCTGTTTATTTTGTCTTAGAAGGCAGGTCAGGCCCAGTTATAGATCCTTTCCCCTTTCCACTGCCCCAGTGTAGTTTTGGGCAGAATGTAACTCAGAGTTGGCACGATAAAAAAAGATAGGAATGCTTATGGTGATAGGTGATAGGAAGAAATGTGGACAAGCAGGTAAGTTACAAATAAGATAAATGTGTGCTCTCCCATGAAAGAAGGTAAAACATAGCAGTAGGATTTTCAAAGCCCAGTGCAATTTGGGTGCCCAAGAAGACATGTAGATAATGCATGTAAAAAAATGCTATTGAAAGGTTATGAATATCCTGAACTCTCTGGCATTCCATGTGCAAATCCTAATCTTTAGAAGATTGACCAGTCAAGTCAGGGCCTCAGCTTTAGAGAAACTGGGCCCAAGAAAGGTATTGAGACAGAAATATAATATAAGAAAAGGATAATGCTGCAGTTTTTAGACTAGATTGTGTAGTGGCGATCAGGCCATAGTTTCAGATATTAAGATATTAGAAGTGAAATTTGAGAATTGGAGAGGCAGTGAGTTGAATTGATAGTGATTCATCTGAATATCAACCAGAGCACCTTAAATTGTCTCAGACCAAGTCATTATTGAGCTCCAGTTCATGGAAAAGGCAGTCATATATCTAGGAGTTTTTGGCTATTAATTTAGCTCATGAGTTCCCTACTAAGAATATTCAGTATAAACTATGACCAGTAAACTAGTAAAATATGATAGGAATAATTTCATGAGCTTTCCCTTTCTCTGTGTCCATTTATCAATAATTACTGGATTTTTACTCTCATAAAAACCTGAAATGAAAAAGCCATCTAGGCAGTGTCTCTAAAGTTGTGTGAGAAGCCTATGTGGAAGAAACCAATAAAGGAAATTGGTTTCCACAATTGAAGGAAAAATAAAATCTTTTATGAACAAGCAAGTACTCAGAGATTTTATTACCACCAGGCCTGCTTTACAAGAACTTCTGAAAGAAGCATTATACATAGAAAGGAACAACCAGTATGAGCCTTTCTAAAAATATACCAAAAAGTAAAGAGCATCAACATAAAGAAGAATTTACATCAACGAATGGATAAAATAGCCAGTTAACATCAAATGGCATAACCCTAAATTTAAATCGACTAAATCCCCCAATCAAAAGATACAGCCAAAACCTAATGGTATATCCAAAGATACACAAAGACTCAAAGCAAAGGGTTGGAGAAAAATTTACCAACCAAATGAAGAGCAAAAATAAATAAATAAACAAAAAGCAGGAGTTGCAATTCTCACATTTGATAAAATAGATTTCAAAGCAACAAAGATACAGTGGTAAAAGGATCAATGCAACAATAAAAGATCTTAATACCCAGATACATAAAACCCATAACAAGATTTAGACTCAACGAGAAAGAAAATTAATAAGGATATCCAGGACTTCAACTCAGATCCGGAACAAGTAAACTCAATAAATATTTATAGAGTTCTCCATTTTAAATACATAAAATATTGATCGGCCATTATTAATACCCATTTTTAGAATGAAGCAATATTCCTGTTCTCTCTCCCTCTTTTTCTTCCTCTTTCTTCCTCTCCTTCTCTCCTTTTTTTTACTTTTCAACATCCTAGTTCCTCACCTCTACTCAATACAATCCTCTGAACACCTGATTCCTTGTGATTCTCCCGTCCCACTGAAACCTCCAATCCATAAAAAAAAGAAAAAAATAATAATATACTCATCATTGGTGGTTTCTTATCTTCAGCTGCTAATACAGGATCTCAATCCCCTCAAAATTAGGTTACTCCACACATTTCTATAAGTTCCCAGTGTAGGAGTGAAGAAAGACACCCATGCATCTCAGATCAATTTCTCCTTTTTTTAAGACTGTAAACTTCCCCTTTTCATTCCTAAGATAGTAAATGGAAGCTCTTTTCATATGTGATTCCTGAGAGACCCTTTTCATATGTTAAGCTATAAACCTAAGATTCTTCCACGTGTAACATCTAAAGTATAAGCCTATATAAAGACGGAACCTTCCTTTGCTAGGGGAGCTTGGCTATTAGGCAACTATGATGCCACCTTGCTCCTGGCCAAATAAACTCCTTCCTCCTGTATTTGGTGTCCGAGAGATCCGTTCCCCATGGCCGCTCCTGCTACAGGAGCAGAAGGAAAGCTTCCTCTCTGCTCACTGCAGTTTTGCTGAAAATGAATTGACAAAAGACAGATTAACAGGAGAAAAAGGCATACAAACTTATTTAATGTGCATGAGGGAAAAATGACAGCAGTGTAAAAAAAAAAGAAAGAAAAAAAAAAGAAAGAAACCAAAATGGTTTTTCTCTGCCTTCCATTGTATCATTGGCCTAAGATAAGGTTGAATTATACATAGTCTATTGAGATATGATATTCCAGAATGTATATGCATCTGTTTATGTGTGTATATGGGTTGCACCTACAATTGTATCATTGTGCATTGTGCATCGTTGCATTGTAGATACAACTGATATACACACATACACAGATATATGAAACAATTGCATTTACAGTTGCATCTACAATTGTATCATATATCTGTGTATGTGTGTATATGGGTTGCATCTACAATTGTATCACTGGTCTAAGATATGGTTGAAATATACATAGTCTATTGAGATGATATTCCAGAATGTATATGCATCTGTATATATATGTATATGGGTTGCACCTACAATTATGAGTAAAAAGAACTAAAAGCAGTTCTGCTAACTTCGAATAGTGCCTTATTATCCACAAAGAAGGATTTGAGAATAAGGGATCATCAGCTTCATGTCTCTTTTTAATACACAATTTGGTCTCTGCCCTGTAAGTTTCAAATAAAGTTCATATTGAAGCAATTACTGTAATTTGTTGCCATTGAGGAATAGCTGTGATTAATTTAATCTTAATGTTTATTGCAATTCTATTGTTTCAGCTTTGTGATAAAGTTGAAAGGTGTGCAAAAATGAAAACACATTTTCTTCCCAAGAACAACCTTCAATCTCATAAGGGATATGACATAAAAAAATTAACTCTGATCACAATATGGAAGATGCCAGCAAATTATATACCAAAAAACAAATACAGAGGAAGCTGTATAGGCATCAAGCAAATGCATGTGCACACATACACACACACACACACACACACACACACCCCGGAGGATGTCCACAACAAAAAGACAAAAAGTCCAGTTAAAAAATGGTCAAAGAACTTGAATAAACATTTCACCAAAGAATATACAAGTTGGCCAATATGCATATAAAAAGATGCTCAACATTGTAGGTCATTAGCAAATGACTAATCAGACATGAATCAAATTGTTTCACATCCACTAGGATGGCTATAATGAAGAAATGGCAAGAAAATAACTAGTGTTGGGAAGGATATGGAGAGACTGAATCCCTTCTACCTTACTGATGACTATGTAAAATGGTACAGCTGCTGTGCAAATCAATTTGGCAGTTTCCCAAAACATTAAATGTATAGTTACTGAATGACCTGGCAATTTTATTCCTAGGCATACAGCCAAGAGAATTAAAATATATGTTTATACAAAAACACTTGAATGTTTATAGCAGCATTCATAACAGCCAAAACCTGAAAACATGCTGAATGTACATCAGCTGATAAATAGATTTTTTACATGTAGTATATTCATTACAATGGAATATTATTCTGCTATAAAAAGGAGTGAAGTACTGATTCATGCTATAACATGGAAGAACCTTGAAAACACTAAGCTAAGTGAAAGAAGCCAGACTCAAAGGAAACCTATTATATGATTCCATTTACATGAAATGCCCAGAATAGGCAAATATTCAGACACAGAAGATAGATTCATGATAGCCAGAGGTTAGAAGGGAGAAAATACAGAGTGACTGTTTAATGGGTATAAGGTTTCGTTTCAGGGTGATGAAAGTACTATAAAATTAAATAGTGGTAATGATTATATAACTTCATGAATATGCTAAATATTACTGAATTGTACACTTGGAAATTGTTAATGTAGTTAGTTTTATGTAGCATGAATTTTATCTCACTTGTAAATAGTGTGTCACAGGCTGGGCGTGGTGGCTCACGCCTGTAATCCCAGCACTTTGGGAGGCCAAGGGAGCCAGATAACCTGAGGTGAGGAGTCCAAAACCAGTCTGGCCAGCATGGTGAAACCCTGTCTCTACTAAAATTATAAAAATTAGCCATTCATGGTGGTGGGTGCCTGTAATCCCTGCTGCTTGGGAGGCTGCGGGAGGAGAATCGACTGAACCCAGGAGGCAGAAGTTTCAGTGAGCTGAGACCGTGCCATTGCACTCCAGCCTGGGCAAAAAGAGCAGAACACCATCTAAAAAAAAAAAAAATACTGTTTCACGTACATACACAAGCCCACAGAAATTACAATATAAAGAAAGGAAATTGTACATTCCAAGTGAAAGTACAATTCATAAACTATAGGTATTATGTATTCAATGGGCATGTATGAGAGTCTCTAGTAGAATGTTTCAAAAGTTCATTTGTAAATTAGTTTTCTGGAACTGGGATATATGTTGTGGTAGTCAAAATATAACTGATTCTTAGGAAAAGTCAAAAAGACTTATATCCAAATAGTAGGAAACAATTGTCCATGCTCTGTTCCATAAAAGAAAACTGGAAAATCTGCTTATTTTCTACATTTTAATTTCAAAGTTTTTTATTATTATTTAAAGGATTAAATATTGAGACGATTTATCCATATTTGTTAGCTATTATTTCCTTCTAACTTTAAAATGCATTATAATTTTGAGATTTCTCAATCAAAAATTATATTTCAGTAAGGATAATGAGCGTTATTTTAGTAGACTGGGTGAATGTATGTCATCTTAATGTATTTAACTGTAATAATACTGATAATTCTTTTATGACATTATTTTACTAAAAATTTTTGTTACCAACTAATAATATAAAAGGTTTAAAAATAGTAGTACTTTTGAAGAAAGTAATTTATATTTCTGTTGATAATATGTCTAAGCTTTGTTACTTCATTGGATTAAAGTAAGCTTTAACTTATACATAACAAAACTGAAGTGTTACTCATAATGCATATAGAAAGTAAAATATGTAACATAACTAAATTAAAGCTTACTTACCAAGGCTTTAATTACTAAAGTAAGCTTTAATTTAGTTTTGTTATGTATATAGAGAAAATTCTCATTAAAAATATCTACAGCATAGTAAAATCTACAACTTCCCTCTGAATGGACTCACCATTGAGGCTTAGCTACAGATTTTATTTTTCTTATCCAGCACTATTGTTTTTATTTAATGCAGTGATCTTTTTGTTTCTTTGTAATTTCTTTTCCAATTAAATGGCGTCTCAAAAATGGCAAGAGACATTTTATGTTGGTTTTTAAATTTAGTTTTTGCTGATGCTTATTTGCATTTTAAGTGGCCTCTGTTTCTGAACTGGGCTACACACCACAGTATGTGCATATAAACAATTTGTGTGTTTTCTGTTTTTTATAGATTCTACAAAGAAATTAAAGGATGTTCTTGAAGAATTCCATGGTAATGGTGTGCTTGCAAAGTATAATCCTGAAGGGGTAAAACTTCTTTTTCTTTATATCAGTTTCATATATATGCTTAAAAAAGGGTACTTCTTAGTGAAAAATTCTTGGAAAAATGTATGTGTGTGTATGTATATGTACACATATACATTATATATGTATGATACAGATATATGTATATGTATGTGTATGTGTGTGTGTATATACATATGTTCACCATAAACCATTTACCATATACTATGACCTAAACAAAAAGAATTTTATAATGCAGTGGTATTCTAGAAGATACATTAAATGTTGTGCTACATTTTTCATTCAGATAACTCTTCTATATTGTATGCTTGAAAGAATATGCATCATTTAAGTATAGTGTTGAGTTCTTTTCCTAGAAGTCAGGAAGTAGTATTGGACAAAAGAGAGAAAGGGTATGCCTGGCTTTCAGTCTATGACCCACAAATTTCAGCCCTCAATGGATATTGGTGTAGTAGTAGGGAGTTACTCTTTTCAGGCAATTATTTCCATGACCAAACAAGGATTTTGTGTTGCTTATACCTGGTCTGTCACCTTAAGGAGACAACTTGTACAAAAAGGGAGGGATTTTTTTAATCTTATATTTTACGTTTTACCAGTAAGCTTAAGATTTCTTGAAATTATTTTCTTATTAAAACTTTGCATGTCTTATCAATTTCTTTTGAACACCATGCTTGAATGAATGCCTTTCCTTCCTAATTATTTGTTAAATTACCTTCTATTTAATATTAGTTGAGAGATGTTACACTTTAAATGTTCGATCATTATTACTGTTAGTTCATTTGTAGCTTCAGCAGGCACCATTTACATTGCTTTGGAGCAAAAAACGAATGTCTCTTTGCAAAAGACCCTTTTGTCTGGATGTATTGACCTGACAGATTTGTTTGCTTACTAAAATGTGACCTGTTTTTTGTTATTGTTTCGTTTCTATATGTTTGCAAGAATACACTTCTTACTTGTCTTTTAATATCGTACTTCCCAGGGATTTATAGAACTTAATTTTAGTTATTATAACCCTCAAGATATTCAAATTGTTTTGAAATTTTCTATCTGTATTTCTCATAGTTAGCTATTTTTCATGTCATATTTTCTTCTTCTCTCTACATTCTGGTATATTACTGTAACTTTTAAAACTCTTTAGCCTAGAACTTACTCTTAAAAAAATAAAATTAATATTTGGTGCCTATAAATGATGGAGAATATAAATACTATTTAAAACCATTCCCATTTTTCTCTATTAGAAAAAAATAGCTGTCTACCTACACTCCCTCATATTTTATTTTCTTAGATGTCATAGAGGAGGAGAAAAAGTTAGCAGCTGAACCTATAGAACTAAGAATCTCAATGTCTAAGAAAGAAGAGTTGAAAAAGCAAAGATGAATTATAACACTGAATTCCTGTGACACAAAAATTGTCATTAATATTTATATTCACAGCAATACCTGAAAACTTACATGCTTATCTAATCTATATACAGAGATAAAACCTGTTTTTTCTCCCTAATGATAGCTTCTGGCTACAAACTCAGTTAAGTGATTTTGTTTGCAAAGCAGGCTTTTTCCTTCAATTATTTCTTATTTATAGGACTCTCAAGACTTAGTCTTCCTGTTATGTATTTCATGAGAATTACCAGTCACCATATGCTGCATCTATTAAGGTAGTTATTAGATTCATTATTAGACACACATATCACCCTTTTCAACAATGTAATACATTTCATAATGTACAGATCTATTGTTGAAATGTGTCATTAAAATAATAAACAGTTGAAAAAAAATTAGATCTCATTATAACCCAAGAACAATTCTTAATTAAGAGCTAAACCACTCTGTGATCTTAATTAATTCTGATAAAATGTTTCCTTCAGAAGAAAATTTTAAGGTTTATATAATTATTTAAAAAACTAGTATATATCTTCTAAAAGCCAATCAAAAACTTATTGGGAATATTCAATGATGAGAAATAATTCTTTATGCCCTTAAGTTTCTCTTCAATAGATAATCTTTCCATTTATAAAAAATTGCTTTTACAATATGACAGAATTCCTAATGTCAACTCACATGTGAAGTTATCACTCTCCATTGACTGGTCAACTTGACCCCAAAGTTGTTTGCACTGATGACAAGTTAATGATGCTTAATTATACAAGAAAAATTAGACAAGTGAGTAATCCAGCCTAAATTTGAAATGAATAATTATTCCATTGTTCTCTAAAAGGAATATGGCTTGTATATAAAATGTAATTTCAAAGAGAATATCTGTTAAATTGCTTATCCTCCTATAATGTAAAGCTGTTTAAATGGTAGATGTACTATTTTGTTTATAATTCACTTGAATTACTGAATTTTTAAAGTGCTATAGATAAAAATTTAACCCAAAAAGATGTGACCTGTTGAAATCTATTTTAATAGAGAAAAAAATGTTATGTATAATGTATGAATGAATCATTTACTTTTCATACCTATCTGTTAAAGATCATTTGATAATTATTCCTTGAAGAAATGAATAAGATTAATATAAACAATAGCCTTAAAGACTCTGTAGGAATAAAAACCTTTAAAAGGCCTTGAGATTCCCAACCTAATAAAATTACAAAGTTGTTAAATAAACTATTTTAAGAAAAGTGAAATGATTTTTCCAAAATTCACCAGCTAGCTCATGACAGTAACCACAATGAAAACCTAATTGACTAGAATCCCAGATTAAGGCTAATGCTCTGTGCTCTCCACTTCATTGGCCAAATCATAGGGGAAAAGAATGTCCTTTTAGATAAGAAAGAGACAAGTTAGGGGAAGGCATGGGAAGACATTGCTTTTGTAATGAGTGTGGCACTTTCCAGTACACATACATATTAATGGCCCATGCTTAACAAGGTAAGAGAGTCTTATTAGGCTCCACCTACTCTTGTGTAAATAATATAATGTTAAGAATATTATTACAGCTAGTTTGTAGTAGAGATCCAGTCTCAATGAGAGAGTATTCACAGTAGAACATAGTCAGGCCATAGAAATAGTCTTCTGAAAGCAGCAGAATTTGGTAGTACAAGGAGGAGCCAGTTTAGCATTGCATGCATTTATTATCTTTTGGTCTTGGACTTCAAGGTCAATTCCAAATCGTTCAACTTACAGCTGGGAAATGGGAAGAAAGTGGCAGAAGTATTTATAAATATATTTTAATCTTTAAAAGTATAGAGAGACGCTAGGTATGTTATGCTAATAGAAGGAAAGCTTAGGAATTTGAGATACATATTCAAAATCTAATATACCTTTATATACATGGTCATATTTCTATTAATCCTCTAAAAGATTTTAATCATACTATAAGTGTTACATTATATTTAATATCAGAAGAGTTTGCTTATTATATACAAAGATGGATCTAGTCATTGATTCTCAAATGTTAGTGTATCTCAGAATCAACTGGGTATACTAAAACATGGATTGCTGCCTGCCTCCCCTTCTCCTCGCAGTTTTTGATTCAGTGTTTTTGGAATGGGGGCTCAAGAATTTGTATTTCTGTCAGTTTCCCAGCTTCTGTTGCTGCCAATGTTTCAAAACCACATTTTGAGGCTTATGGATCTAGGGTATGTTTGAAAATCAACCTGTAAATTTGAACTTTTAGCTAAATAATCAGAGATATGAGATAATGAGTATAAATTATCTTACATTAACACATGTATTCTTTCTTTCCTTGCATGCACAGAAACAAGACATTCTTAACCAAGTAAGACATTTTCTTTTCTATTAAAGTCTGTCTTTTCTTTCTTTATTCTAATATGATTTATGAATTTCTCATCCATATCACTGAACTATACTTCTGTACCAATAAGATGTCTATAGTGTACAAGATTGCCTGTAATACTCATAAGTTATAATTGAGTTGTATGTAACAAAATTTTAAATCGTTTTAATCAGTCAAAGGATTTGGTACCTTAACAGGAGCTAGTACCTTAATAGACAAAAAGGGTCTCAAGTGTGGCCTTCAGTTTTGTAGACTCTAGAATTTATTTCTCTAATTTCACCAAGATATATCAGGCTGTGCTGTTATAGTTTATTTAGTAAAAGTCCTAATTTATTAATTTACAGGGGAAATTTTAAAATTGCATTTAAAATGCAGTGATAAGGCCTTTTTGTGTTTTGTTTTGTTTTGTTTTATCTACAGTGCTGCGATGGAAACTGTGGGGAAAATATAACCAAAAAATGGTTGATTTTGCCCTCCTGGGAAGATGATTCAATCTGTTGCTTCAGCCACTCTCCCTGAAAATCTGTTTTGTAAACCAGTAGCTCAGTTTTAAGTCAGTAGCTCAGTTGGGTGCACAAAATTACAACACATTTTCAGGTGCTCTAAATGGATATTTTTAATCACTCTAGAGTAGCTTTATTAGTAGTCTTCACCACTTCAGAAATATTACTTACTAAAATGCATGAGTTGTCTAAAACTATAAAATCGTCTCCTTTGAGCAGTCTTACATATGTACTAGCTTCTTATTCTTAAGTTGTTTGATAGTTTTAATGACAACAGCCAGTATAATTTTACGTCCAACACACATATTACAATTATAACATCAGAATGATACCAGTGGATTGTAATATACAGGTCCTATATAGTACAATCTCCTATAATGAGTCACTGCTAACACGGCAACTCATTGACTTTGGCAACCTTTGCTAGCCTCCATTTCAGAGGATGACCTTTTCCCGATTTCATCTCTGACTTTTCTGGAAAATTGTTTCCCCAAATATGGATGACATGGGCTTTATGATACTTATAAGGCAATCCCTTGGAGTAAATGATTATTTTCAAGAATTTCTACATTTTCAGGACTTGGCTATTAAATGGTTTATACTGAGCACCCAACAAATGCACCTTTCTGCACAACCTGCATCCTTACTAGAGGCTGTCTGAAACTCATGTCAAACTAAGCTCTAGCTTTTTTAGGGGTCAGTAGAATGAGTTTTGTCTTTCCTTTTCCTTGCCCCGTCTTTGTTCCATGTGCAATGGCTTAGCAGGCAAGCAATTGCAGTTACAGAATAGAAAGACTTGACAAAACAGAGGGTAGTCAAGGGGGAAAGGAATGGAAAGCCTGCACATGTTAATGCTGTATGTGTGCTCTTGTCTATCAGCGTTCTCTGAGTGTAGACATTTCTCCATCTGTTTCTTGTCAGTAGATGTTCCTTGGACTGAGGCTGAGTTACGCTTACGTAGCTCCACGTGGGCTTGCTTTGTTTTTGCACTTGGTTCTCTGTATTGTAGTTTCCCTTAATGTGTATACCCTTTACCGTCAGACAGTATGCTTTTACCCGCTAATAAGGAACCAGGGGATTCCAAACCTACCTTTTGTAGTGCTGCTGCCTAAAGTAATATTTTAAATGTCTTTAACAAAGATAATGACACTGATATAATTATTAACCATGATATAAAAACCTTTTTACTGTAAGCTATAATTATCCTTCTAGAACCAAATTCAACCCTTTCATGATGGAAAGCATAAGTAAAGTATAAGAGAGAAAATATGGTCGGAGTCTGACTGAACTGAGTTCATGTTATTGGGCCTTGGACAAGTTTTCTATCTTCAGTTTGTTCACCTATAAAATGAAAAGAGTATCAGCTTTATTGGACTGTTAAAAGGGTTAGATTCTAAAGTATATGTACAATAACTAGTTCTGTGTCTTGCACATACAGGTGTTCCATTAATGTTTAGAGACAGTGACTGTGGCCATACTTTAGTGACCAATGCAATTTCATAGAAAAGTTCCAGAGCACATGTCAAAGATGAGAGTGAGACTGTTGGAAACATACCACCAACAAATTCTGTTTCCTTCATTTTCTCAGGACCTTGTTTTCTCATTTTAAATTGAGGAACTATAACTCTGATGTCGTTTGCATTCAAAAATAATTTCCTTCCACCATGTGGTAGGAGTAGGGGACATGACATGTAATTTGCTTCTTCTGCCAAGCCTGGCCATACTCCTGAGTGCTGTCCTGGTAGCAGAGCTATTGTCTTTTCTGTTGCTCACTTCCTGCAACTGCATGGTGCTAGGACAGTTAGTTAGCAAGGAACAGAAGTAGCATGTTAACTAGTTTTTCTGCTTCTCTTCACCATTACTATCAATATAGTTTCAGTGATGTTTCTCTTCTTATAAAATCTACCTACAACTATAAAATACAATTATACAAGTTGTGATCAACTGCTGTCTTTACAAACAAGTTTTGAAATCAAATATAAATATGTTTGGGAAATAAATATACAATTAACTCTCATTAGTTTAATAATAAAAGCCAACTTTGAAAAGTGGTATTTTAAATTCACATTGTAGAATGTTTGTTCTTTAATTTTTTAAATAATATTTGCTAAATAATTGATATAAAAATTATAAACTAGGTTAATGAAAAAATAATGCTGGGGTTTTTAGGTGATCTTTTTGTACTTTTCCAAGTATAAGTTAAAACCAACATTACTCTGTCACATCTAAATATTATTTTCAAGGTTTATCTGTTGTTTTTACTTTTTCTTTTTCATCATTAGAAATAGCTTTTTTGGCCAAGCGTGATTACACCTGTAATCCCAGCACTTGGTGATGCCAAGGCAGGCAGATCACTTGAGGATTAGGAGTTAAGACCAGCCTGGCCAACACATCTCTACCAAAAATACAAAAATTATCTGGGTGTGGTGGCGGGTGCCCATAATCCCAGATACTTGGGAGGCTGAAGCAGGAGAATCACTTGAACCCTGGAGGTGGAGGTTGCAGTGAGCTGAGATCACACCATTGCACTCCAGCTCAGGCAACAGAATGAGACTCTGTCTGAAAATAAAAAAATAGAAATAACTTTTTTGAGCAAAAGAGCACTGCAGGGTGCTAAAGGAATACAAATCTAGACATTTTGGTAAAAAGACTTAGACTGTCTAAGAATTTTAATTTTTATAGGTTAAAAATACCATATTTTTAGGTGAATAAGTTAAATTCCCAATTTACAAAATATCTCCAGTAGCAATGTGGGCCATGGACTTGGGTAGAAGACAAGACTACAGAGGAGTTATGGGAGAAGTACAATCAAGTAAGAACACTGAGATGACAATGGGCATCAGAATGGAGATGGGGGCCGGGCAGATTTGAACACATTTCATATGTACAACAAAAAGTCATAGGTTATGTTTTGAATGTCAAAGGGTACATAAACAGTTACAGTCAACACAGGGTTTTCAAGAGTGGGCAGCTGAATAATCATACCTTTACTTTTAATTGTTATACATTATTTGTGTATATCTTTTTTTTTTTGAAATGGCAGACCAATTTGACACGCCAGTAAAAAAATGCATCTAATACTGATAAACCAGTGGCTAATTACCTTGTTCCTTGTGTTAATATTGCAAAATCTGTCCATAAAATTATAATGCACATTGAGGTTAGAAATATGTATGTCTTCAGTGTCAATTAGAAGCTTTTGGTGTTGGGCAATTCAACGAATTATTCTGAGCCTCAGTTTCTTTGTCTATAGGTATTGTGATGACTAAATGATAGCATACATGTAACATACTTAGTGCAGTTCCTGAAACATACTAACATTTGGAAGGTGTTACATAATGAGGACCTATAATGTAAAAGACTGTGTCTTACGCTTAGTGGTGCAAAGTAGTGTTGGATCATATAGCCCTTCAGGAAAGAGAAGTTTTGCATGGAATCTGCTTGCCCATATGTGTGCATTATAAACCCCACCTGTGGAGATTTTCTTTAAAAGTAAACATACAAGTAAGGACTAATTAAAAATTAGTCTTATTCATTGAAATTATATATACAAAGGTGTTCAAGACATTTTTATTGGGTTTTATTTTTCAAGGAGAAAATAATGATAGAGGATTTATGTGTGTGTTTCAGTAACACTCACTCCTGTCCTAGTGACAACACCGAAAACTGTCTGGTGTGACAAGACAGTGTCACATTAGACTAAAATAGATTTTAGCTAAAGTATAAAACAGTTAGCTATAGATCCTTTACATATTAAAAATCATAGTAAAAATATTCTGCTTAAAATTTTTCCAATCCATGGTTTGCATTTTGTAATTACTAGAATGTAGTAGTATTTTATTTCTTGCCATTTCCTATTTTTTGCTAAAAAAATGTATTTCTAATTGTCTTTCTACTAAGTCTTCATAAATTCTATTCTTAGGTAGCTAAAGTTAATGGAGTATGTGCTTCTAAGGTGATAAAATATTTTTCATTTGCCAAAACTAATTTGAAAATTAAAATTCAAGGTTTTCACACTTTGCACTCTTTCTTTTCAAAGGAAGTATTTACAAGACAGCTTTAGGGGACTATCAAGGAACTCTCTGAAATGTGAAGTAATGAATAGTCAATTATAGTGCAAGATAAGCAAATGCCATATTTAAAATATGTATTTTTCTAAATGAATTTTAATGTAAAAAATTATATGTTGAAATCTCAGAAAAAAATGCCATGTTGCATATTTAATAAATATGTTTTCACTCAATGGCCTTGATATCAATTTTTCAATTTAATGTAAGTAGTTAATCATATAAATTGGAATCCAGAATAGAAATGGAAACTGTAAAACAAACAAACAAACAAACAATTCTGCTTAATTCAAATTTTTATCTACCTAATTTCATCAGAGTTCTTTGCCCAGGAGGCACATAGCATTTTACAAATATAGGTACTCAGTCAACATTTGTTGATTAGATAAAGCAATTTCTTTGTGGTTTCAAACAGTTACTTTATCTGTAATGGTTGTAGATTTAGGTGCCATTTTTGTGTTTTAGGTGTCATTTATTAATTAGTGGTGAATACAAGCTAGTTAGAAAAACATTAAAACTGACCATACGGAATCTTTTGTCTGATACAAAAAGTATTTTTATAGTCACACAGTTCTGTTAAAATATGTCAGATCATGGAATTTTCTACTAAAAACTCACTTTATGTTAAAGCCATAACTCTCTTTTGATGATCTGATACCCTGTGCAGCCTTCCCTAGTCCACACATCGCCCCAGCTTGAGTCTTTGACCTTGTCTCCTGCCATTCTAGTCCTTCATTGCTGCTCTAGTTTCCTGCTCCTTCTCATTGGTCCTATGTAAATTTCTCTAGAATAGGGACGTTCATATACCTCAAGACCATTGTGCTAGCTGTCTTCTCTGCCTGAAATGTGCTTTCTTCAAATAGGTGCAAAGCTGTCTCCCTCATCACCTTTACATCTTTACTCAAGGAATAGCTTCTCATTTCTTGATCATTAGATTTAAGAAACGGCAAGCACATTCCCTCAGAAATCTTTCTCTTCTTTATTTTTTGTAACACTTAATATAATTAGACATTGTAGATTTAGAACATTAATGTTGCTGTTTTCTTATTCCCTTCATTAGAAGATAACCTCCCCCATGGAAAGAAATTTGCGTGTTCTAGTATCATCTTTACTTCAACACCTACAACAGTTACAGAGTAGGTGCTCCTGAATATGAGAAAAACCACAACCAAAAACTACCAAAAGAATTTAATGATAGCGTGATGACATTTATTTTCATTCACTTTGAATCTGCTTGGATGAATACTAGTGTCTTTTCTTTATTATTAACAGGGATTTATAAACAAAGCATCCAGATGGTTAGAAATAATAATGAAAGGCATATAGAAATGTGCTTTGAATCTGTGCCAATTTGGCAGGAACATCTGAGCAGCTCCCTCAGTCAGTATTCTTTAAAAATTCTCTGTTATCTCCCTAAATAGTCTGTGGCTGCTCCTTGAAGAAAAATGAAAAAGCAGTTTTTAAAATTTTGCACATTTGTGTGTGTGTGTGTGTGTGTGTGCGCGTGGATATGCATTGCTGTGTTTGAACCTACACAATTCAATTTTTGAAGAGTCATTCAGTTAAGTCTGATTGAAATTTTATCATTAATGACTTCATTGATATGCGTATAAATGATCTCATTGTATTTAAAGGTCACAGTCTTCAAAAAGCAATTCTAAGGCTGTTACATGACAGCAGTAGAAACTCTGATGCCTAAATCTGGAAATTTTCTTGTAAGTCATGATCTAAAGAAAATGTATAGATGAGGACATCATCCATTTATCAGAAATGTCTAATAGTGTGGACAACATCGAATTTTAGGAGATATTTGAAAAGATTTTACTAACAAGAGAAGAAAGGGGATGCATTAACCAGGAAACACACTGAAAAAAAAATTCTCAATGAATTGAAAGCTCTGAGATAGAAAATTTAAAAAAAATAGTAAGGCATGGTGGCACAAGCCTATGATCTCAGATACTTGGCAGACTGAGGTGAAAGATTGCTTGAGTTCATGAGATTGAGGCTGTAGTGAGCTATGATTGGCCCAATGCACTTCATTTGACCCTGTCTCAGAAAAAAACAAAAAAAAGAGGTTTGGGTTTTACCACATTGTAAGTCCTGTCTAATGCCAGAAAATGTGAGATAAATTAATTTTGCTCCGAAGAATAAGTGAAGAAGTTTGAGAAAAAAATTTACATTGTCAGTAAAACTTCAGCGGTAAATAATAAGATGTCACCTTATAGAAATAGTGTAAGAACTAAGGAAATTTTTATTTCATTCTTATATCTATAATAGGCTTTTATTTTTCAAAATAAGATATATATTTTTTGAATTGTTGCCTTATGAAAATGGTAACTTATCACTGTTGTATGACACAGAACAATTATAGCAAAGTATTTGAGACACACAAAACCTGAAGTTTTTATTCAGAAAGATGCAACGAACTTTACAGTTTTCTGTACCAGTAAAAAGGCAAATTGGCTGGGCAGGGTTGCTCCCACCTGTAATCCCAGTGTTTTGGGAGGCTGAGGCAAGTGGATCACCTGAGGTTAGGAGTTCATGACCAGCCTGGCCAATATGGTGAAACTTTGTCACTACTAAAAATACAAAAATTAGCCAGGTATGGTGGTGAGCACCTATTATGTCAGCTATTAAGAAGGCTGAGGCAGAAGAATCGCTTGAACCCAGGAGGCAGAAGTTGCAGTGAGCCAAGTTCATGCCATTGCACTCCAGTGTCGGGAAGAAGAGTAAGACTGTGTCAACAAAAAGGGGGAGGGATTGAGATAACTTAAAAATGCATCTAAGCTTAAGATAGTGCTTCCTTTTCCTTTTATTTATTTTATATTTTATGTGCCCAAGGGTATGTTAAGTGCTTCACATCAATTTTTATTACATTGAATCAACTCTGAATGATTCCTTTTTTTCATATATGGAGTCTCACTCTGTCACCCAGGTGGGAGTGCAGTGGTGTGATCTTGACTCACTGCAACCTCTGCCTCCTAAGTAGCTGGGACAACAGGCACATGCCACCATGCCTGGCTAATTTTTTTTTTTTATTTTTGATAGAGATGCTTTTTGCCATGTTGGCTACACTGGTCTTAAACTCCTGACCTTAGGTGATTTCTACCTGGCTCGGCCTCCCAAAGTGCCAGGTGTGAGTCACCGTGCCCGGCCTGAATTATTGATTTCATCTACCACTTTATATGGAGGGAATTAAGGCTCAGAGCTGTAAGAAAATAAAACTATTTTGTTTCCTGAGCAAGAGAGAACTGTAGTTTAGAAATTTCAGAAAATCTTCCTGAGAGCTGAAAAAAGAAGAGTAAAGAAGAATTGTATTGCTTATAAGGAGAAATGCTAATAATGCAGGATTTTTGCTCCTTAGTTCAGCTAAATCCAGGTTCTTGTCTCATGACCAGGAAAAATTAAGCATGTGGACACATTGAAGGCTAAGGAGGGCAGAATGTATTATGTTAAAGGAAAGCACTCAGAAAAGAGAGGGGTTCTGCCCACAGGTTTTCCCCTCACAAATTGAATACCAGGCCACCACACATGAGCTCAAGAGGCCAGGCTCTTCCCCTGCATAAAGCACAAATTTCCGGTGGCTCTGCTTCATCTTTCCATTGCGCATCCAGGCCCTTAGTCTGAGCCACTCCACATTGATTTATTTCCCTACTGAACATACGTTAATGGACAGAATTTTTCTCTGTGGCCATGTTTAAGCAAGCACCCTGTGCACAATGTCCTGGGCAGGCCAGAGTTTCTCCAGGGACCTTCCCTTATGTGCCTAGGCATTTGTCTGCCTCCTACCTGTATCGTGCTCCCTTCTAAAGAGGCACGTAAGAGGTACTGCCATTAGAATAGGGAAGAGGACCGATATTAACTGCTTCCTGCTGACAGGGTGCACTGTTTGGGAAAGATGGCAGTCAGAACTCTCTCAAAGGCATATTTAAGGGTCTCTGTTAAAAGAGGCCATGTTTGAGGCTCTGGTTGCATGAGCACCTAGAGTTTGATGTGTTGAAGGTAAGAAGAGACAGATGGGATTATTAGAAGACATATATTAAAACCCAACAAAGAGGGATGGGTAAGGGCAGCTTAAACATCCCAAGGCTACCAGCATGCTCAGATAACTGGTGGCTATAATTATGCTGCTAAGATTTGGTTTCATGGAGCTTGGCTTTGTGTAGCTCCCTTTATCTTATAGGAACCTCTGGGTTATGGAACCCTATTTACTCCTATCTCCTGGCAGGATTTGCAGGATAATTGCTCCGAATTAAAATATTGATCCAGATTATTACATTACCCATGCCTTTTGTTTATTCTGAGTTGTAGCCAGAGATTGCTTGATGGTTCACAGGAATAAGTGGGTTAATCTAAAATGTAGGCAAAAAAAAAATTGAAAACAACTAATGAGACTAGAATTTCATGACAAATGTGTGATAAATTTTGAAACAAATTTTTCTCTCCCAGTCCTCATTTTTTTTAAAAACAAATCATGATGGGACTGAGTTGTTTGAAAAATAGACTTCAGTTTTATACTTGACCTGTTTGCATAAAATGCAGGAAGAATAATTATTTTTGCATAAGCTTTTACAATTGGTTTTGATGGAATTCTGTTCCATAAGGAATGTCAGATAGGACTTCCTGTATTCCGAGAATATAGAGTTCTTGAGCTTATTAGAAAGTGACATTCTTTACTGATCACAGGTTAGCAACCCTGTACAAGAACTGTGTAGACAAGGTATGAGGTCAGTTTTCCAAGGGGCTTTTATTAGCTTTGCAAGTTGAGCTTGATTCCTTAAAGGAAAGCATACCTCTCCAGTCAAAGTCTTGGTAAAACAACCAGTTTCTCCATTTGTGTTCTCTTGCAAAAGAAAATGAATTCTTATTGCACTGATGCAAATAAACATATTTGCCATAAGTTAAGAATATTCACAGATAGTTTTAAAATTCTAGAGAAACCAGGCAGAGAGATAAATGTATGCTTCCATTTTTGTTCACAGGAGTATACCTTACTTAATAATTAAAGACTGTAAATAGTTCAAAATAAAAGTTTTCTTGACTCTGAATAACAGAACAAGGATCAGCAATGTTTCAAGCAAAAGCTTAAAAAAAATAGATTACTTCAGTTTTTTAATTAGTGCAGTCCATTCAGTTAACTCTTATTCTGCTTGATATTCATGAACATTTCAGCTCCTCATGAGTCCTGTATGTTTTTCCTTTATTTCAATGTTACAATCTCCAAAGTTATCAGAAATGTGTATTTGAGAACACCTGTCAAAGTTCTATAGCTGATTATAAGCCATCTTTTGAAGAGGATCAAGAGAAGACAACACTTGTCTGTGAATAACAAAATGACCAGGATAGTTACAGTCAGAAATGTGGACAAAATGTGGTTATCTCTGTGGTTTACAATAACTTAACAACCTTCATTAGAATTTAGAAATCACATACAATTTGGGAACATATATTTACATTACTCACTAAAATATAACCAGAAGAAAATAAAACATCATTTTGACAATCCCATGTACCTAACCATGTTAAATAATACTGTTTAGCTCTCTTCTGGCTGCTCTAGGGACCTTCTGTAGCATCCAAAAGTTAGGGGTTAGGAAAGACAACGTTGAAGCTGAAATTTGATTTTGGGAAGTCCCTTAAGTGTTAGAGGTTTAAAACACTTGATATTATGAAATATAATCCCAGATTACCATAAATTAGTTATTTTGTTAAAATGATGACTCCAAAATTTTAAAACAGGCAAAAACCTTTGCTCATTAAGAGGGAGGACTTAGCTTCCCAAAAATTTGTCTCTTGTCTCCTCTTTCTTTTCCTTGGCAGTCTATTCATAAGGAAAATGAAAATCTTTCATTATCCTTTATTGTTACATGAAAATCTTGTACGAGGAGAGAGCCAAATTTTACCCTTACATCAGTTTACTAGTAACCCGAATTTTCTAAAGAAACTTTATAGATAATTCTACCCAATTGTAACCAGTTTGACCATGAGATAAAATTCTTAAAAACTTTTTTTAACTAATTACACATTATGCTAAAGAGCAAATTAGTGCCTTAAGGAAACCTTGTTGTGCTTTTATGTCATTGTTTTGAATTTACAGAACAAAATCATGTAATCATTTGAATTTAGTCAATGTTCATACACAGAATTTCTTGTGCAATATTAAATTTAAAAACTTCCACAACTTTTTTACACTTTTAATTTTAACTTATCTAATTTAAAACAATCATTTAACCCTAGGCAAAAATGTACTTACATTTCCATGCCTTCTTATAATCTTTTACTGAAAACACTTTTCCTGTTCTTACACATCTTGCATGTAAATCTATTTTTAGTGGTCTCAGTTACATTTTATAGTGGTAACTCTTAGCAGTTTTTAACTTTAATGTAAAATCTAGTAAGTTCTTTTAGTTATGCACTAGGCAACATAAAGTTTGATTCCATCCAGCCTGTTCAAGGGCTTGGTTAATTCTGTATGTCCTCAGAACTTACCAAGTTGTAAAGCAGGCAACTCAAACAGTTCTCAAAGCCCAAAGAAGCAGTTTACAATCTTCAAACATTTAGCAAATCTAGTATCTGATTTGCATAATTTAGACCACCTATTTACATTCTAATGACATTGGAATTTTACCAGTAATCTTTAAGACTGTTTTTATTTCTCAAAGATTAAAGCTGTATGAATTGAACTAAAAGGTATTACAGCTTTTATTTTCCCTGAAAAAGATATTTGATATAAGCACTTATTTTTCTTTAGGCCAATTAATTAGAGTGCTTTTATATAAACATCATACACATAACACATATATAACTACACAGCCAGACAGAAGATCCAGTGGTTGTAAGATTTTTCATTTGCCAATCTCCTTACTGGATAATTGGCCTCAGGGTGGAGCCATCCAGAAACAGGGGTAATAATACCTAATAAGTAGATATAGGTGGAAGACAAAAACAGATTTTGAAAGGGATCTCTCTGCCTCTAATTACTGGGGTTCCATGAGGAAAACAGGGGTTTCTCCAAAAATGGAATACATGATATCTTTTCTGTTTTTCCCAAGAAGTTCCAAGCCATCAGAAATTATCTTGGGGTCCCTCACGAGTACATTAAGAGTGCCAAGACAAAATAGAGAAAGGCAATTCAGTTGACTGGGGAAAAAAGAATTATTTTCAGAAAAACAAGATCCACTAAGAGGAAAACATAAAGGCCTTTTAAATATACCTATAACTTGGATATCCACTTTTAATTAAGCTGGGTGTTCTTTAAGAAAATCCTTTTAAATCCCTTGTTACCTAACTTTAGCTATGCCAAATGTCCAATATTTCTGGCTTTTGAACTTTACCAAAACTGATCTCACAGCTGAAACCAACAAGTCTCAAAATGTTATGCTTAACTGTGAGTGTATGAGGTATTTTCAAAAGGGTGGTAAGCAGTTTTTACAAAACCTAGAACCTTTAAAGTAGGTCAGAGAAAGGTAGATTTACAAAAGGACACTAGAAATTATAAAGTGAGGGGAAGAGAATCAGCAAATGGTAAAAGTGACACAGATACTTACCAGAAACTACTTATTCCCTAAGCCAGGATTGAACACAGGCCGCCATTGTAAAATGGTGGCGACAAAAACAGGTCACCCTCCCAAGGACATAAAGCAAGATGAAGGCCTGCTGAATAGTCTGTTATTGGGCAGCTTACTGGGCTGACTTGAACAGTGGACTTATGGTGTCCTAGGTCCTTATCTCATCCTAAGGTGCTCCTCTTTGTGACAGAACCATATAGAAAGACATGCAAAGCACACCAGTTGGCTATGGCTTGAGACCAACCTCATAAATCCTTTCTCATTAAAGCTTTACAGAGAATATAAACTGTGATCCTCATCATTCCTTTTACTGGTTTGCACAGGGAGAGGGATGCCAAAAGCCTGACTGTTAAAAAATATGTTACCCCTTTGCTGGCGTGTCAGGCTTCTGGGTTCCCCTCCCCTGAGCTCAATTATAAGCCAACCAGTTTAAGGTTTGGGAAATTAACTTTTTAGTCTGAAGGATGCATTTGAGAGGAGTGTCCTATAGTATGGAGACACAATTACCCATCTGTGAAGAGAGGAGCAAGGGGGGAAAAGAAGGCATTTTTTTCAAAGGACCCCGGATGCAGCAGTAAGGGGCCAGACTGAAGAAGAATGGCTACTCATCTAGCAAGAGGGAGCAAGGCATCCCTGGTTCCTTTCTCTTCCTAGCGAATGCCTGCAGTACAAGAAAAGAAGGAAAAAGCTTCCTCTTTCCTTCTTTCATCCTTATACCCCTGAGTCCTGGTGACCACAACAGGGTGCCACCCGTGGGTGTCAATTCAATGTGGCTTTCACTCATGTTAACAGGAGGGCCTAGGGTGTGGAATTACCTACAGCTCCCCCACACATTGCCTTTCCCCTGCTGTAAGTAGCCTTTGAGTTCCCTAAACCTCATATATGCCATGGATACTTGCATGACCTCAATCTGTGAAACAGGAGGTTTGGCTTAATCTGCAGGAATTAGTTATGCTCATCTGTGGTGTGTGCCTTTTAACTACCATTGTCATCTGCCTTGGACCCCTGAGATCCAGTTTTCTTTCCTAGGGCTTCAACCCAAAGCTTAGAGTTGAGTTTGGGACAAATTAATTACCTCCCTATCATAAGCCAAACACTCAGGTGAAGCTCTAAAATTGGGTCCTCTCAAACAAGGGAGGTAAAAGGGCATCTTGTGAATTGGAATCCTGGCCTAACAAAACACCTTTCAAGAAAAATCCTCTGGCATTGAGAAGCCCCCTATACTCACAGGGGTGTGTTATTAGGTTGTTGCAAAAGCAACTGTGGTCCCCTCCAATCTAGGTAATAGCAAAAACTGCAGCTACCTTCACACCAATCCATTAACTCCTGATCTGGTGGAGAAAAAAAAAGAACAAAATAACACCAAAAATCCAGTTTAAGCATAGGGCAGTGAAATGCCTGAGGAAGAAACCTCTTGTTTTTATGCAAATGACTTTCTCCAACAGGGAGAGAAACTTTTAATTGCTGTCCACTGAGCTGGACCTCTTGGCCGGGGGAGGGGAAGTATATGGATGTGTGTCAGGGAACACTGGCCAGCTGGCTGCACACCTCAAGATTGCCCTGGGGCCCGGGCAGCACCTGTGGCTCAGTCCCACCCTGCATGGTTGTTGGAGGCTGAATGTACATGCAGCAATCACAACCACGTGCCCCAGCAGGGAGTGAACAGGGGATGGGGGCAGGGCGCCACTGTTTGCCTGTTTTCCTTATGTGACAGCTGTTGGGGTTGGGGTGGAACACCCCTGATATTGTAAAAGAAAAGATTGGTAACAATACATTCCTGAAAAAAAGAAGGAAAATGCCATAGCAAAGACTCAGTTAGACTGGGGCCAATATTCCCAAACCCAAAAGCAACGGGAGGTTGGGGCGGTGGGGGGGTGTGCAGTTTCCTCTGACTTCAGAAAAACCCTGAGGACTGGAAGGCCCAGAAATGAAAGTGAAAGAGATTTGAAAGTGAAAGAGTTCACATTTTACTCACCCTTCGTCATGTCCCCATATAGGCTACGATATGCAGGAATTTTTGCTCCTTACTTTAGGTACTTGTCTCACAACCAGGAAAAATTAAGCATGCAGATGCATTGAAGGGTGAAGAGGGTGGAATTTATTAAGAGAAAGAAAAGCTCTTGGCAAAGAGAGGAGTACTGCATGCAGGTTTTCCACCTCACAAGTTGAATACCAGGCCACCATACATGAGCTGAAGAGGCCAGGATTCTCCCCCGCTTAAGGGATGAATTTCTGGTGGCTCCACCCCATTTTTCCAGTGCACACGTGGGCCCTTAGTCGGAGCCACTCCATATTTGTTTATTTTCCTTACTGAGCATGTGTTAAGGGACAGAATTTTTCACCATGGGCATGTTTAGACAGGCCTCCTGTGCATAATAACCTGGGCAGATTGGAGGTTCTCTGTGAATCTTCCCTTATCGACTAGACATTTGTCTGTGTCCTGCCTCCATCATTAGGTATTAAAGTTCATTTTTCCATTTGGTTGGCTATTTTTCTGGCTTTCATCATTAAATTACAGGTGGCGATTTTAATGAGCTTCTGCATGGATTCTGAAAGGATGTGTAAAGAGCACACACTTAGGATTTGGCAGATTTTTCCTTTTAAAGAGCAGATAATTCCTTGCCCCGTATCAGTCAGGTGGTGAGTGGAGGTATTGGAATTTAAAACACAATTGTTTTATTCTGAACTCTTTGTTTTTGTTTGTTTCTGTTATTACCAAGTTAAAATCTTGTCTTGAAAGAGCTGTTTTAAGGTATAGTTATGTTCCAAAAGCAGATCCAGAGAAAAACTTTCAGCAATTTCTAGTCCTTTGCTTCTTCTAGAAGTTCACATTTTATTACCAGCTTTTAAAACAGCAACAAGGACAACAAGGAACCAGGCATCACTTGTTAAATGCATATGAAAACATGTGATGTAATGTGGCTTTGAGGCTGCTTCTTCAAATATTATTTGGAATTATGAATTTTTAAAATAGAGATTCTTTACACAAAAATGTACTTAATTACATAGTGTTTACTATGTGCCAGATGTCATTCTGATGCTTTAAAAATAGTAAATAATGTGTTTCTCCTAACAAATCAACAAGTAGGTAGTAGTATTCTCATTTTCTAGATGAAGAAATTGAGACACGGAGAGCTTACATTGTTCACAGCCACACAGCTTGTGTTGGATTCAAAAGTTGATCCGGGTAGTCTGACCTCAAAGACCATGCTGCTTATCATCTGTTATACTGCTAAACAAAATGCTGACTATGGAAGACCTAGGAGCAGAAGGAAGTTACCATCAGTAACTTTGCTTCTAACCACAATGCTTGTGAATATTTTGATCCCACTGATTTACTGCAATTTTGCAATAAAATCAACTCCTGGTTCCTCAGGGGCCTTCATACAAGTTGAAGATTAGCTATCAATGTTGGTCACTCACGCAAACAAATGTGGAATACTTGACTTTACTAGGCTGTCTCTAAGGCTCATTCTTGGTAAGAATAGGTGCTCCTGTTTAAAGAAACTTTATTTGGATCCAGTGTCTGACTGTTGGCCTAATCGCCATATTTTGAAGTGTTGGCTGCATTCCTTGCAGCGAATTGCTTTTTTGGAAGTACCTCTCCTACGTGAGGCTATTATTAACATTTTTTATATTATTCAGAGTTTTCAGTTATGTAGTTCACACTACTAGTAGAATTAACAGTATTCTGTGGTGATGGTGGTAATTTATTTAATATGGAAGAAAATGAAGTCTTTCTACTGCCACCAAAATAAATATCTGAAGTGTTCTTGAATTAATCAATAAGCAAAATGAAACTAAATTAAAAAGTTAGATTAAGGTACAGGCAGAGTCTTGGAACTATTAATAAATGAAGTTTTGGTTTCATTGTTTTATTACCTGAGATTACATTAAGTTAAAAAAAGCAAACATCATATGTAAACTTAATTGGCACATGACCAAATCTGTAAAACCTTACTGTCTCTAATGGTATTCCTGAATATTGTATTTAATTTTAGGTTTGTCACAAATAATACGATAATAAATGTGGTCATACTCCATATATTTCCCCCACTATTATTACATAGGAAGAACAAACTTTCTATTCTGAAATTAATTTTAATCTTACCTGCTAGGAATTTGAAAAAAAAAAAAAAAAAAAAAAAAAAACCAAGAGCATCAGCCACACAAATTTCCTCCTTGCCCTATTTTTAGTTGCATCTCAGCACATTAAACTGGGTGAAAAATATTGCCCTTCAAGAGCTCCTTATAAGGCGCATCCCTTGCACGCTCTTGATCTGACATATGTGGCTTTATTCCAGCCTCCTCTCTGTAGGTCTTCTAGTCCTTTCAGATGCCCTGCTGGATAGATCCCAAGACTACTCCACTGGCCTTCTTCTCCACGTCGTCTATATATATTTCCCAGAAAATACTCACGCACCATTGTTCCTGCAGTCACAAGGAGTTTTGGCCAACTTAAAATAGTACCATTTTCTTGCCTTTGTCCCCAAAGTACCCATATGCTTGTCCTCAGTTTCCCTGGTAGGAGTCAGTTTCTGGCCTACTGTCGTCATCTGCAAGGAGAAACCAAGTTCTCCACTATGGCTCCTGTGAAACGCTCTAATTAAGTGTAAGGCTGGAAGGTGTCTTCCATCACAATTTCCCCTAATAGGTATGGAGATCTTCAACACCACCACAATTCTCTCCAAATAATCATTTATATAGTTCTACAATGAGTATCAGAGTAAGATCTTAACATATGTTTCTTTGGAAAGTGTGCATATGAAGTTTTAGAGGGTTGTATCAATTGAGCTTGGCATTTAGTTGAAATGCTAAGGTTAATCTCTTTTTACATTGTCAAAAGCAATAATCACCATTAGTGACAAGCAAAAAAGATGGAAAATTCCTTTCTCTCTGAGTGCCTGCTGTATGTATGTGTATGACTCTGTATTGGCTTGTTCACATTGATAGCCTGATTTAATCACTGCAACAACTATGTGGGGTGGGATTATTATTCCCAATTTAGCGAGGAGGAAACAAAGTTTCAAAGAGTAAAATTTTCAAGGCATACAAATACTGTGGAAACAGAAATATCTAACTAGAAAGTTCTTTCTCTTCCTGCTATGTCATCACAGGTAAGAGGTGCATATCCCATTGCCAATGTTAGCCCAGGACAGCCCATCGTATTTCTCAAATAGGCACCTTCCTTTTGCTAAACTTGGATATAAAAGTTGTTTGAGGTCACTTCTTCTTTTAACAATTTTGAACATAGCACAAAATTTTATCATTTGGTTGGATCTTAAAATATATGTTTACATTTTTTTTCCAGACAATAGATTTTGAAGGTTTCAAACTATTCATGAAGACATTCCTGGAAGCCGAGCTTCCTGATGATTTCACTGCACACCTTTTCATGTCATTTAGCAACAAGTTTCCTCATTCTAGTCCAATGGTAAAAAGTAAGCCTGCTCTTCTCTCAGGTGGTAAGTATGCTTACTTTAAACATTTATATGTAGTAAACATCTCAAAGGCTAAATCGTTTTCATAAAAGAGAAATGATGATTTGCATTAAAATTATTTTGTTGCAGGATTTAGACATTTACAATAAGATTGTGGAAATCATTTAAAATATTTCCAGTATAATTACAGCTAATTAGAAAAAAACATATCTTTATCACTTGCTTTAAATTTCTATGTTTAGATAATAATTTGAAGAAATATTTCCACCAAATATAAAAACCTCTTTTTAAATAACTAGGTAAGTATAGATTGCTGAGTATTTGAAAATGTGGTCACAAAGCAACTATAAAAAACGTATAATATTTAATATCTATTGTACTAATTGCCAGTATACTTTCACATGTTTAGATTTGTAAGCTCAGAAGAGAGATTTGGTTTTTTAGATACCTTAAATTTGTGTCACCATAGAAATGGTGGTTCTCTCTTTATGGGTATTTTTTATAGATACATAATTATGTTAATACCCGTTGTATTAATCTCCCTCCAGTCAGGAAAACAGCCATTTCACTATATTACCCAAAAGAATGTAAAACAGGAAATTGGTTAAACTATTTTGGATGACTGAAAAGGCAAAATGAGAAGACAGGTGATGTAGATAGACCCACAGGAAACCTGCCCTGCCCCTAGATGGCAGTAATCAAAACCTAGAAGCCCTGCGGAGGGATTTCTTGAAGCCGGGATGCAGTTCTGAGGTGAGGGGGTTGCCAGGCGGACCTCGCCCTTGGGCTTCAGTGGAAAAGATACTTCCTGGCTGCCTTGGTAGCTCAGGAATTCAAGACGGGTCTATAGCCCAGGAACTCAGAGCTCTGAGGAGTGTGTATCACCATGGCCTGTCCAAACTGCTTAGCGGAGAGCTCATTGTGCCTTTGTCGGCGGGCAGACTAGATCCTACACTGGACAACGTGCTACCGGCCTGAAACGCTGCAGAGATTCAACAGGAGGAACAGGTTCTTCGGTGGAACCAGACCCTTCCTCCCGCCCCCGCTCCCCTGCACACCACGCCGCTGTCCCAATTCCCTTGCTTTCTCATCTCTCTCTGGTGCCCTCTATGGATGGAACGGGAATCCCCTGGCAATGAAGAAATGGCTACAGCAGTGTTTCTCACTAGCTGATCACAGGACACTTTGAACTCTTAAAAAAAAATTGACCTGAAGAAACTTACTTTTATGTGGGTAATATCTATTGATTACCCAATAGATATCACCATATCTCTTGATATCACCATATTGATACAGATATCACCATAATGATATAGATATCACCATATTTAATATTTATTTATATTTCACATTTAATATGGTGATATCTCTTGATTACCCAATAGATATCACTATATTAAAGGTGAAACCTTCCAAAAATAATCAAGCCACTACCTGTTAACAAAAAATAACTCATTCTTATGAAAAGTAACTATTTTCAAAAATAAAAAAATAAAATAGAAGGGTAGCATTGTTTTGCATCATTGCAAATGTCTTTAATGCCTGACTTCATGGAAGACAGCTAGGTAATTATATCTGCTGCTGTTTCTGTTGCTGTATCATATGTCATATAGCCTCTTGAAAACGTCACTGTACACTCTAAGGAGAATAAGAGTAAGAAAAGCAACTGATAATATTATTATGGAAATTATTTTGACCTTAAAAATCTCCTACACGGAGTTCAGGGATCCCAGGAAAGCCATAGGTCTAGACAGACCCAGCTGTAGCGTCACAAAGTAGAATACACAAGTGTTGGTTAATAGGCCTGGAGCGGTGGCTCACATCTGTAATCCCAGCACTTCAGGAGGCCACGGTGGCGAATCAGAAGGTTGCAAGGTCAGGAGTCTGAGAGTAGCCTGGCCAACATGGTTGGGCATGGTAGTAGCTGGGCATGGTGGCAGGTGCCTATAGTCCTAGCTACTCAGGAGGCTGACACAGGAGAATCACTTGAACCCAGGAGCCAGAGGTTGCAGTGAGCTATGATCACGCTGCACTTCAGCTTGGGCAATAAACTCCACACACACGCTTTGTGTGCATGCGCACGCATGCAAACACACACACACACACATGAAGTATTGGTAAAGAGATAAGTTCAATAGCAGACGTTCTGATAAATCAAAATGCAAGAATATGTAATTAAGAAATAGGTGGTTAAGCCATAAACAAAACTTAGACAATGAATTAAAAGTACTTAGCCTTATGTTGTGCTGTTTCCCCACCTCCCTTTTTTTTTTTTTTTTTTTTTTGAGACAGAGTCTCACTCTGTTGCCCAGGCTGGAGTGCAGTGGCTTAATCTTGGCTCAGTGCAACCTCTACCTCCTGGGTTCAAGAGATCCTCCTGCCCCAGCTTCCCAAGTAGTTAGAACTACAGATGCATGCCAACATACCTGGCCAATTTTTGTATTATTAGTAGAGATGGGGTTTTGCAGTGTTGAGCAGGCTGGTCTTAAACTCCTGGCGTTAAGTGATCTACCTGCCTTGGCCTCCCAAAGTGCTGAGATTACAGGCATGAGCCATGGTGCCTGGCCTTCCCTTCTGTTAATACTATAAGGTATCTTTCCTAAAGTACTCACGTTAGTAGAAGCTTTTTTAAAACAACTGTACATATTTCACAAGTTCACATATTCCTTCAAGGTGTGTGATGACTAATATGTTTGTCATCATTTTTCACTTCTTATAAAATATTTTTAATTTTTGAAATAATTATCTTTCAAGCATGAGCTGAGAGGCCTCATCACACTTGCTGTTTTTCTCAGGATGAGTTTCAGTGGATTTGTTCTTAAGGGGTAGCATTATAGTTTAATAGGGTTTTGAGCTGAACATTTAAAAATTATTCAATTACTTTAGAAATTAAAACTATCGTGTTCTCTGCTGCATGCTGTAAATGTATCACACATACCTTAAATTGAATTAAATAAGAAAGTTGTCCTGCATTTAATTCTACATCATGTGATACTGTTCTTGAATTTTGAGAAAGAAAAGAAAATATTTCTGGATGATGTTGTCTGTAAATAACTGTATCACACACAGAAGAAAGAAAACAATTCTGATAATTAAGGTGGTTTTGTAAGAAATTCAAACCTAAAACTTCCATTTCTTCTAATAGCATATATTAAGTACTGAATATAAGGTGCCTGACTTACTAGGGGTAAAAATCAAGTCATGTTTAAAAATGTAAGAAAAAAATAAGGAAAAACAGATTGTAGTTGATTTGGGACAGTTATACATTCTATACAGACATAAAAGGATTATGGGCTGTGTAACTCTCATACAGCAATGATACATTAAACTCCGATTCCTTTGCAAAGCTTGGCCTCCACTTATTAAAACTAAGGGCATTGTGTCCTCTCTAGAACTGTTTCTAGCCCTATATTTTATTCAGACCCACCTTTGACAGTTTTTTTTTTCCCTGAGGAATAAGAAACAATAGAAAACAATAAAATTTTCAAGACTGAGGTAGATTTGACTCAGAAACTGACAAAAGAAATGTCTTTCAATTCATAGAATCTTGCTTTGCGGTAATCTGTTATTTAATGTATAACAGGATGTTTTTGTAGCTGAAAAGTAACAGACTTTTGCCGGGCACAGTGGCTCATGCCTGTAATCCCAGCACTCTGGGAGGCTGAGGTGGGTGGACCAACTGAGGTCAGGAGTTCAAGAGCAGCCTGGCCAACATGGTGAATCCTGTCTCTACGAAAAAGCAAAAATTAGCTGGGCATGGTGGTGCACACCTGTAATCCCAGCTGCTTGGGAGGCTGAGGACTGCACTCCAGCCTGGGGGACAGAGTGAGACTCTGTCTCAAAAATAATAAATAAATAAATAAATAAGTAAATAAATAAATAAATGAAAAGAAAAAAAAACCCACACTTTTGAACAGATAGGGGCTATACTCTGCTTTGTTTATCCTGTTAGAGTTCACCATATTTCATTACCACAATACCAGCAGGAGTAGAGTAGCTATTCTTTTACTCTATATAGCAACTAAAAAATAAGGGCATTTCAACAAAAAAACAAAATGGAAAAGGAAAAAAATGTTACCCTCACTAATGAATGATAATTATAGGATATATGGTCAAAGTAAAACATTTAGTTTTATACAATACAAATTTAAAAATAGTTATAAACAGGTATAAAGGTTGTATGTGTGTAGACATGTGCATATGTATACCTGGGTTTTGTTGATTGTAATGTGTAATGATCTATTTGTCATTTCACGAAGTGAATGACTAATTTTTGTAAAATAATTTGTTGTAATATAATTACTTCTTATCACCTATTTTGAAATAAGGTCACTTCTTCTACTGTTGCCATATTTGACTTTTTATTTTTGAAGATATCCCTAATGCATTATCTCTTCAGCTTTTTCGTAACACTTCTGCATCATTGTAAATGTCAGGTCTCTAATCTCTCATCTCTGCCCGTTCAATGACCAATTTCTGATCTTGTTTTCATCCTTAGCGTCCACCACTTGAATTACCCTCTTTATACACTTTTTAAATCAGTTGGAATCTTTCTTCTGCTGCAACATGATTGCAGAAAGTTGGCTAACACTCATAACCTCAACCATGAATCAAAATTGTGATCTCCTCTATCAGTCCCTACAACTTGAACACTCAACATAACCTCCGTGAAATTTTATAAATATGCAGATTTCTGCCACTATAGATTCCTACTACCCAATATTTAAATAACCTTAAGACCTCTTCAGTTTTTTAAAATAAATTTGTAAAAATTATTTGTTATTGCCACTGTATCCTAGATCAATTATGTTAACTTTTTAAACTTTCTTAAGTTTATTTAAATACGTCGCCTCATTTCAACACCTGTATTTTTCTTGCATCATGTAAAAAATTGGCACTGTCAGAAAAAATGTAGCTTAATAACTCTCCACATAGCCCACCTTGCTCACAAATAATATTTATTTACTGTATTTAAGATGGAAATCTTTGGACGTCCAAATCTTTCAAACAGTTAGAGACCAAACTAACTGAAAGTTCATTAATTGGATTCTACCCAAATCTGCTACTATTCCTACCTTCTATTTTGGTGACTGGCAACCAAGAATCTGTCCATTTCCCAGTCCTAAAATACTGGACTCTCCTACCCTCCACTATGTCACTTTCCATATTTAGTTAATCGCAAAATACTGTCTAGTACTCAATTTAACTTCTTCTTCCCAAATGTTCTGCCAGTGTCATAGTTTAATTCATCATTACACCGTAAACTATCAATGAGCAGGCTCTCAGAACAAGCCCTGACTTCCCCTCTCCAAAAGGTTCTTTCAAACAGAAGCCTGATTATATTCCTCCTAGGTTTCTAAATTTCAGACCTTCACTGTAAACATTCATAGCATTTCTTAATTAAACTTGTTTTTCAAGCAAACTTAAATCCTCACTATGTAAAGCTAACTAAAGTAGGGTTGCTTTGGTGAAGGGCACGGGTGCGGTATGAGTACATGGAGTCGTAGTCACCCCCACCTTTTGAGACATTCATTCCGACTTGAAGTTACCTTAATGAGACTCAAGAATCCAGAGTCACGGTGACAAAAGTGATTAAATCTGAGTTCTGCAGGTGTGAAGCGCAATGCCACGTAGGCTATAACATCTGCCTATAGCTCTGTTCTCTCCGTCTGCCTGCCTTAGGCACCCCATATCCAACTATTTGCGGTGACTTAAACCTGCTCTTCTCACTCAGAATTGAGTTTCCTTATATAATGTTTTCTTTGCCCTTATAGCATCAAAAGCCAACTCTTCTTTAAAGCTTCAGCCAGAGTGTCACTCTAAATAGCACACAATGTGTTCCACACTAGGAATTCCATGATCAGTAAGATGGCATACGTGGAGCATGCAACAGGGAAGCAACCCTGGCACTCTTGTAGAGAACACAACACCATTTGCCCCTTGTAGCATCCCTGTCCCTTCTCCATCCCCACCCATGCCCACTCCAACCATTTAGTATCCATTAACTGAATTAATGGCCTAAAGCAAAATTTTCTTTTCATAGAGGATACCAATCAACAGCGATTATTAGTAACTGTTAGTGTCTTGAAGAATATAGTAATTTTAAAAGGATGTAATATAGTATATAAACTCATTAAACACTGATATGGTATGTTTCTGTTGGACTCTACAATGTCCAACTGTTGCATCTGTAATAGAAAATGGCTGGTAGGTGTTGCAGGTCAGTGTAACAGCTTTTGTTGTTGTTCTTACAAATTGTTTTATAAGAAAGATTTTTCTAGCATTCTGTAAATAATAATAGGCACTCAATTGATAGGTGTGCCATTTAGTAATTTATTTTATACTTTCATTAATTCATGTATCCCGTCATCCATTTATTTAAACTTATGATATGCTAGGAATTCCACAGAAAAGCTGAAGATCCTTTAAAGTCAAGCAGAAAGATGGACAATTATGTGATCAATTATTTTATAATAAAAGAAATATTGTGACCCACTTTTGAACTGACTGTGTGGAGAGAACAGTGAGGAGCCCAAATAAAACTAGAGGAGAAGAGGAGGTAAACCGTTGCAGGAGTCATCCAAAATAAATTGGAGTTATCCAGGTAAAGTTGTGGGAGGGGAGTAGGTATGGGTGGGAATGGATGAGAAAGGAGTTCCAAGAAGAGAAATCAACATATACATTTTTATACATTTCATTATTTTTTAAATGTCCCATCAAAGGGCAGTGTATGAACTATAAGACATTCAGTATTCATTGATTTAAAATTCATCATTTACAATTTGGTATTTACTATTCAAGTTGTTAGGGATATATCAGAGAGCAAAATGGAACCTGTTTCCCATAGGCATTTACATTCTAATGGGGAGAGTCAGACAAACAGAAAAGTAAATATGTGTACCATATCAGATGGATGGTAATGAGTGCTATTGACAGAATTGTATACGAAAGAGGCTGGAAAGTGCAGTTTGAGGCTGGGGATGACTGGAAGTCTGGGCTGCTCAAGATTTACTTATGCTTGGGTAAGAGTCCAAAAAGGTCATTTCTGTTAGTCCCAGAGCAGATGATGCTCATGTCTTTGTAAGTATGGGGCATCACCTGGAGTGGGGTGAGGGAAGAGGGCCTGGCAAAGTTAGAGCCCCGAGGACCTTAGGAGACAGGGGGAAGATAGACTTGTTAGGAGCACTGAGAGGTCGAGGTCTGTGCCTGGACTCCAGTTGCGCTGCTGCAGAAGAGGCGAGAGAGGTAGCCAAGGCCACGTGGAGAAGAGTTTTGCCTGTCATGCTAAGTTATGAATTTTATCCAGAAGAAGTTGGAAAGCCATTATGAGATTTTTAAGCCAGAAAATAATCACACTGCCAGTGATGTGGAAGCTATCATGAGGGAGAATGAGACTGAAGGTACAAAAGGGTCCAGAAGATATTTCAGATTGAGAGTAGTAACGGCTATGTCTGAAAAAAAAATTAGCATATTCTCACTCATAGGCGGGTGATGAAAAATGGGAACACATGGACACAGAGAGGGGAGCACTAAACACTGGGGTCTATAGGGGGGAAAAGGGGAGGGCCAGTGGGAGGGGGAGGTGGGGAGGGATTGCCTGGGGAGAAATGCCAAATGTGGGTGAAGGGGAGAAAGCAAACAAAGCACACTGCCATGTGTGTACCTATGCAACTGTATTGCATGCTCTGCACATGTACCCCAAAACCTAAAATGCAATAATAAAAAATAAAATAAAATAAAAATTAAAAAAAAAAATGAATGAAATTCTAAAAAAAAAATAAAATAAAATTAGGTGGCTTATTGGTCCCCAACTCCCTCATTGCTTGCTTGATGAGGCAATGGTTAATTTGCACTGTTAAACTGCACATCGCAATAAGTTATAAAATCAATAGGAGGATTATGTCATTTTATGTTTTCTGTGCATTTGAGTCACACCCCAAGTACTTATTGTAGGTAGAAAAGGAAAAAGAATTCTTTTATGTCTATAAGGAAGTTAATTAAGAACAGAAAACGGTACAATAGAATGAGGTACTTGGACCTTGGGAGAAATGTTCTTTTGCCAAATGGCATTACTGAATGTTCTTGCTGAAAGGTATACTTTATTAATTGTGCCGATAATAAGATATTTCTTTTATTAGGACTGTCTTAAGGATATTAAATATGTATGTGTGTATGTGTATTTTTGATTACTATCCAGTACCTTCACAGGTCTTTTGTAACTAATAAGTTATTTCAGTTTCCACAATGCAAACAAGGACAGACAGGGTCCCCAAAACACAAACTGAACAGACTATGTAGCTTATGTGACTATGAGATAGGGAAATACCTGACACATAGTTTTTAAAATATATTGGTATATTTACTAATGTTGATATACTTATTACTGTTGAGGTAATAAACTTACTGACATAGAAATGCTCCAGAAATGAAGATGAAATAAATTCTGTCTACTGACAAATACACATTTATTTATATCAACCTTTACATTTCATATACCTCTGTAGTATCAAATTTATACTTCTAATTGTTATCATTAGAAGTAATGGTCCACAAATTATTTTACTTCAAAAAATATTTTATCCAACCAACGTCTTCCTGGCAATAATTTTGTGTTCCGTTTATAATACAATTACTTCCAGTAAGGGAAGATTTCTCTTCAAGTCTCTCCTTTAATCATTAAATGGTTTTAAATATATTAGACTTGATTAATCAGGTTTCGTTTTTCTTCCATCTGAATATTCCAAGTAAAATGTGGTCCTCAGATTTTTCACCTTTACTTTATTATTAGATTTATTCACCCAACATACCGGAGTTTCTGTATTTTCAGTTTCATCTTGATGATTGCATACTTAGTGATAGTGTGGTCTTAAGATTTTTGTACTTTCATGTTGAAAACTATAGTTTGTGAAATTCTAGTAAAAGGAAATAAGAGGTTTAATACTCTGCAGAGAACCAAATCAATCATAACATTATTTCACTCATAGAAACACCTAGTCATAGCTAGAAAATATGTAATGGTGTTGGACACTTGCTTTGATCCCCCGGAATGCAAGCTCTGTGGAAATGGGATTTTCCTGCCTTGGTGTATGCTTTGTCCTCAGTACCTGGAAGCTGGTTTTACATGACTAATCTTAAGGTTCCTCAATACTTACTGTGTTTATGATAATAACAGGCATGCTAGTTGTATATATATCAAAAACACAGATAAGCAACAACAGAAATCATACATAAAGATTTGGCAAATAGACGTGCATGTTTACACATGCAAGGACACATATAAATACATGTTCACAAATGCATTATGATGGATAACTCAAGACATGGGCCAGATAGAAAAATGAAAATTTAGAGTTCTCGGCTATGGCTATGATTTCTAATTTCTTTTCAAATGTTTATGGCTTAATCTATCCACTCTTTAGAGTCTTGACTTTGGGAGGCTGAGGTGGGTGGATCACAAGGTCAAGAGATCGAGACCATCCTGGTCAACATGTGAAACCCCATCTCTACTAAAAATACAAAAAATTAGCTGAGTATGGTGGCGCGTGCCTGTAATCCCAGCTATTCAGGAGGCTGAGGCAGGAGAATTGCCTGAACCCAGGAGGCGGAGGTTGTGGTGAGCCGAGATGGCACCATTGCACTCCAGCCTGGGTAACAAGAGCGAAACTCCAACCCCCAAAAAAAGAGTCTTGAAAACTAGACTCTTAAAATGAAGGTCTTTTATTGAGAGGCAGGAGACAGTTTCCTTTGATTTATTTTTCTCTGTCCAGACTCAGAATCATGCTCAGAGTATAAAACTCCCATTCAGGCCAGGCGCGGTGGCTCATGCCTGTAATCCCAGCATTTGGGGAGGCCAAAGCATGCAGATCACTTGAGGTTAGGAGTTTGAGACCAGCCTGGACAACACGGTGAACCTCCATCTCTACCAAAAAATACAAAAATTAGCTGGGTGTAGTGGCACACACCTGTAATCCCAGCTTCTTGGAGGCTGAGGTGGGAGAATCTCTTGAACACCAGAGGTGGAGATTGTAGGGATCGTGCCACTGCACTCCAGCCTGGGCATCACAGAGTATGAACCTGCCTCAAAAAAAAAAAACAACAACATATTCTTATCTTTGAAGATATTATGCATTCTGAACAATATCTGTACAGTGAAATTTAAGGAGATTATTGGAATTTCTTTTCAATGTAGTAAATATGGACAATTTGGCATCATGTGTTCTTTTAATATGTGGTGGTTTAATTCTTTTTGTCCCATGTTTAGATATATTCAAGTTACTGAGAGTAATTTAAATTACTTTCAATGATCCACTGGCATGTAGTATAAAGCCTACGCAACCTGATATGCTAGCCACTCGTTATCCATTGCTATTTAAATTTAAATTACTTAGTAATTGTGGTCAATAGCCATATATAGTTAATTTTATTATAATGAACAGTGCAGAAACTTGTGGGTTTTTAATTTTTTTCAAGAGACAGAATCTTGCTCTGTTGCCCAGGCTGCAGTGGCGTGATCATAGCTTACTGTAACTTTGAATTCCTGGGCTGAAATGACACTCTTGCTCAGCCCCCCAAGTAGCTGGGGCTACAAGTACATGCCACCACACCTGGATAATTTTTAAATGTTTTATAGGGATGACATTTCCCTATTTTGCCTAGGTTGGGCTTGAACTCCTGGCCTCAAATTATCCTTTTGTGTCAGCCTCCCAAAACACTAGAATTACAGGTGTGGGCCACTGCATTCAGTGTTCAGAAAATTTTATTAGATAGTACTGGTGTAGAGAGATCTCTATATGACTGCTATATAACCATGAGCCTTTTACTTACTGACTTGCCAACTTCTCATCTTCAAAATGGAATTGTAGGGTCAAATAAGACCACTATACAAAAGTGTTGTTTTGCACACAGCCAGAGGTGTTATTAATATTGTTCCTTCACAAAGGTTACTCTGCTCTTAAAACATTACTCCCAAAGCCCTACACTTTAACTCCTTCTCCCTCTAATTGCTTGTTTGGGGTTTTTGCCAATGTCCAAACATGAAAACCAGAGTATGTTCTTAGGCAGTTTTGTCTGATCCCAGCTTCATATCAGGGACTGTATCTCACCATCTGTCTTCTCTTATAAGGAATCACTGTCTCTATTACATTTCTTATTTGCTGAAAATGCCATCTACCTCATTTTGCTGCCAGTTTGGATAAGCATAAAGAATAAAAGATTATTATATAAGTAAACTACAATAAGCATAGTTGAAAGATTAAGTGTAAAAATCATGAAGTGTATGATGCTAATATCAACTATTTTTATTCTTGATTATGCTATTCATTATGCTCAATAATATGGATGCTGGAAATATAATTGCAGTATGTGATAAATAAATCTGAAATATTTCTGTAAAATGAACTAATGTTTTAAAAGAAAAGGCTAAACTGCCTTATACATTTAGCAATGTAATTCATGTTATTGCTTTTGACTATTTCATTAAAAAATAGAGATAATGTCACTATTTTCATTATCTGAAATGCAAGTATTTGAAAATAAAACAAACTGGAGCAGAGGCACTAATTTAACAGGTACCCAAAGCTTATTTGAATAATCTGCTAATAATTGAACCCAAGGTTGGAATTAAAATTATCTATTAAACACAACTTTTGAGGTTATTGTTTCAAGAAGTGAACTGTCTAGATTGGACAATAATGAAAATCATGTGCTTAGAAATTTGATAATAGTAGGCAACATTCCATTTGACTAATGCTGACTACTTTTTGTAACTAAAGCTTTGAAGAAAAGAATATGTTTATATGTATGTGTGTGTATATATAATGAAATTATTTTAACACGGAAAAAATGCTCAGTACAAGATAATTATTCCTAATAAGACTAATACACTCTAATTACAATGCTTATTTTTCACTTTGTTTTGTACTTTGTCATATATATATTGTAATATATACATACATTTATAGATGTGTATCTATAGATTATATACACACACATTTGCTTCACTTCTGTGATGAAATGTTTAAAGTAGTATAACCTTGGGCAAGTAGAAGAATCTGCAGGTTATACTACTTTAAGTGTCAATTGCAATATTTAGCGCTGAAGCTTTGAAGCAATATTTAGTTCTGACCACTTGAGACCAGAAACAAACAAAGCAACCCTTTTGTTTTGTCCAGCTTTATGTTTCATTTCAGTTATAAAGAGAGAATTTCACTGATGACCGCCTGGGTAAAATTGGCCTTTGTTAATGAAAAATAGAAGTTTGAGCTTTCTCACCAGAGGCCATTGCTTCTGGAGAGGATCCCAGTTACTATTCCATGTTACCGTTTTACCATCTCAGCTGTAGTCAGGAAGCCACCATTGCAACTTCTTGGTGGTCTTACCTGTTGTCTCCTAAGCTTCTGAATAACCATTAGATTAGTACAAACGGCTTAAAAGGAAAAAGGACTTTTCTTCAGTAGTGAACTGCAGTTGAGGAAGATAAGTAGTGAGCTCCCGCCAGATTTAGGGAAAGGGCAAAAAAAAAAAAAATTTAAAGGGTACAGTAGGTATAAAAACAACCCCTATGGAGTTAGACTGAGGACTAGGGGCTGCTTTCAGAAAACTAAATGAAAACAAAGAAACATAAGAGAAAGTGGGCTGATGTTGGGGAGGTGGTAGGAGCAGGAATAAACCTGTGAGCTTTTTAATGAAAAAACCTGTGAGCTTTTTAATTAATGAATTAAACACCTCAAAATTTAATAAAGTTGTTGAATGAATAAATGAATAAACTGTGGTATATCCAGACAATGCAGTGTCATTCAGTGATAAAAAGAAATGAGCTACAGGTCATAAGAAGACTTGGAGGAAACGTAAATGCGTATTTATAAGAGAAAAAAGTCAGTCTAAATAGCCAGTATGTATGATTGCAACTCTATGACACTATGGGAAAGGCTAAGCTGGCAAGCAAATAAAAGCTTCTAAGGTTGGTGGGAGAGCAGAGATAAACAGAGTAGAAATATTTTAGGGCAGTGAAACTTCTCTGAAAGATACTATAATGGTGGACACATGTCATTATACACTTGTCCAAACTCATAGAATATACAACAAAAAAAAAGAACGCTAATGTATATTGTAGAGATTGGATAGTAAGGAGGTGTCAATGTATTTTAACCAATTGTAACTAATGTACTACTACTTTGGTGGGAAATGTTGGTAGTGGAGAAGAATATGCATGTGTGGTAAGTAATAACTTTATAAACGAAAGTAGAATTAATGTGAAACATAGAGCAGTATCGGAAGCAAGCAAGACTTTAGTAAAGAAAATGTAGGAAGGATATCAAGCAGTGTTCAAATCTCTGTACAGTCTCAATTTTGTTGTGAGCCTCAAACTTTTTTAAAAAGGATAAGGTATTTAAAAAACCAAATTCTGTTCTACAGTTTTCTTTTTGCCAAGTAATAAAAGATCTGTGACATTTTATCTTCTTCTTCAGTGCACTCTATAAATGATTGGAAGAGGATTCTATTTTACCTCTCAAATTTGGCTGCTATTGTACTTGAAGAAGAGTTGATTAGTCCTTCAATATATAGATGGAATATATGCCCATATTTCTTTTATATAAGCTTTGAGCTATTGAAATGTATAACTGTGACATAATTAAATATGTGATACAGCCTTAAATATTCAGTTAACCATATTTTACGTAATTAATACATGATACAGCTTTCAATGTTTAGTTAACAGTATTTCATAAAAATGGAAACTATTACTTATTTTTCCAATCAAAAATAATTTTAGTACAGTAGCATATTCCTTCAAAAAAGTGATGCTAAATACAAACTATTTGTGTATGCTTATGTTCAATCTGTACATTATACACAGAAAAGATAAAACTATGTGGTCTTTACATACTCAATTGTTTGTGTTCAGTGTGATGAAAGCTGATAATTAAACACCATGTTCCTTAGTTGTATGTACAAACAAATGATTGGGCCATGTTTTCAATAAGTGAAGAGCTATTCTATATTTGGACTTCTTTCAAATAAATGTCACAGCATGTTCTTTTCTTTCTTTTTTGTTTTGTTCAGAATTTTTCTATACAAGAGTTAAATCAAGCTGATTAAATCATTTCAATACCACAAGGGGAAACCTTGGAAAAGAGGATTAGCTCATCAGCAAGATGAGTTAGGTCATGGATTATCCAACCGTAATTCAAGTGCTGTGTTCTCCACGTCTGAAAGTTATGGTCATGTCAAGGTTCAGCGCCAAATTTAGTTTTATCATAAGTTGGAACTGCTTATTCCTGCAGCTGGCTAAGCTTTAGTGGGCTAGTTTCAATTATTTTGGTCATTTTTTTTTTTGAAGCTCAGGATTTTCTTTAATTCCCTGCCTTCTTTGGTTCATAAATAACTATTAGTTTGTGTTACATATACATTAATACTTCTATTAAGAGGGAAATTCCATGTATATCTCTGTTGATAATTTTATAAACAGGGGTAGAATTACTGTAAAACATGAAGACACATTTGAAATAAGTAAGACTTCATTTAAGAAAGAAAGGATGGAAAGATACCAAGCAGTGTTTTTTCAAACTGTGATTTTTGATCTGTTCGTGGCTAGTAAATTCAATTTAGATGTCTTTGAGAAAAATTCTAAGAATAGAACAGAATAGGAGTAGGTTAATATAGAAAAGAAAATATCTGGGCAAGTTTCAATTCCACTAGTGACTGTGTGTGCATATGCATGTGTGTGCTGCATTAAGATGTAAATTATATTTCTTACATGTTTATGATTGATTTTGAACAAAAATAGCTTGTCAGCTACCCATGTAGAAACAAAAAGATGGACTTGTCTTGCTGGCTGTGAAACTCTGAAAAATTACAATCTCTAAGACTGTTTCTAGTCTGTAAAATGGGAATTATGCACCATAGCTCACAGGGTTCATGTAAGAGTAATGTGAGATAGTATGTGTTAAAGCTCCAACCATGATTCCAGCCACATATTAGGCACTCAGTGAATAGTTGCCTTTATTAGTGACAACATCACCCATGATAAAACTAATGAGACTTTTCACAGCACATTGAATTACATGCCTGGGTATCTTGAGATGGCTTTAAGAGATGATGGGTATTCGCGGAAAGTTACAAATTGAAAAACTAGACTAGAGTGAGAGATATGCGGCCAGGTGGATCTGTGCTAAGGACAGGCTTTCAGTACTGTATTTGGTTCAAATTATTCCCTACAGTAGCTCCTGGTTGATTTGGAATCTAGTAGCTGTTCAACCGATTAGATATTTCTCCCAAATACCTCTTCAACTGCCATATGTACCTCAAGGGATAATTGGGGTTTACCTTCAGGCCTTGTTAGATACACACAATCTGACTTCAGCGGCTTCTGGGTAAGATGGAACTAACAAGTTACTGTGAATGTGTTTCAGTTAGATTATTACCGGACAGGTAATAAGCAACCTATACCCTTGACATAGAACAGACAAAGATAATGAGTTTCAGAAATAAAGTGAGAACCATTTCAAAATCAAACTACTCACATGTTTTGACCCCTCTAACATCCATCATATTTATCCAGAGTTTTGCTTACGTTCTCTTTATTCTTACTCATGGGCAGATCCCTTGATAGTTAGAAAGGATGTCTTCTTCATGGTACTGACAAATATTTAAAACAAATACATGACTTTATGAATGGATGATTACTTGTTATCAATAGGGAAATTATATTATGAAAGACTCACATTTTTTCTTTAGTTTGTGAAAAGACCATTTTAAATATCTTCTCAACTGATTTATAGCTGTCACTGCTGATAGCAGAGAACGGTGGAAAGGAAAGAGGGTCTTCACGCACTCAAATGTGTACCAACTCACCTAGGGCAATATTATTTTGACCCTAATACCCTCCAGTGGGTGACAGAGGAGTGCCATGTATGTGGATCCCAAAGAATTCGCCTTCATTTACAGCAGCCATAGGCTATGTCCAGAGAATGTGGTTATTCTACACCTAAAAGAGATACGTTTCTCTGTAGCCTGTGTTTTTCTTTTCATTTTCTTAATTTGTTTTCTGTTTGAGATCACTTTAAATAATTAACAAAATATAAAGACAATTTTTTTTTCCAGGTCTGAGAATGAATAAAGGTGCCGTCACCCCTCCTCGGACTTCTCCTGCAAATACATGTTCCCCAGAAGTAATCCACCTGAAGGACATTGTCTGTTACTTGTCTCTGCTTGAAAGAGGAAGACCTGAGGATAAACTTGAGTGTATGTGTTTTTTCATTTTGTTTACTTATCATGGTTGGGGGCAAGAGAAAGGACTGGAAATTGATTAACTTAAAATTGCACTAGTACGGTTGTATAATTTTTGTTAAATAAAGCGGCCCTGCTTAATAGTAAAAATTTCTTCCAACTGAGAATCAGACAATTAAAAGATAGTAAGATCTTTTTCTTTCAGATTCTTATTTATCAAGTTCCATTTATGACTGATTATTTTTTGATTATGTTTATCATATGACTTTAAAAACTGTTCCTCAGTTCTTTAGAGTTAACAAGATGCTGTTAGAAAGAATCTTTTGAGTTGTTTTCATAAAGTATTTATTTATAGTGTGTGAAGAAGCATTCCTAGTATTGAGCAAGAAAATTGCCTATAAACGTGCAACCTGCACCATTTCCCCAGTGGAAATCTCCCTTGCAGTCTTCAGCACTAACACTCTTATTAGCAGAGACATGATTTCTCAAATGCTGAACCTGAGAACGGCATTTATAGTATTTGATTCTGGGTATCATAAATAATTAAACAATAGCTTTGTTTCTTTTAGGATATGGTAGGTAGAGAATTTCTTTTCAGTTGAAAGGAAATAATTCCTCTCTTTAATAAAGCAGTGACTGAGCTCTCTCTGGTGGCAAACTGTACACACTGCAATACAAGAAAATATTTTTCAAGCATTTACTCTAAATCTGATCATTTGCTAGTCTATTCTATCTCTGAAGCCCTTTCTAAATATAGTTCTGGCAACTTACTCAATAATCTGATAAATTTGAGTACATAAGATACATTAAAATTAATTAAAAATTCTTGCTACTAGAATGATAGTGATAATAAATTCAAACTTTAATATTTCTAAAGCAAATATAAATTGTCATGATGTCTCAGAATTATGAGGCATTTTTACTAAAATTTAATAGTAACTTTTTGATAACATTTCTTCTATCAATAAAGGATTTACTGTAATGTGATTATTTAAGAGTCCCACCTGCTTAGGTTATAAATAAACCATATGAATATCATTCTTTAAATATATATTTATTATTCATAAAGGTTGAATATTTGCAATTCAGGATTCATTTTGTATTCCTAAGAACTTACAGAAATCTGTCTCATTCCAAAGTAAATATTACTGTTCAGTGAATTTCTATTGAAGTGATAGCCAGAGAGAAAGTTTGCTCAGGTGTTATCAGGAGCACGTTGGGGTGATTATAAACATATAAAGACAAACATTTTTTCTGCATCTGAAAATGAATAAAGGCACCATCCATCCTCCCTAAGATGGCATTTGGTCTTGCAGTTTAACCATTTCTAGGTCAACTGGAAGTATGTTGCTTTTAAGAAGAAGGCTTTTGAGTTTTCAGTTTGCATTGTTGAACCCAGATAGATTTTGTCTACAGTTGCCGATAGAATGTTAACTCACCACACTATTCAAAAACACAGGGGGAATCTCATCCAATTGACCTGCCATTTACTTTTCTTTAGTGCTATCAACCCCCTTCTCTCTGTTCTGTTTTTTTGGTTTTTTTTTTTTTTAAGTTTCCCAGCTTTTTTCCAAGCTTCCACTGGATGCATTGCATTTCCTTTTCCTTAACCATTTCTTCAGACTCTTCTTATAGGCAGTCTGGTTATGGCCCAGCATTATCACTACAATTTTCACCAAACTCTTCAAAGTACATGATGCTATAGGTCTCTTTTCTACTATCCTCTAATCTGTGGATTCTTACTGACAATACATCAGAATCATCCCAAGTTTGGATGATTTTTTTTTTCTTTGTTTTTCTTTTTTAATGCCAGTACCAGGCCCTTTACCAAGTCAATTAAATAACAATCCATCTTCCTCATCTACTTTCTTAACAATTTGCTATATATTTTTATCCTTCTAAAATTGCATATGTAAAAATTACAAACATGTATTCTTATACAGTTATAGATTTTTAAAAACAAATTCTCAGTAGGACCTCAAAAATGTGTATTGGTGGTTAGTTTAATATATACTTACTCCAAAAGGGTTATAACTTATTAAATGCAGTATAGAGCAGAAGAATGAAAAGAATAAAAAGCAGTTCTAATTATCACAAAAATAGGTGTGAACAAGCACCTAAAATTAAGTTTTGCAGGTTAATGTTGAATTTGGCTCTTAGTTCCAGGTGGCTAAGCAGAAAGAAATACACACATTGATTAAGGTTAGAAGTTCTCAAACTTTATCACATATCAGAATCAACTGCAGGACTGGGATATATGATTCAACTGGCCTGGGATGGGACCTGAAAATGTGCATTTCTAACAAGCTTCCAGGTTATGCTGATGCCATTATTCCAGGTACCACATTTTGAGAAGCACTGGCTTATGCAATTTCATCTGTCCAGTAAAAACACAGAGACACAAAGAATTCACCTGAAATGACAGTTGTTTTTCTTGGAATTGATGAATTGTGGCAGTATTTGTTAGGTGCTTTTGCCTGGGTTACTAAATGAAAACATTACACTGTTGTCAGTGTTTACATAAGTAGTACTTTGTTTCCCCAAATAAAGTTTTTAAAATCTATTTATTGCCTCCTACCATTTTCCATTGCGTGTCTTTTCTGCCAGGCATTTACACAATGTTTATCATAAAGCTTATTCCATTTAAAAACAAAACAAAACTAACAAATGAAAGTTCCCGAATGTTTTACTGATCACAGGAAGTCGTCACTTAACATCCTCAATAGGTTTTTGGAAGCTGTGACTTTAAGTGGAACAATGTACATAATAAAGCCAGTTTTTTTGCTCATCAATGTTATAACCAAATGTCATGGAAGGAAAGGATTGTTATTCGAGAAACCTCTGTACATTGTTTTGCTTGAAGTCAAAGCTTCCCAGTATCTAGCAACCAGATTGAGAACTTACCATATAAGCCATGTCTTCAGCTTTATTTCCAATTCTTCTCTCTGAGGACCTTGCCTGTCCCCAGGCTCTGTCAGGTAGGTGTTTGTTGCCTTTGGATGTGTGCTTTTGCACGCATGCGTGCATGTGGGTGTGTGTATGTGCACATGTGCGTGTGTGTGGGGGGTGTGTGTGTGGGTCTGTGTGTGTGTGTGTGTGTGTGTGTGTGTTGAGGTTGTGGAGAATTCCATTTTTTTTTTTATTTTTTTATTTTTTTATGTTTTTTTTTTTTTTTTTTTTAATTTTTTATTGGATTATAGGTTTTGGGGTACATGAGCAGAGCATGCAAGACAGTTGCGTAGGTACACACATGGCAGTGTGCTTTGCTTTTCTTCTCCCCTTCACCCACATTTGGCATTTCTCCCCAGGCTATCCCTCCCCACCTCCCCCTCCCACTGGCCCTCCCCTTTTCCCCCCAATAGACCCCAGTGTTTAGTACTCCCCTTTCTGTGTCCATGTGTTCTCATTTTTCATCACCCACCTATGAGTGAGAATATGCGGTGTTTCATTTTCTGTTCTTGTGTCAGTTTGCTGAGGATGATGTTTTCCAGATTCATCCATGTCCCTACAAACGACACAAACTCATCATTTCTGATTGCTGCATAATATTCCATGGTGTATATGTGCCACATTTTTCCAATCCAGTCTATTATCAATGGGCATTTGGGTTGATTCCAGGTCTTTGCTATTGTAAACAGTGCTGCAATGAACATTCGTGTACATGTGTCCTTATAGTAGAACGATTTATAGTCTTTTGGATATATACCCAGTAATGCGATTGCTGGGTCAAATGGAATTTCTATTTCTAAGGCCTTGAGGAATCGCCACACTGTCTTCCACAATGGTTGAACTAATTTACACTCCCACCAACAGTGTAAAAGTGTTCCTTTTTCTCCACATCCTCTCCAGCATCTGTTGTCTCCAGATTTTTTAATGATCGCCATTCTAACTGGCGTGAGATGGTATCTCAATGTGGTTTTGATTTGCATCTCTCTGATGACCAGTGACGATGAGCATTTTTTCATATGATTGTTGGCCTCATATATGTCTGCACCATAAAAACCCTAGAAGGAAATCTAGGCAAAACTATCCAGGACATAGGAGTAGGCAAGGACTTCATGAACAAAACACCAAAAGCATTGGCAACAAAAGCCAAAATAGACAAATGGGACCTAATGAAACTCCACAGCTTCTGCACGGCAAAAGAAACAGTCACTAGAGTGGATCGGCAACCAACAGAATGGGAAGAAATTTTCGCAGTCTACCCATCTGACAAAGGGCTGATATCCAGAATTTACAAACAACTCAAGCAGATTTACAGGAAAAAAACAAACAAGCCCATTCAAAAGTGGGCAAAGGATATGAACAGATACTTTACGAGAGAATTCCATTTTTATCTCTCCTTGTTGGTACCATTTACCAACCACCTCTGTGAGTGAACGAGGACATGGTGTCAGGACTGATTTGCCCTTCTATCCTCAAGTGCTCCGTAGAACTTTATGCAGAGCCATAAACCATTCTTAGTCTTCCCTCAGATTCTCTGACTTTGTCTCCATTTTTCAGTCCTTCAATTCTGTTGCAATACTCCAAGACTCGTAACTGTCAAGAACTGCTATTATTCTAAAAGTAAACTGTCAATTTTACTTTAACCCCAGCCTGTGTTCATTTAACTTCTCACTCAAACTTTTTATTTGTAGCATAGTATAGTAATTAAGAACCTTGGCTCATAATTTATAATGATTGAATGCAAACCCTAGGTTGAGAATTAACTGTCTCAGTGATCTGAGTACATTTTTAAAACTTCCTCAGGACTCAAGTTTTCTCAGCTGTAAAATTGGGATTATTAAATAGTCTCCATTCCATAGGATAACTATGAGGATTAGATAAACGAATAGTTGGTCCCATACATTCCTTCACATTTATTAGTTAATGTAAATGTTTGTTAAGTAAAATAAAAGTCAATTAAAATTGTTTTACCCTTGACCACTCTGCTCCCTCTTGAATTTGCCTGCTGACTTTTGGTTGCCTGTCCTTTCAAATTTGAACTAATCTCATAATCCATGATGTCAATTAGTTTATCATACTTAATTTCAGACGTTCAACTTATTTGCTCCTATACTGAGTGGTAGAGACTTCGTAAAATAAAAGTATAATTCCATGGATTATAGCTCTACTCAAAACGTTAGCTGGCCTTCAGTGCCCAGTGTTTCTCTCCTATACTTTTCTGTTTAAAAGTTAATCCAGATGTTTTTTACCCCCCAACACCTACCTATTTAATAATCATCTTATTCATTAAGTGTACATTCTTTTAACTATTTTATTGTAATTAAAACCTTATTAACTAATATTTGTTTTCTGTCTCTCTTTTGATTCAGAATGAAAAAGTATGGTTTTGATAGTTCCCGATTTCATAATGCACAAAATTGAAATCCTTAACTTGGCATGCATACACTGATCTGACTCCGCAGTTTGACCCCGACCTACTCTGCCAGGCTTGCTTTGGCTGTGACCAGCAGACACATGAGCAAACCATGTCCTAGTCACGTGGGTCAACTGTTCGATCATCTGACAAACGCTGAACCTGTCCATGTTCATGCCTTTGATTGCAACGTGCAATTGCTGGGTTTTACCCCCGCCCCCACCCCCACCTCCCCAGTGTATATTTGACAGAGTCCAGTCCCCATTTGAGGATCATCCTGCACCATGAATCCCTTTGCCATCTCCTAATTGGATTTATTTTGCTCTCTTTTGTACCTATACACCTCCAGTGTGTGTGTGTGTGTGTGTGTGTGTGTGTTTCAGCAGGTAGATGCTCAGTAAATGATAGTGAAATGGAACTGTATTAAAGTCAATGGGTGAAAACAACACCAATGAGTGCTTGAAAAGCTAAAAATAATGCCAATTATTTAAGATATCAAATGATACGATGTATTTTTAACTTTAAAATAGACGATACTCGCATTTGAATTTGTGCTTATCAAGTTATTAATGATGTAACAAGAATATTTTTATATTATCTTACATTTCCTTAAAATATATCACTAAAGTGAAAATCAGTAGGAAGATATTCAGAAAGTAGATAGATGACATATAGATACTGAACATAACCTACATGTTAAAAGCTGCTTCCCTGTGCCGTATTAACCTTAGCAGCACTGAAATTTAATAATGAAGAGACCTTAAAGATCACCTAGTCAACTTTCCTATAGTTTGTAGTTTGTCAATGGAAAAAAAAAGACCAAGAGAGGGTGATGATTAATTACACCACCACTTTATCTAGCTATGACTAAAACCTACAATTTCTGAGCTACTTGATAGGGCTCTTTTTATTTTGAAAAGCTGTCTTTTGTTGTTTTTATTGTTTTCTCTCTTGTGCATAAAAGGAGAAACTATCACTCCATTACACTGGATGTCAAACAGTTAAGCAGCTAATTGTTTTCACCTCTGGTTTTAAAGTTTATTAAATCAGTATTGAAATATATGAAAGAGTTGAAAAAAGTAAATTAAAAATTCCAGCTTAAATGCCTTTTATAAATATATTTCATATTGTTTATATTAATAACATATCATATAATCCTCATATTAACAACATATTACGGCAAGTGCAAAACACGAGAGTATGCATAGTAGGATATTCAATAAGAAAACAGAAACTTGAAAATCTTTTGGAATTGAAAAAAATCGGATATATAAAAATTATCTTGCATAATATGCCTTTGCCCTGATCTTTTAACTAAATACATGTGTGGGCATATAATTGTTTCTATATAAAGTTAAATTACATGAGCATAAAAATAGGAAAAATGTGGGTTAAACTAGTTTATAACATTGAAGCAGGTACCCGTATTTGGAAGCTGTCATGTTATTGGAATAATTTTAACATTGGGCTTTTTCAATTTTTTCAGCCAAACATCTATATGCTTATTTTGTTGTAAAAAGTAAGAGCCTTTTGTTCAGTGATTCCATTGACTTTCAGGCCTGACTTTATTTTTATAAAATAGTAAAATATTTTATAAAATAGAAATAGTCTTATTACATAATTTGAAGATTCAATATTAATAATGTCAATATTATTTTTAAATACAGTTTTAAAAGGGAAAGGTTTTATAAGCTCACCAGGCCAAATAACTTTTATTTTCCATAGGGTTAATAATTGCATTTTTTTTACTTATTTTTCTCTATTTTTTATTTATTTATTTGGAGACACAGTCTCAGTCTGTTGCCCATGCTGCAGTGCAGTGGCACAATCTTGGCTGACTGCAACCTCTGCCTCCTGGGTTCAAGTGATTCTCCTGCCTCAGCCTCCCTAGTAGCTGAGATTACATGTACATACCACCATGCCCAGCTAATTTTTGTATTTTAGAAGAGATGGGATTTCACCATCTTGGTCCAGGTGGTCTTGAACTCTTGACCTCAAATGATTTTCCTGCCTCATTTTCTCTATTTCTATAACTAATTAGTCAATTCCCAAATTCTCCACCATGAATTTTTGTTTATAAACTTGTGTCCTTCATTTGTTCTTGAATATTTGTGTTGATAATCACTTTCTCCCTTTATTTTAGTTATTCTCTTTCTAGAATCATTATTATTTGGATGTGAACATCCAAAACAGAACTCTGAATTATTATATTTTCTTGCTTTTTCTATTTTCCACCTTCTTTCTTTCTTCTTATGTTTTTCACTCCATATCTGAGATCTTTTTTTTTTCAGTTTTTCTTACATTTAACTTCATGGATAAGTCATTTTATTCTCAGCTTGATCCTTATATGTATCTATTTGTATATCGTATATTGTAAAGTTCCTTTTAGTTATAAAGTTTCCCCTCTTCCCTGCTTTACTGGTTTCTTCCAAACTACTTCCATTGAAAGAACTTTTTTGATGGTAGTAGCTGTGTAGGTGAGTACCCATGCTGACAGTATTGACTTACTGGGGATAAGGAAAGGAACTTATTCTCTCAATATTTAGCATATTCACTTTCACATAATTACCTTGTTTTCGTATTGTGTCCTTGCACTCAGAATTCCTGAGTACTTTGAGCCCAGAATTCCTTTCATTTGACTTTTGCAAAACTCAAAGATCTGGTCTTCTGTTGGAGAAGAAAGCTTACATACTCCTCAGAGATCTTCCTGTGAAGATAATCTGTTATTTTTCCAACTCACCACCCTTTCTGTGAAAATCTATGCTGCTAATCCTCTACCAGCTTAAATGTGTATTTCTAAGATCTCTAAGTCAGTATACATGTGTACATAGTTTCTCCACCTTCTGAAAATTTTGTTAGTGTTTTCTCATGTTTTCTTTCTGCTTATAGATTTGTGCCTATTTCATCTCTTACTGTTACTGTAATGGTACTTCAATAGAAAACCAAGGTAAATATGTGTGTTCAATGCTTCATGTTTTGACTACCTAGCTACAATTTTAAATTAGAAAAGTAGACTAATCACTGAAGCTTTCTTCTCCTGGATGAAAGGAAAGTTTTATCCTTCACCTTGACTGGGTAATATGTAGAGTACGTGGGACTTGGTTTATATATGATATTTTTTATTATTGTTATTATATTAACTAGAGCTTATAACTCTCCAACTTTCTTCCTTGATGAATTAGACAAAATCTATAGAGAGCATAAACTCTTGTTAATGTGTTTAGGAATAAATGATTTAAAATATTAGATTCTTCAGGCACTAATTAAGTAGGGATTTTCAGACCAACCTTCTACTGGAATCAACTGGAAAATTTGGACAGAATGTATATTTTAAAAACCTGTTTAAAAGTTTTGGGGAAGTATGAGGGCAACTTGGATTTTTAGGGCAAATTTTGGGGAGAAGGAAGCCTGGCTTTTTCCATTTAATTTAAGAAATTAAAGTACAAGTCATTCATATAGTTTTCCAGATGACAAACAGAAGGAAAGCAAGATATTAGCAATCAAGTCCAGTTATATATGTAAAGGAGCTGAAATAACATGTCCAAATTCAGTTTGGGATTATTACAGGCACTTAAATTTGGCTTAACATTAGAAAACCAAACAAGGTATTTTGCCACATTAAGAGACTAAAGAAGAAAATCATAAAAGTATTTTATCATATTCCAGGTGTATTCTAGTTATGATTAAAAACAGAACAACTGTAATAGCAAAAACTCTTAGGTAACTAAAAGTAGTAAAGAACTCCATTAATCGAATAATGTGTGTATATAAGAAACTCCCATCAAACTTATATCTAGGAGTGAAATACTGAAGTTTCTCTCATTGATATTGGAACCAAGACAAGAATGGAGACTACTCTAAGTGTAATTCAACTATGTGTTGGAGATCATTGCCCATGGCAGTAAGGCAAGAGAAATATGTGGAGTTTATAGGATGGGAAAGAGGAAGTTGAAATTCATTGTTTATGAGAGACTACCCAGTAATCTACATATAGATCAAGTACTTGAATTAATAAGTGTGTTTAGCAAGATCTGTGCCTACAAAGTAGAAATAAAAATCACTTGTATTTCTATATGACACCAACTAATAATAAGTAAATACAATTTCAGAAATTTTATCATTTATCAAATCAAAATATTAAATACCTGGAAATAAATCTTTAAAAACTATTTGAAAGTTATCTATATAGAACAATATGAAACTATTGAAAGAAATTAAAGCTCTAAATAAAGAGGACTATAACATGGTTGTAGATTTCAAGACTCAGCATTTTAAAGATTCTCCCCAAACAGATACATAGATTCAGTACAATTTCCTTAGAGATCCAGCAGTGTTGGCCAGGCATGGTGGCTTACACCTGCAGTCCCAGCATTTTGGGAGGCTGAGTCAGGCACATCTGCTGAGGTCAGGAGTTTGACACCAGCCAGCCTGACTAACATGGAAAAAAACAGTCTTTACTAAAAGTACAAAACTAGCTGGTCAAAGTGGGTCATGCCTGTAATCCCAGCTACTTGGGAGGCTGAAGCAGGAGAATTGCTTGAACCTGGGAGGTGGAGTTTGCAGTGAGCAGAGATCATACTATTGCACTCCAGCCTGGGCAACAAAGAACAAGACTCAGTCTAAAAAAAAAAAAAAAGAAAAGAAAAATCCAGAAATTCAGCAGTGTTATTTTTGGTTTTGGTTTTGTTTTGTTTTGCCATTGGACATTGGCAAACATTTTCTAAATGTTATATACAAAGGTAAAAGTCATATATAGCTAAAGCAGTCTTAAAATTAGACAAAATTAGGGGATATATGTGATTACATGTAAGATATTTTTAAAAGCTTAAATAATTTAGACAGTGCGGTATGCTTATAGTGATAGATAAGCTCTTGGTACAGAAAAGGGAGTCCAGTAACTGACCCAAATTTACATGGATGTGAGATTATAGCAAAGCTGCCACCGGAAAGCAAGTAAAGGGCTGGGCACAGTGGTTGATGCCTGTAATCCCAGCAGTTTGGGAGGCTGAGGTGGGCAGATCACATGAGGTCAGGAGTTCAAGACCAGTCTGACCAACATGGTGAAACTCCATCTAAACTAAAAATACAAAAATTTAGCCAGGCATGGTGGTACACGTATGTAATTCCAGCTAATTGGGAGGCTGAGGTGGGAGAATCGCTAGAACTCAGGAGGTGGAGGTTGCAGTGAGCTGAGATTCTGTCTTCAAAAAAGAAAAAAAAGGGGAAAATGAAACAAGTTCACCACTCCAGTAATGTGCTTGGTTAATTGGATATTTATATTGTTCCATTGTCCATATTAATAACTCACCTCAAAACTTAGTAGCTTAAGATGACATCACTAATTTAATATTTTTTTTTGTATGTGGGTCAAAATTTAGGGAAGTGAAAACTTAACTGGGCAACCTGTCTGTAGATCTTATATATGATTGTAGTCACACAGATTTGAACTGAAACAGTTGATGTCTGGAATACCTAAGAATGTGCAGGTCTGTGCTCTGCCTTCTTGTGTCTCTTCTCTCTCTCTCTCTCTCTCTCTCTCTTTCTCTTTGTCTCTTTCTCTCCATGTATTCTCAAGGATACTCCCTTTTGTCTGTCCAAGATGGATAGTTTGGAATTCCAAACAGCCTCAGGGCAGATCTACTCCCATGGTGGCTCAGTTCTCCAATGCAAGTTTTCTACAAAGTAAGGTAGAATCTGCCTCACCTTTTATGACTTAACATAAATGGACAGCATAACTTTGCTGCACATTATTTAATACAAGCAAAACATACACTACTCTGCTTCAAGAGAAGTGGCTCTAGACCCTCATTTTTTGATGGGATAAGTATCAAATCACATTATACAAAAAACAAACAAACATATAGGAGCATAGTTAGTTTTGAATCCCTCTTTAGCAAATAGTCTATTAAATATACAAAAAAAAGTGAAAGTAGGCCCCACCTCAAACCATACCCATAACTGGATTCCAATATTACTGTTTCCAGGAGATACAAAAGGAGGTCTTCAGGATCTTGGTGAAAGCTATGGTTAGTACGCCTGACTCACAAGTATTTACCTGTGTAACCAACCTGCACACATACCCCGAACCTAAAATAAAAGTTAAAAATTTTTGTAAAAGGATTTTTATACAGAACAGAAAAATTATACATAAGGAAAAGTTTGATGAATTATTCTTCCATTACAATTATGATCTTTTGTTCATCAAAAGAATGCATTAACAAGAGAAAAGTAAAAAAATAGAGTGGGGGAGTGTATTTGCAACACATAATCTAGGAAAGGTTTTAAGTGCAAAACACATGACAAACTTATATGAATCAATAGAAATGAGCAAGTAATCCAATGGAAAATTGGGCAAGAGACTTTAATAGTCACCTCACAAAAGACAGTATTTATGTGTCATAAATATAAGTGTATGTTTCAGGCCCTCCCAAAACATATAAAGTATATAAAAATTAGCTTAATCTCACTAATAGGGGAATTCAAATTAAAACCTCTGTCACATACCACTATACCTCCACCACAATGGCTTAAATTAGACAACTGGCAATACCCGATATTGGTGAGGAAGTGGGTCAACTCAAACTCTCTTAGACTGTTAAGAGACAAGTTTGGTGAAACCACTTTTAATATCTGTTGGTAGTATCTACTATGACCCAGACTCATAATCAACTGGCAGTCATTCACCTGAGCCATTTGCAAGAAGGTTTATAGCAGAATTATTAAAATAGCCCAATCATTGCTAGAAATAGGAAACTGGAGACAACCAAAATATCTTACCAGTTTAGAATGAATACATTGTGATATTTTTATGCATTAGAATACTATGCAGATGAGAAAAGGAATATGCTAATGCAGGCCACAAAAATACAGATGGAGATTACAAAAACTATTCAGTAAATGATGCTAAATTCAAAAGAAGGGATGTAGACGTCAAGATAATGATATCTTTGGGGAGAGGAGAAAAACTAATCATGGGGGATGCTGAAAGGGGTTCCGATGTCTTAATAACAATTCTATTTCTTGACTTAGAAGTAATAGTTGCATTGATGTGTACCCTTGAATGAGGTATTAAATAATGCATTCATCTGTAAGTTTAATATTTCAATGGTAAGTTCATTTTTAAAACCAATGTTAAGTACACAGGATCCTTGGGAAAGACACAGAATCAGGTTTATTTTAACTGGTTGTTTTTAATAAAGCATGTTATTATTTTTGAGTGATATTTAGGAGCACACGGAATCATTGGGAGAGGTAGAGAACAAATTCTAGAGGCTGTTTCTTTAGGAATGATGAAGGAAGTATTAAATTGGGCTGGAATGGTTGCCTTGAAACACCCCTGCCTTGTCCAGAACCCTGGACGTTCTCCCCGAAATCACTGCCACCTCCCATCGCCAGAATGGATTCTGTGCAAGCTTTTTTGCTTGGGGCACTACCATCTTATTGATAACCTGGGACTGTGCCTCTATGTGGTGGAGCCTGGGTCCTTTGCACAGTCTAGCTTCAAGTCAGGCTAGTAAAGAAAAGGTATCCAGAGTTGTCCTTTTTTAATGGTCCTCATAAAGTGTGATTTTCAGAATGTAGGAAGGAGTTTCAGACACTTTCAATAATGAGTGCTCAATATCTGTATGTCTTTCCCATGTGTGTTCTTTGAGCTCATGTTCCCAGTAAGGTCCATGAATAGGAACAGGGTTTCCACATATTTGAGTGATGTGAAATGGTTGTTTTGCAGTCATTTACTCCAGTAAGGGTTAACAGAGTCATAAATGTCCCTCAATCTAAAATATATTTAGGCTTTTGCAGGTAGTTAACCCTTTCTCTGAGTAGTCACTTAATTCTTGCCCTTTATGAAGGTATTTTTTACTCATTGCTGCTGCACCACAATCTCTTGAAATGCTTAGTATCCACAATGTTGTGAATTGCTTTTTCCTTCTGCATTTTATTTCATTTATTGACTATATGAAGGGGAATAATTACCGTGATTTACAAATACAGATATTTAAGTCTTTCAGCTGGCTTGGTATTATCACCCTTAAGTCAATAGACAGACATTTGTTTTCTTACACTTTAGCATCTTTAACATTTGTTTGCATTTTACAATAAATAGAATATTATCGTTATATTGCTAACTTTTTTCTTTTTAGCCATAGACTAATTATCTTATAAATAATCATTTATAAGAATTGCTTTGTAATCATTTATAGAGTTGCTGAAATGCAGTAACCATTAAATACAAAAATAATCACCTACAGATAGACTATCAAGGTCATTGTATAATTATACCTCTTAGTTATTTCCGTCTTTATTAATATAGACTTCAGACTTCAAGATCATTCAGTAAATTATACAAACCCAAGATAAACCCTTACTTCCATTCTTCTATTTTTACAGCTGTGTCTTTCTTCTCTGTTTATCTCAAAATGGCACCTGTGGCCTCTTCCACAGCCTCCTGGAGATACGTGAATTATACAAGGGAATCCTCAGGCCCATCAGGGACCTCTGTCATCTGCTTTCCTGAGCCCCCTAACAGAGAGCCAATGTTCTCCTTTTCCATACTTGATTAATTCAAAGATCAGTTATCCTCTGAAGCTTTACCTCAGATTTAAACAAATAAACTGTGAGAGCCATGATCATAATGCGGTTTTTCTGTGTTGGCTTCCTTCATCAGAAAGAATCCATTATTGCACACTCCTCCTTCCTCTTCCATACTGCTTGGGGATCAATCCTAACGATGGTATCTATTTGGATCATCATCTCTAGCTTTTGGTTCACTTTTGTGTCTGTCACCTCCTTTGACTTTCACAGGAAATGTGTGTTATTGTAGAATGATTCTTCTCATTTTACAGATAAAAGAATTTTTGACCAAGTTCTTGTAATAGTGAATGGTGGATTTCAAATGATAATTGATTTCTAAAATTTCATATTACTTGTTTTTCCTTATGCACTCTGCTCTTTAATATCCAGGCTTTGAATATTTCAACTTCTCTTTTATTTTTGAGTTGACTTATAATGATCTTCCAATAAAGAGTTTGAAAAAATAATAGTGCTTTTAATGTCTCCTAGACACAAACAAAATTTGATGGACTTTGTATGTGCTATCCAGTATTTCTATTAGCTGATTAATTCATTTTCAATTTAGTTTGGGAAATAATCTCACAAATTAACTGTTTGGAGTAGGGGTGGAGTTAAGTATTTGTTTTCGATGCAAACTAAATTTTAATGAATGTACTTTAAACTAACATTGATCTTATTTGCGTATAATCTTGTTTTCAATACCTCTTTTATTCTAGTTATGTTTCGCCTTTATGACACGGATGGGAATGGCTTTCTGGACAGCTCGGTAATTTTTTTTTCGAATTATCTGTGAAAATTTCAGAGTTTCTTCTGAAAAATGCAATGAATAAATTTATAGTTATTACCACAGAAGGCACACTTAATGTAATTTACATCCACTCATATGGCGTTTCTATCTTTTGCCTGTTTGAAAGAGAGTGATCTGAGGAAACTGTTAGGAGTACAGTTTGTTCTATTGGATAGTTTTGCTACCATGACATGACTTTTTTTTTCCCTGCACTGAAGTTAGGAAAAAAAAGAAAGACACTAGCCTTATATGAATAAAACAAGATTAAGTTGAAACCATTGATTTAGAATGAAGAAAAAACTATCTGTAACATTTGACATTAAGGAAACTTGAGATTATCGGTAGAATTTAAAGGATTTATAAAGTCATTTAATTATCTCATTATTTTCCCAGTTTTGCAAGGTATCTTTAGTCCTATATGCTGCTGAAATGGGTGAATATATTTTAGATTGCTTTCACAAATTTTGCCTTTTAAATAACTCATCCAATTTAATATTCAACTAACGTTCTATAGTTGTAGTCAGAAAAGATAAGAAAATACCATCTTTATATGATTAACTGAAAGGAATAATTGAGTGTTTGTTTGGAATATATGGAAATCATTGCTAGCTTTTAGAGAAACAGGAAGTAATTCTTAGTCCTAGTGCACAGATCAGTGCCTTGCACGAAAGGCCATCTCAGTTTCCAGCCAATAATCTACCTTATGTTTGGCAACATGTTTTGCATGTTATATTATTTCTTGTTCTTCAAGGAAAGATAAGAATACTAATAGAATAAGTGTCATATTATGGAAATTTTGAAGTGCACATGTAAAACATATATTTAATATCATTTAAAAAATAAATGTTTTGATATATTTAATAATGACTGAAATAGACATGATCTCTGAAAATGAGTGAGCTTTTCTCCTCATCTGATGGACCTCCCTGTGGCAGCTCAAATAGGCTTTTAAAAGCAAAGCAATGAAGTTGGAAGCATATTTATGTAACTTTGAGTAGGATAATGGTATATTAGCTTCTCCAGAGCGAAATTAAAATATATAACTCCTACTGTAGGAAATGACCATCACTCTGAATTAGGGCTGTGATTGTGGGATTTATTGTGTTTAAGTCTCAGTAATTTTTCAGATGCTATTATTTTTAAGTGCCTAGTGGTCTGCAGTTTCCCAATTAGAAATATCAAGCTACATAATAAATTTGCTCAATTTCTGGTGCCATTTCACCACTAGAAATTGTGATACCTTCTATGCTTATTGTAGCACTTGTGACTACACTAATATAAATTATATTTTAATGCAGAGTTGTTATATGTAATGTTTGCTTTTTAATTACTTTAAAATGATGATTCTTTACTAGGCTTTAGCCATGGGTTGACAGTTGATTTGAAAATTCAGCCAAATGCTTTTTTTTTTCTTGGCCATTTTTTGTTTGCATATACAGCAGATGACTAGAAATATTTAGAACTATAGTCCCAATACTAAGCAATGAGTTGGGGATAAATATATTGAGTCTTGGCTAAACCAGTCTCTATTTTTTGTAATTAAAGGTCTGGATTTCATTTCTAGGGTTTTCTCCACAATACCTACTGCTCCAGTATTTTCCCTTCACTGTCAGGTTTACATTGTACCTTCTGACATCATGTGTTGTACCTTTAAGGTGTAGCAGTTCACGTACTGGAGGCAAAGCAGAAAGGAAGTGATCTTTTAAAAAATGACTAGTATTTCTTTTTTTATTTTTTTTGAGTCAGAGTCTTGCTCAATGGAGCTGGAGTGCAGTGGTGTGATCTCCACTTACTGTAACCTCTGCCTCTCAGGTTCAAGTGATTCTCCTACCTTATCCTCCCAAGCAGCGGGGACTACACATGTGCCACCACTCCTGGCTAACTTTTGTAGTTTTGGTAGAGATGGGATTTTACCATGTTGGCCAGGCTGGTCTCAAACTCCTGACCTTGTGGTTTACCCTCCTCAGCCTCCCAAAGTGCTGGAATTACAGGTGTGAGCCACTGTGCCAGGCCAATGGTCAGTGATTACTTAATTTCTAATAGTAGTTAAGATTTGTTTATCATTTGCAATATGCCAAACAACAAAATACATACATTTTGCATAGTAACATGTTTAATCTTTGCAGCAATTGTATGAAGGAGGTAAAGTTAGAGTAGCTATTTTACTGACGAGAAAACTGAGTCTTAGGTGGTATGACTCACCTAATATCACTTGCCTACCTAACAGTCCACTAAAAATAGTTTCTGTTCTTAAGAGATATTCAGGGACTTTAACACTTCCAAACCATTCAGGCATATGTAAGCAAAGACAGAGTCGGTGACAGATGAGTTATGTCTGCGTACACACATGCACTTTTAACCTATAATTCAAAGGGATTTATGATTTAAAATTTTTTAATCTGTAATAAATACATTTCTGTTTGTATTGCTTCTGGGACAGCCTATCTTACTTAAATAACATATTCATAATTATATTTTTTTCCGGAGAGTGTAAGTATAGCTTTTCTTAGTTCCTTGGAGGGAACCATGGCTCCCCAGAAGAGAATCTGTTTTATCATATTTCTTCTCCGTTCCGTAAAAATTGACTACATATATTGGATTAGAGATTTGGTTAGAATAATCTTTAAGGAACTTCCAAGCTTTCCTCTTTTATACTTCATACATTTTAAAACATACTGTAAAGCCATTTTTCAAATTATGTCACGTTTTCATTTAAAATTACAAGGATTTCACAAAGCCATGTTTAATCTTTTCTGCAGATAGATAAAAATTAAATCATTAAGTAAATAGATACGAAAAATGTTTTAATTTAACCAGATCATATGTATTAACTTGAAGTTCTTCAAAGAATTGATAATTGAGCAGAATAATATGGAAATTCCAGCTAATATTTCATCCTCTTACAAAATAAATGCTGCGTACACTTGTCCTGCACACATTGACCCTGAACATCCTTCTGGCAAAAGCAGATTATTCAATACATGACTAAAACAGTCAGTATGCACTCCCAATAGATCTGGATCAAAATGGGCTTCTCACTTGTTCTCAATTGCTTTTTTCCACCCTTTCACATCTGTTTTCAAGCCAAAGGATCAGGGAATTCAGTGACTTAGAGATGATATGTTGCAATGTATATCTGCTCCTGCTTTCTTCAGACACTCTCTTTCAGTTGAAGAGAATATATTTTTTGTATAGTTGTGCCCTCTCCTGGTGAACATTTCTAGACAATGCACAAGATAGATTTATATTTAGGATTCTCTTTTCTTTATATAGTTAATTAGACCTTTAAAAAGGATTATGTACATATATTTCCATATAAGTCATTTAAAGTTTTTATCTATACATTTAACAAAACAATTCCTGTAAGTGAAAGATTTAAAGGTTACTACGATCCTGGATTCATATTTTTTCTCTCTCTTTCTTGTCCAGGAGCTAGAAAATATCATCAGTCAGATGATGCATGTTGCAGAATACCTTGAGTGGGATGTCACTGAACTTAATCCAGTAGGTATATGAATGATTTCACTATTGGCTAAATTATGGAAGTCTGTCTTTCTTTCTATTTCTTTTCTTTCTTTTGCCTTTCTTTTTTTGTCTTCTTTTTCTTTTCTCCTTTTCTTTTTTGTCTTTCTTTTTCTCCTTTCCTTCCTCCCTCCATCCCTCCCTCCCTTCTTTTCTCTCTCTCTTTCTTTCTCTCTCTTTCTTTCATTCTTTCTTTCTTTCTCTCCTTTCCTTCCTCCCTCCATCCCTCCCTCCCTTACTCCCTCCTTTTCTCTCTCTCTTTCTTTCTTTCTCTCTCTCTTGCTCTCTTTCTTTCTTTCTTTCTTTCTTTCTTTCTTTCTTTCTTTCTTTCTTCTTTCTTTCTTTCTTTCTTTCTTTCTGTCTTTTCTGGGACCCTAATATATTCCTGTCATTTGATTTTGGCTTTTTATAACTAAGTTACAATTTCTAATTAGAAGTCCAAGTGGATTCTTAATAAGATAACAAGGTATATGTGGAGTTCTGAAGTTCTTAAAGGTAACTCTTGCTTTCTTCCTTGTGGCAGTTATTTTGAATGGTGGTCTTACAAACATGTGGGTAAGCAGAAGGTGCTGATAGACACTGCCAAGGTCAGGCCATGCCATAAAAGAAGATGGTAGTTTTCTATGCACAGCGCATTGTATTACCTTGCATATATATGTTATACAATGCTTTCAGCTCTCTGAGGTAGATACACTATTTTTTTTTCATTTTTCAGAGGAGTAAATTGAGACCCAAATATGTTAAAATTACTTGCCCAAAGTTTTTCAGCTAGTTAGAGTCAGTAATTTTTAATTAAATTGTTTACAGAAAGAGTATCTAAAGATGCTTATAAGAAAATAGAATTTTTGTTTTGAATATACATCAAAATTTCAACATTATTCAAATATATATTAAAATATACTTGACTTGAAACTATAACTTTGGCCATGAAAAATATTTTGGGGAAAGTTAATAAGAGATACTGAGTTTATATTATTTTAAAAATCTTTAGCAAAGTGTATATAAAGCAAATACAAATAAATTTTATTTAAATTGTTTGCATTTTATCAAAACTCAAGAAATGTATATTTAACCTCTGTTCACATTTATGCAGTAAACAACAGGATAGTGGCATGATTACATGCTGCAAGAACTCTGATAGCATTTCCCTATTCTTAATAGGATTTGGATTTTTCCAGTTTTAAATCAACTATTGGGAAATGTGTATGCTGCGCTTATAGAAAGTGGCAGATGCCATTAACAGGTTGCCATTTGTATATGAGCTGATAATGTAGATGGTAACATGTATTTAATTTATTGTTTCACTCACCGTAATATTATTTTCACTGAAAGTCAGGGGTTTCTTATTAGTTCTATTGCTTTTTTTGGTTATGCTAATCTACAACAGCTTTCTCCTTCCCTACTCACCTATCCACCTGTATAGATTAGTCATCTGTCAATCAAGCCAGTTTATGCTCACTAGAGGGAGTGGGGAGGGGGATTTGTTTCTCTATCCAGGTTTCAAAACAGTGGGCACTACCACTTCCCAGTAAATGTATTTTTGGTGTGTGTGTGGGTGCATGTGTAGACCTGAGAAAGGGGAGATCAGGATTCTAGGAGGAAGAAAACAATTGGTGACTGAGTAGTCTTTCTACAACAAATACCTACTGTCAGATTATTGACTGGAGAATACAAGTAGTAATCTGTAACATTACTTGACCTGTGCATTTCTGCTAAGTCTGCTCCTATTCCAGGGAGCTGAAATGGTACAAAGTTGTACATTATGTCTGCTGCCCTGGGAACTGCCTCATCATCTTGCCTAAGGCTTCCATAGTTCTTATTGTAAACAGCTTTACACATCAGCAGGTTTCTGATAGGTTTGCATATATAAATAAAGAGAAGTGAATGTTTGAGGTTGATTGTAGTAGGGAGAAGACTGAAGTGTCCCTGGAAGTTTTTATCAAATTAAGCCAGGCCCTACACTCAGTTCAATCTTATCCTTTGTGGTCAGAAGATGGCTTTAACATTGAATTTATTAGGTACAAAAAGGAAAGCATCACCCACCTGAAACAAATGTCATCGTTTCACTTCTCTTGTGGTGTATATATTTCTACTAATTTTTCAGCATGCTCTTGAAAGCCAGGGGAAGAGCAATAAGCTAACTTTCAAATACAGTACTTCCTGAGCAAAGACGCCAAGCACAAGAGTGTTTAGGCAGACAATACTTCTACCGACAAATCAGATTTTTCATGCATTGTGTCTTTTCCAATCTCTGTTCCAATGCACTCTGTATTTCTTTCTTTTTCCAAATTGATTAACATTTTGGTGTTATATAAAGACAGTGAGTTCCTTCCTTCATTAGCATTCTTACTATATATGCCATCTTGATGGCATTGGATGGGAAGCACTTTGCTTTCCCAGCAACCGAGGGTAATATGTTTGGAACTTGCATATATTTTCCATTAATAATAACACAACACTGTATGGCACTTGCTCTATATGCCAGGGGCTCATCTGCTTATAATACATTAGCCTGTGTAATCCTCACAAGAACCCTTCTAGATAAGTTCTGATATTGTCACCATACCACAGAGAAGTAAATGTAATGCAAACAAACACTGCAGAGAACACTTTCAGACATTATGTGCAAGTCATCTTTAGAAACAAAGTTTAATTAAATATGATTTGATCCTTTAACTTCTTGACTCTATTAAATTCTGATAGGCAATTAAAAGCAACTAAATCCCCTCACCCCTTACTACTTAGCAAAGAATTATATGAGCTCTTTGCCATGAAGTTAATTTGTTCAGACATTTTCTGGCATATATACGAATCTAAAAAAATAATCTGACAAAAGTGATTAAAAGACCACTTTCACACTTAAACCTTCTGGTTTTAGCTATCCTGTTCATTGGAAAAATATTACAAAGTTAAGCATTTATTTCTAAAAAGTGATCAGCACTTATTTCTAAAAAGTGATCAGTGATCCGCCAGGTTTAGAAATCCTAGCAAAGTCATTTCTTCATTAGTAATAGAATTAATGTAGTACCGAGTTACCAAGACATTTATCCCAACTCTCTACTTAGCTCTTAGTCACGATTTCCTATGTTATAGCATATGAAATTTATTTTATTGATTGATCACAAATTTTCCCTCATCTCCTCTACTCCAGATTCTCCATGAAATGATGGAAGAAATTGACTATGATCATGATGGAACCGTGTCCCTGCAGGAGTGGATTCAAGGAGGAATGACAACGATTCCACTTCTTGTGCTCCTGGGCTTGGAAAATGTAAGCATTTACATAGAGGAGGGTGGCCTGGTGGTGAGTCAGTGGGGTTCTCTATTACACATTTCTATTGCAATTGATCTGACCATTTTCTACCGTTAAGCATGTAGTGTGTGCCTGGAACTTTTAATAAGTATGCCAGGGTGCAATTTGACAGTAACTCCTTACGTAGATGCCACACACATATTGAATCAATTTAGGTATTACGTTAGGATTAAAAATATATTCTCTCTCTGTTTTCCTCTATTTAAAGTACAATCTAGTGTTTTTAAGTTACTGACCTCCTCATACTATCTAAAGCAAGAGACTCCCCGATATTACTGTGTTTTGTGGCTCTTGTGGTGCTTTATTATTTCACTGTTTCTCCTACCCATAAAGATAATCTATTTTATTGATAACCAGTACTTGGAGGAAGCAGTTAAATATCTGCAGTGGTTTCAAGAATAGTGGTGCAGAAGTCGTGTGTGGTTCCTGCCACAGCGACTTTTGCACCAACCTATGTAAACATGAGTTTTTCTTGTATCAGCATCAGCTAGGTCCTCATTCTATGCCTGTGAAAAGTTTCCCTGGAGTAGTTCCTCTAGTTGCAAGTAAATACTGTTGTGAAGGAACAAAATAAACCAAACATCAGAATGTAATATAATAATAACTTTGAAAGCAGATCTTGCCGGCCCAGCCTTGAAGTGGATTTTAGTTATTGTTAATTTAAAAATCTGATAAAGTCTATAGTCGATGCTAGATTTTTGAGTTCAGCATTAATAGTTATATTAAAATTAGATATAATATGTATACAGTAATATGTATACTTAATTTCAAAGAACATTAGGGCTGAGAAGCACAATGACATTGTAATATTTAGAGTTTTGGGAGGTAAGAATGTAGTGTTTGCCGCTTTGCTGCCAAACCCCAAAATTTTCGTACTTGTAGTTACCAGCTGAAACAATTTTACAGATTCAAGACTGTATCATAGTTATTCAAGACACCAAGTTTTTAAAAGTCGTATCTCAAGATATCTTACTGTGTTTGTGAAACATATGAGTGTCTATCAAAATATGCTGGCACATATGCGTTTGGGAATATAAATGGGCTTTAGGAGTATACAAATGAGCTGAGGGTTTAGGAATAAGTATCAATTTGGAAATAAATAATGGGCTTCAAGAGATTACCATTTGTCTCTTTTTTACCTGGATCTTCAAATTCTTCTAAACTCAGTTGAATCTTACCTTTCATGAGGCCCATGGGATTTGAGACATGGTCAGAGGATGGAAAACAATAAAATAATAATGAGTGATACATGGAAAAAACTAATTTATGTAAACAGAAAATGAATATATATATTATTGTTAATAGGTATATATTTCTACACTTAAAATCCCGTGAAACAATATTTCCTTGTACCTGAAGTTCTTACTACACATAACTGAGTATCTTTTTATACAATATTTATCTCTATAGTATACATATATAATTTACTTAATTTACTTAATTATATATGTATACTATAGAGATATTTATATTTACTTAATTGTTCACGTACCTTACAACAAAAAGCAGTATGTAAATCAGACTACTGAGAGAAAACAAAAGAAAAATTGGCAAAATGTTGACATTTGAAGGTTTAATGTATAATTTATTCTGAAAAATTGTTGTCAGATGACTCTAGTGATAAAATTCCAATAATAATGGTTTTCTAGAAGGAAATGTTATGTTGGTAAAGCTAAAAGTTTTATATTCTAAGTATTTATAGAAATTTTAAGATGAGAGAGGAGGGAAGATGTAGGAATGAGCAAGCAAATCATCTGTAATCGAGGGTGGGATAGAAAAGTGCAGAAAGGGACAGTCAGTTGCCTACACACACACACACACACACACACACACACAATTTTTTTTTTTTGAGACGGAGTCTCACTCTGTCTTCAGGCTGGAGGGCAGTGGCACCATCTTGGCTCACTGCAACCTCCGCCTCCCAGGTTCAAGCAATTCTCCTGCCTCAGCTTCGCGAGTAGCTGAGACTACAGCATGTGCCAACACACCCAGTTAATTTTTGTATTTTTAGGAGAGATGGGGTTTCACCATGTTGGCCAGGATGATCTCGATCTTCTGACCTCGTGATCCTTCCACCTCGGCCTCCCAGAGTGCTGGGATTACAGGCGTGAGCCACTGCACCCAGCCCACTGGCCCGTATTTCAAAGATCACCAGAGATTTTTTGAAATGATGATGTTTTTCTTTGGAAACTATTGTTGATACATTATTTAGTATTTACTTTATAAATGTAAATATTTGTGAAGTTATAAAAATTAGCACAGTTAATAGAGTCCACAAATCTATATGGATTTAACTCAGAGTATTTTAAACAAATATTAATGAGCTAACTAATGAGTTTAAAAAAACTCATTAGTTTCTAGTGTAATTTCAATTGTAAGGCAGTTTGGTGCATTTAAGGTGCACTCTATTAATTATAAATATTTACCCTCTAATAGTGTTTGTAATTTTTTTTTAATGTTTTTAGTAAAACGGGAGTTTGGGAGCTAAATAATATAAATCTATTTAGGGTTTTATGATAGTAATCAGAGCTGTGTTCCAGAGTTGCGTTCCCAGAAATGGCCACTAGATGGCAGAGCCACATTGTTTAACCTTAAGAGAGCACCTTAAATCTGAGATTAGATTTTGCCCCCCGATCTCTGTAAAGAACAACTTTAAAAGGAGAAATTTCCCTTTTCTTTCGTTTCTTTAAAAAAGAAAGCCACTCACATTTTAAGCTGTCTTTTAATAAAATGTATAAGCAGTATAATCATATGTAATGATCACAAAATACAGCATCTATTTGTTAGAACTGTTTAATTCTAAGGCATGGTAATTGTTTTAAAAAGCAGGAATGGCACCAAGACAACTGAGTGATGGGAGACTTTTTTAGTAATTGAGATGTATTTCCTTTCTGTAGACAGTTAATATGTTACATTATTGCCTGTAGAGAATTTGATCCGTGGTTCTATCCCCTCACCTTTGCTTATTTAATTGAAAATCTAGATACTGCAGCTTGAAGTTGGCCATTTATCGCGAAGCTTGCTTTGTTATGTTGTCCTAGATATTATTGTCTATTGTCAATTATGAGCTCAGGGAGTAGATTCTAATTGATAGTGCATGTAAAATACCACAGTGTATTTGAAAGTGACTGTGGTATCTTAGCCAAATGACACAGAAAAGGAAGTAGTCCTGGGAGAGTAATCTCCACGTGTAACATAATTCCCAACAGTTACCATTTTGTTGTAATTTATTTTTCTCCATCAACAGTAGTTTAAAAGCTAGTCAATTTTAAAGAATATCTGTTTTGGTACCAAAATCATACATGGAGTTGATCAGGACCAGATTCTCTACCAAATGCTGGAGAGTCATTTCTTAGAAGAGGCTCTAAAAACTTTACGAAACACAAGATGTATGGGTGAAAAATGGTATAGTGTCTTGGTGTCTTTTACATTTGAAGGAATATTTAGAATTTGAATGGCTTCGTGTTTCTGATTACCACAGTAAAAATTAATACCTGAGACTTATTCATTCTTCCTTCAGAATTCATCTCACTGGAGAATTGTTTTTTTTAAATCCCATGTAATTAAAATGTTTTTCTTTGCTAAATAACTTTGTCTAGTGGTAGTCTCAGTTCTAGTGATTGGAAACTGTCTGCAGAGGGAGAGATATTAAGTCATTTTAGCTGTGGGGCCATAAGGTCTCAGCCACTTCTGCTTAACTCTGCTGTTCCAGCGTAAATTCAATCACAGAAATTATGTAAATGACCCAGAAAAGCTATGTTTCAATAAAACTGCTTGTAGAAAAACAGGTTGCTGGCCAGGTTGGAGTCAGTGCAGTAGTTTGCCAATTTCTCCTATTACAAACAGAAAAAGTTTAAATTTATGTTAAATCATTCGGGAGAAAGGAATCTAATACCTTTTCTTTGGCACAATCAGACAGCCCCAGCAAGACATGAGGACTAACGGACAGATAGCACAGGAGCAGTGAAAGTCATCAAACTGATCACATAACAGATTCTGGCTCTGTTATTAACTAACGAGGTCATATTGTGCCAGGTGGTTGCTCTCTCTGGAAAGTTGAAGAGTTGGTCAGGAAGATAAGTTGGTCTCTCCTAATACTCTTTCTGTTCAAACATTCCTTTTTCTGCATGAACAAGGTAATTAATAATTCTTGAATTTCTGAAATCTGTAATTTTGGCTCATCATTGAATTTTTCAAGAAAAATTTCTGAATTTATATTATAGGGAGAAGAGAAATGCACATTTAAGCAGAAGGCTAGCTTGAAATAGGGATACCTTGACTTCTTGTTGTGGATTGTCGTACACATATCTTACCTGTACGTTTTCTGGATGTTTTCTATTTTAGTCTCACCATATGTGTGCATAAAATCCTGGTCTTCAATTCTTATAGGTCATTTGATTGAGATGGTTTAGGACACATTTTTTTCCTGACTCTCAGTAAAGTAATATGCGATGTGTTCTCTAATAAAATTTTTGAGTGATGGAGAGTAGAAGACAGAAGACGATGTATTCTTGGTAGGTTAAATTATCTTTTGGAAACTGATATTCAGCACATCAATTTTTAAAAGTTTTTAATTTGCTTAAGGGTTTTCCTTCTGCTGTCTGTACCTTGCTCAATCTAGAAAACAGTTACAAAACCAGATGAATGCAAAAATTCTTGAGATTCCAGATTTTGTCATTTAAAAAAAATGACTACCTGGTGTGACCTCCTGTTGATTTTGCATTTGAGCCTCAGAAATGGCAGGTGACCTTACAGTGTGTGGTCTGGAGATGAACAGTTGATGGCAAACTCCCCTCAGAATTGTAAAACTTTTCTCTGCATTCTCCTTGTCCAGGCTTAATACAGCTCATCTTTTTGTCTAAAAGGCAAATTTCTTTCACATTGTCGTAATTTTTTGAGAACTTGAAAAAAAGTAAGGTAATTTAATTTATATATATATATAAGTTAAGTCAGTTGAAACATGGCTAGGTGTGGGGAGAGAAAAGCTTTTGCATTAGGACATCAGTGAAATTTCTCCTTGAGGTCTCCTGAAAAAAAATTATTTATAGTAGCCCGAGTTCACTTGAACATTTTATATGATCTTGGAAGTATTTATGGAAAAACTAACACTTTAGAAATCACTAGGGTAATGAAATAGGTTTTTAAAAGTTCTGAAGAACATTATTTTCTTTGAAACATTGCTTTGTCTTCTAGGGAACTAAGAGTTGGGGAAAAACGTAAAGTTTCTTCTCAGCATGGAGTAGCCTAGGATTCATCAAGCATTTCTCTGTCATAAGCACAGACCTGAACTGCTTCATTATAATAGACAGTGTTAAGTCTCGTGATGAAAAAAGAGCAAATTTTAATGAGATAAAGTGAAATTTTATGTCTCTTTCTCAATTTTTTTGGTTGAAACATTGGGAGGTTACACAACTCAACCCAATGAGAGTAATAATATTTGCTGTTTATGTAACACCAGTCTTCCGAGAAACCAAAATTAACTTCACAGGTATTGTATAATGAAACCTCACACCACAGCCTGCAAAAGGGAAGTGGGTACTTTCATTTCATTAGAGAGGAAAATAAGAAGAAAGGTGAAATGGCTTATCCACATTTTCACAGTAGGCCAAGAATCAAGCCTTTCTGAATGCCTTGCTTATTTCTGTTTTATAAAAAATAAATTCCCTTTTTGGCAATAAATATATATTTGCAATAGAAGTACTAATAGGAATATGCTCTACCGGCTGATAGAATATAAGGGACAGATTCTTTCCCTCCTCCCTTAAGTTTACAATCTAAGTAAGATAAACAAGACAAGACATGAAAATAGAGAGTTGGAGTATAATTTGCACTGCTGAGAAGTAATTGGCTCCTGGTTTCAATTTCTTCTCTTAAAGAAGTCACATACATATTTCATCCCTTGCATATTTTGGCAACGTATCCAGCTAAGAGCTATAAAGCTATTTAATTTGTTTTTTGGTAAAGCGTTTTATGCCTGGGTAATGGATTTGTACATCAGTTGCAGCCTGTAACATGGCTCAGTGTTCTGATTGACAGAACACCCACGTTCAGCCTTGTTTATTTTTTGATAAGGAAAATGCCAGCTAACTTAGTCCATATGTGTTCTTCAAAGAATGAAGCTTATTCGCATGTAATGGGCAACCATTTAAAAATAAAATGACAAGAATTACAAGAACAGTCATACATATGAAAATTAGATTTTTGTCCTTTTAACTTAAAATGTTTTTAAGCACTTAACTGCTACTTTTAATTTTTAAAATATTAATTTAGTTTTTAAAAAATTAACCCCATATTTAACCTTTTGACATAAGGATGTTTAAATGTTGTCTGTGTTAATAGAAATTTTAAAATCTAGACAGTTTTGAAAATATAGCAAAGTTAAATATATAAAGTATTCTATTCACGTGGTAAAGCTACTAGAAATCTATGACTCACCCAAACCAGAAAATAATATTCAGAAATTAATACAAGGCCTATTTCTTGTGTTTTGAAAGAAAATGGAAACATTTATGTTTTCTGAAGTTTTCTGTATGACACCTGCATAGCTGTGTTTGTTGAGTTTGTTAGTCCCTTGTCAGAAAAGCAAATCTGAGCATTGTCAAGAATTGTAAAGGGTCCAAAATGTACCCTATTAGACGTTAATGTGTTAGTTTGCAGTAGTTTTTTGGATGCTCCCAGAGGACATGAGACTCCGGAGTCAGAGACAATGGACTTTGTTATTCACAGCAAAGCAAGTAACAGGAGCTTCACATATGAGTTCACCTTGCCTCCAAAGTCTCATGGGAACGACAGCGTGGAACCCAAGTAATGTTTGAGCATAGCATCAGGTTTTCAAAACCTTGGCTTAGGAAAACTGAAGGAGTCATAATATGTAGTAAACAAACCCGTTTATCCTTTGCCTACAAGGGAGTGATTATTTTTATTATACTGCAACTATAGTAAGTAAACCGCCACCCTCCTCTGGAGGGAGACACGTCTCTGTTGTCCAAGGCTAGGTTATTTATTACTCAAACATCTTTGAAAAGATAGTCTTAAAAGGAGGAATGAGAAAGGACAGTGCTTCTGCTTGCAAAACATGAAGAAATTCAAGAGACCCACTGAGAAGTATCACCCAGGAAGCATTTCATTAATGTTTTATGTTATGATGCAAATTTGACATTTCTGGTTCCAATGTAAGAATTAGTTACTATAGATTTTTTCTAGTATTACAAATCTGGTGGTTTATCCCTTTCCTGGGAATAGGAAAAGTAGTTAGGAGCATTATTATTAATATTTTATTATCAAGAGAAACAAGATGTTCTGAATATATTTATATTGTCTCACTACTACGGGACTCATGTTAGTGCCCAAGCACTTAGTAGATGCTCAAAAAATTATTAGGTGAATGTATTCTAAGAAATATGACAATTTGGCTAACTTGAAAAATTACGATAAATAATGTTTTCAATGGCATACCAATAAATGTTAATCTGTTTGATATTATTTGGTGATTAGAGTACAAAAGTAAATGCTAATTGAGGAAAAAGTAAAAGCAAAAATAATGATACAGAATAATTTAATTTAATATCTTGACCTTCTTGTAAGGAGTTTAAGAGATTCCTAAGCATCATATTATTTAAGTTTATTTTCATCTTGAACAATGCAGCTGTGATTAAACACATACAGGAGTAGCTATTATGATATAGAGAGTTTTACTCAGAAGAGAAAACAATGTGACAGTATTTTAGGAAAGTGGGAATTAATTTAAACTCAAGGTTGTATTGTGGCAAGTAACTACAGTGATTGTTATAAGTAAAAATATTAATACAGTTTTAATGTTTTTACCATCTTTCTGTGAGATTTAAACTACTTATATTTTATAAAAGAGGAGTAAACAAAATGGTAACATACATAAATCCTTCAAAAAGTTTACCTGTTAAAATACACTATTTGCAGCATACTCAATCAACATATTAATATAAATTGGAATAGGGAATTCTCAAATGAAGCCCTGGAATATCACCCATAACTTACCTTTTAGTATTCATTTTCCATCCCATCCCATTCCTCTGCCACCTTACGTGACCTGATCACCATCAAGAATTTTGTATATCACTACTAGTAATCCAGGGTTAATGACATCTTTGCAAGTTCTTATTTATGAGGCTCTTTGACTGAAGGGTATTTTCTCTTTCTCTTTATTCATTTATTTGTTTATGGAATTGTGATAAAGTATTTAAAGGAGAGGCAGTCACGTCCCTGATCCATTTGGCAGGTTGTGATGATGGCTTGGGGTATGCTGTTGAGCTGTTGATGTTAGACAAGCATTTGTGGGTTGCTATAGCATCAGTGATTTGTTAGCACTATCTCATTTCACTAGAGCACATGTGTTTTTCTAAAGGCTCTGCAGTGATCTTGGAGAAAGTCAGGGATGAAATAACAGATTGTCTTCACATGCTTCAGTCCAGCTCTGAGTTTTATTGGCACTTACATCTTTCACTGTTTATTTTATTAAGTGAAATCTGTTTCTCTTACTGTCCCATGCAGAATGTGAAGGATGATGGACAGCACGTGTGGCGACTGAAGCACTTTAACAAACCTGCCTATTGCAACCTTTGCCTGAATATGCTGATTGGCGTGGGGAAGCAGGGCCTCTGCTGTTCCTGTGAGTACATTTGCTCTGCCTGGACATCATGTCCTTGAGTGAGCAAAAATCAATTTCATGGAATAGGCTGATTTTGTAGATGGAGACCTAAAAACCGATCTGGACCATCTCTGTACATGTGATTTATATTTTTCTGTAGAGTGTTTTTGAATGTTTAGGTTACTTTAACTTATTTCTTCAGTTTTGGAAAAGCCTACCCTTGGAAAAGAATGAAGGACATTTTCCAAGTCTTCAGTGATTTTCTTTCCACTGTAGTTTAATTTATTCATGATTCCCATTTCTTTAGGGATTATTTTGAAGATTTTCACTAGTTTTTCATGCTTATATCTTATTCATATTTGGCCTCCCTCCACCCCTACCCAAGTTAGTCACTTTATTCACATGGATGTCTTATAATGAGTTGATTCCTTTGGGTATTTTTTTAAAGTTACATTAATTGATTAAAAATAGATTTGCATTCAAATTAAGAAATCGCAAGAAATACAAACTGATTTTATACCCAAAGCCTATTATTTTTAATGCTAACATAAAGAAAATCTTCATATATGGTTAATATATATTGGAATGCAAAGCATTGATGATTAATGGGTTGTGGACATTTTTTAAATTTCAGTTCACTCATCTTTGCAATTTTCATTTTATTCTGTTAACTCAGTACTGCCAAGGAGAATGTTCTTCAAGTGTATATAACATTTAGTTTATAAAAGCACCTGAACATTTTTAAATCTATAGCATGTCTACCTGAGAAAATGTTACAATCCATGATAGTCCTGATAAACATGAGTAGATATTATATCCTCTTCATTTCAGTTCTCCATTAAACCATCAATTTCTCTCTCCCCAACCTTTTCTTTTTGTAAAGAATTACTGAAATTATCAAGTTCATTAAACACATCCCATAGTTGTGCATTTAATTAAATCTTATTTCTTATGTGGCTTCCATACTATCTACGGTTTATAGGTTTTTTGTTTGTTTGTTTTTAGCTAGAAGTTTCTTTGGTAATATGTTTAAGAATTTCCTTTCTCTCAGATGTATTATTTGACATTTAATACCATGTTTTAGTGCAACATATGGGTATGGTATCTGAACTATTTAAGGATTTTAATAAAGTTACATGAAATTTTCCATGTGTAACATTATGGTTTCTGACAGCTACGTTTGATAGGTTAATTTCATGTTAGTGACACTACAACATTCTCCATATACAAAAGAAGTACTTTGTTTTTAGTGTCCTATTATTTTTAAGAAAAGGAATTTTTGTGGTAGAGTCCATTAGTAAGAACACATAAAAGAAAATGATATGTCTCAAGTAAGATGAATGATATATAAAGAGTGAGAATTTCACTGATAAGTTTTTACTGGTTAGTGTGGTGAATGCAATACTCAACATTATTTTTAATATGGAGGAAAAGAGAAAGCATGTTTTTTCCCTCAGTGTTGCCAAAGAAAATCACAGATGTGAATATTTTGGAAGAGTTTTACTGCATAAATATTAGGTGGATTTAGTGTGTTTCATTCTAACTTCAGGAAGTGGTTAGTTTTTTGTTTTTGTTTTTATTGAGGAGGCTACATGGTTATTTTTTAGTATTGTATTATGCATTTAGAACTCAATTTGCATTTTATTAAAAGAACACATGTATTTAACCCTAAATCATATTCAGATGCAAACCATAAAGAATTTGAAGATACCAAAAATGTATGTCTTGGTTTTCTGACACATATTGTTTACATACATAGATAAATATATTTGCTTATATGCATGTATATATGTATTTGCATAGTAACATCAATTTTTGCATATGCCGCCCAGCAAAGGCTGTTGCTTTTGGACAAACAATGCCATGATGGCAAGTGAAGAATGAACTTTTACCGAAGCCCTGGCATGTATGATGAAATCTATTCTCTGGAAATAGACTAATCAGCCATTTAAGGTTTAGATAAGAGGCAAAATAGCATAAACTCATGGGCTTTTATTCCCATGCCCACCAGCTGCTCTCATGCCTATACTTTGTAAAATATAGATCTCTTCCTTCTAGCAAATGACACCAAGCCATTTGGCAGTCATCAATTTGTCTTTAATATTTTTGTCATCTGGGAATTATTGTGAAAAATTTGAGTGAGGACTGATTTAATTAAGCATTTCCTGCTATGCCATGATAGAGGAGCCTTGGTTTTTCACATGCATAATATTTCCTGTACTAATTGGCCTTTTATATTCCATGGTAAAAACAGTCGACTGGGACTTCTCCTTGATGTGGCTGATTGGATTGATTAGGGAGCAGTGGATATGAAATGAGGCTCTGTTAATGTCATTCTTTCTCTATGAAATTACAACCAGGACCAGGATTAGCTCTGAATTTGTGTACCTGTTTCCTTTCAGTCTGCAAGTACACAGTCCATGAACGCTGTGTGGCTAGAGCACCTCCCTCTTGCATCAAGACCTATGTGAAGTCCAAAAAGAACACTGATGTAAGTTTGTGTCCATGCTTGCTTTATGAAGTTGGCGATTGTATGATGTGTCCTCTTACCACAATGATGTCATTCTGTTCTAGGTCATGCACCATTACTGGGTTGAAGGTAACTGCCCAACCAAGTGTGATAAGTGCCACAAAACTGTTAAATGTTACCAGGGCCTGACAGGACTGCATTGTGTTTGGTGTCAGATCACAGTGAGTAGCAATTGGAAAACAAATCCCAGCACTTACCCACATTGAAGATCGTGTATCTCACGCTCTCTGAAAGTCCTACCCTAAAAGGGCTTCCTGAACTTCTGTATAAGCAGAAAACCATGGAAACTTCTTGTTTCAGCTTATTTGCAAACAGATAAGCTCAGGGTCAGATTTGTCTCCATAGAATCCAGAATTTTAGAGCTGGTGACAATCTAAGACATGATACCATGCTGTGGCTTTCAAACTGTGTTCCATGGAGAGCTAGAGGTTCCCAGGAAGGTAATCAGAGGCCATGGCAAGGAGTAAGCAGATGAGAGTGGGGTACTGACTGGGTAGAACTTGATTCTCCCTGTATTCCACAATGCTTTTTGATAAGCGTTTTCTGGTTTGCTTCTTGTACATTTATTTTAGTCTCAAAATCTATGGGCTTAAAAGGATTAGACAAATAAACAATGAGCTTCAATGATATAATTATATAGTGAAGACTGAAAGACCAAAGAAAAAATTAAGCAAATTGTCCTTAACCACATGACTAGATAGAAGTGCAAGGAGGCTATATTTTAGGTCTTGATGCTTCTAAAAATTCATTTTACCCTTCTTCCCAACATAGTGTTGCCTTGCTGTTTCAGTTAAATCATAAATTAGGGTATAAGAGATACTGATGTAAATGCTAGTCCTTGATGTTGCTCACACTTAAGAAAGAAGAAATAACTTGGTCTTCTGGGAAACTCTAGAATTCTACCTGGTTTTAATGATTGTCAAATAGTTTGAAAAAATTTTTGGAATGAATGTAGATGTTAGATGGTACTTCTACAGTTATATGTGTAGTTTTGGGAGGTTAATTAGAATCACACATTTTCAAGAATAGTTATTTTTGATAATGTAGTACAAAAATATATATGGGGCTGGAGTTTTGTTTCCAGCGTACAGTAAGTATTCATGTTACAGAACTAAAATGTTTGCTTCTGTTAGACTAAAACAGGAGGAGGCCCTGAATCAGTTAAGCAAATAAATGTCTCCACCATGTCCCCTGGTGCACTGCCCTCAATCCAGGGATTAAACAGTTCTCTTAAGTGTTCTCTCTCTCTTTCTCTCTCTCTCTCACAAACACACATACATACACACACACACACACACACACACACGTGCATGTGCGCAAACACCCACACACATGCATATACAGAATAATGAGAAAAACAACTGACTTACATTTCAAAAATATAATTAAGTACTTTCTTTTAAATGAACACATTTTCTGCAATCATTTTCAACTATTAGTTACATTATATTTACATCTGAAATTTTCCCATTTATGAAAGTTTTTTAAAAGTGTTTGGTTTTTATAATAAAATGTCTAACTATGATTCAAATTAAACACATGAATTATTCAAACATAATGAATTCTCAGTTTTAAGAAGATCACAATAGCTTCATTTTTTAAAACATTCATGCACCTTTTTAAAATTAGGTTTGTTTTTTGCTAAGCATTTACAAAAATATGTAGTTTTTGTTTCTGACCTTGTAGGGGGCTTCCACTTATCTTCTTTGTATGGCAAATATTTTGCTGGTTAAATCTTAACTTTAACATGAACTGAGATGAGAGAATATTAGAAATTACTTCTTCTTTGTATCTCCAATTGTATTCCTACTCTTCATAAATTTCAAAAATACTGTCTTGGGTTTATTATTCATAGTTTCTTTTTTATTTCTTAAATAATCAATATTTTTAAGTGTGTACTCAGTTTGAACACTCCAAAAACATACATTACTACCTTTTTTAAGGGAAAATTTCAAAGCTGTTAGAGTTTTCTGTATTTGATTCCTCTCATTCTTTCTCTATTTAATCTCTGTGAAGTCTGTCTTCTACACTTTCCAGTCACGGGACTCACTGTCCTCAGAGGTACCATGGCCATTGGTCTCTTATTTGTACTCAAAGCATCTTAAAATCCTTCCTTTCCTTGATTTCTGTTCCATCTTGTTTTTCTCACTTTCTTTCTTTTTGTTTTCATGGTTCTTCTTCTCTGGTACTCCAGAAACTACACCAACCCTACTACTCACAAGTTATGCATTTGCTTTGGTCTTGTTCCTGACCCTAGCCTTACAAGAAAAGAAAGAGGCACCTTCTTTTACAGGAAAAGGGATATCACTTTTAAATAAACTGTACTTCTTAAAATCTAAAAATTGTATGTCCCAAAGCAGATAAGACAATATACCCTTAACATTTTATTTTTTCATGTCATTGGATAGCTGAATGTGAGTTTGTTTGTCCTCATGGCATAGCACTACGTAAACAGTGAATGTCTTAAATCCCTATTTGAAATGATTAGTAAATCAACCAATTAATCAGTACCAAAGTTCTACTCAGGAAACAGGCTAACCAGGGATCTCTGATGGGGATAAGGCAAAGCAAGCAAGAAAGAAAAAGATACATGCTGCCTCTCTCAAATTCTGAGACTTCTAGCCAACCTCGGCCTTATTTTATATAAAATGAGCTCCAGGGGTCTTATGGGTATTAAGTGCATAAAACAAGACTTGTACAATTTTTTTAAAGTTATCATATATCCAAGAGACTATATCTCAAAAGTCACTTCAGCCTCTATCCAATTCTGGATTTTTAATTTTAATCAATTTTAGGGACACATTTGCTTAATTATTGATTTTGTGCCTTGGATAAACAGGATATATTTACTTTAGAACATTTATGTCCTTAGTAGTAGTTGCAGTTTCCTTTTGAGCCATTGCATGAACGTTTCAGCATAAAATGGATCTGTTCTTGACTGATGACTATTCACTACTACTGCTTGCCTTTAAACAACTGAATTTACTTTCTTTTGCATTTACATTTTACAGAAGGTGCTATGAACATAACAAAGAGCTAGTAGCAGTTATAAAAGTATGGGGTTTTGAGACTACCAATTCTAGGCTTCAGAAAGGCCTATCTGAATGGGCTCCATGAGTAATATATTGTAGAGAGAAACAGAAAGGTTGGCTTCATTTCAGGGTTTTGCCCAAAAGCTATTACTTCCTTTTATATATGACTTTTGGAAATGACTTGAGTGTTGTAAGTCAGACCAACCAGATTCTTAAGTTCGTCTCCTCACTTCCTAGTGGTGCCATCTTGGACCATTTTATGTAACCAGTTTGGGCAAATTTCCTGATGTATCAAATCAAGTTAATGATACCTAGTTTATTAGATTGTTATGAAGATTAAAGGGGCAAATAAATCTCTGCAGATGTGTTTAGGGCAAGACCTCATACATATTGAGTGCTCAGTAAGTAACAATTATATTTATGGGTGTATGAAATACTATTTGGGTGCACAGAACCAACCCCTGGTTTCCAGAGGGCACTCCATGAAGAAGGCTTATGTCATTTGTCTCTCACCTATAGAAGGATGGATAGTTGCCCAGTCTATGTCAGAATAGCACCTGCACACACTAAAAACATCCAGACTCCTGTGGTCCTGAATCTCACTAAATCCTAAGCCAAACGAATGGATTTTCATTCCTGAAGACTATTACAGCTCTCTCATTCTATCAGACATGGCATTGTCATGCTTCCACTCACTGGAAAAAAAGTTATAAGTCAATTTTTTTTTTACTCTTGTCTTTTACCTTTATCTCATGTACACAACCTGTCACTGAGTCTTGACATTTCCTACTTAAAATATCTCTCTCAGATTTGAGGTTTTGTCTCTACATTCACAGCCCTAGTGCAAGCTCTTAGCACCTCTTGACTAGATTAGAGTCAAAATCTCTTGGCTCATCTCCCTAACAGAAGGTACTTTTCCTATAATGCAGGCTGCATACCACCTCCAGAAAGATCTTCTGAAAATACTAATTTGTTATCATATGCCTTCTTTAGCAATCTATAATAGTTCTGTGATAATAAATGCAGCCCTCAACACCCCTTGCCTCAACTTGGTTTTAGTTCTTTAGAAATCAGAACCAAACCTAAACATAACCATATATAATATTCCTCTTCTATACACACCCTCTGCCTTAGCTGAGTATTTCTGTTGACAGTCCCTTGGGGAGGACATGTTTTCCTCATACCTATTATTTTGTTAATCCCCTTCCCTTGAGTGCACCTGTCTTAAATTCTAACCATACCTTAGGAAACAAGTTAGGTTACCTGCCTTCCTTGAAATTTTTCTTGACACTAATATATCTTGATTCTAAATAGTTTCTGTACGTTTATTCCACATCCAAATAAAAACTGAAATGCTCTCCAGTGGTTTCACACCGCGGCTAACATTGTTTGTACTGTTAACTCTAGTCCACTCCTGTTGATTTTCCACGTCACACATTGTTTCCTGATCACCTGAAGTTCTTGACAGAGTACTGAGTGTAGAGAAGTCTTCATTAAGATCTCTTTACTCACCCCTACACTATTCTTCTTACAGTAGGATATTAAATTTCAAACACATTTTTATTTAAGGTTTGTTTTGTAATATTGTCCTGCAATGCTCAAATCTCCATCAGGTATGAAAGTAAGCTTAAACAAACACTTAAAGATAAAAATCCATTTTCACACCATTTTTCAGTTCACGCTTGTGGTTTCTTGATTTACTAGTTGGCCATCTTGTAGATACAAAGTTAGGTTCTTAGAATGAAATTTTATATTCTTTCGTAAATCTAGTCACTTCAAAATTAAAATCACGCAAAGCTTAGGGAAGGTCCGTGGAAGACTGCCTTCTGATATTTAGGCAACCAGTCTCTTTGTTTTCTATTTCATTCCTCTGGGACAGGCAAAATATTCACCTTGGCTCTCTCTTTTGTCTTGATCACTAACACCCTCAATATCCCACTGCTTATACCTTCTCATTTCTTCTCAAAGTGTGTCTTCTTGATACTTCATGTAGAACATGTTGCAAATCACTTCTGGTCAAGGTAAGCTATCACTGTTCAGGCAGGACTCACCAGGATAGGAGGTTGATGCATTTTATTTAGTGGTGAAAAAAGAACACCTATTTCATTGAAATGAATTACTAATTTTGTATAATATAGAGATAATATTATTTACTAAGATACTGAATTCCTAACAGTCATGTTTAAAGGTTTCCAGTGCTGTGAAAACATTTCTGCTTCAGCAAATGCCAGTCTTAGGAAGTACACCAAACTGGAAAATATTAGGGGCCAGCGGATTGGATAAACAGATAAATATGTTCCTCCAAGGCAGGCCTTTGGGTTTTTCTTTAGAGGAATAGTTGATTTCTCCTCTTATTTTCCTCTAAATTTCCATGAACATTTATTTTCTATTTTTCCTCCTCTTGACTTCTGAGATTCCATTTTCTTCTCTGACCAGCACACTCACTCTTTTCTCAACTCCACCAAGAAGTATATGCAGGCACACGTGTACACACACATTCACACACTTCCTTTTTCTTTCTATCTTGAGACAGCTTTTTCTAATAAACATAGATCTGGCTGTAAATTAGGTGCTACTGGAAGTTGTCATAAACTCTGAAATTATTTCCAACTGTTTAATTCACTTCCAGGAAAAGCTGGTTCCTATTATATGACTTTCCTACATATGGCACTGAATCTCTTAACATGAATGGGAATTTCTGGATGTATATTTTAAAATGAGCTAAGGATTTTTGCCTTAGATTGAAAAAAATACAAAGATAATTGAACAAAAATGTTTTAAAAATTTTTAAATAGTAAACAATTCCTTTTCTCTGGTGCGCTATTGGTTGTTTTACTCAAGAGGCAGCATCTTCAGTGCTCTAGTTTATTTCTGTTCTTGATGAGGATCTCCGTGTTTAGGGTTTTGCTGATTTGGGATATAGGTCATCTTGAAAACAATTATCAGCCTTCAGCATCTTATTAACATCCGAGAAAAAGCTGTGCCTTTTTCTTATATTCCTTTCCATGAAATATGGTGACAAGATTAAGCAAATTTTTATTGTTGATGATATTCACTTAATTTTTAACTTTTGTGGCACATAGTAGGTATATATATTTAGGAGGCACATGATATGTTTCGATACAGGTGTGCAATGTAAAATAAGCACATCATGGAGAACAGGGTGTCTTTTCAAGCATTTATCCTTTGAGTTACAAACAATCCAATTACCCTCTTTAAGTTGATTAACAATGTGCAATTAAATTATTACTGACTATGGTCACCCAGTTTTGCTGTCAACTAGTAGTTCTTATTCATTCTTTCAAACTGTAGAAAGCTTTTTATTGAAGGAAAATGTACATATAGAAAAGCACTTATATCCAAAGGGCAGAACTCAGTGAGTTTTGCACAAATGAATATTCTGTAAGCACCTGATCAGGAAACGAACTATTACTAGTATCTTAAAGAAAAAAAAATTGTAGCATTTGAATTCTATTAGGTAACTTTATTTTGTTGATTTTTGCTTTTGAAAATAGACTTTATTATTTAGAGCAGTTTTAAGTTCACAGTGTTCACTTTTACCCTTTATAGGTGGTCCTGAAAATGATATGTATTTTCACATTGGATTTCACAATATATATTTTTTCCTCAAATATACTTCCAAGAAATATGATGCATAAACTAAACTTGTCATACAAATTTGATTCACAACTTGTAAAATGATCTGTACTCCTAACATAATGCCCTCAGTTTTAAAACTCTTGGCTGTTGATGGTTATGCAAATGTATTTATTAGCTCCAGATTCTAGTCTTAATACAAGTATAAGGTATTCCTGCATATTAAACATAGACTTCTTGGTTAGGAGAATTTTCTTGCATTGTGTGGTTCTGTGTATCAGATTAATACGGTTATTCAACTTCTTATAGATCCTACTATGTGCTTATATTTCTGGGAGAGTGCCTTATGACTGCCTAGACAGAACTCAGGGATATGGACCACAGTGGTCATCAAACTGGGAAATTCCATTCTAGTTTTATTTGACTATGCAAAGGCCAGAATTTCATGGGATCAATTGTCGATTCCTATACTCTGAAACTCCCAAACCCCAGTACACAGAGTTGTCCCTTCACATACACTATGGTAAGCTCATCTACTTCGTGATTCTATCTGAGTCTTTGATTCTTTCCTTCTGTCTGGGAAACTATCCTAAATGCCCCAAAGTTGTCATTAAATTAATTTTATTTTTGCCATCCTTTCTTACATCAGTAACCGTCAAATAACTATACAGAGAGCTTAGTCGTCACTTGCCGTATCCGTTGCAAATTGTTGGAAACTTGTGGATGGAAGCATGGAGGAGGCTGAGGCCTCTGACTGTGCATCTGTAGTCAGTGTGGCATGAGTCTCAGTATGTCCTGCCCCTGTGGCCCTCAGAGTCACGTGTTTAGCTTTACACTGTAATCAAGAGTAATATTTCAGCACTTTCTTGCTGTAAACACAAATAGATTTTTATCTTGAATCTGTTTTTTTTGTGTGTGTGGTTTTTTTTTTGTAGAGGATTCTTAGAGTCTGTTTTCTCAGTGTTAAGGAAGTTGCCCCAAATCAAAGAGCAAAAGCTCTTTCTCTGTGACATTCATAGTATAGCAGAGTCTTAAGATACATAGTCTTCCTTTGGTTTTAGTGTAATTTTTATAGTACTGGGTTTATTAGTTTTCTAGGGCTGCTGTAACAAATTGCCGTGAAATAGGTGTCTAAATAAGAATGTATTCACTCATTGCTCTGGAGGCTAGAATTTCAAATTTCAGCCGGTTATCCTCCTTCTGAAGGTTTTCTGAAGGAATCCTTTTCTGCTTCTTCCTAGCTTCTGGTGGTTGTCAGCAATCCTTGGAATTCTTTGTCTTGTAGCTGTGTCACTCAAATCTCTACCTGTGTTATCAGATGGCCTTCTCCTCTCCATGCCTTTGTCTTTCTGTCCAGATTTCCCTCTTGTTATAAGGACACCAGTCATTGGATTAAGGTCCAACTAAACCAAGAATGACTAAATCTTAAGTTAAATACATCTAGAAAGACCTCATATCCAGTGAAGTTCACATTGAAAAGTTAGGACTTCAACGTATCTTTTGGTGGAGAGGAGTTGATCCACCTCAACACTTGATAACCTGTTACCTTTAAATCCAAACATCCATGACCATGGTTTATTCTAAGAAATTTGATTAGGTTCAATAAATTAATAATACATTTAAACCGGTCAGTAAGTTTATTTTAGGAAACTATATATTTTGATTTTCTCTGAGTATCAGTTTATTTAATTCCATAGTGCATTCAACTGCTTCTCTATCTTCAGCACTTCCTACCTCTTGACAAAGACCAGTAGTGCCTAATATGATTAAATCATTTTTATAGAGACGTTTATATGCCACTGAGAAGCAGAGCTGCTAATTATGGATAAATGTGTAAAGATACTGTTATTTCATGTAAAGTAACCTAATGTGCATTAATTATAGTACAAGTCACCTCAATTCCAATGTAGGGAGTTAGCATGACAACAGTTTTAGATTCTAGGACCACAGAAAAACCTCTTTGATACTGTTCTGCCACTAAAAATCAATCAACACTCATTAGACTCCTATGCTTAGTTGATAATTAACTGCTTACAAAGGTATGTGTGTTGTAGAAATTAATGTAGCCAAGGCTTAAATCAGGTAGCTTTTGATTCAAAACTGAAAAACGATGTGGCTCTTTTTTGTTTTGAACATGACATGTTATCTTTTTGAAATATATATTTTTTCTAAAGTATGAACAGTTCGTATCAAATTGATGCATAGTGCAGGAGGGAGAAATCTCTAGATGCCTTCAAGCAGGTATTATTTTACCAAATCTGTAACTTTTTAAAAACTACCAACTCAATTTAAAAACATCACTATTTTAAGCACCATGTTGTAACACCTTAATGTAAACTTGTGACCAGGTTAATAAAAATATTAGTTTGGGTTCATACATATTAAAAATAAATATGACATTGTATGATTATACGCTAACTTAATGTTGAGCTGATAAATACAATATACAGATAAATTTTTATAATCATAATCATCTTCTTTTATTTATATCCTGCTCCTACTGAGATGAATCTCTGGTTACATTTACATATTGAATTACAAAGTTAAAACTAATGATGGGATCAATTATGCCCCATACTGAGCTGTGCACTTTATAATGACTTTGAGAAAACATGAGGGTCAAAAAAAAAAAAAAAACCGTACACAGGCACAGTGGTTTTAAGATTATGCTAACAGATAAGCAAAGAAAGAAGTATGAGGGACAATAATCTGTGTTTGTCAAAGAAATCAGCCTTCTTTGGTGCAAAACCTAAAGTATATTTTTAACATAAACATTTCTGAGAATTACAAACTGTACAGAATGGGTCAGATAAGCTGATAAGTGGTTTATTTATGGTACATATATAAGGACAAATGTATTAGGAATTCCTTCTTGACTCTGTTTATTTGTTTTTATAATTTGCTTATTTTATTTTTAATGTGTTTGCTGCATCTTAATTGAACTACAATCTCCTCCATGTTAGGTGTTGTCATGTGGAATTTAATATTATCCCCCTTTCTCTTTTTTCAGCTCCATAATAAATGTGCTTCTCATCTAAAACCTGAATGTGACTGTGGACCTTTGAAGGACCATATTTTACCACCCACAACAATCTGTCCAGTGGTACTGGTGAGTTTTTCCTTATCATTCTGCTGTAACTCATGGTTGCTGTGAATGATCAGTATCATATCCCACTAAATGCTCCTAGAGGTAATTTTTCATTAATCAAGGTAGAACTATATAGCTCTAAAAATAATCGTTACTCTGGAACAGAACACCTTTGCCCACTATATTTTCTTTTTCTTTCATGTCACTATACATGTTTTAGAATGGTATCTTGAACAGAAGCTGACTCAGATTTTATCACTTAGTCATGCTGTACTTACCAGGAATTGTAAAGGCGGAGCACTTCTACATTATATATATTTTATAGATCTAGCTTCCCAGAATAATGAAGTTATTCATACAGGCAATTTTGCTGGGATGCACCTTATATATCTGCAATATCGAGGGCTCTCATCTAGGTTAGAGACTACCTAAAATGATGACACAACCTTGAAGAAAGTTATGCACTGCTATTAGCTGTTTTTTAAAGTCTTTTATTGAACAATAAATTTACCTGCAAAATAATTACATAATTCAATAAATATAGAAGTGAAAATGCATGAGTAAAGTAACTTTGAAACGAACGAACCTTGGTGGGAAGAGAAGCAGATATTCAAATGACAAAATTCATATTCAAAATCCAAATTGCTTCGAAAGTGTAACAGTTATTTTAAAAAACAAACTATATCCATGATGCCCTTCTCATTTTGAAAAGCAACATGGAAATTAAATGGCTGGAACTTCCATTTGCTATAATAAAATTATAACAAGTAAGAAATGTTAGAAAAATACTTTTCTAAAGGTCAACCTAGAAATTAATTGTATTAGTCATTTTGTACCATTTATGATTCATTTTGTAATTATCTGTAAAATACTTGTTGTATTTAAAATGCCTTTATTTAACAAAATTATTAAAAGCTCTTCATTTTCTTAAACTACAAAAATAGAGGAAAAGAAAATACCTCAATATTGTTGAGTGTAGCAATAACTAATTCTAAATTTTCTTTCTTCATGTAAGATTTCCTAGACATCCCATGGTAAATAAGAGTAATTAAATATAATGAGAGTCATATAAAAACATTTTACATTTTAGGTAAATTTAGTGTCATTTTTATTCATATAAGTATTTTCTTGAAGACTTCCAGATTTTTGTATTATTTATATTTTTATTTAAAAATACAGCAATTGTACTGGTTTAGATGCATTTTCAATCTCAGATTTTAACTCTACGAAGAGATCTATGATTTCTTCCTACTATCCATCTGCCTATGCAAGAGCACTCAGTTCAGCAGCCTGGGGACTGCCTCCTTGGTCCGCTTATGTCAACCTCTAGTTATACAAATTCAAACCTAAGGTGTATTTTTTTTAATTATGCTATCACATCTTTCTTTGAGATCCAAAGTAAAGAGCATGTGTTACATGAATATTCTTGTCTTTGAACAATCTTGCATAAGTTTTCATTGCTATTTTTAGACCATTTTTTTTCTGAAGATTTATCTCCAATCATTAAATATTCCTACAGTTTTAAAACTGATTTATATCTCAGCATTTCCTGTTTACCATTTTTGTGGTACTATCTACCCTGAAGTGTATGATGACAATTGAGCATTCCATCCTTCTGAAATGCCTACCTTTCATTGACTTTCATAATACCTCATTCTCCTGGTCCTTTCTCTGTTTCTCTGCACACTTGCTTTCAGTATCTTTCCTGGGTTCACAATGTCGACATGCCCATGTCGGTGCGTCCCTGGGTTCTACCTTCCTATTTAATGGAGTTCCTCTCTTAGTGTTCTTCCCGATGAGATCTTGTTTATTCAGTTGATTGCATTACCAAGCTAATTTATATTCAGTTCATCATCCTAAATTCCAAACCTAGAACTGCCACCTGCAGGACACATATTATTTTAAGTTCTGTATGCCCAATATATTATTATATATTACTGTAACAATTACAGCTCTTTTGATTGAGCATATATACTATCCCAGGTACTATGCTAAAATATTAATTAATTTGTTCGGTAAATATTCACTGCATAGCTAGTATGTGCCAGACAGTATTATAGAGAAACATGAGAACATTAAAAGCAAAGACAAATCTTTGCCTTTATGGAGTTTACATTCCAGCAGAGGTAACATAGACAATAAACAATACAAATAAGTAAATTATTTAGTACCTGGTTGTACTAAAATACATAGAAACAGAGTAGAATGTTGATTTCTTAAGATATGAAGGGGGAGAAGTAGGGAGATGTTGATCAAAGAGTACAAAGTTACAACTATTTCAGATGAATGTCTACAAATCTAATGTACAGTATAATGACTATAGTTAATATTGTTTAACATGGCTGGGCATGGTGACTCATCCTGCATTTTGGAAGGCCGAGGTGGGTGGATGACTTGAGATCAGGAGTTCAAGACCAGCCTGGCCAACATGATGAAACCCCATCTAGACTAAAAATACAAAAAATTAGCCGGGCATGGTGGCAGGTCACTGTAATCCCAGCTACTCGGGAGACTGAGGCAGGAGAATCGCTTGAACCCAAGAGGCATAGGTTGCAGTGAGCTGAGATTGCTCCATTGCACTCCAGCTGGAATGACAGAGTGAGACTCCATCTCAAATATACTATATTTTGGCAGATTTTCAGTATGTTATACTATATACTATATTATGTACTGAAAATCTGCCAATACGCTAGATTTCAGGTGCACTAAACACACACACACACACACGTAACTATAAGAGGAGATGGATATGTTAATTTTCTTGACTATAATACTCATTTCACAATATATTTATACTATTAAAAACAAAATAACAACACCTTTATTTATAAATCGAATTGGCATTTATTAGTGAATTAGGACAGCCTCCACTCTACAAAGTAGAATGAGAGCTTCCACTAGACATAGAAGAACAGTGGTTTTTGTAAGATGGAAATAAGCAAACACAATAATGCAAAACAAAAGCTGACTGTTGAACATCATGTGACTTCAGGTTACTCTTTGGTAAGAGTTAAAGCAGTGGTTACATCATTATTATACCAAGTCAGGTAGACTGGAGTTTCATATTTTCTGAAGCAACTGGTGTGTTTTGGGATCAATCTGCTTTCTTAAAGTTTCAACTTGATTATGTGACACTTTAGTACAAGTGACTCCATTTCGGTTTGGTCTGGTCTTTTGAGGCTCCTGTAAGAGCTCAGTTGAAAACAGTGGCCTTTGATAGTTTTTGTTTGACAGTATCAAAACAATTATTGTACATTAATTGTATGCCTTTAATATATACAGTAAGTACTAGTTTTGTTTTCAATGTAAAGGGCAAAATTAAATTATAGAAAGAAGAAATGTTGGGACTGCGATTATAAAAGAGACAGTCAAGATATTCACTGAGGAGAGAGTTAAGCATTGAGTGATTTGAGGGTGTCACCCTGGTGGCTATCTGGGGACAGAATTTTACAGGTAGATTCTGACGCGATAGACACTTGACAGATCTCAAGGGAACTGGGGAGATTAGTGGCTAGCTTTGAGTGTATAGGAGGAAAAATAGATGTTCAAAGAGATTATAAGATTTTTGTATTGGGTGGGACAATTTAGGAAATTGTAAAATCTTTAGCCTTTACTCTGAATAAAATAGGAAGCCATTAGAGGAGTCTGACCAGAACAAGAAATGATCTGACTTTAAAAGGAACAATCTGTGCTGTGTTGAGGGGGCAACAACAGCAGAAAGATACAACATTTCTATTTTCTCAAAGAAATAGAGAGCTGGGTCATTAGCTAGAATTAGGATGGTGCAAGATGTATAAGAAGCCTGTGTCACCCAGGAAAGTGGAAACTAAATGGATGAAAGAAACAGTGTGATTTCCAAGGAGAAGAGAACAGCTACATCTTGTTAATAATCGTCCATTTAGTATATGATTCCAGTCAGCTTAGATGAATATATTTCTCAACTCACATTCATTCATATTTATCTAATTACATGCTAGCTTCATGAGTGGAATAGGCATAGCCCAGTCTTAATGTGACTGTTTCTTTTGGCTAATATCATGTACAGAGAAGGCATCCAGAGAGTTGAGAAGATTTGCAAAGGAGTAATTGTAAGGCTTAACCATGGAATTTAAGCTGGAAACGAGGGAAATAAAGACATTAAAATGAGGTACAGTAATATATTTTAGGAATAGTACACTGTAAATTACAGTGAAGTCAAAAGTTGTTGGAATCAAGCTTAATGGTGTCAGGTTGAGAGTAGGTGAGGTAGGAATTGAGATTAAGGAGGGGTATAGTATAAGTAACACAATATGTGAATTCATTTTGTTTTCACCATGACAACATGAGATAAATATTATAATTGTTCCTATTTTACATTGGAGGAAACTGCGAAACAAAGAGGTTAAGTAAATTTCCCGGTGTCACATGAGTAGTACATGGCAATTCAGAATTGGTACCTGAGTCATTATCACTCCGGAGCTTGCTCTGAGATTTTCATAGCCACCCTTTTTCCAAATCCCAGTAGAGAGCTTTTACCTGTCGTATCTCAGCTACTGGAACCTTCACACCCCGACTTTCCCAAACTAGAAACCTAAGTAGGATTTTTATTCCTCATCTGGAATATCAGATTAATCAATACTATTCTAATGTTCTTAATCCTGTCTCTTTACTTCAGCCCAGTTATGACTCTCTGGTATGCTAGCTTCACAAATTTTCCTCTTGGATTGTCCCAGTAGCATGTTTGTGAACTACCTCCTTTCTGTAGGCTCCCAACCTGCTTCATGGGTCAACTTTCAAAAAGTGCAAATATCATAAGTCTCTCTCACTCATAAAATATTTTTGGGATTCACTGTTTGAATCCTCAACTCTCTATTACAGTAAACAAGGCTTTTTCACTGGATCAACCTGCTCACTCTCTCATGTACTACCTTATCCACTAGAAACCAAGGATAATTAAACTACTTGTAATTCTTTAAGGACACCTGTTCGCTCAAGCCCTTGAGTCTTGTAGATGTTAATAAATATACACTATACTTCACTTAAAAATTTTGCTAACCTCACTGAGTAAGAATTAAAGGTTACTTTCTTTTCATGGAATAAAAATATTGTCAATAGTATGCATTAACTACTGAAGTGATCATACTTTAAACAAATTAATAAAATTGTTCCATTCACAAAATTGCTTAATTTGCTCCAGCTGATGGGCTCTGAGCCTTTTCAGTCTGTGAATTTTCAGTAACTCACAGGAATAATTTCATACTGCATGACCTGTAGTTCTTCATTTAAAGAAAATCATTAGTCCTGACATCCAATATCATCTTGTTTTGTTTCTTATTATTTAATACCAGTTTCCTCTTTAAGAAATGCATGCCCCAGTTTCTTGTGCTTATCTTTTTTAAGAGGAGCAGGTGAGGTTCAGATGCAGTTATTACACAGTGGTCATTGATAGCATCTCTATCACATTATAGGAAACATTAAAGAACTTAAGATCCTAGTTTTATTTCGTCCTTAGTCTTTGACTCTGTAGTTAGAAATTGGTTGTTTTATGACCTCTGTAAATATAGTGTTGATCCTTAATTTCTGGTTTAGGTTCACATAGCCTTGCATCTTAATGACATAATACAAGGTCGAGATCTATAGTCCTTGTCTTCTCATATTTTAAAACACCTTCTCCAGTGTCATTAAAAAAAATTATACCACCCTTCTTAGCCTTCCCATTCCTCCCCAATAGTTGTTATAAGTGTTAGGTTAATGATTCAGTAGATATATGCCCACCGGTTTCAGAGATTAGCAAGATAAGCATCTCCTGTGCACTGATGGAATGCTTTTTATGAGCATGCACTACAAATGGTTTCCACAGATAATTGGTCTTGATAATGGTTATTGCCATAAAAATGGGTTAAAATCAACTACTCTGAAATTAGAATCATTATCATTTGATCTTTTCTATTCAAATAAAAAAATTAATGATTCCCTATATCAGATATAATTGCTGTTTTCAGAGGTTGCAATTGGTAGCTAGTATCTTTTGAAAGTACTGTCAAAAACCTATATTGCTAAAAATTTATTTAACAATGGATTTTTAATCAAGATTTTTCCATGACTCTGTTTAGGTACTTAGCATGCTTTTTTAAAAAAATGATCTGGCAAGAATTATAGCTATAGTTCATTTACTGCCATATTGAAGAGAAGTCAGAAACTGTTTACAAAGGTAGGTTTCCTTGAATCCTCCCCTTATTGTACTTTCAAACAAATGTAGGATGACTTCCAACTCGTTGAGTCTCATGATAAGACACTTAATTTCTATAAAAGGCCATTAACCCTTCCCAATTGATTGTCAAAACAGATGTTCTGCCTTTAATAGAATCTATTAAAAAATGCATTCTTGGTTCTTACCACAGATAACACACTGAAATCTCAGCTGGCCAATCTGAAACAAAGTGACATTGCAAATAAATTTTAATAATCTCATATGGAATATGGCCTAATGAGGCCATATGCAAGCCACTCACTCGTCTGTGTTCTAATTGACCCCTAACTCAAGACAGATGTAGTCTATGTTGTTTTAGCCCTTTGCAGTTTGGCTTAAATTAAATTGGGCTTCAACAATTATGTCATCAGCCTGCCTTAAAAGGGATTTTAAAAAATTAATCATATAAAACTCCCTATTTTAACAACAACAAAAAGATTCTTTGAAATGTCCTTCATTCCCTGACAAAAGTCCTTCTCAGTTCTGTTTGTCACCGGTTATCCCTTAGACTTCATGAGTCGTTACCATCATGGTTTTTTTTTTTTTGTACTTAATAAGTTTAATGTTAAATTTATGCCAACATTGGACTATAATGTTGGAATATATGTTATTTATTTGTATGTGCTATTATGTAACTTTATTACTATTCTATCATAGATTTCTGTTTCTCTATAATGGCTTAAGTTTATACTTTTAAAATTATTTTGGGGAGTACATACGTTTTTGAGTTCACAGAAATCAGTGAAATAGGCCTATAGAATTCCTTTGCTATTAGAGTAATCTCATAAAGGAAGCTACAAATCTGATCAAATTCTCTAGCATTATAGTTTAGTTTTACATTCATTCTAAGTTTTATATCTTTATGATAAAGTGGTCCTATAATAATGCATAAGTTTATGTAATTATTTTTCAATTTTGGTGCAGCTTTTATTCAGTTAATTCTGTCACCAGACACAAAAGAAGACTTGAGATATTTCATGAGAAAATCACATTTTAAACTTTGTTTGAAGAGTAAAATCAAGCAGATTATCACAAAAGTCATTTCTTTTATATTCAGCTGCATGATTTAGTTTTGTTTTCTGTATGTATACATTTTGTGTTATAATTTAAAAACCAGGTTCTTTATTTTAATTTAACTTTTCAGTTCAGGGGTACAGGAACAGGTTTATTATATAGGTAAACTTGTGTCATGGGGGTTCGTTGTACAAATTATTTCATCACCAGGTACTAAGCCTACTATGCATTATTTTTCCTCATCCTCTTCCTCCTTGTGCCCTTTGCCCTCCGTCATTCTTCTTGTCCCCTATCTGTCCATGTGTTCTCATCATTGAGCTCTCACTTATAAGTGAGACCATTTAGTATTTGGTTTCTGTTCCTACATTACTTTCCTAAGGAAAATAGCCTTTAGCTCCATCCATGTTCCCGCCAAGAATATGATCTCAAAGAGCAAGGTTCTTAATTCTCTAATGAAGGGGCTAATTTCCTAGCCATTTTTCAATATCAATATTGATATTTTAAAGTTGATAAATTGGAATTTTAAATGACATAGTGTTAATATGCTGATTATTTAAAGTTGAAGTTTTATGATACATAAGTAACCATTGTTTTATACGAATTATTTTTATGTCTTCATGGTATCTTTAAGATCACTGCATTATTTTTATACACATTGTCTGCAGTTCTAGCTTCTTACTGTTTATTCTTCCTCTCTTTCTTTTCTTCCTGCCTTCTTTCCCTCTTTCTTTTTTTTCCCTTTAATTTTTACTAATATCACTGGAGCTAAAAATCCAGATAAGAGCAGTTTTTTTCTCCCCTGCAATTCAGAATCAATTAGACAAAGCATCCAAAGAAATTATATATTAGGGTATGATAAATATTCACTTACAGGAGCCCTAGAGGAAGGAATCTTAATCCATCTCATGGGTAAAGAGTAAATTAATTTTTTTTTCTTAAAGAAATGATGCATGAGGTGAGTCTTGAAGAATAAATAGGTAGTTTGAAGGAAAATGTAAAGTGATGTTCATATAAATAGTCTCAGTGACCAGAGAGTACATAGTGTGATCATGAAATTCCAAAATATTTTTTTAAAGGTTATGTGTAAGGGTGATGCTGGAGGAAAAGAAAATACAAGGTCCAAGATAATGGCTTCCTGGCCTGTCTTGTCCAGTTTGGCTTTATCCAATGTACATATGAGCTGAAATGATTCACTTTGTGTTGTAGAAAGACAAGTTTGCTAGCAACAGAGTGTAAAATAAATTTAAGCAGGGAGCAGAAGTGATATGAGAGTGTCACCAGGAGATTGCATTCTGAATAGTCAAAAGACAACAACAGAGGAAGAAAATTATGCAACCAGGAGAGATGACTGTAGCAGAGAGTAGAATATTAGGATTGATGAGATTTCAGAATAGATTATTCTCATATGATGGTAAGATCCAGTAAGCAGCCATGAGTCTGGGTGGCTCAACTGATGTGCAGGGGAAGTTCATTAGATGTTAGAAGGTAAAGGAACTCTGATAATGGTTTATTGGATGTTATCCTTAAAACCACCAGGGTTTGTGGCAGCGTCTTAAAAATAGTTACTACTTGACAGTAAAGAATAAAGGTAGAGAGGAGAACTATTAGATTTCATGAACCTCAAGTGTAAGGAGAGTCTATTTTGGAGCTGGACAAATGGTAATTTTGATGGTAGGCCAAGAGATTACCGTTAAAACTGCAGCACTTGTAAGGATTGAGAGAATGAGTTGCCTCTTTTCAGAAGTGTTATTAGCAAAAGTGGTCATTATTTAGAAAGGAAAAGGATAATTTGTTCTTTTCCACAGCTGTTCCAGAGAGCCCATGAAAAGTTTTAGAAAAGAGGCGAAGTGGGAAGATTCATGAGAATGAGAGACAGAGAGAGAGAAAGAGAGAGAGAGAGGGAAGGAGGGAGGGAGGAGAGAAGGAAGGAAGGGAGGGAAGGAAGAGAAAAGAAAAGAAAGAAAGAAGAGAGAATAATGATAGCCAGAAAGTATAGGAGACTAGAGTCCAGAGTTCTAACATGAACTGCTGATCTGTGGGCAACTCATTTCCATCCAATAGTTTCAGAATGTTGAAAAATGATTTGTGTATGAAATATAAAAAGAATTTATATAAATCAATAATAAGCAAACAATTCAATTCAAAAGGGAAAGAGACCTAAACAGGCAGTTGAACTAAGTCTATTTATAAGCCACCTATAGACATATGAATAGTACTCACCATCATTAATCATTAAGAACATTGATATTAAATATCAGGAGATAACACTAGACATGGAAGATAGTGATACAAGCAGATTAAAAAGCTTAAGCTTTGTTAAGATGCAGCCAAATTGTTCATCCACTGCAGGTGAGAGAGTATATTGTTTTAGTCACCTTAGAACTCTGGTAGTATGCCATTTTTATTTTAAGCCTGGCCTTTTCACTAGATTTATGATATGAAGCAAGCTATTAACATTTGTTCATCTGTATTTCATTTGTAAAATAAAATCGAATGAGTTAATTCATGAAAATTGCTTACAACTATGCATAGCTGGAGGAGAGTGCTAGGATAATATCATTTAATATTACTATTGTAAATATTATGCTGGAATTTAAAAAGTGAATTTTAACATTTTATCATACCATAACTAAGCACTCATACAAAAATTTTAAAATAAGAAAGAAAAAGAATTTAATAACATAAAAACCTGTGATAGTTATCTAAGAAGAATCACTATTAATATATAAATATCAAAATTACCTTCATGATTTTTAGATTTTTTTTTCACCTTTTTAAAGTTATTCTGAATATTCCATGTGATATTCTATTTTAACATTTAACATGATATCATTAAATGTTTATATATTTCCACACACTATGGGACATCACTATTAATGCCTGTATAATCTCATTAAGTAAATATGTCATATCTTAGTTGAAACTGTTTTTGTCTAGCATCTTTCCAATTCCTCATTTTGTTATTATAAGTAACACAATAGTGAACATCTAGATGAAGAATGGTATCTTCTAGATATTCTCTACTGAGAAGTGTAAAGTATCATTATTCCCATACTATGTTATTTTGTCCTACAAATGAGTCAGCTTTCACAGCTGTTTAATTCTTTCTGTACTATAAACCCATTCCTAATGAGGAAAGTAATGATTAAATACTTCCTGAGGGCTGGGCGCGGTGGCTCAAGCCTTTAATCCCAGCACTTTGGGAGGCCGAGGCAGGTGGATCACGAGGTCAACAGATCGAGACCATCCTGGTCAACATGGTGAAACCCCGTCTCTACTAAAAATACAAAAAATTAGCTGGGCATGGTGGCACGTGCCTGTAATCCCAGCTACTCAGGAGGCTGAGGCAGGAGAATTGCCTGAACCCAGGAGGCGGAGGTTGCAGTGAGCCAAGATCGCATCATTGCACTCCAGCCTGGGTAACGAGCAAAACTCCGTCTCAAAAAAAATAAATAAATAAAATAAGATAAAATAAAATAAAAATAAATAAATACTTCCTGAAACAGAAAATTAGTCCTAGAATAATTATTTAAAAATTTAAAATCATTTTTACATAATTATTTATCTCACTTTTAAATTTCGTGATCTTATTGCTACCCATTAGGAAGAAATAATAGGATGTGCAGCAATGAATGTGTTCTGTTTTGTATCCGTTTAGGCCAATTATGGTGTGTTCTTCCAGGAATACACTCTGTTGTTGTAATATCTGATTAATCTTTAAGAATGGAGTTAATACAGTGAGAACATATGGACACAGGGAGAGAAACATCACACACACCGGGGCCTGTCAGGTAGTTGGGGGAAAGGGGAGGGAGAGCATTAGGACAAATACCTAAAGCATGTGGGGCTTAAAACCTAGATGATGGGTTGTAGATGCGGCAAACCAACATGGCACATGTATTCCTATGTACCAAACCTGCACATTCTGTACATGTATTCCAGAACTTAAAGTAAAATTTTTTAAAAAAAGAATAGAGTTTATAAAAATATCATCAAGATAATGAAGCTTGTTAGCTCATAAAAAAGACAACTATTTGAAAAATGTATATTTAAAAATATGTTTTAGTTTTTTAATTAATCCTGTTTTACTCTTATAGATATAAAAGTTTTAAAAATGTAAATATTTAAATTATAAGTTTAAAAGTTTATAAATTTTATTTTTATTGATACATAATATTTTTACATATTTATGGGGTACGTTTAATATTTTGTTACATGCACAAAATATGTAATGATCAGATTGGGGTGCTTAGAGTATATATCACTTTGAGTATTATTTGTTTGTGTTGGGAAGTCTTCTCTTCTAGCTATTTTGAAACATACAGTGTATGTAAACTATTATCCTACTATTTAATATGAAAATTTATTTCTTCTATCTAATCGTGTTTGTTTATCCATTAATCAACCTCTCTTTATCCCCCTACCCGGCAAACATGCAAACTCTTCCCATCCTCTGGAAATCATCATTCTATTCTCTACCTACATGAAATTAACTTTTTAACTCCCACATATGACTATGTGACATATATCTTTCTGTGCTTGGTTTATTTCATTTATCATAATGACCTTCAGTTCATCCATGTTGCTGAGACTTAAAATGGTCCCAAATCCACATCTCTTTTTTCTTCACTGTAACTCTGAAACCTTGGCCCAGTTGTGATGTTGCTGAAGCAGTAAATGTACGTATCTCTACCTATAACACCCTCAGAAAACCATATGTCATATTAACTTCTCCTCTTCTTCCGATCTTACTTACTGTAACACAATTTTAAGAATTCTACTAAATTATTCATTGTAAATATGGTGATTAAATCTTAAATAGCATAGAGTATGTTAAATCTTTCCTTAGAGCATGTGTTTAACTAAGTCATTATTTCTCAGCAATGTCAGAAAGTTTGTTAGGAAGTAGAAGTATGCTGTGTGTCTCTTTCTCATAGCTTCAGTAGTATGGAAACTTTCTATGTATTTTTTTCATCTGACTTAACTCTAATCAGCGAGAATTAATAATGACAATCTCAGTGCTACACATCAGCTTAAAAAAAGAGGGTAAGAGATATTCAAATCCTCTATGATTCTAAAATTTGAGTTTCAAATTCTCTGTAATATTACTTCCTAGGCTAGTTATAAAACTTCCTAGGCTAGTTATAAATACAGAGTCTGGTGGGGAAGTGTGAACACATAACTGAGGATGTGTCTTACTACATGGAGCGTCAGTTTTTATTTCATATCTTTATGGCTGCTTCACCCTTCTTTTAAATTTACCTCTTTAACCTTTAAGCAAAGTTACTGAAGTCATCTATTTTCTTGAAATCCTTTATGTCATCTACCAAAGGTTTGTGTCTATGCAGTGTTCTTTTCTGTTGAAAGAGTAGGGATAAAGGACATTGTCAGCTCTCGATAAATGTTTCATCAGTGTCATTACTTAATATTCATTTAATTAATATTCATTATAGATCAATTCATAATTGTCATCATAGTAATGATAGGCAAAAAGAAACCTCATTTTTCCATATTTTGGAAATCTAACTCAGACTGAATTTCATGGTATTATTCATAAAGGGTGGCTGCTTTTTATTTATTTAATTTTTAAAATGTGTTGGATTACAATCTCACTGATTCAAATTATGCTGAGGAATACAATAAGAACTAGGGTGCTATAATATTTACAAAATATGTTTACATCCAGTTTGGATTAAAATATTCTTCATGTACCTATATTTTAAAGAGATATAGCCTAAGAAAACTGGAAGGGACTCAGCCTCACTAAGTGATGATTTCATCATCTACCCTTGGGAGGTTAACTAATCATGTATCTGTTACATTGTCTTAGGTTGGCTTTGTTGGTTTCTGACAAAGTATCTTCACATGAACTAGTTTCTATTATGTACAATATGTGCAATTATAAACAGAGTCTAGTCTAGAAGAAAAAGTTCAAGTGTTACAGACAATTGTTTTTGTTTCTACCTAAATGAATAAGGTAGAATTGTATACTTAAAGGGTTTTTTAACCAGGGACATATGTATATATATATATATATATTTATATTTATATACTTATATATTAAATATTTATATATATTTATAAACAGGGATATATATATATGTTATATCTTATACATATATATGTTAAATATTATACATATATATGTGTATATTTACATGTAATTTTCCCAGAAGTTTCTATAGCATTCTTGCCTAAACTATAGCTGTATCCAGGGTAAGCAATAATAACTTTTTAAAGAAGCAAACTTGTGCTACGTTGGGTTTGCCATGATTTATGAAAAAGCCAAACAAAAGCCTGATAAGGCATAAATTACAAGTTCAGCTAACAGGAATCTGATGAAAATCTTTTATTTTAATATTTGAACAATCGAGATGTTATTTAATATATTCAGGATGCAGTTTCCTATGGATTGACTCTTGATACAGAGGAGTTTATAATCAAGAAGATTAATTAGGCCATCGTGCCTATGATTAATTTAAAATGTCAGCCTTCTTCACTGACCTCAAACCTAGAAAAAAAAATAATTTAACTGTCCAAAAACCTATTACAGGTAGAAATGTTCTAAAACTTTAAGTTCAGATTATAGGTGTCTATGTGAGATGTGAAAGGCACATTGTAATTGCTGTGAAATTTATAGTCCCACAAATCAAAAATAATAAAGTAATTAAACATTATTTTTAAATTATTTTTACATGATTTTTGTTGCTTTTTGGCGTTTTTTGTTTTCTTCATTTTATCTTTAGTTGCTATAATAATTTTACATATTTATGGGATACAGAATGATATTTTGATACATATATAAAGTAGGTAGTGATTAAATCAGAGTAGTTAGTATTACCATCATCTTAAACATTTATCATTTCTTTGTATTGGAAATATTCCTAATTCTCTATTCTAGCTTTTTGAAAATATTCAATAAATTATTGTTAGTGCTATTTACACTATAGCATTATAGAACATAGCATATTTATTATATCTAGCTGTAATTCTTTACCAGTTAACCACCATCTCTCTTTGTTCTTCTTATCCCTAACTTCCTAGCCTCTCATAGCCACAATTTGACTCTTTTCTTCCATGAGCTCAATTTTTTAGCTCCCATATATAAGTGAGAACATGGTACTGATCTTTTTGCTTGACTAATTTAACTTAACATAGTGTACTTCAGGTTCATTCATGTTGCCACAGATAACAACATCCCATTTCTTTTTATGGTTGAATAATATTTCATTGTGTGTATATACAATAATTATTTTATCCACTCATCTATTGGTGGACTTTAAGGTTGATATCACAACTTGGCTATTGTAAATAGTGCTATTATTATAAACATGGGGGTGAAGATATCACTTTGAGACACAAGTTTCTGTTCCTTTGTCTAGATCCCCAGTGATAGCATTGATGGATTATATGATAGTTCCATTTTTAGTTTTTTAAGGAACTCCATACTGTTTTTCATAATAGTTGTACTAATTAACGCTCCCTCCAACAATGTGTGAATTCCCTTTTCTGTGCCCCCTGGCCAGTATTTCTTATTTTTTGTCTTTTTGACAATAGCCATTCCAACTGGGGTGAGATGATATCTTATAATGGTTTTGATTTGCATTTCCTTGATGATTAGTGATGTTGAACATTTTTTTTATATACCCTTTGGTCATGTGTATGTCTCCTTTTGAGAACTGTCTTTCAGATCTTTTTCCACCTTTTAATGGGATTATTATTAGTAGTATGATTATTATTGCTGTTGAGTTGTTTGAGTTCCTTGTATATTCTAGGTAAAAGGCCCTTGTCAGAAAAATAATTTGGATATTTTCTCCAAATCTACAGATTGTCTCTTGACTCTGGTGATTGTTTTCTTCGCTGAGCAAAAGCTTTTTAAAAGTTTCAAAAAGTCTTATTTGTACATTTTTCTTTTTGGCACCTGTGCTTTTATAGTCTTATCCTTAAAAATCTGCTCAGAACAATGTCCCAAAGAAATCTCCCTCTGTTTTCTTCAAGTAGTTTTAAAGTTTTCGGTCTTACATTTAAGTTGTTAATACATTTTGTGTTGATTTTTGGATCTGGTGAAAGACAGGGATCTAGTTTTATTCTTCTGCATATGGATATCCAATTTGTTTTTTCACATTTACATCTGAGTTCATTGTTCTGATTATTGAAACTTGAAATGTTTCATCAAATTACCCAGGAAAATCCAGGTGGCAGAAATATATAGTATGTCCATTTCATCAAGAGGTCTCAAAAAATTTTTAAAAGGCCAGAAAATGATATATATGCTATACCATTTACATTGCTTCTACCTTCTGTACTTAAGAACTCAAGTATAGCAATAAACTGTGGTGCTGCTCCCAACATGACTGCATAGGTGTCTAAGGTTAAGTGTGAAGATTACTGTGAGGTCTCAAGTTACTTGACTGATCAATTCCATTTGAATTTCAATCCAAGAAGCATATTTTACATGCACCTGAAGGAAATATCTTCAGTGTGTTCACATGTGTGTCTGTGTGCACATATGTAAGGGGATGGGTGTAAGTCAGGGAAAGGCTGACTGAACACTGCTAAGTGCATGATAGAAGTCTGCTGTTGTTGTTAATACAGAAACATACACAATCTTCAAATTCAAAGTCTTCATGGGGATGTCTTCTGTAATTTCTTGCATTTGGGACTCATTCAGAAATAGCTTTAGCTTCCTACTCCAAAGATATCCAGTTTTCTGAATGCCATCTGTTAAAGAGGGTGTCTTTTCTCCAGTGTATGTTCTTAGAGCCTATGTGAAACATGAGTTGACTGTAAATACATAGATTTATTTCAGGGTTCTCTATTCTGTTCTATTTGTCCATGTGTCTGTTTTTATAGCAATGCCATGCTGTTTTGGTTACTATTGCTTGTATACACTTGGAAGTCACTTAGTGTGATTCCTACCTTTGCTCAGTATTGCTTTGATTACTTGTATTTGTTTGTGGTTCAGTACAAATTTTAGGTTTTTCCCCCTATTTGAGGAAAAATGTAATTGGAATTTTAATAGGGATACATTAAATCTATAAATTGCTTTGGGTTGTGTGTTCATTTTCCCAATATTAACTGTTCTAATCCATGAGCATGGGATGTCTTTTGAGTTTTATATGTCCTCAATAGTTTTTTAAATCAGTGTTTTGCAGTTTTAATTATAAAGATTATTTACCTCCTTGGTTAAATTTATTTCTAAACATTTTATTATTTTATTTAAGGTATTATTAATGGGATGTTGAATAAGAGTGGTAATGGTGGGCGTACTTGTCCTTTTCCAGTTCTTGTAAAAATGCTTTCAGCTTTTGTCTGTTCAGTATGACCTTTATTGTGCAAGGGTATATCTAATGCTATGTCTAATTTTTGAGAGATTTTGTGATGAAGAAATTTTATGATGAAGTTTTATGAAATGCTTTTTTGGTTTCTATTGTGGTGATCTTTTTCCTTTATTCTATTGATGTAATATATCATATGTGTTGATTTGCATGTACTAACCATCTTTGAAACCCTGCAATCAATTCCACTTGATCATGAGGAATTATCTGTTTAATGTGATGTTGAGCTTGGTTTGCTAGTATTTGGTAAAGGATTTTTACCCCCATATTCATCAGGGATATTGGCCTGTAGTTTGTTGTTGTTTGTTTATGTTTGGTTTTGGTATCAGGGTGATGCTATGCTCATAAAATGTGTTAGGAAAAATTGTCTCCTTTTTTGTTTTTTGAATAATTTAAAAATAATTGGTTTAGTTTGTCTTTAAGTTTGCTTGAATTCACCAGTAAAACTATCTGTCCTAGACTTTGTTGTTGTTATTGTTGTTGTTTTCTTTTTGAGAGATTTTTATTTCTGATTCAGTTTATTACTTGTCATTGGTCTGTTCAGATTTTCTATTTCTTCCTGGTTCAATTTTGGCAGGTTGTAAGATTTCCAGAAATTTCTGTGTTTCCTCTGGATTACTCAGTGTGATGGTGTATAGTTGTTCATAACAGTTTCTAGTGATCCTTTGTATTTCCATGGTTATCAGTTGTAATGTCTCCTTTTTGGTTTCTGGTTTTATTTATTAAGGTTTTCTCTCTTTTACTTAGCCTAGCTAATTTTTGTTTTAGTTTATTTAGAAAACTTTTTGTTTTGTTCACTTTTGGTAATTTTTTAGTCTCTATTTTGTTTAGTTCTTCTCTGATGATTTTTTTAATACAAATTTTGAATTTTATTCATTCTTGATTTTCTAGTTCCTTGAAGTGTATTAACCATACACTTGTTTTTTTAAAATCTTTTAATTGTTTTGTTTTTTGTTTTAAATCTTTTAATTGTTTTGATATAGGTGTTTATTGCTGTAATGTTCCCTGTTAGTACATCTATTGCTCTATCCCATAATATTCCTATTTTCATTTTTTCAATAAATTTTTTGCTTCCTTCATAATTACCTCATTGGCCCATTTGTCATTCAGGAGCATGTTGCTTAATTTCCATAGATTTGTACAATTTCCAAAGCTTTTCTTGATATTGATTTCTGATTTCATTTTATTGTGGTCTGAGAAGATACTTGAGAGAATTTTGATGCTTTAAAACTTTTGAGATTTATTATAAGGCTAAGATATAGTCTATCCTTGGGAATATCCCATCCCATGTCCTGAGGAAAATAATGTGTATTCTGCAGTTCTTGGATGAAATATTCTGTAAATGTCTATTAGGTTCATTTGGTCTAAAGAGCAGTTTAAGTCCAATATTTTATAATTTATTTTCTGTTTAGATTATCTGGCTAATACTCAATGTGGGGAACTTAAGCTCTTAGCTACTACTGTATTATGATATCCAATGTTGAGTGTGTATTTATCTGTTTATTTTTCTATAATTGTTATATCCTCTTATTGAATTGATGGCTTAATTTTTATGTAATGACCTTCTTTGTCTCTTTTTATGCTTTTTGACTTGAAGTCTGCTTTGTCTGATATAAATATGGACAATCGTGACTATTTTTGGTTTTAGTTTGTATTGGAATATCTTTTCCTATTCCTTTGCTTTCAGTCTATGTGTGTCCTTGCAAGTGAGGTGAGATTTTTGTAGGCAGCATATAGTTGGATCTTAATTTTTTTAATCCATTCAGCCAATCTCTTTTAATTGGTGAATTAAACCTCTTCACAATTGTTGATAATTGAAGACTTACTACTGTCACATTGTTATTTGTTTTCTGATTGTATTTCTTTTGTTTCTCTTTTCTCTCTTATTTATTTTTTTCAGTTTGCTGGTTTTCTGTAGTAATAACATTTCATTTCTCATCTTTATCATTTGTTTTCATAATGACACATATTATTTTTTTGCTTGCAAATATAGGACTCCTTTATGTTTTTCTTTTATATCCAGTCTGGTGGTGATGAATTGCCTCAGTTTTTGCTTGTCTGAGAAAACTTTACTCTTTATTTCCTAAAGATAGCTTGCTGGGTATAGTATTCTTGGCTGACAGTTTATTTTTTTTTTTCTTTTCGAAATTTGAATATATCATCTCATGCTCTTCTGACCTATATGGTTTCTTCTGAGAAATGTGTTGTTAGTCTAATGGGAACTTCCTTGTATGTTACTTGATACTTTTCTCTTGTTATCATTGACTTTTGGCTGTTTGACTTTAATGTGCCTCAGATAGTGTTATGGCTTTTTTGCTTCCATAGTTTAGTGAGTGGGAGAAAGGGCATCCAGTGGCTTCTTTGCTCCCATTGTTCAGCAAGCAGGAGAGGTTGGCTCCCAGTGACTTTTTCTCTCCTGTTATTTGGTGAGCAGCAGGGAATGTAACCACTCCTTTACTATCACCAGTTCTGCAAGCAGGAATATTACAGCTCTTTTACTCCTGCAGTGCAAGGAATCCTGGGTTCTTGTCTGTGACAAAGAGGAATAATGTATGTACACACCATTGAGTGAGTAAGGTGGAGTCGAATTTTATTGAGTGACAGAAGGAAAGCTCTCAGCAACAAGAGAGGACCCAAAAGCGGGTAGCCATTTGTGAGACTGAGTCTAGAGTTTTCATGGGCTTAGAATGGGGGGAATGCATGCTAATGGGTCCATGGGTAGTCTTGAAAAAAGCATAATTTGATTGCTTAAAAGGCATCATTCAGAAGGAACCAATCAAGAGAGAGTGAGTAAGATGGAGATAGAAGTTTTCAACACCAGTCGTGGACTCAACTTGAACTGGCAGCTTGGTTTTTAGGCTTTTAACTGTCCTTGGCCTGAAGGTCAGATTTCACTGGGGACCCATACCTGTCTGCCTAGGTATCTGTCTGCCTCCTGCCACTATCAATAGGACTTTTTAAATTTAAGTCTGTTTGCAAATAATTGAGCATCCTGTATTTGGAAATCTACTGATGCCCAAAACATAGTACATTTTCAACTATTATTTTATTCAATAGGTTTCCATGCCGTTCCCCATCTCTTCTCTTTCTGGAACTCCCAGAATTTAAAAGTGTTTTTGTTTAATGTTCTGTATGTCACATAGACTTCCTTCCCTGTTTTAAGAATTATTTTTTCTTTATTTTGGTATGACTAGGATACTTCAAAAGACCTGTCTTTAAGCTCAAAAATTATTTCTTCTGTATGACAAGTCTGCTGTTGAAGTTCTCAACTGCATTTTTTATCTTATTCATTGAATTCTTCAGTCCTACCTAGAATTTCTGTTTGATATCTTTGTTGAATTTCTCATTGAGATCATGAACTCTTTTCTTGATTTCATGGTACTGACTATCTGTGTTCTTTTGTAAATTTTTGAAAGAGAATTATTTTCAATTCCTTTTCAAGTATTTTATAGATTTTCTTTTCTTCATGGCCTATTACTGTAGAATAATAATTTTCCTTTAGAGTGTTACATTTTGTTGGTTTCTCATGTTTCTTGCATCACTACAATGATATCTACATCTTTAATATAGTTGTCACTTCTTTCAGTTTTATGAAGTAGCTTTCATAGGATGAAACTTTTTCCTGTAGATGTATCTATAGGGTCAATTAGGTAGAGTGCTTTGGTTTTGGTTCTAGGTGGGTACAGTAATATATTCTCCATATTAAATTTTTGACTGTAATAAAATCAGTGGCATCTGTGAATTTCTCAGAAGTTTAGGCTGAAGATGTTTGTGGAGGCTGTGTCATGACTTTCTTTTGAAAAGTCCAGGTAGGCCAGTCTTCAGGACCTTGGAAGATATTTGCAGGCATGGGTGGGTGGTGGTGGCAGTAGACCCTGAGTGGGCCACTCCTATGGCTCCTCAATGGAGTGCAGAGGTGCACAGCAGCCCCACTATTGGAGGGGTCAGGTTTTTAGGGTTGTAGTGGTAGCAATTCATGAGGAGGGTGGTCTTGGGCCCCTGGATGGCACACACTGGGGCATTGACAGTGGACCATAGTTGAGTTGGTTTGCAGGTTCCTGACAGTGCATATGGACATGTTGTAGCCCCACTGCTAAAGGGGGAGAGGTCACTGTTGGTGGTGGCAGATAAGACAGGTGGCTCTCAAGCTCTGGTGAGCACATTCTTCAGTTCCCTATATGCTGGAGGCAGCATTCCTATGGTTTTAGATCACCTATTTTATGCAGTATAGGGAGCTGTTACAGTACAGGGGATCAGATGCTGGGGACACAGTTACACCCCTGGTTTCAGTTGATTTCATGAGAGTATAGCCCTCTCAGTGGATGTGGGAGAATATCAGTGGGATGCTATGGATGTGGAGATACAGGGGCTATTGGGCCCCAAGTCAAAATGTATTCTGGTGATGATTCTTCTCTCAAAATAATGTCACGATGCATCAGCTTTGATCTCAGGAGTATGGGGCACCCAGCTTGAATTTTCTCTCTGGAATAACACAGTCATGTGAACTCCAGGAAACTCTCTCTACTAGGCTCAGAGTCAATGAAGGCTGATGGGCTTTTCTCTCCCTAGGATTCTAAACATCTATGGTGGGAATGTAGATGACTAGGGATCTCTCACCCACCTTTTCCTTGCAATGGAGAGTTTCTCCTCCCTCTATGTTGATCCTAGCTAGCTGCTTTGCTTTTATTTTTATGGTATCATCTGGACTTTTTCATGTCTTAGAAGGGCTTTGTCATTTTCTTGCTAAATTTGTGTTCTCCCTTAGATGCTCCATTTGACTTGTGGTTATTTCTTTGCTGTTGTGGCCCTTCTTTGCATAGGAGGTGAGTGCTAGGTTCCTCTAGTCAGCCATCTTGATGGTGTCTGGAATCTTAAACATGTAGCCATACATGAGCATTATCCAAAGAAAGATTAAAATGTATTAAAATCTAAATTTTAAAAATAGACTTAAACAATACAAACAGTATTATATATGTCTGATTCTAAAATGAGGATGGGAGATTGTATATTCATGAATGATTTAAATGATTCTACAAGTTATTGCTAAGAGTATTCAAAACAGCTTATATAATATACCATATGCGGCAAAGTAAAGCATAGTGAATTTGTGCCAAAATTAAGTGCAAACTTAAATTTATTTCACAATACCCTTCAAAGTTAACAGGGGTAATTTTTCATTATTTCCCTGAGTTTCTTGGTAGCCTTAGCAAAAATAAGTATTCTAGGCTTGATTATATTCAATTAGAGAAAATATTTTTTATTATTTTGTGGTGACTGAGACCTGAGATTAATTTTCCTATGTGCAGTTGTCTAAAGAGTATCTAAACAGTATTCAAACAGTATTCCAATAATCAATGTAGTTGTATTTGTTTCCTTCTATTTTTCTTTTTTATAACAACTGTTGATGCAGATTGATAGTTTATGACCCAAGTGCATTTTGGTATTAAAATGTCTACCTATTGCCAAACAAAATAGTGATCATTATGCAACTTGAAAATAAAGAAGAAGCATGACAGATGAAAGTTAGATGGATGCCATATATTAAGTTTTATTTTGTCAAACAGAAGAAAATACCAATAGTAATTGTTTTAGATGGTCAAGAATAAAAAAGAAGACATTTACTTTATAGTGCACTGATTTGAAAGAAACAAAAGAATTAAGGAAGACCATAGGAAAAAAATAATGTCTTAGCAGAAAGTAACTGTATCTGTATTCAAATAAGGCAAAATCAACACTGAGGACAACTTAAAAAAGTAATCTGGAGAAGAGGATTAAGAAAATCTCCTCTGACTACTAGAGAGAATGGCAACTAAGTGAAAAGAGATCATGCTACCCCTAAGTAAAACAGACGAACAAACAAAAAACTAAATTATTCTCTTAAGTGTAAAGAAAACAACATTGAATGAAGAAGAACCTACGTTTCTTCAAATTAATTTATATACTTGGTGCAATTTGTGTGCAGTTTTTAGGCTGGACAAAATAATTTCAAATTTTGCCTGGAAGAATAAATGTACATAAACATTATAAAATTTTGAAAAGGAAGAGTAATAAGAAAATGCTTATTCTAAGAACTCTTAAAAATATGTTTGTTAAATTTGCAGCAATCAAAATGTATATTAATTGCTCTAGAAGTTTTAAAGATGTGAGAGAAAGTCTAAAGAAGTATTGAACTATTTGTAATTGTGTAGTCTATTATAAAAGCCACATATGAAATCTTGTGGAACATCAGTGGTATCAGGATTATTGTATAACCACATGAAAATAAAGTAAGGTAAATTTTACATTATTACAAAAAATGAATTAAAGATTTAATTTTGCCTAGGCATGGCCTTTTCCTTTTTTTTTTTTCCAAAGTGAGAAAGATAAAATATTGACTGCCTTGAATAATGAAAATTTATTTTAAAGACAATGCTAAGTCCCAAAAGTTATAAATCAATTAAAGATAAGCATCATAACAATAACAACAGCAACAACAAATCCCTGTATTGTGAAATGCAATCTCTATTTTGTAAAACCAATTCCTATATTGTACAAAGCAATGAAAAAATATAAATTAAAACAATGAGATATAATTTTTGAATCCATTCTAGCAGATATTTTGTAAATGATAATACCCAGTGTTGGCCAGGATGTGCGAAGCTTACTGTTCTCATTAAACACTTGTGAAAGTAAATTTCCATATGCTATAGCACAAAAGTTCCCAAATATGTGAACTTTTATGTTGATATTTCTGCTTTCAACTTTCAAAGGAATTTGGGATTGGGGCAAGGCAAATATCTAAATCTAATAGCATTAGGGTAGAAGCAAATACTTTATATCATTTTTATCTTTTAATTTTTAAATTTTTAATGCAGTGAAAACCAGACATTTTTAACCACTGCTAGTCATTTAAGGATAAATTCCACCTTGTCTAGGTAATTGTGGTTTTTAATGATTCCTACTGAAATAGTGGTCATCAGAAAGGGTTTATGCACATGAGTTCTTCTGTTTTACTATTAAATATAGCTTGTTTATTCTCAACTTTTACATGAAAACTGATGAAGAATTAATTCACATATAACTTTTGGTCCACACATCAATTTTGTAAATAATATCATGATCGCTGACTCATTTCTGTCTTTGTTCCCTAGTTCAACCCATATTCCCTTTTATGTGGAATAAGGACAGTTCCATTGAGCTTTCCATGATCACTCCTTGCTGTCCAGTCTAGTTTATAAAAATCTATTGGTTGAAATTTTGTTGCTAATACTCTAAAGAATTTTGAATTATTCAGCCTCATTTGCCCAAGGAAAGCCAAACCATGGAAGATTACTGCTCTGTACCTAGTGACCTATTCTTTGTTACATTATTCCCACTTTATCTTGATCACAAATATTTTCAGATTACTTCCCTTGGTTATTATCATTTCTTCAACATCCTTGAGTCTCCCAATATGTATATGCTTCAGATTTCTTTCATTCTATTATTCTTTGCCTTAATTCTCCCAGAGCTTCCCATTTTTCCCCTATCATGATATTTCTCATCAGTAAAATATCGATTTCCTAATTTACAATATGAAAAACATAGCCAAGGCACACTTACGTAAGTTAGCACTAAACAGCATGATGATTTGAGTCCAGTAGTTCAATTTTGTTTTTACTGTTAGTGTGTTGTAGAACTCGTTCCAGTGAAAGAGCTGTTTGTCCTTCTCCTGTGCAGTTCTTGTATTTGCATGCTGACTCTTGTCTGGCTCTTCACATATCCATAAGTATGTATATGCAGGTGTGTAGATACACCCACTGTGTCACATTCCTCTCTTTTTTCTCAACCCACATTAGTGTAACTTCTGATTGTAACATGGATATGAAATTGTTCTTGCTATCCTTACTATATCTAATTGCACTCTTTGAGGTGGATTCCCAAGGAGTAGATTATTATACCAAGATTTAGCTTTGTGTGATTTATGAGGGAGGAAGAGCTCTTTAGAAAGAAAAAATACAACCTTTAATGAAGGGAAGGAGGCAGAAAAAGGAAGAGGCAAGCTCTAAGCAAGAAAATAATCATGGTGATAGTTTAAGTTGGACCTGTACCTTTACGGCTTTGGAGAGAAAATCCTATCATAGGATTGTTTCTAACTTAAGGCAAGGAGACTGGCCTTTTCTTGCTTACATAAGTCAGTCATTATCTAGTGCGTTCTAGCACAGCCTATTTGTGAGTAAAGGATAATTCTTGGGATGACTGCGAGCTTTCAGAAGTTAACACTCAGCAGCTGGTGATGGGTGCTCTGTCACGGTAGCAGAGGATCTGCTTTGAGCTACCACCAGCATCTACTGGAAACTCTTTCCAAGTATAATCTTTTTTGAATGCTCTACAGTGTTTGGCCCTGTTTGAGATGCTTACCTCTCATAGCCTCTGACACTCATCCAGTGCATTGCCACTAGGTTTTCCTTCACCTTTGAAGCCACACTTTGTCAATATTGCTAAATTCCTAGTCTTCCTTTCATTCTTTAATATGTAAAACGTTCATTTTTGTTCACTTCTCATCTTATTACACCCACACTTTCTAAATTATCTCATCCAGTTCCAGGGCTACAGCTACCGTGTTTGAATATGTCTGTATGAGCCCATTATCCCCACATGCATCTAGATCAAAATGCTCACTTCATGTTTTAAATCTCCTCTCGGATATCACACAGAGGCCTCAAAGCCAACATAGTAGGAATTGAACTTAAATAATTTCTTGGGAAACTGTTCCTTATGCTCATTGACTAGCACTCCATCATTTTTATCCCTCCCAGGGAAAGAATTTATCTCTTTATCTTTAGTAAGTAATTTGATTTGGACGTAGACTAGATTCTCAACAAATATTTACTGAGTGAATGAATAACATTCAGTCAACTTTTGAAAATTCCCGTCACTTACCACTGTTTTCCCCAAGTCAAGAAAAAAAAATCAGGCAGTCACATATGTATCAAGTAACAATTAAAACAAATATATGATAAGGAGGCTTAGTTTTTAAAAAATTGATAACTCAGAATTATGTTATTACAGGGTAATAAAATTGAGTTTAAAGTGTGTGATGATGAGGAAACATTAGCAGATACCAAATTATCATTATTTGGTTTCTGGAATGGCCCTTGAAGCATTTTTTTAGTTATTACTAAATTTTGACTTGCTTGTGATTGTTAGGTTGTAGTTATATAAAATATCCAATAGATGGTAGTGTAAAATGCCTTAGATGTAAAATGTGGAACTATAACAGGTAGAGAGTATAAAGGGAACATTTTCAGAATTCTGAGGAGAATTGAGATGTTTTTCTGTGGATATTAAATTGTATTTAAAAAACATATCTTTAAAAACAATTTAAGCGATATAGTTTTCGTGTAATATAAATAATCAGTCTTCTTTGTGTTCAGAAAATGAAAATTGATATTTATTACAAAATGGAACATCAAAAATATTCACATTCTCTTGTTTACAAGCTGTGGCTTTTTGGTAGGAGTTACTCTTAGCTAATCTAGCATTTTAGTGAATATTATTCAGATAGAATATTTTCAGCAAGCAACTATTGCTCCATGTCTTTTTTTTTTTTTTTTTTTTTGAGCAGAGTCTTGCTCTGTTGCCAGGCAGGAATACAGTGGTGCAATCTTGGCTCACTACAATCTCTGCCTTCTCTGTTCAAGCAATTCTCCTGCCTCAGCCTCCCTAGTAGCTGGGACTACAGGTGCACACCACCAAGCCCAGCTAATTTTTGTATTTTTTAGTAGAGACGGCGTTTCACCATGTTGGCCAGGATGGTCTTGATCTCTTGACCTCATGATCCACCTGCCTCAGCCTCCCAAAGTTCTGGGATTACAGGTGTGAGCCACCGTGACTGGCCAGCTCCATGTCTTTATTACTGAAATTCTAAAAAGATTTTAAGTTAACAATAAAGCAAAACTTTATAAGACCATTTTCATTTCCTTAGCAGTGTGGAACCATTATTTCTTTCACTTTTGGTCTCCACCAAGACCAGTTTAGTGTCTGAATAGAATATGATAACAGAATGTGATTACAGCATGCATTCATATATACATATATATGCATGTAAGTATATATTCACACATATATTTATATAAAAATGTGTATAAAATATATTTTTGAATGTTGTAATCACAAGTATATACATGTATGCATACATGTGTATGTATATATATATACATGCATAAATATATAATCTTATAGAGTTAAAAATTCCTGTTTTGAACTCTATAAGATTGTAATAATTTAATAATTTAAAACTGGTTGAGTTTGCTTCTAAAGAGCATATAAGACATATACATTTGTATATAGCCTAGTATCTTAATACTCAGGCGGAATTTCCATTACAAAGTGGTCCATGTCTACTTGTAAAATTAAATGCTAAATTTTTATTACCAGAACTATGTTTTAAAAACATATATCTAAAGCTTAAAATTTCTGAGGAATCTATAGTAACATTAAAAGCTTGAAAATGTGTATGTATCTTACTTTATTACATGCAGCTCTGAAATTTTTATGTTAACAATTCATGGCATTATTTTTGACTAAAATAATGTATTTTAGTATTCCTTTGTACAAGGTTATTTATTTATTTATTGAACAAAGGTTTATTTAATATAACTATATGCCTGGAGAAATAAAGATGAATAGCTCTTAGGTAGAATGTTACTGTTTGAATCAGCAGCTTCTTGTGAGCTATGTATCATGTGTCCCTCAGTGTCTTTGTGCATTTACTATTTTTTAATATAATTTTTATAATTGGAATGTGTGGTACGATATATTATTCATTCATTCAAGAAGCTATTCTTAGCTGTATATGAATGTACTGCTTAAAGAAAATATGCTCCTGTAATTACTTGAACTAGCTTAAGTAATTCAGGTTACTTTATTAAAAGACAAAAAATAATTATTGTTTTTCACAAGTCTGGGCTTTTCCGATTGTTTTTCCTAAGCCATGTTGGGACAAATATTTTCAGATTTGTAATATAATAATTGATTAAATAGTTAGAGTTAAATGATTTTTGCTCACCAGATAGATTCTATCTGATGATAACATCTTTATGGAATAATGGGGCTCTTAGATTCCTACCTAATTCTTAAAGTTTTTGTAGTTATGTCTTGCACTCTTTTCAAAAATGATGACACACAGATGTATGTACTCAGATTTCCTAGTATACTGGATGTATATCATATTACATAGCAAAGTTTCTATTTCGACTAAATGGATTTAAATATAAACTGTGCAGGCAGATCTCAAGTGATAGTCTCTTAATAGATGTCAGATACTCTTTATTGCTACTCTTTTTTATTTCAGTAACATTTTAATTAATTCACACTGATTGAATAAATGTATATTGAGACTTGTTTCCTAATGAGGGCGCATTTAGAGGAAAGGTTCTGCATCATTCTGATATCCTGTGGGTAATTATATTCTAATTATATGGTCGGGGGAAAAGAGTCTATAACTCAGAACTGATATTGTTCGTTGGACCCAATTAATTACATGCACATAATGAAAGTTTATGATAGTGTTGACTGGTAGTCAGTGCAAAAATTTAACTCGATTGAATCTTAGTCTAACGTGAGTACAGAATTGGACTTTAACCTGGTTAGAAAATACTTTGTCATGAGCTCAATGGATTTAAAGAAGCAAAAGATAAGAACAAATCCCATTATAACCTCTTTGCTTTTTATTCAAGATCTTTTTCAAGGATGATAAAAAGGAGACCTAAGCTTTAATTCTAAATGTTATTATCAATATTCTTTCATTATCTATAGTGATATTTTTATATTCTGGAAAGCAGGAATACACTAACTATACAATGGTAAATTTCTAGAACTGGCTCATGTTTTTACAGGGAGAGAAAATAGGCATAATAGGAAGTATTATAGATTAATTTTATGAATGTAAAATTTATATGTATCATTCTATTATATTGAGTTCTTTGAAGGGAGCAATTTTTTTTCAAGCTGCCAACCTTCCTCAGACCCCTGTCCCGAACATTCACAAACATAATCATATATATGAAAACACACTCATAAGTAGATATCTATTAATGAATTATATGTAAATTAAGAGTTCTGAAGAATAATCTGAAAGAATAGTCAATAGGCTGTGCATGTTTCATTTGGAAATGCATTTTGAAGATGGTTGTTCTAAATATCAGCTCCCATCATTCTCCTCATTTTCAATGTTTTCTTTGCTCAGTCTTTGGAAAGAACAGTATCTAATACTGAGGAAAGCAACAGAGAGAGGATTTTGTTCTTCTAAGAGCTTCCTGTGTCTATTTTTCTCCACTGCTTTCTCTCTTTGATCTATTCTCTACCCTCCTCCATCATTTCTTCTGTATCTCTAATAGACCCAAATAGATGTTTTTATTTTAAAAAATTCTGTTGGTTTCCCTCTACTTATTCGCAACAAAAAATATGTTTAGCTATAGAAAGTGTAACTCATAATTTCTTGCTGAGTTCTTAAGCAGGCAGTGAAAACTAAGGGAATCATTTTGGTTCTGATGTTAGTAAAACAGTTAACCGTTTATTAATAACTTAAATATGTCAGGCATTATCCTTTTAATCCTACAGGTAGGTGTAATTATGATGTCTAGTGAACATTTGAGGAATGTGAAGTTTAGGGAGATTAAGAAAATTACCTAAAACCACACAATTTGTTAAGTGGCAGGAGCAATAGTTGCTTTTCTCAATATCCCATGTTCTAAGGCTATTTTAATGTTCATGCTGCAGTCCCCAACAATTAATAATGCATGAAATAAATTTAAGGAACCTAAAAACCCTGTCAGAAAAGAAATGGAAAGAAAAACAATACTTAGAGAAAGTAGAGAAAAATAGATGTGAGGAGAAAAAAAGAGTAGAATGTACCAGAGAATGAGGTCAAAAGAATGATAGTCATGGTAAAATTATTTTACAAGTGTGTAAATATTCAAATATTCTTACTGTGGATCACAACTTAAAGAACACCTCTTTAGTGATAGCTACTTCTAATGATTTTATGAAACCTAGCTAAACAGAGAGGGTGTTACTCATTTCTAATGGTATCTTTTGCTAGCTAATCAAGTAAGCAAGCCAATAACGTTAAAATTTGGCTTAGTTGTTCTTACTGGTTGCATTTGTATTTAGAAATCCATATTTGAGATGATCTGGATATCTCTATAAAGATAAATATTTAACATTTTAATTGAACACATTTGATGCCTTTATGTTTTTAAACATCCATTGCACTAGGTGCCCAATGCACTTGTTTCACCTCTCCTGAAATTTCAGTTACATTTCCTTTCCAGACATACATCTAGACACATATTTAGGGAGAGAGGGTAGACGAAGCTTCACACTCCCTCTTGTCAGTAGCCTCTGGACGATACTCTAAAATAGACATAAACAATCACATTTATTGGAGTAAGAATAGAATATTTTGTGAGCCATTACAGTTGAAGGGTAATGAAATAACCACATTTAAATATATATATTACCATTAAATTTCTGTTAATGCAAGCTTTAAAATTTGAGTCAGGTGAGTAGTTAGTCAGTCCTAGGACCCAGGATAAAATTACAATATGTGTAACTTTCAAAATGCTTTGTTTTTATATTACATCTTAATTAGACATGTCAAAGTTTTTGTGGAAAAGAAAAATAATTTATGATTCTTTTGATTGTCTTACTAGTATTATGACTGAAATAATCTTTTATTAAAGATTAATAAAGATAAATATTTTAGACATTAATATTAAAATCATTTTTACTTCACTTTCTGTTTAAAATTTGCATTGCATTCATGTGCATGAGTGTACACAATTAAGGACCTCAAGAATTATAAAGTTTAAACAAATTATATGAAACCAAAATATGAAAATAAAATTCATGGAAGTCAAATATATATGTAATTTTTATATCTTAGAGATCCTCCAAAGGTATTTTATCTTGTGTGAGAGAACAACTTTAGCTGTCCAACTAAGACAAGGTGTCATTTTGTGACGACGGTTTTTCTTTACCTTGCCCTAGTCTTTTCTCTGTCTTTCACTTCTTTTCTGATGTCAGATATTCAATTGTATATGAAGGGAGAAAAAAAAACGCTCTTTAAAACAGTTTTATTTGGAGCACTTAAGCTAACTACTGCACTGGAAGTTATTGTGTTAAATTAATTCATATTATTCAAGCCAGTTTTTCAGGTAAAACAAGTGTGTGTGTGTGTGCGTGTGTGTGTGTGTGTGTGTCACTTTGTAGATACAGTGATTTATAAATATTTTTCATTCATCAATATTTTAAAATAATTTTATTTCTAAACCACTTAGAAAATGGAGGCATAACTAAAAATAGTCATTTAAAAAATATATCTTCTTGCTACTACTGTTATTTGAACAAATAGAGCCTGTGTTAGGGAAGCAATATTCTGTCACTAACTTTATTTTCCGGGCTTAGGCATCTAAGCTCTGATTTCACCTTCCCAATCTGAAAGATAAAGTATCTTGCTTTAGAGGGTGTATTAAATGAGGCAAAATAACAAACATGAAATAAATATATATGCAAAAATATAAAATATATGTGTATTAATATAAATGTTCTTATATAAGATATCATTTAAAAAATTTTCCTTTGGTCTTGAAATAACTAATGACTCTTTTAATGTAAGTTCTGTGCTCTCATTATATCTTAACTAAGTCAAACCTCCAATAATTTCCACCGAAGATTTTTCTTTGTCCTATGACAATTTGGATTAAATTGTCAATTTAAAATGATTACACATTAGAAAATATGAAGACAGGAGATATCCTAATACTTAAGAATAATAGAATTTTAAAAAATTCTTTGATATTAAATTGAACTTAATAAGTGCCCTGAAGGTAAATGCATCTTTTAAACTAATTATCTGTACTGTGTATTCTATTTAATATTAAAAAGATACTGATTAAATAAAATCAATCACATATCTCTGTAGTCACACCTCACATTGGATTAAATAAAAATATACAGTTTCCATATTAATTCTTATTAAAAATACATTACATTTAGAATCATGCACATGTGATAATTTTCAAAAAAACTAAAACATTTTCTTTGCTCATCTTTGATATTTAAAAATTAAGTACAGGAGAGTAAAAAGAAGTAATAGGATAGCTAAATTTATTTCCTAATAAGCTCCTACTTTCTTAAAGATCTAAGTACCATGGCTTGCTATTTGGAACAGAAATAAACTACTGATGAACATGTAAATTTAAAATATAACTCTGTCTATACATTTTGGTTGTAAGTGAGCTCAGATATATCTTGGTTTTGTCACTCTCATTCTTGGAGTAAATTTTTAGTGTTTCTCTCAGAAGGCTGTGTGTTGCATAATAAAATTCTCAGGGCTGGTGGCTTTCTCTCTTACATATTTAAAACTGGCTCCAGCTGGATCATCAGTGTTGGTTAATCTGCTACTGCTTTTTTGTTTGTTTGTTTGTTTTTTAGAGAAGAAGCCACAAACCTCTGTTTCATTACCTTTTTCATTGCACCACCCCTGTGCCAACCTCACTTGTTCTCTATCGGTAGATATCTCATATCCCTACTGCTCCGAGAAAGAGGAAGACTTCACTCATGTTATCCATAAATTACCAATTAATAGAAAAAATGGTAGCTAGGTTTCACTTTCATGCCACAATGTCTTTTCTTTTTCTTTTTTTGATAATTTCAAATGGGGTGTTTATTATCCAGCATGGCATAGTCCTTGCCTTTGCAACATCAGATCTGTGTTACCCATGTGTGTTATCTTCTTGGCCCCTGTGAGTTTCGGCATTTGAGATCCAAAAGAAACACATTCGGAAAAGTGCAATGCCTATCAATAACTGAAATATTGCTTTTTCAAAAACCCTTTGTTTTTCACTTATCTTTGATAGTTCCCTCTCTGTCTCTCTGTTCCTCTGTCCCAGCAGCCTAGAAAGTTACCTCTACTTCTGTTTTAAAAGAGAGCTCTGTCTCCATGAAAATAGTACTCCTTTATCTCTCTCCCACACACCTCCATGACTTCTCCCCCAAACTTCTAGCAATTTCATAGTTTCCACTGAGATAATGTTCATATTTTTATTTGATTTTAGAAATATTTTACACACTTTTAGGCATTAAAGAATATAAGAAGGGGTAGAAAGAACTTTTTTCTCTCAAACTTTATTACAAAATGTTCACAAACAATATAACAAATCCAGTGTATTTCCCACATATATTCAATAATTGCTATTATGTTGCCATAATTTCTTTATATATACTTCTCCAAGGACAGTTTTCTACTTAATGACATTATTCTCTCAACTAAGAAAATTGACAGTGATTCCATAATATCAGTCATTATCTTGTCCATATTCAAATGTCTACAGTTATCCCAAAAATGCTTTCTGTTGCTTTTAGTTATTTACTTTTTTTTGGGTGGTAAAAGTGGAAGTGGACCAGGAGCTATCTGAAGCTCTTGCATTGCATTTGATTGCTATTCTGAAGCATTTAGACAACCATAATCTTTTCACTTGGCTGTCCAATGCCTGCTCTCCAATGCCTGCATTGTAAGCATACATTCTTCTAAGGTAAAAGACATCTCTGACTCATGCTCTGAAGGCTACTTGAAGTCTCTTATTTTGGTTGCTTGAGAGTCTCTGAGAGTTTCCTGGGTCCATGGCATAGAATAGGATAAGGATCCATAGGAAAACATTCTTGATCTGAATTTGAGGAAAAGCAAACTTGTATATATTATGACAAAGATGGAAGAATTATATTCATGTCTTGCAATGTTTATTCAGACCTTAAGTTTCAACCTAAAGCTAAGAAAGAAAGAAAGATAATAAGGTTAGCAAATATCCGAATTAACCAAGAGAGAAACTAGCACAAACATTCATTGTCCCTTGTGTTATGTAGACTGATTTGGACTCAGAAGTTAAGAATGTTCCTGAAGTCAGAAAGCTTTCAGTAAAGGCTCTACCAAACCTATTGTCAATTTATCTTCAAAACAACAGCGGTTACTTCCATTAGAGTCTCCCGTGGAATGGAATAGCTGACCAGAGTTCATACTCTTCTACCTCATGACTTCTTTTGACTGGAAATCTGTACCTACAGTACTTTCTGCTTATATTATGGCAGCATCTTCCAGATAGAGCTGTATTCCTGAACACCTTAATTTTCTTTGAGGCTGTGCTGGACCTCTTCTTGTCCTTCTGTATCACTTTGAGTGCACTGAATTCTTTAGTCCATCTCTATTCTGCACAGCTGTGAGGGTGTCAGGTTTTACCTGTCTCAGATACAGCTATTTTGTTGTTGTTATCGTTCTTGCTGCCTTTCTAAAGTTCTAACGGGTAAGGGAGTATAATAATATTTGGACTCTCAGATTTTTCATACCTGTCTCAGTGATCTAGCATTGGCCAGACCCTCCCTCATATAACTTGTATCTGGGGAGGAAAAGGGAATATACTGACTACCTCTTTCTTTGCAGGGACACACAAATATCTAAGAACTCCTGGCTTCCCATCCAACTCTTCTTCTCCCATTCTAGCATAGGAAAACTTTATCTAGTATTATGTGTGTGATTTGTCAACTATTTATCCAAATTTGTATTTTATGTTCTTACTTCCATAGAATGTAGTCTTTTGGAGTTCAGTGACCTTTTATCTGTTTCTTACCACAAAACTAAATAAAACAAAGGCTTTCCAATGTGAACTACCAAGTGGGAGGTGGTGGTAGATAATGGAAAATACAATTGTGAAGGCTAATGTCAATGTATTTAATCCTATCTTTAAAAATTACTCTCAAGTAAAATCTTACTACTTATTTAATTATACTTTTTATTCTTTTACTAATATTAATGGAATATGTTTTCTTATTTCTAGAGTATCACGAAATAAAATGAACAACATAAGCTATGTCTACGTTCAAAAGACACAGTATTTTTAGGAAAGAATGAGAGTTGGACTTCAAAATGAAAAGTGGGATGGGCAAAGGGCAAGTTAAAAAGTTAATGGAAATTGTTTATAAAAGAGAATGGAACCTGGAAATACAGCTGGCTAAAGAGGTTGATCAGCATGCCTTGGGTAGAGGAAGTTGTGTTTTGAATAAATAATTTCACAACCTAACCCACTCTGTGTTTGAGGTTTTCTTATTCAATGAAAGATATTTAATTTTTTAATTCAAGGAAGCAGTAAAACTATACCAAGGAAATGTATTTTTAATTTATGGATTTATTTCACAGCCGTATAATAATATGCAAAACTTCATTGATACTTTGTTTTGAGTTTGACTCTTTTTCAGCTTTAATATGAACTTCTCTTTTTCAGCAGACTCTGCCCACTTCAGGAGTTTCAGTTCCTGAGGTGCGTAAGCAAAACAGGTTTTCACACTTTAAATTATAGGTCATTATACATCTTGCATTGCTGTAAAGAACATTTTGTGCTGGCTCAGTGACATTTGAATACCAGCATTTTATATTTTATTTTTTTTCATATTCCACTAATTAGAAGTGAGGATTTTCATGTTTTCAGTGATGGGATAGACTTGAAGAATTTTCAGTCTATAGGAAAACAAGTAGTTATGTGACCTAAAGTTCACAGAGAAAAATAAAGGTTACTTTGCAAAGAGTTTTTACTAGCATAGGAAAATAGTGTTATTTCCATTTTTTTTACATTAAAATGTGGATACATTGCAGGAAATCCAAAACAATTTATTCTTTGAATCATCGAAATGTAAGTTTCAATGGTAGTACTGTGAGAGACTCTTCCTTACTTGAAAGTGCCCATCACTTTTAAAGAATACAACTACATTAACCACCTGTCCCATGCCATTGTGTAGAAAGACATCAGAATAAAATATAGTCACAGAATAAATGGCTTTTACTTTGAAAATAAAAGGAAGCATTGCCACAACAATTGTTTTCAGTAACATTTTTGCTTTACCTTTGCACTGATGAAGCAAAACCACATTGTTCTGTGACAATATACTATTCAATTGTTATTATCTCTATAGGAAATGCCCAAATCGCATTGGTTTCCTTAAAATTGTAATTTAAATCTGCTTGTTTTAGAAAGTATTACTTATAATATATGAATGCTACATAAGATTATGAATATGTTTAGAGGTTAACGTGATTGCATGAAAGTGTAATAACTGCTATTTTCTCCCCACCAAAAATGGCTTTTTAATCAGTGTAGACCCCTTTGTTAAATTAAAAAAAAAAAGTTCTCATATTTAGCCAAAAACATGCTTAAAAATACTTGGAGATACACTTAAATGTAATGTTTCTAATCTTAGAAAATGTTAAACTGATTTTATATTCTTTGAGTTGATGCCATTATTATGATAATTATTATTATAAAAATAGAGCTAAATTATATATTCAGGTGACAAAAGTATTAGGACAGTTTATTATTGCATTGGATAATTTCAGTTTGAGACCATTAATTTTGCATCTTCAGGTTCTTGAGTTTGTTTCTGCCCTTATCATCAGCCCAATCAAGTGAATACAGGACCCTTAACTTGGGATGTAAAGTTTTCTCTTTAGAGCTCTTAATCTCCACAATGTCCCCCTGTATTCAATTGTATAATTGATATCATATGGTTTTAGTAAATAGACCTAAATTTTTAATATATTTTTTCAGTTTTTAGGAAAAATGTCTTTATTTTGATATGAAGTGTTTAAAAGTCTTCCTATACTTATTTTTTTCTGGCACAATATATTGGTTTACATTAACTTAAACTCTACAGTATCCCTCAAAGTCATTATAGAAGATTTTTCAACTCTGTTGTTCCAAAAATTTCCTTAAGCCCTTGCATGGATATATGCATGGCTGAGTGTGTGAATACACATATATACACACAGAGAGACAAGAAACCTTATGTTCTACCATCAGGAACAGTTGCTCCTTGGTTAACGGAAAATGTGGTTAAAGTATATGTGGGAGAACATATAGAAAGATATATACATACATTAAATGTTTAACTTAAAATATGTAAATTTATATTCATTGGCTATATTTTTGAGGATTAGGGGCTTTTCTATGAGGACAGATCTTCTAATTGGAAATGGTGTCCTGCCTTTCTTGCATATATCACAAGCTTATCGCCTATAATAGCTTCAATTCTTTTAAAGTATAACAAAATCTCAAGAACATCTGTGAAGTAATTTGAGTGTAAAAATACTCGCTATTTTTATTAATACCCAAAGCTTTCACAGTTGTTTTCTCTGAACTTAATTTGACCACTCCTCATACACACCATACAACACACACACACACACACACACACACAGCTTGTGTTGTCTTTCTAAAGTTTGCAAGTTATTTTTTATAGAGACGACTTTCATTTTGTATTCAAAATTCAATTATTCTTGTAATAATTACATTGCACAGTTAACAATTACAAGGTAAGTTTTACTTGGAACTGTCATAAAAAGAGTGGGGACTAAGAAGTCACTACGTTGAACATTTAACTTAGCTGATAGAAGAAGGCAATGAGTGTGAGCATGCGAGAGAGTTTCCTCCTGGTGCTTCCTGTCAGTTTACTGTGAGGACAGTCAGTGTAGTTTACAAAGGGAATAGAGAGTGAGGAAGTTTGAGATTGGTTACAAAGTCTGTTTTTTTTTTCTTGAGACAGAGTCTTGCACTGTCACCGAGGCTGGAGTACAGTGGCACAATCTCGGCTTACTGCACCCTCTGCCTCCCAGGCCCAAGCAATTCTCCTGTCTCAGCCTCTTGAGTAGCTGGGATTACAGGTGCACAGTACCACACATACCTAATTTGTTGTATTTTTAGTAGAGATGGGTTTTCACCATGTTGGCCAGGCTGGTCTCAAACTCCCGACCTCATGATCCACCCACCTCGGCCTCCCAAAGTGCTGATATTACAAGTATGAGGCACTATACCCAGCCCAAAATCTGCTTTTATGCATATGTATATGTGTATGTATACTGTATATATATGTATGTATATATAATGTATATATACACACACACAAACATACACACATTGTTTTATAATGGTGCTGCCATATGCTAGCACATAACCAAAATTGAGTTATTTTGGCATAGACCCTCTCTTTCCTAAATTTCATTCCCTCCAATAAGGATCTTCTTAACAGAAGTCTTGTAAGTGGTTTATATCCAGGATAAAATTATCCTAGGAGCAAATACGAGCTTCATGTCTCATGTATGAAAACCGGGACTTGTTGATCAAGTCACAAAGTGCACCTTCAAGTTTAGGAAGCAACTAACACCGCAGGTGCTTTAAGACCAGTTGTCATTTTGTCTGCTTTGTTGCCTCCTGTTTCCCCCAGAGGCACCATCCAGATCACCACAGCAATTATTCTCAGCTATGGTGACTTAGTGGGCAAATAAAGTATAAGATGTCAAATAAAGCACTTCTTTACAACACTTGCTTTTTACTATTGTGACCAAGCAGCATACCTGTGACTAACTTAATAATAGAATATGTCAAAATTCTTTATCTATACTTTAAAGTCACTACTGTTTACTGAGTGCCTGTTTTATGTTAGTACTTTTATCTAAATTTTCTTCCTTTTTTTTAACATGAAAGTTCCCATTCATAGTTGAAATTAGTGGTAACATAACAGTGGTAAATAATTTGCCCAAGCTTAACCAGAAATAAAAGACAAAGATGTGATTTGGCTTCTAAGCTTATACTTTTGCCTTTACCCAAAGTTGTTTTTGCTTTTTAAAAATTACTCACTTAACTAAGTTTTAAAGAAATAAAAACCTTTAGACCTTATATTATTTCTTATATGTGTTTAAAACTCAAAAAAAAAATCAAGACTGTTTCTCTAGCCAGCAAATAGTTTTACCGCAAATTCCACAGATTACTAGTAGATTCAGAGCCTTTGCCATTTTTGAAATAAATTTGTTTCCTTCAACCAGTAAAATGCTCAAATTCCACGTTAAGTCCATACTGATTAAAGGTGTAGCTTTGCAGTTTGTTAGTAAGTTGGTGTCTCAGACTGCATTTTTGTAAGCCCCACTGGGGGCTGTGGTAACATTTCTGCATCAGAGAGATCTTAAATGCTGTGAATCTCCATGTGATACCTTGGGTTAAAACTCTACAGTCCAGAAAATTCACGTGGCCTAGCACCAGTGGCAGAAAGGAATAAGTCTCCATTCAGGCAAGTTGTGCAGTAGTAGTGGGAAAGTAAGCTCTAGGATTCAAGTGAAGCTGTGGGCAGCAGAGCACTTGCCTTTGTAGCTTTGTACCAGTGGAGGTGCTTTGCTGCTGCCAGTTTCTCATGCTGAGATTGGACAAAAAGATGAAAACCCTGTTTTTGAGGTAATCATTGCTTGCTGCTTGCAGTTTGCCAGTGATCAATAACAGCAGGCTTAAGTATTGTGGTAAACAACCCTTTTGTGAAAGCAGTTTTCACCAATGTACAAATACTCTACCTCTGAGAATCAGCATGACGTAGACAAAGATTTTTTTTTTTTAGAGCACGTATTTAAAGTGAGGTCTTTTTATTTTATTTATTTCATCTTTCTATTTATTGTGAATGGTCTTTTTGGCTTTTCTTCTCTGTTTATTATGATGATTATTCTTTTGGAATTCTAATACAATATATTCCCCAGTTAAGATCTGTTGTGCTACTTGTGGAGTCTCTGGATCACAAAACACTGAATTCTACGTTTAAAATGTCTACATAGCAAACACAAATGCTTGATATTTGAAAATGCCCAAATATCAATAACTGTATATTATATTTTGTAGTTATGTGTTCTATATTCTTTCATGACTTTTTTTAAGTTAGAGTAGTTCTTTTCAGTGTTTGAATAATTTCTATTGATTAAAGCAACAATTTTCTAACTCTTTGTATATCTAAGATAATTTATCTGGCAGAAGGAAATTTGCCTTAATTGTAACAATGTAATTTATTTTGTGATTTAAAGCCCAAAACTTAAAAACTGGAGGTTAAATGGCAAACACTGTCCCCTATTATCAGAGAGTAATTTTATTCTTAATGATTGTGCAAACTAAGATTGGTGAGCTCTTTCTGAAACTTTTCAGTAATTTCAACATTGGTAACTAACTCTCATAAATATCATAATAGAGCTCTGCCAGTCAGGGTCAACTGACCTCCCAAAACAGCTAGTGAAACCTGGAGGACAGCAAATTTTTCAAGGATGCCATTACCTTCCCTTCCTGTCCCTCATATTAAAAGGAAAGACAATTTCCCCATTGGATATAGTAGAATGTATTCACCTACCCTCATATTAACTTGTGCTGCTTAAATAAAATATAATGAGTAACTCAGAATGATTTCTATGTAAGTTGAAAATAAAGTAAAACAAATGATTATATATATATATATATATATATATATAAAATATATATATATATATATATATATATATATTTTCGAGACAGAGTCTCACTGTGTCACACAGGCTGGAGTGCAGTGGCATAATCTTGTCTCACTGCAACCTTTACCCCCTAGACTCAAGTGATCCTCCCACTTCAGCCTCCAGAGTAGCTGGGACCATAGGCATCTTACCACCACACTCGACTATTTTTTAAATATTTTTAGTAGAGACAAGGTCTCACCATGTTGCCCAGGTTGATCTTGAACTCCTTAGCTCAAGCAATTTACCTGCTTCAGTCTCCTGAAGTTCTGGGATTACAGGCATGAGCCACCACACTCAGCCTGTTTTTATTATTTCTGATTGCTTACTCTAAAGCAATCGTTTAGTCTCCTGCCCAGCTTACTTAGGGGGGCTACTGTTGGAGGGACATGAAGCCATTTAATCAACTGCTATCTCTGCCTGTTGGAGGTTCTTAGCACACAAGAATTTCCTTAGCTGTATGAATGGCCAAGAGTAAAATAATGTTAGTAGATAGCTTCGTAGCTCTTTAAAGACATATACTTGCATGTCTTAAATTTCCATTGACACATAAATATATAATCGGTTGCAAATGCCCAGTTCCATTGTAACTAACCAATTTTTTGTGTGTGTGTGTGTGAGAGGGAGTCTCACTCTGTTGCCCAGGCTGGAGTACAATGGCGCTGTCTGGGCTCACTGCAACCTCTGCCTACCAGGTTCAAGTGATTCTTCTATCTCAGCTTCCTGAGTAGCTGGGATTACAGGCCCATGCCACCATGCCTGGCTAATAATTTTTGTATTTTTAGTAGAGACGGGGTTTTACCATGTTGGTCAGATCAGTTTCGAACTCCTGATCTCGAGAGCTGCCCGCCTTGGCCTCCGAAAGTGCTGGGATTAAAGGCATGAGCCACCGCACCCGACTGTAACTAACCAAATTAAATTTTATTTAATTCTTCTAATGTAAGCATTTAAAAATTTAAATGCTAAATAACAATTGTTGGGTAATTTGGAAGAATAACTGTATTAAGGTATATCACATTGCATATTTTTACAAAATATTGATTCTGTTTTATATATACGGATGCAAGAACCCTGGAGTAAATTATTTCTACACTGTTCAACAGCATTATGTTTTTGAACAGCTAACACAAGCTATACATTTTCAAATATAAGCATAGAACTTTTTAAATTTAAATATATACCTGATATAACTACTGAAATTTTTTTCATATACACACAGATTTGAACATATAAAAACACTTTGTATAATGGCAATGTTGATGAGCACTGAAATAGGCAACCACAACTATTTTACATCTTTCATAGTAATTTTTATATTGAATACATGCTTCAATGTAGACACAATATTAAGGACTATACATGTTCTATTAAACAACTCTGAGGAACAGGTATCACTACCTACATTTTGCAAAAGTGTAAACCCTCTAGGTTACATGATCCTAAAGCAGTAGGGATGAAATTCATCTCAGGAGTTCTGATTCCAAACCTTATCTAATAATCCACTCCTCTTATACATTATTCCATTTAACTATAAACAATTATAATTTGCAAACTTAGAAAGAACTTTCTTTTAAAAATCAATATTTTGCCAGAAATTATGAAAGCACATCATTTTCTAAAGAACTTGAATTTCAGGAATCCTATTATGCCATCCATCTTCAGCAACACACAAAATATATTCATTGTTTTTGCACCATGGAATTGCAAGGTAAATAGACTACACTGATTAGCATTTATTTTAGTCAGAGACTATTTCTGATTTATCTAGCCCTTATATATTTAAAAATAGTTTTACTTTAGAAGCTACTTAAAAATATATTTCTAGGAATAAATTCAAAGCTCGATAGCAGAGAAGGAGGACTATGCTTAAAAAATGTATTATACTTGGGCAATGATTACTCTAAATACCCTGACTTGATCATTACACATTAGATAAATGCAAGAAATTTCTCAGTTACCCCATACATTTGCACAAATAAAAACCTATCTTTCTAAATTACAGAAACTGAAATGATACTCTTCCAAACAAATACAAAAACTAGGAAATATATACAGCTAAGTAAGTGATAGGAAATGTGTGCCACGAAAGCACTTAAGTAACCATGGCAGACATTGCCAATTAGGACAATTTTTCTCATCAACCCTGGATCCGCAAGAATCCTTCTCAACCGTATGCTTTGAGAACTTAGAAAACTATTTAAAAAATGTTTTTATTTATTTCTTCATTCATTTATCTTGACATTTGTTAATCATGATTTAGGGTTTGATATATACCAGTGAAACAAAGCAAGTCCTTTTTTCTTATGGAACTTTGGTTAATATGAAAGAATGCAGACAATTAAACAAATCAAATAATATCACAGGTTGTAATAATTCGTATTTTAAAGGAGGCTAAAGGGACTAGAGAATCTTGTCTGACATTTGACCACATCATGAAGTGAAAACCAAGGTCAACAAATATGCATGTTTTCCAGCAGGGTGCAGAATGATTGCAAAAGCTCTGAATTAAAAGCATGATTGTTATGATCAAGGAACAAGGAAGAAAGAGGCCAGGGCAGCTGGAGTGGAGTAAAAAAAGGGATGAGTTTGGCTTTTGTGCAGACCTTGGTGTAGGGAGACAACTTATGGAAGTAGATTGATTCATTAGGTGATAGTTAGAATAATCCAAGCCAAAAAAGATAATGGCTGTTTAAACCATGTAATGAGGCAGGTGGTGAGTAGTCATTCAGTTTGAGAGTAGGTAGGAAATTTTTAAAGAAACTAATTTTGGACATTGTACAATTAGGTGTTTCAGACTCTAGTGTGGAGATACAGAAACAGTATCTGTATATAGGAATTAAGGCTCAGGTACAAATCAGAACTAGGATTATACATTTAGAAGTCTTCATAAACATGAAATTGAAAGCTATGGGAATGAATGAAGTTACCTAGGGAGTGAGTATAAATAGAGAAGATGAGAAGTCCAAGGAAAAGGCTGAATCTTACAGGTTGTGAAGCTGGAGAAGCGACGGGCAAAAGAGACTATGAGGGAGACGTTGTAAAGGAAGAAGAGAGCTCAGAGAAACGTGTCCTAGAAGCCACATGAAGCAAGTTTTCAAAAAGTAAGAAGAGATCAGTTATATCAGATGCTGCTGAAAGTTTTGAGAAGATGAAGACTGACCATTTGAGGTGAAACTGAGATGGTCGTCAGTGATTTTAATAAAAGATAGTTTGGTGGTATAATGGTGATAAAAATTGATTGGGTTGTTTTAAGAGAGAGTGAGAAGAGAGGAAATAGAAACGGGGAGCAGGCAACTACTAAAATAAATTTTTCAGTATGAGGAACAAAGGATAATTCCAAGGTGGAATGTCAGTTTTAAGCCATATGCTATCTCTGATACAAACAATAACTTAAAAGTCCATCATGCAATTAAAATTCATTTTCAATATTGTATGTATTTATAAGCTTTTCTTAGTACTCAGTACTACATTCATTAAACTGTAATTCTATACCCTGTATCTCTATCATTGCATATGAAATAATCAACTTTAGTGATCCTTAATAACTTTTGATAAAGAGTCATAATTGGGCACATAGGGATAATACAATTTGGTATTCTTTCTCATTATTTTTTTAAATGATGTTTTGATCATGAAGCTATCATATATATTTTGAGCCAGTTAAAAACCATAGCTTTCATGTCATACACTAGGAACTTCAAATTAGGAAGTTGGGCCTTAGTTTGTAACCATGAAACTCCTCTATTAGTAAAACAACTTAACATTTTATTATGTTATTTTCCTAATTTTTATTTTTATCAAAGGTTTTTTTTTTTTTTAAACAGGACAGACAATCAACAGTGAAAAAGGAAAAGAGTAGTTCCCAGCAGCCAAACAAAGTGATCGACAAGAACAAAATGCAGAGAGCCAACTCTGTTACTGTGGATGGGCAAGGCCTGCAGGTATGATTTTTTAAGTAGAAATTTTAGTAGGTTTCATGTTTGTTACTTCTAGACCCTCAAAGGGGCATATGTTCAGCTATCAACACATTTGTTTAATGTGCATATTAGCTTAGTAGACTCCTTCAGAAATATCTTTTATTAATTTTTCAAAATGTCAGTCTTATAGTTGATTGACAGTAACATTCTGGTTAATCATTTATGATTTTATCTCCATTTAAACTCAATTTGTCAAGAGATCTTTTGAAAGATTTGCCAATTACTGCTAAATATACACACTTATTAGATACATATATGTTATTTATTTACAGGTATACTTCATCTCTCTATATATATATACTTAGTTTGGGCATGATTTGAAGAGTCATTTTGATAGCAAGAAAAGTCTTTAGGAGAGAAGGAAATAAACTCTGTATGAATATATTTGTTTCTGAAAAATTTTTAATACATTTATTATATTTCTGTCTTTCAAAAATTTAAGTCAAAATTTAAATCCCTAATATATTTCTAGTTTAAATAAACACATTCGTTTTTTAATACTACTTAAAAACCTATAAATTATCCTTCTGGTCTCTGGCACCAAAAATAACATTTTAAGACGTTGTATAGGACGAATGCATGATATTTACTTACCTCTGGTTTTTTAACTATATATCTTACTTCAACAGGAGAATGGTCAATAAAGTTGGCTTAATTTTTAACATTGTGGACTTAGTATGTTTTTATACTTATGTTTTGCCCTCCAACTCTCTCTGCTTCAAGTTTTACATTCTCTGGGAATATTTACCAACAATTTAAACACAGAAATTATGTCACACACTTGCATTTAATGTATTTGATTTTCTGTCATTTTTTATGTATTCCTTTATTTTCGATGCTATAGATTATGTCTTTTGTGTTTTTCAATATGCAAACAGTTCAGGGTGCATAGTAGATCCCTAAATGCTTGCTTCTTCATGGTCTGAATATCTCATTGAAAATTTAATAATACTTTACTAAATATTGATAACTGTTACTGTTTGTTTTTATCTAAAAATCTGTTATGAATAGAAAATTTTTCATAAATTATGAAACTCAAATATAAAAAAGAAAATTCTGCGGCTGGGCGCGGTGCTCATGCCTATAATCCCAGCATTTTGGGAGGCTGAGGTAGGTGGATCACGACGTCAAGAGATCGAGACCATCCTGGTCAACACGGTGAAACCCTGTCTTTACTAAAAATACAAAAAATTAGCTGGGCGTGGTGGCACACGCCTGTAATCCCAGCTACTCGGGAGGCTGAGGCAGTAGAATTGCTTGAACCCAGGAGGTGGAGGTTGCGGTGAGCCGAGATCGCGCCATTGCACTCCAGCCTGGGCAACAAGAGCGAAACTCTGTCTCAAAAAAAAAAAAAAAGAAAAAAGAAAAAAAAGAAAATTCAGAATGATAAAATTATGATATGTTAGAAAATATAAAATTTGTTTGTAAAAAGAGTAAACCAGGATATACATTTTGGGAGTCATATCTAAATGTTTAGAAACTTCATAGAGTGTATCAAATATGAAATCTATGCTTACTTTTAGTAGCAAAAAATCTTAATTAAATGATCCTATAAAATTTGTATTGAAACAAATCAACATTTCACTTCAATATGTGGATGGCTAATATTGATGTTTAAATCTTAAGCTATTCTGAGTTATTGCAATAAAATTAATTAAAAGGAAGCCTAATTCTGAAGTCTAATTGTATTTCACTTGTGACTAGGCCCGTATGTGTCATCACAGAAGAGAGGCATATATCATTTTTTAAATAGTATAGCTTAATCATTATGATAGTATTTTATACATATTAACTTGTTTAATTCTCTCAATAAATATATGAGATTAATACCATTATTGTTATCATTTTCAAAACCATAGCTCAGATGTAAGATCACTTCCCCAAGAACACAGTCAGTGGTAAAGCCAAGGTTCGAATAAAGACCATCTGACTCAGTTTATGTTTCACTCCCAAGACACCTTGTCTCTTTGCTTAAAAAATTTTAACGTGTATGTAACTGTTACATTTCAGACCATCTTGTTCTTCTGTGTACTTTTATATTACTGTAGGCTTTGAGATAAAATTCATGTATGCAACAGAGTTTTAGCTTCTCTAATCTCAGTTTTCTAAGATTTTCATAATCATACCTGAATTTTCGCAGACATCAAAACCAAAATTATATAATACATGCAGTGCTTTAAAGGTTTTAAGCTTACAAAATAATATGTTACATTTTATTTTCTATTTTAAAATAATCTGAAATATTTGAACTTATTACAACTAAGTTATTTGTATTAAAAATCTTAGATTATTAACATTCTTTGTAGATATTTTTAAACTCTCTAACCAGATTATAACTTTTTATAACTTTGGCGTATAAAAGTGTCAGCTAAAGTTTTCAGTGGGAAAAATATAGAAGTCAGCCCTAATAAAACTTTAGTAAAAACAAATACTATATGTGTAGTAATAATTATTTGAATTAAAAAAAGGTATATAATAATGTGCGAAAGTCTGTTGTATCTCAGAAGAAAGGACCAAAATAAAATACACATCTATAGTCCCATAGTTTTGGAGAAAAAATTAAAAGAATAAGGTACTAGATAGTAATTATATGCAAAATGAAAAAATGGTAATTTTGTGTTATATTTATCAATTTAAAATACTAAAATGTTTGGTTTTGATCAAGAAAGGTAAAAAGATCTACCATGAAATTATTTTTTTATGAGCTTTAAAAAATATATATCATTAAAAAGCATTGAGTTGCAGTCCAGTTTGCATATAATTCAGTGACAGAAGAGATCTACACTGCTTAAAGAAGACTATTAATCATAGTTAAGCACATTCATCTTATTTCTTTGCAGCTAACCAGCATAATGATCAGGATTATTATTTCTAATTAGAGGAAGTAATAGATCATGTATAACCTTAGGATGAGTCTCATTAATTAACCCAAGTCCTAGGGGACTTCAAATAGAGGTGGTTAGGCACTCTGTCTTTGTCATCACTCACACCATAGGTTTACATTTAATACATATGATCAAATGTAATTGAAACTACGATTTCTTAACATGCAAGAGATAGGAAATTCAGATGGCTCTCTCACATGTGAACAAATAAGGAGAAAAACAGAACAATTGTTTAAGCTCTATTATGTTGAAGTTACCTTGTTCCTAAATATTCTTTGAGAAACAGTTCCTTTAAGAACTAACAAATCTAGTTTCTGATACTTTTAGCACAAGAAAAAAAGGAGGACCCTATGGTTAAATATCTAAAACCAAACCAGTGTCTTTTCTCACAAAACTGCCTCTTTCTGTCATCTTCCTTATTTGTAATATCTTATTCTTGAATCACCAAGACTATGAACCATACATGCACATACTAAATGTAACTGTATAGCCTGTATATGTATTACATTATCTCAATATGATTAATTCACTTTCTTTGATGTATGTGTGTGTGTGTCCTTTGTTCACTTTAGAATTCTCAACCCTGTTGACTCATTCATCATTAGCCCTTCATTGACATTCTAACCCTCTGTCTAAATCCAGAATTATTACTCTAGTTTTGAGCATTACAGCAATTTTTAAACTGAGTTTCTCCATATACATAAAATGGTAGATAATAAATGATGTAAAAAAATAGAGCTGAGTAAGATAAGAAGTATCAGGGCTGAGAGTTGGAATTGTCTATAATTTTAAGTACAGTGGTGAGATTAGGCCTCATTAATAAACTGATATTTTTGTAAAGACTTAAAAGAGATGAAGCAGTTGGTCATGTAGATATATGGGGAATGGACAGCCCTAAGATAAGTATATGCCTGGAAAGTTCTATGGTCAAGAAGAACTGTAGTTGGAGTAGGGTGGGCAAGAGGGAAAGTGGTAGCAAGTAGTTCATAGAAGTAACAGGGGCTAGATTTTATAAAGCCTTGAAGGCTTCAATAAAGATTGACTTTTGATCTGAGTGCGATGAGAAGATATTGGAGGGAGGGATAAGCAGAGGAGTGAGATGACTTGAATTATATTTTAAAAGGCTTACTCTTATAAAAGATTAGATTGTTTGGGAGCCAAGAGTCCAGTAGATTAGTACTGAAGTTATTCAGTGGTTATAGGATGTAGGATTATTAGGATGGAGAAGTGGAGATAGAAAGATGTGATGGAATTCTACATATATTTTGAGAAAAGGGTCAAAGGGATATGCTGATGAGTTGACTACAGGATTTAGGAGAAAAGTGAGGAGCCAGGAACTTCTCCAAGATATTAATAGTTTAGTCCATGCAACTCAAATGATGCAGTTGCCATTGACTGAGATAGGAAAGCGTCTGTATGAGTGTTGGAGGGAAACTTGTATTGCTGTTAGATATCCAAATAAGGATATCAAGTAGGCAGACCAATATATGAACCTAGAATTTAGGAGAAAGGACAGACATGAATTTGGGAGTGAAAGGCACTGATGGAAGCCATCAGATGAGATGAAATTATTAAAGGACAGAGTGTGTATTTAGAGAGAAGTAATTGAACTGGGTTCCGAAGCCAGTCTAATTCCAAAAACATACTCTTTAAATGCACTATTTTTAACTGCCCCTTTATGTGAATAAATAAGATTTTACATGATGAACTCTAATCAGTTTTGTAGAGAATCCAGTGTGAACAGTCTCCTGGAATACCCTGCACACCAAATTTATAACCATTCTTCAAAATTTCAACTACAATAGATGCTATAGAAACCTTTCTTAAAAGCTTGTTCTTTTCATCAGTATTTTTGTTATACCTTATTACTGTATCTCAATTATTATTTAACTGTTTTGAAAAGACATAGGGTTCTGTAGAGAGCCTCAAGTACAATGGTAGGGTCATGGGAGATTGAGAACAGGTTCAGGGTTCTTTCATGCTTTAAGCAAAGCAACTAGGATGTCATCTGTTCTATGTGCTGTTCTATTTTAGATGGTCTCAAATGCTGTATAAATATGTACTTTCAAGAATGAATAGCTTTAAGCTGACATAATTTTTGATATTGTTGTGTTTTTGCCTTTCACCTCATACTCCACCAAAATCTATGACAAAAATGACACAATATTTTAGGATGGCAATAAATCTGTTTTCAGAATAACTAAGTTTTACATATTTTATCACAATTTTTTGTGAAAGTAAAAATTCTAAATTCATAGATAAATTAGATACAGTCTAAGAGAGAATTAGTAAGCTTGAATGTAACATAGGTACCTCACTACATTGCTACCTCAGTTCCCATTTAGGTCTCATCAGTTGTCCCAATAATACTTTTCTCCACAAAACTAGTCCAGAATCATATTAGTTTTCCGTTATTGATTGTTGTATTTTGTGTGTGTGTATATATCACACACACACACACACACACACACACACACATATATATATATATGATAATGTTTTCATATGTAGGAAATACTAATGTAAATGAGAGTGGTAGTGATGGAGCATAATTTTGGCAACTTACTCTCAAATGGTTGAGGGGGAAACAGTTAATTATAGAGTCATTGCAACTTTTCTGTTAATTGGAGGTTTTTTCAAAAATAAAAATATTACTGTAAAAATTTTAAAATATTACTGTAAGATATTTTCATAAAGCTATTCACCAAAATCAGACATACTGAGTTTCAGAAACTAATAAAACTGTTTATATTCATTTTGTCAGTAGATACATTTTATGATTGCAATACAATGCAAAGGCAGTTTTTGCCTGATTGATCTGTTTGAAAACCAGAATCTGGAATCAGTCAGATCAAATTAACTAATTGAAAGACTACATGTAATAATATTGACATTTTTAATTTATCTCATACTTTATATGTTAGGATTGTCTAAAAAAGAACTCATACTCAATAATGAGAATAACATTATGTAAAATAGTGGTTGCTAATTGGTATTATATCTGTTTTTCCATATTAGATATTCAACTTTTGCCACTTGTGGAATATCATCATTGTTCTAAATTATTTAAATTCTCTTTGATTTTTCTAATGCATTTAACTTGTTTCTCCATTTCACTACCCCTAAAAATTACATCGAGAGTTTGTATTTTATTTTGAGATACCTTAGAGACTACAGTCTATTCCAGTGGGATATTTATTTGTTTGTACCGGTATGCAACTTATAACACAATTTTAATTGCTTTATTTGATAATTTATAGTCATGCCTGTAAATATTCTAACAAATATCTCTGAAGAAACACATTTCAAAACATAGTTTGAAAATAATTCTATATATTGGACTCAGTATGAATTTTTGTATAATCTCATATAATAATAAAATAAATGTTGACTTTTATAGGGAGTAAAGAAAAATTCATTCTAATGAGTATTTGGGTTCAGATTTAATACTTTGTTCATGCTTAAAAATCCTTATTTACACTGAGATTACCATTTCTATTTAAAAACAAGGAGAAACAATTCAAGTTGACTAAAAAGTCAACTAAAATCTACATCTATTTATCATTGCTTATTTGCTTGTGAAAACATTAGGAGTTTCAATTTTGTAATAGGATGAGAAATTTTTAAAAATCAACCATAGGTTTTTAGATATAGTTGTTTTTTGGTGTTTCTTCATTTTAGTTTTTAATGGGAGGAAGGGGTACCCATTGCAGTCGGTAGCCACCAAGGCTTAAAGATAATCAACACTTTATATACATTAATTAATTGCACGCATTTGGTTCAGGGAAGACCTGGGAAGTTACTGCAGAAGTTCCTCATGCTCATCCTTCTCCCAGCTGAATTGAAGACAAATTAGGAAGAAAGAAACTTTGTCGTCTTTACAATGGAAAGTAAAACAGAAACAGACATGGTAAATTATAATGAGAGCTAGTTGAAGATGTGTAGCAAAATTAAGAATATTTTATTCAGTCTTCTCATTTAGGTAATGTGAAGATTTTAACATTTCCCTGTTGACTATTCTCATTAGAAAAATGCCATTTTACTAAAGAAGGGGAGGAAAATATGTTAGAATATTTTAACTTATATTGCTAAATAGACAGGAAGGAAGGGTATGATATGATAAAATGAGTGTTTTTAATTGTCTCATTAAATATTTAATAATACTTTCTAGGGGAGAAATAACACTGCAGTAAAGATAATTTGAATCTACTTTCAAAAATGCAGATTGATCTAAAATAGTTCAACTTATAATTTAGAGGACACAATTAGCTGAATACTTTTGTTATTAAATTTTTTTTTCATCCCGCTGTATTTAGATGGGAGTTATATAGGGTTATATTGAATAGGAATACTTTTATTTTTAAAAGTCTATTATGTTAACATTGGAATCAGGTAATAGACAACAGTTGTCCTTTCCCACGCTATCTAAAATAACTCTGCTGGCACCAGTAAAGTGCTGTCACCTTACCTGCTTTATTTCCCATTATGGCATGTTTCATTACTAAATATATACTTGTTTATTGTATATTTCTCCACTATAATATAAGCTCCCTTAGGACAGAAACTTTGTCTTTCTTGTTTAACCGAGAGCTGAGTTGTGATGAAAGCAGCAGCACATGACGTATAGTACAGACAAGTCAATTCCTGTTCCCTGAAAGAGAGATCAGTATTTAACGGACTCTATTTAGCAAATAGACTTGATTAACTAGCAGTGTATTCAGCAAGCAGGAAAAGAAAGCACTGAACAAATTGTATAAATAGGGATTTTTAGACCAAAAAGGACCTCAAAAGATCTTAATTTCCTTTCTAGTTCACAGGTGGTTGGGAAGATGAAGCCCGCACATGCCTCAAAACTCTCAATTAGGACTCCTGCATAAAAGGAGGTCTCTCTATAAGTTGATCTTTTTCTTTGCTTCTTATGGTGTTTTCCTCAAATTCTGCTTTATTCTGTCTCTTACACTTACTGTCTGAAAACTGTAACTTGGTTTTCATCTCACAGGAATTTCAAATGTTATTCCCTCTTCCTGACTGCCTTCCCCTCTGCCCAGTACTTAGATAGGCATGCCTTTCTTCGTGGAGGAGGTATTCCTGTTGAACACAGCACACATACACACATACGGACACGCACACGTTACAAAAACAGTCATATTATTGAAATTGTATATTGGTATTTCATGATTTAGAAATCACAGTGAGTCTTCTTCATATATAATGTGCCTAATATTTATTCCATATATATAACTTTTCTTATAGATCACTCCTGTGCCTGGTACTCACCCACTTTTAGTTTTTGTGAACCCCAAAAGTGGTGGAAAACAAGGAGAACGGTATGTTTTTTAATTAATTTAAATGTCTATATCATATATGTGTAAAAAAATAGACAAAGCTATGATGTAAAAATACTTAAAAACAATTATTCCTCACCGTTTACTAATTTTAATGCAAAATAAATGGTGCCAGCACGCAAGACGTTCATATGATCTTAATTTTAGGACAAAAATTTTAACACAATGGCCTTTTGTAAATATTTTTATTTATCATAGCTCAGGTGTTTGAATTCTCTCTACCCCACCTATCATCCCATTCCCCTAGCAAAGAGCATGCCTTCATAAATACTGTTGAATGCAAATTGGTTTTCTAAACGGTAAACAAGATAAATTCAGGTAAGTCATAACCCAGTTCTAAGAAACAGAATTTATATCCAACTTCTAGGCAAAATATATTATAATGATTTTTCTGCTTGTGCATTTTGGACAACATGATGCCATATTTCCTGAAGAAGTACAATATATTTAATCTGAATAATAATGAGCTGTATTATTAGGTATTTCAGCATTCTGGCTTATAATATTTTAATTTTATAACAAATCAATGATTAAATTATATTATTTAATACAAATATGTAAACTACTACGTTGAAGTGTTAATCTTATGTCTTACTAAAGAGGACGGTCATAAATAAAAATGCAGTCATCCCTGCCTTAATGCGTTTTAGATGGCTTTTCTAATCTCAACCAAAAGTAAGCAAGCAGATGAAAGCACTCATAACAAACATGACAAGAGTACAACAAATTTCCTTTGTGGTTCACCAAATAGCAAAGTCGACATTTTCCCATAAATGTAGTAATTTTTTTCTACCCTTTAACTTTTCAGGTTTCTTTCCATGAAATGAAGAATGTTTTTCCTTATTGAATCATCAACAAAACATTTTTGCTTTAAAGAGTACAAGATTTTTAAGATGAAATTTGGGTGGAAAAAAAAGACAAAAAAAAAAGAGTATAAGATTTTTTTTCTTTTCATCAACATCTAATTATGTTTTACTCCTGTAAACAAGATAGAAATTATTTCAAATTAATATTGGTTAATAATTAAAAATATTCACAATGCTTTAATAAATTAGTTTTACTCATAAAATAAATAATAATGCTGAAATTACTTCTTTACTACTTACAGTTCATCATCTATTGATAGCTTGAGCAAAAAAAAAAAAAAGGAAACTTTTCACAAATAATTAGATGAGACTTAAATCCACATTGGAAATTACAGAAAATTGAAGCCTAAAGAAAAAAATTAATATTTTCAAAGAAAAATACTTTTTTCTCAAATTAAGGTAATATGAATCATGTAGAATGACCCTTAATTGAATATTTGCTTTCCCTTTTTGCCAGTGCATATAATTAATTTTCCCTAAATTAAAATAGATATCTATAGATAGATAGATAGATAGATACACTAAAGTCTTAAAGAAATTAAACTTACCAGGGGCTTCAATTTTGAGCTCTTCTAGATACACAACCACTTGTGTTTTATTCTTTGTACATTGACTGGGGCCATGCAAAGTCAAATGAAATGTAAAAATGTTTGCAACATGATCTATTATGAATTGTAAACATACATTTTTCTGTCTGCATAAGACATCTTTCACAAGATGATTCCATTCAGTGTTTTTCTTTCTATTCTTTTTTTTTTTTTTTTGGCTTTTTACTTTGATATGTTAGATAAGTTGCAAAAGGTTACAGAATCATACCTCTGCATAAAGTTTTCCATATCAGTCAATAAGTCTGAAAATATTCACATATGTATTCAGGCAGCAACACCAAATTGAATCCAAACTCTACTAGTGACTGGGAATAAGAGGCATAAGACACAGTCATGCAGGCAGGCACGTAAATAGATCTATTGCAATGCCACATACTACAGGTTAAACTAGAAAGGTTTAAAATAAAAGTGCTGTTGAAGTTCACAGAAGGAGATAACCATCTCTGAAAACTAAGAAGTCTTTACAGAAGAAGTAGTTTTGTATTGGTTCTTATATAATAGATGTTTGTCAGATGAAAGAAGGAGAAAGACGGATTTGTGAAATGGCAAGGTGTCAACCAAGAGGAATTTACCAAGGTAACAATGTAGGGAGAAAGAGGGGGAGAGATAAGAGAGAACCTGCAGCTGAATTGTGAAGATGTCTGAATTTTATTTTTTATATAAGTCTCAATAACTTGACCTGAACAGAAACTTTGCATCATGGATAAGTCATGACTGTACTTTGACAAGAGTATAGAGGAGGGCTGGGTTGCCAAGAATTTTATAAAACTGGTGAGAGAACTTGAAGACCTTGACTAAGGCAGTAGGATGGAATAGCCAGATTTGATAAGCATTTTTAAAAATTTTGTTGCTAAGGCCAATGGCAAGAAGGATGTTTCCTAAGTTTTCTTTTAGGAAGGCACAGAATTCTCCACTAGTATGTTCAGGTGCTAAGGAAAAAAGGGTATTGAGAACAACTCTAGGTGATATAAGCAGGTATTACATAGTGAATTTGGAGAGTTCTATCAGTACATATCATAAGAATGTGTTTGTAAAATATATAATCATATTTTCACACCAATTTAGCAACCTAAACATATCCCTTAACTTTTAAAAATATTTTTAATTTCAACTTTTATTTTAGATACAGTAGGTACATGTGCAGGTTTGTTACATGGGTATATTGTGCTCAGGTAGTAAGCGTAGTACCCAATAGAGTTTTTTCACATCTTTCTCCACTCCTTCCTTCCCCACTCCGGTAGTCCCCATGTCTAGTGTTCTCATGTTTATGTCTGTTCATGCTAACATTGCATGCAGTATATGCACTATTTGGTTTTCTGTTCCTGTGTTAATTCACTTCGGAAGATGGCCTCCATCTCCATCCGTATTGCTGCAAAGGGCATGATTTCATTCTTTTGTAATGGCTCTGTAGTATTCCATGCTATATATGTACTGCATTTCCTTTATCCAGTCCACTATTGATGGATACCTAGGTTGATGCCATGTCTTTGCTTTTGTGAATAGAGCAGGCATGAAAATAAAAGAGCATGTATCTTTTTGATATATAGTATATTTTCCTTTCAGATTTACACCCAGTAATGGGATTGCTGGGTTGAATGGAAGATCTGTTTGAAGTTCTTTAAGAAACATTCAAACTATTTTCTACAATGGCTTAACTAATTTACATTCACAACAGTGTATAGGGATTTCCTTTTCTTTGTAGCCTTGTCAGCATCCACTGGTTTTTGACTTTTAATAATAGCTATTTTAATTGATGTGAGACAGTGTTTTCTTGTGGTTTTAATTTGTATTTCTATGATGATTAGTAATGATGAGCAGGTTTTCATGTTTGTTAGTTTGATGCTTGTATCTCTTTTAAGAGTTGTCTTTTCATGTATTTTGCCCATTTTGAATGGCATTATCTGTTGATATTTTTCTCTCATTAAGTTCCTTATAGATTCTGGGTATTACATCTTTGTTAGATGCTTAGTTTTCAAACATTTTCTCCCATTCTACAGGTTGTCTCTTTACTCTGTTGATGGTTTCTTTTGCTATGCAGAAGCTCTGTAGCTTAACTGTCAATTTCTATTTTTGTTGCAACTTGAGGACTTAATAAAATATGTGTTGCGAAGGCCAATTTCAAGTGGGGTATTTCCTATGTTTTCTTTTAGAAATGTTGTTTGGGATCTCACATAGCCTTGCTTTGGCTATTCAGGCTATTTTTTAGTTACACATTAATTTTAGAAGAATTTTTTCCAAGTCTTTGAAAAATGACATTGGTAGTTTCATAAAAATAGTGTTAACTCTGTAAATTACTTTGGGCAGAATAGATGTTTTAGCAATAGTGATTCTTCCATGAGCTTGGAATGTTTTTTTCATTTATTTGTATCATCTCTGATTTCTTTCAGCAGTGCTTTATAGTTCTCCTTATAGAGCTGTTTCACCTGCTTGTTTAGTTGTATTCCTAGGTATTTCATTTTTTGTTTGTGTTGCTATTATAAATGATACTGTATAATTGACTTGACTCTGCCTGGATGTTATTGAAATGCTATGAATTGTTATACATTTGTATTGTTTCTTGAAACCTTGCTAAATTATCAGTTCTAGCAGGCTTTTGGTGGAATCTTGAGAGTTTTCTGAGTATAGATTCACTGTCAGTGAAAAGAGAGAGTTTGACTTATTTTCTTATTTGGATGCCTTTTATTTCTTTCTCTTGTCTAATTGCTCTGGCTAGCACTTCCAGAAATATGTTGAACAGGAGTGGTGAGAGTGGGCATGTGTTGTTCCAGTTCTCAATGGGAATGCTTCCAGCTTTTGCCTGTTTGGTATGCTGTTGACTGTGGGTTTGTCAGAGATGGCTTTTATTATTCTGAGGTATGTTCCTTTTATGCCTAGTCTGTTGAGGATTTCCTTTTTATGAAAGGATTTTGTGTTTTGTTAAATGCTTTTTCTGCATCTATTGAGATAATTATATGGATTTTGGTTTTAATTCTGTTTATGTGGTGAATCATATTTATTGATTTGTGTAGGTTGAACCAACCTTTTATCCTAGGAATCATGCCTGTGTTAAATTAACTTTTTGATGTACTGTTATCTCTTCACTTTTACTGTTTGTCTAATAATTCAAACCATGTGAGATAGGTGCATGCATAGAAACATTTCTATTGCATTTACTTACAGAAATTGTTTTCTTTCAGAAAAAAATAATTATTTAATATGTGCTGCTAAGACGGTTTAGCAATTTTGTGAGATGACTAAGATTTGCTTATATGAAATGATTAGGCCAGATGAGGCTACATTCTTTGCTTACATGAACATATGTACAATGTACAGTCCCATTTTATGTAGGGGATAGATAATTTTCAGATCTATTAGAGATCTATGGAGAGATGAATTATCCACAAAAATTTATTGAGAGAAGATATTTAAGCAATTTTATGCTGAAATATTTAAAATGCATAATTTATTTGAAATCTAGTTAGCTAAATAATGTTCAAAAGAGGTTTAGAGAATATTCTAAACATATATGCATATTAAGGATGCAAGCAATATTGCTAACTTATGAACTATATTACCTTTACAGTAGCTACCAAACCTTTAAAGAAACCAATCATTCCTATGGAGCTCTTAGACTTCTGATATTTAGATTCAAATTTTATTAAATTGATAGAAATTATGTGTTAATTTATATCATTAATTTTAACTATATATATTTTATAACACTGAGACACATTACTTTTTTTAAAAGTATTGAGTAGTATTAAATTTTCTTTTTTTCCCACATTTTCACCTTTACAGAATTTACAGAAAATTCCAGTATCTACTAAATCCTCGTCAAGTTTACAGTCTTGCTGGAAATGGACCAATGCCAGGGTAAGCCCAGGGATTATATTATTACCATCAACTCAATTCATGTTAATTAATTAAATAAGCTGCCTAACATATCTAGAAATGTTATTTGAATACAGCAGGATATTAGTACATAGAAATGTAATATCAACTGCATAAGAGAAACCAGTGCAAATAGTGGTTTTCCAAATAGCCCATTTCTAGCAGATTTTTCTTCCTTCTAAAGATTGTGAAGTAATGCTCCTTATTGTACTAATAATATTAATAATCACACACATACATATACACAGACAAAATAGCTGAATGCCAGTTTGAACACTGCCAAACCATGTACTTGAAGAACCGCTCTTTTTTATTGTACTTCTTATATTTAAAATATCTGCTAAAAAGTAAAGAGAAAGCTAGTTAGCACATTTATGCCTAGTGTTCCATTATTGGAACACTGAGCATCTGAGTGTTATTTATATTCTACTGCTCAAGGTCGTCGCCAACATCTGATTTTTAAATTCAAATGAAATTCAAAAAATTGTAACCTCCAGCATAAATGGGTTAAAGAAAAAAAAAAGCATATGATTTCATTTACTACTTACAAAATCTAGCCAATATCACTCTCTTATAATATACTTCATTGTTAACAGGTAAAATGTAGTAAAATAAGACACATATTTTTAACACAAACTTTATACTTTTGATGTCACCAATATGCACTTAAACAAATCATCAACTTAGACTAGTTAAATAATTAATGTCATTTTCTTTCATTGACCTCTTTTCTATCAACATGAGAGTAAACATTAGACCACATGAAGTGAGCAAAAGGTCTATAAGCTTTATACATGCTTCATTTTTTTAAAGCAGTTAATTTAAAATAAGTCTTATAGCTCATTCTCAGGCATAAGAAACCAAATATTTAAATGACACTCTTTTAAAAACTCAGAATAAAATTTGTACCATAGCATCTTATACAAAAATAGGTTCATTAAGTATAATTAATTAGCATAGTCTCCCTACATTATATTCAGCTCTTTCTTCTACTGCCTTGCTGCCTGCTATCTGGGATCAGTTTCCCAATGCTGAGCAGTAATCTGCAGAACCTCCTTCTTAAAGATGTTGGGCTCATCACAGGAATTTGGTTCAGAACAATGTCTTTGTAAAGCTCCACTCTCCAGAATCTAGAGGATCATGATCAGACTGCTGGCTAAGTGAACCAGCTATATGCTGGAAGTCCCCATGTAGATAAAGCCAAGCAAAAGTAAAGTATTGTAAACTCAGAAGCTCAGTCAGTATGGCTCTTTTTCCTGTCCTTTAATATTCTCTGGACATCAAAGAAGTAGATCTTCTGTAGAATTAGGATATTTTGCATTCAAAACCGTTGTCATTCCAAGACCCCTGTAAGTTGACTCCAACTTCCAAATAGCCCATTTTTAGCAGATTTTTCTTCCTTCCTGGAAAACCAAGGAAATCCAGGATTTTCCTGTATTTCATAGTTAAACAAGAGGTCATTTGGCTCTCCTAATTATAAGCCTTATAGTTTAACCTCTGTGTGGTTTCATTATGTTACCTGTAAAATAAGGATTTGTGCCTGCCTTAGAGGAGAGTTGTGAGGTTAAATGGGATAATGCCTATAAAGCAAATAACAATGTGCTTACTGCATAGCATGTCCTCAATGAATGTAGCTTTTATCTATATTATTTGCAGGAAAATGAATTAATAATTAATTAAACATGACTATTTCGCAGCTCTGTGTCAATATATTGGAATCAACTTAATTTTAGCCCTGTTCTCTCATTCACTTTCTTCCTACCACAGTTTAAATATGTACTACATGTTTCCTTCTACTCTTTCAGTTCTAGGCATCCTATTATCCTCTGCTCTATCTTAACATATTTAAAAAATGAAAGTAATATAAGTAACTGTCAAAAGTCTACACTACAATTAATATTATTTAGAAAATTTTAAGAGTCCCACTTTAAGCACTACTACTCCTCAGAAATCATTATTGTGATTGTTTGGGTATATTGTCCCAAACAATCTAATAAACACATATAAATGAGCATATCCCTCTCTGTGTCTCTATAACATTTGTACACACACAGATATATATGTTAGATATATAGTTAGATAGTTTTTTATGTAACAGTATAGATTTTATATTGCCTTGCAACTTGCTTTCTATGCTCTAAAGCAGGTGTTACACATTGTTCCATTTCAGTAGATATTGATCAGTTTCATTTTTCTAACTGCTGCATGATAATTCCATAATTATATCAGTCATCTCATTACTGCTGAATATTTAGATTGCCTGTGTTTTACAGTTATTATCAAATATGCCACATGAATATCTATCATTTTGTCTGCATATTCTTGAAAGCATGTTCAATTATTTTCATGGAATCACTGGCTATGGGTAGGATTGTCTAGCTGAAAATATTTAATGTCAAAGTTGGTTTTAAAAAATGAATTTAAATAGAATTGTGTTGAACTTTTTGTTTCATCTAGACCACCATGAGAATACCTGTTTGCCTCTGATATCAATACCCACACTGCATCCCTAGTGTCAGACTCACACTTCTGTTAGAGAGCTAGTCTTTGTTTATCCTCAAGGCAAATGCCACAGGTAGTTGCTCAGAATGGGGACTCTGGCCCGGCTATGATGTTGCCCTTTCTCTGAACCCAGTGAATGATCTGCTCATTTGTAAACCCTCCCTGCCCTGCTTCTAGCTGTACTGCCCCTGATCATGCCAAGATTGTCCTATTGCAGTAATTCCCTTTTAATGTATTGCGTTAAAAGTTGCTCTATTTCATAAGGTCTCCCTATGACTCTGATACCCTTGGTGATTTATACATTTTAGTTCTATCACCATTTCTGGTTTATTGCTTTAACAATTCTAACAATAGATTTTTGAATGTATACTTTTGAAAGTGTAGTATGCATTTTATCTGCAACTTTGAACCTGTAGTTATTCTATGTTCCAAATTCTTCTTAAAAAATTTTTCCTCTTTACCACATCAGATTGATGTATTCTTTTGGTATACAACTCTTCTTTTATCCCAACTCTATTTTTTTCAAAAACTTTGTTTATAAGAGGAAATAACTTTCTTGATGCACTAAAACTATTTATAATGTAAATTAACTGGCAAATACTAAAACTCACTGGGCATTTCATTTTTTTTCTTTAATTATTTTTAAAACACGATGGGTATGTATATGTCTCCATTCTATCTTCTTATATAAATTATCCCTCCCTGATTCTGACTATTCTGTTTCAAGATGTCGGAAACAATAGTCTGTTTCAAATAAGTTGCTTTCTTCCTGATGGAACATATTGTGATATAACTGAATAAATTATTTGGAGGTATAGCTTAGTTAGAAAAGATGAAATACAAAATATAAATTACTCTTGGGTTTTACCTAATGATATGTTTTCCTTCACTACATTAAAATAAGTATGTATATCTCTAGCTGTACACCATCTTCACATGTTAATGTGACTTATAAAAATTTCACATCAAGTTTTTTATATACTTGTGACATTACTTTTCCCCTTCTGACTCTAATATTCATGAAAATACAGATGGTTTATTTTCACATTATTTCTAAAATTTTAATTCAGAAGTAGAAAGTATTTATTGAACTTAAATAAAATACAAGAAAACTTTAAAATATGCAAATTATTTTCAGATTGATCAGCATAATTAAGAATAATGAATTGTTTGTGAGAAAGCTGCTGTTAGAAATCTTTGCTTTCATCTACCTGAACTAAATGCAAATCACACATAATTTAAAAAATATAATGCAATAGTCAACCTGCAGATTCACATATTCAAATATCATGCATATTTCTATAGCAAAACTTTGGAGACTATATTCTCCTATTAAAATAAATGTGTAATTTAGAAAATGTGTAACAGATTCCACAGATTTCATTAACTTCTTAATTTAAAATTTAATTTTATATAACCAATTTTCTACCATATTTTATTTAAGTAAAATCTCTCATTAATCTGAGCTTATGACCTTTTACGTATGCCTCTTGTTATATAATTATGACACAGAAATGAACAGAATCCTCAAAAGGCTAAGGAAATGTTCATCTAAATTTAGTTGAGCTCTGTTGCAAGTTTCAAAAATAAAAAAATTTTCTTACTAATGTAAAAGTGTAGCATTTAACTCTCTTCTTCTTATGATTATTCATAAAATAAAATGCAGGTGATTCTGCAAGCTCTCCCCCAGTTAAATGTGTAAGCATAATTCTGACTCTGGCTTGGCCACTGGAGTGATGGAGTTTGAAAACTGATTTATGTTTCTAAATTAAAGACCTACAGATTAATAAAAGTAACAAAAATTCATTACCATAATTAATAAAGTCATATAATTGCTTGCCTCTCACAAAAATTCCCCTATTTGGGTCATTATAGGTCTGTAGTCACACATCCACAAATGTTCTATGATTTTAAAGATGTTGAAAAGTCTGAACTTTTATTACTTATCTCACCAATAAAGGCTAAATGGCACTTAGACTAGAGATCTGCATGTCACTATTTAAAGATTATCACCTGTCAAAATTGTTGAAATCTTCTAAAGAAAAAAACATGTTTTGAATTGGCCATTTGAAATGACCAGTTCATATTTGCATATGTGCTTTAACTTGGGTTTTATTCTGTTCTGGCTGCTATAACAAAATCCCTTGGACTGGCTCATTATAAATAACATAAATTTATTTCTCTCAGTTCTGAAAGCTGGGAAGTCCAAGTTCAAAGGACTAGGAGATTTGGTGTCTGCTAATGGCTCACTTTTTGTTTCCAAGGTAGTGTCTTCTTGCTGCATCCTCTGGAGGGAATGAATGCTGAATCCCCACATGACAGAAGAGCAGAAAAACAGCTGGCTAGTTTCCTCAACCCCCTTTATGAAGGCACCAATCCCATTCATAAGCGAAGAAGCCTCATGACCTAATCACATCCTTGGTACCCCGCCTCCTAATACTATTGCATTGGGCACCGAGTTTAAGCATTAATTTTGGAGAGATACAAATGTTCAAACCATAGCATTCTGGACTGGATCCCCCAGAATTCATGTTCTACTTACATACCAATACCTTACATTCATTCCATACCAGTAGCCCCAAAAGTCTTAATTTGTTTTAATACCAACTCAAAAATCTCAAATCCAGATTCTCATCTAAGTATCTTCAAAATCAGAGATGCATGAGACTCAAGGTATGATCCATCCTGACCTCCAATCCTCTTCAGCTGCACCCCTGTGAAATCAAACCATTTGTGTTGTTCATAAATTAGCCAGTGTAAAGTAGTTTGTTATGTCTGCCAGAACAGACTAAGACAGATTTGGTATTGAGGAGTGAGGTGCTAATGTAACGAATTCCTAAAAATGTAGAAGGAGCTATGGAATTGTTAGAGGCTGCAATATGGAGCAGGAAGAGGAGGAGGAGGAGGCGGGGGATGGGGGGGCGCAGAAGAGGAAGAAAGAAAGACCACAGAAAGAGCTTCAGTCTTAGGGATGATCTACATGGTTGTGAACAAAATGTTGCTAGAAATATGGATGAGAAAGGCCATTGCAATGAGGCTTCATACAAAAATGAGGAACAAGTGATTAGCAATCAGAGGAAAGGCAATCCTTTTTATGAAGTGACCAGGAGCTTAGTTGACTTAGTTCACTTAGTTGACTTAGTTGACTTGTGTCCACTGCTGTTTTGTGGAAAGTTGAATTTGAGAGTGATGGCAAAATTTAAAGATTTGACAAATTCTCAGACTGGCCAGTTTTTAAAGAAAGAAAAGCCTGTTCAGGCTAAAACACCAAGGGGGTCAACAATGAAAGTTTGATAAGCAGATTAGTATGGCTAGAAGGAATCCAGAATGCTGTTCATCAAGACAATGGAAGACTGGCTCTGAAAATGTTTCAGAGATCTTCAAGGCTGCCACTCCCATCACAGGCCCACAGTGGCAGGGCCTTGAGAACAGAAAGGCTTTGAAGGAGGGATTCAGAGCACCTCTGGGATCTCAGCGCTCACTTCCCGGAGCTGCCTCAAGTTTCTGCTCCAGGCATTCTGGTGCAGCACTCCTGGGCCACTCCAGTGCGCCTCAGTGCAGCCAGGGCCACTCTCCAGGAGACCGAGGTGGTAAAGGTTTGCAGCGTCCAGCTGGTGCTACCTCTGCAGGCACAGAGTGCAAAAGCTGCGAAACATGTCTACCTCTGCTTTGATTTCAAAGGATGTAGGGGTCTTGGAGACCCTCTGGTCCCAGACAGAGAACTGCTGCAGGGTTCAGGCCCTTGCAGATAGCTCCCACTAGGGCAATGCCTAGTGGAGCTGTGAGGGCTGGACCACCTCTGAGACTAGCAGAGCCAGCCTGGGAGAGCTGTAGGCATTCAACTCTAACACACGAGAAATGCCTTCTGGGCTGCATACAGCAAAGCCATTGAAGGAATAGGGGTTTCTGGAGTCTTAGGGGCTTAAACTCTGCAGAGTGTGTCCAGAAAGCATGACACAAAGCCAAGGAGAGTTAATGTTTGCCTTGTTGAGTGTTGTACTGACTTGCAGCACCTTACTCCTTTCTTCTTTCCTATTTATCCCTTTTCAATGATATTGTCCATTCTGTGGTCCACCAGTGTATTTTGGAAGAACCTAACTTGCTGGTTTTCACAGGCCCACAGCTGGTGGGGAATTTTCCTCAAAATCAATTGTACTTTGAGTGTTAAGTCTATATGATTTAGATGATAGTTAGAGGATACTCTGGACTTCAGACTTTTTAGCTGATGCTGGAACTTGTTAAAACTTTTGGGGCTACTGGGATAGAATGGATGTATTTTACGTACCAGAAGAACATAAATTTTGGGAAAACAGAGGCATAATGCTATGGCTTGAATATTTGTGACTCTCAAAAGTTTATATTGAATCTTAATTGCTAATGCAGTCATATTAAGAGGTGGAGCAATGAGGAAGTGATTGGGTTATGAGGGCTCCACCCTCATGAGTTCCATCAGTGCCCTTATAAAATGGCTCACAGGAACTAGCTCTCTCCTTTCCCCCTCTACTGCCACTTGAAGGAAGGTATAGCATTAATCCCTCTGCCATGAGAGAATGCATCAAGAAGGGGCCACCTCTGAAGCAGAGAATAAGCCTTACCAGACCTTGATCTTGAACTTTCAGCCTTCAGAAATATGAGAAATAAATTCCTGTTGTTTATAAATTACCCAGTTTCCATTATTTTTATGGCAGCACAAATGAACTAAAATAATCTGTTTCTGATTTTTTACTATAGGAGTTAAATTTTTAATAAATAACACATTTTACTTAAATATTCTTACCATTTAGTTATCTAAATGTACTTAGTAAAACTACTGGCTCAAATTTACCATCAACCCCAGGCAGTTAAATGATCATAGCTTAGTAATAAGTAAAAAGAAGAAAACCCATAAAAGAGAAATATATTCAAAACATTTATTGAATGGCTACCAGATGCCAAAAACAATCTTATCACTGCCAGTCCATTCTGAACAAAATGGATAATAACTTTGGCCCTCACAGCCTTATATTTTGGTGATGGGAAATATATACTAAAGTAATAAACAAGTGAAATATACACAAATTAGCAGGGAATGTGAACAAGGAGTCAGCATTGTTGGTCAGGGAATTCTGTGGTGGTTCTTCTAAATGAGATGGACAGAGAAGAACTGGCCTAGTTAGATGTCAAGTTGGGGAGGTAGCTTATGGGCATCTTGTATAAGAGCTTTAAAGGCAATGAGAGCAGCAATCATAAAAGCATAATAATTGGAAAATATTGTACAAGTTTGGGAAACGTTAGCAAGAAGGCCAGGGAGACTAGAACAGAGTGAAGGGCATTCAGATGTTAGAAAGTTACTAAGGGCCAGTTCACACAAGGTTTTAAATTACTGTTACCGTAATAATTAGGTTTAAGTAAGACTCTTCAGAGCTATTTCTGGTGTCCTAGCATCTGGCCCAATTTAGCATTTTCCCAGGACTATTGTATTTTAAGTATTGCTGTTAATGAATGCATTGCAATAAAGAATGATGATGATGATGTGTTTGGAAGCCCTCCAATTTCCAAATTCACCTTCTGCTATATATTATTCTCTAATCATGTGTAAGACACACATCCAATGAACAGAGTTCTCACTTTAATAGGTAAGCAGTATACCTAAAACGTGACCAAAAAGAAACTCTTTCTCAATGTTTTTAAACATAAAAACAAGGAACAACCTTTGAAGAATTGGTATCTCTGTCATGCCAGCCCATTACGCTGTGGCCTGGACTTCACAGCTCCATGTGAGATGCAAAGGGGCACAAATATACTAATCAGCAATGCCCGTGGAGATGTTGACAAATCATAGGTTAGATGTTCATAAAATATATGTGAGAAAAAGAGCATGAGCAGTTTTGTCAAGAATGTAGAGTGATTAGCTTGAATATACTTCCTCAATGTTTTGTCATTAAACATATAGTTTATAAACATTTACTTTTATAATAGATTTTTATTTTGCAATAACACTTTTCAGCAAAAGTTAGCTTAAAAATAAAATTCTTTATAAATAAATTCTGAATTTCAAGACAAAAAATAGTTTTGAATTTGTTTCTTAAAGAATTGATGAATACATCATCTGTGTGAAATATTTATGAACACTTACCATCTGCAATGAGTGCTCTAGTGCTATCATTGACTATGCAGAAATAAGTAAACACAGCTATGCTGAAAACATATCAGCATCTGCTTTAAAATGAATAGCTGATTCTCTCTCCCAAAGCAATGATTTAATATGCAGAAAGTCCCTTTGCATATCACTCTTTGAAGCATGACTTTTCATTTAGATCAAATGATTTTTCAAAATCAGTGTTCATTTTCAATTCCAGGTTTCCTCATGCATATTATTAGTGAAATTGTATCTGTTCATATCTTGACTCCATTAACAGAAGAACTTTTCCAAAAGATCAAGTAATGCCATTTTTATATCAGAGTTATCAGAATGCTTTAAATGAAAAATCCATTTGCTGTAAAGATGATTTGAATTAATTCATTTAGAGTTCATGCCCTCTGAAGTTTTTGGAAGTTCATTTGGATGAAGTTGAGACATTAGATATTCGTAATAATGCTATCATAAAATCAGTAGAAAAGTTTAGCACTACTGATACAGTGATTTCCTTCTGTGGTAATAATTTGAATGTAGATTTTGGTGAAGCATGCCATCATGGCAAAAACATGATTTCTACTGAAATAATAAACTGATTGATAAAAACTTGTACTTTAAATTGGTTGCTCACATAAATTATAATCATATGGAAAGAAATGTTAATATTCTAATAATTAAAAGCCATAATTATCATATTGCCTGTATACATGCATGCATACATACACACACACATAAATTATTCAGTTATTCTCCTACTAATTCAGTAGTCACCCAGGAACCTTCTGGACCAAAATAATAATAATAATAAGGCTCAAGTCTTGGGTGACTCAAGTAATACAGTCCTGCAAAAATCCCTATGGACAACACTCTTCCAGGCAGTCTGTTCCTGATTAAACACACCCTCGTCTTCTATTTAGAATCTATCTCAAGGAGCGTGAAAGTTTAAGGTAATTTATTATAGAGGTAATCAACATATAAAAATCTACAACTTGAATTATATTATTGGATAATAGTGATGTTTGTAATCCAGACAAGTTTAACCTAATAAACATACTCTGAAAAGGCAGATAATTGGATCTGGAATATAATACATTTGATAAAATTGATATAAATTATATTTACAACTGTTAAAGTAATAAATACCTTGGTGTATAAGATACTAATCTTCAATTATATACATATCATTTCCTGAAAATGGCAGATGTTTGTTGAATTCATAACGTTTTCTTCTCAAATTATTTATTTTTATCTATCTCTTCTTGATGAGTCATATCTTTTTCATTTAGTTATCTTTATGCCTATAGTTAGAATTCTGTGTGATTAAGTTGTTCATATTTTAAATTATGGTCTCTGCCCAGTATTATGCTATAGCAGGGTGTGTGTTCCAAAGCAGATGCTCTTGAAGGTAATGAATCTCAATTTCAGTGTCTCTGACTTGCAAGGACTCCTTTCAAGACTATAGGAAGAATCTTAGCAATATGGTTCATATTGCCTTTCTTATTTGACTTTTTGATATTTTTTTAAAAGGGTATTTTAACTACAAGAATTTTTATAGACAATGTTAAGCCAGTTTAGTAGAACTACCTACTGAGGCAAATATATCAATGGAAGATAAAGACCCCTCCCCCATGCCCTATATATGTATTGATATTAACTAGAAAAATTGAGCATCTATATGGAAAAAGAAAAGTAAAACAGTAAAAAAAAAAAAAAAAAAGACCTCTGTCTCCATTCCAACTCCTTTTTCATCACACTTTACCTAGTGACTAGTAGCACTGGAATGGCCATGAGCATTTTAGGATCTGATTGAAAGAGGATGAGGTCCTATTACATGATTGAATAATATGTGGTTCACAGATATTTTTGTGTATGGTTGTTATTTCTAGTTTTCCTGGTGTAAAAATCACTTCCAAGAATACCCCTATTGCTCAGTGTGACTTTACGGTTTTCTGACATAAATGTACAAAGCCAGAAGACATGTCTTGATAAAAATGGCCCAGAGCCGGTCTGGTAGCAGAATATGTGTATAGCAGGGGAGAAATGAAGTTTGAAATGTGTAAACCTCCAAGCTTGTCCATGGAAGATTCTTCTAATCTTCCCATTCAGTTCTCTTTAATGCCTCACCAAAACAGAAGCATTATTCTTCCCAAATACAGTTAACAATGCAGTATAAACAATTATAATTTTTTTAATTGATGAAAGTTACATGATATTAAATTTATCATTATTCCTGTGTTTGTAGAGCACAGCCTATATCAGCTCTACAAGCAGCAGGCATGTTTATGTATAAAGTATATGTTTTATAAATCTCCATGAAAATCACCATCAATGAAGTTACATAAAACTTATAATATGTCATGTCATTAACATAACAATCAATGGTTAATGTTTATCATTAATTCAAAAAGTATTTAAGGTTAGCCATTGAACCAAATATTGAAATGCCTGGAAGTCTCACAGTTTGGCTATGACCCAAAAACAAATATTGATTTTTACATATTTAACAATAATACTAAAAATTTACTTTACCATTGATGAGTTGTGAAGCTGAGTGAAACATTTCTAACAAGTCATCAATTTAAACATATATTAATAAATCATTCCAGAGGAAAAGAAAATTATCTTTTAACCTTAACACAAATATTATTTAAAATTGCCATGTAAAAATGTAAAAACAATGCATTAGGCAGTTTATTAATTTATGAAAACTGTGCTATTATTCTAGATCCTATGATGTAATGTTTATAAGCTATCTTAAGTTTAAAATCTCTTGTAATTTTTTATTATAAATATGTACTTACATATGTATACATCACTTTTATAAACATGTATACACATTTATTTTGCATACTTTTTCTTAAAGAGGGCTTCAATTTTTATAAACATCAGGTCCTACATAATCAGGAATCACTCTCCTGCTCCTCATTTATCAGAGATCATGAGGAAATTAATGTATTTTATTTATTACTCCATGAACACGTATTCCACAAGTATCTCAAATTCCATGCCTGATACTAATTTTCTCACCTTTTCCCAAATCTACACCCTGCTTTTTTGTTTTTGTTTTTTGTTTGTTTGTTTGTTTGCCTTTTGTTTATTGAGATGGGATCTCACTCTGTTGCCCAAGCTGAAGTGCAGTCGTGCAATCTTGGCTCACTGCAATCTTTGCCTCCGAGGTTCAAGTAATTCTCATACCTCAGCCTCCCAAATAGCTGGGATTACAGGCACTTGCCACCACACTCAGCTAATATTTTATTTTTAGTAGAAGCAGGGTTTCACCATGTTGGTCTGGCTGGTCTCATATGTCTAACCTTATGATCCGCCTGCCTTGGCTTCCCAAAGCACTGGGATTACAGGCCTGACCCACTGCTCCTGGCCACACCCTGCTTTTGTTCTCTAACTTGATGAATGAGAAGGCCATTCACTAAAGAACTGTTTTCCCATTCCCTGTGACAGTACATCATTTCAGGCTTTCAAGATTTGTCATCTAACCACTCTCCTAAGATCTATATTTACCCTCCTTCTTACATAATAACCCTTGACTCAATTTCTCCTCACTTCTATCCCCCAATTCATCAGCTAATTAATTTTACCCCAGCTTCAAGATTCAACTCAGGTGTCTCCAAGTTTATTAAGCCACCCCTCATCCCCACCTAGTCCACATTACCTGCTCTCAAATATTATCTTCTAGTGACCTGAACTGTGTGGTTTCTTGTCTGTCTTCTCAGTTAAGCCAGCGAGATACTCAAAGGCAAGAATTCTACCTTGCTTTTGAGTCTCTGGGATCTAACTCAGCTCCCAGTACATAGTTGTAGTCACTACACTTATATTAAATAAGTGGATAAATGTAGGTGCCATTTCACTTATAAAGTATTTATAGCTATTCTTTTGTATTTGACCCTAAGCAAAGTATGTTTTTCTCTGATAGAAATCTAGATTAATTTCCTTTCAAAATACATTCTTAGTTTACACCCTAAGCTAACTCAGTGGAATTACCTGATGCATACAGAATAAAAACTCATTCTAATTATTAACATTGAAAACATTCACATGACAGAACGGATTTGAGAATCTTTGTCAAACAGTCCTGAGCAACTTCATCACTTGTGCTGCTACATTTTAGGGGTTCATTTTATAGACTATGAACTTTAGACCATAAATGATATATATGTGCTTTCCAATTAGAAGCAATAAGGATGAATTATTTCATTTTAACTTCTTTCAAGTGTCAGGAAGACTGTTTAACTTCTGTCTTAATTGACACTCTATCGTATTTTTCACTTCAGTCTCAAGTCATTACATCAGAATTGTTTGTCAGTTCTCTATGTTTAGTCATATAACTTACAATAAATATTTTAAACTGCATTTTCAAACATATGCATACATCTCAGGATACCATAACTATAATCATTAGTACTTTGAGGGATGGACTTTCATGTAGCATGACCATAAATTTTGCTGCATATATACTAAATACAGTATGCAAATACTGAGTTAAATTAACTGCCTCCCTTTCTAATGTAGAAAACACACAGATGAGAGAAAATGGCATTTTAAAGGGTCTTTTGTGTTCTTCAGTGTCAAAAAACAAAATTACAACAAATTCAGTTCAAAGATCTTATTGGCTTATATTTGCCATTCTAGAATTGGGCAACACCTAATTCTTTACAATAGAATAAGTGTCCCAGTGAATTGAGCATAGTAGTTTGGCTTTATAAGCAGAAGAGGGCTGAAGAAAGCAGAAATAAGGAATGAAAAGTGGATTGGTCATTTCAAAGTTACTTTTCTCATAGGGTCAAAAGAGAGGGGACTTCCTTATCATGCTAGCTCTGGAGAACTGAGCCATTTCTGATTGGTTGCTGCAAATCTCCTGTTTTATTTTATTTTACTTATTTGTTTATTTTTAAACTGGAACATTTCAAAGTTCCATTTGATTACAAGGCACATAGCACAATGACTCCATTAGGGTTTGGTCTGGTCTGTTGGAGCCTAGTGCAGAAGCTTAGTCTGAAACAATGGACGCTCATCATTTCTGTGTAGCATCAGTTACTTAGTTTTTAAATATTAATTTTAAATATTTAAATATCCTTAAAGGATGATAATTTTCCATTCAATAGAAAAAATTTATATTTTAACAAAATAGCTTTTTTTAAGTACAAGTGTTTTACTTGTACTAATAAATCATAAATAATATATATATTGTAATTATTTGCTAGATGAGGGCAAGAATATTTCAACTAATAATTAATTTGTTTTTATTCACTCAAAATGACCAAAATGTTAATGTTTCTGCTAATATTAATTTTTAAATAAATATGTACACTAGTCAAGAAAGGAAACCTATTTAGGCTGCATTATAGAACCTATCATTTACTGAGCTCTCATTTCTAACTCATTCTAGGAGGAATATTAATGTTATTTAATGAGACAACATTACACATTCCCCAGGGAATAACTATTCTGTCATTTTCTGTGTCTCATGCTCTCTTTTGTCATTTATGTCTGTGTTTTTCCCTTTCTGTCTCTCTCTCCTTTTTTTAACATACATTGAAGCATCAAAGATTTGTTTGAGATTTCCAGAAATAATGAAATGAATGTGTCAATTATTAATGGTCAACTGGAATATGTATATTTGTCAAATACTCTGAAACTTATTTCTGGTTATTATGGTAACAGAATTAAGTTACACTGGATTTATATGATTAATTCATATCTTTTTAATTAACTATCCCACTTATCCACATGGAATGTCTGCCCCAAACAGTGTAAATTCAGTTTTTATACAATATCTCAAAACTCGAATCAAATTTGTTGAAACAGATGTATTTCCTAGTTTACCTAAATCTGATAATGTATTGTTAAAATAAAGTACATAAGATATGAGATTGGAGGATATATTTATAATTAATTTTACTTTAAAATATTGAGAGATTCACATTAAATTGATAAAACATCAAAATCCACAGAGAAAAAGTTGAAATAACCTTTCCCCCATTTTGTAATATATGTTATAGAATGAGACTTTGGGGAACATGAATACTTCATGCATGGATTTTTAAAAGATATTGCAGCAGCAATAATAATATCAATGATACCAAGGTATGTATAGATACAGATTGGGTATTAGAAAATAAGCTGAAAGTTATTAAAAATTGGTGTTCTAGACCATAAATATTGTTTCAAAAACAATAGTAACATCAAAAATCAGAAAACTCAGCCAGATTTTATTAAGGCAATTCTGAAGCCATCTAACCTTGTAAACTTTAAGAATAATATAGTATGAAACTGTGTACATGCAAGTATAAATATGAATTGAATAGAATAATCAGAGATGAGTATGCTTCTTTCTCTCTCTAGATGCTTAAATCAGAATGCAGATCTTTCTTAAGACAAACTCTTGAATTTATTTTTTTCTAAACAAGGAGGAAGAAAAAGAGAATTGATGACACATGGTAAAGCGTTTTTTGATCCTTCAGCCTTGTATTTAATATAAAAAGATGTGAATATGTATAATTAAAGTGAGCATTCACTATGCATGGATATGCTGAAAATATTTGACTCTCACATTGATTTCCTCTAAGTATCAAAATATTATTTTACAATCTATAATATATATGTATACTGTTAAGAGCTGTAGATTTATTTATTTTATATATTTGATCTGTTTCTAACCCATATATCCACATTGTATATAAGTGGCAGTATTTTTAAATAATAAAATATAAGCTTGCACTCAGAAATAATATCTACATAATGACATTAAGAATTCTGATTTTATGACACTTTCCAAGATTCTGGAATCAGTGCTATAATTTTCTTTTGTTTTAAAAACGACTTTCCTGGTTTGCTTTGTTAGAAAGTTTATTGGGTACAAATGAAAACTTACTGCCTTTTCTGTTATCAGTTTTATCTTAACACAAAGTAAGCCTCTGAATCTTAGATGAAATTTTCTGAATTTGTGTTTAGTAATATTAAGCATCACAATCTCACCACGTCCTTTTCTGTCGTGGTTGTGGTAAGAAGAATTAACATAAGATCTATACTCTTAAAAGCTTTTTAAGTGTACAAAACAGTATCGTAAACTATAGGAACAGTATTGTACAGTGGATCTCTACAACTTACTCATCTTGGATAACTGAAACATTATGGAGTGTTATAGTGGTGACTGTAGAACAAATATGATGAAAAAGCATCTGGCAGAAGGCTGCTAAACCCAAATATAGGCTCTATTTCAAATTTAGCTATTGTACATACATAAGAAACTCTCTAGGTGAACCAGTGCTGTAAATGCCAACATTGTAAACTCATCATCATTCATTTCTTCATAAATCATTTGAACTTTTAATTAAAAAAATAAGTTCATAAAATGATGCAAAGAAATTCAGGACCCAAGCATGATTTAATTACAAAATGTTTATGCTTATTCATTCTTCATGAGGAACATTTTGAAATTGATGGGTAAAAAGTACAATACATAGTACTGAAGTTTCCCCAGAGCTAAGTCCTCCCTGACATTCCTCATTTTCTCATTTCTCCCCATTAAAGGGTGACGCATGATGTGGAAGCCTCACATCTACTTCTCATCACAGCCTTCCTAGGTGAAAAGTCAGTGCCATGCAGGACCCTCCATTTTGGCTCTTGTTGAGTCCTTTTGATTTACTTGTCATCCATCACAGCTGTTTTCCTCTGTACCTTTTGTCTCCAGTGCTGTAAGCAAGTCTCCCAATTGTCCATTGGCTATAGTTTCAGATTGGATATAGAAAATGTCTCCTTACTGCTTGTTAGAAAATTGTGACTATTCTGCCAGAACAGTGCAGGTGAAGGACGTGGAGAAATAGAGGAATGGCACTCTGACCTAAAACACACATATACTACTTTTAATAAAGAAAAAAATATAATTAAATTAATAATAACATGTGAATAGTAAGTTGTATTTATATAACATTTTCTTCGTATGTTGTAAAGAGCCCAGCAAACCAGGAGGTGTTAATTCCATTCTAATGTTAAGGAAACTGAGGGACAGAATTACTAAATAACTTCCCAAGGCTATTATTCATGAATGAATGAAGTAAGGAATGAATGAGTTTCTAGGGAAAACTGCATGGATTGAATGGATCAAGATATTGAGATAAAGAGAGGTCAAATTTTCCAATTAGCAAGCAATTTACAGAGAGTAAGCTGGTCTGACAGTCACATGGGGTTTATGTTTGGGGGTAGGATCCTGCTGAAGAACCAATGATGACAATTTTTAAAGAGAACAAGAATGAATAACAGATGAAACATCATCATGGAATAGAAGAACAATGGTGAGTCAACTGGATGGTTAGGCTTTCACCAAAAACAATTAGCTCTGTGGGAAATATTGCAGCTACTGCCATGTTTTACCAAGTTTTCTTAAGCTCGGTGCCAATGTTTGAAAATCTAGGAAAGGAGAATCAAATTGCTGCAGAAATACAGCTAGAAAAAAGCTGACTCAAGAAAAATTTTAAATCATAAAATTTGAAGATTAATTATTAAAGTAATCTAAACAATTATTTAAGTCATTTCTCTTAAAGAAAAACACACAGAAATTTAGGTTTTTATTAGCTAGTGCTACCAGTTTTCAAAGAACTTCAAAAAAATAACAAATTTTTTCATGAAAATAGTAAGGAGGGAATACTCTGCAACATATTTTATGAGGCAGAATAATTTTAATTTAAAAAAATAAATAAAAGTGGTATGAGGAGGAAAAATAGGTCAATTTGTTCATACATATTGATGCAAAACAAAATATTAGCAAAAGGAATTCAATTATCTTAAAAATATTAATACACAAGGATTAATTTGGGTGCAAGAAAGGATTACAAGAATGGTTTAATAATGCAGAAATATATAAATGTTTATTCTCACACCAACCAATTAAAGGGCAGAGATACACAAGGATTAGTTTAGGTGCATGAAAGGATTGCAAAGATGTTTTAATAATGCAGAATTATGCAAATGTTGACTCTTACACTAGCCAATTAAAGGACAGAGACCTGTGAAATCTCAAAAGATGCAGAAAATTTTAACTTTTATGTATAGTAAAAAATTCTTATTATAACAGAAGTAGAAGGGAACCTTGTTAACCTCATAAAAAAATTGTCATCAAGTAAAGGAAAGTATAAAGAAAAAAAGAATCTCAATAACAGGTATCATCCTAAATAGTCAGATTCCAAAAGTAATTCTTAGCTTCAGGTACAAGTTATGGATATTCACTATGAACACTCCTTTCAACACTATGTTGGAATTTTGTCAAGGAAAAAGACACAGGGAAAGAAATAACAATGATAAGGACTGGAGGGTATAATGTTATAATAATAACATTATTATACCATTGTTATTAGCAAATGCCACAATTACATACATAGAAATTCAAATGTATCCACAAACAAAATGTAAGCAATAGGAAAACGGTGGTAATATAATTGTTTATAAAATCAATACATAAAATTCAAATATGTTTATATACACCAGCAACAAAAACATTAATGTTAATATTAATCAACATAATTTTAAGATGTTTAAAATACCAACAAAAACTACAAAACAACCAAGAATAAATCTAACAAAATATATGTGAGATCTGTTAGCAGAAAATTTAAATCTTTGTTGTACAATATTAAAGAATATCTAAATAAATCTAGCAATACTATATTCATGAATAAGGAAACTTAATTCATATTATACATGTGTTATTTCTCCAAAAATGAATATGTAGGTTTAATGCAGCTTCAAAATCATGATTGGTTTTTCTTGCTGTTATTTTAATTTTTGTGAAATATGATGAGTTTAAATATATATGAAAAAAAGGAAGAAATAATTGGTAAGATTCTTCATGCCCTGAGATATGGACTTACTGGAAAGCTGTAGTAATTGGGAGAGTATGCTACTAGTGCCGAGATGCTCACAGTTGTAAGTAAAACACAACAGAGAATACAAATAGAAATGCAGCCATATGGGAAAGGGCATGGTGGTGCATGCCTGTAATCCCAGCTACTCAGGAGGCTGAGGCAGGAGAATTGCCTGAACCCAGGAGGCAGAGGTTGTGGTTGAGCCGAGATCGCTCCATTGCACTCCAGCCTGGGTAATGAGCGAAACTCCGTCTCAAAAAACAAACAAATAAACAAAAAGGCATCTTTTTTTTTTTTTTCTTAAGCACTAAGAAATAAGTACAGGCATACCTTGGAGATACTATAGGTTTGGTTCCACACCACCACAATAAAGCGAATATCACAATAAAGTGAGTCACACAATATTTTTTGTTTCCCAGTACATATAAAAGTTATGTTTATACTGTTGTCTGTTAAATGTACAATAGCATTATGGTTTAAAACATGTATATACCTTAATTTAAAAATAATTCATTGCTAAAAAAATTAGTAACAATCATCTGAGCCTCCAGAGAATCATAACATTTTTTCTGGTAGAGGGTCTAGCCTTGATTTTAATGGAAACTAAAGGATTAGAGTGGTGGTTGCTGAAGGTCGAGGTGGCTCTAGTAGTTTCTTAAAATAAGACAACCCATTGATGGACTATAACTTTTATGAAAGATTTCTCTGTAGCACGTGATGCTATTTGCTAGCATCTTAACCACAGTAGAACTTCCCTCAGAATTTGAGTCAGTCTTAAATCCTACTGTTGTCGTATCAACTAAATTTTTGTAATAATCTAAATCCTTTGTTACCATTTCAACAGTGTTCATAGCATCTTTACTAGGAGTAGATTCCATCTCAGGAAACTCCATTTTTTGCTTATCTCTAAAAGTCAATTTCTTATACTTTCAATTTCTATCATGAGATTGCAGCAATTAGGTCTCATTCAGGCTCCACTTAAAATTCTAGTTCTTGCTATTTTTATCACATGTGCAGTGACTTCCTTTACTGAAGTCTTCAACCCCTTAAAGTCATCCATGAGACTTGGCATCAACTTCATCCAAACTCTTGTTAATGTTGATATTTTGACCTCTTCCCATGAACTGTGAATGTTCTAGATTATTAAATCCTTAATAACCTAGATTATTAAATCCTTTTCAGAGGTTGTCAATTTACTTTGCCCAGATCCCCGAAAAGAATCACGGTCTATGGCAGCTATAGCTATTTCATAGAAATACTTATGAAATGTATTTCTTAAATAAGACATGAAAGTTGAATTACTCCTTGATCCATGAGCTGCGGAATGTATGTTGTGTTTGCAAGCATGAAAGCAACATTTATCTTCATGCACATCTCCACCAGAGATCTTGAGTCACCAGGTACATAGTCAATGAAAATAGTATGTTGAAAGGAGTCTTTTTTTTTCTGAGAAGTATGTCTCAATTGTGGACTTGAAATATTCAGTAAACCATGCTGTAAAGAAATGTGCTGTCCTTCAGGCTTTGCTCTACCATTTATAGAGCCCAGGTAGAGTAGCTTTAGCATAATCCTTAAGGGGCCTAGGATTTTCAGAATGGCAAATGAGCACTGACTTCAACTTAAAGTCATCAGCTTCATTAGCCTCAAACAGGAGAGTCAGATTGTTCTTTGAAGCTTTGAGGCCAGGCATTGACTTCTCCTTTGTAGCTATCAAAATCCTAGGTGGTGTCTTCCTCCATTAGAAAGCCATTTTGTCTACATTGAAAAACTGTTGTTTGGCGTACCACCTTTATCAATAATTGTGGCTAGATCTTCTAGATCATTTGCGGCCACTTCTTCTTCAGCATTTGCTGTTTTTGCTCTTCTTTCCTTACGTTTCGTGAGCCAACATCTGTTTGCATCAAACTATTTTGCAGCTTCATCACATCTCTCAGCCTTTGTAGAATTGAACAGAGTTAGGGGCTTACTCTAAATCTGACTTTGGCTTAAGAGAATGCTGTGACTGGTTTGATCTTCTCTAGACCACTAAAACCTTTTCCATATCAGCAATAAGACTGTTTCACTTCCTTGTTGTTTGTGTGTTTACTGGAGTAGCACTTTTAATTTCCTTTAAGGACTTTTCCTTTGTATTTACAACTTGGCTTCCTGGCATGAAAGGGCTAGCTTTTGGCCTCTTTGTGCTTTGTACATGCTTTCCTCACTCAATAATTTCTAGCTTTTGATTGAAAGAGAAATGCAACTCTCCCTTTCACTTGAATACCCAGAGGACATTGTAAGGTTATTAATTAACCCTGATTTAAATATTGTTGTGTCTAAGGGAATTGAGAGACCTGAGGAGAGAAAGAGAGATGGGAGAATTGCTGGTGGGTGGAGCACTCGGAACACACACAACATTAGCAATTAAGTTATCTATCTTACCTTGGCATCGTTCATGGCACCTCAAAACAATTAGTAACTTTGAAGATGGTCACAGACACTATAACAGATATAGTAATGGTAAAAAAGTTTGAAATACTGTGCTAATTACAAAAATGTGACACAGACACCTAGTGAGCACGTGCTGTTGGAAAAAATGGCACTGAGACTTGCTTGAAACACCGTTGCCACAAACATTCGAGTTGTAAAAACTGCGGTATCTGCTAAGCTCAACAAAGTGAAGAGTAATAAAATGAGGTATGCCTGTACAGGAATGCACTTTTTGCAAAAATATAAAGCAAACCAGTTGAAATGCCCATTGACATGGATTTTAAAAGACATGTTTACATAAATGGAGTTTAACGCAGCAGTAGAAGTAGAAAGAATTTCAGCTACATGTGGAAAAATCTTCAGCTACACCACGAATGAATCTGAGTAACAATGCTAAGTGGGAAAAGTAGAAAGACACATGTTGATTGTCAGACACATGGTAACTCAGTATTTAGAATAGTGCTCACCTTTGTGAATTAGAAAGAACAGTGCTATAGGAAAAGAAAACAGAGAAATATGTAAGTCCTGGAATGGGCAATTGGTACATATGTGTTTATTCTATTGTACCTATATTAGTATAAGCAAAACAATCAGTATTAGATCTAAAGAAGATATTTGCAACAAGTCTCACAAAGGTTAAATATCCACAATATAATAAATGAGAAACTGCATGAAAGTTTCCTATTCTAAATATCCATGGATATTTTTATCAGATGATGGTGGTTAGTAATTTTTATATATATTTTATGATATTTATGCAATGTTGGTATTGCCTTAACAAAACTTTTTTAAATGATGCAAATGTAAAGGCAAAGATTGCTGTTATATGCAAAGAGTTTGTAAAGTATTATTTAAAAACAACTCAAGAGAAAGAAAAGCACATCTTTTAAGATTCTTTTCAGATGGGAGGTTACACATCTCCAGGAAGTGTATAAAAATATGTTCAACTCTCTAGTAAACAGGGAAGTGTGATTTTACAACAAAGAAAAACATACCGGTTTTCACTCATTGTTAAAGAAATATCATAAAGTTGTTTATGTAGTGTGTTTTGGTTGCAAGGAAATGGACACACTTGCATATTTCACAGTGGGAGCCATTCAGAGGTATATAATGGTATAATAGAATATTTTTCTCTAGAGTAGCCTGCAAAACACATGCACATGTTTACACAAATGTTCTTCAAATAATATTAAATACAATACCTTTTTGTAATAATGAGACACTAGAAATAGCTGAAAATGCATAAAAAGAAGTAATTTATTTTAAATTGTAGTACATGCACTTATTATAAAACGTGATGCAGTGGTTAAAATTAATCTGACAGAATGCAACACATAACATATGCATATGTTACATACTAATATACAAAGTTCCCTTATACATACTTGAAGTTAAAAAAACCCACACAAGTTAATGAATAATATGTATAACACAGTTTTATTCTTGTTCAAAATATGTGTGCATTAAAGATTGTTGTATGAACATTTGTATATATAAGTATGTAAAAAATTCCCTGGACAATTGCATATTATATCACTATCAGTGATTATCGTTGGGACATGGGGGGTGAAGAGACACATATCAAAATTTCTGTCCTATTTTAATGTTTTTATTGCAATAAAATAGGCTAAGACTGTATAGCTGGCTGCATGACCTGCCTTTGTGACTTTTTTGAAGGTAGGTTACATTATTAAGCACGCTGCATGCAGTAACAGCAGAAGCAGTGGGTATTTATGGCAGCTGACCCAACAATTAGGCTGGAGTGTTCCTGGGTGGAAAACCCTGTCAACCCGGTCAAAATTCAACGTGAAGCCTGACTCCTATTCAGAGGGTCCAAGTCAAAAGGAAATACTGAAACAATTGGCTAGAACCCCAGTTGCAGTCTGATCAATTTCTCCCAGTAATGGAGAAAGTAGAAATTGTTAAAGACAAATTTACTGACGTAACTGTCACGTTTATATATTCACTCAAAAGATAATTTTTTGATTGATGAAATTTACTAAATGAAATAATGTAATATATGTCATTCATTCAGGATTATGTGAACTGCAAATCACATCTGGGAGATATCTTAATGAAAGTTATTATAATTTACTAATTTTACTTAAAAAATTTTAAAGTTCATTGAAGAAACATAGAGTATATTCATTATGGAATCTAGAATATATAATTACAAAATATTTTTAAATTATAGAATCTGGAATATATAGTTATAAAATAGGATGAAGGGATAAAGTATCAATGAGATGTTTTACAGTTTTTATAAAATAAAAATGTATTTCATTGGGTTAAATGCTAATGATATAAAACTGAAAATATCTTTTTTTTAAACTATTCATCATGTGCCATAACATGCTTGTTTTTCAGGTTAAACTTTTTCCGCGATGTTCCTGACTTCAGAGTGTTAGCCTGTGGTGGCGATGGAACCGTGGGCTGGGTTTTGGATTGCATAGGTAATGCAGACACATACTTAATACGGCTGTTTAAGTTCTGTTTTATCTATGTATCTATGGCTTTGGAAGTATCATTATCTTTGGAAGCAGTTATATAATTGGACATCTGGAATGTTACACACTGTTTATTGGTTTAAGTAATTCTTCTATAGTTCAAAAATTTAACAGACAAAATAATTTACAAGTATCTGGAAGTCCTTCCTTCCTAATCCATTTCTTACAGTACTTACCAGACTTTCAGAGTTGTTTTCAAATGGGAGTCTAGGAAATCCAGTTGTTTGTATACCCCAGACAAGGAGCCAAAGGAGTAGTCTTAGTATTTGTGATAAAGGCTGTGCCAAACAGATGTGTTTACTTTATTTAAACATGGAGCCTCAATACCTGACCCTCTGTACATATTCGTATGGTTATCATCCATCATCATCATTATGAGAGCTAATTTTTATTCATCATGTACTATCTGATAGTCCCGTGCTAAGATTTTTAGCTAAATTATCTTGTTTATTCCTCGAAACTCTATGACATAGTATTAATAATCCCATGTAGAGATAGGGAATCTAAAACTTGGAAAAAGTAAATAACTAAAACAAAAGTCTTATAGCTGTGATCTGAGAGAGCTGGGAATAGAACCCACAGTTCAATCTTATTCTATGTTACCTCTCTATTCAAATTGAAAGAGCTCGATTTTTATAAGCAAACAATATAGGAACAGGATCAAGCATTTAAGGTAAGTATGCGGCACAATAAAAACTATAAATTCAGGAAAATTATTTGATTTTTCAGATCTAGTTAATTGTTAGAACGGGTTGCTAGTAACAAAAACAGATCATGAAATGGCCTTAATGAGGAAATAAATCCAAACAAGTATTGACTCTTTTTGGTCTCATTTTAGTTACTGCATTGACCAATTCTGTGTTTTAAACAGGCTGTTTCATAAAATAGATTGATTCAAAAGAACTTTTACCTTCTGTATAAATTGAAACAGACATCTATTAGTCAAGGCAGATAACATTCTGTCTTTGCATACACTAAAAATATTCACATTAAAAATAAATACATGTTGGCAACATTTTTGATAAGGATCTAACAGCTTTAATCTACTAATATTTGATTTAAAAAGAAACTGAAAATTCTGATCTGGCCTTCTGTTAAAACAGTGTAAATAGTATATATGTGTTCTATCTTAGAAGACAACCAGAATTCAAGAATTGAAAACGTTAATGAGTTAGTTGGAAAAGTCTCTGAAGATTTGTAAGGATTTTAGAGGGAAAATAGCAGGAATTCTTAGTTTGGTTTAGCCCTCAAAATCTTAATGTCAACTATTTCATTGTGACGTATCCCTAAATTACCTTGCCCTGGTATGCCTACATACATACATACATACAATGACTTTGAGGGGCTAAGGAGGAAGAAAAAATAAAAGAAAGTGATATACATTTGTGAGATTGATTCAAGGCATATGATGATTCAAATCAAAGCATATGGGATGTCAGCAGCAGAGATCTTTACTGCTCTGAACCCAAAGCATTATGTGATATAAAGATTAATCTCATGGAAAACCTGCTGATCTTGGTGTGTTCCAGCTGTTAAAGTTGTGTTCCTTTTGCTCTGACACAAAGGAGCACCATGGGTGGGAAAGAGTCAAGGACATTGTTAGCAATTTACTCACTTTTAGAATTCAACAGATTTCAAATGTTTTATTCCTTCAAGTAAAATGTACCTGGAGTTGATGTTGCAAAACGACTTTATATAGGATGTACCCATCGACCCTAGTTGTGTCTCTGTATTGTAATCTTATGCTGTATATAATAGTATCTCTAATAATTGTAATAGAGATAAGACATGCCACAATCTTTAGCTAAGACATTTAAAAAGCTTTCCTCTTGCCTGAGTTTTGACAATCCATCATACTATGAAAAATAATATTTGTGTTTTGTCAGTTGCTACAAATGTGTACAAATTTTTCATAATTCATAATTGAATATATCTAAAAAATACTATTTTGTTTTGTTTATAAGTACCTAGTAGAGTTCCTTCCTTTCATGTCATCAGGCTATCTTTTTTTCTTTGCTATTATTTTATCTGCATTCAAAATCTTATTTATTTGTATTTTTTTATTCTGCAGAAAAGGCCAACGTAGGCAAGCATCCTCCAGTTGCAATTCTGCCTCTTGGGACTGGCAATGATCTAGCAAGATGCCTGCGATGGGGAGGAGGTAAAGCAGCTGCAACAACAAAATCAGAAACAGTGCACAACACCCCTTTCCCTTGCAAAATAACAAGCAAAAAAACAAAAACCGTATGATTTCATGAGTAGAACTGATGTAGTATATGTAATATATGATTTTGAACAACAGTCTAGGGTAGAAGAACAAGTAGAGGGCAAAGAGACCACAGGACAGGGCTTTAATGCCATATTAATTATAGGCTTAAACTTCAGAAGGGCAAGATTCCAAACATCTCTGGTTTTAGTTTTTGATGTTTTCATTTAGGAAATAACATAAACATGGATGTACATTAAGGTAATGTTTATATTTTTCATTTATAAATTGTGTGGTAAAATCACAAACAAAGGAAAAATGAAAGGCTAATGAATTAGTTTCCCAGTAGTGAATACATTAAATAACACCTAAATATTGAGACTCACTCTCTGCTATCCAGCTGTATTCTGCACTTTGGATACAGAGCTGACAATAGAGAAACAAAGGGTGTTTAACTTCTAGTGGCATATAAAACGGTATGTATGACTTTATGCTAAAAAGTAAACTGATGAGCCATTATAAGGCAACGCCTCACTGATGAGTTAATGTAGAAGAGAAAACTAATAGCTAGAAAATGACTGAGGCATATAAACCTGGATGCGAACTTCATAAGCAGAGGGAACATGGAGTTCAAAGGCCTAGAGGTGGCAAGGCACTTGACATATTCAAGAAACTGAAACTGAAATAGTGTGGATTGAGCGAGGTAAATAAAGAGAATATTTCGGAAGGAGGTCTTAAAACATTTTGCAGAATCACTGATAGGCTATATTTATCTAAAGATCACTGACCACCACCAGATAAGATCACTAAATACCATCAGACTTTGGTAAAGAAGCAGGCATTGAATGCTAAATATATTTAGCATCAAAGCTCACTTATAGAAGCTGGAAAAGTGTCTACTAAGACAGAGTGAACAGAGTCCCTGGGGAGCTTGTTAAAAATACAGTGGCCTGACCCCACCCCAAACACACTGAATGGAAATATCTGGAGTTGGGACCTGAGCAGATGATTTTTTTTAAAACAAACTCTCTAAGTAACTCTGATTTACAGCAAAATTGGAGAACGATTCCATGAATATCTGGCCAGCTAGCTCTAACCTGTGTTCATGCTAGACTAAGTTAAGAATTTAGTATATATTCTATTTGGTATTTTCATTAAGAATTTAGGAGTATTTTCATGAGTTGTATTAGAGCTCATGAAATCTAAAGAAATGAATGAAGACATCACCATGCTGATAAGATACTTGTATTTGCCAGTGTTCATACAAGTGCATTGATTAAAAAGAAAGAAAATATGTGTATCTTTTCTTCTGTAACATATATTTAATATATTTGAAAATAAATAATTTTATTTTGGCTTCCAAGTTAACAAATGGCCTAAATCTCAAATTTGTTGAAGAAGTCCATATTTGACATACTCTAATGATTCTTGTGAAAACACATACAAAGTACTAACAATGGTCAAAGGCAAGGACTATTGTTTGTGTCAAAGTATCTATTAGGGATGAATTCCCTGTGAGTATGTGATATGTATTGGCACTGTTCTCGGTGCTAAATAATAGTTAGGAAGTAAATAAATGACTTCTTTTTGGAGATTACATTTTTATTGAATGTAATAGACAATTGGCTTTTTTTTTTTTAATTGAGTAGAGGTGAGGAACTAGGATGTTGAAAAGTAAAAAAAGGAGAGAAGGAGAGGAAGAAAGGAAGACAAAGAGGGAGAGAGAACAGGAATATTGCTTATTCTAAAAATGGGTATTAATAATAGCTGATCAATATTTTGTGTATTTAAAATGGAGAACTCTATAAATATTTATTGAGTTGACTTGTTCCGGATCTGAGTTGGAGTCCTGGATATCCTTATTAATTTTCTGTCTTGTCGAGTCTAAATCTCGTTATGGGTCTTATGTATCTGGGTATTAAGATCTTTTATTGTTGCATTGATCCTTTTACCACTGTATCTTTGTTGCTTTGAAATCTATTTTATCAAATGTGAGAATTGCAACTCCTGCTTTTTGTTTATTTATTTATTTTTGCTCTCCATTTGGTTGGTAAATTTTTCTCCAACCCTTTGTTTTGAGTCTTTGTGTATCTTTGGATATACTGTTAGGTTTTGACTGTATCTTTTGATTGGGGGATTTAGTCGATTTAAATTTAGGGTTACTGCCATTTGATGTTAACTGGCTATTTTATTCATTCATTGATGTAAATTCTTCTTTATGTTGATGCTCTTTACTTTTTGGACTTTCTCTCTGGCTGCCCTTAGTATTTTCCCCTTCGTTTTGATCCTGGTGAATCTAACGATTATGTGCCTTGGGGTTCCTCTTCTTGAGGAATATCTTTGTGGTGTTCTCTGTATCACCTGGGGTTGAATAGTGTCCTGCTTTGCTAGATTGGGAAAATTTTCCTGGATAATATCCTGAAAAGTATTTTTTAGCTTGGATTAATTCTCTCCATCACATTCAGGTACACCAATCAAACGTAGATTGGGTCTTTTCACATAGTCCCATATTTCTTGGAGACTTTGCTCATTAACAATTGTTAATGAAATATGAAATTACAAAATTTAATCAAGGAATCAGGAATAAGAAGGATGAATAATAGAGATGAACTGTCTAGCTAGATGGTCAAGAAGGTCACTCTGAGGAGGTAACATTTAAGATGGATCTAAAATACCAGAAGGAGGAAAAATAGCTCACTGTGTTTCAAGGACTGAAGGAAGGAGTGCTGATGGGGCTGCCGAAGCAGCAGGGCAGTGGTGGGCAGTTAGGAGTGGTGAGTACTATGACTTTGGAAAGATAATTGGGAGCCAGGTAATGCAAGAACTTGTCTGTCATTGTAAGAGTTTTATTTGATTGATTTTTGACATGGAAAGTGAAGCTTTGAAAGTCTCAGAAGTAGAGTAACTCACTGACACATTTTCAAAAATGGATTAATTTGGGAATAGAAAATAAGCAGGTCAGAAAAATGTGAAAACATGCAGAACTATAGTTCTCCAAATGAGAACTTCTATTATAGTTATTCTAATTACATAACAAAATGAGTAGACTAGAGCTTACATGATGTAAATCGGGCAAGTAGACAAACTGGAGGTACATTTTCAGGCTTAGATTAATTGTACTTATCAGTGGAATGGATAGGAATTTTAGGGAAAGCAAGGTAACAAGCTGCCCAAGTTGAGCAATTAGGGAAATGGAAAAGCCCTTTGCTAGAGATTATTAACAAAGAAATATGCTTTTCAGTGGAATTGTCTCTTGCCGGGTGTGTAACTTTGAGCAAGTTGCTTAAAAACTGTGTGCCATAGATTCCTCATCAGAATTTGAAGAAAATTATAGTGCCTACATTGTAGGTTCCTGTGCTAAACTAATAAATTGTTTGCACAGTGTTTGTGTTAGTTTGTTCTCACACTGCTATAAAGACATAGCCAAGACTGGGTAATTTATTAAAGAATACTTAATTGACTCACACTTCCAAATGGCTGTGGAGGACTCAGGAAACTTACAATCATGGTGCAAGGCGAAGAAAAAGCAAAGGCACTTTTTACATGGTGGCACGTGAGAGAACCAAATGAGAAAAGGGGAAATAGGCCCTTATAAAACTATTAGATCTAGTGAGAACTCACTACCACCAAAAGTGCATGGTAGAAGCCACCCTCATGATCCTATCACCTCCCACCAGGTCCCTCCCTTGACACAATGTGGATTATCGGGATTACAACTAAAAATGACATTTGAGTGAGGACACAGAGCCAAACCATATCATTGTTTGTGCTAAGTACTTTATGCAGTTGCAGCAATTATTGTTATGCTTAATTTTGTAGAAGAAAATACTTCATTCAACCAGTAATCATTTGGTTCACTTAAGGTCCAGGGAATCTATTGACTTGAAGCCTCTTGTTTGTAAGAATATATTTTGGAAAAGATGACACTGTAAGAATGTAGGATATCCCAGGGTGTTTGAAAAAATGCTTGATTAGCATTCTGTTTGTAAATTTCTGGCAAAATTAGTCTCTCTAACAAAAATTTAATTATTGCAAGGAAAATCTTGTTTGTGTAGATTAAGGAGGTAAGTGATAGTTGTAAATGGAGCATACTTTTTTTCCATTTGTTGTTCTGTTTCTTTATGTGATTTTCGTTTGCAACAATTTCTATGACTATTTAGATCCGGTCACTATAATAACATATCATTAAAGATAAAATACCTATTAATTATGTTTTCATTCTGTTTCTTATCCCTGGAGTGATTACAAGCTTTAAGTCAAAACCATGAAAGTAAAATAGCATTATTCATTTTTGAAAAATTATTTTGCTGGAATGTTTAGTGGGTTTGATTTATCTTTCATAAAATCATGATCTTCGTGGGTTCAGTAATCCTATTAATAGCTACGTATCATTATTTAACTAACTTGGGCATAGATACTTACAAGAGGTAGGGAAAAGTTATTTGTTAAATGGGCCACTACAGTCTGGAGTTCATCTATGTGAATCACTTCTGAATTGCAGATGTTGTAATCTCAAAATTTATTTATTGCCTCTTTCTACCTTTGCTTGACTGGAAGACAGATTTAAACCAGATTTTCATGTTTAATCATAAAAATCCCTGTACAGATATCCAGTGGTAAAGATTTTAAGCTGAGTTACCCTACCAAAATCCAGCTGTGGTAATTGATTTTTACTACATTCATTCCTATCATTTTCTCTCCTGGTTACTTGTTGTTCCTACATTGTTCTAGTGTTATATTGAATGGTGCTGCTATTAACCTGAGACATGACTGAGAACAAATTCAACATTTTTTTAAAGCAATATTACTTGCTTGTCTTTCTGCTCATCCTATATATGTATATGCATACACACAGATAATGCTCCTATATTATAATATGTACGCTTGTATGCAAAATAATTTTTACCTAAAGACTATCAACCTTATTTTGAAATGAAAGCAGAATTTGGAAAATAGATGAACATACTTAAGTGTTTTTTTATTTAATTCAGTAGGTAAAACAAAATATACATGCATATAATTTATTTGTGGAGCTATTATTAAGTTAACAATTAGGAATTAAACATTTAGAATAAGGTAGTGCTATTAAGAAACATGAAATGTTATTAAATACAATTATTGTAGTCTTACAGTTTAAACCATTCACTGTTTTGCCACTGAGTACAGTTATATGCATAATATTAATATTTACAGCTTCAAATTATATGATATATACTTTTAAAAATATTTAATATTTTCCATGATTCTATGTAATAATTACTTATCATACACTTTGTTAAATAGCACATAATTACTTTTTAAAGCTGTGCAAGGTAAGAAGTGATGATGAGCTCCAAAAGAGGTATTTCTAGTTCCCGGTGGCCTTTGCTTTCTAATAGTTAATTGAACAATTATACCTTAAGTGAAATGTATTCCTCTTTAGGGAATTTTGGCATATGAGACTGCCTGTTTTCTTTTCATTCAATGAGTTTATTCAGTGACATGTATGCTAATAGCTCTAATGAGGACTCAACTCTGGCATTTCCTTGTTCAACAATTAAATAATGAACAGAAAAAAAAACTGAAAATATTGTTCCAACTTAAAATATCATTTTAGGACTGTGTGTGTACTGTTATATGGGTAAAGAGAGATTATTTAACTTAGGACAATATTTTAAATTCTGATGGTATCATCATCAGTAGTATAATATTATTGAGAACTTTCTATTCTCTGTTTTAGGCTCATGTACTAAGACCTTTTATGCGTTATCTTGCTTCATCTTCACAAGAAATGTAAGATTTTTATAGGGAAGGAAACGAATGTTGAGGAAGATTAAGAAATGAAAACAGAAACTCTGTCAGGGTTAGGCTGCAGTGATAACTATAGTGTTATATACCTACTGATAAATTGAATATTGAAAATGAAATATTGGGATGACTTTTATTTTTAGGCCATGTTGACCATCTATCATAGATTCATTAAAAAATTGATTTGTTCAGCATTTACTGTATGGCAGGCCGGGTTAAGAGGAATCTGTAGTGAGAAAAACACAAGTAATGACAACATGGTGCACTAAGATATGGCTAGTTTTGAAACTGAGTAGGAGACTGTGTGAGGGGAATCTAAGCCATTATTTTGAAAGGGTGCTTTCCAGAATGAGGTGTTACCACATTTATTCATTTTATTTAATTGTATTATTTTAAAGATAGAATATTCCTGTGTCACCCAGACTGGAATACAGTGGTGCAATTGTAGTTCACCACAGCCTGGAATTCCTAGCCTCCAGTAATCCTTCCACCTCAGCCTCCTGAGTAGCTGAGACTACAGGCATAAGCGGCAGCACTGGACAGAAGTGTTTGCAAATATACAACTATGCCAAGGAAATAGATGCAAGCCAGTCAAAAAAGAAAAGGGGCACTCTGAGTAGATAGAATAAGAAACAAAATTTTAAAAGTTGCAAAGATTAGGACCTTTTACTTAAATTCAAAGTTCTATATCACTAGAGGGGGGAAAGTGAGGGTAAGAGAGTGGTGGAAAGTGAAAAGTCTAAAATATCATCTATGTTTTTGACTTTAGCAACTGGGTAGAGGATGGGGTCTTTGTGAAGTCAGCTGCACAGGAGGAAGATATGGATGCAAAGAATTAATTCAATTTTGAATCTATTGATATAAATTTTGTGGGGCATACAGTAGACATGTTCACTTGGCAGTTATATACACTGAGAATTTGCACAACAAAGAGAAATACAGTGTGTGTTACAAATTAAGGTTAAGAATGAAATGTGAGTATGAGTATAATGTTATAATTAATTCTTCATTTGACAGTAGAATGTGTTTCAAAATCATTATCTTTAGAATATTACACATGCAAATGAACAGGGAGAGCCAGTGTTAGAGCTTGCCTGAATTTGTGAAACTGACTCTAGGGCAAGCAACCAACCAGCAGATTGGCCAGAAATTTAACAGGAGTTCTTGGAATCAAACTTTATGTACATTGAATATCTCTTTAGAGTATAACACACTCAAACATAAAAATACAGCTTTTTTATTTGGCTAGATTCCTTTTGTCAAGATATTTTTTTTTCCCCATTAGGTTATGAAGGTGAGAATCTGATGAAAATTCTAAAAGACATTGAAAACAGCACAGAAATCATGCTGGACAGGTGGAAATTTGAAGTCATACCTAATGATAAAGATGAGAAGGGAGACCCAGTGCCTTACAGTATCATCAATAATTACTTTTCCATTGGCGTGGTAAGATTTTCCACTAAATTTTAACTTTTAGTCTGTACTGGATAATCACAGTAAGAAACCTTTTACACTATGAAAATTTACTGATTGTTAATAATTTATTTTACCTTTGTGCCAGCAAAACATCTCCTCTAATAGGCAATTATTATTGCTGTAATGACCAATAATTGTTTTTATCATTGATTACTAATTTAAAGTTAGAGCATAAGCAATTGACGTATTTTTTCATGTTTTAAACAAAGGGAAAAAATATATTCTTTGTAATTGTTTGTGTAACTAAAATGAAGTTGAGTGTCATTTAATATACTTACAAGTTTTAGAGTATAAGCTGAAGCTCCATATTATTGAAAATGTGAAAATATTTCATTAAATTTTATCTTTCAGATTCATTTTATAAAATCATTATAAGTTACTAAATATCTATTGAAAGTCTACAAAAAAATCCTGTTACTATTCTCAGGTGATTAATTAAAGTCAGAAGGCTGACTTTCCACTTTATTTCTTTTAGAATGTTACACAGAGTAAAATATTATTTGGCAGTTGAAATAGTTATTAAAATTTTAATCCTAAAGGAATAATTTTAACAGTGATTATATGTATTTTTAGCCAATAATTATGAAATCTAAAAATACATAAAATAAAGCATTACATTCCATTTAATTCTATGTCACGCCATGCTAATTTTATGTCACATCTCTCTCTCTCTCTCTCTCTCTCTCTCTCTCACACACACACACACACACACTGTAAAAAAGCTAATAGAATATAAAAAGCATTGGGTGAGTCCATGAACGTAAGATTTGTATCTTTAAGCAAATTATTTAATCTCAGTATCTGGTTATTTACCTGTGTCATGCTGGGTTTTTTTCCTCTCTCATAGAGATACAAATATGAATGTGCATTTAAAGAATCTCATGGAGTGGTAGATAATAAAGGCTAAATATACAGTGGTTACTAATACTGTGATGAATATTATTATTTGAAAAAAATGCAATGCATATTGATCTAGAGAAGCCCTCCTATTCACATTGGTATAAAGACAGTATTTTTAACAGCTTTATTAGTGTTTCACTTACACACAACTGAATTCACTCACTGTAACTGTACTCTTTAATGATTTTAGTAAATTAATCCAATTTTAGAACATTTTTATTATGCAAATCAGAAGCCTCATGTCCATTTTTAGTCAATCTTGGCTCCTTTTCTCAATTTCAGGAAGGAATTAATCAGCTTTCTGCATCTAAGATTTGCTTTTGATGGACATTCTATATATATACGTATATGTATATATATATATGTATATGTATATATATATATATTTTTTTTTTTTTTTGAGACGGAGTTTCGCTCTTGTTACCCAGGCTGGAGTGCAATGGCGCGATCTCGGCTCACCGCAACCTCCTCCCCCTGGGTTCAGGCAATTCTCCTGCCTCAGCCTCCTGAGTAGCTGGGATTACAGGCACGCGCCACCGTGCCCAGCTAATTTTTTGTAATTTTTAGTAGAGACGGGGTTTCACCATGTTGACCAGGATGGTCTCGATCTGTTGACCTCGTGATCCACCCGCCTCGGCCTCCCAAAGTGCTGGGATTACAGGCTTGAGCCACCGCGCCCGGCCGGACATTTTATATATTTTTTTAAATCCCAAATCTCACAAATAACCACTATAGGACCTACGCGTGTAACCAAATACCACCTGAACCCCAATAATTTATGGAAAAATAATTTTAAAAATCACAGAATATAGGACTTCTGCACCTGGATTCCTTCACTTAGGATGAAGTTTTTGAGTTCACTCATGTGAACTGTATGAATATTGTTTTCCTTTTTGTTGCTGAATAGGCTTCTGTTGCATGCAGGTATCAGATATTGCTTTTCGCTTCACCAATTGATGAACATTTAGAACGTTTCCCATCTTTGAATATTAATGATGCCAATCTCTTAAGTCTCTTAGGAGTCTTTATTTTGCTTACCATACTTTTGAACTCCAGAATTTCTATTTGGTTCTTCTGTTTATAGTTTTGTATCTTTAATGAATGTTTTCTATTTGAAGAGTCATTGTTCCTATATTTTATTCTTTAAATGCTGTATCTTTTAATTCTTTTGACATATTTATAATAGCTGTTTTGAAGTATTTGTCTACTAAGTCAAACATCTGTGCCCCATCAGAGACCTTCTTTCTTTGCTTGTTATTTTCCCAAACGTATGACCCACTTTCCTAGTCCTTTGCATATCTCCTCGGTTTTTGTTAAAAACTGAAAAATGTTTATAATTTTAATTCCCTGGATTTTTATCTGCCCATAGTGGTTATCGTTGTTCCTATTTGTCTATTTAGTGACTTTCCCTTGGAGCCATTCTTCCTTATGGTGTATACTGCTTTCCTAGAGATCACTCTGTGTCAAAATGATTGTGTAAAGTTGTGCTCAAAGTCTTTGAGCGAGTAAATCTTCTTTTCTTTGTCATTGGATCCATGTGTTCACTGAGGAATACATTCAAAGTTTAGGTAATTAGAAATCAGCTTCAGCTTTTATTATAATCTGGCCTTTCTTTTGTCTCTTCTGCTGATGTACAAAGACTCTCATTTAACCAAGGATGTATAGATAACTAGGATCCTCTTTTGTCTCTTCTGAACATTTGTGTAGCCTTGCAAATCCATATAGATTTTTAGACAGCCAGAAATATATAGAAGTTTGTCACAGCCCATATGAAAATTTGATTCCAAGATCTCCTGTTAAATTTCTTGCCAATCTGCTGATTAGTTGCTTGCCCTATCGTCAGTTTCACGAATTCAGGCTAGGTGTAACATTGGCTCTCCCTATTCATTTGCCACAGATATTACTACTCTAAGTGTAAGTTGTAAAACAAAGTTCTAGGCCATAGAGAACTTCTGGCTTCCATTTCAAATCAAGTCAGCTCCATGACAATGAAGCTGCTTGTTTTCTTAGCTTATTCCACCCTGATAGAACTACAGCACCTAGGCAGCTGAAGGCTACAGAAGCAGCCCAGGACTGAAATAACACTAATTAGAGAGTTCCTATCTGAGGTTCAATAGTTTTTCTTAAATAAACAATTCTTATTTTTTTAATGTGCTCTGGTCAATTTCCAGTGGTTCTTAACAGAGGAGAATTTTGTCTCTTTCCAGAAGACCTTTGGCAGTGTCTGCTTGATTGTCATGTCTAAAGCGGGGATTTTTTGTTGTTAACTAGTGGGTAAAGTTTAGGAATGCTGCTAAATGCCCTCAGAGCATAGGACAACCCCTCAAATACACAGTAAAGAATTTAACAGCTCAAAATGTCAATAGTGTCAAGGTTGAAAAACCCTTATATTAGGAAACACAAATATAGTTGATCTTTGAACAATACAGATTTGAACTGCACTGGTCGACTTATAGGCAGATTTTTGTAATAAAAGTTATACCCAGTGTAATTTGCCTCCCATCCTTTCACCTTCTTCACTTCTTTTGCCTCTGCCACCTCTGGGACAGGAAGATCAACCCCTTCTTTTCCTCCTCCTCTTTAGCTTACTCAGTCTGAAGATGATGGGGATGAAGACAGTTATGATAATCAATTTCCACTTAATGAATAGTATATATATATATATATCTTCTCTTTCTTATGATTTCCTTAACATTTTCTTTTCTTTTGTATGTGTAACATACAAATATATGTTAATTGGCTTTATGTTATTGGTAAGGCTTCCAGTCAACAGTAGGGTATTAGTTGTCACATTTTTGGGGAGTCAAATGTTATACTCAAAATTTTTTGACTGCAGAAGTGGTCAGCACCACTAATTCCCATGTTGTTCAAGGGTGAGTTGTATTTAAATACAAATAGTCAAAGTAATTGAAAATGAGAAATGATATAATACCAAAAATCTTGAAAAGGAAAGCTATACTAGAAATGACGCAGAAAATGGCACAGAGTACCAACAACAAAATTTCATGATGTTAGAAAAACTGAAAGCTGCATTATTGAGAAATGTTAATCAGACCTATTACAAAATCAATTTTGCAAAGGTATTACAAAGATAATGATAAGTAAATCCTATATGGTGAATGATAAATATATATTTATATATGTCCCACTTGAAAAAATATATATATATTCAATTGAAAATATATTATGACTAACATGAGAGTATAGCAAATTTGCCAAATATAAAATCAACCTAAATATTCACTAGTATATTCTTATATTAGCAATAATCAATTAGTTTCAAAAAATAGCAAAAAAATTTAAAGTATCAAGGGATTAATAGAAAATATAGGTGACCTGTATAAAGAAAATCTCAAAACTCACTGCAAAGACATAAAAGATCAGAATAAATGGAGACATTGTCTATTCTTATATGAGATTTCTTGATATAATATTCAAATTAATTTATACATTTAATGTGTAACTTCTCAAGATTGGAGCTGGATTTTATGACAAACTTATTTTAAAATATGTATGACAACATAGCACAGTCAATTTTAATAATAAGGAAGAAAGAAATTCGTTTTACCAAATTAGACATGCTACAGTTGGATTGGATAATTATAACAGAATGGTCCTATGAAATAATAGATGAACGAATCAGTGAGGAAGTACAGAGACACATATTGGAACTTAGTATAGAGATGGCACAAAACTCCACTGGGGGAATGACAGATTACTTAGTTGATAATGTTCAAAACTAACTCCCTAGAAAGAAAAATCTTTTGTTCGAATTCTACTTCACATTATATAAGTACATGCCAGACTTATTAAAGAACTAAATTTAAAAGACTACTTTTAGAAACTAATAAAAACCATGTGATAGAATGTTTATGATTTTAAGGCAGACCAGAACTAATTAAACCAACAAGGTGGCTTTGACTGAGTCTTCTTTTAAAGAGTCTTGTTCCCTTTGACTTGGAGCTCCTTCAACTGAGCATAATATTGGGGTTGGGATGGGGGTGAAGAGAGGAGGCATTCCTCCCTGAAAGAGTTAATCCTACCCCAGGAACACAAAATCTCCATGCTCAGGGACATAATCAGAGCAATGGATCTTCTACCTTGAGTCATTTAACAAAGTTGTCTACTCAGCAACTTGCATTCTTCTTCCTCAATCGATGAATGTAGAATATAATGAAATAAAATAAATTAACTATCTCAAACTATTCCTTAGTATATAACAAATAGTGGAGTTGCAGAATTTAAAGCATATGGGATGCATCTCAACTTGCTATAACCAGCATGAAAAAGCTTAAGATGAGCACATAGTTTATACTTGAAATTGTGTCTAGGAACCCTTCTGCTGTCTAGTTACCAAGTGATCTCCGAGTTTGAGTCTACTCTGAGTATTGTTTTCATTATTTCGACTATTGTCCCTTATTTACTGACTGCTAGCAATGTGCAATCTACAAAGAACCTTGACTTCAATTTTAAGAAATCTGAGGAGGTCAGAAATATATAGCTATATTATTTTCGTATTCATTGTGATATACCCTTTGTATTATTCATGAATGGGCTGACCGCTGGTCCAAACACACAAATTATCAATGGTCTGACAATGAACAAAAATTAGTTTTTCTTCACATGATGGGTCAGGAAGGGTTAAAAATTGGGGAGAGGCTATGCTCTATTTTGTCAGTCAGTGACCCAGTCTCCTTCCATCTTGACAGATAACCCTCTATTCAACAACTGAATGACTAAGTGGAATTAGTTAAAAATCATTCTGGTTGCCTCATGGAGAATAACATGGAAGTTTTCAAGAGTGGAAGCAAAGAGGCCATCCTAGAATATCTTCTAGTAAAATAAGACGCAGATGAGTACACTAAGAGCCATGAATACTGAAAAAACTGGATAGACCTAAGAAATATTTTGAAAACAAAATCGACAGTGTCCAGGGGACCAGGGATTGGAAGGAAATAAAATATCCTGAGGTTTTCTGTTTAACAACTAGGTGGTCTCATTTACTGAGATGGGCTTAACTATTTGTGATTCAGGTTTGGTGGAGGATATAAAGACACACTCAGTTTGAGGTGCATGTCAGTGGAAATGTTGGGGCTATGTTTAGATATTTAAGTTGGAAGCTTAGAAGGCTATGTAAATTAGAGAGAATTTGGAGTTATTGATGTATTTATTATTTCTATATGACCATATGAATCGCCTCCCTAAAATTCAGTGACTTAATATGCCAACCATTTTATTATTCACAAGTCTGTGTGTCAACTGGATGGTTGTGCCATTAGTGGAAGATTATCTGGGACTAGTCCATGCTGGTCTTACTTGCATATCTGACAGTTAGTTCTAGCTGTTGGTAGGATGATGATGGTAATGGGGCCTATGAATCCCAGCATCCAACAGGTTAAGCCAGACTTTGCTACATAATGGTGGAAATATTTTCAGTAGAAAAAGAGCATAAAGCCCAATGTCCAAGTACTATTCAAAGGTCTGTTTCCATCAAGCTTGCTATTGTGTCATTAGCTAAAGAATGTCACAAGACTAAGCTCATATTCAAGAGGTGAAGATGTAGAATCTACCTCTCAATAGAAGACATTCACATTTCAAGGGGACATTCAGGAATGGGAGAAAAGTTTGTCCATTATTTTCCATTTACCTAAACATATACTTAAATCAGTGTAGACTGATGAGATGAATAGGGAGAGCTCAAAAAGAGAAGAAATGGAACTTCAGGATAAAGCCTTGAGGTTTACTAATACCTAGATTCTGTTAGAGAAAGATGACATCAGAAATGTCCTGGAAAGCAATGACCAGTGAAGCAGCAGGAAAATAAGAAGTATACAGTGTTTAGGTTAGCAAAAATAAAAGATTACTTCAAGAAGAGAATGGCCAACCACATAAAAAGCTGCTGAGAAGTCTGGTAAAAACAGGACAAAACTGAAGAAACTGGGCCAGTGACGATGGGTCTATATAGACTATGTAGTAACAAGGATGAGAATTTTTAAACAGGCATTTTAAAAATTCTGTTTGATATTAAAATACAAATAACAGCAACATGGCAGACTAGGAAGACCTTCATCTTCTTCCCCTGAAAAACATACAGCTTCAGAAACATTTTACAGACTAATTCCCTTTGTGAGAAATCTGAAAGTATTTGAAATGTTCCTATACCCTTGGAGAATGCAAACCCAGACTCTTTTAAATAGGTAGGAAGACTTGGGTAACCCTCTCTCTGAAGACTAGGCCCAGGCACAGCGTCATATAATCAGTAGCAAACCTCCTAACCCCCAGTTTTACTTAGAGGAGGGAGGGGGTTAGATTTAATGTCTAGCATTTCCACTTTTCCAAGGTGTGTCCCTGGAGGACTAATTTCTGTCTTTCCAGGCTGGAACACTAATGTGTCCAGCAGAGTCAGCCACCTAGGGGAGAATACAGGCAATGGCTTACACCAATAGCTACCATTGATTCTTCCCCTTGCTCAGCATAGAGCAAGCAGACAAAAATGTTTACCTCTCAGCTTCTGCCTGTGTAAATGAAAAGTAGATCCATGAGTTTATCATCTAAATTTCTTCATGGATGCCCAAAGAGCTAGCATTTGTCTTATCAACCTTGAAGTCCTGATGAGTCTAACACAGAGCTGTCTTTGGGAGAACAGAAATGACAGCGTGGGCTAGGGGAACCATAGCTTCTTCCTTCCCCTTGATGAGCACAGAACAAGTGGAAAAACTACAGCAGGCTGCTTTTCCCTGGGGAAGGAAGAGTTTCTGAAGACCGCAGAGTATCTCACCTGGCTAGATGTTGGGGGTCTTGTCATATAAGGCTAGTCTGTGAAGACAGGGAGAGGTGAATGCTTTGTCTAATGTGCAGATTCCTTCAGCACAGAAAGTCAAGGAAAATGAAGAACTAGGCAAGGATATTCCCAACAGAGTACCAAAGTAAACCACCAAGAACCAACTTTTAAAAAAAGGAAAACAGAATTATATGATTTATCTGACAGATAATTTAAAATAACTCTCATACAGATACTCACTGAGGTCAAGAAAATAATGCAAAACAAAGTGAAAATTTCAAGAAAAAGATAGCAAATGTAAAAAGACATCAAATAGAAATCATGGAACGCAAGAAACCAATAATTGAACTGAAAAATTCCCTCAATTCAGTCAACTCATTAACAGGCAAAATGGCACTTACCACTTTAAAGAGAATTTTAGAAGTTGTATGTCAAGAAACAGAAGGAAGACTAAAATGTATATTTCACTACAAGAGTATGTACTTCTCCAAAGTACATAATTTCCACAACTAAATAGTAAACAAACAAACAAACAAACAAAACTAATAACCTAGTCTGTTCTCACATTAATAAAGACAGACCCCAAACTTGGTAACTTATAAAGAAAAAGAAGTCTAGTGACCTCACCGTTTCACATGGCTGGGGAGCCTCCAAATCATGGCAGAAGGCAGAAGAGGAGCAAAGGCATGCCTTACCTACAAGAGAACATATGCAGCAGAACTCCCCATCAGCTCTCCTGACACATTCACTGTCACAAGAACAGCATGGGAAAGACCTGCCCCCATGATTCAGTTACCTCTCACTGGGTCCCTGCCACAACACATGGGCATTATTACAATTCAGGGTGAGATTCGGGTGGGGACACAGCCAAATCATATCTTTCCACTTTTGGCCCCTCTCAAATCTCCTCACATTTCAAAACACAATCATGCCTTCCCAACAGTCCCTGAAAGTCTTAACTCATTTCAGCATTAACTGAAAAGTCCATAATCCAAAGTCTAATCTGAGACAAGGCAAGTCTCTTCTGCCTATGAACCTGTAAAATCAAAGGCAAGTTAATTGCTTCCTAGATACAATGAGGATACAGACATTGGGTAAATATACTCACTCCAAGTGGGAGAAATTTTCCAAAACAAAAGGGCTACAGGCCCTGTGGAAGTCTGAAATCAAATAGCTCAGTCATTAAAACTTCAAGTTCCAAAATGATCTCCTTTGACTCCATGTCTCACATCCAGGTCATGCTGATGCAAAAAGTAGGCTCCCATGGCCTTAAACAGCTCCACCTCTGTGTATTTTGCAAGGTACTGCCTCTTCTTGGCTGCTTTTGCTGGCTGGCATTGAGTGTCTGTAACATTCCCAGTGCGAGGTGCAAGCTGCCAGTGAATCTGCCATTCTGTAGTATGTAGAATGGTGGCCTTCTTCTCACAGCTCCACTAGGCAGTAAGCCAGTGGTGACTCTGTTTGGGGGCTCCAACCCCACCTTTCTCTTATGCACATCTGCACACTAGCAAAGGTTCTATAGGAGGTCCCCCTCCCTAGCAAACTTCTTCCTGGACATCCAGTTGTTTATGTACACCCTCTGAAATCTAGGTAGAGGTTTCCAAATCTCAGTTCTTGACTTCTGTGTACACAGAGGCTCAACACCATGTGGAAGCTGCCAAGACTCCAGGCTTGCTGAAGCTATAGCCTGAGCTATACCTTGGCCCCTTTTAGCCACAGCTGGAGTAGCTGGGACACAGGGTACAAGTCCATAGGCTGCATGTGGCGGGGGGCCCTATGCCCAGCCCACAAAACCATATTTTACTCCCAGGCCTCCAGGCCGGTGATGAGGGGGGCTAGCATAATGTCTCTCACATGCCCTGGAGATAATTTCCCCCTTGTCTTGCTGAATAACATTGGATTCCTTATTACTCATGCAAATTTCTGCACCAGGTTTGAAATTCTCCTCAGCAAATGGATTTTTATTTTCTATTGCATTGTCAGGCTGCAAATTTTCCAAACTTTTATGTCCTGCTTCTATCTGATTGCTTTGCCACTTAGAAATTTTTTCCTCAGATACCCTAAATTATCTCTCTCAAGTTCAATGTTCCACAGATCTCTAGGGAAGGGGCAAAATACCTCCAGTCTCTTTGTATAGCAAGAGCTGCCATTGCTCCAGTTCCCAAGTTTCTCATCTCCATCTGAAACCACCTCAGCCTGGACTTTCTTGTCCATATCACTGTCTTCTGAGCCCTCCAAGTATCTAGGACATTCAAAACTTTGCAACATTTTTCTGAGCCCTCCAAACTGTTCCAACTTCTGCCTGTTACCATGTTCCAAAGTCATGTCCACATTTATGGGTATCTGTAAAGCAGCAACTGACTCTTGGTATCAATCTACTGTATTCATTTCTTTTCATGATGCTAATAAAGACATACCTGAGACTGTATAATTTATAAAGAAAAATTGGTTTAATGGACTCACAGATTGACATGATTGGGGATGCCGCACATCATGGCAGAAAGAAAAGGAGGAGAAAAACCATATTTTACATGGCGGCAGGCAAGAGAGTATATGAAGGGGAACTCTCCTTTATACAGCCATCAGATTTAATGAGACTTATTCACTATCACAACAGCATGGGAAGGACCTGCCCCCATGATTCAAATGTCTTCTGCTGGGTTCCTCTTATGACACGTGGGGATTATTAAAGTTCAAGGTGATATTGTGATGATGACACAGCCAAATCATATCATCTAGCTACAAAATGGGTAAGTGATTGAACAAACTTTTCTCCAAAGAAGACATTCAAATGATAAACCAGTATATATTTCTAAATGCTCTAAATTATTAATCATCAGGGAAATGCACATCAAAACCATAATGATGTATCATCTCATACCTGCTATAATGGCTGTTGTCAAAGAAAACAGGTGATTGTGAGGATTTGGAGAAATTGGGACCCCTACGAAGTGTTGGGAATGCAAAATGGTATAGCCGCTAAGCAATACAATGTGGAGGTTTCTCAAAAAATCAAAAATAGAACTGTTGTATAATTCTGCAATTCCACTTCAGACTATCTAAAATGAAATCAGAATTTTCAAGAGAGGTGTTCACACTCTCATATATATTATAGCAGCACTATTTGCAATAGACAAGATATAAAATCAATATATCTGCCCATCAACAGATGAATGGATAAAGAACATGTGGTATATACATAAAACTGAATGTGATTCAGCTTTAAAAAAAGTCATGCAACATGCAACTACAGGGATGAACCTTGAGGACATTATGCTAGATGAAATAAGTCCAGCATAGAAAGGCAACTATTTCATTATTGCATTTATATGAAGTATATAAAATGGCCAAATTCATAAAACTAAAGAGTGGAATGGTGGCTACCAGGGCTAGGAAGAGGGGAAAATGGGAAATTATTAATTAATGGGCATAAAGTTTCAGTAAACCTAGATGAATAAACTCTAGTGATGTGTTGTAAAACGTTGTACCTATACTCTACAATAATGTATTTTATACTTTGTTAAGAGGGTAGATCTCATATTAAGTTCTGATGTTGTTCTTGCAACAATAAAAGAAGAAGAAAGTAAAAAAGAAAAAGAGAAAGACTAAATATAAATATTTCACTACTTCATAAGGGTTAATCTCCAAATATTTAATTAGCACAAGTAAGTAGTAAAAAAAATTCCAATAACTTAGTTACAAAATGAGTAAAAGATTCAATAAACATTTCTTCACAGACACTCAAATGAAAGAAAAAGAGGAAGAGAAGGATGGAAGGGAGGAAGAGAAGGATGGAAGGAAGGAAGGGAGGAAGGGAGGAGGGGAGGAGGGGAGGGAGGGAAGGGAAAAGAAAAGAGAAAAAAAGAAAAGAAATAATTCGAAGATGCTTAAATTAGAAATAGCTCGGTGCCCAGTGGGGCCAAGTGACATCCTGAACTTTCACTAAATAGCAGCCGTCACAACTCAGTACACATGTGTTTCTGATTCAAGGTTTTGCCATCTTAATGACCTTTGTATTGTGATTAGGCAACTGCTAAATATTTTGTTTTCAATGCATCAAGTGTTTCCAGTAATTTATTATGCATGATCTGACAAAAAATTCAGCTGACAAAATAGTTGACTTTTCTAAAGATAAATTGTATAGTATAAATTCCTTACCTCTAAGGGTCATACGCTGTAGGTAATACAACATTGCATAAGATTATTCTTTTACCCCACAAATAAGGCCTAACCTGAGGGCCTACTAAAGAGACTGCATGAATTTTAGGTCAGCTACCTTTAGAGGGTTTTCTGAGAAATTTCAATTCAGAATGAGTGGCCTCCACCCTGTTCCCCCTTCCTCCAAATTGATGTAGGAGGACTAGGGAGCAAAATGTAACTGAGGCTTTAGAGACATAACATGGTATAGTGTATAAGGAGAGATATTTTAAATAAACTTGATATGTGTAATTGATAAGGAAAACTGCAATGAAAATACAATAGATTTTACGGGGTATTCTAGCCAAGAGTACTAGAGGAATTTAGAGGCAGAAAAGCTAATGTGCTAACAAAATTCATGGAATTACAGTGTATTTCTATGTTTTTGAAAAAAATCACCATTACACTGGAAATGGTGTTAGGTTATGTTGGTCACAGGGAACACAAACGAACACAGTTCACACACACCTGTGGGCTTTCCCCGGGAAATATTTGGAGGCTTCTAAGAAAATAGGCACATACACGTGATCTGCTTTGTTCAATTGCTTCAGCTCTCCTGTTTCAAATGAATGCTGGAGAACAGGGGCAGCTGGGAGATAGTAGGCCTTGGCTTTGTTGGAGCCTTAGCTGAGGTACTTCAGGCTGGGATTTCTCCCCAAGCAGGTTGAGTAACAGAGTCCTAGGTCTAAGGACTGGAAAGTAGCAGACCTGAGGAACACAAGAGCCAAACATACCATACCTACAACAGTGTTTCTGGTCGCCAACAGCCATAAAATTACTGAACAGGTGAGTTGAGTTTCTTACTCTGATATCTAGATACAGCCTTTTGGATTTCCTCAGGGCCTTGGTGGGTTTTCAAAAGATACCAAGAGAGTTAGATCCTTCAGAAATAAGTGTGTTTTCTGGAATATCCATGAACAATTTATTAAAATCAATTACGCATGTGGCCACAAAGAAAATCTATATTTAAAAAAAAGCAGAATCTTAAAGGCGAATTGATCTAATATAATTCAGTCATGTTAGAAGTCCATAAAATGTTGGTCTAAAAATCTTAACATCTAAAAATTGTAAAACATTTCTGGTTAATTATTGCATCAAAGTTGAAATAAGGAAAATGGCAAACTATACAGGAAATTTACAATTAGAATGTAAAATTGTGAAAGTCATTCTCAGAGGAAGATTTATAAGTTTTTGTTTTATAGAACAAAAAAATAATTTAATATTTATAGTAGGAAGTTAGATACAAAGATAAACAGAGAAAATTACTAAAAATGCTGTAATGATATAGTAATTATATATACAGTAGAAGGCATTTATATGTGTATATATCTAAGTGTTTATATATTATCTAAATATGATCATAAATGTGTAAATGGCAATAATGGATATAATAACTATATATAGAGAGCGAGAACAATGTGGAGATGTGGTTACAGATAAGACCAATAATGGCTATATCTAGAAGGAATTTCTTGAAAAAGCTATGAAAAAAGAACACCATGGAAATTTGATTACAGAAAACATATAAAAGAACGAAATACTAAACATTAAGAATGATAAGATAAAATAATAAACCAATATTGCAGGAAAATAATTTTAAGAATTTTTGTATACTATAATAAATAATAGATATATAAGGATGCTGAATGATAATTTCCTGACAACGAAATAAATATGAAAATAAAAATAAACCAAGAGACACCAAAAATATTAAGAAATTTTAGAATTTCCATAAGCATCTAAATTTTTTTTTAGGTAAAATGGAAATAAAAATGGAAAAAGCATGATTTACAAGTTAATAAATATATGAGGATTTTCTATCACAGCATATGATAGAAATTTTGGCATATGGCCAAAATTGTATATGGAGAAAAAAATTATAGGCATAAAGATTTTATTTTTTTTAAAAAAAAGTTAAAAATAAGCAAAGTCAAATTAAGAAAAAAATAGGTAAAAGCTACATGACAAATAGAAAGTTAAGATGTAATTGACCTAAAGAAAATAACTTAGAAAAAACAACAGAAGTATAATGACAGACAAAGCCCAAAGCTTTTTTCTCCCCTAAAAAAACATGGGAAATAGCATACAAAAAAACTGGCACAAATATTTTTTAACAGAAAGAAAAAAATGCATAGCATAATAAATTTAAAGACATAGCCACAGCTATGGAAAATACTTAAATAAGTATGAGTATATCATTGTGTTTATATGGCAATAAATTTTTTATATAGAAGAAATGGAACATTTGCATCCAAATATAAATAGCAAAAATTTGCTGAGGAGGAAGCAGTAGCAAATCCTAGACAGTGGTTCTTAAATTTGGCCATTAATTAGAATCACCTAAAGGGCTTGTTAAATTAAGACCTAGGTCTCTACAACCAGGTTTTTCAGTGTAGGTAGGTCTGAGATGAGGGGGCGGGGTCTGAGAATTTGCATTTCTAACAACCTTCCAGGTGATCCTAATGTTGCTTGCCTAGTATCCTATTTTGAGAAACTGATTTTGGTTAGCCAAAGAGGAAAAGAAAACTACTAAAGTTAGTGTCAATTCACTTTAGTATTAAGAGCACAAAGAGTTATTATATTTTAACAAAATTTCAGAATGCAGATTAAGAGGGAAAGTTTTTCCAATTCATTTTACATTGCTTGGAAACCTCAATATCAACACCTCATTACCATAACTACCAAAATCAAATTTATATGTGAATATAAATGCAACAATTGCAGACAAAAATAATAGGAAATAAATTCAAGTAGTATATCTAAGATCAACAATCTATTGACCAAATAGGGTTTATTTCAAGAAAGCCAAAATGTGTCAATATTGGCACAATTATTTTATTTAAATAAAAACAAGAATTGCTGTTTTCTTGTGATTAAAACCTAATTGAAAAATATTAGACTGTTTTCTTATAAATCAAAATATACTTACAGGGGCATAGTGGATGCATTCTGAATAAAATCAGGAGGAAGACAAGAATTTTTCTATCACTATTTCAGTCAATGATTTTTTAAAAGCGAGCTAATTTAATAATGAAAAATTTAAATGTTTATATATATAAAGTAAGAGATTCATTATTAATATGTGAAGGTGATTATATATAATATTCAACTCAAAACTAATAAAGCAATGTATTAAATACTAAATATATATATATTTTAAACCTATAACTTTCCTTTGTAACATTACCATTTATTATGTTAATATGAATAAAAGTTTGTTAACAGTACTGGCAAAACCAAAGAAATGCCAAGGTTTACATTTAGGTAAAAAAAAAAAAAAAAGACACCCAGCTTACATGGGGAAACCTAAATAATGTTATGCAAAGTTATAAAATAAGACTTGAATAATAAGAACTTGTGTTATATTCCTGTTAGAGGAAAGGGGTCACAATCCAGAACCCAAGGGAACCTTCTTGAGTCTCCCACAAGAAATAATTAAGGGCGTCTGTAAAGTGAAAGCAGATGAAAAAATCTCTACAATTTTTAGTTAACAGTGAAATATAAGATTATGCAAGGGATTACCATGTTTTGCCTTTCAAATTATTCAAAATTACAAAGACTGATTATCTCTATCAGTCAGTAAGTCAATAAGTATGATGTTGTCATACTTATTGACATGATGATGTCAATAGAAAAATCGGCACATTCAAATTTTGTGATGGCCTTATCAATTAAAATATTCTGATTAATATATAATAGTATCTAATAACATTCAAAAATGTGAATACCCTTTGAGCCATCCATTTCATTTGCAAAAGTCTATTTCACAGGAGAAAAGAGTACAAAAGCATAACTGGGCAAAATATATTTAGTGATATAATAATTGGGGGAACCAAAAAGTTTATCAGTTTGAAAATAATGTACAACCAGAAAAGAGGTTTCCAAAATTTAACATTGAATTACAAAAAAAAATTATCCATAAATGGCATTATTTCTCATTTCCTACTTTTGTGGAGGAGGACAATATAGAAACTACCTTAAGGAGTTGTTCGGGACTTCTAAAGCTCTTACAACACTTAACACTAGTGCTCAAGAAATGTTATGGATGACAGCAGTTATCAAATGTGAATGCCTTTACATAGCTGTCTCTTAAAGCATACAAAGGAACCTACAAATATATATATACCAAAATATATATACCAAAACATATAAATAAGTCTGTAAATATATATACCTCCCACATGCCAGAAAACAGAAATAAAACTTCTTAATGTAATTAAAAGATGTGGTAGTTCCATAGGTAATCTTTAAAGTTTCAGAATGTTATTCAATGTATTTAAACATCTGTAAACCCAAACATACCATAATGCTAACATTCTCATTCAAATATTCATGTTCAACCTGCTCTACAGTGCTGCCTCTACTGAATTGTTTTAATAATGATTTGAGATTGGATGTGGTTCTATTTGCTTAGATCACATTTTAACGGGATAGATATAACTATAGCTGCAGTTCTGATTCTTTTTTATTTCACAGTCTTGTGTCTTTTCCTTTTCTTCACTTACATAGTGATTTTGTTTATTTATGTGAGTAATCACTATGTGCCGTATACTCTTCAAAGCACTAGAAGATAAATGGGAGAACACAAGAGGGAAAACCAGTCCTCATTTAGCCTACATTTTCTTAGGAATGGGACACAATAAACAAGAAATTTCAAACAGCCATCAGTATTTTGAAGGAAAAGATACAGGGTACTAGGAAGGAAAATGACTAAGAATGTGCATATTGTAGGGATCTTTATTTCACTCTTAGATGGAAAAATGTTTTTGTCTTGCAGTACATTATTGGATGCATTTTGTAGAATGAATTCTTCTGTGCTGAGCTGCTTGAGCTGACTATGGCAAATTCTTCTATTTCATGTGTTGCTTTTCCCATTTGCTTCTTAAAATGACTTTTTCTTTGCATCTCTTCCCTTTGTGGATTAGGCCTTAGCATTCCAAAGATCTCAAAGCCGTGACCACTTACTAGCCTTAAGACCACTGGCTCATTAATTTTTATTTTCTAGCTTTCTGGTTTGTTGATAGCTGTCTTTCCCAGTCCATAACAACACTGACCCTGCCTTATCTTGTTCTTATCCTTATGGCTTTGAGCTGGAGGATCAATTTCTGGTTAAAATGATGGTAGAAAGCCCACACATCTGAGAACTGCAGAATCCATATTTTGTGATAACTCCCTATTACAAAACATTTTCTTTTTCCTAGTACATAGAAAGGAAAAGAGATTCCTTACTTAATATGCTAAGCACATAGTCAAATTCATAGTAGCTGCCCCACAAAACAATTATACCAAGTCTTGTTAAACAAAGTACAGAGACACAGGATACAGGATATCTTAATTATGTTAATAATATTGACTCTGTCCATGAAGGAATGTCAGAGGCATTTGAACCAGAGCAACTCCATCTTGAATAGAAGTGAAGTAAAATAAGGCTGAAACCACTGGGCTGCATTCCCAGACAGTTAAGGCATTCTAAGTCACAGAATGATTTAGGAAGTTGGAACATGCTTTTAAATATGAAAAACATAGTGACATATTCTTTATCCAAGCAACACGTACCACAATGCAGCAGGGGGAGTATCATGAGACAGAAAGGGAGGAGGGCTAGCGCACTATATTAGTCCCAGTGGATAATCCAGTTAAACAGATTTGCAAAATATACCCTTTATGGGTCACTTACTGGGCTTTACAAATGGCATTGTGGCATAACATTTAACTACTTCTGACAGTGTACTAACATTAGTATAAAAATCTAAAATGTTGTGACATCATGGACATTTAGCATTTAGCTCATTAGTATTTTAATCAAAAAGGAGTTCATTTATTAGTTCATTCCACAAACACGTATTGTCTGCTCTAATTGCTGACATAAGAGTTATGGTGGATACAGAGATGAACATGGTGCCAGAAAGAAGAGTGATTTCTAGTATATTGGATGTAAAACATTCCACACAAGCATATTCCCCTTGCTTGTGGCTAGAAGATATACAAATAAGTAGGGGTCAGGGAATTGCTTATTACCTTTTAAACTGTTAGCATATTTATCCTATTATTTAATATTCAAAATAATATTATGAAGTCTATTTAGACCTCCAAAAAGAGATATAAAATATTTTTAGGTCATATGTTAGCAACTACCTTACAGTTCTGTAATTAGAATATCAGGGCATAATAAACTAAGTCCACAAACATCTGTATTATGTTTCAATTTAATTTGTGAAGAAAAAAATTAAGACTCCTTGTGAGACAGATTGCAGTAACAATAATAGTATGACTTAGCATTTCAACCATAATCAATGTTAAAATAATGAAAGATTTAAGCAAACCCATTTCTTACTAAGTGTAGCAGTGATCATCTTTGCAACTGAGAGTATGCATAATTATGCATAATTAAGATCTATGAATTATCTTCCCTACCTCTTATGTCTCTGAGGCCGAGTCTGAAAAGCTCATGTATTATATCCATGGAAATGCTTCCACCAAGATAAATTATATTTGGCTTGCTGACATCAATAGATATTCAGCCACAAAATAGTGCTCATGTAAGACCATCTTAGCCCAATTCTGTTTTCCCTACATAGAGTATTGATTTTGTAGCAGCTGTTAATCATCCCAGTAAGTTCCAATTTGGACACTCTTCAACACAGAAGTCAGCACTGCGAGAAGAAACAAGCAAGGCAATAAGAATTGCAAAGGCTTCTGGAAAGGTCCTCCAGTTTTTGTAGAACATATCCAGAAACAAATTAGTATCACATGCTGTGTAAAAAGTGAAAGCCAACATGAAAATGAAAACCTTATCCACATTAGTTCTCTGAAATCAGAATTGGGTCTATGTTAACTGTAGAAAGCTCCTCTAAGTCTGGAAGAAATCTGACAAAGACAAGTGGACTTTTACTGCACATATTACCACCCAAATGTCCTATCAAATAGATATTTGCATGGTTGTGATTTAATATCCTTCAGCCTTAGTCAGTCACTAAGAGCCTCTTATTCTGCCAGCGTAGGAAAAATATGACTACTTAATTCACATAACCATAAATTTCAAGTTAGTGGAATAGTTAACTACAGAATTTCTCCAATTTTCATCCCTTTCTTACACATTCTCTTATATCTTTACTGAAAACACAAAGGAAATACGTTAACCATAGAAATTTAGCAATGTTCACAGACTGATTAGAAAAGGAATAATTTTTATCTGGTTCTGAGGTTAATATAATTGGACTTTGAAAATGATCAAAGTCATTTTGTTAACCTCCTTTTCTTTTATTTCTATGTTATCTATCTCTTAAGTAAAACTGTTATATAATCTTTAGAAGCTGTCATTTGTTTTACTTTAAATTTGTTTTGATCATGTTCTGTTGGTCTGCACATAATTCTGTCATCATGCTAATGACAATCATTGTTACTTGGTGTTAAGTGAGATTTCATTCTATATTTGAGAAATTGACAAGTTATGGATGATCATAGCAGCCAAATGAAGACTATAAAGCCCATTACAGAAAGACAACGTTCTCAATTGTTTTTTTAATTATTATTTTGTGACACAAAGAAATTTATAATGTCAATGCTATACTGCTGTAATGGTTTTCCTGGAAAATTAACTTCATACCTTTTTGGAAGGTGCTTTCTAGTAGGACATTGGCTTCTGAAACAGGTTGTTTATCTCCGGAATGATTTAGACTGTATGAGTAAATTGCCAATCACAAAAAGATTCTTAGTCTCAAATATTTGACAATTTTACTTCAAAGCAGTTTATTTTACTCATAAAATTTCATTGCAAATATAATTTCAACTATTTTCTTTCAATTACATTCTCTTTCTCTTTTACTAGGTAGTTCACACCAAACTCTTTAGTAAATAGGTATTTTTAGAAAAAAAAATTAACCTAATCTCTAATGAATGATAAGTTATACATTAAGCATCAAAGAGAAAATAGTAGAATTTTTTCAAAACAGATCCATAATATAATAACCAATAATCAATAGTGTAATTTGTTTTTATCTGCAAAACTTAAAACCCCAAACTAGAATTTTTAAATCACAGGATAAAACAAAATTGCTGTTTTAATTTTATTAATACATTTTCAAAAATTGCTTGTTCATTAAGCAACTAAGGGCTAGAGATTTTAATTGTCTTTCCTTTCACCAGATGACTTTTCTGTTTTAAATGTTCAGACTTAAATATCATTTTCAGTGTTATTGTTCCCTGCATTTTCCTTATTGCTCAACCAAGTTTAAAATGGGTTTTGAATACTGAACAAGAATTTCTGATCTCTAAAGAATAGTAAATGTAGTATTTAAAGTATTCTAAATAATATAAAATATGAAATAGAATATTTGAAGATAACTGTATAGGTTATTCAGTGAAAAAAGAAAATAGAAAATATATATCAATTTTGAAAAACAATATTTATTCCTAGGTCATTTCTGGGGGTAAAACAACTACTTTTATATTACCATTTTACACGTTTGTGGAACCAGTGCAATCTGGTTTCTCAAACTTACTCATATTCATATCACACGCCTAAAACTTTGTTGGCTCTGGTCCTGGTCACCCTTGAAATCACATTAACCACTCCAATAGTAGCATCTTTCTGAGTGTTTTGCAACACTTAATATTGACTCACTTCTGTTTTTCGAAATGTTTTTCTTACTTCCTTGGGCTTCCATGAACTTTCACTCTCTCAAGTTTTATAATTTTCTGACCACCTTACTAGGTTATGTCACCTTCAAGAGATTTTGTAACTTTACTTGTCCTTTAATTGCTGATGGTCACCAGGATTGTTTTTGTTCTACTCTTTCCTCTCTGCATTCCAACAGGTTATTTTACTCCTCCTCATGAGTTCAACCATCCTCTGTGCAGAAAACAGCATGCCCTGGATCACTCATCTAGAGCTCATCTTAGCATTTCACAAATCCCTGCTATTGACCAAGGAATCTTGTTCATTTTATCGTTCAGTCTTCTCTAAATCTCTTCTGTTTTAATTTTTATTGTTCCCTGGGTATCTGGGACTCCAATTACCTCTTAACATTGCAGTCATCTTGCCTCCTCATTGCTCTCTCTGCTTTCAGTCGCAATTTCTCAAACTCATGTTCTCGAAAGCCAATCATGACTCCAGTGGCCCTGCTGTTGCATACAGGTGAATTCCACGCTCTCTATGATGTTCTGGCATTGCCTAATCTCCAACCTCATCTCCAGAAACTACCTGTATTTTCCAAGATGATTTTAATTTACTCTGTTCCTTGGCTCATATCATCAATTCTGTTTGGATAAAACTGACCATTCCCAACCCTTCCTCCAATTTCCTCTTTACATGGGCTGTTTCCTCATTCAGGAGTTATAAGCGCAGCTTCTATTCATTTTTAAATAATCAGTGGAAGCCTTTCTTCCCTACACAACCTTTTCTGACGTGACAAACTGGATTTGCCACTCATTTTGGGCACTCCATATTAATTGTTGCATATCTTTATGTACCCTTACTCACATTTTACACATTGTTTCTCATTTGCACCTGTTGGTCTGTTTCCACCTATAATCTGAGCTCCTCCAGGTGAAGGAATGTAGGTTATTCAAGTGTGCCTTCTCTGCACATATATTGACACATAACAAATGTTAAATGATCATTCGCAGGTAAATAAATAAATATTCTATGTATTCAAAGCTACAGACCGATTTTTTAAGCTCTTTCTTATGTTCACACTTCATTAAGAGCATGACCATCATTAGGTAAAAGCAAGTTAGTATAAATTTCCCATCATAATTAACTATACTCTGTAGGTATAGATAAAGATAAGTGTGTTATTCTTTTAAATATTTCTAACAATTATAGAAAATTGGAATATTAAAAAGCTGTGTAACATGTACCGAGGAATTTATAACGTGCCAAACATTTTTCAGACACATATTTCAAAGCAAGAGATATTCTAAAAAATGCTCTAGGATGTAGGTGAAGCCTCTGCCTGACATGAATGATTTTAACAGAATTTTTATTTTCTTACAGTCATTTAATGTCTAGGACATGAACTTTCTTAATGTTCCATAGCTAATTTAATCTTACCTGCTTTTAGCTGTCATATGTTTTTAATGACTAAACTTGCAAAATGTATCACAGCTAAGGAATTTATTTTAACATTAAACAAAAGTTCTACCCACTCGCTAAGAGCTATAATGCTCCAAGTGACAATGATAAATGAGAGTGTATTTCTGAAGATGTAATTAATCTGCAACACGGTCAGAACAGCTCCTTAGGTAAATGAAACTAAATCAGCTGTGTAGTCTATAATTAACTTACAAAACCATATTAGTCCAAGTGTAATATTATTCATTATATATGTAAGGTATTATTTTCTGCATACGAAAGTTGTAATTTGCTAAGTAATGATTAACAATTCATCTTAATACTTTAGTCATATTATCATAATAAAATTGTCATACATTTTCATTTTATTCCATTTACTGTTTCTATTTGAAAGGCAGAAGTAACTGTATCTTTTATGTGGTATGTACAGAAATTAAAAATTTGAAAATAAAGCTGATTTCTTGTGATTAGATTAGTTATCTGTGACACAGAATATGGCAAGTTTATTTGGATACTTTGAAAATGTAGAGATATATGTAATCAATATTTAGCCAAAAGCAGAGGCATAGCACTGAGTACCATAAAGTATAGAAAAATCCAGATGATATAGAGAAAAGAATTTTGACCTTTAAAACCCATATCAACATTTTAATTTCATCCTGATCATTCTGGATTGGGCAGTGAATTTACAGTAAGCTCAATGGTTGCTTTTAATATTAGTTAACTAAGAAAGAGCCTACTTTGTGCAAAGAATGGTATTTTTAAACATATTCAAGAATATTTTTGGAAAGTTGGGAAAAATATTAGACCAAGTACAGAAAGAAAACATGTTTTGATCAGGATTACTTGGGATCAAGTGGCCAGAATCCCACTCATGTAACTTTAAACTGAAATGAACTATATTGGCTCATTTCACTGGTCTGGGAGTGTTTTTGGTATCAACAATGCCATACTGCTCCTTGCATCTTTCAGGTCATTTGGTCTTCAACTCCATTCCTTTCTATCTGGGTTCCAGGAGTATTGTGTGGATTCAAGTTCTCTTTCCACTTTTGGATCTGCTTGCCTCAGAAGCTCCTGATGTAGTGGCAGTTTGCTGCCTGAAATTCCAGATCCATAGTAGGAAAACACAATCTTGTCTTCCAGTTCCACCAGAAAACCCTGGAGATGTTTCAAATGCACTAGTTGAGCATTAAATTGTGAGGAAGGCCTCCTGCAGGCTAAGCCCTGCACTGCATCAGTTGCATCCCGTGAAGTCAGTTCTGCATGTATGTACTCAGTCTCAATTGCTTCAGAAATGGCCTGAGTTACAGTCATGCTAGAGAAGAGGAAAGGTAATGGTGGTGAGGATATTTCTACCTGAGTCTCCATACTAAAGACAGATTCCATGTTGCTTGACAGGCAAAGTCAAGAAGTTGTTTACTAGAAGTCATTTAAAAATTTGGGCAGTGCTTTGAGAAAAAAATAAATTCAAATTAAATTAAATTCAGATGGGTTGGGTTCCTTATATGTACAAGCAAATTTCCTTGGTGATATGAATTACATAAGTACCATAATAAATCATATTTCCTCCAATGAAGTTTGCAATGTAACTGAGAAGATATGACAAACCATTAGAAGAATAACCAGCATATTAGAGATTGGAGAACATGTCTCATGACTATCAGTTAGCTCTGGCTTCAAAAATTTTCAGTTTAATCTCTCCATGACACCAATACACTCATTCCCTGATCAAGGTTGTGACCCTTAAAAGTCCCTGTCAATTCTGTGCAGAGTGGTCAAATAGTCATAATAGTCTCCTCTTTAAAAGGTAATAAAAGTGATCTACTTTAGTTCTTTATATGGCCTTTATAGAGGTAGAGACCTAGAATCAAGAAGTTTTCTGCCCTCTTTCTCACCCAGTATATGACAGCAGATTAGGAACAAGTTAAGAAAGACAAAGGTTCCCAGAAAGGGAACAATGGGAATTGCCCAGAAGATCCCAGTTTGTAGCAATATTTAAATCCTGCTGAGCAGATATTGTGAGGATTCCAACTCTGAGATTTGTGGTGGAAGCTAACTACACCTTGAATGTGGGCTCCATTGTCCCTTGTTTTTCATGGTTCTTTTGCTCTAGTCATTTTATTATCCTCTGTGGCCTCATCTGATGTAAGCATCTGGTAATACGTGTCATTTTTGAGAGCTGTTTTCTCAGTGTACTTTCTGCTTACATACGGTTGAGGCTCCATGGCTTATAACAAGTGTGAAAGATTCCCAGCCTCTTTTCGTCCAAACTTTTGCCAAAATATTTTACAGACTTCGTTCGCTTCTTAAGTGTTTGATTTCAGTCAGGAACGTGGTCAAATACACTCAGAGTTCATTTTATTTGAGGTTACTTTCATCATATAGACTTCAGTGGGAGTCTCTCACCCTTAATCATTTTTCCCCCAAGTCATCTTTTGCAACTGAGAAAATATGCTGTGTATCAAGTCATTAGCGTAACTTTTCTTCAGTGTGCCTTCATTGCTGTCATGGCATGGATGCATAGAAAGGACTGGAAAAATAAAACAACATTTTAGAAAAAAGTGACAAAAAGATAAAACATAAAGAGGGAGACTGAAGAAGATCGTGATAGAAAAGAGGACGTAGTAGCAAGTATAAAGAAAATGGAATATTTAAAATCTGTTTTTTTAAAAAACATTTTGGCATCAACATGAAGAAGCATCTGACAGTAAAAATACAAGTGGGAGTGAATAAAGGGGAAAATTGACATTTGGGAGAAAGCCTAGAAAGCAGAGATAGAGGAAGAACTGATTTACAGGGAAAAACACAGTGTGATGAGCCTGGAAAGCAAAGATGGATTTCTATAAAAGAGAAAACAACACTGCTAAGGAATTTAACACCCTGTCCTAGAAGACTCTTCCTGTCAAAAAACAACTTGTCAAGTTTTTATTATCATTACTACTATCCAGACTCCAATATTTTTTACTCTCCATGTAATTATAAATGTGACACATAATTTAGATTTTTTTCTTTGAAAAATAACCTAAATTGTTTTCCATTAGACACTGAATTTTGATTTGTGTATCAGCAATGTTAGAGACCTGTGAGAATAAAGGGAGATGTTATTGACATTTTTATATACAAAAATGAGTGAATTTACAAATATGTAACTTAATATGTAATTTGAGTTTAATGAGATTTAAAATTCTATAGCACAAGTTTTTCATTATTTGAATGAAACTACAGTTGATGTTTTTTTCATTTTGTTCTACTAGCAATATATCCTTTGATTAAAACGTCTTCAAGTCTAATGCAAACCACCACTCTTCTTCTAAGGATTTGCAAACAAAATGTCAGAGAAATTTACACTGTGTAATTCTTATTAGATGGTTTAGTCAGTTCATATTTCTAATAACTGACTCTAGGTCAGTTTTAAGGGCCTTAAAAAGTGACAGCTTTTTCCTTCTATTATCTTATAAGCAGAACAGTCACAACAGCTTTATTCGGAAGTTCTGCTGAGGTTTTCTAAATATATATGATTTTTACATATCAAATGATTGTCTTATATATATAACTCCAGAAATATTTTCAGTTATCTCCTGATTTGGGTTCTCAGAATTAATCACTGAATTCTAGGGGAATAAAAATCATGTACTAATAGCAATACAGTTTAATAATACAAGAAAATGAAATTTTAGTGCATCTATGCATTATCACAAATTTATTAAATGTCCATTATGTAATTAATTTTAAAAATACTCTACCTGTCCCTTGTTATATTTTATTATCATTCTACTTCTTTTGAAATCACTGTGATGTATGCAGGTGTCTGGAAAGGATTTTTGGTGCTTTCTCTGTACGAATTATGACGAATCAATACCTTCTTAACCAGGAATGTCTTAAATTTTAAATTTGTGGCCATAACATAATTCCTGGCTATTACTTACTGAGTTTCTATATGTGAGAGTAACATTGCACAAGTTTCTTTACAAATAGTTTTAAGTTTAATTATTTACATACCACTGTGAGCAAGTTATTATTATTATCTCATTCCGTTAAAGAGAAAAGTGAAGTTGAGGGAGATTAATTTTCTCAAGTTCATGCAGCTGGTATTGAGGGGGCAATATCAAAATGCAAACAGTGTTTGATTTTCATTCTTTCAGATAGAACTTCTAACTCTATTATATTTAGGTCTTTTCTTTTTTCTTTTTTTTTTTTTTTTTTCATTTTTGAGATAGGTGTCACTCTGTTGCCCAGGCTGGAGTACAGTGGTGTAATTATGGCTTCCTACAGTCTCAACCTCCCCAAGCTCAGGTGATCCTTCCACCTTAGCCTCCTTAGTAGCTGGGATCACAGACACATGGCTCAATGCCTGGCTAATTTTTCTATTTTTTGTAGAAATGGTGTCTTGCCGTCTTGCCAAGGCTTGTCTCAAACTCCTGGCCTCAAGCCATCCTCCCACCTCCCAAAGTGCTAGGATTACAGGTGTGAGCCACTATGCCTGGCCATAGTCTTTCTTGACAAACATATCCTTTTCATATACTGTACTATTAATAAAGTGGATGCTTGCTCATCATTGTGTATAAATTATTTAATTTTTTAACAGTTTTGAGGTAGAATGAAAAATGACATGGACAAGTAACGTGTTACAACTCAAAGTGTTACAACCTAGCTCAGACAATGACATACCCATGTCGTTATCTCAAAATCCTTAATTGGCCCAAATGAACCCATCATTTTTCAAAGTCATCACAGCAAAGTCAGCTGAAGCAACACTCCCTGGTATTTCTGTAAACACAGTTTTGGGAGCAGTGTGGATTTTGAGATAGGGCATTTTCTTTGAGTAATACATGAAATCCCCAAAAGTCCTGTGGATGCAATTGTTAAGTAAGTGGCAGTCTGCTGGGACAGGAGACACGTGGTTGAAGCCTCAGGCAAATATTCCCACTTGAAACACTTCACATCAGAGACCTCTTGAATTCTGTGCTTGGACCCCTAGAAAGCAGTAATATTATATTCATGTTTGAATGTCTGACTCTTCTGCCTCTGCTGGGGAGTGGCAGCTACAGGATGGTTCAGGTGACCAGGCAAAGTAGTGAAATGCAAAACTAGTGAAACTATATAGACAATCATCTCCTCTAGGATCATGTAAGGGAGTATAGGTATTAAATAGGAAAATAGAGTATGTAGGGTTTTCTAGACAAGAAGAATGATGTGAGTAACGCTATGGAGTTGAGAATATGGTTAGAACAAGTCAATTTTAGGGAAGGCGACTGTTGTGGCTTGACAGGATAAGTAGATGTGGAGGAGAAGGGGATGATCCTAAAACTTGGGAAAAAGCAGCAGGGAGCACCTGGCTTGCACCAGCACTGTTGAAAGATTAGGCAGGCAGGTTGATATGATCCCTTGAGGCCAAGATTTTGAGACCAGCCTTGACAACTTAGCAAGATTCTCTTTCTACAAATAATAATAATGATAATGATAAAAAATAGCTGTATTAATTTATTTTAAAAGAGCATGGAGGTTAAGAATGGCCCCTGAGGAACCATTATAGAATTTTGTAAAAGCAATTGATCATTTAAAAGGAATGGTGTTTTAAGAAGAATACTCTGACTGCAGACAAAAAATTCAATAAAAATGAAGGTAGGGAGGCCAAAAACGAGTGTGGAGGCTAGCACAGTCACAGTCCTGTAGGATAACATGCAATAAACTTGTATAGGATATTTGGATACAACTGTTAGAAATTTAAACATGCTAAGAACAAAAGAGACCATTCTCGTAATGGATTTGGTGTTGAAAATTGAAATCTCTATTAAAATGTTGTTACTTTACAACATTCTCTGACTCACTGATGTCAAAGTGGGAATACAGGTCTGGAACAGGGAAGAAAGGGTGTTGGCAATAAAAATTAAGTAGATTGATGTGGATGTGATTGCTTAGAAAAGCTTACAGAATGTACAGCAAATTAGTTTAGGACATAGTGAATTAGTCATGATGTGCTTTGGGAAGGTTTTGGATTAGGTTTCTTCCATGGAGCTCTCTACAAATAATTATCAGTCTGTTGTTTCTAAATATAACATACATATGTGACCTAATATAAACACAGAAATTTTCTGTTAGATGGGCATGTATTTGTGGTGGCACCTCAATAATATTTTATCTGTTTACGACTTGCTTATCGTCAGTGGGCTCAGTTCGTTCTGTTGCGTTTGCTGTGTTACATGACAGCAGGCTATATTGACTACAGAATCACTTTTTCCTTTTGGTTCTTTGGCATTGCCAAATATTTTCATGCAGTTTAGAAGCACTTCAGTGCTCACAAGTGAAGTGATATTGATAGCTGATCTAATGTTTGTAAATGGTTATTTTCATTTTTATTAGTGTAGAATCATTATTATAACCATAATACTACAGCTGCCAGTTGCTTGAGTCGCTCTCTGCTCCTACAAGTGAAGGAGTCTCACAGATCTTTGCACATGGCATCGCTTGTCATATGAGTATGTCTAAGAAAAAAAGGAGACAGACAATATACTTAATGCAGTGTTTCTCAAAGCGTCAGCTGCCTACTACTGCTGAATCGTTGTGGTCTATCAAAAATATCATGAAGGAGTTGGTGGCTTCAGAGACAACTACAGTGATAGTTGTGTTCATATACATTGAATACATTTGAACAAGAAGATTACCATTTTCAAAGTGATTTTACCGTACTGTAAATCATTGAATTTGAAAGGTTCTATCAAGGCTGAAAAGAAGATAGTCTTGATCAGATTGTCTCAGAAAATGTTCGGCTAACAGGCTACATTTCCCCTCGGCTAATAAGTTCATACCATTTGCCTGTTACTGCAACTGTGTTTTAAATATGTAGTTGGCATTGTTACTATTGAGTTCTTTCCACAATTCGTAGAAAATGAAGCAAAAGCTCAAAATAAATCACTACAATAGGAAAGTAATGATCAAATAAAACCACCCGTAAATTTGTAACTCAAATAGGAAACTATATTACAAATGTAGAAGGTAAATCTGTATATTCTCAGATAAACAAATTTGTAAGTGTGATGACTTTGCACAAGCAGTCAAAACAGAAAAGTATGATAGGAATTATGAAGATAAAAGACTTTTCAAATGAGATTTTATTGGATTGATGATTTTTTAACTTACCCCAGAGCTTTTTAGGTTAGACATCACTGCCAATATTGGGGCATGAACTTTCGTTTAATTTTCAAACAAAGCACAATAATCTCTCTGGTAAACCAATTGAGTTATGTCAGAACAATTGTAATACAATGTTTACAATATAAATTATTATTATTTTTGCCAAAGGCAAGGAAGAGACCAGCACTTCTAAGGCATCATTAAAATTACATCTTTATAGTAAATATGTCATATGTTTGCTGATAGTATTATAGCAACAACTGCAAAGTTAATAACAAATATTATACCCCCTAAAATGATGTATGGGAATGTTCTTTTATTAAATGATACTATTGACTCGGGCATAATGTCATTGGCTTCTTCTTTGGAAGACCAAGTACAGGGTCTGTGCATGTTAACAATTTTTTACTTAAGTGAAATTTTAAGTAAATGATGTGGTAAGTCCACAAATGGGTAGTATATAAATGAGAAAATCATGCTCAATTACATTTTTTTCTGTATATCACATGAAAATTCATGCTACAGGAGGTTAATTAAAATTATTTTTCAAATTATGGAGAATTAAAAAGGTAATATCGTGATCAGTAATAAACCTGAGTATTACTCCCTGAAGTGGTTAACGCTGCAAGTCAATCCACATACTATGAACATTTAGTTCATGATAAAATATACACCTCTGGATTTTAAGAGTTAAAGCAACTCAACAGGATGAAGCCGAACAAAGGACATGTACTAAGAGTAAACCTTTATAGTGTGCTTTCTGAGGAATTGAGAAGCAATTCTAGGACTGCTTTTCATTACTTAGTTAACATGGCTATCAAGAATACTGTAAATTATGTAAGTTTTTAAAATTACAAATGATATTTTTTAAAAACCTTTCAGAAAAAGTTCTATGTTACCAGATAAAGTTTCATATCTTAGCATTGTATTTTTAAAACAGAGTTAGGAAATAGCTTTTCATACCACGTGATTAACTCATTATAGGGGTGAAATTCAATGATTTTTTTTGCGGGGGATGGAGTCTTGCTCTGTCACCTAGGCTGGAGTGCAATGGCGAAATCTTGGCTCACCACAACTTCCACTCCCCAGGTTCAACTAATTCTTCTGCCTCAGCCTCCTGAATGGCTAAGACTACAGGCGCATGACATCATGCCTGGCTAATTTCTTGTATTTTTAGTAGAGATGGGGTTTCACCTTGTTAGCCAGTATGGTCTTGATCTCCTGACCAATTTTTAGTAAATTTATAAAGTTATAGAATTCTCTCTATGAATGTTATTTTATTTTTGCCTTATTTATTAAGTTTTATTAATCTTTACAATACTTCATGTATCTTTTTTATTATACTTTAAGTTCTGGGGTACATGTGCAGATCATGCAGGATTGTTACCTAGGTATACACATGCCATAGTGGACTACTGCATCCATCCCTGCATCATCTATGTTTTTCTCCTAATCTTATCCCTCCCCAATCCCCCCACCCCCTACTATCCCTCCCCTAGCTCCCCATCCCCTACCAGACCCCAGTGTGTGATTTTCCCCTCCCTGTGTCCATGTGTTCTCATTGTTCAACACCCACTTATGAGTGAGACCATGCCACTTATAAGTGAGAAACAGGTGTTTGGTTTTCTGTTCTTGTGTTAGTTTGCTAAGAATGATGGTTTTCAGCTTCATCCAAGTCCCTGCAAAGAACATGAACTCATCCTTTTTTAAGGCTGCATAGTATTCCATGGTATATATGTGCCACATTTTCTTTATCCTGTCTATCATTGATGGGCATTTGTGTTGGTTCCAAGTCTCTGTTATGGTATACAGTGCTGCAAAGGACACAAACTCATTATTTTTTATGGCTGCATAGTATTCCATGGTGTATATGTGCCACATTTTCTTTGTCCAGTCTGTCATTGATGGGCATTTGGGTTGCTTCCAGGTCTTTGCTACTGTAAACAGTGCTGCACTGAACATATGTGTGCATGTGTCTTTATAATAGAATGATTTATAATGCTTTGGGTATATATCCAGTAATGGGATTGCTGGGTCAAATGGTATTTCTGTTTCTAGATCCTTGGGGAATTGCCACACTGTCTTCCACAATGGTTAAACTAATTTACACTCCTACAAACAGTGTAAAAGCATTCCTGTTTCTCCACATCCTCTCCATCATCTGTTGTCTTCAGATTTTTTAATGATTGCCATTGTAACCGGTGTGAGATAATATTTCAACGTGGTTTTGATTTGCATTTCTCTAAGGAACAGTGGTGATGAGAATTTTTTCATATGTTCATTGGCTGCATAAATGTCTTCTTTTGAAAAGTGTCTGTTCATATCCTTTGCCCACTTTTTGATGGGCTTATTTGTTATTTTCTTGTAAATTTGTTTAAGTTCTTTGTAGATTCTGGATAGTAGCCCTTTGTCAGGGGGGTAGCTTGCAAAGCTTTTCTCCCATTCTGTTGGTTGCTGGTTCACTGTAATGATAGTTTCTTTTGTTATGCACAAGCTCTTAAGTTTAATTAGATCCTGTTTGTCTTTTTGACTTTAGTTGCCATTGCTTTTGGTGTTTTAGTCATGAAGTCCTTGTCTGTGCCTATGGCCTGAATGGTATTGCCTATGTTTTCTTCTATGGTTTTTATGTTGTTAGGTCTTATGTTTAAATATTTAATCCATTTGGAGTTAATTTTTGTATAAGGTTTATGGAAGGGGTCCAGTTTCAGCTTTCTGCACGTGGCTAGCCAGTTTTCTTTCTTTTTTTTTTAAGAAAAAAAATGATTTTTTCTTAAAAAGAGGAAGAGGGAGAGGGAGAAAAGGAGAGAAAGAAAGAGGAAGAGAAAGAGGGAGAGAGAACTGGAATGTTGCTTTATTGCCTGGGCTGGAATGCAGTCTAAAAATGGGTATTGAAAACCTCTTTTATGCCAATAATTGTGCTTAATAATGGAGACAGGAAAAATTGAGGGAAGAAAATAACAAACCAGTAGCCAACCAATATTTCATTTAAACTATGAGTAGGTGTGATGTGGTACTGATAAGAGTGTATATTTTGTGTATTTAAAGTGGAGAGTTCTATAAATGTTTATTAAGTTTACTTGTTCTGGATCTGAGTTCAAGTCCTGGATATCCTTGTTAATTTTCTGTCTCGTTGATCTATGTAATATTGATGTTGAAAATATACCTAGGTATTTTATTCTCTTTGTTGCAATTGTGAATGGGAAGTCCCTCGTGATTTGGCTGTTTGTCTGCTATTGGTGGAAGAAACAATGTACCAGAATCTCTGGGACACATTTAAAGTAGTGTCTAGAGGGAAATTTATAGCACTAAATGCCCACATGAGAAGCAAGGGAACACCCTAATATTAAAATTAAAAGAACTAGAGGAGCATGATCAAACAAATTCAAAAGCTAGCAGAAGACAGTAAATAACTAAGATCAGAGCAGAACTGAAGGAGATAGAGATACTAAAAACCCTTCAAACAATCAGTGAATCCAGGAGCTGGTTTTTTGAAAAGATTAATAAAGTAGATAGACTGCTAGCCAGACTAATAAAAAAGAAAAGAGACAAGAATCAAATAGATGCAATAAATAATAATAAAGGGAATATCACCAACTATTCTACAGAAATATGAACTACCATCAGAGATTACTACAAACAGCTCTATGCACATAAACCAGATAATCTAGAAGAAATGGATAAATTCCTGGACACATGCACCCTCCCAAGACTAAACCAGGAAGAAGTTGAATCCCTGAATAGACCAATAACAAGGTCTGAAGCTGAGGCAGCAATTAATAGCCTACCAACCGGAAATAATTCCAGGACTAGCCGGGTTCACAGCCAAATTCTACCAAACATACAAAGAGGAGCTGGTACCATTTCTTTTGAAACTGTTTCGAAACAATACAAAAAGTGGGAATCCTCCCTAACACATTTTATGAGACCAGCATCATCCTGATACTAAAATCTGGCAGACACACAACTAAAAAAGAAAATTTCAGACCAATATCTGTGATGAACATTGATGGGAAAATCTTAAATAAAATACTGGCAAACTAAGTACAACAGCACATTAAAAAGCTTATCCATCACGATCAAGTCGGCTTCATCCCTGGGATGCAAGGCTGGTTCAATATATGCAAATCTATAAACATAGAACAGCACATAAACACAACCAAAGCAAAAACCACATGATTATCTCAATAGACGTAGAGAAGGCCTTCAACAAAATTCAACAGCCCTTTATACTGAAAACTCAATAAAGTAGGTATCAATGGACGGTATCTCAAAATAATAAAAGCTATTTATGCCCAGCCCACAGCTGATATCATACTGAATGGGCAAAAACTGGAAGCATTCTCTTTGAAAACTGGCACAAGACAAGGGTGTCCTGTCTCACCACTCCTATTCAACATAGTATTGGAAGTTCTGGCCAAGCCAATCAGGCAAGAAAAAGAAATAAAGGGCATTCAACTAGGAAAAGAGAAAGTCAAATTGTCTCTATTTGTAAACTATATGATTGTATATTTAGAAGACCCCATCATCTCAGCCTGAAATCTCCTTAAGCTGATAAGCAACTTCAGCAAAGTCTCAGGATACAAAATCAATGTGCAAAAATCACAAGCATTCTTATACACCAATACTTTATATATCTTATTTCATGTATTAGTTCAAGGAAAACATGAGAGTGTGGGATTTGGTTCATTATTTTTCTCCAGCTTTGAGGAATAATTGATATATAAAAAAGTAAACCACACATAATTAATGAAGTTTCATGAGTTTAGACATTCTCATTACATTTATACATTTACATTTATACATTCTCACTATTTTGTTTTGTTTTTGTTTTAGAGTAAGAACACTTAACAGGAGATTTACTCAATTTTTAACTATGATTTTTTAATTATTAACTATGAGTACCATATTACTCAGGTTTGTAATTGGTCTAGTTACAAAATGGATTACTTATTTTGTATAACTAACTTCACCCTCATTAAGCAACAACTCCCTATATCCCACATCCACCATTGCTTGGTAACTACCATTTTACTGTCTATTTCTATACATGTGACTGTTTTAGATGCATCTTGTAAGAGGAATCATGCAGTATGTGTCCTTCTGTGACTGGCTTATTTCACTTAGCATAATGTCCAGGTCCATCCGTGTTGTCACAAATGCTAGGATTTCCATCTTTTAAAGCCTGAATGACATTTCAATGCATAAAGTGCCACGTTTTCTTTATCCATTTATCTGTTGATAAAGATTTGGATTGTTTTCATCTTGGTTATTGTGAATAGTGCTCCAATGAACATGGTATGAAGATACCTCTTTGACATCCTGATTTTCATTATTTTAGATACAGATTCAAAAGTGGGATCACGGGAACATATGGTAGTTCAATTTTTTTTTTTTTTGGAATCTCTTTACTATTTTATCATTATTGGCTGCAACATTTTCATTCTTACCAAAGGTATACAACAATTCCAGTTGCTCTAAAACCTTACCAACACTTGTTATCCTATGTTTTTCCATGATAGCCATCCTGACAGGTATAGGGTGATGTCTCATTGTGGTTTTGATTTGCATTTCTTTGATGGTTAGAAATACTGAGCATCTTTCTATATGCCTGTTGAGCATTATTGTATATTCTTTGGGAAAACATCTGTTCAAGTCCTTTCCCCATTTTGTAACTGGGTTATCTTGTTGTTTTTTGTTTGTTTTGTTATTGAGTTGCAGGAGTTCGTTATGTATTTTGGCAATTAACCACTTTTCAAATACATGGTTTGCAAAAGTTTTCTCCCACTCCATAGAATACCATTGCATTTTGTTGATTGTTTCTTTGTTGTGTGGAAGCTTTTTAGTTTGAAGTAGTCCCGCTTATTTTTTTGTTTGTTTTTGTTACCTGTGCTTTTGTCAAGACCAATGTTAACAAAGCTTTTACCTGTGTTTTCTTCGGAAAGATTTTGTTGTTGTTTCAGATTGTGCATTTAAGTCTTTATTCCATTTTGAATTAATTTTTGTCTATGGGATAAGTGTCTGATTTCATTCTTTTGGAGGGGGATATCTAATTTTACCAACACCATTTATTGAAGTTACTCTCTTTTCTCTGTTGTGTATTCTTGGCATCTTCATCAAAGATCAGTTGACCATACATTTGTAGATTCATTTCTGGGCTTTCTGTTGTGTTCCATTAGTCTATAGATATGTCTTTATTTCAGTACTAGACGATTTTGATTACTCTAGAAAGTGTGATGCCTTCAGCTTTGTTCAAAATTGGTATGGCTATTTGTGGTCTTTTGTGGTTCTGTATAAATTTTAGAATTAGTTTTCATTTCTGTATGAAATCTCTTTGATATTTTGATAGGAATTGCATTAAGTATATAAATCAATTTTAGCTAGTATGAATATTTTAACAATATTAAATTTTCCAATCCATATTCAAGGATTAGTATACATTTGTTTGTGTCTTGTTTAATTTCTTTTATAAGAAAAATGTGAAAGAAACTAGTCTTTCACCTTCTTGGTTATATTTATTCTTAGGTATATTTTTCTTTTTGGTGACACTGTAAATGGGACTTTTTTCTAATTTCATATTTGGATAGTTTGTAGTTGATGGATAGAAATGCAACTGCTTTTTCTGTGTTTACTACATATCTTGTAACTTTATTCATTTTGATTTTTAATTTCCTCTGTTTTGAAGATGTTTACCATTTTCTTGATAGAATATGCTGTCATCAGCAAACAGATCATTTTACTTCTTCTTATCTAATTTGGATGGCTTGTTGTTTTTTGTTTCTTTCTTGATTGCTCTTGCTGGAACTTTCAGTACTATCCTAAATGGAGGTGGTGATAATGAGCATCCCTGCCTTCTTTCACATCTTAGAGGAAAAGCTTTCAGCATTTCTCTTTTGAGTATGATTTTAGTTGTAAGATTTTCTTATGTGACCATTATTGTGTTGAGACAACTTCCTTCTATATCTAATATATAGCTAATTTGTTGAGGGTTTTTATCATTAAAGAGTGTTGAATTTTGTCAAATGCTTTTCCAGCATCTTTTGAGATTATTGTGTGGCTATTGTCCTTCAGTTTTTTGCTAATGTCATGTTTAATATCATTGATTGATTTGCATGTGTTAAACTGTCCTTGCATTCCAGAGATAAACCTCATTTCGTTATGGTGCAGAACTTAATATGCTGTTGAATTTGATTTGCTAAATATTTTATTGATGATTTTTGCATCCAGGTTAATATGGGCTATTGCATTCATGTTCATCAAGGATATGATTTTCTTATAGTGTCATTGACATTGTTATCAAGGTGATGCTGACCTCATATTATAAGTTTGGAAACATTCCTTATCCCTTCTGTGTTTTTGGAAGACTTTAAAAAGGATTGGTATTAATTCTTTTTTAAATATTTGGTAGAATTCACCTGTTAAGCCATCTGGTCCTGGAATGTTCTTTATTGGTATGTTTTATTGCTGATTTAAACCCTTTATTCATTATTGATCTCTAACAGGTTTCTATTTCTTCTTTTTCTTAGTAGATTGAATATTTCTATGAACTTACTAATTTCTTGACTGTCCAACTTCTTAGTATATAATTGTGCATAGTAGTTCTTTTTGTTGTTTTTATTTCTGTGGCATTGGTTGTATTGACTTCTGCTTTATTTCTGATTTTATTTGAGCCTTTCTCTTTTATTCTTAGTGTATCTATAGATAAGAATTTATCAGTATCATTTATCTTTATAAAACAGGCTGGATGTAGTGGATCATGCCTATAATCCCAGCACTTTGGGAGGCCGAGGTGGGTAGAACAGGAGGTCAAGAGTTCAAGATCAGCCTGGCTTACGTGGTGAAACCCTGTCTCTACTAAAAACACAAAAATTAGCTGGGCGTGATGGTGTGTGCCTGTAATCCCAGCTACTCCATAGGCTGAGGCAGGAGAATTGCTTCAACATGGGAGGCAGAGGTTGCAGTGAGATTACACCAGTACTCTCCAGCCTGGGTGACAGAGGGAGACTCCAAAAACTAAAATAAATTTTTGAAAAAAATAACTCTTAGTTTTGTCAATCATTTTCTATATATTATTTTTTTCTGTTCTAATCTTGAGTATTTTCTTTCTTCTGCTAACTATAGCTTTAGTGTGTTCTTTCTCTAGTTACTTGAGGTATAAAGTTAGGTTGTTGATTTGAGTTATTTCTTCTTTTTATTTTTATTTTATTTTAATTTTTTTAGAGACAGGGCTTCACTCTGTCACCTGGGCCAGAGTGCTATAATGCACTCATAGCTTGCTACATCCTTGAACTCCTAGGCTTAAGCAATCCTGCTGCCTCAGCCTCCTGAGTAGCTGGAACTACAGTCTCACACCACCATGCCTGGCTATTTTTTTGTTTGTTTTTTTGTTGAGACAGTTCTCATTATGTTGACAAGGCTAATCTTGAACTCCTGGTCTCAACATTCCTTCTACTTTGACATTCCAAAGTTTTGGGATTACAGGTGTGAGCCACTATGCCTGGCCATTTCTTCCTTTTAAAAGAGATGTTTATTGCTATAAACTTTCCTCTTCATACTGCTTTTGCTGTATCGCATAAGCTTTGATACGTTGTTTTCATTATTGTTTGTCACATGATATTTTCTCATTTCCTTTTTGATTTCTTTTTTCACCTAATGACTTTTCAAGAGTTTATTCACATGTATGTGTGATCTTTCTGTTTTCTTTCTGCAAGTGATTTCTATGTTTTTCCTTTATGATCAGGAAACATACTTGGAATAATGAGTCTTCTTGAATTTTAAGATTTGTTTTGTGACTAACATGTGCTTTATCCCAGAAAATATTCTGTATGTTCTTTAAAAAAAAATGTATTCTACTTTTTCTCTTGTTTTGTTGTTGTTGTTGTTCATCTATTTTGTCTAAGTATCATCATCCTAACTCTTGGTTTCCATGTGCAAGATTATCTTTTTTTCATTGACTCACTTTCAGCCTATGTTTTCAAACATAAGCTGAGTGTCTTATAGAGAGAATCTAGTTGGGTCATATTTTTAGAAAGCCTCTAGCTGGTTTTTTGTTTGTTTGTTTGTTTGTTATTGTCCATTCGTCTACTTTATGTCTTTTGATAAAGCCGTTTAATTCACTTAAATTTAAAGTGAATATTGTTAGGTAAGGTTTTACTGTTGCCATTTTGTCCATTGTTTTCTGTCTGTTTCATAGTTATATTGTTCCCCTCTTCTCCTGGCTGTCTTTGTGGTTTGGTAATTTTATTGTAGTGATATACTTTGATTTTTTTCTTCTTTACCTTTTGTGTATCTACTACCTTTTTTTATGGTTTCCATAAGCCTGCACTAACCTTTTATAATTATAACAGTCAATTTTTAGCTGATAGCAACTTTTCTTTAACTGTTTATGAATGTTCTATAGTTTTAGTCTCCTCCACATGTACTTTATATTATTGACATCAGAGTTTACTTTTTTAATGTTGTTTACCCGTTAAACAAATTTTGTGGTGATAGTTATAATTAATAACTTTTCTCTTAACCTTTATAGTATTTTAAATGATTTATATGCCATTTCAGTATTAGAACATTATATATTTGCCTACATATTTACCTTTTCCAGTGAGATTTATACTATCATATGCTTTCATGTTGATGACTAACATCTATTCGTTTGAACTTGAAGGAGTCTTTTGTACTTCTTGCAGGATATGTCTTGTGATAAGGAATTCCCTTAGTTATTGTTTAGCTGAGAAAGTATCTACCTTTGATTTTTGAAGGACAGCTTTCCTGAGTACTTTTGGTTGACATTTTTTTTTTCTTTCTGTACTTTGAATGTATCACTCCACCCTCTCTTGGACTGAAAAATTTCTGCTGAGAAATCTGCTAGTAGTTTATAGTGTTGCCTTTCTTTGTGATGAGTTATTAATTTCAAAATTATCTTTCTTTGCCTTTCACAATTATAAAGTGTCTCATTATAGACTTCTTTATATTTAGAATATTTGGGTTACTTGTGGCTTCATGAATCTAGATGTTCATTTCCATTCCCAACTTAGCAAGTTTTAAGCCATTATTTATGTAAATATGCTTTCCTCCCTTTTCTTATCTCTTCTCATTTTGGAACTTGTATAATGCATATATTGTTTCACATGGTGGTATCCCAAAAGTCTTGTAAGCTTTATTCAGTCTCTTTATTCTTGTTCTTTTTGCTCTTATGGTTGAATAATTTCAAAGTACCTGTTTTCAAGTTCATTCATTCAACTGTTTAATTGAATCTACTATTCTTTCGTCTCAACTATTCATGTTTATGGTTTATGTTTATTTGCTAAACTTTGTTTATGTTCAGTTGTTTAGTTGCTATCTGTGTTCTCTTCTAGTTCACTGAGTTTATTAAATATGATTAGTTTGAGTTGTTTCCGGTACTTTGTAGGCCTTCATTTCTTTAGATTTGATTATGGGAATTTTATTAGTTTTCTTTGGTAGTACCATGTAACCCTTGTTCTTCGTGATCCTTTTATTCTTGCAGTGGTGTCAGAACATTTGCAGAATAATTTACAGACTTATTTTGTCAGGGAAAGACCTTCACTTATAATTTAAGTTGCCAAGTATGTTGTATTTCCTGGGTAATATTCCATGGACACTCTAAAAGAACATGTAGCTCCTGTTGGTAGGTAAAGTATTCTATGTTAGTCTAATCTATTTGCTTGATAATGTTGTTTAGGACCTATATCTACTGATTTTCTAGCTGTCTTATCAAATATTAAGAGAATGCCATTTAAACATTTGCATATAAGTGTTAAATTAGCTATCATTCATATCAAGTTTGTCACTTTTCACTTCATGCATATTGGTGATTTAGTGTCATGTATATACATTCATTATTATATATTCCTTATATATTCACTGTTTTATATGAAACTTAATTGTCCATCTCTAACACTATTTTTTACTTAAATTTTATCTTCTCATATATTAATAAATCTATTCCAGCTCTCTTATTTTTACACTTTATCTAATATAGCTATTTTTCAATATTTTGCATTTAACGCATATATGTATATTTGGTTTTAAAGCATGCTTCTTGTAGACAGGGTATATATAGTTAGATCTTGTTTTATATTCTGGCTCAGAATATCTGCCATTTGATTCATGTGTTAGTCCATTTGTATTTATGAAATTATTGATATGGTTGGCTTTGCAGCTACATTTTGCCTCTTTTTTTTGTTTGTTTGTAGGTCTTATGACCTAAATGTTGTTTCTTGTGAAATTTAATTTATTTTTCTGAAATGTTCTTTTGGTGTTATATCTGACAACATTTTGTCTAACCCAAAGATCATGAGGAATTTCTCCTATATTTTAGTCTAAAATTACTACAGTGTTAATCCATTTATTTGGATGTAGAATTCATTGCAAGGTAATTTTTGTATATGAATTAAAGGGAAGGTCTAATTTCATTTATCTTTGCATGTTGATATCTAATTATCTCACTAGCATAATGAAAGTTCTGTTCTTTCCTCTATTGAATTGTTTGATGCCCTTCTCAAAAGTCTATTGACCACAAATATGTTTTTTCTTTAATTTTTTCATTGATTTATATGCCTAGTTCTATACCAATACCACAGTCCTAATTCCAATAGCTTGCTTCTAAATCAGCTAGTGTAACTTTTCTAATTGTTTTCATCCTTTTCAAAAGCTTTTGGCTCTACACAGTTCTTTCTCTTTTCACATAGAATCATCTTATTGATTTCTCAAAAAAAAATCTGCTGTCAGTTTGATAAGGATTTTATTACCTTTATTTTTTGAAACTACTATCTTGGCATATTTGTTTTCCAATCTATGAACACAGTCGTTTTGTAAGGAAAATAGCCTAGATAAAATGGACTGGGAAATATAGTTTGTATTCATTCATGACATTTTCTGCTAGCATCTTTATCTTATATGAAATGGCATCCTTTACAAGAACAATGAATTAGTGGGAGAAATGAAAAACAAAGGAACAATTTAGTCTAATTGTAAATTACCTATATTATTCTTGGTGAGAATGTCAAGAAGTCAGTTTGAATGCTTTGCTATATCTTGTATATGGAACATATCTCTTTGGGAGCTCAATACAATGGGTAGCTTGATCTCATCTATATTTTCATGGGAATCCCAGTATTGTATAGTAACCTCATTTTCCTGTTTAATGTATGTAATCCAATTTTTAAATCTCATCTCTTTACAAGGGAGGTATAAATTTTAAATTATACCTTATATAAGTTAAGAAGCAGTCAGGGGAGGCATGTAAACCTGTATGTCAATCGTACCTCTATAGAGGGGTTTTTATGAAAAGAGATCAAGGGAAAAGGCAATTTGAGATGTGTTATTGTATATACAGAATGACAAGCTTTGTTAATTACTTATTAACTCCTTTTCTCAGGATGACCAAATGCATAACTCAAAACATGATATTTTTTCATTATTTTACCTTTTTGTATGCTTTGCAAAACAGTGTATATCATTTTTTGAATTAGGACTGTAAAAAAATATTTTTTGGAAAGAAATCATAAATAATTCTAAGTTATTACTTTAAAAAATATAGCCTTAATAAAATGGCATTTCCATCATAGAAGCATTATTGACATTTTGATATGAAGCAGAGACCTTTAATGAGCTCTCAATCAAAGGAAATACTTCAGTAATGATACATGAGTTAATTGATACTCATCAAATAAATCTACTTCAGTCCATTTTGATTTCACTTTATGAGTAGCTGCTCAGGTCAAAAGATTAACAAGTTCATAACTTATTACTAATAGCACTTCACTGGACTATGTATTTGTATCTAACCAATTGGACAAGAGAATATTTGAGAGTATTTCATACCTTATTATAGTGTAGAATTCCATAGAAAAGGAACATACCAGGCAAACAATGTAAATTGACAATCCAAAATAAACCATGCAACAATACTCAAAAGTGTATTTTGTTTCATGGACCTGTTGGAGAAAATAGAAAATTACTAAAGAATAGTGATATTAAAACTACATCAAATAAACAGAGAATTTGAAAGTAACCAAGTTTTGTTTTGATAGTATTATCATTGCTTTAGATGTAGTCAAATCATTCATATTCCTTAGGTAAAGGATTTTTAACTGTTGCTCAAAGATATTTTTCATGTAGAATCTATTTTTTCATTTTAGAGTTCTATACCTATATTATGTACAAGATTTTATAATTACTTCATGATGAAATAACATGATCTTTATTTCAGGGCTCATATTAATATTTTCAATCATGTTACCAAGGAAAACAGTAGTTATTTTCTTAAATAGACTCTAAAGATTACTCATTTTTAACATCATTACTCAACAAAGTAGTTGATTTTCAACTTCTACCACAAACGCATGTTATACTGTAGTTTCTCCAAACACTTCTCTTCTTGCCCATCTTGAAAACTCGACAATTTCTGTATTTCTACATTCAGCCTACATCAATTAAATTTTTAGGAGAATCTTCTTTATTACTTTCTAATTTAAAGTAGAAGCATTGAAAATATTTTAGGTAAATATGTTTAGTGTGTTTCAGAATCATTGTAGTTATCCAGATACTTCTCTTGTTACTTTGTTGTTGAGGGTTTTTAAATTACTCCAACTTCAGTCCCAGTAATTGCTAATGAAGTTAAACTGCCCTCTTTATTGGGTTTAACCACTGAATCTTAGTACAATGCAACAATTTCTGAACTCCATCTTTTTTTACCTTCTTTTTTTCTGTCCCTGCTTGACTTATTTGCCATATCACGGTAATTTTTAAAGAAATATGCAAGAAAATTTTATAAGAACTGTTAAAAGGTACAGTAGCGCTTCTGTATTTTAGAAACAAATGATAGCATTCTAATTTAAAGTACCAGTTACCTGTCTTGAAAAATATATATCCCATTCATATGTTTCTTTAATGAATCATTTGATATTTTTGTTCTACTAGCATGTCTTGATAATTTTTTCTGTTATCACTTCATAGATTGTGTATTACAATATAGCTACTCTGCTATACCACAATACAAATATATTTTCTACAGATTACTTTGTAATTATACTGCAAGTTACTACGCAGTTCAGTGACTAATCACCATGTTACTTGCAATTTTTATATCTTGTAAGCCTGCAGTTTAAAAGACAGAAATAATCAGATAATTAGTCTTTGATTACATAGTACTCACCCTCTTCTTAAATGTACTTAAATGGTCAATAATTACCATGTAATTACAGAGCAATTATTGTAGGCATTCACACCACCATATGTAAGGCATCATTGGTGATTTCATCCCCTGTGTTTAGGGATTTGTGACTCAGTCTTAGAAAGGTCACTGCAGTCTGCATCAGGGCAAAAAACGCCTGAAAGAGTGGGCTATTTTATAAAGGTGGGAGCAGGTGTCAGTCAGTGGAAAGGCCTGTTAAAGGGAGGTTGTGGTGACTGGTTTTCAGATTTTTGACATAGCAAATGAATACAAAATACATACAAAAAGAGAAAATCCAGAGCTTACACTGACCTTGAAATTTTAAGAAATGTATCAACTTGTTCTTTCCAGCAAGTCATTTTTCTCTAAGGTATTTCTTTCACTTTACACAAAGATGCTTTTTTGGATACTAACAAACCATTTAAAATTTCATAGTATAGGGTTCACACACTAAAAACTTTCATCTTACTTCCATATAGCAAGAAGATTTTTAGTGCCAGCACCCAGCACCTCCACAAAAGCTCATAATTAGCACGTTTTCTTTCTATTGAGTTGTTGCATGGCAAGAACTGAGAATTTTTTGCTCTGGGAGTTAAATAAAAATTGCTGCTTTAGAAATCATTTTACATGATTCTATTTCCTATGAAAATAGGTAATTTAATTGTACAATGTTGTATTTTATAAATGTTATAACTATATTTTATTACAAAATTGGAAGTTATGTTAACAGGGAAAAATAGAACTTAAACCCAACAAAAATTATAGCTCCTCAGGATAATCTTGTTCTACACTTCTTTTGAACCTTCCAAAAATGATTTATATAGGGTCAAGTATGCATAAGAATCTAGAAAAAAATTTTAGTTAAAATCCATTCTACCTCTAATGTTCTCAGTGCATTCTCCACAGAAATTTACATGCTTATTCTATTTTTCTCCTTTTTTCACCAGTGATTGAGAAAAATAATACCCACAGCTTTTGATAGAGCTACTAAAATGACAAAACAGAGGAAAGCTTGATACAATTTTTCAAATATTTATCTAGGTTTACTAACCAAATTACTAAAAAATTACCAGTTCTGTTCTATATAGAGTGGACAATGCTAACCAATGAGTTATGTCCAATAAAAGAGTCTCTTTCAATGGACTAGCAATTGGATATATGTCCTTGGCAAATCATTTAAGTAATTTCCTTTGATGACCTTTAAATTGCAGGCATAACATTTAATAGTAGGCAAGAGCTGTTGATACAATGGGACTAACTGTGTGCTTGAAGAGATTAAAGAAATCAACCAGAGATCAATGCTGAAATATGACAGTAGATTCAAAGTAGTGTTACATCACCTTTGAATATAAATGCTGAGGATACTTACTAAAAGCGTTCTTGAAAGCTAAATAAATGAATTGAACATATTACTAGTAGGATTTGTAAATGTAAAAGTATAAACCCAATTACATCTTCATACAACCAGATTTAACATTAAACATTTGATGGAAAAAATAACATGGCTGAAATAGGTGAACTGCCAAGTAATTTAAAAGTAAAGTATTTACTCGCATTGATGTATGTATATCTGTGTGTATAACTAATTTTGGTTTATATGTATGAAGGTTTAGAATTCATTCTTTGTCTATTATGAACTGCGTTAGATGCACAGATCAAAATCAGTTTGAGGAAAACATGCCGTTTGATAGCTTACCATATCTACAGCTTTACGAGCTACTTGAGTTTTTAGATATCAGTTCACTGTGGCACTCTCTTACATATCTTCATATTGACCACATGTTTTTAAAAATATTTATTCTTTAAAGTATTAAGTGGAAAACCAATCTCATATCACATGCCTTTTTAAAAATCTTTTATTTATTTTTATTTTTTGTCTCTTCCCATCATTTGAGCTGTAATCTTTGGAAAGTAATTAAAATGTAGGCAGATGTAATGCAGAACTCATTGCTTTAAAACACAGATTCTCACTGGAGTTGATGTTGTCCCCAGGGAAACCTCTGGCAATGTTCAGAGAAACTTTCTATTGTCACAGCTTGAGGGTAGGGGTGCTAGTGGTATCGAATGGGTGGATACCAGGGATGTTGCTAAACATCCCGTAATGCACAGGATTCTGTAAACACCCACAACAACAAAGAATCCCGCTCAGGCTGTACATTGTGGTGAGGTTTTAAAAACCTGATTTAAATGAATGAACACACATTAAATTGACCTTGATAGCGTATAATTAATCACACAGAATTCCAGCAGAATGTTCATTGTTTTATTTCCTTGAAATTATTTAAAACACAAACAAGTGAAGAAAATAATCTTTTGGGAAAATATTTACATGTGATTAAATTTGAAAAATGAATGTTACATAAAATATATAGAAATTAGTTTGCTAAGCTTTTTGAGAATGTGCACATATTTTTCAGCATATGTAAAATGTCATACTAAATCATTAGTGACTTAAAAAAGTTTAAACCTTCCATTTCCAATGCTATATCTCTTCAAATATTGTTCCTTTCCTTCACAATTTAACTTTGTGTGTTCAATGACATCATGATAACACTTTAATAAATACTAGAAAATATTTTGAAATTCTAGTTAACAAATAATTTTTAAAAACTTTTCTATTACGCAAATAAAACTTTGTTTTTTAAAATTGACTTTGTAATTGGCATCATATCTTGACTACTTTTCAAGTATTTAATTGTCAGTAATTGGGTCATCATATCTTGACTACTGTCAACAGTGTTATGTCTCTAATTTAAAGGTCATTAGAGCAAGTTACTTAAGTGACCTGCTAAGGACATGTACCCAATCATTAGTCTAACAAGAGGGAATACCTTGTCGAGTAGAACAATTCTTTTCTTGCTGCTTAATGGAGATAATTTGATAACACTCATTTCAAGATTGTATAAATATAGCAAAAGAGTATAATTTCCAGAATAGTCATTCTTGTTTCCAGAAAAGTCTAACTCAAACTACTAAGAATATTTCCTTTTTAATCTGCAACTTAGGTCACATATGCACCTTTCAGCTTCCCTGAAACAACTGAAGATGAAGTTTGGAATCATGCACAACGAAGTTTTTCAACTGGAATGGGGACAGCATTATTTGGATCAGGGCTACAAAATGGGCAAAAGAGAAAATCTGCTTAGCTTAGAAATGGTTGTTCTATTTGTATTCATGACAGGGTTACTGAACTAGAGATCATAATTAAAAATAACTTATCAAAGGGATTGAAAGTAGCAATAGTTTAAATTTTTTTCAAACTTTTTATTATGGAAGCCTTCAATTATTCCACAAAATGGAGAGAAACATGTGATGACTACCATGAACTCATCACACAACTTCAATCATGATCAATAGTTTGCCAGTTTTATTCCTCCCACCCCATGTTTTTATGTATATGTAAGTATATTTCAGAAAATAGGTCATTTTTCCTACAAATATTTTTGTGTGTATATATTTCAGACATAGGGGCTTTTTATTCATTATACATGAGATATGACCATCTTTCATCATATCTCACAAAATTAACAATAATTCCTTAGTATTTTCATGGTCTTATCAGGAAAGAGATGACACATTTAAATTAGAATCTTCTTTATTTTCTTGAGACATAGTCTTCACTCTGTCACTCATCCTGGAGTACAGCAGTACGATCTCTGCTCACTGCAACCTCTGCCTCCCAGGTTCAAGAGATTCTCCTGCCTCAGCCTCCTGAATAGCTGGGACTACAGGCACGTGCCACCATGCCCAGATAATTTTTGTATTTTTAGTAGAGATGGGGTTTTGCCATATTGGTCAGGCTGGTCTCAAACTCCTGACCTCAGGTGATCCACCCACCTCAGCCTCCCAAAGTGCTGGGATTACTGGCATGAGCCACCAAGCACAGCCTAAATTAAGATTTTTTAAAGAACAATTTAATGCACAGACTATTTCTGAAGATGTTAAGCAGGGTTTCAAGATAGCTCAAGATACGAGGGATAGTTCAGTAGCCTGGCAGGTATCTAGGAAAAGGTATTCTTCCACCACGCTATTGGCCTGAAGCAAGGAATGGTGGTAGTTACCTAAACACAGACAGAGAAAGAAGCTGAAATCAATTCCATAAGAATACTCTTTTCCAGTACAGATTTTTTTCCAAATTTGAACTATTGAGGTAACATCTAAGAAAATTTTAGAATATGAAATACATCTTATATTCTGAATATAACACAATAAATATAACATATAAACCTTAGACAATCAGTTTCTCAGTATTGATTAAATATATGTTAAACATTACTAAAACATCAGTTGGAGAGGATACAAAATTATCAGTTGATTTGATATGCCCATGTGTCTTGATCCAAAGCTGGGAAAGGAAGGCTCAGTGAACAGTATTAGCTCTGGTCTATAAGTCAGATTGGTGTTCTCTATATAGTATAACCATTTAGTCATTGCAGCAACATAACACTGTAGCCCCTTAATAAGATGACTAATGTATAGCAAAGAGAGAGTAAATTACATTAAATCACATAGCTATTAATTAATAGGGTTAGGATTCAAACACTGATATGCTTGACTCTAAAAAAGCTCTTTCTACTGCTACACACAATATTCCCCATGAAACATACTCAGTAGCAGTTTTGATATCCATATACTTCATAATTGTTTGTAGATAATATTGTATATTCCTTATAATAGAATTCGTTGTATTATATATATTTGCATTATATAATAATTTCCAAACAAGATAACATATAACTATACAATTGATATTATTCAGATTATATTATAATATAAAAGAATTTATGTTTTATATGTGGCCTTGACTGGGGTATAATTTTAGCACAAATATCCTGAGATCCTGAGTTTAGTGTATAGAACACTATATTTTAGGCTGTTAACTGAACTATAAGAAGGAAATAATTCTTTAGTATAGAGCACTGACCTATTTTTCAGGCCAGTTAAGAAGGCTGCATCTGTGGGAGCATGCATGGATATGGCTTATATCAGCTGTTGGAAATAATGTAGTCACTTCATTTTGAAACTTTAATGAACAAGGAAATGGTAGTCTCCTTTCAGAGGTGGTTTCCATGATGCATTCTTCAAAGAAGATGGTGTCAAAATAAGCTGGTTTTTAGAGAAATTATGACGGCTGAGAAAATTTTCACTTTTAAATATGCTTTCAAAGAGAAGTCATTATTTAGGAAAGAAATCTACTTGAAACTATAGTTTAAAAATATACTTAAAATCCATTTAATGTTGGTTCTTGGCTTCCTGTTATTAATGTTTACCTTTTATAACCAACAGCTATGACCTATGAAGTATAATTTTGAAGCTTCTGACCTCAGAAAATATCAGGCCATAGATAATATGGGACTGTTCATCAGAAAGTTGGGTTTAGATTCAACTTGATCATTAACTTTAGGTGAAAAAGTAGGCCAGTTCTGTACTCTTTCTTGTCTCACTTCCTTTATCTGTATAAGAATATCACAGATTTCTCCATCTACACTTTTGTTATTTTAAAAATAATTTTATATAAATCAAGAAGTCAAAAATCAATGGAAGTTATGAAAAAGTGGAGAGTTAACAAATTCTTTTCCCCAAAAAACTGTAAAGCTGAACAAACTTGTCAAAAACTAGTAATTCTTTGCTCCAGTATTAAACCAAAGGCATAAAACCAACTGAGAAGTGTTTATGAATGAAAGGCATGAACTTCAGTTGTAAGTCCATGGCATTTTTGCCTGGGCATGCTCCCATCAACCCCCTTTCCAGCTGTGTTCAACCGGGACAGAGGAAGCCTTGCTGCCACTTCCAAAGGGGCTCATTTGATTTGGAGTATCATGAGTTTAAGTGGCCATCTCAATAGCAAGAGCACGGGAAAGACGACAGTTTTGTTAGAATGAGTGTACACATTTATATGGTGCATTCAGTGCATCAGCAGACTAGCCAGGGATTTGACAGACATTTATGGGAGGTTGGATAGTCATAGAAGGCTTGATAAATGCCCCATATATCCCAGGTTGATGATAGTTTATGTGCATGAACAACAGAGAGCGCAACAGGCCCAAGCCACCTATACATCCTGGGCTTTTAAAGCCTATGCATGTGCAACAAAGATGTCAGAAAGCCTTACATAAAATAAAAGCCTAGAGAAACTTCAAATGTAATCTCAAACATGAGTATTCTATCTAGACCACATATATATCCTTCAGCAGAAAATGAAACATTAACAGGTGGTAAGCACAACTCTGACCAATCTTTGGATGAATACTAAGCTATGTGTAACAGCAACATATTGCTACAGCCTTAAGATGCAAAGCTTAAAAATCAAGATCAGGAAAAAACAAAAGTACAAGAGGTCTGCATTGCAGGTGATCATACACAGTGAAAAGGCTGACTTCACAGATTTAGTCCAGGCAAAGTTAGGAAACAAGTAACAGGCCAAAAAATATATGCATCTTTTTTTTTTTAATCAAGAGTTGTCATATTATGTAAAAAGTTCAATCTTTAACAGAAAATTATGAGATTGGCAAAAAAATAAGAAAGTGTGATTCATGTTCAGGAAAAAAAAGCAGTGAGTAGAAATACTTTCTAAATTTTCCCAGATGTTAAAACATAGACATCATTATCAACAGTCATTATAAATATGATTTAAAAATAAAAGTTGTTCAAAGAATTAAAGGGATCCATGAAAATAGTAACTCACTGAATAGATAATTTTAAAAAAAGAAATACAACTGGGAATTATGGAAGTGAAAAGTAAAATAACTGAAAAATATGAAAATTCACTAGAGTGGATCAACAGGAGGTCTGTGATGTCAGAAAACAAGAATATAACATTTGAAAGTTTCTCAAACTTGATGAAATACATTAATCTGCAACACTCTATATAATCAACCAACCGCGAAAAAGATAAATAGTAAGTGATCTGCACCAGGATACGCTTAGTCAAACTGTGGAAAGAGAAAGAGAAAGTAAAAATGACCAGCCAGTTCTTCCAGCACCATTTATTGAGTAGTGATTCCTTTCCCTGTTGCTTGTTTTTGTCAATTTTTTCAAAGGTCAAATCATTGTAGACGTGCAGCTTTTCTTCTTGGCTCTCTGTTCTGTTCCACTGGTCTGTGTTTCTGTTTTTGTACCAGTACATTGTTTTAATGTGCATTTGGCAAATATTTTTAAACAGAAGTATTACATTTTACACACCAAGTTTGAAAGCACCTAGACAAAAACAACTCTTCCCATACAGGTAAAGGACAATACAAACAATTCCTGATCTCTAGTGAGAAACAACAAAGGCCAAAAGATAGTGAAATAACATATTCAATGTGCTGAAAAAAAAAACCCTCTTACATAAATAGTAAGTTCAGCAATATTATGGTCTAATGATGAAGATATTGGATGAACATAACAGTGTTCTAATCAATATTATCGTATAAAGATCTCTGGCAAGAGATTTTCCCAGATTAAAAAAAGACAAATATTCCACTGCCAGCATTTCTCGACATATATTAAGCACCCTACCAAAAGAATGCAGAATGTACGTTCTGTTCAAGCACTTGTGGAACGTTTTCTATTAGGAACCATCTGGTGTTTCACAAGGCGAATCTCAATGAATGTCAAAAGATTGACATCATACTGAGTCTTGCTCTGACCATGACATAATTGTATTAAAAATTCACAACAGAAAAATTTGGGAAAACAACAAAGAGTAAAAATTAAAGAAATATACTTTGAATCTCTCATGGATCAAAAAAACCACAAAGAAAAATAAAATATATTTTTACCTCATTGAAAATTTAACTCTAATATATAAAATTTTATGGGAGGTAGCCAAAGCAGTGTTTAGAACACCATATTAGGAACTATATAAAAATGTCTTAATAACCTAGTTTATGTCTTAAGAAATCCTGAAAAGGAAAGAAAACTAAATCTAAAGCAGAAGGAAGAAAATAATAAACATTAGGACATAAACCAGTGGAACATAAAGTGAAAAACAGTAGAGAAAATGAATGAAACCAAAGACTAGATTTTTGTCAGATAGCAAAACTGACAAAATCCAGCTACACTGCCACCCCCCAAAATAGGAAAAAGATACAAGTCACCAAAGTCCATAATACTAATAAGTTCTAAAACTATTACACTTCTAGAAAAAAATATGTGAAAACCTTTTGTGTCTTTGCTTTAGGCAGAGGGTCTTCAGACGTTATATTGAAAGACCCATAAATAAAAAATAAGATAAATTGGAATTTGATAAAATTAAAACACTTTGTTCTTTAAAAGATACCGCTAAGAAAGTGGAAAGATAGACCAGAATGGAAAAACATTTGTAAATCATATATCTGATAAAGAACTTGAACTCATATTATATAAATATTTCTCTCAAATAATAATGGCAAACAATCCAATTTAAAAATTAGGCCAATTATTTAAACAGACATTTCATGATAGATTTTTAATAAATGCTGATAAGAAAATGAAGATGTGATGAACATTATTAATAACTAAAGAAATGCAGATTAAAATTACAAAGAGATATCACTAAATGCCCACTAAGAAGGATATAATGAAAAAGCCACTCAGTATCCCAGTGTTGGTGAGTATGTCCAATACCTGGAACTTCCACCGATTTCCAGTAGATAAAGTGAAATAACTAATTTAGATAACGGTTTGGAAGTTTCTTAAGAAGTTAATTTTGCACCTAGAAATATACACCCCCAAAAATGAAAATTTATGTTCATGTAGATAGTTATATGTAATATTCACATCAGGATTATTCATAATTTCCCAGCCAAAAACTGGGAAAATTCATATGCCTATAAACTGGTAAATGGGCAAACAAAATGTGATTTATCTGTAAAATTTACCTAGCAGTTAAAATACTGCTATGTGCTATAACGTGGTAGAACCTCACAAGCACAGTAGTAAGTGAAGGAAGCTGGATGGAAGACTGCATGTATGTTCCGTTTATATAAAATAATGCAGAACAAACCCATTTACACAGAAAAAAATATATATCAGAGATTGCTTGAAACTGGTGGTCAAAGGAGAGATTGACTGCAAACAGATTTGAAAAAAAAAATTGTAGCTTTAAGTTTTAGGCTCTAAAACTGAATTTTGGTATAGTTACCAACTCTATAAAATATTTACCAAAAATCTTTGAATTGTATATTTACATTACAATTAACATCATTATACATTACATATTTAACATCAATCAAATTGCTTAAAAACTTAAAAGTGTCTCATAATTTATTCCTTTTATTTAAATGAAAAAACTCCAGGTGTAGGGATTTCGCTCTCAAAGTATGGCCTGTGGAACAGCAGCATCACAATCACCTGCGAACTCGGAAATGTGAATTCTAAGACCCTATCCCATACCTACTGAATCAAAATGTCAAGTCAATGACCCAAACAATCTGTATTTTAACAAGCTCTGGGTGATAGTGATGTATGCTAAAATTTAAGAGTCACAGTCCTACAAATTCCTATAGTAGTAGAATTCTTTCTTTTCTTGAGAACACTCTTACCTCCTGAGTCTTCACAAGCCAAATGCTTATTGTTTGTAATGTGTGACTGGCAAATATTTTTAAGTGAAAGTATTTCATATTACAGAGTTTTAAGGTTCATATTTCTCTTAAAGAATCACAAGATGTGGCAGTACTCCTCTCATCTTTTCTCTTTTTAACTTTTAGGTTCAGGGGTATATGGGAAGCTTTGCTATGTATGTAAATTATGTGTTGTGTGTCATGGGGGTTTGGTATACAGATTATTGTGTCACCCAGGTAATAAGCACAGTGCCCAATAAATAGTTTTGTGATCCTTACCCTCCTCCTAATCTTCACTTTCAAGGAGGTCACAGTGTCTGTTATTCCTTTCTTTGTGTTCATATGTACTCAATGTGTAGTCCCACTGAAAAGGGAGAAGATGAAGTATTTGGTTTTTTTGTTCATGTGTTAGTTTGCTTAGGAAAATGACCTCCAGCTCCATCCAGACTGCTGCAAAGGACATAATCTCATTCTTTTTATGGCTGCATAGTATTCCATGGTGTATATGTCCCACATTTTGTTTACCCAAACTACCATTGATGGGCATTTAGATTGATTCCATGTCTTTGCTATCGTGAATAGTGCTGTGATTAACACATACATGCATGTGTATTTATTGCAGAATTATAAATATTCCTTTGGGTATATACCCCAAAATGGGATTGCTGAGTCGAGTGATAATTCTGCTTTAAGTTCTTTTAGAAATTTCCAAACTGCTTTCCACAGTGGCTGAACTAATTTGCATTCCCACCAGCACTGTATAAATAAGTGTTCCCTTTTCTCTACAACCTCTCCGGCATCTGTTAGTTTTTTGACGTTTTAATGATAGCCATTTTGATTATATGAGATGGTATCTCATTGTGAATTTGATTTTCATTTCTTTAATGGTTAGTGATGTGGGGCATATTTTTATATGCTTGTTGACCATGTGAATGTCCTCTTTTACAGTGTCTATTCATGTTTTTTGCCCACTTTTTAATGGGGTATTTTTTTTCCTTGTAAAATTGTTTAAATTTCTGGTAGATTCTGGATATTAGACCTTTGTGAGATGCATGGTTTACAAAATTTTTCTCCATTCTGTAAGTTGTCTGTTTATTGATAGTTTCTTTTGCTGTGCAGAAGCTCTTTAATTTGATTAGGTCCCACTTATTAATTTTCGTTGTGTTGCAATTGCTTCTTGTATCTTCAGTGTGAAATCTTTGTCAAGTCCTATGTCCAGAATGATATTTCCTAGGCTATCTTCCATGGTTTTTATAGGTTTAGGTTTTACATTTAAGTCTTTAATCCATCTTGAGTTGATTTTTCTATGTTGTATGAGGAAAGAGTCCAGTTTCGATCTTCTGCATATGACTAGTCAGTTATTCAAGGACCATTTATTGATTGGGGAATTCTTTCCCTGTTGCTTTGTTTTGGTCCGCTTTGTTGAAGATCAGATGGTTGTAGGTGCATGGCCTTATTTCTGAGCTCTCTATTTTCAGTTAATTTGTGTATGTGTCTGTGTTTGTAACAGTACCATGCTGATTGGGTTACTGTGGCCTTGTAGAATAGTGTCAAGTTGGATATTGGGATGTCTTCAGCTTTGTTCTTTCTGCTTAAGATTGACTTCACTACTAAGGCTCTTTTTTGCCTCTTTATTAATTTTTAAATGTTTTTTTCTAATTCTGTGAATAATTCACAGTTTGTTTGATAGAAATAGTATTGAATCTGTAAATTGCTTTGGGCAGCATGGCCATCTTAACAATATTGATTCTTCCTATCCATGATGATGGAATGTTTCCCCATTTGTTTATGTTATCTCTAATTTTTTTAGCAATATTGTGTAATTTCCATTGCATCATCTCTGCCTTAAATCTCCTTGATCCGACAAACTACTTTGCGAAAGTTTCAGAATACAAACGATGTATAAAAATCAGTAGCATTCCCTTACACCAACAACAACCAAGCTGAATCCAAATCAAGAATGCAATCCGATTCATAATAGCCACAAAAAGAATAACATACCTAGGAGTATAACTTCTCTTTCATCTTTTTTACGTGGCACTGTTGAACTGAAGCAGGGTACTGGATTTCTCTTGAGAGAGGATGTGATCTTATTCAGTGAGCCTCTGAAACACACAGCTTTCTTCACTCATCTTCACTATGTGAATGGCCCATTCCAGATCTGATCTTCAGCTTAATCCCAAACTATAAATACAAATTACAGATTTTGGAAAGTACATTGAACCCTTTCAGTAGGCAAGAAAGTATTAACAGTATTGTTACAAATGGCACTGGGAGAAAGTGGTTAGTTTGATTTTTATAGACTTTTTTTTGGCTTTGTTCAGTGACTTCGTTTAAATACATACTTCTTTATAGTTTTCTTTTTCTGTTTCATTTGCTGGGAATTTCAACAACATATTACTCATAACTAGAGTAATAGATTGTTTAATTTACTTGTGATATGAAAAAAAGTTTTTCTTTAAAAATATGGCTGAGCACGGTGGCTCATGCCTGTAACCCTAGCACTTTGGGAAGCCAAAGTGGGTGGATTGCTTGAGATCAGGAGTCTGAGACCAGCCTGGGCAACATGGTGAAACCCCATCTCTAAAAACCTTTACAAAAATTAGCTAAATGTGGTGGCAGGTACCTGTAGTCCCAGCTACTAAAGAGGCTGAGGCAGGAGAATGGCTTGAGCGTAAGAGGTCAAGACTGCAGAGAGCTGTGAGCTTGCCACTGCACTCCAGCCTAGGCAACAGAGCAAGACCCTTCTTTCAAAAAATAAATAAAATCTAACCCTTCTAAAGTGCCAATTTGGAATGAGATGTCGTTTTATATAATAACTATATAATTTAAATATAATACAAGTAGCTTTAAGAAAAATAGTCGGGGTGACTATTCAAATAATTTAGTGATGAGGTTTCTCTTTTCTAGATGACAAAGACAGAAGGTTGAGTTTGTTGGTCAGATTACAACAATGCTGAGTAAATACCTTGATATTGAACACTTAATATGTGAAATTTATTGATTTTTTTTTCTTTTCCTTTATTTATATATTCTGGATGAGGTGCCTAAATCTTTTTTTGACTTCAGTTGATGTGCAAGTTCAGTAGATAAATAAAAACATAGTTTCATATATTTTAATTTTTAAATATGTTAGATTGTTTGATTCAGTTTCTGACTTATTTATAACAGCAGGGAAAATAGTGTTTGGCCTGCCCATCAGGGACATCAAAGATACGATCCATCTCAGTGCAAACAACTTTCTTCCTTGTTATGAGATCTCAAATGCCATCATCACTGATTTTATGTTTTCCTGGCAAATAATCACAGAATCTGCCATAATCAATTTCCTCAGAGATGTTATATAATTTTTCTATAATTGCTAATGAATAAAATAAGGAAATAATATATTGATGTCATGTGTTTCTTCTTTTTATTTTTATTTGATTTTGATATTTGTTAATCAACTCTTTCTAACCCTCTAAAAGTAAGAATGGTTGGTTAAGAAATATCCATTATTCAGAGAATGTCCCAGCTCTGAGTAGGAAATCTTGAGGTTACTAGCCCTTAGTGTCCTTTTCTTTTATTTGTTATTTGTTTTTGTTTTCATTTTGAGACAGGTCCTCACTCTGTCACCCAGGCTCAATATAGCCTTGATCTCCTGGGTTAAAGTAATCCTCCCACCTCAGACTCCTGAGTAACTAGGACTACAGACCACACCTGGCCAGTTTTTTTTTTTTTAATAGAGTTGTGGTCTCACCATGTTGCTCAGGCTGCTCGTAAACTCTTCGGCTCAGGCAATCTTCCTGTCTCAGCCTCCAACCTGTTGAGATTACAGGTGTGAGTCATTGTACCTGGCCTCCGTTTTTAAAATGGGACACTAATGGTATCTGTCCTGTAAGGTTGCTGAAATGATTAATTGAGAACATTCATTTTATTACTATATTTGATACAAGATAAAGTATCTTGATTTGATACAAATAAGATCTCAATATATGTGATTCTCAGGCACATCTGTTTTAATAATAACAGAAATATTTAATTCTGTGCTGCTTTATAATTAATTTACCAATCCATATGAAATTATATATTCAAATCTGTCAATAAAAAGTTACTTGCAGTTATAATCAAATTCTATAGTCAAGTAAAAGTTGAAAATATCTTCAAATTGTCCAAATAATGCAACTGATAGTTCTAGAGTTCTACTTGTAAGTAGCTTTGAGGAAAGTCAAGCTAATATCCTATTTTTCAAAAGATTATTTAACGGGGAAAAATGATCCTCATATATATGCTTTCATTGTAAATTCTGAAGTAAATTTTTAAATTCTGAAGACAGCATTTTATTCAATTTTTTTGTATATTTGGGTTGAAATGTATATTCCTGGTTCAACAAGAGAATTAAAGATTTTTTAAAATTCATATCACAATTTAGAAAGAGATTATAAAAAGAATTTCATTGGATGGAACTATAAAAGCCTTGTGGTTTAAATAGTACCCAAAATCTAATCAATTCTCAAGTTAATTAGTAGGGTTTCCATTGGCATTTTATAGATGTTTAACGTTTAACATTTATCTCATGGATTTTAAGATTTTATTTACATTGATTAAAAAAGTAACATGTTAAAAATGAATGAGATTACTTTTGTAGTAATTAAATGCTAGAAATGTCAGTAGATAAAAAGATATACCAGCAAATTTTGGTTTGAAATAAATGGTAGAGCATTTTTAACTAGTTAGTAACTAGTAGAGCATAATAACTAGATAAAACATTTTTATATTTAGAAAACCATCCTTATGCTCATTATTTTAATTTAGTTCTACACTTTGTAACTTTTTGATTTAACTAAACATTATTCTAGCTCCTATGGAGTAGACAAAGATGAACAACATATAGTTTCTACATATAAAGACATTCACAATCTAGTAATAAAAGATTGTACTTTATATTTTAATATAAAATTTGACACTTATTTAAAAAACTGACCTTAAGCTATAGTGCCGCAAATGCAGTGGATATATTAAAAAATCTTGTTTTAATAAACTTGTTGTGTTGACATAGTATAAAAATATAGGTGATAATTATCTGAGTGCTAATTGCTCACAGAATGAGATGTTTGACTATGTCTTACAGTTGAATGAATAAACGCTCAAAGGTCTTTCTCTGACCGAGCTCACATAACAAATTTGTTTCAATTTGATGAGAAAGTACAAAATATATAACACATTTACACTCAGAAAAGACAAGGTAAGCTGTTTACATAAATATGATAGCTTAAAACAGGCATCACCATCTACTATGTTAGTATGTCCCATGTGGATTAAAAAAAAGAGAACTTTTAGCTTTATTCTTAATTATATGTAATACACCCAAATGTGGTCAAACCTACTTAATACATGTAGAAGATAGAATAATAAAGTATGGATTCTGTCTTAATCACTCTTCTCTTTTAAATATTAAAAGGCTGTTATTAATAGCACTTTTATAATGGATGTCATTTTCTACCTTGAATGAAAACCTCATCTCCTTTCATGTATTCATCGCAGAAGTTATATAATCTTTTCAATTCTGAACCTTGTACCAAGGAGGAATTTTCTTTTGGCTACACGCCATATCTTCTTTGTATCTGCCTCAGTTCTTGACACGTAGTAAATGTTCAACAATTACTTGGTGAATGAATAAATGACCATATGATTGAAGGAAGGAAGGAATATAGAAAGAGAGTAAATGAAAGATCATAATGCAAAGGCTCTTTGTTTAGTTCAAATAGACTCTTTTAGATTTTGGTGTGTAAACTTTCAATGATAAAGAGATTTTATAATTTGTAGAGTTTCAAAACATGTATAATAAATAATAAGCTGTGTTATAATTGAGTTCTACAATATATAAGGCACAGGGAGCCTTTTAATCACATTTAATGGAGAAAAAAGGTGTTAAAACAACAAATTTTAATATGTACACCTTAATTTTAATTTGAGGAAACCATACACTACCATATTATTTTTTTGTTTTCTCAGTGTCTGGAAGTCATCTTCTATGACCTGAGATACATATAGGAATGCTTTAAGAAAAGTTGAGAAAAAAAAAAAAAGAAAGAAAAGATTGAGTTGTCAGTAAGATTTTAGGAAGAGCATTCCAGCAAGCTAATGACATTTTAATCTATCTTAAAGTACAAGTTGAACTTTAAGAGTGAGGCTATCTCTTAACACGTTAATATGTTACAAGAAAAACACAGTCTGATAAAGAAATTTCTACTCTTTTGATATTACTTATTAAAATATTTTTAATAAGTAATAATATTTTAATAAGTAATTATTTGATATTACTTATTAAAACCCTTCTTGGTAATCAAATGAAGACCAATAACTCGATCTAATAAAGAAAGTAAAAATAACGTGAATTTCTCAAGCATCAGCTTCTATGATTGTTTCATGTTTTGCAAATATAAGTATGTTGGTATTTTGAAGTACAGGCATACCTCATTTTATTGTGCTTTGCCTTAATGTACTTATCAGACACTGTGCTTTTTATAAATTGAAGGTCTATGGCAACTCTATTTTGAGCAAATCTATCAGCACCATTTTTTCAAATGCATATGACCCCTTTTTGTCTGTCACTTTTTGGTAATTCTTGTAGTATTTCAAATATTTTCATTATTGTTATATCTACTTTGGTGATTTGTGATAAATAGTCTTTGATGTTACTATTGTAATTGTTTGGGAATACCACAAATACACCCATAAAAGAAAATGAACTTCACGAATAATAATATGTGCATTCTGACTGCTTTACTGACTGCTGATGGAGAAGCTGCAGCTATTCTTCTGTCTCTCCCTCTTCTTGAGTCTCCCTGTTCCCTGAGACACACTATTGAAATTAGGCCATTAATAACCCTACAGTGGCCTCTAAGTGTTCAAGTGAAAGGGAGAGTTGCATATCTGTCACTTTCTATCAAAAGCTAAAAATGATTAAGCTGAGTGAGGAAGGCATTTTGAAAGCCAAGAGATAAAAGGTAAGCCACTTGAGCCAAATAGCCAAGTTGTGAATGCAAAGGAAACATTCTTGAAAGGAATTAAAAGAGTTAACTCCCATAAACCATGAATGATAAGAAAGTGAAACAGTCTTATTGCTGATACGAAGAAAGTTTTAGTGGTCTGGAAAGAAGATCAAACCACCTACATTTCCTTAAGCCAAAGCCAAAATAATTTCAGAGCAAGACCCTAACTCTGTTCAATTCTATGAAGGCTAAGAAAGGTGAGGAAGCTGCAGCAGAAAAGTTATCCAGAAGATTTAGCTAAAATCATTGATGAAGGTGTACACTAAACAACAGAGTTTCAGTGTGGACAAAACAGACTTTTACTGAAGAAGATGCTTTTATGGTTAGAGAAAAGAGGTCATTACATGGCTTCAAGGCTTCAAAGGACTGGCTGACTTTCTTGTTAGGAGCTAATGCAGCTGGTGACTTTAAGCTGAAGAGAGTGCTCATTGACCACTCTGAAAATACTAAGATCTTTAATAATAATCATGTTAAATCTACTCTAACTGGGCTATATAAATGGAATAATAAAGCCTGGAGAGAACTATGCTTGTTTACAGCATTGTTTACTGAATATTTTCATCCTACTGTTGAGAGCTACTGCTCAGAAAATAAGATTCCTTTCAAAATATTATGACTAATTGGCAATGCACCTGCCTACCCAAGCTCTGATGGAGATATACAAGGAGATTAATGTTTTTATGCCTGCCGACACAGCATTCATTCTGCAAGCCATGGGTCTAGGAATAATTTTACTTTCATATCTTATTATTTAAGAAATACATTGGTAAGTCTATAGCTGTCATAGATAGTGATTTATCAAATGGATCTGGGGTAAACCTTTCTGGAAAGGATTCACCATTCTAGATGCTATTAAGAAGATTAATAGTTTATGAGAGGAGATCAAAATATTGACAGTAACAGGAAGTTTGAAAGAAGTTGATGCCAACTCTCATGTATGACTCTGAGGGGCTTAAGACTTTAGTGGATAAAGTACCTGCACACATGGTAGAAATAATAAGAAATGGAGCCTGAAGACGTGACTGAATAACTGCAGTGTCATTAAAAAATTAATGAACAAAGAGCTGCTTCTTACAGATGAGCCAAAAACCGTGGTTTCTGGATATGGATGCCCTCTTAGTAAAGATACTGTGCACATTGTTGAAACGGCAACAAAAGATTTAGTCTATTATGGAAACTTAGTTGTTAAAGCAGCAGCAGGATTTGAAAAGATGGACCCCACTTTTGAAAGAAGATCTACTGTGGATAAAATGCTATCAAACAGTATGAAATGCTGCAGAGAAATCATTTCTGAAAGGAAGAGGCAATGGATGTGGCAAACGTGATTACTGTCTTACTTTAAGAAATTGCCAGAGCCACCCCAACCTTCAGCAACCATCACCCTGATTAGTCAGTGGCCTCACCATCAAGATAAGACCTCTTATCAGTAAAAATATTACAGGTAACTGAAGGCTTAGATGATTATTAGCATTTATTATCAATAAAGTGTTTTTAATTATGGTATGTATACTTTTTAGATGTAATGCTATTGCACATTTAATAGGCTACAATATAAAGTGAACATAAATTTTATTTGCATTGGGAAACTCAAAATTTTGTGTGACTCGCTTTCCTACTATATTAGCGTTATTGTGGTTGTGTAGAACTGAACCCTCAATACCTCTGAGGTATTCCTGTAGCTCTTCAGTGTTTGGTATACAAGATATACCTGTAGGTAATGGACATAAACTGTCCAGGAATCAAAACATAAATGGCAGCAAGGTGTCCAATCAAAAGAGAGACCAAATATCATGTGTACTAAATGCTATGAAATTTAAGTAATTTATGAAAATATGGCAGGATGTAAAGACTCACTTTAGAAACAGCAAATTATTCTCTTCATGCTAGATTAAAATTCTAAATTTATATAACTTCATTCATAAAATAGATGCTCACTTGAAGAGTGAATGTGATGTTCCTACTTATTCCTTAAGTTGAAAATGTTACATAAATGAACCAATTCAACTCTGTAAAATGTCAGAAAATGATAGTATAGTAACAAAAACACTAGCTTTGGGATCGAGGGACATGATTAAGTTATATGGCTTGTTGAGCAACATAATAAATAGGTCATGTATAACCCCAAATTAATTTTCAAAGTATTTTCAACCTTGCCTCTGGAAGTTTAGTATCAACTTATCTAACAGATGTTATCCCTAAAACTGATTTAATAAGAATTATCCTTCTTAAAGCTCAGAAGTAAGGTGTAGAGATTCTGGGAGTCTTTTAGAATAGTCGCTAAGGAGCATTTACTGCAATGATTAAACTTCATCCTACCTATATATTCAAAACCTAATTTTATTCTTTTCTCAATAAAATGTTTTTCTTCTAAAATCAACACCTTCAGGAGATACAATAGCTTAACCTAAGTGGCAATAATTTAAGACATTTCAGGCAAACTGCCAAAACAGCAGAAAGTGAATTACTTAAATGAATGATCCTTTTAAAGATCCTCAAATCAGCTACTATTCATTTTATGTGTTTGCAGATCCAGTCCTGATAATGAAGTTTACTGGTTTATAAAACACAATAAATTATTTTGATCAAGCAGACAGAAGAGACCAAGAAAGAGTAATTATTAGAGCCACAATTTGAGCCCTATTGTGCCAACAGTTTTTAGTCTCAGTGTATAGCATCTTAATATTTTTCTTGTGTTTTAATTATACAGTTTACATAAGTAAAGACAATATACTCTCTTCTCCTTTATTCATAAGTAATATAGGTGGAAATAATTGTTTAAATGTGCTACCTGATTATCTATTGAGAAGTCACCTGGGTAAAGACAAAAGATGAAACACCAACCTTTGTTGAATCATTGCCTTGTTGTTACCCACAGTAGCCAAAAGCAGATTTAAAATATTTTAAATAATCTAACTCAGTGTTAGATTATTGTTGACAAATCTGTGTCTCTGTGAGTATGTACTATAAGCTTAGGATGGACAAGTGTTTGGACCTGCATTTCTGGGAATTTTGCCATCAGTACCCACAGTTGACTCACATGTTTTTTGGCTCTTTCCCCTCCTGCCATCTGCGTGTTTGGCATTGTGCCTACTTGCAAGTTGGTCAGACCTGTGCCAACGTAATGGAATTTCGATGAATAGTACATAGAATGCTGCAAGATATAGCATGCTAAAGAGGAAAACCTTCTTCAGGGGGTACCACGTTGGTTCATCATTTGGCCTTCCCTTGACACCTGAGGTAAAAGAAGATATGAAAACCACAGATACTTCCAAACGGAAGTAAAAAATGAGGACACTGAAAATTTCTGTGCAAACTGTAATACAAAATGAAAATATCTTCACATACTTTATGGTTTGACATATTCAGTTATTAACTAGTATGTGTATTTTCCATGATAATGTTGATTAGTGTGAGTCTACTGAGAGTTTCATGTAGTACTTTAAAAATTTTTGGAGCATTTCTAACAGTATGCTCAGTGGAGTTAAGTATTTCATTAAAACTGGCAATATGCTCTGCAGAAAATATCAGGATCTAAATACTACTCTTAATTTGTGAGGGCCAGTGAATAAGATACTAGATTATAAATTGCCATGAAAAGCACCAAAAAAATGCATTGCTCTTAATTTTAGATGCCATTGAGTGAGATTTATAATAATAAACAGCTATTTGAGTTAAGCACAGCAGGCTAGGTTATGCTGCAACAACAAGCAGACCTTAAATCTCTTTGGCTTAGCACAATAGAAGTTAATTTGTTCTGTTATCTATCAGTCAGGCTGCTCTCCTTTAAATATCCCAGACACCAGGCACATGCAGCTAGTGCCTCTGTTATATTTGTCTTCACAATATGAATACAAATTTGTTTGTCACCTTGGCATCTTCCAACCTGCAGATGGAATAGAAAAGAGGGCACAAAAATGGAACTCTTGATACATAACTACTGTAGGCCAGAATTGACATATATGATTTCTACTTACAATCCACTGGCCAGAGCTAGTCAATAGTCAACTTCCTGGAAAAGAGAGCAAATCATAAGATAAGGCATATAGCAGCCTTTGCCATAGCAGAGAATATCAGCAGTCACTGTTCTTTTTTTGTGTGGAAAAAGCCAAGGAATGATATCTCTATTCACCTACTTACGGTATCCTGGACTGGCAGGGACTTTAGGGATTCCAGATAAGCTAGCCTCAGAGGCTAGTGCATGGCTCTCCAATTTTCCAGTGCCTTGCTCAGTCTATGGCACGTCTTTGTTTTGTGAATGAGTGAATGAATTCATGAAATCAAAGCTTATTTTGCTTATCAGATCAAAAGACATTAAGTGACTTGCTTGAGTTCCCAGAGTTAGCTAGGCCTTTGAAATCCTGGTACAGCTCTTTGTCAGGGTTTAGAAGGCCTAGCTAACTCTGGAAACTAGAGTTTGTGTAGAAACTTCATTTGCATATTGTCTACCTTTAAAAAAATGTTTTTTAGCTACATAGCCTATTTTTTCCCCTTTAAGACATTTAAAACATGAGTAAGCAATAGTTTTTGACTGTAGGAGTTTTCCATTTTGCCTCACAAAATCTTTTACATTATATAAAGTCTGGACTTGCTCTAAGCTTGCTCTGTTAAGTCAAGACAACATCCTTTATGTGGGTGAGTCTACATCTATTGATTTGTGGGAGGCATGGATGGAATTTTGTTCTCTCAGAAAATTTTGCCAAAATCTTTATTCTGAGTTAACAGGAAGTGTCGTTAGTCATAGTGTCTAGAGAAGTGTTTTGTTGTGTAGTCTTTGGCCATTTGCACCAGAAACAGCTCGAATCCACAGTTGGAATATTTGTGGTGGTTCACATTGCCAGTTACAGAGTATATGTTTAGCAATGAATGCCATATATCTTCTTTGTATTACTTACACATGAAGATATTAGGCAGAATTATATTTCTAAAAATCTGGGTATGAATAAAAGTGAGAACACTTTACTGACAAAGGAAGAATGGTGTTCTGCCTTTGGAATAAGCAGCAAAGAGACCTGGAAAGTTAGCAAGTGTCCTGTAGATCGAGGAAAGGGATAGAGAATTTACATGAGGACATGGTAAAGCAGCAAATTACTGAGCATTTGAGCATCATTCACATTTTGTGTTGCTCTAGCATTTTCTACTTCTGTATCTTTTTGATGAAGGCCCGTTAAATTTTTTTTCTGGTTCAAAAAGAGTCTGAAACTCTTATCATAGTCTAAAGCAGATAATTATACACACATTCAGAAGGCAATTATAAATTGATCTTTGGAGGTAAAAGATAGGTAGCATGAACTGAATGTTTTCAAAACCTTCACAAGGCAGCACAGTGAAAGGAAGAAATTAGTCTGTAAGGCAAAGTAGAATGATAATGAGTGGGGAAGCAAGGTCGAATTTAGTCTATTTTTTTTTTTTAGACAGAGTCTCACACTGTCTCCCAGGCTGGACTGCAGTGGCACAGTCTTGGCTCACTGTAAACTCTGACCTGGGCTCAAGTGATTCTTCTGCCTCAGCCTCCTGAGTAGCTGGGTTTATAGCCCATGTCACCATGCCCAGCTATTTTTTCAATTTTTAGTAGAGACAGGATCTTACCATGTTGGCCCAGCGGGTCTCAAACTCCTGACCTCAAGTGATCTGCCTGCCTTGGCCTCACAAAGTGCTAAGATTACATGCATAAGCCACTGCACCTGATCGAGTTTAGTCTTTCTTAAAACAAGACAAAACACATTATTAAGAACATAAACTGCATAGGATATGAGGGCAAGGAATGGAACACTATATCTGAGCTCTATGCATTCAGCATGGCCAGGGATAAAGGAAGAGCAATGTAAAGCTTTATCAACATGGAGGCTTATTCTTCACTTCTGACCCAACAGATGTTGATTTCTGGTTCTTGTTCCTTTGAGGATTTGTAGAAATGTTAGCATGTTCAAGAGTTGACTATAAAATTTACAAAATTATCACTGACCATTCTTATCTATCCAGTTTGCTTGGTTGAAAGAAAGTATCTAATATTTAGTGGCATAGTGACTAGTGTAGATGGAGTCAACTCTTAGAAATTATCCACTAAAGTACCTATTAGAATATTTAAAATAAAAATCAACCTCAACTCAAGTTATAAACTTTTTGTGGGAATTGTACCTTACTTTTATTTCTTTTAAAGAAAAATAGTGTTTTCTGATTATTCTTCATGCTTTCAAATACTGAAAACCTATTGATGCTTGTGATTAATTGCTTCAGAACATTCACTCACTTTGAAAACTATAAGCAGAATACTGCTTAAAATTTTACAGTGCATTAGTAATCACACAGCTCAAGTAGATGAATGACATTCTGTAAATCACAAAGAGAAAGCTACAGGGAAAAAAATAGTCAACAAGTCGCAAAGAGATAGCTATAGGGAAAAGATAGTCAAGTTCACTTCTACATGCCTCTTAGCTGTAAATCTCCAGCCACTATTTATCAATACCAAACTTTAATGAGTCCGGATAAGAAGCTAGTCAATGGATATCCATTTAGCTAGTGACAATCTGAACTCCAGCTGATTGTCCTAGCAGCTGTGTGACTTCATTACCATTAGAAAGGCATACAGCCAAGCCAGCTGGTATCCACACCAGCTACTCCATACACAGAGCCTATCTATTTGTTGGTTTCCACATCAGAATTACACAAGGCTCCATGAAAAGTTTGGAGTATAAAATAGAATCTGCATAAAGATTTAATTTAAAGGGCTTATCATTACTATGCCAAGTACAGCTAGTTTGTTTTGTTTCTACTATGATATAGTATATTGTGGTTGTTTTCAGTTCTTCCATAAATGCAGCCTACATGCAAAATTTGCATTTAGATACCAAACATAACAGCACATCATAATTTCCCAGTTAAGAAAACATCTTTTTGGTTGTGTTTGTTTTAGTGCTTACAACAGTACATTTTCATTTTCTAAGGCGGCTTTAATAGAAAACAGTTTCAGGAACTTGTTAATAGCTAGTTTAGCTTCCATCTGTCCCCTCCTTTCTATTCCTAATGCTTCTATGTAGATCAGGCCTCCCCTGATCTCTCCTATATTTTTGCAAGGGTTTTCTAACTGGACTCTGTTCTTTAGTCACTCACTGAGTTACATTACTATGGGAATTGTCTTAAATCACATCCCCATTGTCTAAAGCAGCATTTTGTTGTATAGTCTTTGGCCATATGCACCAGAAACAACTGGAGTCCTAAAGCAAGTAACATGCATATTCTTAGCCTCATCTCAGACACGTCGAATAAATCCAGGAGTTAATCTTACTTAAACTGGTTTTTTGAAAACCACCTTTTTATTTATATAATTTTTTAAACTACTTCCATATAAAAGATAAGAATCTATTCTTGTATCAAGGGTACTCCTAACTTAATTAAACAATTAACATCTTATGTCAAGTAAAAGTGAGTCAAAATATAGATCATGATATACATTTAAAATAGGTTAAAAAAATTAGGTAATGGAAGTAATTCAGGCAGTGTTATAGGAGAAAGCAAGCAGCTGTTCAAATGACCATCTCCTCTTTGGGAAAATGTGATAGGCAGAGATTGACTAGTCCTTGGAGATGATAGATACATAAATGTGGAGTTCGTTTTTCGAAAGGGTTTTAAGAAGCATGTCTTAACAGATTGTCTATAAAGCTTAAAGCTTGTAAGTTATTTCATCTCTGTAAGAACAATTAATATCAGGAAGATTCAGCAATAGATCTACACAGATGTTGAGGTAGCTAAGAAACACATTTTTTGAGCAAATTAGCAGCAAAAAATGACAGAAGCATGCAGATATTTCACAGAAATTAGATTCTGGTTAGCCATAAATCACAAGGGAGAAAAACAGATAGTTACCAGAGTTAAGGCAAAAAGTCAAAGAAAGAGCTAGTCCTCTAAAATGTTAAGCTGTCCTAGTAGTTCTTTTGTTGATTCCAGGTTTCTGTATGTAAACTCATCCTTTAGAGGAAGATTGGAAAGTGTTGAAGATGAGAGGAGTAGGTTAATGGGAAAGGAATATTGAAAGCCAGAATCCTGGTTATGTTTTTTTTCAAAAGAAATAGAAATTGTGATGGGATTTGAATGATCAGTGCATACAGCCAGAGTACTTTTGCAGTTGTGATGCTCTGTGATGAGATTAGTAGCATAGATCACATCATATATATATATATATATATATATATATATATATATATATATATTTTTTTTTTTTTTTTTTTTTTTTTTTTTTTGAGATAGAGTTTTGCTCTTGTTACATATACTGGAGTGCAATGGCGTGATCTTGGCTCACTGCAGCCTCCGCCTCCTGGATTCAAGCAATTCTCCTGCCTCAGCCTTCTGAGTAGCTGGGACTACAGGTGTGTGACACTGTGCCCAGCTAATTTTTGGCTTTTTAGTAGAGACAGGGTTTCACCATGTTGACCAGGACGGTTTCAATCTCTTGAGATTACATCATATTTTTAAGGATTATGCATATAGACATTTTTCTAAATCAGGTCTTAAATTAAGTTTTCAATCTAATGTCAAAATTTGTGATCTTATTATTTCTATCAACAACTATATTTAAGGCTTCAACTTGCATACACATATTTTCCTACTAGAAAACTAATTATTACCAAAAATACTTCAGAATCATAAATGAATCCTGAAATTATAGTATAGCTGTGTTTGGTTTACTTAAGGGTTATCTATTGTGTAACACATGACTTCAAAGTGTAATGGCTTAAACAACCATTTTATTTTACTTACAATTTTGTAGAAGGAGAATTTGGAAAGTGCAGAGCTAGGTGTTTTCCTTTCATTGATTCATGGGCATTCGCTCTGGCAGCTGCTGTTGGGGATAAAATTCTAAAATATTTTCTTTACCCACATGCTTAGTCCATTGGTTCTACTTGACTTCTCTCTCTCCAGGAGAAGGCTTCTTTCTCTTCTCAAAACATGAAGGTAACAGATTAGTTGGAATTCTTATGTGAAAGCTGGTTTTTCCAAAACAAGTTTTCCAAGAAAAACAGGTGAAAGTTGCAAGGCCTAGAATGTTGTTTTCTTACATTCTGTTAGTCAAACCCACTTCCAAGACATGGAGATAAATAGATTTCCTCCTTCACTGGGGTATGACACATGTGAACAGGTAGGGAAAAAAACAATGGCGGCTATTACTGAGACAAGCTACAAAGTCCACCCTCTTAACCCAAAAATACATTGTAATCCCATATGCAAAATATACTCACCATCTTTCAGTACCCTCAAAAACCTCATCTTATTATGGCATTTGTTCAAAGTCCAGACCCCATTATTTTAATCAGGTCAGAATATAGATGAGGTTCCTGAGTGCTCTTCCTCAGATACAGCTCCTTGAATATTGTTCATCTTTAAATAAAAACCTGTTTACTAAAGAGACAAATTATCTGCATCCCATATATACATCCAACATAAAATCACATTGGATAACAGCAATAGGTACTCCCATTCAAAAAACAAGGAAATGCAAAATACATAGCAGTCGTTTGTTCATAGCAATTCTGAAATCCAGCAAAACACAGTAGTGCCAGTTTGTCATTTATAAATCAGTTCAGCTTCCTGAAGATGATTCTCTGAGCCCTTGATTCTGCTGTTTGAGTCATTACTTCTTTTCCAGAGAAACATATTTATGTTTTTCATTAAGCAGGTTTCTCCACCTGCTGACTTCTCACAGTAGGTTGCGGGTTCAACAACCTCTTTTCATTTATACTGTCACTTTTAGCCAAGCTATAAGCATTCCTTTAAAAAACTTTGTATGTTTCTTATGTATTAAATTATAAGTCCACTCAGTCAGACAAAAGCATAACCGTGTATTGCTGATAATATTTCTCTAACTTGAGAGCTACTTTGGAACACTGAAGATAAAAAAACTCCTATTAATTGAATCGCCTATAAAGCATACTCTTAAGAGCTTTAGAAGCCCTACTGGGTAGGCCCTTAAATATTTTTGAGGTCTTAACAAAAATCATAGTTACAACGTTGTGATTCCTAAAACCTTAAATCCCACCATGTTATTGGTAGTTTACTGGAGTTGATTTTTTTCCCCGAAGCCAGTTCTTATCTTGAGAATATTTATCTGGGAGGTTCTCAGAATGAGAAATCATTTTATCCTCAAACTCATCAAGCTTATGAATATTTTCTACAAATTTTGCCTTAAAACTTTTAAATTTCTTTATTCCTGTCCTCTTTATTATTATAGGCAGCTAGAATATGTCAAAGCACTTTTCTACATTTTGCCTAAAAATGTTTGCAGCCACTGTCATGTTTCTTATATGTCTTTTATATGTTTCTTTTTTTTTTAACTGCATTTTAGGTTTTGGGGTACATGTGCAGAACATGCAGGATAGTTGCATAGGTACAAACGTGGCAGTGTGATTTGCTGCCTTCCTCCCCTTCACCCACATCTGGCATTTCTCCCCATGCTATCCCTCCCCAACTCCCCGCCACCGCTGTCCCTCCCCTATTCCCCCCCAATAGACCCCTGTGTGTAATGCTCCCCGCCCCATGTCCATGTGTTCTCATTGTTCATCACCCACCTATGAGTGAGAACATGCGGTATTTCATTTTCTGTTCTTGTGTCAGTTTGCTGAGAATGATGTTCTCCAGATTCATCCATGTCCCTACAAAGGACACGAACTCATCGTTTTTGATTGCTGCATAATATTCCATGGTATATGTGCCACATTTTCGCAGTCCAGTCTATCATCGATGGGCATTTGGGTTGGTTCCAGGTCTTTGCTATTGTAAACAGTGCTGCAATGAACATTCGTGTACATGTGTCCTTATAGTAGAACGATTTATAGTCCTTTGGATATATACCCAGTAATGGGATTGCTGGGTCAAATGGACTTTCTATTTCTAGGTCCTTGAGGAATCACCACACTGTCTTCCACAATGGTTGAACTAATTTACACTCCCACCAGCAGTGTAAAAGTGTTCCTATTTCTCCACATCCTCTCCAGCATCTGCTGTCTCCAGATTTTTTAATGATCACCATTCTAACTGGCATGAGATGGTATCTCAATGTAGTTTTGATTTGCATTTCTCTAATGACCAGTGATGATGAGCATTTTTTCTTATGTTTGTTGGCCTCATGTATGTCTTCTTTTGTAAAGCGTCTGTTGATATCCTTTGCCCTTTTTTAATGGGCTTGTTTATTTTTTTCTTGTAAATCTGTTTGAGTTCTTTGTAAATTCTGGATATCAGCCCTTTGTCACATGGGTAAACTGCAAAATTTCTTCCCATTCTGTTGTTTGCTGATTCACTCTAATGACTCTTTCTTTTGCCGTGCAGAAGCTGTGGAGTTTGATTAGGTCCCATTTGTCTATTTTGACTTTTGTTGCCAATGCTTTTGATGTTTTGGTCATGAAGTCCTTGCCTACTCCTATGTCCTGAATGGTTTTGCCTAGATTTTCTTCTAGGGTTTTTATGGTGCCAGGTCTTATGTTTAAGTCTTTAATCCATCTGGAGTTAATTTTAGTGTAAGGTGTCAGGAAGGGGTCCAGTTTCTGCTTTCTGCACATGGCTAGCCAGTTTTCCCAACACCATTTATTAAACAGGGAATCCTTTCCCCGTTGCTTGTTTTTGTCAGGTTTATCTAAGATTGTATGATTGTAGATATGTTGTGTTGCCTCCGATGCCTCTGTTCTGTTCCATTGGTCTATATCTCTGTTTTGGTACCAGTACCATGCTGTTTTGATTACTGTAGCCTTGTAGTATAGTTTGAAATCTGGTAGTGTGATGCCTCTGCTGTGTTCTTTTTGCTTAGAATTGCCTTGGCTATGTGGGTTCTCTTTTGAAGTTTAAGGTGGTTTTTTCCAGTTCTGTGAAGAAGGTCATTGGTGGCTTGATGGGGATAGTGTTGAATCTGTAAATTACTTTGGGAAGTATGGCCATTTTCACAATATTGATTCTTCCTAACCATGAACATGGAATGTTTCTCCATCTGTTTGTGTCCTCTCTTATTTCATTGAGCAGTGGTTTGTAGTTCTCCTTGAAGAGGTCCTTTACATTCCTTGTTAGTTGTATTCCTAGGTGTTTTATTCTCTTTGTAGCAATTGTGAATGAGATTGCACTCATGATTTGGCTCTCTCTTTGTCTGTTATTGATTTATAGGAATGCTTGTGATTTTTGCACATTGATTTTGTATCCTGAGACTTTGCTGAAGTTGCTTATCAGTTTCACGAGTTTTTGGACTGAGACAATGGGGTCTTCTAGATATACTATCATGTCATCTGCAAATAGAGACAATTTGGCTTTCTCCTTTCGTATTTGAATACCCTTTACTTCTTTTTCTTGCCTGATTACTCTGGCTAAAACTTCCAGTATTCTATTGCATAGGAGTGGTGAGAGAGGGCATCCTTGTCTAGTGCCAGATTTCAAAGGGAATGCTTCCAGTTTTTGCCCATTCAGTATGATATTGGCTGTTGGTTTGTCATAAATACCTTTTATTATTTTGAGATACGTTCCATCAATACCGAGTTTATTGAGGGTTTTTGGCATAAAGGGCTATTGAATTTTGTCAAAGGCCTTCTCTGTGTCAATTGAGATAATCATGTGGTTTTTGTTTTTGGTTCTGTTTATGTGGTGAATTACATTTATAGACTTATGTATGTTGAACCAGCCTTGCATCCTCGGGATGAATCCTACTTGATCATGGTGGATAAGCTTTTTGATGTGCTGTTGCAATCAGTTTGCCACTATTTTATTGAAGATTTTTGTGTCTATGTTCATCATTCATCATGGATATTGGCCTGAAGTTTTCTTTTCTTGTTGAGTCTCTGCCAGGTTTTGGTATCAGGATGATGTTGGTTTCATAAAATAATTTGGGAAGGATTCCCTCTTTTTGGATTATTTGGAATAGTTTCAGAAGGAATAGTAACAGTTCCTCTCTGCGTGTCTGGCAGAATTCGGCTGTGAACCCATTTGGACCTGGGCTTTTTTTGTGTGGTAGGCTCTTAATTGCTGCCTCAACTTCAGATCTTGTTATTGGTCTATTCATAGTTTTGACTTCTTCCTGCTTTAGGCTTGGAAGGACACAAGTGTCCAGGAATTTATCCATTTTTTCCAGGTTTACTAGTTTATGTGCATAGAGTTGTTTGTAATATTCTCTGATGATGGTTTGAATTTCTGTGGAATCTGTCATGATTTCCCTTTTATCATTTTTTATTGCATCTATTTGGTTGTTCTCTCTTTTCTTTTTTATCAATCTGGCTAGTGTTTTGTCTATTTTGTTGATCTTTTCAAAAAACCAGCTCTTGGATTTATTGATTTTTTTAAGGGTTTTTCATGTCTCTATCTCCTTTAGTTCAGCTCTGATCTTAGTTATTTCTTGTCTTCTGCTAGGTTTTGAGTTTTTTTGATCTTTCTCCTCTAGCTCTTTCAATTTTGATGATAGGGTGTCAATTTTGGATCTCTCCATTCTCTTCATATGGGCACTTATTGCTATATATTTTCCTCTAGAGACTACTTTAAATGTGTCCCAGAGGTTCTGGCATGTCATGTCTTCATTCTCATTGGTTTTGAAGAACTTCTTTATTTCTGCCTTCATTTAATTGTTTATCCAGTCAACATTCAAGAGCCTGTTGTTCAGTTTCCATTAAGCTGTGCGGTTCTGGGTTGGTTTCTGAATTCTGAGTTCTAACTTGATTGCACTATGGTCTGAGAGACTGTTTGTTATGATTTCAGTTGTTTTGCATTTACTGAGGAGTGCTTTACTTCCAATTATATGGTCAATTTTAGAGTAGGTGTGATGTGGTGCTGAGAAGAATGTATATTCTGTGGATTTGGGGTGGAGAGTTCTGTAAATGTCTATCAGGTTTGCTTGTTCCAGGTCTGAGTTCAAGCCCTGGATATCCTTGTTGATTTTCTGTCTGGTTGACCTGTCTAATATTGACAGTGGAGTGTTAAAGTCTCCCACTATTATTGTGTGGGAGTCTAAGTCTCTTTGTAAGTCATTAAAAATTTGCCTTAGTATCTGGGTGTTCCTATATTGGGTCCATATATGTTTAGGATTGTTAGCTCTTCTTGTTGTATCGATCCTTTTACCATTATGTAATGGCCTTCCTTGTCTCTTTTGATCTTTGTTGCTTTAAAGTCTATTTTATCAGAGATGAGAATTACAAATCCAGCTTTTTTTTGCTCTCCAATTGCTTGGTAAATCTTCCTCCATCCCTTTATTTTGAGCTTTTGTGTATCCTTGCATGTGAGATGGGTTTCCTGGATACAGCACACTGATGGGTTTTGGTTTTTTATCCAATTTGCCAGTCTGTGTCTTTTGATTGGTGCATTTAGTCCATTTACATTTAGGGTTAATATTGTTATGTGTGAATTTAATACTGCCATTTTGATTCTAGCTGGCTGTTTTGCTCATTAGTTGATGCAGGTTCTTCATTTTGTTGATGCTCTTTTGGTATGTTTTTGAAGTGGCTGGTACCGGTTGTTCCTTTCTATGTGTAGTGCATCTTTCAGGAGCTCTTGTAAAGCAGGCCTGGTGGTGAGAAAATCTCTGAGTACTTGCTTGTTCGCAAAGGATTTTATTTTTCCTTCACTTATGAAGCTTAGTTTGGCTGGATATGAAATTCTGTGTTGAACGTTATTTTCTTTAAGGATGTTGAATATTGGCCCCCAGTCTCTTCTGGCTTGTAGGGTTTCTGCCGAGAGATCTGCTGCGCGTCTGACGGGCTTTCCTTTGTGGGTAACCTGACCTTACTCTCTGGCTGCCCATAGGATTTTCTCCTTCATTTCAACCCTGGTGAATCTGATGATTATGTGCCTTGGGGTTGCTTTTCTTGAGGAATATCTTTGTCGTGTTCTCTATATTTCCTGGATTTGAATATTGGCCTGCCTTGCTAGCTTGGGGTTTTATATGTTTCATGTAAAAAGAAGCAAGAATGTTGCTAAACATTTCACCACTGTACAACAGGGGTCCTCTTTTCTCTAGCCACCAATAACACTTTTCTCACTGTCTGTCAAATCTTTAGCAGTAGACCCCCTAAGGTTCTTTGAGCTTCTTTCCATCACCTAGTACACAAATCAATTTTCACTCAACTACCAGGCACCATGCTTACAGTACCACTAGACTACTTACATTTAGGAGAAGAGAGGTGTTATTTACTTCTTGTTTTTATTATGGTTAATAATAATAGTGAAATTAAAACCATGGAGGTAAAAAGATTTTTACGAAATATGTGGAAATGCTATTTCAAATACAGCTTGTACTTTTGATTGTCCTGTTTTGGGAAAGATGATAACAAAAAAATGATAATAAACTTTTTAGTCTTCTTCATTTTCTTATGTTAAACCCTTACTCTGGTGCTAAGAATAATGGTTCAATGAATAAACACATTCATAATAAAAATTACCGATTTTTAAATGCTAATAAAGGTAAAATAATTTTATTTGAAAGACTGATCAATAAAAACAATATGAAAACCCTTTGAATTTTTTACCAAAAAGGTAAAGCTTAAGAAAACTTATAGTCCAAATCAACACAGTTAAAGGGCAAAGATGTTAATAAAATTGAAACTACAAGAAAAGGAGGATATTGTTTTATTCTTAAAAGTTAGCATTGATTTATAGTAAATAAAAGTCTTTAAAAGTTTAAAAATTTTATGGTTCATATAAAATTGGGGAACATAAAAATATGTGAAATATTGAAAAATGCTGGAACAAATTTGTAAATATTAACTCCGCAAGGGAAATTAACCTGTTTAGGTTAGAGTAGTCTTGGTTCAACTTATTTGAATTTTGAACTTTTGAAGTTGACCTGTGGGAAAAGAAATGTATTCTCTTCACAAAGCCAATGCCAAAAAGAAAACAGCAAGATAAGCCATGGGTCTGATTCACTGTGACAGTTCTTACATTTTGGTGTTTCCACATATGGAAAATATTTAATCATTCTTTCATTTATCTTACTACACGAGGCTATGCTTTGTGCAATTTCTGCCTTTTAATTTTTGGAAGAATATTTGATTTCTTCACTACTTGGCATTAAAGTTAGTTTATGTATTATAAAGGTTATATGCTAGCAATCATGAGCCATAGCTCTGCCACCAGCTCATTGTTTATAAATAATTCCATTTAAGGTGTTTCCTCAGTTTCCTTGCTTGTAAAATGAATTTTCAAACAAGGTGATCTGTGAGGCTCCACCTGTGTGATTTTGTGATTATGGTAATCTATCACTGATTTGCCATGTCTTCATTTTCACTTTTGGTGTTCAAGAAGACTTAGGCCAGAAGTGAGAGAAATCAAACCAAAATTAATCTTTTGGGGACGATAACCAATAATGTTTTCATGGATTATGGTAGCAAATACTCGCTCATCTTTCTTTTTAAGAATTATTCTGAATGAGCAAAACAAGTTTTTGAATTCAAATGAAGACTTGCTTACTGCCAAAGTTATTAAGTCTCAGCCTCAAGCAATAATAACACATGATATTAACTCCTAGATGCCAAACCAGAACAAACTTAGTTATCTTTCTAGGCAAAAAGCAATAAAAGGGACAGAAAATAATTTTAAACATATAGAAGTTTGGGACATTACATTTTATTACTCAAGATATCAGTGCAAAATTTATTATTTATGGAGTAATAATAATAATTGAAACACAGAACCACAGAGTTATCTCCTTAGAATATGCCTAATCTCTAAGAAATAACTTTTCTCTACCTCTGTTCAAGAATTTTTAATTCAGAGGAGTAAACTTTGAATCAAATGAAATTAAAACTCTTTACCTTTATACTTTCTTTTTTTTTTTTTTTTTTTTGAGACGGAGTTTTGCTCTTGTTACCCAGGCTGGAGTGCAATGGCGCGATCTCGGCTCACCGCAACCTCCGCCTCCTGGGATCAGGCAATTCTCCTGCCTCAGCCTCCTGAGTAGCTGGGATTACAGGCACGCACCACCGTGCCCAGCTAATTTTTTGTAATTTTTAGTAGAGACGGGGTTTCACCATGTTGACCAGGATGGTCTCGATCTGTTGACCTCGTGATCCACCCACCTCGGCCTCCCAAAGTGCTGGGATTACAGGCGTGAGCCACCGCGCCCGGCCTACCTTTATACTTTCAAAATCCTTCGTGTTTACACACAGTGTCTTTTCTTCATCCTCAAAATCCATTTTATATTCAGCTCCAAGTGATTCCTCTCTCTTGACTTTAATATAATCTATTTCTTGTATGTGAGCAATTGGTAAATTTAAGATGAGTAAATAAACTATATTGCTGTATAAGGAAATTGGTAATTCAGACGTTATTTAGTTGGAATTAATATTTTCTCATTGCAAAAGACATTAGTTGGATTGTCTTTTCCTTGCTAACAAAAAGTGTACTACTACTACTGGATAAATTATAGCACACAGCGGCAGAATGGAGTACGCTTTGAGGCAAAAAAAAAACAGCTAAATTAGCAATTCCTCAAAATTACCTTCAGTTGGACTTAGTTCTTATGATTAATTGTAAAACTGAAAAGGATGCCTGCCTTTTAACTTTGAACACTTTAGTTCTACTCCTGTTCAGCATTAACATTTCGGCAATTTTATTTTATTCTCTGAATCTCTGATCGTGACTTTCCACAAACCATTCAAGTTTTTAAAACGTGATGGCTTGTTGCCTGTTCAGGTTTCCTTTTGAATTTGTATCATTATGATTGTGTAATACTTTGTGTTAATTAAGTTGGCAATATTAATGTATTCTTAGCAGAACAATATTAAAAATGGAGTAATTGTTTATGGATATATTTTAATGAGATTTAAACACATTTGAGCAAGGCAAGCATCTTCAACAAATACTATTAAGGAGAATGTGTAAGGTGGCAAATTTGCTTCACTAAGACAATTATTGTTTGCTTTAAAAGATTCTTTTCACAAATTAAGCAGAAAAGGGTATAAATTATACACATTTTTAAGTGAAAAATATTTCTATACTCACATTAAAATTCTCAGATTCAATTAAGCATGGATGTTTCCCATGTTTTATGAAAGTTAAGAATCTAACTCAAAACTGGAACATAATCCATAGATAAGATTATATTAAATGCATCTGTTTGTTAGTAAAGTTGAATGTACAACAGAGCTTGTGCTCTGAGGTCTAGAAGATCAGCTATCCTTCCATGAGTGTCATTTGATGATATAAAGCAATTTTTTCAATATTCAATGGGTATTGTGGAAGTAAGATAACTAGCCATCTCCTAGAACAGAAGGAAGCAATTGAACTGTGTTTAAAAACCAGCTGAACCCACCTATTGGTTTTGCAATACTGCACAAATTACTTAGCATTGTTGAATGTCCATTGGTTCACTCTGCATAGTAACATCCAACCTTCAATACTTGAGTGAATTACTGTTATTCGAGGTGATGCAGCAAAGTTCAGATTCTTGTCTGCTAGCTCCATGCCATTTGGTGGTCTGGATTATGCAGCAGAGGCTATTTATGGTCATTTGTGCCTGACTGAGCGTGCCCTGAGAATTACAGTTAGATATATGCTAAATACCATTAGGAGAGCCTAGGAACATAGAGCTAAGGAAGGCATTTTATGATATCGGGGGCGGACTTCAGAGATCTTTGTGAAGTCATCCCAAGAGTATAATGCGGTCTCAATATAGAGGGCTAGTGTAGAAACTAAAGATGTTCACTTTTCTTTTCTTTCTTTTTTTTTTTTAACATTTCTTATGTTTTATTTAAAAATTTTTATTTTAATCGCTTTAGAAGTACAAGTAGTTTTTGGTTACATGGATGAATTGTATAGTGGTGAAGTCCAAGATTTTAGTATATTCATCAACCTAACAGTGTCTATCATCTCCAATAGGTAGTTTTTCATTCCTTGTTCCCCTCGCCTTCTCCCCACTTCTCTGTCTCCAGTGTCCATTACAGTACTCTGTATGCTTTTGTGTACCCATGGCTTACAACCCACTTATAAATGAGAACATGCAGCATTTGGTTTTCAATTTCTGAGTTACTTCACTTCAAACAGTGGCCTGCATTTCCATCCAAGTTGCTGCAAAAGACATTATTTCATTTTTTATGGCCGGTTAGTATTCCCGTATGTATATTATACCACATTTTAAAGATGTGTGCCTTTCTGACCATTCTTCCGCCTCCTATGATATAGACCTTGAAGCACCCTCACATATTTTTAGAAATACATTCTTATTAGCTATAGTGACTTTGGATACCATGCCTAAAAATGGGACTGCATAGTCTCCAACATAATTTTTTAGTAATTGAACTATTATAAGTATCTAAGACAGCTTTATTTATGTTCTGTTTTTATCTTTGTAGCAAAAAATACTGCTTCTGTTTTCAAAATCTTTAGAATAATGTTTCTGCTTTTTTGTCACTGATGCATTCCCAGTAAGTTTCATAGAAAAATGAGTAGTGAAGGGAAGAAGAGATTTACAAATACGATTTTCCTAAACAGAAAGTCTATGTTTTATTTAATTTTTAAAAGTATTTTCAGAACTTAGCATGGTGTTTGGCATACAGTAGGTGCTCAATAAATGTTCTGAAAATGACTTTGAAGGTTATTTTGATTAAAATGTTCCTTTTGTGCAAAATATTATATTGTACCCTTATATCACTCATTTTTGCTTGTTCCTTCTGGTATGAATAAAAGAACTCCAAAGGCACTATTTTTGTAAAGAATAGCCATTTGCAACTGAGAAACAAATACCCATCTATATATCTTACCACCTTTTATATTTTTAATATGCCACTGAGGTTTATCTTCATAAATCCAAGAACAAATTGCTTCAGGCAATTATTATAAGTTTGACCATATGGGCATTAGTTCTGCAATTTCCATTTGAAATTCAAAACAAATCTTATGCACATGTTTGATGAGACATGAACTATTTATTTGTTAAAGGTAAGTCAAAAGAAAAAGCTGCTTCAGTAAATTTTTTTTAAAATGCAAGTCAGTAGGTTAATTATTAATTTGAATGTCTACAATAATGGGGACCTTTTATATTTAAGGAAGTCATTATTTCACTATGTAGTCAACAAATATATTGATTAGAATTAATTCACTACAAGAAGTCTCCAATAATTTTTAACATAAGTTTTTCCTCTTATCAGTAGCCTGAAGCTTGTCTCTTTTTTTTGTGTGGTCAATTTAGCAACAAATTTGCAATTAATCATTTACTGATTGCAATGAATGGTCTGTCAATAATATGCAACTCAGATTGCTAAAAGGGTTATACTAAGCTTTATTGTTTTCTTTTTGTCTTGGGAATGCTTTGTCTAGCTGGGTTTCCTAGAATGGATTTTGAATAGTTGTTTTGAAGTAATGCATGCCAGTTTTAAAGAGACACTACAGGCTGCTCCGAGGGTATTAATCAAGATATGCCCTAACTTTATTTTGGCATTACAATATTTGGACATCTGTTCTGACTCCTTATATGTGAAATTAAACTCATACCAGATAGTAGAATAAATGAAGGGTTTCATTATCTTAAATGTCATAACATTTGTTTGAATTATCATGTGTAGATTTTAAATGCTGAAATTGTCATCTTGGTTTTGTTTCGTCTATTTTGCTGTCCTTTCGAGAGACTATAAGCCTGGAAAATTCTTTTTTCAATTGCATTAATAATTTAAAAGAAATAATTTACAATTTTGTGTAATAACAGTGAAATTGTTGTGCATGGGCTATATAGTCTGGTAATTTCTAAAAGCATAAATATTTTACTGAGAAACATACCCTTTTAAAGCACAAAAGGTTTCTTGTTATAATGGCAGCGTATTTAGTGACAAATAATGCATTTTAAAAGAGCCATTTGTTGACCATTATTCTCTTTCTACAATGGTATTATAGATTCTTATGTGTTCACTTATTAAAGTATTTTCCATTGTGTGTATCAGAAAGGATTTATCTCTGAATTCACTGGTGCCACTGATGAGTGGGGACTACATCTAGAGAATCATGGGTCAACTTGAAATGCAAAAGGAGTATATTTGAGCTTTTCACTTAAGCAACAGAAAATAAATAATTTGATTCTGATAGATATCAACAATACTTTCAAATTTGGTCTACACCAACTATTAAACCTTTGTCTTTCTTAAAGACATTTTAAAAATAGTGTTACTAATCATGTGAAGATAGATTACTATTTTATCATGAAGCCATATAACATGAATATCCACAGAGATTGTATATATTAGCAGTACTAGAATGTATTTTTTTTAATTTTCTGTTAGAGTAAAACAAAGTCATACAATTTGACATACATAAAATGATTTAACTAAATCATGGAAGTAAAGCAGTGTTTTACAAATGTGTAATTTTGAATACCTTTTAAAAGTCATAAGCACTTTCATCCTTCTACTTGCTTTGCATAGTTGATGTCAGAGAATGAGTGATGTTTTGCCTGGCAAAACATTGCAATACAAGGTGTCCCATAATATTTTGTTTGTGAGGCTAATTTAAGGTGTTTATCATTCTTAATAAGTGAAAGCCATGTTAAGCCGTAAGTGGGGTTGACCCATAAATATTGCTTATTTGAAAAGATGAAAAAAGGTAGGCTAAATTTATATTCTTATATGTACAAAGACTAATTTTTATTTCTTTTGTATGGTATGGTCACAAATTAATATCAGCACAATACAGAAAAACGTCCCATTTGAAAAAAAAATGTAGATTGTCTTATGCTGCTTTACACTTTCTTAGGCATCTAAAATCTCATTCTATAAAATTCAAAAAATAAAATAATATATGAATATAAAAGAAAATGCTAGTTAAGAAATGAACTAATAATATTTGACTGCTAATTTAATATCATAGAAAATATACTCTTTTAAGGAAGACTTCCATAAGACAATACAGTCTGATTATGTATCTTTTCTAAACAAGGGAACCTTTAAAATAATTTAATATGCAGAGCATTTTCATATATTTTAAGCCTTCAAAGACCTTGAAACATTGAAGCTAATACATTGCTGCCAAAATAACAATAATAATAATTAAGATCACATTTCAGTTTAATTGCTCTGATGTATACATAGCCGTGTGTGTGTGTGTGTGTGTGTGTGTGTGTGTGTGTGTACAGGCATGATACCGTGATAGCCATGGTATTTTGTGATGACTTTTTTTTCTTCTTAGAGTTTATATGTGAGACGTTTACATGGTGGATATGTCCAGAAATATAGAATGCCTAATATTACAGTAGTCTCCCTTATCTGCGGTTGCACTTTCCACAGTTTCAGTTACTACAATCAAACATAGTCTGAAATATTGAATAAAATATCCCAGAAATAAACAATGTATATGTGTTAAATTGCACACTGTTCTAAGTAGTATGATGAAATCTTGGACCATCCCTTGACCTCCCACCCAGGTCCTGAATCATCATCCCTCTATCCAGGGAATCCACGTTGCATATGCCAGCTGCCACTTAGGTCAATAGTAGCATAACGTTACACTCACAGTGCCTATTCACCTCGTTTCATCTCATCCTGTAAGCTGCATATCATCTTGCTTCATCACAAGAAGTGAGGTGACTACAGTACCAGAAAATATTTTGAGAGAGATAAAGGAACACCACATTCACATAGCTTTTATTATAATATATTGTGATAATTGTTCTATTTTATTGGTTATTGCTATTATTTACTCTGCCTAAATTATCATTTAAGCTTTCTCATAGGTATGTACATATGTATGGGAAAAACATATATATATTCACAGTTCTGTACTATCTGCAGTGTATACCTGTTGGTAAGGGGACAGTGTGGTGTTAGCATCCATTGTTTCATCAAGCATTACTATCTCTTCCTTTTAGTCTTCAAATAGCAAAGCAGAACAAAAATTCTATTTTCAATCTATAATTTATTCAAATAAACATAATTAATCACATATTTTTTGCCTAATTAGAAAACCACTTTGCTGAAAACTAACATAAAACTGTTTCATCAGAAATACTAACACTAGGCAAATATGCCTCTGAAAGTTTGCATAGATTAAGCATTCAAAGTAGATGTATTGAGGGATAGTTCTATGTTTTGCAAAATTTGACTATGGTTATTACTATTTATTACAGTCTACAAACAGTATAATTAAAATATGTCTTTCAATCCAGTAAAGTTTAACTCTTTTTTGTCATGTACTTTAAATGTGTAATCGTATTGTTGAATTGTTATTGCTGTTGAACGTCAAAAGGATTTAAATTTCTTGGCCCCTGTTATTCTGAAGCTGAACCATGTGTTTTATATTTAGAGGTGTTAAATTACCTTATGTCATAATAGATCAGACCTAGAAATACATCAGGTCTAGAACCGTAGAAAACTCAGCTCAAGCAGTTGGCAACAAAGCTCACAAATTTGTCAAGAAAGGCTTGATTGACAGCTCCAAAGCCATGAAGTTGTAAATTCTCAACTCCATTGTCATGATAATCTTTCAATATTCTTCTTCTATGATATGTCATTGTAAAAATAAATATTCACAGAAGGAAGTTTTCATAGAAAAACAGCTTTAAATATTTACAGCTACAAAAAAATAAAATACCGGACTTTTTATAAAAAAATAACTCCTAAGTACTTTCTTGGAGCAAAGTTGAATTTGAACGATGACCCAGGCAGTATCTTTAATGTATATTCATATTTTGCTGGCGCATAGTACCTCATCGTAACATTATTTGTTCCCTCTTGATCTCCAGCACCTCTAAACTCGGTAACTTCGACAGAACTCAGTGGTTTCCCTTCCCTTCTTTTTCATCAGGCTGCCACCTCTTTTTTCTTTGAAAGGGAGTCTCACTCTGTCACCGAGGCTGGTGTGCAGTCATGCCACCTTGGCTCATTGCAATCTCCATCTCCCAGGTTCAAGTGATTTCTCATGCCTCAGCCTCACGAGTAGCTAAGATTACAGGCACCTGGCATTACACCTGGCTAATTTTTGTATTTTCTGTATAGCTGGGGTTTCAACATGTTCGCCAGGCTGGTCTCAAACTCCTGACCTCAAGTGATTCACCCGTCTTGGTCTCCCAAAGTGCTGGGATTACAGACCTCAGCCACTGCATCTGGTCAATCCAGCCATCTTGGTTCTTTCTTTCTTCTCAATGACACAGCCCTACAAACTGTGTTCCAGATAAATTATATTCTCTCTCAGTAAGCAGCTAGGGAAACTGTAGTTATTTTTCAGATCATGATTTTCTCCAGAGAATTGGTCCAAAAGGCTTCTGAACTTTCTCTTTCCAGCAGTCAGGTAAAGAAAACAAAGTTAATTGGGCAAAAGTGGCAAGGAGAAGTTATGAGTCTTTGTGTCTTGACAGTTACTGTCCTATCACAGATAGAGTTGTATACATTCTAACTTTTAAGGGTTACATGCCTGACAGTTAGCCACTATCATACATTTTTGTAGAATACATAGTACTAAATTATGTGTAATAACTGCTCAACTAAGCCATGTGAATGATATTTAGAAGTTTAAGCTTTTGTGGCCACTCCCAATATGGAGTTCCCAGAAACACATCAGGGAGGGTTTATGATTTGCAGGAAACAGAGATTAAAGTAATATATCTAATATCCATTAATTCTGTGAATGCTGTAAGCTAAACCACACTAATAAATGTGTTGACTGCATTTACTTTTCTTCAAACAATCTAAAATACAGAAAGTTTTCCCTGCATAAAGACTAGACCTTTGTTTTTAGGTTGGAAAAACATGAGCATATATTTTAAATGCCACCAAAGCAATATTTTTTATATGTTCTTTTATTGATATCTTGAAATTTTCCCTCAGGGCTTTCAACTCCAGCCATCACCCCCGACCTAGACTATAGCTATCCCCTAACTGCCTCAACCGGATTCGACCCTTCTGCAGTACATAAAACCTGTTCACACTATTGCTCCTTTTTCTGCTTCCCATAGGAAAGTCTTCGATGGACTAGTTATAGCCCTGTTTGGGGGTAATAAAAGCAAAGATTAACAAGAGGAATTTCCCCTTATAGGTTTTATGTCTAAAAATTTTTTATAGATACACAATAGATTTTAATTTTTATATGACATTATAAACAAAATACTTTTATCTCTGTAGTCTTTTGTGAATTCAATATAAATCATTTATGAGGATGACGTAATGGGCCTTTATTCTCTTTCAAATACACTTTAGTGTTGTGGGAGTTCTGCACTCACTTTTTACAATGCTCTTTGTAACATTGAGGTATGAGACATTTTTGCTGAGGGATGTTGGACTCAAGTCTTCTAACTTAAGATAGATAAATTAGGAGTCTCTCATTATGGTGTTAAGCTATTGATTTACTGATGTGATTCTCTTTAATTACTATGATTACAATAAAGGACATTTAAGAAAATATTCTTGAGAACAAAGGATAAGCACAAATGCTATTTATCATTTAAAAAGAACCAATCAACATCATTTTGGTTTTTAACATCCTCTAGGAACTAAATCACTAATTAAATAAAACCTACCATTAGGTTAAGAATAGAATTATGGACACAAGCAGCCTCTAAATTTCTGAATAGTACGTGTTCTTTTAGGAAATTGGGATGCCCATGGCATTAGCAGCAATAAATGATGAAATACCTTAGAGGAAAAGCAGACATGGTTCTTCATGAAAAATAACATCAAGTGAATTATCCAGTAATCCATATTGCTTGTTAAGATATGTATTAGTCCATTTCCACATTACAGATAAAGCATTCCTGAGACTGGGTAATTTATAAAGAAAAAGAGGTTTAATTGATTCATGGTTCTGCCTGCCTGAGGAGGCCTCACAATTATGGTAGAAGGTAAAGGTAGAAGGTGAGGTATGGTGGAAGGTAAGATGTGCATGGCACATCTTACATGGCAGCAGAAAAGAGAGAGAATATGAGAGCCAAGTGAAAGAGGAAACGCCTTAAAAAAAAAATCAGATCTCAAGAGACTCATTCACTACCATGAGAACAGTAGGCAGGAAACTGCCCCCATGATTCAATTATCTCCACCTACCTCTTCTCATAACATGTGGAAATTATGGGAGCTACAGTTCAAGATGAGATTTGGGTGGAGACACAGGCAAACCATATCCATATGGAAGTAGCACCAGGAGTCATGGATTGGTAGTTTAAAGACTAAATTCATTCTCACTTCTAGGAAGCTCTGTGATCTTTAGAAAGTCCCTTAAACTCAGTTCTATTCTTTCTAAAAGGCGGACATTAACATGTCTCCATTTCTGCATTTTAAAAATTACCACAATTAATCAGGTCAAAATGTATAATTTACTGAAAAATACTTTGGAAATCATACAGCTCTGCATCAATAAAAATTTTGTAATTTTGTCTATAAAGCAAAATAGTTGAGTGAAATATTTTATAGAGATTGCCATTTCAGAACTCACTGACTCCCTAATTTTATGTTCTCGTAGGAGTGAGATGCTGAATACATGATTACCTATGTTTCAGTTAGGATTGTGACTGACTTTATGGAACGATAACAAAGTTCTAGGTCCTAGGTGTCTTTTCCCAGGACAACTGGAAGAAGTTAGTTCAAAGCCAGTATGACAGCGTCAAGTTGTTTTAAAGGACTAGACTCCGTTTGTCCCCTTTTTCACCTTTCAGGAATTAAATCCACATTCCCATGAGTAAGGCGATAGTGATGAAGAGTGAAATGGACTTCTATCTAGATAACTGTTTCTAGTTACAAAGGAACTCAGAACATTCAGAATTTGTTTATTAGCTGGGCACATGGCTGCCTAGATGAAATAAGATGCAAATAAATAAACTATATGCTGTCACTTTGAGATCTCTAATTGATAAAATCTAACCAAATTGCTAATATAATTATCTTTCAGGTATAAAGAATATAACCATATTTTGGAAATCATTCTCATAATAAAGCTTGACTCTTTTTGGAATTCATAAGCTAAAGCCTTTTGAGATAGTGGACTATGTAACTATGTGCTATTAACATATAGATGTATATATTCTGGTTTAAGTTTGGCTACTATAACTTGATAATTTTTGCTGAGTTATGTAAACCAAATAAGTTTCAGTTATTTTCTCTAAAAAAATTTTACATCATAGATTTACTAATGAAATGAAATGGGATGAAAAACTACATAATTGCACTTTGCACTCTACTCTCGGTGCAGCATTGATGCTATTGTCATTCTTGAGTTAATGAATGTTATTAAGAGCCATACCTTCAGACTTTGAGCATGAAAGTTATATTATTTCTAGTTCTGGTTGTAACACACTAACCAGCTCCCCTCTCTCTGCCCCAGTATAATTCTCAAAGGAATCCATAGCCTCAATTGCAGGCTTATTGCCTCCCTCACCTTTGAGATCTATTCTCATTCCTACTTGTGGATAGTAAACATGATTTTTCTTCCATCTGATTTCCCCTCCTCCTTTGTGTCCACCTCAGGCTTCACTGCTGCCTGTACCCCTATCTCTTACTCTCCCATCTCATCCCAACTTACTGGTGACCACTCAGACCACTTTAGTCATTGCCCACTTCAGTTTAATGACTGCAAATGCACATGAATGCACATAAATCCAAGTTTTGACTTGGATTTATTTTGCAAAACTCAGTATTATGCTATCACATTTTAAACCCTTGGGTTTTCATAGACAATACATCTTTCTTTGCAGATTTACTGAAATTATATCAAAGCACTGAACACATTTGTAGGTTTTATCAGATTGAATGAATACTGTAATAACCAGTCAACCTGAGACATAAATGTAATTGATGGATACAACATTTGTTCATTAACTGAAAAAGATATCTTGATTATTGAAAATAATATGTATCAGCAGAATACTTAGGGTTTCCAGAAACCAAAACAGAAGTAAGTATCTAATTTACTATGAAAAGAATAGCTTAAAATATATTATATTGACCTGATTTTTCTGAATTCAAAATCTCAAGCAAGTGATTATAGTAAATATTTTAGCTATGTAAGTTTATATATCTGTCAATGTTTTCTAATTGGGAAAGAGGAATGAAAACTACGAGATAAGGATTCTATTAGAGGGAGACCAAAAATTTGAGAAAAACATTGGAACCTTACATAATTCAATATAAACAGGCAGAGCTTGTGAAATATTCTAGACCTGTGATCATCTTAGTAAAGATTTTTGTTAACTGTTTTCTCATCAGGTGACACTTAGGAAAGTAGATTGATTCTGTGTTAAGACATGGTTGATTTGTTCCTTCTGTGACATGTTGGATTACATTATTAATTCACTTGCTGATTGTATGCTCCATATAATTTTCTTCATTTTAGATTTCTAGACCTCTAAATGTAGAGTTTCTTTTTTCTTTTCTTTTCTTTTTTTTTTCTTTTTTTTTTTTTTTTTGATATGGAGTCTTTCTCTGTTGCCCAGGATGGAGTGCAGTGGTGCAATTTTGGCTCATTGCAACCTCTACCCCCTGAGTCCAAGTGATTCTCCTGCCTCAGCCTCCAGAGTAGCTGGGACTACAGGTAGATGCCAACACACCCGGCTATTTTTTTCTTTTTATTTTTTTAGTAGAGATGGGGTTTTGCCATGTTGGCCAGGCTGGTCTCAAACTCTTGACCTCAGGTGATCCACGCGCCTCAGCCTCCCAACGTGCTGGGATTACAGGCAGGAACTATTGAGCCTGGCCTAAATGTAGAGATTTTTATTAAAATAAATGCCTTGAGAGAAATTCCTTCTCTTTAATCTGTTAAAAATTAGGAATTTGGTTGGTAGAAGAAATTTTGTATTTCAGGGAACATTTTAATCATAGAAATAATACATTTGTAGTTACACTAAGTGTTTAATAAGTTTATTCCTTCTACAAGTTTGTTTCTGAAGTTTACAGTTAATGACATGAAAAGACCATTGCAGTAGTTTTCTGGCATTGCTAATGCTACGTATTGCATGCAGAGAAGAGCAAGAGCAGGATTTATCATTTATATTGTCTTCTTGGAAATTGTCTCTAGATTCTCTGAGGTCAACTTTTTTCATATTCTCAATTAGTCTGCCAAGTTTCATGAACTCTTCTGTATGAAGCATTTGTAACATAGAGAAATTCTCAGTAAGATTATTAAAACTTAATTAAAATCTCCTCATCTGATTCCCTAGCTGTAGTCACGGATTTTTGTTTGAATTGAAACTCAAAGTAATCATTTGTACATTTGCTTTCAATCTTGCCATATTCTGTTACAATTTTAATATGTTTTTATTTATAGGAGATGAGAAAATTTTTTATTTCCAATAATAATTGATTTGTCAAAGGTAATTTTTGACAGGCACATTGGCTGACACCTATAATTCCAACACTTTGGGAGGCTGAAGTAGGAGAATTGCTTGAGTCCAGGAGTTTGAGATTAGCCTGGTAGCCTGGACAACATAGCTTGACCTCATATCTTATCTCTAAAGAAAAAAAAAAAATTAGTCCGGCATTGTGGCTTATGCCTCTAGTCCCAGCTTACTTGCGTGGTAAAGGCAAGAGAATCACTTGAGCCCAGGAGTTCAAGGCTGCTGTGAGCTACAATGGTACCACAATGCTCCAGCCTTCGTGATAGAGATTCTGTCTCAAAAAAAAATAATAATAATAAAGGAATTTTTCTAAGAACTCTGGCTTTTTGGAGTAAAATGGAAATCTAGGCAGCAAGCATAATTAAATATTTAGAAGTAGTTACAATGATAACTCAAAGTTCATGTACAAAATTACCAAAATTCCCTTATGATAAAAGCCCATAGAGTTTCAATGTAGCTCCTTTTATGCTATTGGCCCTATTCTAGATCCATCTTGGCTTTTCTAAAACCACTTTACTAGTCTAACCTATGAGCATTATTTAAGGTCAATTCTAAATTTAAAATTCTGAGATTTCATTTCTTTTCACTGCATGAAATTTAAAATCAAGTAACTAGGAGGAAACTGCTAGAGACAGGCTTGTTGTTTGCAGGAAGATATGAATGTTCAACAGTCTAATATGATGGAAGAGGAAATAAGTTTAAAATCCTGAGAAGATTAGAAAGCATAACTACCATTTAGCAGTCTGGAGTCACTGCATGGAAAGTGAATCGCCCTACACACTCTGCCCACCACAGCCCATGATGTGTGTTCCTTAACAAGATGACTCTTGCCATTATGAAAAGGTTAAAGGTGATGCTATGTATCAATTTTAGTAAGAATAAAGAGTAAATTAATCTTTTACTTCAATTAAATCTATAGATATGAAATACTTTTAAACTAAATTATTAAAGATTAAATGTAAATCTTTAATGCATAATGTATAGTGGAAAATATAAAACAATTTATATTGATACTCCATTGGTCACCTTAATTAATAATTGTCAATTCTTTGCCATAGATGTGGTACTGCTGCTTTTTAGACTTCTGTGCTACATAGCTAACTCTCCATTCTACCAAAAGCTTTGAATTTCAAGGATGTGGTCTCTGTGTTCTGGGTGCTTCTATTTGCCTCTCCAGATATTCTCTCTGCCTTGTCCATTCTGCTATCTCCCCGGCAAATGTCCTGTATAGAACATGGCAATGCTTTCTTGCCCTCTTTCTTCTGGTGGAGTTGACCAGTTGAGATTCCTGCAGTAGGTGAGAGGAAGGAAAGCAGGGTTTGGGTTCTCATGTTCCTGGATACCTCTGCAAAAAAAGTCACCTGGGACTGGATGTCTTTTCCTCCCAAGGCCATTTTCTCTATATAACTCTTTCTTTCTGGGTCTCTTAACTAGCTCCTCACCTTGTCCTTTTAGACATAAGAGTGGTTTACTTACCCCAGTATTATGCATAATTCTATGTGGTTTCCCACAGACTTTTTGGTAGTCATTTAAAAAAAAGTAAACTTTCCTCCAATTACAATAGTGCACTTCTGAGATTAGAGGATACCATCTGTTTTTGGTGGAATAATGATGCTGCCCCTTCTCCCAGTGTGTAGCTACTACTACATTGTCCTTCCTGACAATGGGAAGATGCTGAAGTAAGGCGGGCCTTATCTCACACATAACGCAGGTCTCACTGCCCTCTGCAACACGGGTGGTATGACTATGTCCAACTTTTTTTTTCTTTTTTTGAGACGGAGTTTCACTCTTGTTACCCAGGTTGGAGTGCAATGGCGCGATCTCGGCTCACCGCAACCTCCGCCTCCTGGGTTCAGGCAATTCTCCTGCCTCAGCCTCCTGAGTAGCTGGAATTACAGGCACATGCCACCATGCCCAGCTAATTTTTTGTATTTTTAGTAGAGACTGGGGTTTCACCATGTTGACCAGGATGGTCTCCATCTGTTGACCTCGTGATCCATCCGCCTCGGCCTCCCAAAGTGCTGGGATTACAGGCATGAGCCACCGCTCCCGGCCGACTATGTTTAACTTTATGGAATAATTATTTTTCTAAAAAGACTAAAGTGGATTATAAAGTTTGAGATTAATAATTGAATTATAACTTTTGCCATCATCCAATATCAACTACCCAAGAAATTAAATAACTCACTTGGAACGTGCTCACAGGTACAGCCTCCTTTATACAAAGGTGTCCCTATTTTTTTTTGTTGTTGAGATAAAGTTTCATTCTTGTAGCCCAGGCCAGAGTGCAATGTCTGCCTCCTGGGTTCAAGTGATTCTCCTGCCTTAGCCTCCCAAACTGGGATTACAGGCACATGCCACCATGCCTGGCTCATTTTTTTGTATTTTTAGTAGAGATGTGGTTTCACCATGTTGGCCAAGCTGGTCTCGAACTCCTGACCTCAGGTGATCTGCCTGCCTTAGCCTTCCAAAGTGCTGGGATTACAGGCATGAGCCCCTACACCTGGCCAGGTGTTCCTATTTAAAATCTGCTTTTCAATTTGCATGCACCATTCAGCAAATCCCATATCCTACTCTAGGGATTTGCTTTATTCTAAATCCCATTAACTTGTTCTCAATCATGTGCTTCTCCAAGTCTCCAAGTTCTTTCATTCTAGAAAAATGCCCTAGTTATTCTAACAGTGTAATCCAAAACTAAGTAACAAAAATCCAAATGTTGTTTTATCTGAAGTATTCACAGCAGGTGAAGTTGCAGATGTGCAACATAATGCATCTGAGTTCCGGTGGAATTGCACGCACACACACACACACACACACACACCTACACCTCATGAGCATTAGTTCTAAAAGACAGAAAATACCATCTAACAGAGAGAAGTCCAGGTGCTCCCACCGATACTCACATTTAGAAGAGATTGTATCATTCCTCAGATACTGTAAACTCTCTAAATCTTTTCATCAACTCTCTAAATCTTTGTAACTCAGGATAGCGTGCACCTCCACTGATTTTGTGTGTAGGTGTGTGTGTCTCTGTGTCTTTCAGTAATTATCATTTTTCCCCATAGATTCAAATTGGCAGATTTTTTTCCACTATGTATTTATAATTGCTTTGGCCATTGTAAATGGTATTATTTTCTGTTACTTTGTTTTAATGTTTTCAGTTCCACTAATTGTTACCTACAATTCCTGTATCTGGGAAACTTCAAACTATTATGTCAGTTTATGTGGATTTCAGTTTATTTCTTTGAATCTTCTATATAGAACATTATATTATGTATAAATAATGATAGTCTTTCTTTTTCTTTATGATACATAAAGCTTTTATTGTTTTATTCTTGATCTGTTATATTTCTAAAGACCTAACATACACTGTTAAATAGATACTCAACAGTGCTGAGGTGTGTTAGGCCACTCTTGCTTTGCTATAAAGAAGTACCTGAGACTGGGTAATTTATAAGAAAAGAGATTCAATTGGCTCACAGTTCTGCAGGCTGTAAAGGAAGCATATTGCCAGCATAAGCTTCTGTTGAGGTTTGAGGAAGCTTACAATCATGGCAGAAGGCAAAGGGGCAAGAGGCGCCTCACATGGCAATAGCAGGAGCAAGAGGTGAGGGGAGATGTCACACATTTTAGGAAGCCAGATCTCATGCAAACACACCCACTGCAGCAAGAGCAGCAATGAGGAGGCAGTGCTGAAGCACTCATAAGAAATCTGCCCAATGATCTAATTACCTGCCATGAGCCCTCGCCTCCAACACTGGGGACCACAATTCAACATGATATTTAAAGGGGAAAATATCCCTACTATATTGTGGCATTATAGTAAGTCTTTCTTTCCAAAACAACAATTTTTACATCTAGAGTTTTGCTGTTTGTTCGTTGTATGTGGGCTTTGTGGAGATAACCTATATATAGACTTTGCTATGCCTGTTCTAATGTGCTCATATGCCTTTTTGCTAAGTTATGGATTCTAAATTGCGAGTTAAATACAAACAATCCTGCAAATTTGAATTGAGAGAATAAAAATAACTGTGGATTCAGAAAAGAATTAAATATTATAAAATCATGTTAAAAAAAAAACAGAACTACATGAACAGATGAAATTTAAGTTTCCCATGCCTCCTGTAACAAATTACCAAGTACTTGTTGGCTTATAACAAGAGAAATGTATTATCTTTTGGTTCAGGAGATGACAAATCCAAATTTACTACCCCTGGACTGAAATCAAGGTGCTCCCAAGTTTATGCTTTTTCGAGAGGCGATGGGGAGTAAAACATTTCTTGCCACTTTCTTGTTCTGGTGGCTGTCAGCATTCTTTCAGGTGTAGCTGCACCACCCCAGTGTCCCCATTGTAGTCACATTCTCTCCTCCTGTCTAATCTCTCTCTCTCATAAGGAAATTGTGAAGGGAGTTAGGTGCCATCTGGATAATCTTTTCATAACAAAATTATTAATCATATTTCCAAAAACCTTTACCATCTAAGGTAACATTGCAAGGTTCTAGAGACTAGGACCTGATATGTTTAGGGATCGCAGTCATCCCGCTACTAACTGTCCTCTGGTCCCCAAAGATTCATGTCTGTTCATGTTTACCTCGTTTTCATATCCACAAATGTCTCAGCCCTCTACATCATCAACTTAAGTAGAAAATCAGATCCAAGTATCTAAGTATCTTCAGCTCCAAGTCCCAAATCTCACCATATAAATAATCTAACTCAGATATAAGTGATACTTTGTATCTTCAGGTAAAAATACCTCTCCCTTTGTGGACCTGTGAAAATACAAAACGAGTTATGTGCTTTCAAAATACAGTGGCAAAAAAAATGCATAAGTATGACAGTTGTACACATTCCTATTCCTGCAAAAATAAAGTGCAATGTAGAGAGGGGTCGCTGGTTCCAATCAATATCAATCATGGACTAGGTCACTTCTGTAAAAAAAAAAAGTTACCAGGTTCCAGCTATTAGGACCTGATATCTTTTTAGGGGGCATCATTGAGCCCACTACAGATGATGTAATAAACAAATTATAATTAGTTTATGAAGACATAGAAAAAGTAGGAGAAATTAAGAAAACCAAACTGTGAATTTCTCAAAAAAAAATGCCAGGCCAACATTTCACAGATGATTAAAGAACAAATAATTCCCATGCATTATTAACTATTCTGCAGCATAAAGAAGAAAACCTTCTGGCTCTATTTGTCATCCCAGTGCTGCAGATATCAGTATTTGATACAATCTGACTGTGAAATAATCCCACTTGTGGCATTGTAATTTTCTTAAAAAAATATTAACAGGTAAACATCATGCCTTATATAAATAGTACATTCAGGTAAAGATTGTCAGGAGAGAAAACATTGTTTTATTCCAGATGGGAAATGCAGAAACATAATCTCTTATGTAAAAGCTCAATATAACAAAGCTTTGAAAACCCAAATTTCAGTAGTTGATTGATGAGAACTATAACCTCAACTAACCGGTTCTTTGTAGTGTTACCAAGTGAAGTGATTTTAATGTAACTGTAATTATAATTAGCTCTATCTCACATTGTTAATTTATCATTCCTTGAGTCAATATTTATATGTCCTAGTGTAGAAATATTTATGTGAAGTTTAAGTATATATTGGGCCTTTTGAGTTTGTTAGCTAATTTATCACATATGCATGCATAACCCACAACATTCTGAATACCAAGCATAACTTTCCTCATGTACTTCATCTTCAAGATTATGGAATTTATTTAGTTAACCATCTCAGTAAACCAAATGAAGAAGGTATTACGAATTTCAAAATCATGAAATTCAGTAATAGCAAAAATTAACATTTTTTTTGCTTTCTATGTGCCACACACAGTTATAGCTGTCTTCTAGGTATTAGAACATCAGATCTTCAAAGAAAGACAGATATGATTAAAATTATTCTTAAGATAGGAAAATGGTAATAACGGAAATCTAAGCAAACTTTTCAAGGCAAAATATTTAGTCAAATTTAGAGCTCGATCTTGAAGCCAGTCAATTTAATATACAGAGATAAATCGAGACAGACTTCAATATGTAGTCCGTACAAGAAGAAATATGAATAGATAAAAGCATAGGAAAAGATTGTAGTTACTGTGTACCTTTGACAAAATTAATTGAAATGTTCACTTAAAATTGGCAATTTTCTTGTATGTAATAACACTTCAAATAATTTACTGGAAAGTTTTAGTAAAATAACAAATAGAGCACCAAAAACTTCAGCTTTTGAAACTTTTTAGCAAATTATAATTTTTGAGATAAAGTTTGCACACAGCTTGGAGAGATTGGAATTTATCCCTCCAAAAACAAAGAAAAATTAAATTATTTCAACAATAAATACCCATATAGTATGCAAGATCATTTTAAATTCTACAATTAGATTTTGAAATAAATATTTTGATGATGCTCATTTCTAATCGGCTAAATTTATGTTCCATTCTGAAATGGAATAAAATTGAGAAGGTATATGGTATAATGGTCATATCATCAAAAACAAGAACAATTTATTTGACAAGTTTTAGAAACTGTTTGTGAGAGAAAGAGTCTTTAAGTAGAATAAAAGATAATACTTAGGAAAAACATATTTCAGAAAAATACTAGTGATCAATTATTGGAGACAGATATGGCTAATAAGCTGATTCTTTAATATACATATATTTGTATATACTGATATATATGTAAATGTAGCAAGAGAAGTTGCTAATCACTTTTTTGGATGTTTGAATAACACATAAGGTTTAAATTTGTTTTACTTTAATAAAATTGATTTATTTTTACTTCTTCGGATTTTTTTAATTAATTAAAAATAAAACTATATAGCTATATAGCTTAACCTATATAGGTTAAGGAAATAATAAAAAGCAACTTGAGTCTATAAAAACATGTTTCAAAAATATGCCGTTTAACCATGTTTAGCATTCCCTTTTAACTTTAAGAAAATTCTAGTTTGCATATAAGGTCTATGAAAATCCCAAATATACAAAATATTGTTCCAATTGCTACACAGAATGATCTCATTAAATCTCCACCAAGGTACTTTGAAGGAATATCAGTATTCTCTTTTAAAGATTAGGAAGCTGTGATTCTCAATAAATACATAATTTGTTTAAAGTCGCATGGCATGCAAGTAGAGAGTCTGAAGTCAGAGTTTCTGCATTCTCGGGAGCAGAAGTAATGCTGGTTTATTTCTGTTGTCTAAAAACTATAATGTCTCTAGACAGAAATGGTAACATTTATTTTAAAATGCCATTTTAGCTGTTTCTTATTTCGTCTGTCTTTAGAGAACCTTCAGTGTCCCTTGAAAAATGACTGCTGGATAACATTGCAGATTTTGGCGTACTCTCTCAAGCCCCTTGGGGTTATGCCAAAGGGACGGGGTCCCATGTGAATTGGGTCTGGATTCTCATCCAAATGAACACCTGCTGTCATTGTTCCTTATCAATCCTGCAGTCAGCAATGCCAGCTCTCTTTTGATGGTGGAACCTATTCAACACAAGGAAAAACCTGCTAGTGTTTGACACTAATTTTTATTTTTCCCTCTTTGAACTAAATGATGCATTGCCCAAGTATCTTGAAGATAGATAAGCTAATATTAGTTTTATCTTTGTGCAGTCCTGTGTTTCTAGGAGTTTACCCAATTAAAGTCTGGTCTACTTAAATAGTCTTTTGATGTCTTTCTCCCTCCTCTCTTTTTTCCTTTCTCCCTTTCTCTGTTCTGTTTATGCTGCTTTGAAAAGGGAGAGATTTGTTCTTACAAAAATATACACTTGTAAAGAAAATTGTAGTACACAATCTATTTTTAAACGTCTCAGTCTCCCCAACTTAGCAGAAACAAATAATTCAAGCAGAAGTATATTCAATGATATTCTCCCTACGGGAAGCAATATTGATCATTCATTCTTAGTGTTTGATTCATATTCCTTTGCTTCTGTTTAACTAGTCTGCTGAATGTATGCATTTAATTGGAAGGTATTCCAAATTGATTTTATACCAGATTAGGGATAAAGTAAAAATAAATGCTTTTTTAAATTAATGGATGATTATGCCACATATAAATAGCCCAGTTCAGGTGTTTTTTCTGTAATCTCATACCACAATAAGGCAACTTCATATTATAAAGTATAATATATTGATGAAAATAAAATTATATTTATGAAAAGGAACTTTGTGACTAGATTTGAGAGTTATCATTGGAACAATAAAAGTGAACCATCTTGATATTTGTACTTCTGGGCAAACCAAGAAGTTGGCCATGTTTATATAGCAAAATACATATTAAATATTAAACCATGGAGGGAATTTTTGTAACCTTTATTATACGCATTGCTTCTATATGTCTTTATATATATGTCTGGGTAATTTTTGTTCATGGTTTAATTCAATTGCTTGACGTATTTTATGGTGTCAAATGTTTACACAGAAAAAAATTACAGTTAGCTCTATCCTGCAACTCTCTGCCATCTGCAGTGGGCATTGGTCCCTCTCTTTTTGTGCCTCATGCTTTGTTATGCATGAGTAAGCACATTAGCCTTTCATTCCATTCATTAGACTTTTAATCCTTGATTAGTGTTTTCAAGATTCTCTGAAATACACAACTTCTTTATTTTCTTGCATTTGGTTTTCTTTTTCTTTTATCTCCACTATGAAACAAAATTAACAGTGAATGTCAACAATGCCCTTTTCTATTGAGATGACTGGTAAATATATTAGTTTCTCATTTGAGTGATTAATCATGTGTGGATGAAGAATGGGAAAACATCTCCACACTTGGAATAACAGAGATAATTGTTTAGAGTCAGGTGGAACAGTCTGTGCTTGAAAAGCTTGGATAACAGTATTTCGCCAGTCTCACACATTGAGTATGATTTCTGTCTCATGGAAAAATTCTGTATTTGCTAAAAGTAAGAAACATCCATTAGGATCAGAACTGATGCACTTGGGGTCTCAAAGACAAATTATATGTGTCACCAATTTACCCAAACTAAATGTTTCTCTTTGCTGTTTTTTTCTATTACCATGAGATATGAGAGGAAGTTGCTCATGGTACATACATCTATTAATTACACATCAAGACACCCTAAGCAAAATCTGAAGTATTGCACTTATCTTTACTAGACATGCACCTTCACACTGTCTTTTAACCATAATTAACCTCAAATAATTAGAAGCTTCTGTAATGATCATTTCTCCACTCAGACCATCCTTCTAACTCTCGTTTAACAATATTTTCAATTACTATTTGACATTTACGTTCATATGTGCTATCTTTAACATACATTGACCATGCGACCAAAGCCAGTCATTATAGGATATATATAAATTAAATAGTAATAACCGTCTTAGATGTAAGTGTAACACAAAGCCAACCGTGAAATTATTATATAAATCACTTTTGTAAGAATTTATATGGATCATACATTTTTGTCTAATTTCCCATAATCATCTTGGCAATAATATTGTAAAGTTCATTTTAAAATGTAATTTTTTAATTTTAGTCTATACTACCATAAGAAAATAGGATCATAAGCTGTCCTGTTTTTGTTTTCTTTTTTCTCCCCTCAGGATGCCTCCATTGCACACAGATTCCACATCATGAGAGAAAAACACCCAGAGAAATTCAACAGTAGGTAAGGTAATAGGAGATGGAATTATAGATACGGTTGCTGAATTTTGCCATGAAAAGATCACTAGATGGTATAGAACATTTTATAATATAGTGTCCTAATGAGGCTTTGTGTGCACGTGTTTGCAAATGTATGTGTGTAAATATTAAGATGACTGGGTAAATGAATTAAATTTTTCCTGGGTTGTGATGTAACTATAATGGGAAATGCAGTGGGTCATCTGTTTCATTCTCAAGTGCTATATAAGAAAATTTTCAAGTAAAAGATGGAATTTATAGTTTTAAGGCACACTGGAAGTTTGCATGACTTCTATGAACAGCAATCAACATTAATCCCAAGAAAAAACAAAGGGTTCTGATTTGATAACGCTAAGTGTGTATTACATAGGGGTTATATATCTTTGAACTATCAGCCTTAAATTGGCCTCAACTAAATGCAATAGAAACTATAATAATAGCAATGTGAGTATAATATTTCTTAGAGACATTTCTTCAAGGAGGAAAGCCTTGACTAACAAAATTACTTTCCTCATAAGAGCAATAGGCAAGCATTTCTTTTCCTTCAAAAATGTAGACATTGACCTTCACAGTTACTCAGGGAAATAGGGAAAGCCTTGGTTCTGTATCTTCCCCATTGCTAGAAAAAAATACAGCTCTCTTTACCTCACTCTCCTAAAAAAGTCGGGCAGAAGTCAATTATCTTTTGCTTCAGTTTTACTCATTTCCACTGTTTTCACTTGCAAAGTTACAAAATCATAACTAACATTTCTGTATAGATATTTAAGTGGCTTTGTCTATTAATATTCAAAGCCAGGGGCTTTGTTATTTTTGCATTTGGCTGACATGTTGCCATAAATGTTACAGACTATTTATTAGATAACTGCCCCTGGACATTCTTAGATTTCTTTCAATTTTGTCACGCACGAGTACATTGATACAATTTTCTTGAATGTAGGTTCACAATCAATTCTGTTAAAACTCTTTCAAAATGGTTTTTTAGTTATCTAAATGATAAACCTGAGTATACTACTTTATTCATAAATCATCATAGCAAGTATTTCATGATTAGCGAAGTCATATTTAATTTGCTATTAAATTTCCCTATTAAGATGTTTTTAGTAGGCAGGGTGTGGTGGCTCATGCCTGTAATCACAGAACGTTGGGAGGTCAAAGTGGGCATATTAAGAGGTCAGGAGTTCGAGACCAGTCTAATCAACGTGGAGAAACCTTGTCTCTACTAAAAATACAAAAATTAGGTGGGTATGGTAGTGGGTACCTGTAATTCCAGTTATTTGGGAAGCTGAGAAAGGAGAATTGTTTGAACCCGGGAGGTGGAGGTTGCAGTGAACCAAGATCTCGCCATTGTACTCAAGCCTGGAAGACAAGGCAAGACTCTGTCTCAGAAAAAAAAAAAAAGATGTTTTAGTAACTAAAAATACAATCTTGTACCTTGTTTGGTATTGCCTTGATTTATTTTTAACCTACAAATAAATCGTGACCTTATGATTCACGTTTTTCCTCATAGTTCAGAAAAAAATTATACCTTTTATTATAAAGAAAATGAAAGAAATGCATATATAGATATATATGTGTACATATATTTTCAGAATAATTCACACACACTTTGTAACTCTAGTTGCTTCTGGAGAGGGAAACAATGTGGCTGTGGTGACAACTGAATTTTTCTTTATTGTACTGTTTGAATTTTGCTACAGGTGCATTTCAAAATTAAATCCAAGTAATCTAATTAAAATTTTGCACCTGTAAGTTTTCCTTGTACCTAGAATAGACATTTTTATTTTACAAGATTTAGTTTCAGTTCATGAAACACATATAAAAATAAACTGATATAACAGTGGTATCATATGCACTGCATGCATTTTAGCACTTGATTATACACCTGGAATACCCTGGAAATGAATATACTTATTAATGTGCACAAAACATATTCTAAGATAGAGTAGCCTATGTTTTCCCCTATGTCATTCTATGAAGCATTCATATTTATATTTGTATATATTATTTATGTTATATTCATGAAGTTTATATTCATATATTAAAATAGGTTTCAAGCAAAAAACAAAAGCTATGTTTGGATAATACCACATGGAGTGTACCTCTTCAAGAGTTTAAAATTAAAAAGTTCATTAAAGGCTTTAAGAAATATACAAAGAATAAAATGTTTGCAGTTTATAAGATATTACTGTCCTATACTTACTGAAGAGAGAGGGAAAGGCAGAGAAAAAGAGAGCCATAGCAACAGAAAAATAAGAGGATTGTGGTGAGGGAGAGGGTGGCAGGGACAATTAAGTGTATAGAGAGGTACATCAATACATTATGTGCTAATCAAATTTGACAACATATATGTAAGAATGCCAATATTTATTATCCTCTCTCAAGTGTCAGAGGCTAATGAATTTCTTTCTGCAGAATAATTTTAAGTCTTCTTAATAATAAAGACTTCTATTATTCACATATCTATTTAATTTTTTATTATCAATAGCTCTACTAATTTATGAATTCCTCACTGCTCACTATGTGATTAGATGTCATTTACAACAATATGTTTGTAAATGGCAATGTTTTTTATAAAATGTAAAACTAACCTTATTAAAACTTCTTTGTAAATTTCAATCATGAGTAAATCTTGCTTATAAATAGTTTATACAGACTTTTTTCCTGGAGATAACATAGAAAATGCCCTCTAAAATGACACAAAGTCACACATTTCTATTGTGAGTTCAAGTGTTGGGTATGTAGTAGATGTTCAATGTATTACTGGCCAAATATTTTTTAAGATAATGGTCAGCCACAGAATTCCATATATTACCAAGTCAATCAGACATGGGTGTTTCAATCTATACATTTGCATATTAAGCCTACATTAATAATTCCAAGCATTTAGGTAATTCCCTAAACCATAGTGCAATATATTCAGGATACGAACGTCTTCTGATGAATTTCTATGAGGATGACATATTGTACACAAGCAGTTTCATACTTACAATGGCAGATATTTCAGATTTTAACACTGAGACGGGCTCAGCCATAGCACTTTCATATTTTCAGGAATTTGCAAATGGATTTTTTAAGTACTCCTAATAATGGTATTTCAGATCAGATCTCTTGTCACAATAAATCACATGCCATTAATATTATCCTCCAGCATGCTCACCTTGAAATTCATTTATATTTCAAAGAACATGATGTTTCTAACATTATCTTAAGGAAATTAATTACCAAAATATATAGTTCTATTCTCTATGCTTCTTACGACAGAAATGGAAAGAAATGGGAAAGGTAATGATTTTTTCTGGTGCTTCAGAGAGTGCTAGTCGAAAGGTTTATATTATATTCCTTCCAAATTTCTATATAAATCCAAGTTAACTGTTAAAAGAAAGCATGCTGTTTAACTTTCTAAACTTTAAGATATTCTTCCATCAAACTGAATTTGAATGAAATCTTTCATTCCTTCAGACTCAAGAAAAAGAAAATCTTTAAAGTATCATGCTACTAGAATCTAAACTATTTATTGCATAATATTAGTTTTAAAATATTTATATAAATTGACAATTAGTATTCACAAACATATTTACATTCATAATTCACATACTTAATACTTCTCATGGTACTAGATAGATGACTTTAAATACTTCCTTTTTTGAAAAAGTATTATTATTTATTACCACACCAAAATAAGCATTTAAAATGTCAATTATAAAGGGATTTAATGATTTTAGAAAAACATGCAAGCAGTGTGGAATTCCATGTGTAAAACTATGTAATATTAAAAAGAACTTGGCAAATATTAAAAAGTAATAGGCAAAATGGAACCCATTATAGGAAAAATATTGGTGGTATTAGTCTGTTTTCACACTGCTGATAAAGACATACCTGAGTCTGAGTAATTTACAAAAGAAAGTTTTATTGGATTTATAGTTCCACATGGCTGAGAAGTCCCCACAATCATGGAGGAAGGCAAGGAGGACCAAGTCACATCTTATGTGGGTGGGGGCAGGAAAAGAGAGAGTGAGCTTATGCAGGAAAACTCCCCTTTATAAAACCAACAGATCTCATGGGACTTACTCACAATCATGAAAACAGCAGAGGAAAGACCTGCCCCCATGATTCATTTACCACTCTCCAGATGCCTCCCACAACACATGGGAATTCAAGATGAGATTTGGGTGGGAACATGACCAAACCATATAATTCTGCCCATGGTACCTCTCAAATCTCATGTACTCATATTTCAAAACCAATCATGCCTACACTACAGTCCCCCAAAGTCTTAATTCGTTTCAGCATTAACTCAAAAGTCCACAGTCCAAAGTCTCATCTGAGTCAAGGCAAGTCCCTTTTGCCTGTAAGCCTATAAAATCAAAAGCAAATTAGTTACTGCCTAGATACAATGGGAGTACAGATATTGGATAAATACACTCATTGCAAATGGGAAACATTGGCTAAAACAAAGGGGCTACAGGCCCCATGCAAGTGCAAAATCCAGTGGGGCAGTCAAATCTTCAAGCCTCAAAATGATCTCCTTTTGACTTCTTGTCTCACATCTATGTTACACTGATGTAAGAAGTAGGCTTCCATGACCTCGATCAGCTCTGTAGCTGTGGTTTTGCAGTGCATAGCTCGCCTCCTGGCTGCTTTCACAGGCTGGCATTGAGTGTCTACAGCTTTTCCAGGTGCATGGTGCAAGCTATTGGTGGATCTACCATTCTGGGGTCTAGAGGAAGATGGTCCTCTTCCTATAGCTCCACTAGACAGTACCCCAGTAGGGATGCCGTGTGGGTGCTCTGACCCCATATTTCCCTTCCTCATTTCCCTAACAGAGGCTCTTTATGGAGGCCTGCCCCTGCAGCAAACTTCTGCCTGGGCATCCAGGCATTTCCATACATCCTTTGAAATCTAGGCAGAGTTTCCCAAACCCTAATTCTTGACTTCTGTGCACTCTCAGGCTCAACACCATGTGGGAGCTGCCAAGACTTGAGGCTTGTGCCTTCTAAAGTCGTGGCCTGAGCTCTATGTTGGCCCCTTTCAACCACGCTGGAGCAGCTAGGACACAGTAGGCTACACACAGCACAAGGACCTTGCACCAAGTCCACAAAACCATTTTTTCCTCTTAGGCCTCTGGGCCTGTGATGGGAGGGCCTGCTGTAAAGGTCTCTGACATGCGCTGGAGACATTTTCACCATCGTCTTGGGGATTAATATTTGATTCCTCATTACTTATGCAAATTTCTGCAGCCTGCTTGAATTTCTCATGAGAAAATAGGATTTTCCTTTCTATCCCACTGTCAGGCTGCAGATTTTTGAAACATTTAAGCTCTACTTCCCAGATAAAACTGAATGCCTTTAACAGCACACAGGTCAGCTCTCGAATGCTTTGCTGCTTAGAAATTTCCTCCACCAGATATCCTAAATCATCTCTCTCAAGTCCAAAGTTCCACAAGTCTCTAGGGCAGGGGCAAAATGCTACCAGTGTCTTCGCTAAAACATAGCAAGTCACTTTGCATCAGTTCCCAACCAGTTCCTCATCTTCATCTGAGACCACCTCAGCTTTGATTTCATTGTCCATATCATTATAAGCATTTTGGTCAAAGCCATTCAACAAGTATCTAGAGAGCTCCAAACTTTCCCACATTTTCCTGTCTTATTATGAGCCCTGCAAACTGTTCCAACCTCTGCCTCTTACCCATTTACAAAGTTTTTCTCACATTTTTGGGTATCTTTTCAGCAGTGCTCTATTCTACTGGTACCAATTTACTGTATTGCTTCATTTTCATGCTGCTGATAGACATACAAGAGACTGGGCAATTTACAAAAGAAAGTTTTATTGGAATTACAGTTCCACATGGGTTAGAAGGTCTCACAATCACAGAGGAAGGCAAGGAGGAGCAAGTCACATCTTACATGGATAGTGGCAGGAAAAGAGAGAGAGAGCTTGTACAGGGAAACTCCCCCTTATAGAACCAACAGATATTGTGAGACTTATTCATTATCATCAGAACAGTGTGAGAAAAACCTACCTCCATGATTCCACATGTTACCTCCCACTGGGTCCCTTCAATAATGTGGAAATTCAAGATGAGATTTGATGGGGACACAGGCACATCATATCAGGCAGTCTTAGAAAGATTTCTTAAAACTGCAGTCATAGTGTGATTTCAATGAATTAATTCAAATTCTTAATATATAACACGTTAAACCATTTTACTAGAATAAACTAAAAGAAATCAGCTAGTAAGCACTCATGGCCAGTGATCACAATAATACTGTTTAAGTTCATTCTGATTATTTAAAATTATCTGGTCTCTAATTTTTGGAAAGAAACAAAGATAGTTTCTCAGCCCCCTGGTCAGAAGTATGTGATTTATGTCTGTACTACTTTCTGCTTTTTCTCTCTTGGGCTTTAGTAACTATGTAGTTTGTGGAACATACTGTGCACTCAATAGATACTTATCCTTTAAGTTATTTATTATTTCATGGTATATTTATCTTCTATAAATTTTTCTACATATCTTACTACTTTTGTAGTTTATGCTTTTATAGTGCACAAAATGCAATAAAGATTGAATTCTGACATGTAGAGTGAGTCTTGATTCTACATAATTGTTTTCAGATATTAATACCTTTTAGTTTTTTCAACCTTTATGTACCTAACCTCAAAGAACCAGCAGTGCAAAATAAAGAAAAATTCTTCAGCATAAATCCCTGAGCATTGTGTCTTGCAAATAAACAATACAAGATTACTTATAGATTAGTTTGTGCTTCTTATTATCAACTTTATAGGTCAGCAGTATGCAATTATCAACCTATTATTATTTACTTGTTGATGATATTGAACTGAAGACTAAATATAAAATATCACTCTCCTTATACATATATGTATGCATATGGATGTATATGCAGATATACACTTCATAATATGCAGAAAATTATCATTTCTAAGAATAGAAAAATCAAACCTGTATGTTTTTTAACTTTCTATTTTGCTATAGATGCAAAGAAAAACCCACAGACTAGAGTAATAGAACACAAAATTCCCATTTGTTATCTAGACATAAAAAATACAACTAAAGGTCTAGAATATAATAAGTTTAAAATAAAATTGTTCAGTAGTGACAGAAAAATGGTATATCAGAGGCAAATATTTTTACTTACCATGTAAACATTGAGAAATCGTTTCTGTAAATTCAACGAAATAATTTTTGAAGTTCCAAAGCAATTCAAATTCTGTCTTACATCATATGCTCTGATGATGTATTCATATTTATAATTTTCTTCATTTTCTGTAAGAATTTTTAATGTACATTTAATAAAAGCCAATTGAAAATTGGCATCCAGTGAATTTCATGACATATTCTCTTATTTGTGTATCTTACATATATTTTTGAGTCAAGCATGACATAGCAAATAGAATATAGAAGATATTTGTATTTATTTTCCTCTGAAAGCTTTTAACATGTGTCTTTGTAGAATCACATTTGTAGGAATTTCACATTTTCTCTCACTTTAAACTTTTAGGAATTACACTTATTTCAGGAGTATGATTGATTTTTAAATTACTGACATTCACAATCTATTAAAAACAGTGAAAGTAAAGAAAGAATGAAGTCTATCACAATGTCATCACTCAGGTATTTGGCCTCACTTTTGCCTAATTTAAGACAACTTCATTATTGTATAGTGAACTTTTTTCTATTTAACAATGTAAATTATTATGTTTTAAGGCACACTTCTACCTTGTGTTTATGTTACCATCTTTTATAAGCCAGCTAGGTAAATAGTACTACTGATATTTTAAGTTAAATATTTGTCATTTTTAGTGTTTTGAATGAAATCAATTTTATTAGAAATAGTGGTGTTGTGTAAGGACCTTTTGAACAGAATTATATCTTCATGAGAGTTTCATGTCCTAAAGCACCTTTATGTCTTCAGTTTCTGTGTACTAGAACTAACTGATGCATTTTTAAAGAAGAAACATATTCATTTTTCATTCTAACTTAGAATAATTTGCTATATTATTTAAATGAAATCTTTGAAATGTGTGTATGTAAGCATTATGATGAGGCCAGTTTTTCCATATGACAAGATTATTATTTGCCTATAAACCATATAGTGTATAGATAAAAGGTAAATGTATAGATTTATATATGTGTATACATATATGTCTTTGTGATGCATATATTTGTATACGTGTATATTTACTAAGAGCTTTCATTTTACCATATTTATCTAAATCTCTTATAATTACATGTGCTCTTCTATGTGTGTATTTCTAATGTAAATCTTTTTAAATAGTTTACTATGCTCCTTGATTCATATCTTTTTATTTGTATGTCGAGACTGGTTTAAGTATTTTACTGGATATGAGCAGGTAGAAATGAGAATGGTTAAATGAGTCAGCACTGTGTGTGTTCTTACACAAGGGGCTTCAATTCACTTGAAACTTCCTGTGTCATTTCCTGGTACCATTAATAAAACCAGAACACTTACTTGTATCCAGGTTGTTCAAAAGCATATTTGTAAGATGGCTCTTTGGAGTAAAGTAAGTGAGGACTAGAGGATGAATCAAGAAGAGAGTTAGTAACTTTTCTCCCTTCCATTTTTGCTTCTCACTTCCCTTCTTCTATTACACCAAATTTTTTATTCTCCAGTTCATTTTTTACTGTTGCCACTGCAGTGGAGTGCCAAATAAAGCAAAAATATTAATAAAGTTTCTGAAGCTTGGATAGAATACTGTTTATCTGCTATTGATTTGGTTATTTTTCCTACACACATTTACTAAGGAGCCTTGTTTATGTGATGGACATTCAGCTAAATGCTAGATTTTTAGAATCTAAGGCAAATGAGGAAATGGAACTCGTGGTTACAGAGAGATCTTAATAATGATAAGTACTGCAGAAGAATATAAACCAGAGAAAAATTCTGCTTTGTAAATGTACAGAGGGAAGAATATTTCCTGGGGCTTAAAAATTAAGGTGACTGTTGAGCTCTAACATATATGCTGCAGTAAGGGTTGATTATATATTCTCTAATTTAAATAAAACAGAAACATTTATTTCTAGTTTCTGTTTGCAAGACACTTACATTTTATTATCATTTCCATGCACATATTTTAAATATTGTCCCCTTGATTTTGCCTTTCCATTCCTGGGGTTTGTATCATTACTTTACATGAATTTGTATGTGGTCTATGCAAAAATTTTATATACACACACATACAAATACTTCCAGGATAACAAATAGAGAAACAAGATTTGTAAAGTAACAGAAATTAATTCAGAGATGTCCACAGGATCACAAGTGTAATCCAAGTTTAAGTATTTTCTTATAGTGAAGAGTAGTAAACAGTAAAAAAATCACTTTTAGGAAAAAAAAATTCTACTCATTGTTATAGCTTCTATGCCTACACGAAAACTTTTGGGAAAAACATGTTAAATTCAAACACAAAGTAAATTATTTCTTGTTCCTTATAAGCTAACAACAATATATATGTAACAGATGTTTTACATAAATTTTATTTAATAAAATTTTAATTAGTCCATAATAAATAAACTATCAATTTAAAGAGAAGAAACTGCGGATAAGCTTGGACAACAGTTAAATCTATTGTTTTCAAAAACCCTGTTCTCAATTTATCTAGTGTTTTACGGTGGAAACACTGAAGCTTCTGTTCCCTTGTGTTTGTGCCTGTCACCTAGGTTAGCATCAGTCTCTTTAACTGCAACAAAATCCAATTGTGTTCTGGAGACAGAAGGGATCCTCAAACTAATTAGACAATGGACAGTCTACTTTTTGAAATAAGCCTGTGACCATAACCAATATCAATGATAAAATTTTCTTCCAATTTAATGTTCATAGATTGCCAATAGGTCTACATTTGGAATTGACTAGAGTTCAATTGCTATGTTCTTAGTATAAGTAAAGTTAGTGCCATATAATTTAGTTAATTTGATATGAAATTTAAATACTTAATTTCTAATATCTAGATGTGTTAGGATTCACTGTTATCAATAATATAATAAAAATGCTTTTTGGTTCTTCTGGAATAGAATCAATTGATTCTTGGTGGAAATTGTCCTGGGGAACAATTTTGAGGACCCTGCTTGTAACACTTCTTTACAGGACATATTAAGTAGAAGGTAAGCCTGGCTTGAACTTTTTCCAAAGAGGTTAATCACCTCATTATAAGGTAATCTTACCTAGAAAGTAATCCCCTGGAGTGGCTAATTGGAACTAATTAGACTCTCTGCTTTGCTACTCCCTCCACGTAAGCATTAGTTACTCATGCTTACCTGTTGGAATACATGTAGTTATGTGAAAATGTACAACATTATTTTCTGACTGAACGAAGTTAATTCTAAAATATTAAGCTTGAATGTCTGATTTATTTTTTAAAAATGGTTCACTCACAAACATTGCTCTTTGAAAAGTAACATTCTCATCTGTGCAGGATTTTGACGTTTGTATTTTCTGCAGAATGTTTTCACATTGGGATATGTAAAGCCATAGTTCCCAAACTTCAGTCAGCATAATAATTACATCATACAGAATTAAAGATACATCTTTTGTTTGTATAAGCATATATATGTTTAATATATGTATACATTTGTCTATACTTTATATTTTATGTATTTTATTTTTTATTTAAACTATCAGTTGTATTTATGAGGTACAACGGGATTCTTTGATACTTGCGTACGTTGTGGGATGGCTAAATCAACATATTTCACACATGGATCACCTCATACTGTTGTGGAATTAACATTTAAAATCTCTTTTAGAAAACTTCTAGCAATTTTATATCAATAATACAGTGAATAATTATATAAATATTTATATAATAAAATATTTTAAAATAGTAAACAAAATAATTATATAAATGTATATATTATAACTAGCTTATATAAATATATAATAGTTATATAAATAACATAGAAGAACACATAAATATAAATATGCTATATGTATATACAACTCTCTGTCCTTTTCTGCTTTGGTTTAATTGGTTCAATATATAGTCCAGAAATTTTCACTTTGACAGTGATCTCCAGAAACTCCAATGGACATAGTACAAGAACTGTGCTTCAACAAGCACAACTCCACATCACTCTCCAGATAGGAATGCTGGTAGCTTGACTGGCCAAAATAAGAGACAGTGACTACAAGTTATCAAGCTGAATCCATCTAGCTTTTCTATGTAAACACCATCCGTATTAATGTTGTGATTATTTTTTGAGATGGAGTATTGCTCTGTCGAGTGCAGTGGCACAGTCTTGGCTTACTGCAACTTCTGCCTCCTGGATTCAAGCACTTCACCTGCTGCAGCAATATAATCTAGAACTCCAGGTGTGTACCACCATGCCCCACTCATTTTTGTATTTTTAGTAGATACAGAGTTTCACCATGTTGGCCAGGATGGTCTCAGTCTCTTGACCTCGTGATCCACCAGACTTGGCCTCCCAAAATGCTGGGATTACAGACGTGAGCCACTGTACCCAGCCTTAATGTTGCTATTTTAAAGCATGGTCAAAATCTCTGTTGATAACTAGTAGTTCCTGAATCAGTGCTTGTTTATATTTTTCAATGCAAGAGAACACCAGTTTGATTTCCTCATTCCTGTTCCATAGTGACCTAATCACTGTCAATTTCGGCTTTATTTAACTTTCTTTATGTTCACGATCCCTGGAAGTAGATGTGGAACTGAAATGTTTAGGATTAATATGGCAATTTCCTCTCCTACTTGATGGCTCATTTCTGTTCTTAGGCTAGCTTGTGTGCACATGCAAATGTCTACTTCCAACTCATGCAAATCCCATGGATGATGCATCTCAGAAAGTCTGAATATTTGTGATGTACACCAGCAGCTAGGAGTCAGACTCACATTCCCTATATCGTATGTGAGCAAGTGTGACCTATGGGCCATACTTCACTTTGAAGACTTAAGACAACACTAATAAGTAGGGGATCTTATTGGGAAGTCATGCTTGGGTCTCCTCAATTTACCTCTTCATTTCCCCAGATATTTATGTGTTACCTAGGGCTCCCTGCCTTCAAATAGTGGCTCTTCCACTTCCTATCTGTGTACCTTTTGGACAATTGCTCCTCTCTTTGTGCCCCAGTTTTCTAATAAGTGTTATGAGGATTGATACTAATGGCATCAACCTTGGGGGTTTGTTGCAAAGAAAATAACACTGGTTGAAGAACATTTTAACAGCATCTGGTAAATATTGTGTGCCCCTCAAATAGTAGCAATTATGATTGAGGATCTTATCACTTATCGCCTACAAGTCCCACCATCTGGCATTTCCTTGGATTCATTCTATACCTATTTCCAGGACATTTTGGCTCTCTTCCAAGCTTTCCTCATTTTGCCTCCTTGATTGTTCTTCGAAAGTCTGAATTTATCATCTGGATCTCACCTGCAGACTCTTATGTTTTCCTTTCATTATTTTGTATAGCTTGATCAATATTTATTATAAGTCTATAATATGAAAGTACTTAGAGAATGAGTAAAGTTAATAATGAAATATCTTCTCTGTTCTTTGAAAAGTCCTTGGGCCTATGGGGAAGACAAAACCAAACATGTAATCACAATAAAATGTGGTGAAAGCCTGACCACGATAATGAAACCCTGTCTTTAATAAAAATACAAAAATTAGCCAGGCATGGTGGCATGTGCCTGTAATCCCAGCTACTCAGGAGGCTGAGGCAGGAGAATTGCTTGAACCAGAAAGGCAGATGTTGCACCGAGCCAAGATAGCACCATTGCACTCCAGCTAGGCAATAAGAATGAAATTCTTTCTAAAAACAAACAAAAAAATTGTGGTAAAGACTGTCAGTGAGGTAAATGCAAAATTGAGTACAATATGCTGCCAGGAGGAAGTGCCTTTTTTGTCTGAGAATTGGAGAAATCATCCCCAAAAAGTATTTTCCAACCCATGTCCAATGGCCACAGCATCTTCACCAAGTTTTTCCACTGGGAGTTGCCCATGTCACTGCTGCTTATATCATGCCTTAGTGACCCAGCTACCCTTAAAGGCAAGAGCTCAGGAAAATGTGATCTCTGGCTGAGGAGTGGCAAGGGTGATGTGCCCACATAAACTCTGAGAGGTTCTTGTGCACACAGGAAGAAAGAAAAATGAATAGCAGGAGTCTAAAAGCACTCTCTGCCAAAATCTTCATATATTTTTAAAATGAGTTGGGCTTTTCAAAGACTTTGGGTTTTGCAATTCATTTCTCAGCTTCAAGGAGGTCACTTAAATCTGAATTTCTTTGATCCTCATCTTCTACTGGAACTTTTTAATGATGTGATAAAAATCCTAACAAGTACAAAGAGAAATCCTGATGCAATAAAACCATTTGCTGTGCAAGCAGTCATCTCTATATTTATCTGCTTTTTAAGAATATTTACATGTATATGTATGACTATGCAGATCTCATGCTACTTATGCATTCTTCTTATTTACTGATAAGTTTATTAGTCACTATGATGGCATAAGTTGTTTGGATTTTAATATATAGACACTATTCTTTATAAATATTCTTTTAATTTTTTGTTTGCTTATTTTTTATCTCACTCTTATTAACGTTCTCTTATTTAATTCATTTTGCTTTCATCTTTAGGGCATATTTATACTATAAAAGTCATTTGGACTTTTTGCAGTAACTTCTAAAATACTAGAAACTTTTATGTACTGTGTTTCATATAGTTTGCAAATTTATGAATATAAAATTCATATAGGTTCAAACTCACTTTATTAATTTTGTCTGTTTTACATTTCAAACTGGATGCTTTACCCTGTTTTGTACTCACCTAGTGATGAAAATTATTTTCAAATATATCTAAAGTAATTTAAAGTATCATTTGACATAAAGAAAAGAACATAAAGTTTAAAAAAAACAAAAACTGTTGCTTTTCTAGATCAATACAACTTACAACTCTTTATTAGGGGGAAAAAAGCTTGGCTACCGTGAATACTTAAGCTGATATCATTAATCATTAGTCCTAATATTATTTTTATTCTGAATTACTGTAGCCTAATAAACAGTTGTAAACATAATAGTTGTCTGTCCTTGTGCCAATATACTACAATAAAACTCATCATTTATATTTCTTAAAGCCTGGGCTATGTTCCAGATACTCTGCTAACTGATTTTTTTAAATCATTTTGTTTAGTCCACACACAATCCTAGGTGATAGTTACAATTGTTATTTTTACTTTACATATTAGAAAACAAGTTCAGAAGTATAACTTGCTCTAGTTTACATATTTAGCAAGTCACTAAACATTCTATCTAGATAAATACTCATTTGATGCAAGGCTATGATGTGCCAGAAATGACTTCCTTTGCTCAGGGTAGAAGATGGGTTTGACACTATCCAAACCACTTAGAGTTTATGGCTTAGTTGGGAAAAGATACATGCAAACACATATATAACACTGTAAGATGAGTGCAGTAGTTGGAGTATCATACATGGAGGACTAGAAAGGAGAAAATACTTCTTAGGCAGTGAGGGATAGTGTTGATTATGAAGGTTTTGTTAAAAAAAAAAAAAACCTATTACGTCATTTTAAAAGATGAACAGAAGTTTTATAAGTGACTGTGAAGCCATATAACATATCAATGAGTAGTGGTGACCACAGATAGTAAAAATAAAATACAAATAAATACAGCAATCAATGAATAAATAAATGTGTAGAAATAGAAGATTCAAAGAAATATGTAGATCATAGTAAGATCACAAAGAACTTGGGTAGTCCAGTTGGAAACATGCCCTTTTTCCTGGACACAATAGGAAACTGTAGATTTTAAACAAGGACTGAATAAGAATAAGGAAATTGATTTGTGAAAGAGAAAAGGGGTTACCAACACCAAGTTTGGTAATTGAACGTGAAAGGGAACGGAATGATGAGTGAAAGTATGTGAATGAAGGCAGAACGCTGGCAATACCAACCAACAGGTAAATGTAGAATAAGAGGTGTTGTGCAGGATCAAGATTATGCATTTGATTCTGTGTCTGTTAAATGGGAAGTGTTGGAGCAATATCTAGATCGATTACATGGACAATAGATTTTGCTGGCCTGGATTTAGGTGTAATATTTATGATGCAGTTGAATAGCTATTGCAATAAAGGAGCCATTTTTGTTTTATTAACTGCAAACTGCAGTATCAGTAAAATCCAGAGTAGTTAGAACTGAATTTGTTGACAAAGTTTGGTTATTTTGAACGATACTCAATGTAATATGATTTTTTAAAAGATTGAAAAAAATATTGGCAAATTATATTTCATATATTATAAAATTACTAGGCACACTATATTTTTTATTACTATACTTTCAGTTCTGGAATACATGTGCAGAATGTGCATGTTTGTTAGATAGGTGTATACACATGCCATGGTGGTTTGTTGCACCCATCAACCTGTCATCTACATTAGGTGTTTCTCCTAATGCTGTCCTTCCTCTAGCTCCCTACCTCCTGACAGGCCATAGTGTGTGATGTTCCCCTCCCTGCATCCATGTGTTCTAATTGTTCAACTCCCACTTATGAGTGAGCACGTGTGGTGGTGGTTTTCTGTTCCTGTGTTAGTTTGCTGAAAATGATGGTTTCCAGATTCATCCATGTCCCTGCAAAGGATATGAACTCATCCTTTTTTATGGCTGCATAGTATTTCATGGTATATATGTGCCACATTATCTTTATCTAGTCTATCATTGATGGGCATTTGGGTTGATTCCAAGTCTTTGCTCTTGTGAATAGTGATGCAGTAAACATACATGTGCATGTATCTTTATAGTAGAATGATTTATAATTATTTGGGTATGTATCCAGTAATGGGATTGCTGGGCCAAATGGTATTTCTTGTTCTAGATCGTTGAGGAATCCCCACACTGTCTTCCACAATGGTTGAACTAATTTACACTCCCACCAAGTGTGTTAAAGCATTTCTATTTCTCCACATCCTCTCCAGCATCTGTTATTTCCTGACTTTTTAATGATCACCATTCTAACTGGTGTGACATGGTATCTCATTGTGGTTTTGATTTGCATTTCTCTAATGACCAGTGATGATGAGCTTTTTTTTAATATGTTTGTTGGCAGCATAAATGTCTTCTTTTGAGAAATGTCTGTTCATTTCCTTCACCCACTTTTTGACTTTTTTTTAATTGTAAATTTTTTTAAGTTCCTTGTAGATTCTGGATGTTAGCCCTTTGTCAGATGGATAGATTACAAAAATGTTCTCCTATTCTGTAGGAGGCTGGTTCACTCTGATGATAGTTTCTTTTGCTGTGCAGAAGCTCTTTAATTTAATTAGATCCCATTGGTCTATTTTGGCTTTTGTTGCCATTGCTTTTGGTGTTTTAGTCATGAAGTATTTGCCCATGTCTATGTCCTAAATGGTATTGCCTAGGTTTTCTTCTAGGGATTTTATGATTTTAGGTCTTACATTTAAATCATTAATCCATGTTAAGTTAGTTTTTGTATAAGGTATAAGGAACGGGCCCAGTTTCAGTTTTCTGCATATGGCTAGCCCATTTTCCCAATACCATTTATTAAATAGGGAATCCTTTCCCATTGCTAGTTTTTGTCAGGTTTGCCAAAGGTCAGATGGTTGTAGATGTGTGGCATTATTTTCTGAGTCCTCTGTTCTGTTCCATTGGTATATATATATATCAATTTTGGTACCACTACCTTGCTGTTTTGGTTACTGTAGTCTTGTAGTATAGTTTGAAGTCAGGTAGTGTGATGCCTCAAGCCTTGTTATTTTTGCTTAGAATTATCGTGGCTATACCAGCTCTATTTTGGTTCCATATAAAGTTTAAAGTCGTATTTTTCTAATTCTGTGAAGAAAGTCAATGGTAAATTTGTGGGGATAGCATTGAATCTATAAATTACTTTGGTCAGTATGGCCATTTTTATGATATTGATTCTTCCTATCCATGAGCCTGGAATGTTTTTCCATTTGTTTGTGTCTTCTCTTATTTTCTTGAACATTGATTCTCCTTGAAGAAGTTCTCCTTGAAGTGGTTCTCCTTGAAGAGGTCCTTCACATACATTGTAAGTTGTATTCCTAGGTATTTTATTCTCTTTGTAGCAATTGTGAATGGGAGTTAACTCATGCTTTGGCTCTGTTTGACTATTATTGGTGTATAGGAATGCTTGTGGTTTTTGTACATTGATTTTGTATCCTGAGATTTGGCTGAAGTTGCTTATCAACATAAGGAGTTTTGGGGCTGAGACAATGGGGTTTTCTAAATATACAATCATGTCATCCGGAAAGAGAGACAATTTTACTTCCTCTCTTCCTATTTGAATTTGCTTTATTTCTTTATCTTGCCTGATTGCCCTGCCCAGAACTTCAAATACTATATTGAATAGAAATGGTGGGAGAGGACATCCTTGTCTTGTGTGGGTTTTCAAAGGGAATGCTTCCAGCTTTTGCCCCTTCAGTGATATTGGCTATGGGTTTGTCATAAATAGTTCATATTATTTTGAGATACCATCAAAACCTAGTTTATTGAGGGTTTTTATCATGAAAGAGGTGTTGAATTTTATTGAAGGCCTTTTCTGCATCTATTGAGATAATTATGTATTTTGTCACTGTTTTTGTTTATGTGATTGATTATATTTATTGATTTGTATATGTTGAACCAGCCTTGCATCCTAGGGATGAAGCTGACTTCATCATGGTGGATGAGCTTTTTAATGTGGTGTTGGATTCGGTTTACCAGTATTTTATTGAGGATTTTCACATCAGTGTTCATCACAGATATTGGCCTGAAATTTTCTTTTTTAGTTGTGTCTCTGCCCGGTTTTGGTATCAGGATGATGCTCGCCTCATAAAATAATTAGGGAGGAGTCCCTCTTTTTCTATTATTTGGAATAGTTTCAGAAAAAATGGCACCAGCTCCTCCTTGTACCTCTGTTAGAACTTGGCTTTGAATTCATCTGGCCCTACCTTTTTTGGGGTTGTAGGCTATTAATTACTGCCTCAATATCAGAACTTATTTTTGGTCTATTCAGGGATTCAACTTCTTCCTGGTTTGGTCTTGGTTTTGTTTGTGCCCAGGAATTTATCAATTTCTCTAGATTTACTAGTTTATTCGCAAAGAGGTGTTTGTAGTATTCTCTAATGGTAGTTTGTATATACTATAGTTATAGTATTCTCTAATGGTAGTTAGTATATACTATAACTATAGTATTCTCTAATGGTAGTTTGTATTTCTGTAGGATCAGTGGTGATATCCCCTTTACCATTTTTTATTGTTTCTATTTGATTCTTCTCTCTTTTCTTCATTAGTCTGGCTGGCAGTCTATCTATTTTGTCAGTCTTTTCCAAAAGCTAGATCCTAGATTCACTGATTTTTTTTTTGAAGGGTTTTTCATGTCTCTATCTCCTTCCGTTTTGCTCCAGTTAGTTCTTATCCTCTGCTAGCTTTGAATTTGTTTGCTCTTGCTTCTTTAGTTCTTTTCATTGTGATGTTAAGGTGTCAATTTTAGATCTTTACTGCTTTCTCCTCTGGGTATTTAGTGCTATAAATTTCTCTCTAGACACTGCTTTAGAGATTCTGGTATGTTGTGTATTTGTTCTCATTGGTTTTGAAGAACATCTTTATATCTGCCTTCATTTCATCATTAACCCAGTAGTCATTCAGGAGCAGGTTGTTCAGTTTCCATGTAGTTGTGTGGTTTTCAGTGAGTTTCTTAATCATGAGTTCTAATTTGATTGCACTGTGGTCTGAGATACTGTGTTATGATTTCCATTCTTTTACATTTTCTGGGAAGTGTTTTACTTCCAAATATATGGTCAATGTTAGAAAAAGTGTGATATGGTGCTCAAAAGAATATATATTCTGTCGATTTGGGATGGAGAGTTCTATCGATGTCTATTAGGTCTGCTTGGTCCAGAGCTGAGTTCAAGTCCTGGATACCCTTCTTAGTTTTCTGTTTATCCTGTTTACATTTAAGGTTAATATTGTGAATTTAATCCTGTCATTTTGATGCTAGCTGGCTATTTTGCCTGTTTGTTGATGCAGTTTCTTTATAGTGTTGATGGTGTGTTTTTGCAGTGGGTAGTAACAGTTTTTCCTCTCCATATTTAGTGCTTCCTTCAAGAGCTCTTGTAAAGTAGGCCCAGTGGTGACAAAATCCCTCAGCATTTGTTTGTCTGTAAAACATTTTAATTCTCCATAGCTTATGAAGCTTAGTTTGGCTGGATATGAAATTCTGGATTGAAAATTCTTTTCTTCAAGATTATTGAATATTGGCCCCACTCTCTTCTGGCTTGTAGGGTTTCTGCAGAGAGATACACTGTTTGTCTGATAGGGTTCCATTTGCGGGTAACCTGACCTTTCTCTCTGGCTGTTCTTAACATTTTTTCCTTCATTTCACCCCTGGTGAATCTAACAATGACATGTCTTGGTGTTGCTCTTCGCAAAGAGTATCTTTGTGATATTCTGTATTTCCTGAATTTCAATATTGGCCTGTATTGCTAGGTTTGGGACGTTCTCCTGGATAATATCCTGGAGAGTGTTTTCCAACTTGGTTATATTCTCCCCATCACTTTCAGGTACACCAATCAAACTCAGGTTTGGTCTTTTCGCATAGTCCCATATTCTTTGAAGCCTTTGTTCGTTCCTTTTCATTGTTTTTTCTCTAATCTTGTCCTCAAGCTTTATTTCATTAAGTTGATCTTCAATCTCTGATATCCTTTATTCTGCTTGATCAATTCAGCTAGTGACACTTGCGTGTGCTTCACAAAGTTCTCATGGTGTGTTTTTCAGCTCCATCACACCACTTGTGTTCTTCTCTAAACTGGTTATTCCAGTTAACAATTCCTCTAACCTTTTTTTAAGGTTCTTAGCTTTCTTGCATTGGGTTAGAACATTCTCCTTTAGCTTGGAGGAGTTTGTCAAACTCATTCTCTGTCCAGCTTTGTTCCCTTGCTGGCAAGGGGTTGTGACCCTTTGCAGGAGAAGAGGTGTTCTGGTTTTTGGACTCTTCAGGCTTTTTGCGCTGAGTTTTCCTAATCTTCATGGATTTATCTGTATTTGGTCTTTGATGCTGGTGACCTTTGAGTGGGGTTTCTTAGTGGACATCCTTTTTGTTAATACTGATGTTATGCCTTTCTGTTTGGTGGTTTTCCTTCTAACAGTCAGGCCCTCTGCTGCAGGTCTGCTAGAGTTTGGTGGAGGTCCACTCCAGACCCTGTTTGCCTCAGTATCACCAGCAGAGGCTGCAGAACAGCCAAGATTGCTGCCTTTTTCTTCCTCTGGAAACTTTGTTCCAGAGGAACACCCACCAGATGCCAGCCAATGACTTTCTGTATGAGGTGTTTGTTGACCCCTGCTGGGAGGTGTCTTCCAGTCAGGAGGCACAGGATGCAGTCTTGAGGAGGCAGTCTGTCCCTTAGCAGAGCCTGAGCACTATGATGGGAGATCTGCTGCTCTCTTCAGAACTGGCAGGCAGGAATGTTTAAGTCTGCTGAAGCTGTGCCCACAGCCATCCCTTCCCCAAGGTGGTCTCTCCCAAGGAGATAGGAGTTTTATCTATAAGCTCCTGTCTGGGGCTGCCGCCTTTCTTTCAGAGATGCCTTGCCCCAGGAAGAGGAATCTAGAGAGGCAAACTGGCTACAGCAGCTTTGCCAAGCTGTGGTGGGCTCAACCGAGTTTGAACTTCTTGGCAGCCCTTTTATGCTATGAGGGGAAAACTGCCTACTCAAGCCTCAGTAATGGTGGATGCCTCTACCTCCACCAAGATTGAGTGTGCCTGGTTGACTTTAGACTGCTGTGCTGGCAGTGAGAATTTCAAGCCAGTGGGTCTTAGCTTGCTGGGCTCCTTTGGGGTGGGATCCATGGAGCTAGACCACTTGGCTTTCTGGCTTCAGCCCCCTTTCCAGGGGAATGAATGGTTCTGTCTTACTGGTGTTCCAGGAGCCACGGGGGTATGAAAAAAAAAAAAAAAAAAAAAAAACACCTGCAGCTAGCTTGGTGTCTGCCCAATTGGTTGCCCAGTTTTATGCTTGAAACCCAAGACCCTGGTGGCATAGGCATCCAAGGGAATCTCTTGGTCTGTGGGAAAAGTATAGTATCTGGGCTGGAATGCACAGTCCCTCAAGGCTTCCCTTGGCTATGGAAGGAAGTTTTCCGATCTCTTGTCCTTCCCCAGTGAGACAACACTCCACCCTGCTTTAGCTTGCCCTCTGTGGGCTGCACCCACTGTCTAACCAGTCCCAATGAGATGAGCCGTGTACCTCAGCTGGAAATGCAAAAATCAACTGCCTTCTGCATTGATTCGCTGGAGCTGCAGAACAGAGCTATTCCTATTAGGCCATCTTGCCAGCCACCACTGGGCACACTCTATTATTAACAATTATTTTATCAGAGATATTTATTCAAAATTTATTTAAATAACTTATTTAAATTATTTTATTTATTGTTAGACTATTTTATCAGATGGTTCACTTATTATGTAGCCTTAAGAATTTATTAAATTTTTAATTTAATATAAGAAATTTGGGAACCTAATTTTATTGTGATCCTCACATAAATATTTGTGGTTGGAACACCTGAAACTGAATTACAGTTTAAATTCTTAAAAAGCTTCCCATAGATTCCTAATTCCAGAAAGAGAGAATCTTCAGGGCATCGTTTTTGTCTTCAAGGCTTGAAGAGTTAATTTAAAGACGTTAAAGGATCCACCCAGCAGAGGGCGCTAGTCCACATGCACTCCGCCTTGCAGCACTTCTAGTGATCCAGAGAACACTGGATGAGTCGTTCCCTATTAAGCATATTGGCAAAGTCTAGGTTTTGATTTGTGTTGTGTTACCGGGACTTACATTTTTTACACCATTAGTCCTTCTCATGTGGATGTATGCAGTTCTTTTAGCAAAGTGGAATATGAGTTATATTTGAATGTCAGCCAGCATACTTGAGAGTCTGTTGTAAATGCTAAAATTTTAGCAATCTGTGATAGGAGGTCAAAGGCCATCTGTGTACCTTAGTTCTGCCGACTAATTAAGGAGCTTTTGATCACAGTTAATGAACAAGACCAGTTTTAATCTCACGTGGAAGGGACTTTGCTTCAGACAAACTAAAAGTCAAAGTGCTGATGCTCTTTCTGAACTGTAGCGTTGCAAATTAAATAAATGAAAAATGTCTGAAATAATTTGCCAATTGGAGCTGTGTTCAGTTTAATTCTTTTTTTATTTATAAGTAATTCAGTTTAGAAATAATAGCTTTAATATAGCAATTAACAGCAAGAATATTATTTTTTAAAGTTTTCAAAATGCAAGCCATACTGTATTTAAGAGCATTTTAACAAATCTTGCCTATTTTAGGTGTACTTTTCAATGTAATTTAAATCACTTTCACTATTTAGATACACAGATAAGGAAAACATTTTTAACATGTACAAGCTCTTTAATGTACAGAAAAGTATAATGGCAGGTGTCCATTTTAGGTAATTACTTAATATCAATTAATTTTTAATATTGCAGTCCTTTTTACATACCCTGTTTACTGGTGCACTATATTATATTATTATAGCATGTGGCATACTTTTTAACTTGTGTACAATTGAATATAGGATGTATCTGTGTAGTCATTAAAGTCTTTATTTTTCAAAGCTGATATGAAATATATTTGCTTCTTATCTTTTGAAAGCAGTTAATGCTGTCATTTCTACTTTATGATTCAGCACAGTGAAAGGGTAGGAAACTGTTTAAAAACCTGTGGGAAGGTAATTTTAATGTGTAATAGTATGAGGGGGGTCCCATCTCTTTTCTTTATTCTATGAAGCTTATAACAAAGATGATGATTATTTAAACAAGTGACAAACTGTCCCACTGATAGGCTACATTAATTTGCCTGCAAAGCTGTTCCTTGTCCTTTATAAGAAGGTGATAATTAGGTTTTCAGATTAGAAAAAAAAATCATGTCAATTATGTAGATGCTAGTTAAAATATGCTTAATTTTTTTATATAAACTTGAAACAATTATAAGTTGTAAATATTTTTATGTGTAAACTTTTAAGGAAATACAGCTAATATATCAAATTAATATTAAGTTAGCATAACTCTTGGGAAGACTAACAATTGGAAAAATAATGTAAGAAGTGATTAACTTCTCAGATAAAGCATTAGGTTTTGCTAGAACATCTAACTAATAAAACATCACTTATTCATAGCATGATTTAATTTCTTCATTTGACCATACTGAGTATGCAATTTGATCTTTGAAAAGTCACATAAAATTGTTTTGTGCATATATATTAACATTCTCAACTTCTAATGATTTGAAAGCTTGAATTGGCAAACCACTAGGTACTGCCAGTGATTATGTTTTTTAGCTTACAGTGTACAGAATTAACTTCACCCTACATCTGAGTGCCTGAAAGTGTACTGCAGGTTCAGTACCTCTTATCTGAAATGCTTGGGATCATAAGCGTTTGGGGTTTCAAATTTATTTTATAGTTGAGGATATTTGCATATACATAATGAGATATTTTGGTGATATGACACAAGTATATCACAAAACACAAAGCTCATTTATGCTTCACATATACCTTATGCACACAACCCACAAACACTTTCGTGCAGTATTTTTAAGTACTATGTGTTGAATTTTCCACTTGTGGCATCACATTGGCCCTCAAAAATTTTAGATTTTGTAACGTTTTGGATTTTGGATTTTTTGATTAGAAAAACAAAACCTATATATGGTGTATACATTTTAAACAGTGAAGGCACAATTTATAAACAAAAAAACACTGCTGACTTTTTAAAGGAAGACCCTTTCATTGCCTTGGAGTTGATTTTAGCACCTTGTCTTAAAGTTCTTAAACCCAATCTTTTCTAGCTTTAAATAACCAAAGGTAATTTCCTCTTGTTAAAAATTTCAGGGTATTAAAAACTTTCCTATATCTATTTCCTGAACCAAGTTGAAGAACGTTCAGTGCACATTCATTTAAAATACCTTTAAATGTTCCGACTCAATTACTTTAAATAGAGTGGAGAATGCTTGGTGTTTCTCAGAGTGCACAGCAAGAAAGGTTGGGGTTTAGTTAGAAAACATACAAAATTACTTCCTGTGCAAAGGTAATCTCTAGAGAAATATAAGTAACCAGAACACTCTACTGAAGACCAATATTTGTACTGGATATGTCATGTAATTTCTTTGCTTTTGTTATGAACAGAATAATGCCATAAAAAGTGTTGTGGTAAGACATGGACAAGATAAAAAGAGATTTGTGTTGATAATATGCAAAACTGCCACATCTGTTTTTATTCATTTTGCACTTATTTCTTTGAGGGAGCATTTCTACAGCTGTGAAAACCTAGGGAGTTTTTTTACAAAACAGTTTTAACAAGTATTCATGATTCCACACCAATGAAATGCATTTTAATTCCATTCAGAATGTTCCAAGCTCTCTACCACATAACCAGTGATAAAACTCGTATTGAAGTTATGTCTGTGATTTAACTACACTGCTCAAATGCTATAAGCAAGTTTTCTTGGTTATCATAAAGAAATGCACAGAATTCTAAGCAGAGTTTTTAGGAAATTTGAAAGTATATTAATGATTTGGAAGTTCGAACCTGTCATTGCATTCCATAGATAGCCTTGAGACACTTCATGATGTCATACAAAAAAGACAAACCTTTGGTTCTGTCTGTGTCTGAATTCTGCTTCTGCCTCTTAACAACTCTGAAACCTAGGGTAAATTATTTAGAATTTAGTAGATATATTCTAAATAATTTAAATTATTTAGAATTTATTCTCATCCCTTATGAGAATAGAATAGTGATTCTTAGTTCTCAGGATTGTTACACTATTAAATTGAATTGAATGTCATGAGGCTAATGTAATACCATTTCTTTTGTCTTTTATTCCCGTCAGAATTTATCAAAACTATCATATGACTCAAGTGTATGCTGGATATTGATGCCATAATGCAGGGGTCCAATAACTCTGGGATTTAGGAAGATGTTTCAGAAATATGAGGTGATTCTTGGAAAGTGAAAAATAGAGTTGAAAGTTTGTTGAAAGCTTTATTATTTAAAAGTTAACATCTGATAGTAATCATGTATGATTACTACACATAGATATCACATATGATTTCTGTGCAATGCAAATATTATGTCACATAAACAAAAGAGCACAAAGTTTTGATTAAAAAGCCATATTGTAATTCCTGAATGTGGAAGCTACCTTTGTAAATTGGAATGGTTTTCTTAAGACAATCTCATAGAATTAACAGCAGCTATTGAATATGAATGTTTGTAAAAACATAGGCTACTAAAGAATTGCCTAAAAATGTGATTGTAGTCAAAATCATAGTCAAGAAAAGAATATAGGTTTGCTGGAGACATATGGGAAATGCCATAGAATTAAGTGATTTTTTAAAATAGGAAACTATTTTCAAATTAGAAATGGATTAATGGGTACAAACCTACTCTTAGATAGATGGAATAAGTTGTAGCATTCAATAGTACAATAGAAAAATTATAGTTAACAATAATGTACAGTATATTTCAAAAAAACTAGAAGAGTAGAAGTGTAATGTTCCAACACTAGAAAAGTGGCATGTTTGAGGTGATGGATATTCCAATTACACTGACTTGATCATTATACATTATATACATGTTTCAAAATAGTACATTTATCCACAATGTGTATAACTGTATCAATAAAATATACAAAAGTAATAATAATATGAAACACCTCCAAAAAAAAACGTTAATTATACTTCCCTCAAAAAAGGGAAAGCAAGATATAAACACTTTGCACTATTGAGTAATAACATAGCTTGGGGGTCAGCAAACTATGGCCCATATGCCAGTTCTGGCCCTCTGCTTACTTTATAAAAGAAATGTTTTGTTGGAACACAGCCAAGCTCACTTTCTATCTCTGGCTGCATTTGAAGTACAAGGGTAGAGATGAGTTATGACAGAGACCATATGACCCATATAGCCTAAAATATTTACTATCTGGGCCTTTGCAAAAGAAAGTTTGCTATTCCTGTGATAGATGAAAAACTATTTCTGAGAGAAAGTGTTCAAAAAATTATGGATACATTTCAGAGAAGATAAGAGGAGTAAAAACTTCAGGTTCTGTTGTATAGGGATCTATACAATGGAGGTGGTTAGAAATACAGTGAATGAGGCATTTAAGGAGACTCTTCATTTTAAGCAGCATGGGAATGTTGAGCCATGGTAGAGAAACTGAGATTCTCTGGAAAGTGTAATGCTTTCTAGTTCAGATCCATATGCACCACACAAAAAAGTGATGGAGTAAACTGGTCCCTCATCTGTGTCAATTCTGCTTATTTGTTTCTTAGAAAAGGTAGTAGATCCCAGAATTTTATGACTGGATGCTTGAAATAAATGGCTGTGGTGGTGTCAAGAAATGACTGTGGTGGGGGAACAAGACAGCCCAATTCCAAATCCAGGCTCCTCCACTTATAAACTGGGTGACCCTGTGCAAGCCGCCTAATCCCTTCTGTGCTGCACTTTCCTCTTCTGTAAAATGACACAATAATTGTTCTTACTTCATAGCGTGCAAAAGAGTAAATGAGTGAATGGAGGTAAAGCACTAAGAACAGTGCCTGGCATGTAGTAATCAGTGTATGTGTAAGCCGTTGTTATTTCTATTTACATGCACATGCGTACGGTCATGGTCCACATTACGATGTTTAAGCCAATGATGGAATGCATAAGTAAGTTCTGTGAGATTATAATGGAGCATTTACAGAACTTTAATACAGGGCATTTGATATTCGTTTTGCAAATCAAGTAGAGGAAATGATTGACATTCAGTAATGATGCCCTGACATTTGGTTTTCCATATCATATATATAAAAACTATCTGAGTGTGTATAAGTACACTGTGATATCTGCACGATAGCAAAATCTCCAAACAGTGTATTTCTCAGGAGGTATTTCTGTAAAATGACACATGGTTGTGAGTTGGCTTATGTTAGTTGTTTCCTTCTTGCATTCTATGATTTTTATTATTTAATATAAATTCAGTCAGTTTCACTTGACCATTTTTGTCTTTATAGTGTTCTGAGTTAAATTCACCTTCAGGTGACTCTTATGAAAAATTTCAGTAAGAAATGCCCTTATCAAGTTGTGCTACGAAATGATTTGCAAAGAGTGGTTACCCAAATGTTACCTGCTATCCACATATTTCTTTAGAGACTTAATAGATGAAGCATAAATATTTCATACTAAAGGATAAAATTTGCAATACTAGAATCACAGATACTTTTCTCAATTTCAAAGTAATTATTAATTTTAAATATATTGCTGAATAATTTGGAATTTATATGAGAATAAGGTTGTTAATCAATTCTAGGTAATTACCCTGGTTGTTTTTACATTTTAAGAAACCTATTGATCCTTATTATTATTGCTTCAGTAATAAAATAACATATGCTTACCAATTTATAGTTTTAAATAATTGCTTTTGAATAAATTATTTTATTTGCTCTTGAGATGTTGAAGCCCGCATATGCGTGTCATGCATGCTCTTTTATATTTGGCAGGAAATATTGCAAGCATATTGATGGTGATAATTAATATTTTCTAAACAGTCATAAGCAGGTGTACCTTTCCAAATAAATCTAAATAAAATTCAAAACAAACTTGTTGAATGACTTCAGAAAAGAGAAAAATTCTCTTGACGGGCTCAAGATTAGGAATATGTTAGCAATAACCACTTTAATACAAACAGTAAAATATAAAACAATCACAAGTCTGACTGTGCAAAACAGTGAGCTTCCTTAGTTTCTATAATTGATCTCATTTTGTTTTTAAGTTACCACTCTTACGGATGAAGTAGGAGTTTTGGGCATGTGACCGATGATGTAAAAAACTGGTCTTGTTCATTAAAGACACTTCCATCTTTTCCGGTTTAACTCATTTTCTCATGGATGTAACTACCCTGTTTCTCTGGGATCTTTTTCGACTCACTGGCTTTGTCTTTCCTTTCCTCATTCTCAGGACAAGGTTTGAGTACAAAGGGCATAGCACAATTCCTCATAACGTAGGAATATTTTAGGGTGTTCCAGAGAAACATAACTAACTGGAGATTAGATGGAGAGATAGATGAGAGACAGAGAGAGAGAGAGACAGGGAGAGATTATAAGGAACTGGCTTGCATGATTATGGAGGCTAAGAAGTTCCAAGATCTGCAGTCAGCAAGCTGGAGATCAAGGAGAGCTGAAGCTTTAGTTCCAGTCTGAGTCAAATAGCCTGAGAAGTAGGAGAGAGTAACAGTTTCAGTTGGAGTCCAAATCTGGAGGCAGAAGACTGATCTCCCAGCTTGAAGATATCAGAGAGAACAAATTCTCCTTTACCCAGCCTTTTTGCTCTATTCAGATATTCAACACATCAGATGAGGCCTACACATATTGTGGAGGGCATTCTACTTTACTCAGTGTACCAATTCAAATGGTAATCTTATTCATAGACTTCTTCACAGGCACACACAGAGCAATGTTTAACCAAATATCTGGGCACCTCATGGCTCAGCCAAGTTGACATATAATATTAATAGTCACAATAGGGAAAGATTCTGGCTTCCAGATGACAGATGGTCTCTACTTCTGCTGAAGTGTAGCAGAAGCCACCTGGTCTCTGGGCATCATACCCTGGTATCTGCTGTGGAGACCCACCTGATGTTTTGGGCATCTGACTAATACCTATTCCTGATGATTGGGGACTGTGTAATTACCTTCATTCTCAACAACCCACACCCACCAACTACTTGTCCTGACCTCTGTTTCCTCCTAGTTTATTCTCTTAGCATTTTTTAGTCCACACTGCTCAAGGGTCTTGTAATTCTAAGGTGGCTTTTTCCTCCAACATAATAAGGTCTATGTGACACTGCGAAGACTTTCCACAGATCCACTTGATGGGACATCTCCTTCTGTTATTGCTACTTTCTACTTCCATGCAATCCCAAGCATAGAATTAGGAAAATGGACATCATTCTTCTCAGTCACAGAAGGGTCTCCCAAGGCTACCCATGGATTCATGGATTGCCATGTTTACTTAGGAATTTTTTTTCTACTCTTAGGTGTTGACCTCAAGAATGAGGGACTGATCTTGACATTCAGTCTCTTGATTCTCTAATCCCAGATTTGAGCTCTGCCACCCCCAACCTCCACTCAGCCACTGTAGGGCTTTGCCCTCCTAGTTTGGCAGAAATCTCCCACTGTGCCTTCTTATTATATAATTTTGGCATATTAATTATTTTGTCCTGATTCCTCTGGGACTTGTCTCTTGATCTGAAATCTTTGCTGTGGAAATACAAAGAAAAATGCTTTATCATTCATCAAGGTCTAACACTTGCAAAAGTAAAAAATACATGTCTTTAGATTATCACCTGGGCAGTGCCATCCCTATGAATATATGCATGTTTTTGACATAATTGGTAGGAGATTCACAGGCATTTAGGATTTGCTGTTAACAAAGCATGGCACTATATGGATTTAAAATTTCAAAACTAAAAAAGAAATGGTCTCTGTTTCATCTATTTTGCATATTGATAAAATGTGACCTTGTCATATTTTACTTTTTTAATCTTGTGGAACAATTTATCCAAAATATCATAAAATCAAAATTAGTTCCTGTCACCTAGCAAGTAATATGTAATGAACTTTGAGAAGAAAAGTGCACTAATTTAAAAACAATTCACTACTTTACTTTCCACACTATCATATGTTCATAAAGAACTAATTACATCATGTCACTCAACATTCTCCATGAGCGTTTGGCATTACATCCTAATCAGAACACCTAACTGGGTTGGCTGAACATTTTGATACAAGAAACAGTATTAATGCTCTTATTCTTTTAAAGTTGGTATGTTTTAATCTGTCGTGGAAGAAATATTTGTAAAAAGATACTACTAGTCTAAAGAAATGTAGATGTTAGCAAGGAGGTTACATTACCTCTGCAAGGTATTTAGAACTTATCTTGTCTTATGGATTTTATAATGGTAAAATATGTAAGCAGTGTTCAAGAAAGTGAATGCAGATATTATAGGCAGTTGAAAGTAGTAGGTGGTTATTGTAGCTGGAATGCCTCCCAGAGCAGATGGTTTTTTAGGAGTTTTTGAAGGAGAAGAGCAAGGTGGCCTGCATGGCATATATTAATTGGGTGCCTGTTCCAAGTGTAGGGGGTGTTTGGAAGAATGTGTGATGTCTTGAGTGGGCGAATGATACAAACAGGCATAACTTCAAAATAACCTGGAATTTATATCCCAGAAGGCTTACAGACAATTCACAAAGACACAGTTTTGTCTGTAGGGAATCAGTAAAATGCAAAGGTACACAAACAGAAAGTTAACACCACGTAAAACAGAACATAACAAACCATAGTCAATGTTTTCCACATTTAACACTTGGCTATTGCTCATCAACAACAAAAAATAATAATTTCCTAATTAGGAAAAATTACTAAAATTATTTGCTGAGTTTGTATGTAAAAAGAACTGATCTTATCAAACATTTAAAATATGTGATTATTAAGTTCTACTATTTTCTAAGTATATTTGGTAGCATAGATTCTTTGATAAATGACATGGTTTAACTTACTCCGTAGTTATTTTATGTAGTTGTGAGTTCATAAGCACACTTGTATCTATTGCATCCATCCGTGTCTTACAGCCACCAATCTGGTTTAAATAACATTACCTCATGCTCATACTGCTGAAAATTCTTCTAATTGAATTCTATTCTTAGTCTTTCCAGTTCTTTGAACACATCTATATTTGCACTCAAATTAATCTTAAAATCTCACTTTGTTCCTTCACTTTGATAGTGTAATGGTTAAGAATATAGAATTTGAAACAGATATATCTAGATTTGAATCCCAGCTCTACCACTTCCTAACTGTGACCTTGAGCAACTTACTTAATGTATGAAATACCTGGATAACAAAACTACCTATCTTAGAAAGTTGTTATGAAAAGCAAATTACTTGTTTTTTGGAAAAGTATTTTAAACAATGTTCTCACAAGTGCATTTGTAAGTGTTTAACTTACAATGTCATGGTCATGCTAGGAATGTTTAGGATTCGCTTTGTATAACAGAGCATTCAGAATTCTTAGCCAGACATTCAAGGTCTTTGCTACCATCTGCCTTCCACTTTCCAGACTTATCAAAACTGGAGGCAGACATTCCAATTAGTGTTCAGTTTATGTTGTGTTTTCTCACCTGTATCTTTTAACCTGTAGTTTTCCTCAGACTAGGATGCTGATCATCATCCCTATACCACACCCATCTTTACCCTCAAATTACACGTGAGATTAACCACAACTTTCAGCATCCTCCTTTAACTCCACCTTCTGTATAATGCTTTCTTTCCTATCCCATTTTTCTAAGTGCATTTCTCCTCCATATACTCCCAATACTCAGAAGAGGTCAATATATAGATAAGAGCATTATAAGAGCATTATGTGACTCTTCAGTTGTTTTTGTAATTCACAATCTCTCTTCCACTATATTCTTAAATTCCTAGAAAATATCACACCAGCACTCAGCATACTGTCTTTCACACAAAAGTGCTCAATAAATTTATGGAGAATGAGAAAATAAATGAGTAGATTAGTGCATGTGTGCATAAACTGGAGTATTCAACAAAGAAATTTATTGTGTTTTAAAGAGATTGAAAGTATAAGTTTCTTGGCATTTAAATGTCACTCTTTGAGTTTTTAAATAGTTTTTAATCAGATATTCTCTAAAAATCAGATTAAATTGTCTAAAATTCCCAGTGAACCACATAAATTAGGTTTTCCAGATACGGTCCAAGTCAAGAAAAAACTTCTGATACACAATAAAAGCTTAGAAAAAGTCAGTGGTTATAACCAACAAGTGTGCTATGACAACTTGGCTGTAGTACATTTTATGATTATTAACATAGGTTTTCTTTTGGTATCTAGAAGTATTTTGAATATTTTCATGTGTGAGATCTGGACATGTTGCTAGCTCTACTTTTAGGACCCAATGACAGAAAAAATTAAAAGTGATAAAATGATGCACACTAAACATGAATACACCAGTGCTTTAAACTAACTGTATCTTATCTGGCTTAAAAATAAATATCTTCACACATTATCAGTGTCTATCAACACGAAAATATTTCTATAGATAAGTAACTGCATATGTAAATTTTCAGACCCATATGAATAAATTAATGTACCCTATTCCTGATCCACATTGTGGAAGCTATTGTTACAGTGCCCTTACTCTTTAGTGAGGTCCAAGTTATTGGACAAGAAGAATAAGACATGCAGACACCAGAAAGTAAGTAAGGCAGAGTAGGATTTATTAAGCAATAGCAAAGCTCTCAGCAGTGAGAGAGGCCCCAAAAGAGGGTTGCCAGTAATGGGGCTGAGTTCTGGTTCTTATTTGTGGCAAAAAGTGGAAGTCTTCTGTGAGTTCCACTCTGATGGGAGAGGTAAAGTTACCCCCTAGGAGTGATGCATCTGTGCATACCTGGGGTTGCCCCTAGTGACTCCATCTTGGTTACTACCCTTTAGTGCCTAAGTAAAACCCATGGTGGGACCAAAACCACAATGATAATGATATTACAATTAGCTGTGGGTCAAGTTAAGGACATTTAGCTACTTTATTGTGCCTGTGCCTAAGTTGGGAGAGTCACTTGTGAGCAGATATCCTGGTATAAGAGGAAGTTCTTACCCACAGTTCCACCTGCTAGTTACACTAACAGGTACATTTCCATGGGCACTGTCTCTCTCCTGAAACCTTCCCTCTCTGTCTGCCCAGCCAGCCTCTAACTGCCTCCTCCCTCACTACTGGATAGAGCATGACACTAATGAGGCCAAATTTATGAATTTGTTTTTACATGAGCCTCTACGTGTCCCTGGACAAAAGTCTTTTTACAGAACTCTGTACCAGGTAGTTAAACACACATGTTTACATACAGACTTAGCAAATATTGAGCTAAGTAAGAGAAAAACGAGAGAATGCTCAGAAAAACATGGCTTATAAATTTGTGTTTGTGTTTTGTTTTAAGATGGAGTTTGGTTCTTGTTGCCCAGGCTCAAGTACAATGGGGTGATCTCAGCTCACTGCAACCTCTGCCTCCTAGGTTCAAGCAATTCTGCCTCAGCCTCCTGATTAGCTGGGATAACAGGCATGTGCCACCACACCCAGCTGATTTTTTTATTTTTAGCAGAGACAGGGTTTCTCCATGTTGGTCAGGCTGGTCTGGAACTCCTGACCTCAATTGATTCCCCCACCTCAGCCTCCCAAAATGCTGGGATTACAGGCATAAACCACCACACCCAGCCATAATAAATTTGTGTTTTATCATATTTTGTTGAATATATTACCTTTCAAAAATTTGATCATAAGTCAGTGTTTAGTTGAATTGTTTTTTAAGTTGCCATTAATTATACCACTCATTGTCTGTCTGCATGTCATTTGCTAAAGTAATATATTAAATGTGGTAAAAATTAACAAGGTGAATTTCTATTAACCTGTTCTTTACCCTATTTTATCACTCCTAAAGAGTAAACAGCAGTTGATGAAAGACTAAACCAATTTACCTAAGTTCTCAGGAAGCTTTGATAAGGATCTCAGAAGAGGTATTTAAGGATGTGCAAATAAGTATTCAAGAAAAGAAGCCCTTTTGATTGAGTGAAACATTTGTTAAGTAGCTGCTTTTTTAAACACAAAAGGCTTGTATGGCTCTTGGGTCTCCTATTGCCAGGATTTTCTCTATGTCTTTCAGAGGACAAATTGACTTCAAAGGGAATTCCCTTCATGAAGTACTTAATACATTGACTAAACAAGAGATAGCAAGAAGTATTGAGAGAAAGTTTTAGTTGGGATATGTGTGAAAGGGGAGCTAGACATTCAGTGAAGTCAACAAAGCACAGGTTTTCCTTGTATTATAAATCATAGTGATTGAAATTTAACTTAAAAGTAGAATATATCTGTGATCTCTTCAGTTTAGATATTCCCTTTCGGTAGAACTTATAATTCTAGTTAATTCCTACAGCATAAAGAAGAAGAGTTTCATGGAAGCCAACTTTAAGACTATGTTTCAGAAAATTAAAATGATTGAAAAAGTTTATAGCATTTTCATAAGATGCTGTTGGTTTATAAGAAACATAAAACTTACACCTGTGTTAATGGATATAAGTTATTAGAGACATTATTTTTTAATATGCAGATTTCACTTTATGATCCTTGCGAAAATTTCTGTTAAGATCAGAAACTGTAATCATTACTGAGCAGTTCCTTCCACTTCTTATGATCACAATTAAAGCCAAATTGTGGCAATGTACACAGAACTTCAGATTATGCATTTTACCTTCATGTTACTACCTTTTCATTACGTCCTTTCTGTTGGTTCTTTCTCTTTATATACATTTTTGAATTTTACATCCTAGTAAAACATTTTAAAATAATTTAGGAAAATAAAAAGAAACATGGCTGACAAAGAAAAGGGCTATTGCAAAGTTTGATGGATAGTTCTATTTGGATTTTTTCCTCAATATCAATTGACTTTTGCTTGATAATGATTACAAGTTTCATCTTCCACATAATAAATCAAAGCAGTGTAGCAGTTCTTGGGTGACTTATTTAAAATACGTAGTGGGAGGAGGCTGAGGCAGGAGAATTACCTGAACCCAAGAGGCGGAGGCTGCAGTGAGCCGAGATCACACTATTGCACTCCAGCCTGGGTAACAAGAGTGAAATTCAATCTCAAAAAAAATATATATATATGTAATGGGAAAATGGAAATCAAGAACTCAGGAACTTAACTCTTTTCTTCAGTGTCATCTTAGAAGACTTGAAAGTTTTTACTCTATACATTATGGTAAGGAGCTTCAAAGAAAAGAAAGAGCAAGAATAAAGGAACAAGAGAGAAAAGATTAAAGTTTGTACAACTATCTTCTCAAAGAATGAGAATATATAAGTGACAGAGGTGGGGAAAATAGTGGTACTGGGAGAGAATTTGAAATACATTAAGAATTAATGCCATACTTCTATTACTCAGCAATTGAAAGAAATGGCAATTTGAATTAATAACCAAATAGTTATAATATTTCTCAAATATACTTATTGAAAGAAATTAACAGAAATCTGTATTAGTGGCCGAGTGAATGTTGGTTGAGACAGTACATTATTTATATTTTCTGTTTTTTATGCCACTCTTAAGAATATAATATTCATTACTTCATCTTGAAATTTTAGGGTTGTAAACATAATAGCCATTATTTATTGAAGAAATTATAAGGAACTAGGCAATATGCTAAGAGCTTTACATGCATTATTGCATATATTTGTAAACTAGGGATAGTAATAGGACTATCTTCATATTCTCCTTTGAAGATAAAAATGTCTATCTGATATCAAAGGCTTAGTTTAATGTTCAATAAACATCAGATATTATTTATATTGTTATTATTCTATATTTTAGTACTTAATGTTGCTGTATTTTCTATCAAAATATTCCAGTTTAGGAAACTGAAGATTAGAGAACCCAAATAAGTTACAAAACTTGTAATTATTGGACACTGCATATGAATTTTTACCCATCCACCTGAAAAGTCTATGCACTTTTCAACAATTATCTAATGTTGCTAATAAACACATAGTTTACTATTTTGTCATACAGAATATTAATCTAACATTAAGAGAAAATTTACTAAAAAAACTCATATAATTATCAATAAGATAAAATAATGCATTGTACACAAAAATGTTAAAATTTTTAGGGAGGAAAAATAAAAATGTTGCACTTGTAGATGTAAAGAGAACTTATAAAAATCAGGTGATATACCATTATTTTTGACAAGGTCTATTTTTGGCAAAACCAATTTATTTGAAAAACAAACGTAATTCAATATCTATAAATGTAAAATATGAATATTGAAATTTGAAAAAACTCCTCAGTGGAGAATTGATAAACATATTAAACACAGCTAAAAGGAGTATTAGTGAAACCAGTGATAGAGAAAAGCATGAGGTAAAGAGACTTAAAAAAGAAAGCAAATATTATGTAGAGAAGCATGTGATTAGAATCCAGAAGTAAATGATGAATAGAAGATGAGAGAGCTAATATTGAAAGTGATAGAGTGTAAAAATTTTGCAGAATTAAGAAAGAACACAAATGTTTACTAATAAATCCTATGCAGAATAACACCACCTCCAAAACGACAACTACAACAAACATGCAAACAAGCCAACAAAACTGTCAAATGTGTCTCAGTAAAACACAAAGTAGGAGAGAAAAAGAAAGACCAAATGAGAGAACCTTTAGAGTTCCAGAGAGAAAGGACAAATTATCTTCCAAAGAAAACAGCTGACGTGACAACTGATTATTCAACAGAAGTCAGAATACAGCAGGATGATACTTTCAACACTCTGAAAAAAATAATTGTAAATCCATGATTTGAAAATAAGCTAACCTATCATTTGGAGGCCAAATAGGAAATGAAAATATGTTTCTCCACAAAGCAAGAGAGCTTCTCACTAATTAACTTTCACTTAAGGAAGTGCTAAAATTTCTTTCTTTCTTTCCAAAATGAAAGGTTTTGCAAGTAGCTTGTATAAAAATAAGTAAAAGTAAACACATGAGCTGAATACATCACTGATGTCTGGGTGAGAGGTCAGCGACAAAGTAAAAATCGAACGTGTAACTTTAGAGAGCCATTAGGGGATTTAATGGTTGTAACTTACTCTGTTTTTTGAGACCAATAAAGGAAAAACATGATGAAGCAAATCTCAAGGAATGCAAAAGAAATAAGAAAAGATTTGTGAAAGATGCTTAGAAAAGGCAAAAAATAGAGAAGACAAAATAAGTACACAGCCAACATATTATGTAGTAAACTAGACAGTTATAAAACAAGATTGTCAGTTTGGATTTATAAAATGAATATAAGTGATGCAATGTTTTCAAGAATTATTATCATGTAAATCACATTTTTGCATGAAAGTTAATCAACGTCAATATAAATTTTTATCAGCTACAGAAAGAAAATATGTAAAAAAGCCTTTATTTAGAAATTCAAAGTCATATGTGCATTATAGATTTTTAAAATCATATGGCATAAAGTGGAACACAGTGGCACATACCTGAAATCCCAATACATGGGAAGTGGAGACAGGAGGATGGCTTTAGCTGGGGAGTTCCGGTCCACTGTGGGTACCATAGCATGATCCTATCCCAAAAAAGAAAACCATATTGGATACTAGAAAAAAGTCAGAAATGATGTAGTACAATATTACATATTAAAACTCGTATGACAGAATTATTGTAGAATGTTAAAGGATATTTATATCTGCAAACACTAAATTTTGTGTGAGGAAAGCCAAAAAATTAATGGGTTGGTTATCAATTTTAAAAGGTAGGATGAACTCCAAAAATTTGAAGAAGGTTAAACCCATTTCCAAGAGATCATATTAAAGCTATAGAATAAAAACCTAGAGAGAATAAACAAAGTTAAATATTTGTTTATTGAAAAGACAAATATTCTACCAGTACCAGCTGAAACAACAGATGTGATCATGAAGAATTTTAAGAATGAATATAAGAAGATTTAAGAATTAAAATATAGAAACCTAGATAACAAACAAGAATATTATAAAGAAATATGTTTTAATGTACTTGAAAACTAGAACAATTTTCAAGAAAAATGCTATTTGCAAAACTGATACCAAAAGAAATAAAAACCTTAAAAGAAAAAGCACTGAAGGAAATTCAGTCGGTAATTAAGAATCAATGCACCCCTTCATTCACTAATATTTTCAAAGGCAATTTTAACAAATATTCCAAAGCATACTTACAGATCGAGAGTGTATAAAAGAAATATCCTTTTTCCACTCATTTCATGACATTTGAATCTAAGACAGAATGAGGAAGGAAATTACAAGCTAATTTCAAGTATTAGCATAGATGTACAAGTATAAGCAAATACTAGGAAATGAAATCCTGCTATCTATATCCTGATACGTATATGTATCTACTGCATTATGACAAAGTTCTACATTATCCCCAATATACAAGGATGACTCAATATCAGGACATTTATAATAGAATAATTCTATCAAAGGAGAACACATATAAAAATAATTTGTTAAATGTCTCATTAAAAGCAAAAAAATAAAGGCAATTTATAAGAGACCAAAAAACATATAACTGTACAAAAATACTTTAACAAGCCAGACACAGAATGATGAAAATTAGAAGCATTCCTTTGATTCAGGAATAATCCAAAATGCTCACAATTATTATTTATGTAAAATACAGAAAATAATTTGTACTGTACTGAAGATCTAAATGTAATAAACAAAACCTTAGCATTTTTACAAAATTACATAGGAGGACAATTTATGAGTCCAGAGTTGAAAATAATGTCTTAGGCAAGACAAAATCATAATCATGTTTATAGTTAAAAATTTTTTGACTTTATCAAAATTGAAAACTTCTGTGCATCAAACAAATGCAAAACAAAAGACTAAAGATGAACTTCATTGAGAAAGAAGAAAAGTTCAATGTCGATAATTGACAAAGGATTATTATTTGGAATGTGAAAAGAACTTCTGTAAATATGAAGAGGAAGACTAGTCAATCTGCTTTATGATGGGCAAAAGATATGGGTCGGGCCTAGTGACTCACACCTGTAATCCCAGTATTTAGGGAGGCTGAGGTGGGCAGATGACTTGAGTTCAGGAGTTTGAGACCAGCCTGGCCAACATGGAGAAACCCCATTTCTACTAAAAATACAAAAAATGTACTGGGTGTGGCGGTGCACACCTGTAATCCCAGCTTCTAGAGAGCCTGATGTAGGAGAATCGCTTGAAACCTGGAGGCAGAGGTTGTAAGATTATGCCACTGTATTCCAGCCTGGGCAACAAAATGAGACTCTTGTCTCAAAAAAAAAAAAAAAAAAAAAAAAAGAAAAATTCCTAAAGAAAAATAATGAATGCCCAATAAACAGAATAAAAACAATTCAACTGTTTTCAATTAGGAAAAATCAAATAAAAATAGGAACTGACACTTCACAGCTATCAAAGTACTAAACATGATATCCTACCACACCAAGTGTTGGCATGAATCAGATAGCTAAAGCAAATCTTAATGCCCATGTGTATACACATTGATGTAAACCCTTTGAAGAGCGACTTGTCAGTAGACATACATTTAAAGACCTGGCCATGCTAATACTCAGCAATTTCCTTCCTAGGTATGTATAAGGATAACTGTTTGAGAGTCTTAAACATTATTTGCATTATTTGTATAAAATTAATTGGAATCCACCTACTGTGGATTCAACATGGATGAATGAGTACACTGTGTAAGCAAATTCAAGCAATAGAATATCATTCAGCAGTGACAATGAAGGAATTTGAGTTACTTCTATCAATCTGAATATATCTCACAAAAAGAGCAGACTGTAAAATAAATACATATGTATATTCATTTTATTTCTTTCGTTTCTCTCTTTCTCTCTCTCTTTCTCTCTTTCTGACAGTCTCAGTCTGTCACCTAGGCTGGAGTACAGTGGCGCGATCTCTGCTCACTGCAACTTCCGCCGCCCAGGCTCAAGCAATTCTGCCTCAGCCTCCCAGGTAGCTGGGGTAGGCAGGTGCCACAATGCCCGGCTATTTTTGTACTTTTAGTAGAGATGGAGTTTCATCATGTTGCCAGGCTGGTCTTGAACTCCTGACTTCAAATGATCCATCTGCCTTGGCCTCCCAAAATGCTGAGATTACTGGCATGAGCCACTGCCCCTTTAATGTTTATGTTTTAGAGACCCATACATACATAGACAAAGCATAAATTCATGGAAATGATGCATCCCAGACTGAGGAAAGTGGTTATATCTGAGGACAGAGAATGGGAGAAGAAGTGAAGAGGTCGATATAGGGAGCTTAACTCATTATTTGGGTGTTTTATTTTGTCAAGGGGTGAAGAGAACACAGGTCTTTTTGTGTATTATTTCTGTTCATCATTATTCAGGCAAAGATTTTAGTTACTTTAGAAATGTTTCTATTTGTATTTCCTTTACTGCATATTGAAAATTTGCTTAAACAGACATTTAGAAGTATCATGAGAAGATACATTTTCTTCTCTGTTGAAATAGGAGTAACACTGATGACATTAGCTAGTACCAGGAAAGAGACTACTGTCAAATGTGACGGAGACAGTTTGGGGATTCACACATGTAATGAAAGTAACTCCTTTTTTAAAAATCCAAACCCCCTTAAAGTATTTTTGTTTGGTTGGTTTTTGCTTGTTTGTGTTGTAAAGACAGTTTAGTTGGAGACATTTCACATGGCTATGCTGTTTACAAGACACTCTTGGTAAAAACTTGAACTAAAAGAAAAAAAAAAGTGAGGCTTCCCCATTATAATATAATTATCCCACATATAGGATTTGAATTGTTAAAAAAAAGTCTTAGAAATTTAAAGGTTAGGGAGTATATTCAGGTCACTACATTTTTCCCCCCTTATTACTTAGATTTTAAAACATGGAAGTGTTAACCTTTCAAAAGATATAGGAAAGATAATCAGTTGATACTTAATTATCTGCTTTTTGAAGAGATGTATTGCAGGATTAAAACCTTTCTTGCTGCCGTCACTTACTAAGTTGCTGGAAGGACATCTTGCTTCACAATGCCTGGCTCTAATTTGAGATAAAATAATGCATCTAACTATGCTGTTATCTGTAATTCCTCACCACTCGTAAGTATAGTTCATTGAAATTTCAGCCATGCTCCAACCTCTGTGACTTCAGGAAGCAAGATTCATTGCACTTTTCTCTCTGTTTCTATCGAAATTATTGTGTTAACTGTATAGAGGCCTTAGGTAGTAAATTGTTCTCAGTAAACACATAATAAAAGTCAGGCTTGGCAGTATCTCTTTAATGAGAAGGTCTGCATTTAATCCTTTTTAAAGAAATATTTAGAACATGAGTACAAAAATAACAAAATGTTTTTGGTGGATTCTGTGATAAATCCTCCAAATGTGATGTGCTTGGTAGGACTTGAAAAAACTGACTAGCTTTGCCCTCTTGACCTACTAATTTGAGTCCGTCAGCCTCGCTAAGAAGCAGTGACAGCATACAACCTGATAACGAGGCAGAGAGCTTGAGCCCCATTTTCTTAATCCTGACTATTCTAGTGTTACACTGACAAGTTGAGTCAGCAATCTGTCACGTTTGAATTTATTTCTCCTAGTATCCATGAGTTCTTATTTGATTTAGATAGATACTCGTTCTGGGGGTTGTGGTGGTGGGGGACTTGTTTGGAAACTTCAAAATTTCTTAAACTTCAGTATAGCAGTATAGATAATGTGACTTTGTCATTTATGTACTATAAACTAAATGATTTTTGTCATTCTGTAACCCAGTAATGAAAGAATTTTTGTAATTTTCTCTCTCCTATGCTAAAGAAAAACTACTAAACTCTGAGCTTCTATTTTTTTTCACGTTTTTCAGTTACGTAAAGACCAACAAGTCCTGTCGTTAAAAAGCTTTTTCTAGAATTCTCTAAGGCACAATTTTATAGTCACTTCCTAAGACGGTCTTAAAAGATAACCCTAAGGTAAACTTGGGGGGTTATGGAGTAAGTGGGGAATTAATGTTTAAAAATTATATCATAAATTATTGACAAAAATATTTTTAATTCACCCGATATTACCTTGAAGACAATTCTCTGTCTTGAAAGATTTCCTTTCAAGATGCAAATTAACACAATTATCTTAGTTGACAACATATTTAGGAGGTATGCAATCAAAATATTAAATCAGTTAAATAAAGCCGACATGTGCAATCACATTTGGTAAGTAAGTAATTTTTAATTAGAAACTTTAAAGAATATATTTAGCATACTTTTAAGAGTGGAGCATATTTTCTGCACAGTCAGTACTGCTCCTCAATTTGTGTTTAATTTTATTTTTCTAATCCAGAAACCAATGAGCTAGTGTTTAGAAAACTCAACTACAAAAGCATGGATAGTTTTAGAATTATCAAAGTCATTTAATGTTAATTTTACATTACTGAATAAAGAAAAAAGTTCCTCTCTACTCTTGTGGACATGGTTACGAAATTAATCAGCTCTAGCTTAATTCTTAATTAGAACTTATTTTTCTGGGACTGATGTAAAGTTTTTTCTTATTGTTGTTGTTCTTTCAGATCCTCTATATATTGAACAATAAAATACCTCTCTATAAATCATTAAGTCTTGGCTCCCAGGAAGATATTTTGTGTACCAAAAATAAAATTTATGGTTTGCTGAGATTGCAGTTCTTTACTGCTAAAACCCATAAATAAGCAGAAAGAAACCCAAGAAAGAGGGAAAAAATGCTAAATGCCAATGGAGTTACATTCATTAAGAAAGGTGAAATAAATTGTGTTAATTAATGGATACTAGGAAAGCATTTTAACTATAATATAGTTTTCAATAATTCACCTAGTTAATTTTACTCTGGGGTTCATTAAAATATTTTTGAGGTTGATTCTCACTTTTTTGATTCCAGTACTTTTAATAATTTAATATTGCCACTTCATTAATTAAAACAAAGGTCAAACTCTTAAAATTTAAGCTAAGGCTAGACTATCTTTAATGAGTTTTGTGGTAGAAATATGTGTACATCTTGCAAATGAATCACTGGAAAATCACTAAGAGTGAAATTAAAAAGTAACATACTTACATCTAATGCCATTTAAGTATGTAATTACTGAATTTAGGTTAAAAACAAAAAGCTGCATTTTGGAAAGAAGGATAGTGATCTGCCTTTTTTAGGGAAAGAGGCCAGAGAGTGGTCACAGCTATAGCAACTTGTCTCCAAGTGGACAGCATTCAAAAACAAATGGCAAGGGGGTCAGAAATGCTTATCGAGAGAGAGGGAAGAATTCTCAGTCCCCGGCTATGGCCCAGAGAAAGAACAACACCAGCTATGGCCCAGAGAAAGAATAGCATTGGGATGTCAATCAAACTCTTGTTAAATATTAGTTTGTTGAATTTAGTAGTAGCCTGTATTTATTTAGTAATTCTATTTGGTCAAAAAGCTAAATATTCAATACTATTAAAAATAAATAGACAATAATCATCAGTGTAGGAAATTAATTTTTAGAGTTCTCTGATTTATTTTCTTTTGTTGTAGTAATAAGACTTAACATGAGATCTACCCTATTCACAAAATTTTAAATGTACGCTACAGGATTTTTAATTATAGGGACAATGTTATACAACAGATCTCGTAATTTTTTATCTAGCATAATCAAGACTTTATGCCAATTGTAAAGGTCTATGGTTTCTAAGTTAATATGCCAACACGTACATGGAAAAAATTAGACGTTAGATTCCATTTGAAATATTTGTGCCGAAAAGACTGATAATTTCTGTTGAGTTTCACTTTGATATTATTCTAAGTCATAGTCTGTTAGAATATCTATTTGCCATAGACATCCCAAAAAGAAATATTACAATAGTAGGTTCCAAAATTCAAGTTATACACTGTTGTTGGAAGCTCAGAACATTTTTCCAAAAATAGTTTTATAAATAATAAGCTTGCTTTCTGACAGAATTTATAATAGAAAGTTAAATATAATTTTCAAAAACCAAGTTTCAAGTTGGTAAAAACCAACTATTTAATTTCACTTTTTGCTTGACTATTGTTGTGTGAGGAATACACTATAAATTACAAGAGTATGTGAATGTAGGCACAAAAGCTATCAAAGATAACATGGCATTGAATATAATGGGAGCTTTTTCAGGACAGTATTAATGAATGTCAATGATTCTTAAAATAACATTTATTTAAAATTTATTATTCTGCTATATTGCTAGAGTACGTTATGTTCATTTACTCTACTCACACAACTCTGTTGAGTCAGTATAGCCCACCTTTCAGAGGAGGTAAACTGTGATTTAGACATTTAAGTAATTTCCTTGACACGAGATACTGACCAAGTAGAGGAGCAGGAACTGAACTCGAGTCTGTATGATTTTAATTAGTCTTCTACATGCTGCACTTTCTCCTGAACTCTGTATTTTTTTCAAAGCACATAAAATCTCAGAATTCCCTTTCTTTTATTGTAATGAATCAATGAATGTTTAGTTGTGATTATAGTCTTTCCTTGTGATACAAATAAACTATGACAACAAAACAAATGCTTATTCCTGAAGAAATGTGATGAAAAAATTATGTAGAAGTTGAGAGATAAAAATCTAGATAATAAGCTCGTTTAAATTAACAGGTGTTAATATTAAGCAAAATAAGGTGAGCAGTAGGAGGCAAAAAAGGAAAGAAAGTTTTCAGATATTTCTTAATGTGATGGGAAACACATCATTTTTCTGTTTATGTATGCATTTGAAAGGAGATGAAGAAGAGAAGTCACATCTTAGAAGGTCAAGATATGGAACTGGCGTAACAAGCTTAGTGTGAAAGAAACCGGTTGTAAATGTACAGTCAACCATTTGGCAGTGTATGCCAAATATATTTTATTTCAATGATTAATGTCATGTTTTACTGGTTTTCTAATCTTGGTCCGTTTTCTTTCCATGTGGTTGAGGTTCTTTTGTCCCTAGACATGGTCTACTGGTTGGGAACCTTTCCATGAGGCCTAAAAAGTATACTCAGTTTCTCTTTCTGCTCTAACAAATCAACTCATATTTAGTGGCTTAAAACAACATACACATTTGTTAAATGTATTCTCTTACAGTTCTGTAGATCAGGTATTCAACACAGGTCTCACAGAAGAAGAATCAAGGTACCCAGCAGAGCTCCTTTCCTTTCTGGGGCTTTATGGGAGGAGCTACTTTTGTGTCTTTTCCAGCATGGCTCCTTTGTTTCTATCTGCAAAGCCAGCAGTGACAGGCTGAACTCATCTTACCTTGCATCGTTCTAATTTTTTGTGTAGTCACATCTCCCTCTAATTCTTTTCAGCCTCTCATTTCTGAGGACTCTTGTGATTATATTTGGCTCACCTAGAAAATTGAGAATAATCTCCCCATATCAAACTACTAAAATTTAATCATGTCTTCAACGCCCACTTTACTATATAGGGAAATATATTTTATAGGTTGTAGGAATCAGACATGGACATCTTGGGGACAGAGAAGGACTTTCTGCCTAACACAAAGGATTTAGTATGTTCAAGTCAAAATAAAGATAACTCAGCAGTGGCAAACTGTTAACTTGTCCATCTTAATTTGTTTTCATCTAATTAAAGTAACTTAAAATCTCTTTGATTCTAAGATAACTATCTTATACTCAAAAATTGAAACATGTTGACCATCTGTAATCTTAAGCTCTAAAATCCTCAATGTTCCAAAATCCAAAATTTTCTGAGCACTGATATAACTCCACAAGTGGAAATTTCCACACCTAACCTCATGTGACAAGTCATAGTCAAAATATAGTCAAGACTTTGTTGCATGCACAAAATCATTAATATATTTTGTAAAATTACCTTCAGGGTATGGGTGTAAGGTGTATATAAAATATAAATTAATTTCATGTTTAGACTTGGGTTGAGATATCTCTTCATGTATATGTAAATTTTCCAAAGCAGGAAAAAAATATGAAATTCAAAACGCTTCTAGTCCCAAACATTTTAGGTAAGAGATACTCTACGTTTACTACATTCTTAATTAACTATTTTGCTTGATTGCCATCTTATTTTCCTCAATCTCTCCAAAGTTAAAATAGGAAAACAAAAAAATTATTAAGTGTCTACTCAGCAGTCACTGCTTTAAATATATAATTTATTCTTTCACTTACATAGTAGGTTTTTTTTTTTCAGGGAATTATGTTGTACAACTTCAGGTATGTCACTACCATAGAATACTTCTGCCTTCTATTACCCTTTTTTCCTATAGAGATAATAAACCCCAAAGTCACACAACTAGCAAGTAAAAGTACAACTGGATCAAACCCAGATCTCTCTGACCCCATAGCCTATTGTTTCAGGTGAAGTTTTTGGATAAAAGACTCTGATATCCAAATTTGCATGCAAAAATTTTATTGAGATCAATACTAGTAAAGCAGTGGAGGAAATTGGATTGAGAAGAGTTGAATTGCAATGAAGTCTCAAAAACGGCATCAGCTAATCTCATGGGGAGCTCTAGAATAGGAACGACTCTTGACAGTAATCCTTGAAGCAAAGGAAGCAAGTCTTTTATCTTCCTGCTGGCCAGTCAATAGATGTGACTTGCTCCCTGGGAGCATCTGTAAACTCAGACAAGGAGTCTCCCCCTGCCCAGCTGTTGTCTGTTGTTAGCATTCACAGCAGCTAGAAAGAATGAGTACTTTGGTATTTAACTGAGGGGATCTGGAATATCACCAAAGCATCCACTCCACCATGCTCTTGCCATGTGTGTTTATTACAAATTCTTCCATTCATTGCATTTGATTTTCTTCCCTAGGTTTCTAGGCCTTCATAGTTCCTCATTCATCTCAGGTGATACTTTGAGTGTGTTATTTGAAATTAAAAAAAAAAAAAATGTTCTGGAGCACTGAAATAGCAGAAAGGCAGACCAGGGAAAGTCAGAGAAGCATGAAATGAGGGAAATAAAGGAGATAAAAATTGAAATAAAGCTAAAGCAACCTAAACTAAGGCAGAGAATGAAGGTCAACATGGAAACTACATGTCAAATTGTTCTCCTTTTTTGGGATTATGTTTGATGGATGAACTCTTAGAGATTAATTTCTGTCTATAAATTTTAAAAAGTAGTTGCAAGCCAGAAAATCTAGTGCCTGCAATTCAAGCCAGAGGCCATGAAGAGTAACTAACAGTCACTATTTAGAGAGGGAGAACTAAATCTGAGGAAGTAGAAGTAAAATAACAAATGAGAAACAGAGTGAAGAGCTAAAAGTAGTTTGAGCTGAAATTAATTTAGGATTATATCCTGAAGGAGTAAAGACATTTGGAAAAGTGCTACAGACGTGAATGGTGTTTACAGCTCACTGTTTTGCATGGAGGAAGTGGAGATGGGGCTTGAGTACATGGCTCTTAAAAGGGTTATATCTGCTCCTCATTATTTCCTATTCTGCCAATTGCTCAATTCTTACTCAACATAAAAAAAATCCCTTTATAGGGATGGTACGGCAACAGGAAATACAGACAGTTACAAAGGGAAGTATTTCTGATTGGACAGTAGCAACTTCAGTACTTTGCAGTGAGAAGCCAGTAATTGTTTGCATGGGATTTTGTAAATCAGGAATTTTTTCTGTATAGATGCTACCACACTGAAGTCTATTTTATCAATAGAAATAAAAATATAAATGTTAGGAGAAGAGATCTCATTGTTTTTATATTTCTGGGTAGCCACTTTCATTTTCCACTGAAACATAGCTGACATAATCTTTCACAGCAAACAAATGTCAAGACATTACAAAATCTACGTTTATAAATAACACACGTAAACATAGATGTGAAGAGTGTAATAAGGGCATGATCTCTTCTGTAACTACAATATAAATCCATGTGGCTTTTCCATTATTACATATGAAGGGTTATTTTTCTTTCATATGATTTTTGTGAAAAATCTCACATGAATTAATATGTACATTTTTCTTACGAATGTATTAGTTCTATAGTAATACCGATACAACTTAATTTGATTATTGGATTAGTATAAAACTAGTTAAAATAGTCTCAGAAAATATGCTAATGACTTACCACAATAAAATATAGTTTAAAAAATACTTTTCATAGATAAAGCTTATTCATAAGTTACATAGAGTATTGCCTTTAAAAAGTAAGCAATGTTGTTTCATGATACTTAGAAAGTCTGTTATGTAAAAGCTACCAAATTGTTTCTTTGGTCCATGACATGGTGTCAAAGCTCTGAAGCTGAGTAGTTTGAATTTCTGAACATTTTCAGCAGCACAGTTTATGTATTCACTTAATATTAGGTTGATCCAATTAAATTGTTAATTTCAACTTTTCACTTAAAAAAGCAGAAGAAATACCTGTTTGAAATGAATATTACAAACTTTAATATCATAGTTTAAAATTGTATCACAGTCTCAGTAGATAAAAATGTGAGGTTTAAGGAACCCTAAAAGGTGTTGAAAGTTACACTGCAGAATGGGTGATGGTTCAGGGTTCAGGTAAGCAGTCATGATGAGTCCAGCTTCCAAAACAGGAGATCAGGGAAGACAGTGAATCAGGCATGCGGAAGGAAGGCTTATACACATAACAATGAAAGAGAAAACCAGGAGGCAACACAAGGGAGAAGAGGCCTTTTTATGTTCGGAGCTGATCAGAGACCCAGGAATGCAACTATAGCCAGGAGAGTCACATCGCCTGAAAGATCAAAACAAGAAGGCAACAAGACAGGCCACAGGAAAATGATACTTCGGAGGGAGATTCCTGTCTGAGGTAGACTCTTCTAGGTAGATATGTCTGTGCAGAACTGAGAATATATCTAGAGGTAGATTTGTTGGCAGGGTGGTTATAATTAGATAGTAAAGGTAGATTCTAAGACAGCTACGCTATGGTATAAATATTGAAGTAAATATTATTTTCACCAAATCAGAAAGAGCTTCTGGGACACATAAAAATGTACCAGTGAAATTACTCAGAAATGTGAAAGTAATAATGTATATAAAACATGGATATCTGAATAAAGTCATTTGGACAGTTTACCCAGATATACAACAGATATTCAACTAATAAGTAATTTATATTGTATTCATCTAAAATGAAACTTTAGTGGCATCTCAGTACTGAACATAATTTAATAAACATTTATCGAATCAATGTGTTGGAGACTTGGCATGGAGGATTCCACAAATTATTAGTCATAGAAATCTGAAATTTTAATTCTTAAAACTATATATGTAGCTTTCAATAACTTTTTCCTGGATAAAATTAATGGACCAACTTCACATTGTGAACCAACCATGAATTTGGATCCAGAGGTCATTGAAAAGGACGATACATTGTCAGGTTGTGACGTATATCTCAAAAGTCAGTGAAATATTTTGATCATACAAATATATAGATGTAAGTCACATGGATTTCAAAAATTAACAATCTAACAAATTTTGTTAGTCTTTCAAGGCAAAGAAATTTGATGAAATATTTTTAAAACACCATTTCATAGCACGGTCTAAAGGTCTGTATCTTGGTCCAGTCTGACTTCATTATTCTTTGAATGTTGCCATCAGTGTGTGAAAGTGCAAGCAAGCCCTCAGCCACTTGCCAGGACCCAGAATGGACCACAGAGAAACGCTATATACTTTAATAACAGCAAGTCAAACAAATTTTCTGTGAAAAAATGTACCTAAAAAGTCTAGAAGGAGCAAACAATCAGTAAAAAAACAGTCATTTCCAAAGTGAAGCCACATGAATACTTGTTAAAACTAGTATGCTTGAAGGAATTTCCCCAAAGTACATTTTCATGTGCATCCACTACAAAGTGGAAAGGTCCAGAGTGAAGAGGAGATCAGACTCTGCAGATACATCTTCCATGTGACTACCAGGACTATAGGCACCTAAAAGAGATCATAGATGTCTTAGAGTGCTGTATTAAATTTCCAGAGATTGGGTGGCTTAAACAACGAACACTTATTACTCACAGTTCTGGAGGTTTGGAAGTCCAAGATATTGGTGTCTGTACATTTGGTTCTGGTGAGGGCCCTTTTTCTGATTTACAGATGTACATCTTCTCCTCCTGTCCTCACAAGATAGAATAAAAAGATAAAGAGAGAGCAAGTTCTCTCCTCTCTTCTTTCGGCACCACTAATCCCATTCATAAGGGCTCCATCCTCAAGATCTAGTGGTCTCCCAAAGGCCTCATTTCCTAACACCATCACTCTGGAGATTATAATTTTAACATTTTGAGGGGACTCAAACATTCAGTCCATGAAAATAAATATTATTTTCTCAGTAACAAAAATATGTCTAATTCTTCTTCAAAATAGAATTTTCTGTTTTCAATGTGCCTTCTCTGCTTAGTAATCTTTGAGGGCTGTTGGCTACAGAGTTTAATTTCTAAGAACATTAAATATCTACATTATTCTATTCCTGTATTATTAACCCACCAATTTTTATGTAGAAATATAAAATGGTCATTTGTTAAGATAAAAAGTTTATACTTTTTATATTACAAAGTGTCCTCAGTAATATAGGGGAATGGGGAATGTTCTCTGTTCTTTTCAGCCTGTTTTTCTAGCATCTCAGTGAGCATGGTTTTTTGTTCTCAGATCTTGCCATTAGCTGAATCAGTGAGTGATAAAATTAAAGGGAGAAGGGTATACAATATAATGTAAGAACATACCCACTTACATAGTCACGTGCACACCTGTTTTAATCCTAAGAAACTTTCCATTAATTAGAGGAAATCTCTGATATTCTGCATTTTGCATTCTCAATTTTTGTTGTACTCACTTCATTTAAGAGTAATAATGAAGAAAACGAATGAGTATGGGCTCTATATGATGTGAGAAAACAAAAAGAGGAAAAGAAAGGGAGGAAAGAACAGGCTGAGAAAAGCAACAAGAAAAATGTTGCTATGAGCTGAAGGAAATCATACTGTTTTATTTTATGAACCTCTCACTTCCTCATAGCCCCAAAGAACCTCAATGCAAAACAACAAAACAATATTTCAATACTTCAGAATGTACAGTGACCCAAAGATAAAACCCTAACCAGGAGAGACCAAGAAATATGTTAAAGGTAAATTTATAGCAGTTACAGAAGTGAAACTCAAAATAGTAGCAGTGAAAAGTCACTGATTAGAGAAAGAGAAGTAAGGGGCTCAGAGAACAGAGTTGATAAAGTATGTAAACTGAGTGGAAATGAAAGAATTTTGGAAGACGATTGTAAAGAAAATTATATATTATATACAAATATATGGCAGAAAAAGGTATAAAACATAAAGTATAGAACACTGTATAATAGGCATTAAATAATTGCCTGTTATTTCTGATTGCCAATTAAAAAATAAATGAACTGTCAATAAAAATTGATATGCTGGTAGAAACAAACTCCATAATTAGGAAAGTTTAAAACATGTAGACCGGGTGCAGTGGCTCATGCTTGTAATCCCAGCACTTTGGGAGAGTGACATGGGTGGATCATGAGGTCAAGAGTTTGAGATCAGCCTGACCAACATGGTGAAACCCTGTCTCTACTAAAAATATAAAAACCCGGTGTGGTGGCATGTGCCTGTAATCCCAGCTACTCAGGAGGCTGAGACAGGAAAATTTCTTGAACCCAGGAGGTGGAGGTGGCAGTGAGCTGAGATCACGACACTGCACTCCAGCCTTGGTGACAGAGCAAGACTCCATCTCTAAATAAATAAATAAATGAAACATATAGAATTTGCAAAAACTTTTGAGAAATGATTGTAGACCTGAATCTACAGTTTTCCAGGGCCAAATGTGTTCTAAATCATGGGTATGGTATGGCTGTGTCCCCACCCAAATTTCATCTTGAATTCCCACATGTTGTGGGAAGGATCTAGTGGGAGGTAACTGAATCATGGGGGCAGTTCTTTACTGTGTTGTTCTCATGATAGTGAATAAGTCTCATGAGCTCTGATGGAGAGCTCTTTGCACAAGCTCTCTTCTCTTATCTGCCGCCATGTGAGACTGTGAGACATGCCTTTCACCTTCTGCCATGATTGTGAGACCTCCCCAGCCACGCTGAAACGTAAGGAAACCTCTTTCATAAATTACCATCTCTCAGGTATGTCTGTAGCAGCAGCATGAAAATGGACTAATACAGTAAATTGGTATCAGGAGAGTGGGACACTGCTGAAAAGATACTCAAAAATGTGGAAGCAACTTTGGAACTAGGTAACAGGCAGAGCTTGGAACAATTTGGAGAGCTCAGAAGACAGGAAAATGTGGGAGAGTTTGGAACTCCCTAGAGACTTGTTGAATGGCTTTGACCAAAATTCTGATAATGATATGGACAATAAAATCCAGGCTGAGGTGGTCTCAGATGGAGATGAAGAACTTATTGGGAAATGAAGCATAGGTAATGCTTGTGTTTTAGCAAAGAGACTGGCAACATTTTGCCCCTGTTCAGAACGTGCTGGTTTCTTACATAGGTAAATGTGATTTACAAACATGGTGATTTGCTGCACCTATCAACCTGTCACCTAGGTATTAAGCCCCACATGCATTAGCTATTTATCCTGAGGCTCTCCGGACACCCCACTCCCTGACAGGCCCCAGTGTGTGTTCCTCTTTGTGTTTTTGGAGACTGTTTTTCTCTGTCGCCCAGGCTGGAGAGCAGTGGCATGATCTTGGCTCACTCTAACCTCTGCCTCCTGGGTTCAAGCAGTTCTCATGCCTCAGCCTCCTGAGTAGCTGGGGATTATAGGCACATGCCACCGTGCCTGGTTAATTTTTGTATATTTTTAGTAGAGATGGGGTTTCCTCATGTTGGCCAGGCTGGTCTCAAACTCCTGATCTTTAGTGATCAATCTGCCTCAGCCCCACAAAGTACTTGGATTACAGGTGTGAGCTGCCATGCCTGCCCTCTAGTAGAATTTCTTAATGATACAGAGTTAGTGGAACTAAGTACACAAATTCAACAGATTTTAAACTCAAGGCCCCACAATAGCTTTTATCAGTATGACTAGCCTGTTAAATAGTTCACCTTTTATAAACTCATAATTTTAGCATGGTTGCCTAGGATACTTCATTGTCAACAAATCACTCAGATCCCAGTAGAGCAGATAGGTAGCAGGATAGGAGTAGAGCTGTTTTAGTCTAGTCACTTTATATAGACTTGTTATTTCCAGCTGTGCCCCCAAACTATTATGGTACACGACTTTATTGTGCTGTGAGGCCACTCCATCCATTCATGCATTCATTCTGCAAATGTTTACTGATCTCCCATGGTAGGCTAAGCACACATGAAGGCCACTTCCTCACAGATAAAGCTTAAGGGTTTCTTAGGTTCACATGTAGACTGCATGGCTTTAAATCACTTAGCTTAATTTACAGATTTCTAAATTCAATCTTACCTTTTACACATAAATAGCAAATTTTCAGTGCAATATGCCAGCATCTCCAGTAGCAGACAGAGCCACTGTCTTTCAGGCCTGTGGGCAATCTGAGTCTGGTAATTCATAAAACTTTAAATTGACTACACATGAAACTAGCTTTTGGTATTTTTCTCTTAGAAGTAAATCTTTCATTTTCTATTAATTCATAGCTATTAGTGATAGCCATAATAAGGGTTTAAATCTGCATTAAAACATACAGGAGTTTCAGGCTAATTAGATAAAATTTGAATTTCAACAATCTAAATACTTGTGGCATTTTCTTCCAAACTGTAACCAACAAAAATGAATGAAAATACTATTATTTGGTTTGAGATGGCTTTGAGGGAAAAGGAACATAATTATTTTACTACTGTAAAACTGACTTAAAGTGATTTAAAATACTCATTTTTGTATATGCTATGAGACTGCACTGATTAGGCACCAAAGAAAATACTATTAATCATCTTTAATGCAAGTCTAATTATAAGATAATGTCAATGACATACTGCAGGATGTTGTCACAAGGTAACTTGTCTTCTCTCTCCTGCTGTTACATAAATGCTGAGACAAAACTGAAATGTTTATTCTCAAAGCAGGAGACATTGCTCTTGTAATCAAGTTCTAGTTCAGTCACTTTATGTCTAATACTGACTATCAGATTATTGCTTGTATTGTTTCTATATGTTGGATATAGGTGTTCCAGTAGTAGCTTGATGTATCTTTGCATAAATTTTTAAATGTATGACTTTTATGTCAGGATTATATTTGATTTCAGTATGAAAATGGCATTCTTTCACCTGTGACAATTAGTACATTCAATTAAATATGTACAGGCTGATTTCTGTGTAAAGCAACTATGTGGTGTAATTGATCTTATTCTTTCACTAAGTATACAGACAAGTGAGAATTTTTATTATGGGTTTCGTGTAATGGTATGTTGCAAAGATTCTAAATGTGTATGTTTTATATTATGGGTAAGTATATTTTAGATATATCCTACTTATTATTTTAGAGGGATTTGAATTCAGTGATCAAGACTGGACATTGAACAAAGGAAAGTTTAACAGTATGTTGTTGAGAGGATAGAATATTATCAAACAAAAGAAGAAAAAACAATGAAAATCATATAAATTTCAAACCTAAATTTTGTCATTTCTGGGATAATGCCAATATCATTAATGTTCTACACCATATGTGCACTTTTCTTATATTTCAACATCAACCAAGTCATATATTTAAAGTAAGTATTTATTCAAATGAGACTTGGGTAAGTGAGCAAATGCAAAGCCCAGAAAAATGGAGATCGAACACACAGCTTATCTTTGGCTGGCAATTGGCAATAGGAACATGACCTTGTCCATAGGAAGGCAGTGTGATGCAGGGGAGTAATCATCAGAATTGATCAACCTACACTTGAATCCCTGTTCTACCACTCACTTGCTCTGTGATCCTGGGTAAGTATCTCAAACCCTTGAGCCTCACATTCCCTTTCTATGAAATTGACGGAGTTTTGAAACACAAATGAGATTATGCAGTTGATGGAGAACAAGGACTGAGGAATCTGGACACCCAGTTTGAATCTTAGCCATACCTTTAGTGTGTTATTTAAATTTTATTAAGTTACTTAAGAGAAATAATAAAACATATCTCTCAGTAGTGTCTTGAGGATTATGAAATAGCATATATAATACATATAGCAGAATGCCTAGAATATAAGTGATAGTTATTATCAATATAACAAAGCTTCCAGAGAGGAATAGACCTAACTTTTTCATATAGGGTGATCAGAGAAGGCTTTTTGCTAAATGATATTTGAGCACAGACTTGAAAGAAAAAAAAGATGAAAAAAAAAAGTGACAGGCGGAAATCTGGAGGAAGAGTATTTTGAACAGGGAGGAAAATGGGCAAGAAGCCCCAAGGACAGATCCAGATTGGCTGTCTTCAAGGAAAGACCAATGTAGCAAGAGCTTAGTGATTGAAAGAAAACAAACAAAACACACAAAAAACTGGGCAGGGAGAATGAGTGCAGAAAATGAGCAGAGGTTGAATCCACACATGGCCCCAGAGACAGTGATGAGGATTTGGTTACTGAATGGTAGTATTTGTTTGGATGAACAGGAACCAATCGTGGTTTCTGAATGGAACACTTAGAGAGTGAGGATTTAAATGCTGAAACCAGTTAGGAGCCTATTGTCCAAGACCAGGCAGGGAGTAATATTGATTGGACTAATGTGATGGTGGGAAAAGTAATGAAATATGGCTGGATTATGGGTACGTTTTGAAGTTCATATTAATGAGTTTTAAGTTTTACTAGTTGATTTAACGTGAGATGTAGAAGACAACTAAATTATAAAGATTTGGGCCTGAGCAACTACAAGTTATCATTTATGAAAAGGAATATAATAGGGCAGAAATAGATTGATGATAAATCAATTAAGAGTTTTAGAGTCAATATATTATATACCAAATTCAAGGGTTAGAGCAGCTATAAATGTTAAATGCGTGTCAGTGATTTTAATGCAGGCATCATTGTGTGAAGTATCTATTATCTCTGTTAACTGTTTAAAAGAAAATCTGTTATGAATTTTAGTCCAACTTTATACTGAATCACTTTTGCATGAGTTAAAAGTTGCATAGTTATTGCAAACGCTCTCAAAATATATCCAAACCAATTTTATGAACTACTAATTAGTAATTACACAGTTAAATAAAAATGTACACACACC